>NC_090335.1:10428617-11782787 GCF_035084215.1 Heptranchias perlo
TGGGGACGGACCCGATGTTAACGGGAAGTTGGAGGCGTCGTGGGGACGGGACCCGATATTAACGGGAAGTTGGAGGCGTGTGGGGACGGGACCCGATATTAACGGGAAGTTGGAGGCGTGTGGGGACGGGACCCGATATTAACGGGAAGTTGGAGGCGTGTGGGGACGGGACCCGATATTAACGGGAAGTTGGAGGCGTGCGGGGACGGGACCCGATATTAACGGGAAGTTGGAGGCGTGTGGAGACGGGACCCGATATTAACGGGAAGTTGGAGGCGTGTGGGGACGGGACCCGATATTAACGGGAAGTTGGAGGCGTGTGGGGACGGGACCCGATATTAACGGGAAGTTGGAGGCGTGTGGGGACGGGACCCGATATTAACGGGAAGTTGGAGGCGTGCGGGGACGGGACCCGATATTAACGGGAAGTTGGAGGCGTGTGGGGACGGGACCCGATATTAACGGGAAGTTGGAGGCGTGTGGGGACGGGACCCGATATTAACGGGAAGTTGGAGGCGTGTGGGGACGGGACCCGATATTAACGGGAAGTTGGAGGCGTGTGGGGACGGGACCCGATATTAACGGGAAGTTGGAGGCGTGTGGGGACGGGACCCGATGTTAACGGGAAGTTGGAGGCGTGCGGGGACGGGACCCGATATTAACGGGAAGTTGGAGGCGTGCTGGGGACGGGACCCGATATTAACGGGAAGTTGGAGGCGTGTGGGGACGGGACCCGATGTTAACGGGAAGTTGGAGGCGTGCGGGGACGGGACCCGATATTAACGGGAAGTTGGAGGCGTGTGGGGACGGGACCCGATATTAACGGGAAGTTGGAGGCGTGTGGGGACGGGACCCGATATTAACGGGAAGTTGGAGGCGTGTGGGGACGGGACCCGATATTAACGGGAAGTTGGAGGCGTGTGGGGACGGGACCCGATATTAACGGGAAGTTGGAGGCGTGTGGGGACGGGACCCGATATTAACGGGAAGTTGGAGGCGTGTGGAGACGGGACCCGATATTAACGGGAAGTTGGAGGCGTGTGGGGACGGGACCCGATCTTAACGGGAAGTTGGAGGCGTGTGGGGACGGGGACCCGATATTAACGGGAAGTTGGAGGCGTGCGGGGACGGGACCCGATGTTAACGGGAAGTTGGAGGCGTGTGGGGACGGGACCCGATATTAACGGGAAGTTGGAGGCGTGCGGGGACGGGACCCGATATTAACGGGAAGTTGGAGGCGTGTGGGGACGGGACCCGATATTAACGGGAAGTTGGAGGCGTGTGGGGACGGGACCCGATGTTAACGGGAAGTTGGAGGCGTGTGGGGGACGGGACCCGATATTAACGGGAAGTTGGAGGCGTTGTGGGGACGGGACCCGATGTTAACGGGAAGTTGGAGGCGTGTGGGGACGGGACCCGATATTAACGGGAAGTTGGAGGCGTGTGGGGACGGGACCCGATGTTAACGGGAAGTTGGAGGCGTGTGGGGACGGGACCCGATGTTAACGGGAAGTTGGAGGCGTGTGGGGACGGGACCCGATATTAACGGGAAGTTGGAGGCGTGTGGGGACTGGACCCGATGTTAACGGGAAGTTGGAGGCGTGTGGGGACGGGACCCGATATTAACGGGAAGTTGGAGGCGTTGAGGGGACGGGACCCGATATTAACGGGAAGTTGGAGGCGTGTGGGGACGGGACCCGATGTTAACGGGAAGTTGGAGGCGTGCGGGGACGGGACCCGATATTAACGGGAAGTTGGAGGCGTGCGGGGACGGGACCCGATGTTAACGGGAAGTTGGAGGCGTGCGGGGATGGGACCCGATATTAACGGGAAGTTGGAGGCGTGTGGGGACGGGACCCGATATTAACGGGAAGTTGGAGGCGTGCGGGGACGGGACCCGATATTAACGGGAAGTTGGAGGAGTGCGGGGACGGGACCCGATATTAACGGGAAGTTGGAGGCGTGCGGGGACGGGACCCGATATTAACGGGAAGTTGGAGGCGTGTGGGGACGGGACCCGATATTAACGGGAAGTTGGAGGCGTGTGGGGACGGGACCCGATATTAACGGGAAGTTGGAGGCGTGTGGGGACGGGACCCGATATTAACGGGAAGTTGGAGGCGTGTGGAGACGGGACCCGATATTAACGGGAAGTTGGAGGCGTGTGGGGACGGGACCCGATGTTAACGGGAAGTTGGAGGCGTGTGGGGGACGGGACCCGATATTAACGGGAAGTTGGAGGCGTGTGGGGACGGGACCCGATGTTAACGGGAAGTTGGAGGCGTGTGGGGACGGGACCCGATATTAACGGGAAGTTGGAGGCGTGTGGGGACGGGACCCGATGTTAACGGGAAGTTGGAGGCGTGTGGGGACGGGACCCGATATTAACGGGAAGTTGGAGGCGTGTGGGGACGGGACCCGATGTTAACGGGAAGTTGGAGGCGTGTGGGGACGGGACCCGATATTAACGGGAAGTTGGAGGCGTGTGGGGACGGGACCCGATATTAACGGGAAGTTGGAGGCGTGCGGGGACGGGACCCGATGTTAACGGGAAGTTGGAGGCGTGTGGGGACGGGACCCGATATTAACGGGAAGTTGGAGGCGTGTGGGGACGGGACCCGATATTAACGGGAAGTTGGAGGCGTGTGGGGACGGGACCCGATGTTAACGGGAAGTTGGAGGCGTGTGGGGACGGGACCCGATATTAACGGGAAGTTGGAGGCGTGTGGGGACGGGACCCGATATTAACGGGAAGTTGGAGGCGTGTGGGGACGGGACCCGATGTTAACGGGAAGTTGGAGGCGTGTGGGGACGGGACCCGATGTTAATGGGAAGTTGGAGGAGTGTGGGGACGGGACCCGATGTTAACGGGAAGTTGGAGGCGTGCGGGGACGGGACCCGATATTAACGGGAAGTTGGAGGCGTGTGGGGACGGGACCCGATATTAACGGGAAGTTGGAGGAGTGTGGGGACGGGACCCGATGTTAACGGGAAGTTGGAGGCGTGTGGGGACGGGACCCGATGTTAACGGGAAGTTGGAGGCGTGTGGAGACGGGACCCGATATTAACGGGAAGTTGGAGGCGTGTGGGGACGGGACCCGATATTAACGGGAAGTTGGAGGCGTGTGGGGACGGGACCCGATATTAACGGGAAGTTGGAGGCGTGTGGGGACGGGACCCGATATTAACGGGAAGTTGGAGGCGTGTGGGGACGGGACCCGATATTAACGGGAAGTTGGAGGCGTGCGGGGACGGGACCCGATATTAACGGGAAGTTGGAGGCGTGTGGGGACGGGACCCGATATTAACGGGAAGTTGGAGGCGTGTGGGGACGGGACCCGATATTAACGGGAAGTTGGAGGCGTGCGGGGACGGGACCCGATATTAACGGGAAGTTGGAGGCGTGTGGGGACGGGACCCGATATTAACGGGAAGTTGGAGGCGTGCGGGGACGGGACCCGATATTAACGGGAAGTTGGAGGCGTGTGGGGACGGGACCCGATATTAACGGGAAGTTGGAGGCGTGTGGGGACGGGACCCGATATTAACGGGAAGTTGGAGGCGTGTGGGGACGGGACCCGATGTTAACGGGAAGTTGGAGGCGTGTGGGGACGGGACCCGATATTAACGGGAAGTTGGAGGCGTGTGGGGACGGGACCCGATATTAACGGGAAGTTGGAGGCGTGTGGGGACGGGACCCGATGTTAACGGGAAGTTGGAGGCGTGTGGGGACGGGACCCGATATTAACGGGAAGTTGGAGGCGTGTGGGGACGGGACCCGATATTAACGGGAAGTTGGAGGCGTGTGGAGACGGGACCCGATATTAACGGGAAGTTGGAGGCGTGTGGGGACGGGACCCGATATTAACGGGAAGTTGGAGGCGTGTGGGGACAGGACCCGATATTAACGGGAAGTTGGAGGCGTGTGGGGACGGGACCCGATATTAACGGGAAGTTGGAGGCGTGTGGAGACGGGACCCGATATTAACGGGAAGTTGGAGGCGTGTGGGGACGGGACCCGATATTAACGGGAAGTTGGAGGCGTGTGGGGACGGGACCCGATATTAACGGGAAGTTGGAGGCGTGTGGGGACGGGACCCGATGTTAACGGGAAGTTGGAGGCGTGTGGGGACGGGACCCGATATTAACGGGAAGTTGGAGGCGTGTGGGGACGGGACCCGATATTAACGGGAAGTTGGAGGCGTGTGGGGACAGGACCCGATGTTAACGGGAAGTTGGAGGCGTGTGGGGACGGGACCCGATATTAACGGGAAGTTGGAGGCGTGTGGGGACGGGACCCGATATTAACGGGAAGTTGGAGGCGTGTGGGGACGGGACCCGATATTAACGGGAAGTTGGAGGCGTGTGGGGACGGGACCCGATATTAACGGGAAGTTGGAGGCGTGTGGGGACGGGACCCGATATTAACGGGAAGTTGGAGGCGTTGTGGGGACGGGACCCGATATTAACGGGAAGTTGGAGGCGTGTGGGGACGGGACCCGATGTTAACGGGAAGTTGGAGGCGTGTGGGGACGGGACCCGATGTTAACGGGAAGTTGGAGGCGTGTGGGGACGGGACCCGATATTAACGGGAAGTTGGAGGCGTGTGGGGACGGGACCCGATGTTAACGGGAAGTTGGAGGCGTGTGGGGACGGGACCCGATATTAACGGGAAGTTGGAGGCGTGTGGGGACGGGACCCGATGTTAACGGGAAGTTGGAGGCGTGTGGGGACGGGACCCGATATTAACGGGAAGTTGGAGGCGTGCGGGGACGGGACCCGATGTTAACGGGAAGTTGGAGGCATGCGGGGACGGGACCCGATATTAACGGGAAGTTGGAGGCGTGCGGGGACGGGACCCGATGTTAACGGGAAGTTGGAGGCGTGCGGGGACGGGACCCGATATTAACGGGAAGTTGGAGGCGTGCGGGGACGGGACCCGATATTAACGGGAAGTTGGAGGCGTGTGGGGACGGGACCCGATATTAACGGGAAGTTGGAGGCGTGTGGGGACGGGACCCGATGTTAACGGGAAGTTGGAGGCGTGTGGGGACGGGACCCGATGTTAATGGGAAGTTGGAGGCGTGTGGGGACGGGACCCGATATTAACGGGAAGTTGGAGGCGTGTGGGGACGGGACCCGATATTAACGGGAAGTTGGAGGCGTTGTGGGGACGGGACCCGATATTAACGGGAAGTTGGAGGCGTGTGGGGATGGGACCCGATATTAACGGGAAGTTGGAGGCGTGTGTGGGGACGGGACCCGATATTAACGGGAAGTTGGAGGCGTGTGGGGACGGGACCCGATATTAACGGGAAGTTGGAGGCGTGCGGGGACGGGACCCGATGTTGATGTTAACGGGAAGTTGGAGGCGTGTGGGGACGGGACCGATATTAACGGGAAGTTGGAGGCGTGCGGGGACGGGACCCGATGTTAACGGGAAGTTGGAGGCGTGTGGGACGGGACCCGATATTAACGGGAAGTTGGAGGCGTGTGGGGACGGGACCCGATATTAACGGGAAGTTGGAGGCGTGTGGGGACGGGACCCGATATTAACGGGAAGTTGGAGGCGTGTGGGGACGGGACCCGATGTTAACGGGAAGTTGGAGGCGTGTGGGGACGGGACCCGATATTAACGGGAAGTTGAGGCGTGTGGGGACGGGACCCGATATTAACGGGAAGTTGGAGGCGTGTGGGACGGGACCCGATGTTAACGGGAAGTTGGAGGCGTGTGGGGACGGGACCCGATATTAACGGGAAGTTGGAGGCGTGTGGGGACGGGACCCGATATTAACGGGAAGTTGGAGGCGTGTGGGGACGGGACCCGATATTAACGGGAAGTTGGAGGCGTGTGGGGACGGGACCCGATGTTAACGGAAGTTGGAGGCGTGTGGGACGGGACCCGATATTAACGGGAAGTTGGAGGCGTGTGGGGACGGGACCCGATCTTAACGGGAAGTTGGAGGCGTGTGGGGACGGACCCGATATTAACGGGAAGTTGGAGGCGTGTGGGGACGGGACCCGATATTAACGGGAAGTTCGAGGCGTGCGGGGACGGGACCCGATATTAACGGGAAGTTGGAGGCGTGTGGGGACGGGACCCGATATTAACGGGAAGTTGGAGGCGTGTGGGGACGGGACCCGATATTAACGGGAAGTTGGAGGCGTGTGGGGACGGGACCCGATATTAACGGGAAGTTGGAGGCGTGTGGGGACGGGACCCGATATTAACGGGAAGTTGGAGGCGTGCGGGGACGGGACCGATGTTAACGGGAAGTTGGAGGCGTGTGGGGACGGGACCCGATATTAACGGGAAGTTGGAGGCGTGTGGGGACGGGACCCGATATTAACGGGAAGTTGGAGGCGTGTGGGGACGGGACCCGATATTAACGGGAAGTTGGAGGCGTGTGGGGACGGGACCCGATGTTAACGGGAAGTTGGAGGCGTGCGGGGACGGGACCCGATATTAACGGGAAGTTGGAGGCGTGTGGGGACGGGACCCGATGTTAACGGGAAGTTGGAGGCGTGCGGGGACGGGACCCGATGTTAACGGGAAGTTGGAGGCGTGCGGGGACGGGACCCGATATTAACGGGAAGTTGGAGGCGTGTGGGACGGGACCCGATATTAACGGGAAGTTGGAGGCGTGTGGGGACGGGACCCGATATTAACGGGAAGTTGGAGGCGTGTGGGGACGGACCCGATATTAACGGGAAGTTGGAGGCGTGCGGGGACGGGACCCGATGTTAACGGGAAGTTGGAGGCGTGTGGGGACGGGACCCGATGTTAACGGGAAGTTGGAGGCGTGTGGGGACGGGACCCGATGTTAACGGGAAGTTGGAGGCGTGTGGGGACGGGACCCGATATTAACGGGAAGTTGGAGGCGTGTGGGGACGGGACCCGATATTAACGGGAAGTTGGAGGCGTGCGGGGACGGGACCCGATGTTAACGGGAAGTTGGAGGCGTGTGGGGACGGGACCCGATGTTAACGGGAAGTTGGAGGCGTGTGGGGACGGGACCCGATGTTAACGGGAAGTTGGAGGCGTGTGGGGGACGGGACCCGATATTAACGGGAAGTTGGAGGCGTGCGGGGACGGGACCCGATGTTAACGGGAAGTTGGAGGCGTGTGGGGACGGGACCCGATATTAACGGGAAGTTGGAGGCGTGTGGGGACGGGACCCGATATTAACGGGAAGTTGGAGGCGTGTGGGGACGGGACCCGATATTAACGGGAAGTTGGAGGCGTGTGGGGACGGGACCCGATGTTAACGGGAAGTTGGAGGGCGTGTGGGGACGGGACCCGATATTAACGGGAAGTTGGAGGCGTGTGGGGACGGGACCCGATGTTAACGGGAAGTTGGAGGCGTGTGGGGACGGGACCCGATGTTAACGGGAAGTTGGAGGCGTGCGGGGACGGGACCCGATGTTAACGGGAAGTTGGAGGCGTGCGGGGACGGGACCCGATGTTAACAGGAAGTTGGAGGCGTGTGGGGACGGGACCCGATGTTAACGGAAGTTGGAGGCGTGTGGGGACGGGACCCGATGTTAACGGGAAGTTGGAGGCGTGTGGGGACGGGACCCGATGTTAACGGGAAGTTGGAGGCGTGTGGGGACGGGACCCGATGTTAACGGGAAGTTGGAGGCGTGTGGGGACGGGACCCGATATTAACGGGAAGTTGGAGGCGTGCGGGGACGGGACCCGATATTAACGGGAAGTTGGAGGCGTGTGGGGACGGGACCCGATATTAACGGGAAGTTGGAGGCGTGTGGGGACGGGACCCGATATTAACGGGAAGTTGGAGGCGTGTGGGGACGGGACCCGATATTAACGGGAAGTTGGAGGCGTGTGGGGACGGGACCCGATATTAACGGGAAGTTGGAGGCGTGTGGGGACGGGACCCGATATTAACGGGAAGTTGGAGGCGTGTGGGGACGGGACCCGATATTAACGGGAAGTTGGAGGCGTGTGGGGACGGGACCCGATATTAACGGGAAGTTGGAGGCGTGTGGGGACGGGACCCGATGTTAACGGGAAGTTGGAGGCGTGTGGGGACGGGACCCGATATTAACGGGAAGTTGGAGGCGTGTGGGGACGGGACCCGATATTAACGGGAAGTTGGAGGAGTGTGGGGACGGGACCCGATGTTAACGGGAAGTTGGAGGCGTGTGGGGACGGGACCCGATATTAACGGGAAGTTGGAGGCGTGTGGGGACGGGACCCGATATTAACGGGAAGTTGGAGGCGTGTGGGGACGGGACCCGATATTAACGGGAAGTTGGAGGCGTGTGGGGACGGGACCCGATATTAACGGGAAGTTGGAGGCGTGTGGGGACGGGACCCGATATTAACGGGAAGTTGGAGGCGTGTGGGGACGGGACCCGATATTAACGGGAAGTTGGAGGCGTGTGGGGACGGGACCCGATATTAACGGGAAGTTGGAGGCGTGCGGGGACGGGACCCGATATTAACGGGAAGTTGGAGGCGTGTGGGGACGGGACCCGATATTAACGGGAAGTTGGAGGCGTGTGGGGACGGGACCCGATGTTAACGGGAAGTTGGAGGCGTGTGGGGACGGGACCCGATATTAACGGGAAGTTGGAGGCGTGTGGGGACGGGACCCGATATTAACGGGAAGTTGGAGGCGTGTGGGGACGGGACCCGATATTAACGGGAAGTTGGAGGCGTGCGGGGACGGGACCCGATATTAACGGGAAGTTGGAGGCGTGTGGGGACGGGACCCGATATTAACGGGAAGTTGGAGGCGTGCGGGGACGGGACCCGATATTAACGGGAAGTTGGAGGCGTGTGGGGACGGGACCCGATATTAACGGGAAGTTGGAGGCGTGTGGGGACGGGACCCGATATTAACGGGAAGTTGGAGGCGTGTGGGGACGGGACCCGATATTAACGGGAAGTTGGAGGCGTGTGGGGACGGGACCCGATGTTAACGGGAAGTTGGAGGCGTGCGGGGGACGGGACCCGATATTAACGGGAAGTTGGAGGCGTGTGGGGACGGGACCCGATGTTAACGGGAAGTTGGAGGCGTGCGGGGACGGGACCCGATGTTAACGGGAAGTTGGAGGCGTGTGGGGACGGGACCCGATATTAACGGGAAGTTGGAGGCGTGTGGGGACGGGACCCGATGTTAACGGGAAGTTGGAGGCGTGTGGGGACGGGACCCGATGTTAACGGGAAGTTGGAGGCGTGAGGGGACGGGACCCGATGTTAACAGGAAGTTGGAGGCGTGTGGGGACGGGACCCGATGTTAACGGGAAGTTGGAGGCGGTGAGGGGACGGGACCCGATGTTAACAGGAAGTTGGAGGCGTGTGGGGACGGGACCCGATGTTAACGGGAAGTTGGAGGCGTGTGGGGACGGGACCCGATGTTAACGGGAAGTTGGAGGCGTGTGGGACGGGACCCGATATTACCGGGAAGTTGGAGGCGTGTGGGGACGGGACCCGATGTTAACGGGAAGTTGGAGGCGTGAGGGGACGGGACCCGATATTAACGGGAAGTTGGAGGCGTGAGGGGACGGGACCCGATATTAACGGGAAGTTGGAGGCGGTGTGGGGACGGGACCCGATATTAACAGGAAGTTGGAGGCGTGTGGGGACGGGACCCGATGTTAACAGGAAGTTGGAGGCGTGCGGGGACGGGACCCGATATTAACAGGAAGTTGGAGGCGTGTGGGGACGGGACCCGATGTTAACAGGAAGTTGGAGGCGTGTGGGGACGGGACCCGATGTTAACGGGAAGTTGGAGGCGTGTGGGGACGGGACCCGATATTAACGGGAAGTTGGAGGCGTGTGGGGACGGGACCCGATATTAACGGGAAGTTGGAGGCGTGTGGGGACGGGACCCGATGTTAACGGGAAGTTGGAGGCGTGAGGGGACGGGACCCGATATTAACGGGAAGTTGGAGGCGTGTGGGGACGGGACCCGATATTAACGGGAAGTTGGAGGCGTGAGGGGACGGGACCCGATATTAACGGGAAGTTGGAGGCGTGTGGGGACGGGACCCGATGTTAACGGGAAGTTGGAGGCGTGCGGGGACGGGACCCGATATTAACGGGAAGTTGGAGGCGTGCGGGGACGGGACCCGATGTAACGGGAAGTTGGAGGCGTGCGGGGATGGGACCCGATATTAACGGGAAGTTGGAGGCGTGTGGGGACGGGACCCGATGTTAACGGAAGTTGGAGGCGTGTGGGGACGGGACCCGATATTAACGGGAAGTTGGAGGCGTGTGGGGACGGGACCCGATATTAACGGGAAGTTGGAGGCGTGTGGGGACGGGACCCGATATTAACGGGAAGTTGGAGGCGTGTGGGGACGGGACCCGATATTAACGGGAAGTTGGAGGCGTGTGGGGACGGGACCCGATATTAACGGGAAGTTGGAGGCGTGCGGGGACGGGACCCGATATTAACGGGAAGTTGGAGGAGTGCGGGGACGGGACCCGATATTAACGGGAAGTTGGAGGCGTGCGGGGACGGGACCCGATATTAACGGGAAGTTGGAGGCGTGTGGGGACGGGACCCGATATTAACGGGAAGTTGGAGGCGTGTGGGGACGGGACCCGATATTAACGGGAAGTTGGAGGCGTGTGGGGACGGGACCCGATGTTAACGGAAGTTGGAGGCGTGTGGGGACGGGACCCGATGTTAATGGGAAGTTGGAGGCGTGTGGGGACGGGACCCGATATTAACGGGAAGTTGGAGGCGTGTGGAGACGGGACCCGATATTAACGGGAAGTTGGAGGCGTGTGGGGACGGGACCCGATATTAACGGGAAGTTGGAGGCGTGTGGGGACGGGACCCGATATTAACGGGAAGTTGGAGGCGTGTGGGGACGGACCCGATATTAACGGAAGTTGGAGGCGTGCGGGGACGGGACCCGATATTAACGGGAAGTTGGAGGCGTGTGGAGACGGGACCCGATATTAACGGGAAGTTGGAGGCGTGTGGGGACGGGACCCGATATTAACGGGAAGTTGGAGGCGTGTGGGGACGGGACCCGATATTAACGGGAAGTTGGAGGCGTGTGGGGACGGGACCCGATATTAACGGGAAGTTGGAGGCGTGTGGGACGGGACCCGATATTAACGGGAAGTTGGAGGCGTGTGGGGACGGGACCCGATGTTAACGGGAAGTTGGAGGCGTGTGGGGACGGGACCCGATATTAACGGGAAGTTGGAGGCGTGTGGGGACGGGACCCGATATTAACGGGAAGTTGGAGGCGTGTGGGGGACGGGACCCGATGTTAACGGGAAGTTGGAGGCGTGTGGGGACGGGACCCGATATTAACGGGAAGTTGGAGGCGTGTGGGGACGGGACCCGATGTTAACGGGAAGTTGGAGGCGTGTGGGGACGGGACCCGATATTAACGGGAAGTTGGAGGCGTGTGGGGACGGGACCCGATGTTAACGGGAAGTTGGAGGCGTGTGGGGACGGGACCCGATATTAACGGGAAGTTGGAGGCGTGTGGGGACGGGACCCGATATTAACGGGAAGTTGGAGGCGTGTGGGGACGGGACCCGATATTAACGGGAAGTTGGAGGCGTGTGGGGACGGGACCCGATGTTAACGGGAAGTTGGAGGCGTGTGGGGACGGGACCCGATATTAACGGGAAGTTGGAGGCGTGTGGGGACGGGACCCGATGTTAACGGGAAGTTGGAGGCGTGCGGGGACGGGACCCGATATTAACGGGAAGTTGGAGGCGTGTGGGGACGGGACCCGATATTAACGGGAAGTTGGAGGAGTGTGGGGACGGGACCCGATGTTAACGGGAAGTTGGAGGCGTGTGGGGACGGGACCCGATATTAACGGGAAGTTGGAGGCGTGTGGGGACGGGACCCGATGTTAACGGGAAGTTGGAGGCGTGTGGGGACGGGACCCGATATTAACGGGAAGTTGGAGGCGTGTGGGGACGGGACCCGATATTAACGGGAAGTTGGAGGCGTGTGGGGACGGGACCCGATATTAACGGGAAGTTGGAGGAGTGTGGGGACGGGACCCGATGTTAACGGGAAGTTGGAGGCGTGTGGGGACGGGACCCGATATTAACGGGAAGTTGGAGGCGTGTGGGGACGGGACCCGATGTTAACGGGAAGTTGGAGGCGTGTGGGGACGGGACCCGATATTAACGGGAAGTTGGAGGCGTGTGGGGACGGGACCCGATATTAACGGGAAGTTGGAGGCGTGTGGGGACGGGACCCGATGTTAACGGGAAGTTGGAGGCGTGTGGGGACGGGACCCGATATTAACGGGAAGTTGGAGGCGTGTGGAGACGGGACCCGATATTAACGGGAAGTTGGAGGCGTGTGGGGACGGGACCCGATATTAACGGGAAGTTGGAGGCGTGTGGGGACGGGACCCGATATTAACGGGAAGTTGGAGGCGTGTGGGGACGGGACCCGATGTTAACGGGAAGTTGGAGGCGTGTGGGGACGGGACCCGATATTAACGGGAAGTTGGAGGCGTGTGGGGACGGGACCCGATATTAACGGGAAGTTGGAGGCGTGTGGGGACGGGACCCGATATTAACGGGAAGTTGGAGGCGTGTGGCGACGGGACCCGATGTTAACGGGAAGTTGGAGGCGTGTGGGGACGGGACCCGATATTAACGGGAAGTTGGAGGCGTGTGGGGACGGGACCCGATATTAACGGGAAGTTGGAGGCGTGTGGGGACGGGACCCGATATTAACGGCAAGTTGGAGGCGTGTGGGGACGGGACCCGATATTAACGGGAAGTTGGAGGCGTGTGGGGACGGGACCCGATATTAACGGGAAGTTGGAGGCGTGTGGGGACGGGACCCGATATTAACGGGAAGTTGGAGGCGTGTGGGGACGGGACCCGATATTAACGGGAAGTTGGAGGCGTGTGGGGACGGGACCCGATATTAACGGGAAGTTGGAGGCGTGTGGGGACGGGACCCGATGTTAACGGGAAGTTGGAAGCGTGTGGGGACGGGACCCGATATTAACGGGAAGTTGGAGGCGTGTGGGGACGGGACCCGATATTAACGGGAGAGGGGAGAATCCGGGCAGTGATCAGGAGGAGGGAGAATCCGGGCAATGATCAGGAGGAGGGAGAATCCGGGCAGTGATCGGGAGAGGGGAGAATCCGGGCAGTGGTCGGGAGAGGAGGAGAATCCGGGCAGTGATCGGGAGGAGGGAGAATCCGGGCAGTGATTGGGAGGATGGAGAATCCGGGCAAAAATCGGGAGGATGGAGAATCCGGGCAGTGATCGGGAGAGGGGAGAATCCGGGCAGTGATCGGGAGGAGGGAGAATCCGGGCAGTGATCGGGAGAGGGGAGAATCCGGGCAGTGATCGGGAGGAGGGAGAATCCGGGCAGTGATCGGGAGGAAGGAGAATCCGGGCAGTGATCGGGAGGAGGGAGAATCCGGGCAGTGATCGGGAGGAGGGAGAATCCGGGCAGTGATCGGGAGAGGGGAGAATCCGGGCAGTGATTGGGAGGAGGGAGAATCCGGGCAGTGATCGGGAGGAGGGAGAATCCGGGCAGTGATCGGGAGGAGGGAGAATCCGGGCAGTGATCGGGAGGAGGGAGAATCCGGGCAGTGATCGGGAGAGGGGAGAATCCGGGCAGTGATCGGGAGGAGGGAGAATCCGGGCAGTGATCGGGAGAGGGGAGAATCCGGGCAGTGATCGGGAGGAGGGAGAATCCGGGCAGTGATCGGGAGGAGGGAGAATCCGGGCAGTGATCAGGAGGAGGAGAATCCGGGCAGTGATCGGGAGGAGGGAGAATCCGGGCAGTGATCAGGAGGAGGGAGAATCCGGGCAGTGATCGGGAGGAGGGAGAATCCGGGCAGTGATCGGGAGGAGAGAGAATCCGGGCAATGATCGGGAGGAGGGAGAATCCGGGCAATGATCGGGAGGAGGGAGAATCCGGACAGTGATTGGGAGGAGGGAGAATCCGGGCAATGATCGGGAGGAGAGAGAATCCGGGCAATGATCGGGAGGAGGGAGAATCCGGGTAATGATCGGGAGGAGGGAGAATCCGGGCAGTGATTGGGAGGAGGGAGAATCCGGGCAATGATCGGGAGGAGGGAGAATCCGGGCAGTGATCGGGAGAGGGGAGAATCCGGGCAGTGATCGGGAGAGGGGAGAATCCGGGCAGTGATCGGGAGGAGGGAGAATCCGGACAGTGATCGGGAGGAGGGAGAATCCGGACAGTGATCGGGAGGAGGGAGAATCCGGACAGTGATCGGGAGGAGGGAGAATCCGGGCAGTGATCGGGAGAGGGGAGAATCCGGGGAGAGATCAGGAGGAGGGAGAATCCGGGGAGAGATCGGGAGGAGGGAGAATCCGGGCAATGATCGGGAGGAGGGAGAATCCGGGCAATGATCGGGAGGAGGGAGAATCCGGGCAGTGATTGGGAGGAGGGAGAATCCGGGCAGTGATCAGGAGAGGAGGGAGAATCCGGGCAGTGATCAGGAGAGGAGGGAGAATCCGGGCAGTGATCGGGAGGAGGGAGAATCCGGGCAGTGATCAGGAGAGGAGGGAGAATCCGGGCAGTGATTGGGAGGAGGGAAAATCCGGACAGTGATCGGGAGGAGGGAGATTCCGGGCAGTGATCGGGAGGAGGGAGAATTCGGGCAATGATCAGGAGGAGGGAAAATCCGGACAGTGATCGGGAGGAGGGAGATTCCGGGCAGTGATCGGGAGGAGGGAGAATCCGGGCAGTGATCGGGAGGACGGAGAATCCGGGCAGTGATCGGGAGGAGGGAGAATCCGGGCAGTGATCGGGAGGAGGGAGAATCCGGGCAGTGATCGGGAGAGGGGAGAATCCGGGCAGTGATCTGGAGGAGGGAGAATCCGGGCAATGATTGGGAGGAGGGAGAATCCGGGCAGTGATCGGGAGGAGGGAGAATCCGGGCAGTGATCGGGAGGAGGGAGAATCCGGGCAGTGATCGGGAGGAGGGAGAATCCGGGCAGTGATCGGGAGAGGGGAGAATCCGGGCAGTGATCGGGAGGAGGGAGAATCCGGGCAGTGATCGGGAGGAGGGAGAATCCGGGCAGTGATCGGGAGGAGGGAGAATCCGGGCAGTGATCGGGAGAGGGGAGAATCCGGGCAGTGATCGGGAGGAGGGAGAATCCGGGCAATGATCAGGAGGAGGGAAAATCCGGACAGTGATCGGGAGGAGGGAGAATCCGGGCAGTGATCGGGAGGAGGGAGAATCCGGGCAGTGATCGGGAGGAGGAGAATCCGGGCAGTGATCAGGAGGAGGGAGAATCCGGGCAGTGATCGGGAGGAGGGAGAATCCGGGCAGTGATCAGGAGAGGGGAGAATCCGGGGAGAGATCAGGAGGAGGGAGAATCCGGGCAGTGATCGGGAGGTGGGAGAATCCGGACAGTGATCGGGAGGAGGGAGAATCCGGGCAATGATCGGGAGGAGGGAGAATCCGGGCAGTGATCGGGAGAGGGGAGAATCCGGTGCATTGATCGGGAGGAGGGAGAATCCGGGCAGTGATCGGGAGGAGGGAGAATCCGGGCAGTGATCGGGAGGAGGGAGAATCCGGGCAGTGATCGGGAGGAGGAGAATCCGGGCAGTGATCGGGAGGAGGAGAATCCGGGCAGTGATCGGGAGGAGGGAGAATCCGGGCAGTGATCGGGAGGAGGGAGAATCCGGGCAGTGATCGGGAGAGGGGAGAATCCGGGCAGTGATCGGGAGAGGGGAGAATCCGGGCAGTGATCGGGAGGAGGGAGAATCCGGGCAGTGATCGGGAGGAGGGAGAATCCGGGCAGTGATCGGGAGGAGGGAGAATCCGGGCAGTGATCGGGAGGTGGGAGAATCCGGACAGTGATCGGGAGGAGGGAGAATCCGGACAGTGATCGGGAGGAGGGAGAATCCGGGCAGTGATCGGGAGAGGGGAGAATCCGGGCAGTGATCGGGAGGAGGGAGAATCCGGGCAGTGATCAGGAGGAGGGAGAATCCGGGCAGTGATCGGGAGGAGGGAGAATCCGGGCAATGATCGGGAGAGGGGAGAATCCGGGCAGTGATCAGGAGAGGGGAGAATCCGGGGAGAGATCAGGAGGAGGGAGAATCCGGGCAGTGATCGGGAGGAGGGAGAATCCGGGCAGTGATCGGGAGGAGGGAGAATCCGGGCAGTGATCAGGAGAGGGGAGAATCCGGGGAGAGATCAGGAGGAGGGAGAATCCGGGCAGTGATCGGGAGGTGGGAGAATCCGGACAGTGATCGGGAGGAGGGAGAATCCGGGGAGAGATCAGGAGGAGGGAGAATCCGGGCAGTGATCGGGAGGAGGGAGAATCCGGGCAGTGATCGGGAGAGGGGAGAATCCGGGCAGTGATCGGGAGGAGGGAGAATCCGGGCAATGATCAGGAGGAGGGAAAATCCGGACAGTGATCGGGAGGAGGGAGAATCCGGGCAGTGATCGGGAGGAGGGAGAATCCGGGCAGTGATCGGGAGGAGGAGAATCCGGGCAGTGATCAGGAGGAGGGAGAATCCGGGCAGTGATCGGGAGGAGGGAGAATCCGGGCAGTGATCAGGAGAGGGGAGAATCCGGGGAGAGATCAGGAGGAGGGAGAATCCGGGCAGTGATCGGGAGGTGGGAGAATCCGGACAGTGATCGGGAGGAGGGAGAATCCGGGCAATGATCGGGAGGAGGGAGAATCCGGGCAGTGATCGGGAGAGGGGAGAATCCGGGCAGTGATCGGGAGGAGGGAGAATCCGGGCAGTGATCGGGAGGAGGGAGAATCCGGGCAGTGATCGGGAGGAGGGAGAATCCGGGCAGTGATCGGGAGGAGGAGAATCCGGGCAGTGATCGGGAGGAGGAGAATCCGGGCAGTGATCGGGAGGAGGGAGAATCCGGGCAGTGATCGGGAGGAGGGAGAATCCGGGCAGTGATCGGGAGAGGGGAGAATCCGGGCAGTGATCGGGAGAGGGGAGAATCCGGGCAGTGATCGGGAGGAGGGAGAATCCGGGCAGTGATCGGGAGGAGGGAGAATCCGGGCAGTGATCGGGAGGAGGGAGAATCCGGGCAGTGATCGGGAGGTGGGAGAATCCGGACAGTGATCGGGAGGAGGGAGAATCCGGACAGTGATCGGGAGGAGGGAGAATCCGGGCAGTGATCGGGAGGAGGGAGAATCCGGGCAATGATCGGGAGAGGGGAGAATCCGGGCAGTGATCAGGAGAGGGGAGAATCCGGGGAGAGATCAGGAGGAGGGAGAATCCGGGCAGTGATCGGGAGAGGGGAGAATCCGGGCAGTGATCGGGAGGAGGGAGAATCCGGGCAGTGATCGGGAGGAGGGAGAATCCGGGCAGTGATCAGGAGAGGGGAGAATCCGGGGAGAGATCAGGAGGAGGGAGAATCCGGGCAGTGATCGGGAGGTGGGAGAATCCGGACAGTGATCGGGAGGAGGGAGAATCCGGGGAGAGATCAGGAGGAGGGAGAATCCGGGCAGTGATCGGGAGGAGGGAGAATCCGGGGAGAGATCAGGAGGAGGGAGAATCCGGGGAGAGATCGGGAGGAGGGAGAATCCGGGCAGTGATCGGGAGGAGGGAGAATCCGGGCAGTGATCAGGAGGAGGGAGAATCCGGGCAATGATCAGGAGGAGGGAGAATCCGGGCAATGATCGGGAGGAGGGAGAATCCGGGCAGTGATCAGGAGGAGGGAGAATCCGGGCAATGATCAGGAGGAGGGAAAATCCGGACAGTGATCGGGAGGAGGGAGAATCCGGGCAGTGATCGGGAGAGGGGAGAATCCGGGCAGTGATCGGGAGGAGGGAGAATCCGGGCAGTGATCGGGAGAGGGGAGAATCCAGGCAGTGATCGGGAGGAGGGAGAATCCGGGCAGTGATCGGGAGAGGGGAGAATCCGGGCAGTGATCGGGAGGAGGGAGAATCCGGACAGTGATCGGGAGGAGGGAGAATCCGGGCAGTGATCGGGAGGAGGGAGAATCCGGGCAGTGATCGGGAGAGGGGAGAATCCGGGCAGTGATCGGGAGGAGGGAGAATCCGGGCAGTGATCGGGAGGAGGGAGAATCCGGGCAGTGATCAGGAGAGGGGAGAATCCGGGCAGTGATCGGGAGGAGGGAGAATCCGGGCAATGATCGGGAGGAGGGAGAATCCGGGCAGTGATCGGGAGGAGGGAGAATCCGGGCAGTGATCGGGAGGAGGGAGAATCCGGGCAATGATTGGGAGGAGGGAGAATCCGGGCAGTGATCGGGAGGAGGGAGAATCCGGGCAGTGATCGGGAGGAGGGAGAATCCGGGCAGTGATCAGGAGAGGGGAGAATCCGGGCAGTGATCGGGAGAGGGGAGAATCCGGGGAGAGATCAGGAGGAGGGAGAATCCGGGCAATGATCGGTAGAGGGGAGAATCCGGGCAGTGATCAGGAGAGGGGAGAATCCGGGCAGTGATCGGGAGGAGGGAGAATCCGGGCAGTGATCAGGAGAGGGGAGAATCCGGGCAGTGATCGGGAGGAGGGAGAATCCGGGCACTGATCGGGAGGAGGGAGAATCCGGGCAGTGATCGGGAGGAGGGAGAATCCGGGCAGTGATCAGGAGGAGGGAGAATCCGGGCAATGATCAGGAGGAGGGAAAATCCGGACAGTGATCGGGAGGAGGGAGAATCCGGGCAGTGATCGGGAGGAGGGAGAATCCGGGCAGTGATTGGGAGGAGGGAGAATCCGGGCAGTAATCGGGAGAGGGGAGAATCCGAGCAGTGATCGGGAGAGGGGAGAATCCGGGCAGTGATCGGGAGGAGGGAGAATCCGGGCAATGATCGGGAGGATGGAGAATCCGGGCAGTGATCGGGAGGAGGGAGAATCCGGGCAGTGATCAGGAGGAGGGAGAATCCGGGCAATGATCAGGAGGAGGGAAAATCCGGACAGTGATCGGGAGGAGGGAGAATCCGGGCAGTGATCGGGAGGAGGGAGAATCCGGGCAGTGATCGGGAGGAGGGAGAATCCGGGCAGTGATCGGGAGGAGGGAGAATCCGGGCAGTGATCGGGAGAGGGGAGAATCCGGGCAGTGATCGGGAGGAGGGAGAATCCGGGCAGTGATCAGGAGAGGGGAGAATCCGGGCAGTGATCGGGAGGAGGGAGAATCCGGGCAGTGATCGGGAGGAGGGAGAATCCGGGCAGTGATCGGGAGAGGGGAGAATCCGGGCAGTGATCGGGAGGAGGGAGAATCCGGGCAGTGATCGGGAGGAGGGAGAATCCGGGCAGTGATCGGGAGAGGGGAGAATCCGGGCAGTGATCGGGAGAGGGGAGAATCCGGGCAGTGATCGGGAGGAGGGAGAATCCGGGCAGTGATCGGGAGGAGGGAGAATCCGGGCAATGATTGGGAGGAGGGAGAATCCGGGCAGTGATCGGGAGGAGGGAGAATCCGGGCAGTGATCGGGAGAGGGGAGAATCCGGGCAGTGATCGGGAGAGGGGAGAATCCGGGCAGTGATCAGGAGGAGGGAGAATCCGGGCAGTGATCGGGAGAGGGGAGAATCCGGGCAGTGATCGGGAGAGGGGAGAATCCGGGCAGTGATCAGGAGGAGGGAGAATCCGGGCAGTGATCGGGAGGAGGGAGAATCCGGGCAGTGATCGGGAGGAGGGAGAATCCGGGCAGTGATCGGGAGGAGGGAGAATCCGGGCAGTGATCAGGAGAGGGGAGAATCCGGGCAGTGATCGGGAGGAGGGAGAATCCGGGCAGTGATCGGGAGGAGGGAGAATCCGGGCAGTGATCAGGAGAGGGGAGAATCCGGGCCGTGATCGGGAATGAGGAGAATCCGGACAGTGATTGGGAGGAGGGAGAATCCGGGCAGTGATCGGGAGAGGGGAGAATCCGGGCAATGATCGGGAGGAGGGAGAATCCGGGCAGTGATCGGGAGGAGGGAGAATCCGGGCAGTGATCGGGAGAGGGGAGAATCCGGGCAGTGATCGGGAGGAGGGAGAATCCGGGCAGTGATCGGGAGGAGGGAGAATCCGGGCAGTGATCGGGAGAGGGGAGAATCCGGGCAATGATCGGGAGGAGGGAGAATCCGGGCAGTGATCGGGAGGAGGGAGAATCCGGGCAGTGATCAGGAGAGGGGAGAATCCGGGCAGTGATTGGGAGGAGGGAGAATCCGGGCAGTGATCGGGAGGAGGGAGAATCCGGGCAATGATCGGGAGAGGGGAGAATCCGGGCAATGATCGGGAGGAGGGAGAATCCGGGCAGTGATCGGGAGGAGGGAGAATCCGGGCAGTGATCAGGAGAGGGGAGAATCCGGGCAGTGATCGGGAGTGAGGAGAATCCGGACAGTGATTGGGAGGAGGGAGAATCCGGGCAGTGATCGGGAGAGGGGAGAATCCGGGCAATGATCGGGAGGAGGGAGAATCCGGGCAGTGATCGGGAGGAGGGAGAATCCGGGCAGTGATTGGGAGGAGGGAGAATCCGGGCAGTGATCGGGAGGAGGGAGAATCCGGGCAGTGATCGGGAGGAGGGAGAATCCGGGCAGTGATCGGGAGAGGGGAGAATCCGGGCAGTGATCGGGAGGAGGGAGAATCCGGGCAGTGATCGGGAGGAGGGAGAATCCGGGCAGTGATCGGGAGGAGGGAGAATCCGGGCAGTGATCGGGAGAGGGGAGAATCCGGGCAGTGATCGGGAGGAGGGAGAATCCGGGCAGTGATCGGGAGGAGGGAGAATCCGGGCAGTGATCGGGAGAGGGGAGAATCCGGGCAATGATCGGGAGGAGGGAGAATCCGGGCAGTGATCGGGAGGAGGGAGAATCCGGGCAGTGATCGGGAGGAGGGAGAATCCGGGCAGTGATCGGGAGAGGGGAGAATCCGGGCAGTGATCGGGAGGAGGGAGAATCCGGGCAGTGATCGGGAGGAGGGAGAATCCGGGCAGTGATCAGGAGAGGGGAGAATCCGGGCAGTGATTGGGAGGAGGGTGAATCCGGGCAGTGATCGGGAGGAGGGAGAATCCGGGCAATGATCGGGAGAGGGGAGAATCCGGGCAATGATCGGGAGGAGGGAGAATCCGGGCAGTGATCGGGAGGAGGGAGAATCCGGGCAGTGATCAGGAGAGGGGAGAATCCGGGCAGTGATTGGGAGGAAGGAGAATCCGGGCAGTGATCGGGAGGAGGGAGAATCCGGGCAGTGATCGGGAGAGGGGAGAGTCCGGGCAGTGATCGGGAGAGGGGAGAATCCGGGCAATGATCGGGAGAGGGGAGAATCCGGGCAGTGATCGGGAGAGGGGAGAATCCGGGCAGTGATCGGGAGAGGGGAGAATCCGGGCAATGATCGGGAGAGGGGAGAATCCGGGCAATGATCGGGAGGAGGGAGAATCCGGGCAGTGATCGGGAGAGGGGAGAATCCGGGCAGTGATCGGGAGAGGGGAGAATCCGGGCAGTGATCGGGAGGAGGGAGTATCCGGGCAGTGATCGGGAGGAGGGAGAATCTGGGCAATGATTGGGAGGAGGGAGAATCCGGGCAGTGATCGGGAGAGGGGAGAATCCGGGCAATGATCGGGAGGAGGGAGAATCCGGGCAATGATTGGGAGGAGGGAGAATCCGGGCAGTGATCGGGAGAGGGGAGAATCCGGGCAGTGATCGGGAGGAGGGAGAATCCGGGCAATGATCGGGAGGAGGGAGAATCCGGGCAGTGATCGGGAGGAGGGAGAATCCGGGCAGTGATCGGGAGAGGGGAGAATCCGGGCAGTGATCAGGAGGAGGGAGAATCCGGGCAGTGATTGGGAGGAGGGAGAATCCGGGCAGTGATCGGGAGGAGGGAGAATCCGGGCAGTGATCGGGAGGAGGGAGAATCCGGGCAGTGATCAGGAGGAGGGAGAATCCGGGCAGTGATCAGGAGGAGGGAGAATCCGGGCAGTGATCGGGAGGAGGGAGAATCCGGGCAGTGATCGGGAGAGGGGAGAATCTGGGCAGTGATCGGGAGGAGGGAGAATCCGGGCAGTGATCAGGAGGAGGGAGAATCCGGGCAGTGATCGGGAGAGGGGAGAATCCGGGCAATGATCGGGAGAGGGGAGAATCCGGGCAGTGATCGGGAGAGGGGAGAATCCGGGCAGTGATCGGGAGAGGGGAGAATCCGGGCAGTGATCGGGAGAGGGGAGAATCCGGGCAATGATCGGGAGGAGGGAGGTCAAGTCTGGCATCTTCTGTGGAGAAAGTAACAGAGTTAACGTTTCAGGTCAGAATAGTTCTGATGGAAGGTCATCGACCTGAAACATTAACTCTGTTTCTTTCTCCACAGATGCTGCCTGACTTGCTGAGCTTCTCCAGCATTTTCTATTTTTATTTCAGATTTTGAGCATCCGCAGTATTTTGCTTTTGAGGTCTGGCATCTTGATGGACTCTCGGAGATGGTGGGAGGCAGGGGATGGGGAGGCCCGAGGACTCCTTGTGGGGCTTGGTGGGGGTGTGAGGGGGGCGGTTGCCCGCCTGTTCCTCCTGGCCCACAAGGGGTTCTAAAAGGAGCAGATCTTTATAACTTACCTTGGCCAATCGACGCCTCCCGCCTTGGATGTGATGCCGGGACTCCCACAGCACGGGATTCCCACTGACATTCAGTTCATTCTACCTCGCGGCACTGATGAAGTCAGCAGGCCGTGACTTTTGAATGTTAACTGGGCCCCAGCCTGCCTTTTGCGGGAGTGTCGTCGATGACCTGATTTGGGGCAGGAAAAGTTTAAACAGCAGGGAATGGGGTCGAGTTGCTTGATCCCGATATTTTAACCCCTCCCTTCCCACCTTCTCCTGCCCGTTGGGAATGGAGGGGGTGGGGCGGGTGTTAAAATTGAGGCCATGGAGACAGAAATAGGCAGACACACATACATACGCACACACAGAGTCAAAGAGACAGGGAGTGACATGGTTTTCTCCTCACTTTTGTGAGTGAGAATTGCCACTGGAGACCAGCCAGAATTAGGGTAAATTCAGGGAAAATGGCTAAAATCTGAGGCAGTTGCAGAAGATGCTTTTCTCACGATCCCAATCGGTTTTCCGACATTCCAACACTTCAATTTTAATCAGCAACAGATGCCCCTCTTCCGCCTCTCTCAGCCACCTAACACTGAAGTAGGTTTCCAGCTGGATACTATAATATTGAGCTGTACAGTTGGCAAGAACTCAGATTACTGACACTATTTAAAATGGGTTAAATTTGGATGAGATTGCTGGTGAACAGACCAGGTGCTGACAATACAAACAGTTGTTAGAGTAACTAGCAGGAAACATCCTTCACTCTTGGGCAGGCTGAGACAGACAGAACATCAGGAGCTGGCTTCTCTTCCCATTGGTGGGTTATCTGTAGAGCAGGATTACTGCCAACCTATGGTGTACTGCTGCTAACCCTCTACAAATCCTCCGACGGCCCCAGTTATACCTGCAGGGGTGGTTTGCTATGGTAATACCGCTCCTTGCTATGGTAATACCGCTCCTTGCTATGGTAATACCGCTCCTTGCAATGGTAATACCGCTCCTTGCTATGGTAATACCACTCCTTGCTATGGTAATACCGCTCCTTGCTATGGTAATACCGCTCCTTGCTATGGTAATACCACTCCTTGCAATGGTAATACCGCTCCTTGCTATGGTAATACCGCTCCTTGCTATGGTAATACCGCTCCTTGCAATGGTAATACCACTCCTTGCTATGGTAATAACGCTCCTTGCAATGGTAATACCACTCCTTGCTATGGTAATACCGCTCCTTGCTATGGTAATACCGCTCCTTGCTATGGTAATACCGCTCCTTGCAATGGTAATACCACTCCTTGCTATGGTAATACCACTCCTTGCTATGGTAATACCGCTCCTTGCAATGGTAATACCACTCCTTGCTATGGTAATACCGCTCCTTGCTATGGTAATACCACTCCTTGCTATGGTAATACCACTCCTTGCTATGGTAATACCGCTCCTTGCAATGGTAATACCACTCCTTGCTATGGTAATACCGCTCCTTGCTATGGTAATACCGCTCCTTGCTATGGTAATACCGCTCCTTGCTATGGTAATACCACTCCTTGCAATGGTAATACCGCTCCTTGCAATGGTAATACCACTCCTTGCTATGGTAATACCACTCCTTGCAATGGTAATACCGCTCCTTGCTATGGTAATACCACTCCTTGCAATGGTAATACCACTCCTTGCAATGGTAATACCGCTCCTTGCTATGGTAATACCACTCCTTGCTATGGTAATACCGCTCCTTGCAATGGTAATACCACTCCTTGCAATGGTAATACCGCTCCTTGCTATGGTAATACCGCTCCTTGCAATGGTAATACCACTCCTTGCTATGGTAATACCACTCCTTGCAATGGTAATACCACTCCTTGCTATGGTAATACCACTCCTTGCAATGGTAATACCACTCCTTGCTATGGTAATACCACTCCTTGCTATGGTAATACCGCTCCTTGCAATGGTAATACCACTCCTTGCTATGGTAATACCGCTCCTTGCTATGGTAATACCGCTCCTTGCTATGGTAATACCGCTCCTTGCTATGGTAATACCACTCCTTGCAATGGTAATACCGCTCCTTGCAATGGTAATACCACTCCTTGCTATGGTAATACCAGTCCTTGCAATGGTAATACCGCTCCGTGCTATGGTAATACCACTCCTTGCAATGGTAATACCACTCCTTGCAATGGTAATACCGCTCCTTGCAATGGTAATACCACTCCTTGCTATGGTAATACCACTCCTTGCAATGGTAATACCGCTCCTTGCTATGGTAATACCACTCCTTGCTATGGTAATACTGCTCCTTGCTATGGTAATACCACTCCTTGCTATGGTAATACCGCTCCTTGCAATGGTAATACCACTCCTTGCTATGGTAATACCACTCCTTGCAATGGTAATACCGCTCCTTGCTATGGTAATACCGCTCCTTGCAATGGTAATACCACTCCTTGCTATGGTAATACCACTCCTTGCAATGGTAATACCACTCCTTGCTATGGTAATACCACTCCTTGCAATGGTAATACCGCTCCTTGCTATGGTAATACCACTCCTTGCTATGGTAATACCGCTCCTTGCTATGGTAATACCACTCCTTGCTATGGTAATACCGCTCCTTGCAATGGTAATACCACTCCTTGCTATGGTAATACCACTCCTTGCAATGGTAATACCGCTCCTTGCTATGGTAATACCGCTCCTTGCAATGGTAATACCACTCCTTGCTATGGTAATACCACTCCTTGCAATGGTAATACCACTCCTTGCTATGGTAATACCACTCCTTGCAATGGTAATACCACTCCTTGCAATGGTAATACCACTCCTTGCTATGGTAATACCACTCCTTGCAATGGTAATACCACTCCTTGCAATGGTAATACCGCTCCTTGCAATGGTAATACCGCTCCTTGCAATGGTAATACCGCTCCTTGCTATGGTAATACCACTCCTTGCTATGGTAATACCGCTCCTTGCTATGGTAATACCACTCCTTGCTATGGTAATACCGCTCCTTGCTATGGTAATACCGCTCCTTGCAATGGTAATACCACTCCTTGCTATGGTAATACCGCTCCTTGCTATGGTAATACCGCTCCTTGCTATGGTAATACCGCTCCTTGCTATGGTAATACCGCTCCTTGCTATGGTAATACCGCTCCTTGCAATGGTAATACCGCTCCTTGCTATGGTAATACCACTCCTTGCTATGGTAATACCGCTCCTTGCTATGGTAATACCGCTCCTTGCTATGGTAATACCGCTCCTTGCTATGGTAATACCGCTCCTTGCAATGGTAATACCGCTCCTTGCAATGGTAATACCGCTCCTTGCTATGGTAATACCGCTCCTTGCTATGGTAATACCGCTCCTTGCTATGGTAATACCGCTCCTTGCTATGGTAATACCGCTCCTTGCTATGGTAATACCGCTCCTTGCTATGGTAATACCACTCCTTGCTATGGTAATACCGCTCGTTGCTATGGTAATACCGCTCGTTGCTATGGTAATACCGCTCCTTGCTATGGTAATACCGCTCCTTGCTATGGTAATACCGCTCCTTGCTATGGTAATACCACTCCTTGCTGTGGTAATACCGCTCCTTGCTATGGTAATACCGCTCCTTGCTATGGTAATACCACTCCTTGCTATGGTAATACCACTCCTTGCAATGGTATTGCCACTCCTGGTAGGGCTACTGCCAATGGGAGGAGGGAAGTTTAGTTCTGGCATGGCCTTTTTCTCCCTCTTTGTCCCATTTGGGCCTCAGGTAGGACCTGAGGCAAAGCACACGGCTCTGTTCTGCCTCACAAGGGGGGGACAGGTTTGGCCAGAGCGAGCGTCGCTGATGCACCCCTGCAGGCACTGGCAGTTTGCCCGGGCTATGAAAGTGACTCTGTGCCCTGGATTTGGGTCAGAGACTGTAGTCTGCAACTACGGCAGACGAGGGGGGGGGGGGTGCGGTGGGGTCGGGGGGGGTGGGTGCTCCCCTCCGCTGCATTTACGCGGGCAGTGTAGGCCCCCAGGAATTTCAGGGCCCTTGTGTCTGGTCCAGTTCAGGCTACAGTTTAGTGCAGCAGATGGAACTTTTTGTTATTTCCTGAGGAGGGATAGTTAACATTGTAGCTATTATAAATCTACAGGGCACCACTGCAGCTGTTCACTTATCCATTTAATGTTTAATAATTCTGGTTGGCAGTTTATAGCCTCGTGCAGTTTTTATTCTACCCCCTCCGAAATCAAGGAAGATCATTGGCATGTGATGCAACCAGTAGCCAAAATACAATGATAAGGGTTTTCTGTTCAAACCCTGGGCTCACTACAAGTTATCCAGATACTGGGCAGGTAACGGCACTGTCCATTCTGCAGGGAGGAAGGGCCCACCTACAGGAATGCCAAAATGGCGAGTCTGAGGAAAATATCTGGAGTAAAGACCCAAAAACATAATACAAACCAATGCAGGAAACCCCAATGATAAATTGTCAAAGCATTTTACATACCTTTGTTTAAATTCAGATAGCGTCTTCAGTGTATATTTTCCATTATTTTATGCCATCCAGCATGCTGAACTGCACTGCATGTTATCCCAAATCACAGCCAGATGCACAGGATATGCCAGTGAGTCTTTCATATCCCTGTCTCCTCATTGCACTAAAGCCATTAGCTCCAAGCTAAGATTTCACTGTGAGATTTTACTGTGTCTGGCTAATATGAAGCAAACATATTCTGTCATTCATGTAAATAACGTACTACAGATGCAGTAACTCAATATGTAGAGACTTGCTTCAAACTTTAAGCTTGCTTCTACTTGACACATTGACCTCACATGAAGCAATTAGATTCTCAGCGAAGCTATGAAAGCCTACCAATCCACAAATGTAATAGTATTAATTGTTTACAGGAGATAACTCAAGATTTCTTGCTAAGATTCTTCCCTCACCAAGGAGTTCTTTCTTCCCCTTTTTCCAGAAACATGGAGAACTCATCTGCTTTTGTATTTCTCTTTTGTGCTCAGTACTTTTTTTACTGCAGCTATGTCATAACTTAGTTATAACAGTGGCTCAGATTTTTCTCTTGGCAGGAATCCTGATGGAAGAGGAGCTTTTACGCTATTGGGTATATACTATAGGCCATAAAATAGTGGAAAGGAGACAGAGGAGCAAATTTGCAGGCAAATCACAGAAAGATGTAAGAAGTATAGAGTAGTGATAATGGGGGACTTCAATTATCCCAATATAGACTGGGATAGTAACAGTGTGAAGGGCAAAGAGGCAGGGAGTGAGGGTGGTGGTGGAATTCCTGAAATGTGTACAAGAGAACTTTCTTGTGTTTCCAGCCCATCGAGGAAGGAAACAGCACTGGATCTAATTCTGGAGTATAAAGTGGGGCAAGTGGAGCATGTTTCAGTGGGGGAGCATTTGGGGAACAGTGATCATAATATCATTAGGTTTAGAATAGTTATGGAAAAGGACAAGGAGCAATCAAATGAAATTACTTAACTGGAGGAGGGGAATTTCAGTGAGTTAAAAAGAGATCTTGCCCCAAGTGGATTGAAATCAAAAATTGGTAGGCAAAACAGTAAATAAATAATAGGAGGCCTTCAGGGGGGAGTTAGTTCGGGTACAGTGTAGATACACCCCTATGAGGGGGAAAGGAAGGGCATCCAAAGCTAGAGCTCCCTGGATGACTAAAGATACAGAGATTAAAATGAAACAGAAAAGGGAGGCTTGTGATGAATGTAAGGTTCATAATACAGAAGAGAATCAAGCTGAATACAGAAAGTAGAGAGGAGATCTAAAAAAGGAAATAAGAGGGGAAAGAGAGAGTATGAGAATGGATTAGTGGCTAACATAAAAGGGAACCCAAAAATCTTTTATAAACATGTAAGTAGTAACAGGGTAATCAAAGGAAGGGTGGGACCAATTAGGGACTAAAAAGGAGATCATCTTGTGGAGGCAGAGGGCATGGCTGAGGCACTAAATGAATACTTTGCATCGGTCTTCACTAGAGAAGAGGATGCTGCCATTGTAGCAGTAAAGGAGGAGGTAGTGGCGATATTGGATAGGATAAAAATAGATTGGCATTACTCAAAGTAGAAATGTCACCCGGTCCAGATGGGATGCATGTTAGGTTACTGAGGGAAGTAAGGGTGGAAATTGCGGAGGTTCTGGCCACATTCTTCCAATCCTCCTTAGATATGGGGTCGGTGCCAGAGGACTGGAGGATTGCAAATGTTACACCCCTGTTCAAAAAAGGGGGAGTGATAAACTCGACAATTACAGGCCAGTCAGCCTAACGTCGGTGGTGGGGAAACTTTTAGAGACAATAATCTTGGACAAAATTAATTGGCACTTGGAAAAGTATGGGCTAATAAATGAAAGTCAGCACGGATTTGTTAAAGGAAAATTGTGTTTGACTAACTTGATTGAGTTCTTTGATGAAGAGGGTTGATGAGGCTAGTGCAGTTGATGTTGTGTATATAAAATTTCAAAAGTCAATTGATAAAGTGTCACATAATAGACTTGTTAGCAAAATTAAAGATCGTGGGATTAAAGGGACAGTGGCAGCGTGGATACAAAATTGACTAAGGGACAGAAAGCAGAGAGTAGTGGTGAACGGTTGTTTTTCAGACGAGAGGGAAGTATACAGTGTTGTCCCCCAGGGGTCAGTATTAGGACCACTGCTCTTTTTGACATATATTAATGACCTGGACCTGGAGTGGATGATCCATCTCGGCCTCCTCCCGATATCCCCACCATCACAGAAGCCAGTCTTCAGCCAATTCGATTCAGTCCATGTGATATCAAGAAATGGCTGAGTGCACTGAATACAGTAAAGGCTATGGGCCCTGACACATCCCGGCTGTAGTGCTGAAGACTTGTGCTCCAGAACTAGCTGCGCGTCTAGCCAAGCTGTTCCAGTACAGTTACAACACTGGCATCTACCCAACAATGTGGAAAATTGCACAGGTATGTCCTGTCCACAAAAAGCAGGACAAATCCAATCCGGCCAATTACTGCCCCATCAGTCTACTCTCAATCATCAGCAAAGTGATGGAAGGTGTTGTCGACAGTGCTATCAAGCAGCACTCACTCACCAATAACCTGCTCACCGATGCTCAGTTTGGGTTCCGCCAGGACCACTCGGCTCCACACCTCATTACAGCCTTGGTCCAAACATGGACAAAAGAACTGAATTCCAGAGGTGAGGTGAGAGTGACTGCCCTTGATATCAAGGCAGCATTTGACCAAGTGTGGCACCAAGGAGCCCTAGTAAAATTGAAGTCAATGGGAATGAGGGGGAAAACTCTCCAGTGGCTGGAGTCATACCTAGCACAAAGGAAGATGGTAGTGGTTGTTGGTGGCCAATCATCTCAGCCCCAGGGCATTGCTGCAGGAGTTCCTCAGGGCAGTGTCCTAGGCCCAATCATCTTCAGCTGCTTCATCAATGACCTTCCCTCCATCATAAGATCAGAAATGGGGATGTTCGCTGATGATTGTACAGTGTTCAGTTCCATTCGCAACCCCTCAGATAATGAAGCAGTCCAAGTCCGCATGCAGCAAGACCTGGACAACATCCAGGCTTGGGCTCATAAGTGGCAAGTAACATTCGCGCCAGAAAAGTGCCAGGCAATGACCATCTCCAACAAGAGAGAGTCTATCCACCTCCCCTTGACATTCAACGGCATTACCATCGCCGAATCCCCCACCATCAACATCCTGGGGGTCACCATTGACCAGAAACTTAACTGGACCAGCCATATAAATACTGTGGCTACAAGAGCAGGTCAGAGGCTGGGTATTCTGTGGCGAGTGACTCACCTCCTGACTCCCCAAAGCCTTTCCACCATGTACAAGGCACAAGTCAGGAGTGTGATGGAATACTCTCCAATTGCCTGGATGAGTGCAGCTCTAACAACACTCAAGAAGCTCGACACCATCCAGGACAAAGCAGCCCTCTTGATTGGCACCCCATCCACCACCCTAAACATTCACTCCCTTCACCACCGGCGCACAGTGGCTGCAGTGTGTACCATCCACAGGATGCACTGCAGCAACTCGCCAAGGCTTCTTCGACAGCACCTCCCAAACCCGCGACCTCTACCACCTAGAAGGACAAGAGCAGCAGGTACATGGGAACAACACCACCTGCACGTTCCCCTCCAAGTCACCCACCATCCCGACTTGGAAGTATATCGCCGTTCCTTCATCGTCGCTGGGTCATAATCCTGGAACTCCCTTCCTAACAGCACTGTGGGAGAACCTTCACCACACGGACTGCAGCGGTTCAAGAAGGCGGCTCACCACCACCTTCTCAAGGGCAATTAGGGATGGGCAATAAATGCCGGACTCGCCAGCGACGCCCACATCCCATGAACGAATAAAGAAAAAAGACTTGGACTTGGGTTTAGAGGGTATAATTTCAAAGTTTGCAGATGAAATAAAATACGGAAATGTCGTAAACAATGTGGAGGATAGTAACAGACTTCAGGAGGACACAGACAGACTGGTGAAATGGGCAGACACATGGTCGATGAAATTTAACACAGAGATGTGTGAAGTGATACATTTTGATCGGAAGAATGAGAGGAGGCAATATAAACTAAATGGTACAATTTTAAAGGGAGTGCAGGAACAGAGAGACCTGGGGTGTATGTACACAAATCTTTGAAGGTGACAGGACAAGTTGAGAAGGCTGTTAAAAAAGCATATGGGATCCTGGGCTTTATTAATAGAGGCATAGAGTACAAAAGCAAGGAAGTTATGCTAAACCTTTATAAATCACTGGTTAGACCTCAGCTGGAGTATTGTGTTCAATTCTGGGCACCGCACTTTAGGAAGGATGTCAAGGCCTTGGAGAGGGTGCAGAAGAGATTTATCAGAATGGTGCCAGGGATGAGGGACTTCAGTTATGTGCAGAGACTGGAGAAGCTGGGGTTGTTCTCCTTAGAACAGAGAAGGTTAAGGGGAGATTTGATAGAGGTGTTCAAAATCGTGAACGGTTTTGATAGAGTAAATAAGGAGAAACTGTTTCCAGTGGCAGAAGGGTCAGTAACCAGAGGACACAGATTTAAAGTGATTGGCAAAAGAGCCAGAGGCGACATGAGAAATCACTTTTTTACGCAGTGAAAGCGAATTAGATAAACACTTGAAGGGAAAAAATTTACAAGGCTACGGGAAAAGTGCAGAGGAATGGAACTAATTGGACAGCTCTTTCAAAGAATCGGCACAGGCACGATGGCCTGCTCCTGTGCTGTATCTACTGTGATACTACGATACTAAGTGCTGCAAGATAGGTCTTCCACCCACCAGTTTGGCCTTGCACTGATTCCGGAGGATCTTCCAGGGTCGTCCCCATTAGAATATTCTTGGTAGGCGCCCGGTGAGATTCCCACTTCTGGGGTGAGTGGTGGGGTATGTCTTCTGCAGTTGAGTTGGGCAGTGAAGATGGAAGTCCACTTCGAAAAATTTTAAAATTCACTTCCAGTTCCGAGGGAGAGTTAAACTTTAGATCACCTCTCACCCGCCATAGCAAGACTGGATGCCTGTAACACGCTGGTGTTCCTATCAGCCAGCGATGCTATGGTGCTAACGATGGGAAACACATCGTATGACATCATCTGGTCATATCCGTGTCTTTTGAATATACCTGCCCATATTTGGGCTGGCGTATTCAATGGCCGCTGTCAGTTCCAGCAGAAGATTCCAGAAATGGTGACTGATGATTCTATATTGGACAACTCTTAGGAATGTTCTAACTGCGATTATGACAGCTGACACGTCCCACAAACAATCTCTTTTTCTCCTCAGGCTAAATATTATAATAGCGCATTTGCAAACCAGTCCAGCTGTCCTAGTTATTGGAACTGCTGCTGCTGTGGAAATTAGGTGCAGGTGTGACAGGGGGGCACAACTAAAAGTAATGGCCTGAGTCAAATTTAGCTCAATCTCTAAGCTATACAGGCACGCTCTCTTTGGAGAACTTGGCCTAATTTTAATGATTTATGAGAACTTTAATGGAAATCTCCAAAGGTCAGGATTTTTATATATGGAAGAATGTTCTCAGTTGAGGAAGGAGGTTTGTTATTGAGGAATGAGACGGTGCTGAGGAATATTTCCTGAGTTGGATGCTGGCTCATGCCTACTATCTCCCACGTCCTGAATTACAGGGCTGTTGTAAGCTGGGTTGTGAGCAGAAGTCAGATACTTACCTACAAGGAAGGTGATGAATTCTGAAGGATGGCTTTCCTGGACTGTTCTCATCCAGCTCCCAGGAAGAAGAACATTCAGAAGGCCTAAAAACTGGTTACCTTCCCAACCTCTCATTCATAAATGTGCCTGGTCTTCAGTAGTGGAGGGTGGTTTATCTAAAAGTGGCTTTCAAATACTCATCATCGCTCCTACTCTTTAAAACTTTGAGGCTATGTTCCCAACACAAAGCCTTGCTCAGTGGGAGTGTGGATTGTGGATAGGTCCTGTAACATTGTACGGGTGATTTACCTCCACAGTCCCATACCAACATATAAAATGAATGGGTGTGTGCCTCTGCTAAAAAAGCCAACAGAGGAATTCCGGACGAGTGCTGAGTTGTCGTACACAAATATCCCACAACATAATTTTAAAGCTAACAACGCACTAGCTGCAACCATACTGAATCCGATGCCCAGTGCCAGCAGTCTCTCTTGAGATGGACTTGTTACCACTGCTAAAATATGATTCCTGTGAAATAGCCAATCACAAAATTGTTATTCTTTTAGTTCTGGTTAGCTCATAGTGTCTGTATCTCGTAACTACTCTCGTGGGTTTCTTCAATACAAAATGCTTCTCATAACCATCCCACTGATTCTCTTCATCATTTTAAAACTTGGTCCATGCCTTCCTGCTGCTGCTCCCTGTTAGTGCCGTTTCCCAGTGAGAACAGATCCATTTGCTGAACTATATTTCTTCATAACCTTTTGGTTCTCGGACACATTACCTACCAGTCTTGCTGTTCTTGGAGCCCTTTTCAATGTCTCTTTCCTCTTATAAACAGAGCAACCATACATGCTCAAATCAGTAGGAACACAGGAATAGAGTAGGCCATTCAGCCCCTCGAGCCTGCTCCGCCATTCAGTTAGATCATGACTGATCTGTACCTTAGCTCCATTAACCTGCCTTTGTTCCATATCCCTCAATACTCTTACTTAACAAAAAATTATCGATCTCAGTCTTGAAAAATTCAATTGTCCCAGCACCGCCTTTGGAGGGGGAGAGTTTCAGATTTCCAGTAACCTTTTATGTGAAAAAAGTGCTTCCTGATTTCACTCCTAAATGGCCCCGCTCTAATTTTAAGATTATACCCACTCGTTCTGGATTCCCCCACCAGAGGAAATAGTTTCTCTGTATCAATCCTATTGAATCCCTTTATCATTTAAAGGCCTTGATTAGATCACCACTCAATCTTCTAAACACAAGGGAATACAAACCAAGTTTATGTACAGCTGAAGCATCACTTGCTTACTTTTGGATTCTAACTCCCTTGAGATAAAAGTCAATATCCCATTAGGCTTTTTCATTACTTTTTGTAACTGTGCACTGGCTTTTAATGATCTGTGTACCTGGACACCTACATCCCTTTGATCCTCCACAACTTCTAGTCCTCTCCCCATTTTGAAAATGTTCTGATTTATCTTTCTCAGATCCTCACATTTAACCACATTGAACTCCATCTGCCAAAATTTTGCCGACTCACTTAATGGGGTAAATTTTATCTGAGATCTGGGAAGGGAGCGGGGTTAGGGGGGAAGATTTCCGGGTGCGAAACCCAGAAGGTAAGTGGGCAGGTGACGATCTAAGATTGCGACCTTAATGAGGCCCATCAATTTCTCTTCCGGGTTTCGCGCCTGGCAGCCAGCCTGATTGGCAGTCGGGGATCGGAGGGAGGGAGGGATCATGGGCCGGGGAGGAGATCAGGAGGCGCGGGGGGTTGTGGCAACAAGAGATCGGTGGGAGAAGCATGAAGATCGGGGGGCCAGCAAGAGATCAGAGGACCAGCAAGAGATCGGGGGACCAGCAAGAGATCGGGGGGGGGCAGCAAGAGATTAGAGGACCAGCAAGAGATCGGAGGACCAGCAAGAGATCGGGGGGGGGGGGCCAGCAAGAGATTAGAGGACCAGCAAGAGATCGGAGGGGGCCAGCAAGAGATCGGGGGACCAGCAAGAGATCGGGGGACCAGCAAGAGATTAGAGGGGGCCAGCGAGAGATCGGGGGGGGGGCTAGCAAGAGATCGGGGGAGCCAGCAAGAGATCGGAGGGGCAGCAAGAGATGGGAGAGGGCCAGCAAGAGATGGGAGAGGGCCAGCAAGGGATTGGAGAGGGCCAGCAAGAGATGGGAGAGGGCCAGCAAGGGATTGGAGAGAGCCAGCAAGGGATTGGAGAGGGCCAGCAAGAGATGGGAGAGGGCCAGCAAGGGATTGGAGAGAGCCAGCAAGAGATGGGAGAGGGCCAGCAAGAGATGGGAGAGGGCCAGCAAGGGATTGGAGAGGGCCAGCAAGGGATTGGAGAGGGCCAGCAAGGGATTGGAGAGGGCCAGCAAGGGATTGGAGAGGGCCAGCAAGGGATTGGAGAGGGCTAGCAAGGGATTGGAGAGGGCCAGCAAGAGATGGGAGGGCCAGCAAGAGATCGGGAGGGGGCCAGCAATAAGATCAGTGGCAGGGGGGGTAGCAAGATGATCGGAGGTCATTGGAGGTCCGGTGCAGAGTTGGAGGTAGGTGAGGATCCACCAACGGGGGGTGCGGGGGTGTGAGTGTGGTCCGCCATCAGTGGGAGGGGTCTGCCATCGGGTGGGGTGGGGGGATCGGCCGATTGCGGGAGTCCTGGCGGCCAGGTGAGATTGTGGGGCCTGCTCCTCCGGGCCCCACAAGCAGTGCAATAAAGACACTCACCTCATGGATCCGGCCCTTCCCGCCTGCTTTCACCGGATGGGAATGGGAAGCGATGGGAAACCCCAACAGGTAAGGGTAAATATGTTTTAATTGTCCAATACACAAAATATTAAGTACCTCAAGTATCTCAATGAGGTACATTGCCCTTTTAAGTGTTGGCCTGCTGACTTTTAGTGGGGGCGGAGCTTCCTGGTGTCTGATCTCCACAGGCAGACAAATCTGCCTGGGTTAAACCCTGAAGTGGGCGAGTTGGAGTCGGGATGTGGTCAGACTCTGAAAACTTAGCATTTTTACTGCCCACCCGTCCCCAACCCACCCATTCCTGAGGGTTAAAACTTACCCCAATCTGTCTATATCCCTTAGGAACTTCCTGCTCCCATCTGCACAATTTACTGTGCCTCCTAATTTAGTGTCATCTGCAAACTTGGATATACAACACTTTAATTCCTTCATCCAAGTCATTAATTTTTATGGTTTAAAGCTGAGGCCCCAGTATGGATCCCTGGGGAACACCACTTGTCATATCCCGCTAATCAGATCGCATTCCCTTTATCCCCACTCTCAGTCTCCTATCTCCCAACCAATTACCAACCATGTCACAAGGTTACGTCCAATTCCACGCGCTTTCGTTTTTGCAAATAATCCCTTGTGCGGAATCTTGTCAAATGCCTTCTGGTAGTCCATATAGACGACATCCATAGACACTCCCCTGTCCACCGTGTTAGTGACCACCTCAAAAAATTCAACTGGATTAGTCAGAGATGACCTACCCAGTGGCTCCCACCTCCATTTTGCTGCCGAGTTTCCTGAGCCCTGGGAAACCTGGCTGTTAGCAGTTAAATTTAAATCAGGCTCCCAACTGCACCGTAAAAATGGCGGCAGGAGCATACATGGCAGGTGGGGACGTATTCCCCGATTTTTAATTTTTAACCCTCACCAGCTCTCTCCCGCCCATCATGGGGGAGCTAATATCGAGGCCCGTGTTTCCATTAATTTGCATTTACCTGAAGTTGCTGCTACTTACAGATCTTGGTGTTCTAATTTAGGATTTATTATTTTATTATTAATGAGGTAACAGCTCTAAAATCAGCTCTTTCCAAACTCCTAAGTCCACAAAATTCAAACAGAAGAAAAAGAGCAAGTAAGATATATTAAGTGCAAATAGGACCAGATTGCCAGGGCTCGGGGGCTGCAAGTGGCCACGGGCAGCAGCTTGGACACCTCTGATCTAAAGAGTGGATTTTTTTGACCCAATACTTGAAGTATTATCTGTTAATGTTTTTTATTCAGGCACTTTGCAAATTACAACGATTTACAGTATTTTATTTCTGCCCATATTTTCAATTAATTTCTCCCCTTGCTAAGTTTCTCCGGCACTTTTCCTCAGTTGATGCCAGGCCACTGCCCGTACCTTACTGTAACTGTGCCACACTGGCATTTGATAAGGGTTCATCCACAACTGACGGCATGTTTAATGAAAAGGGTACATTGCTGCGGAGAACAGCCTGAAACATTTCCTTTGCTTCTGACTCTGTCGCTGTACGGCTCCCTGAAAATCTTGAAACGAGTGGTGACTAACGTCCAATAATGCAAATATCCTCCGGCAGTTTTACCGTATTATGAAGTGGAATTGATTAAATGATTCACCCAGACGTCTGCAATGAATGTTATATCTTGTTTGCAGGTACTGCAGTATCCCACCAATGCTGACAAAATCAACACTCTCACTTCCATTAGAACTCCTCTCAATGGTCACTCGAGGCTTTTTTTTCTATTAGGTCCATTCCTATTGCCAGACGATGTCAAAACTTCATGGTTTCTATTGCCTACAGATTGGTAATAAAATAGGTTAACTGCTTTGTTTCCACAACTTTGAACTAAATTCGTAAAAACAGGCTTGGATTCCCTAGATGGAAAGTGTATCTTGATCTGTTGAAGTGCAGTTTTCTGGCAATTATGTTTAACAGGGTCAATGTATTATATTGTGATGGTTGTGATATTAAGTTGCAAGACCAAACATGCATTCCATAAAAATAAATACAGTCACTTGTGAAAAAGATCAGGAGCACGCACTCAACTATAAAATACAAGCTGTGTGTTCTCATTTGTGTGTGTGTGTGTGTGTAAATATAATATGCAACACCTCAGGAATGGCTATGTTGCATTTTCTGGCACAATTATTTATACAAAACCATATAAATTATTTATTTTAAAGGGGTTCAGATACTTAACATTTTGACAAAATCTCATACACATGATGTGATTCAGCTGCTACACTTCAGGAAAATCATTAGTAACATTGTAACACTGCCAGAAAAGAGAGCAGTGAAAGCATTTATTAAATAGCTTTAAACACTACAATTACAATTCTAACTTTTTTATTTAATAAATGTTCTCAGTTATTGTACCAGTGTGCCAAAATCAATAAAGATTGATGAAATAAAAGAAATAGCTTCACGGTTTTGTAGCAATCACAATGTAGCCCTAAAGATCTGCTTCATAACAGTTGTGTGGACAAATACCAATGAAGAGAAAAGCTGGTATAACCTTACAGTGACCTACCAGATCAAACTGAAGTGCGTCCGTGCCTGTTCATACGTGTAGGTGTGCCATGCACGTGTTTGTGTATATGCATTTAGATGGGTGTGCATGTGCGTGTATGTGTCTGTGCATGAAGGTGGGTGAGCGTGCATGTGTGTACAAGTATTCATATGCATGTGTGTGCACATTCATTTGAGTGTGTCTGCGTGTGTTTGTGATCCCTCGTGTGCAAGCCTGAATTACCTGAAATCAAAGAGCACCATGGATGATAAAAGAACTTCACCAGGCAATTTCTTCTGGTACTCAGTTCAAAACCCACACCAAGTGATAGAACAAATTAAGGTTAGCAGCGAGACATGATAAATATACACGCCCAGGAGGCTGACCACATTCAGTATTCTGTAACTGGGAAGTGCACAGTCAGCCTCACTTGTGGAGACAGTTACCATTTTACAGTCCCTGACATATCCTTCATTTGTTAGAGGAAATGTTAACTTTAAAAGGGTCACTCTCCTTGTGACAAAGTGTTTGGCAAACCATTTTTCTTCGCAAAGAAAGATGTTGAGAAGAGCCACAAGCCATTTTGCGACAGTGAGGTCAAGAGTAAATGTTATGAATGGCCCACTGGAAGTTCATATCAGGAAATGGTGGATGCACGCTGCATGATATTCTGTCCATTAATGTCAATGGATTAGGAATGTGCACTCCCAGCACTCAGCCTTGCCCACATCCATTCTGCATGGAAGATCATGGGGAGCGGGTCCATGGTTTCTTCATATAAACTCCTGGCAGGCAAGGTTCTGCATTGGGAGTGCTCATTTGTAAAATATATCCTCAAATGTGATCTGATGATGAGTTTCAATGCAATTTATACCATCGCGTTGTGGTTTTATAAATAAGAGCTTAGAGTAAAAAAGTGCAAAAAGGTCATGGTGGATTGTACGAAGCATTAGTTAGGCGGCAGTTACAGTTCTGTATGTAGTTTTGGGCACCCCATTATAGAAAGATCATTAAAGCCACAGAGAGATTCACCAACAGTGTAGATTCACCAAGATGATGGCAGAGTTGGGAAACGATAGTTTTGAGGAGAGACTTGAGCTATTGAGACTATTTTTTTGGAAGCAGGGAGGCTAAAAGGAGATTCAAGAGCAATAGCAGCTTTTAACATTTTAAAGGGTTTGATAGTGTGAAATTGGAGAGAGTATTTCCCCTGGTTGGGGAGTCAGTAATGAAGGGTCATCAACTTAAAATGGTCACTAAGACAACTAGAGAGGTTAGGAGAGATGTCTTTACCCATCGGATTATTGGAGCCTGAGTGGACTGGACACAATGAAATCTATGGGCCGAATCAACATTCTGACTGGAGTACTAAAGACCTGCACAACAGAACTAGCCGGCCGACCCCCACACCCACCCCCCCAGCCCACCACCACTGCAAGCCAAGCTGCTGCAGTGCAGCTGTAACACAGCATTTAGCCAACAAGGTGGAAAATTAGAAAAACTGGGAACACTCAGCAGGTCAGGCAGCATCTGTAGATAGGGAAACATCGGGTTAACATTTCAGGTCAAAGACCTTTTGTCAGATTATTCTAACAAAAAGTCGGTGGACTGCGCACCCGCATCACAGGCTGGAGGAGCTCTATTTAAAGGGGCAGTCCTCCAATGGCTGCTCCTGGAGCAAACACCCACACACCACAATGGAGCAGCCCAGGGGCAAGGCTGCTCCTAGATTTAGTGATGCCTCACTCCAGGTGCAACTGGATGGGGTGAGGATGAGGAGGGATGACTTCTACCCGGTGGATGGAAGTGATCTGCCTCTGCCACCAAGAAGGCCTGGCTCGAGGTGGTGGAGGAGGTCACCAGCAGCAGCAACGTCTCCCGCACATGGATCCAGTGCAGGAAGCACTTCAATGACCTAACTAGGTCAGCCAAAGTGAGTACACTTACTCATTCCCCTACACTCCGTCTTCCACATCACCGCTCCCACCCCACAACTCATTCTGCACGGCCAACACTACTCCATCACATCACTCCTCACCCCCACTTAAGGCTCATCCTCAACTTACCTGCACTTCCTCACCTCCCCATTACTCACCCCACCACTACCACTCACCCCAATCCTCATCTAATCTCATGGCTCTGTCTCATACTCACCCTCTGATGCGTCTCTTTCACGGTCAGCCTCACCCAAACCAATGCATTCATCGGTTGGCCACGTCACCATCACTCACTCACCGTCTGTACTTTCTCCCCTTATAGGAGAAGAGAGCTCAGAATGCACGGGAGAGGCCGAGGACCGGAGGGGGGGCCTCAACAAATCGTCGTCCTCACGGACGCGGAGCAGGCGGCGCTGGAACTGAGCCGCACCCTCGAGTGCCTGTCCGTCGGGAACGCTGAGACTGGTCGGGTAACACAACTTTAACATTCAGCACACACAATATGAATTGATGTTAAAATGCCTTGCCATCTTCAGCACCTAAGTATGCTCATCGCAACATGACACATCTGCGATCATGCTTAACATTGCCTTCTGTTCTCTTACAGGGCCATTAGCAACTGCTATGAGGCAGAGAGCAATTCCTCAGAGGACCTGCCAGCCTCTGAGGTGCACCGTTACATCTGAGCGAGCCATTCACCAGTGCAGATACACACACCTCGGTGGGTCCCCGTCCTCAGTTAGTTGGGGTCGCACATGGAGAGTCACCACACACATGAGCACAAGCAGACACTGGTGGCAGGGGCAGCTGTGGAGAGTCCACGTCGGTGGGAGTACTCTTCTCCAGGCTCTGCTCAGCTGGATGCAAATGCTGAACCCTGGGGGCCATCCTTTAAAAGGAGAATGATCGAGAGACAGCAGCACATTTGTGAGGTGCTGGAACAGGTGCCACGCGCACTCTCCACAATCGTGCAGAGGATGGAGGAGTCCAACTCCTGCACGAGAGGAATGGTGGCACAGGTACAGGAGGGAATCTCTGAGATACTGTCACAGGGACATGAGGGCATCGCAGAGATACTGACGCGGGAATGTCTGTGAAGGAGTGAAGGCTAGCCTCCATTGAGCTTCAAGCATGGCTCACAAATGAGTCCATTCAGGCCCTGACAACAGCCCTTTGGACTCACAGTGAACAACATTCTGCCGCCTTAAACAGGCAGACAGATACACTAGCACTGGCCTTACAAGGCTTCACACATGTCCTCCAAACTGTTGTCCAGCAGAGTGGTAGGAGTGGTGTGGACTTGGCCCAGGGGAGGGACGATGGTGAAAGGGGACATGGAAGTGGGGACGCCACTCAAAGAGCTCCCACATCTCACCCGTTGCCCCCCCCCTCAACCAGTACCCACAATGCTGCCTCCTCTCCAGGTGGCCGAGTCTGCCCCTGCACAAGTGCAGGTGGAGCAGTCTTTGGAGGGTTCTCACGGGCACCGAAACCCAGACGGCGTAGGTCCAAAGCATCTAATCGGTCAGGGCATGAACAAGAGCAACCTGCCACTACCTCTGCTCCAGTCACAGGGGATTCACCACGTAGGAGTAGTTGGAAGCGAAAGGTGAAGGTTTTGTAAACACGAAGGGGATGCACAAGGGTGTTCGACGGTCGGTCATATTTTTTATTTATATTTGATTTTTGTTAAACTCACATTAAATATTATTATTGTCACCACTACTGCCACGTCTTGGCCATTCTTGACTGGCTTCTGTAATAGGGCCCTTTCATGACGTTCACCATGAACGCCCACACTTGATGCCACCCATTGGGTCACTCTACAGTGGGCGTATGTGTAGTTGCAGGGCTGTTTTGTGCAGGGAGGGGTGGGGGGGATGGTGGTGTGGCTGCTGCTCTATCCAGGTGGTGTGAGGACTGGACTCTTCACACTGTCTGATGTTAGGAGAACTGTTTACATATCAGTGACTCTCTGGCCTCACGAGCAGCCAGGTGAGCTGCTGTTCTTCCCATGGGTTGCGCCTCCTCCTCCTCCTCCGCCTCAATGTGGGTAGCAGATGTGGATGGGGCCTCCTCAAGCTGCACCCCTCTCTGTTGTGCCGTGTTGTGCAGGCACAACACACGACTATAATGCGACCGACTCTGTCTGGTGCGTATTGAAGCGCTCCCCCAGAACGATCAAGGCACCTGAAGCGCATCTTGAGCAGCCCTATAGCATGCTCAATTATAGACCTGGTAGTGATGTGACTGTCGTTATATCGACGCTGTTGCTCGGTAATGGGGTTGCTCAGAGGTGTCGTAAGCCACGTGTGCAGGGAGTATCCCTTGTCCCCGAGGAGCCAGCCCTTAAGGGTATTCGGTGCGTGGAAGATGGGCGGGATGTTGGATTCCCGGATGATGAAGGAATCGTGGCAGCTGCCAGGGAATCTGGCGCACACGTGAAGGAATCTTTTGCGGTGGTCACAGATGAGCTGAATGTTGATGGAATGATAGCGCTTCCTGTTGATGAACAGTCCTGGCTCGTGTGGAGGTGCTCGTATTGTTATATGGGTGCAATTGATTACACCCTGCACCCGTGGGAAGCCAGCCACAGTGTGGAATCCGACTGCCCTCTCCATCTGGCTGAGGCCGTCCATGGGGAAGTTGGCGTCAGTGACCTGCCTTATGCACTTGTGTGCTGACGACTGAGAGGCCCCTGCGATGTCCCTGGTGGCACCCTGGAATGATCCGGAGGTGAAGAAGTTGATGGCAGTGGTGACTTTGACAGTAACAGGTAAGGAGATGATGCTCGACCCAGCCGGGAGCAGCTCGGCATGAAGGAGGCTGCAGATATCTGCGACTATCTAGCAACTGACTCTGATCCTCCCTATGCACTGCTCCTCAGAGAGGTCCAGGAAGCTGAGCCTCAGTCTGTAGACCCTGTGGCGAGGGTAGTGCCTTCTGCGACGTCGCTCTCTCTGCTGTTGCCCTCCGTGCTCTTGTGCAGGTGCCTGTGGTGCAGCACTGTGTGGTGGAGCTCCACGTGGCGGAGGTGGACGCCGTGCCTGGCAAGGCTGGTGATGTTGCTCGGATGAAGTGATGAATGCAACCATGCGCCCCCCCATCCTGACAGTGTGAGTTTGAAGGGGTCCGCAAAGTAGTTAAGTACGTTTGCACAGCAGAGTTTTGGGTGAAAAGTAAGAACTTTGAGTGAAAACACAAAGATCTTGCAGCCAAAACTTTGTCTGAAGTGACAGAGTGCCCTGGTGCAATAAATGACATTTTCCCCCCACCTGTCAAATAATCCTTTGCATCTCCCACTGGCTGCTGGCTGAAACACGTCTGTTGCAACAGGGAGTGTTTCCCACAGCACGGGAAACACGCTGAGGATCCTTCAAAATTGCACCCCTGCCAAAATGTCGAGACGATTAAGTACTTCAAGTACCTCAACTACCTGACAAACTGTGCAAAGTATCATCGCGCCGGCTTTAATTGCCGGTGGGACTTCCGCATTCGGGCGATGAGCGCACACCCAGACACGTCACTGGGGATCCTGGAAGTCAGCGGGTTGGAGCCGGGCTCCAAATCCACTTGGGATTTCAGCGATTTTCGGAGCCCCCCCCGCCGCCCCCCACCCTCAGCGCACTGCTCCTTCACCCGAAAATCGAGCCCTTTAACTCTGTTTCTCTCTCCACTGATGCTGCCTGACCTGTTCAGTGTTTCCAGCATTTTGTTTTACTTCAGATTTTCAGCATCTGCAGTAGTTTTTTGCTTTAATGTGGAAAATTACTCAGGTATGTTCTATCCACAAAATCAGGACATATCTCACCAGGGCAGATTACTGCCCTGTCCGCCTCTTCCCAATCATCAGTGCAGTGATGAACAGAATCATCAATAGTGCCACCAGATGGTATCTACTCACCAATAACCTGCTCACTGATGCTCACTTTGGGTTCTGCCAGAGCCACTTAGCTTCAGACTTCATTACAGCCTTGATCCAGACATGGACACAAGAACTGAATACCAGAGGAGAGGTGCGAGTAATTACCCTCGACACCAAGGCAACTTTAGCCCGAGTACAACACCAAGAATCCCTAGAAAAATTCAGAGCAATGTGGGACAAGGGGAAAACCCTCCAATGGAGTTAGGAAACACTTCTACATGCAAAGAGTGGTGGTAGTTTGGAACTCTCTTCCGCAAACTGAGAGGGTGCAGAAGAGATTCACTAGAATGGTTCCAGGGATGAAGGACTTCAGTTACATGGATAGACTGGAGAAGCTGGGGTTGTTCTCCTTAGAGCAGAGAAGGTTGAGAGGAGATTTGATAGCGGTATTTAAAATTATGAGGGGTCTAGACAGAATAGATAGAGAGAAATTGTTTCCATTGGCGGAAGGGTCAAGAACCAGAGGACAAAGGTTTAAAGTGATTGGCAAAAGAACCAAAGGCGACATGAGGAAATACTTTTTTACACAGCGAGTGGCTAAGATCTGGAACGCACTGCCTGAGGGGGTGGTGGAGGCAGATTCAATCGTGGCTTTCAAAAGGGAATTGGATAAATACTCGAAGGGGAAAAATCTGCAGGGCTACGGGGAAAGGGCGGGGGAGTGGGACTCGCTGGATTGCTCTTGCAGAGAGCCGGCACGGACTCGATGGGCCGAATGACCTCCTTCCGTGCTGTAACCATTCTATGATTCTATGAAACAGCAGTTGAAGCTAGCTCAATTGTTAATTTTAAATCTGCGATTGATAGGTTTTTGTTAACCAAAGGTATTAAGGGATATGGGGCTAAGACGGGTCTATGGAGTTAGGTCACAGATCAACCATGATCTCATTGATTGGCAGAACAGGCTCTAGGGGCTAAATGGCCTATTCCTGTTCCTATGACTGGAGGCATACCTGACAAAAAAGATGATGGTCTTTGCTGTCAGAGGCCAATCATCGCAGCCTCAGGACATTACTGCTGGAGCAACGTCCTCAGGCCAACCATCTTCAGCTGCTTCACCAATGACCTTCTCTCTGTCATAAGATCAAGAGTGGAGCTATTCACTAGCAATGTCACAGTTTTCAGCTCCATTCACAACTCCTTCGATAGTGAAGCAGCCAGTGCCAGTCTACAGCATTGTGTAGACAACATTCAGGCTTGGGCTGACAAGTGGCAAATAACATTCATGACATGTGAGTCCAGGGCAATAGCCATCTCCAACAAATAAAAACCCAACCACCTCTACCTGACCTTCAATGGCACCCCTATTTCTGAATCTCCAATCATCAACATATTGAGGGTCACCGCGACCAGAAGTTTAACTGGACCAGCAATATCAACACTGTGGCTTCAAAAGCAGGGCATAGGTTTGGCATTCTATGGCGAGTGTCTCACATCCTGACTTCTCAAACCTCTCTATCATCTACAAGGCTCTTGCCTGAAAGAGTGCAGCGATGGCAATCCTCAAGAAGCTTGGCACTATCTAGGGCAGAGCAGTCTGTGTGACTGGCACTTCTGCTACTGGACTCTATATTCATCCCTGCCATCGCCAGTGCACTGTGGTTGCAGTATGTACTATCCACACAACGCACTGCAGCAACTCACGAGACCTACTTTGAAAGCAACTCCCAACCTGTGATCTCTGCCATCAAAAGAACAAGAGCAGCAATTTCCTGGGAATACTATCACCTCCATGTTCCTGTCCAAGTGACAGACTATTCTGCCTTGGACATATATTGCTATTCCTTCACTGTCACTGCATCAAAACATTGGAATTCATTACCTAACATCATCAGAACAACAACAACAACAACAACTTCATTTATTTAGCGCCTTTAACGTAGAAAAATGTCCCAAGATGCTTCACAGGAGCGTAATCAGATAAAAATTGACAAGGACTGCAATGGTTCAATAAGGGCCAGCACCACCTTCTCAGGACAACTAGGGATGGGAATAAATGAGCCTTGCATTGCCCTCAACCTGAGAAGAAATAAAACAAAACTCTCAGTTATTGTATCAAAGGATTCCAGCTTCTTAAAGACGCCAGAATGCGAAACTCTAATATAGGTCCTGGGAATGGGTGCTGTTATAAATTCATGCTGGGCATCAAGAGAATTCCCTAGATTCTAGCACAGTGCCCATGGATTGGAAGGTAGCAAATGTAACCCCGCTGCAAGAAATACGATTTCTAGACCAAATCATAGTCATGTATCCCATCCTGCAAAGCTTTAAGCGTTGACCAAAAAGCGAGGCTGTGGGCAGACCTTGTGTCTGTGAGAATACAAAGGGAGCCAGCATCCCATAGGATTTCATCCTATGGACCCACGGCGAAGAATCACTGAAGAGACTACACGATAACATCAACAAGTTCCATCCCACCATCAAACTCACCATGGACTACTCCTCAGAATCGGTTTCTTTCTTGGACACACAAATCTCCATCAAAGACGGGCACCTCAGCACCTCACTCTACCGCAAGCCCACGGACAACCTCACGATGCTCCACTTTTCCAGCTTCCACCCTAACCACGTCAAAGAGGCCATCCCCTATGGACAGGCCCTGTGAATACACAGGATCTGCTCAGACGAGGAGGAACGCGATGGACACCTACAGACGCTGAAAGACGCCCTCGTAAGAATGGGATATGACGCTCGACTTGTCGATCGACAGTTCCGACGGGCCACAGCGAAGAATCGCATAGACCTCCTCAGAAAACAAACACGGGACGCAACCAACAGAGTACCCTTCGTCGTCCAGTACTTTCCCGGAGTGGAGAAACTGCGCCATGTTCTCCGCAGCCTTCAACATGTCATCGATGATGACGAACATCTCGCTAAGGCCATCCCCACGCCTCCACTACTCGCCTTCAAACAGCCACCCAACCTCAAACAGACCATCGTTCGCAGCAAATTACCCAGCTTTCAGGAGAACAGCGTCCACGACACCACACAACCCTGCCACGGCAACCTCTGCAAGACATGCCAGATCATCGACACAGATACCACCATCACACGAGAGGACACCACCCACCAGGTACATGGTTCATACTCCTGTGACTCGGCCAACGTTGTCTACCTCATACGTTGCAGGAAAGGATGCCCCGGAGCATGGTACATTGGCGAGACCATGCAGACACTGCGATAACGGATGAACGGATACCGCGCAACAATCGCCAAACAGGAGGGTTCCCTCCCAGTCGGGGAACACTTTAGCAGTCAAGGACATTCAGCCACCGATCTTCGGGTCAGCGTTCTCAAAGGCGGCCTTCGAGACACACGACAACGCAAAATCGTCGAGCAGAAATTGATAGCCAAGTTCCACACCCATGAGGACGGCCTCAACCGGGATCTTGGGTTCATGTCACGCTACACGTAACCCCACCAGCTGGAAAAAAAGAAAAAAAAAGTTATCTGTTTTTAATACAACGGGACATTCTCTCTCTCTCTCTGCCTTTCGGGTCTCTTTCTCTCCTTGTCTGTGTAATTTGACCCTTGTGTATTCAGTATACTGGGGCATACTGTTTTCCATGGCTAACCTGTCTGAACACCAACGACACCTTTGATTCCCATCCTTATATAAGATATGCGATTTGAGAACCTCTCATTCACTCACTCACCTGACGAAGGAGATAAGCTCCGAAAGCTTGTGATTTTCAAATAAAACTGTTGGACTATAACCTGATGTTGTAAGATTCCTTACATTTCCCACAGGAAATGATATGCCTGACATCAGGCAAAGTGATTGAGAATATTGCAGACACAATTAAACGGTGAAACAGACACATTGAAGACCAATTGTCAGAAACAGATAACAAAATGTCCCAAGGCATAATTAAAGACACAGGACCTGGACACAGACTAATCCTATTATGTTAATTGCATCCGAACTATCAAAATACACAGAAAGATAAGGATATGTCCCTCCCCCATTAGAGATAGAACGGACAACAGTTAACACCATAGAATGGATAAAGATGTCTGGAACCCTGGGGTGGGGGGAGATGTCCGGGACAGATGACATCATGAGACTAATGTCGTTAACCTACCGGAAGCAAATATGCTTCAGAAAGATATATAAACTGAGACACTGTCCCAATAAAGTCAGAAACAGCTTCTGGGGCGACAGAGGCCCACACACCCTACAATACCAGGACTGATCAGCTTGAAACTTCCTAGGGACAGGTTGTACCATCTTTGTTTATTCGATATAACTGTATTAGAACATTGTTCTTGTGTCTGTAACAAAGCTTGGGTGTTCGGTCACAATCGGGCCCGAATCATTGTGCAAGTTATTATTAAGAAAGATTAACAACCCTTGGTAGCGCTATTCAAGGAAGAGAGAGAAAACAGGGAACTACAGGCCAGTTAGCCTAACAACAGGAGTAGGGAAAATGCTAGAATCTATTATTAAGGACGTAGTAACAGGGCACTTAGAAAATCATAATATGATCAGGCAGAGGGAACACGGTTTTATGAAAGGGTAATCGTGCTGACAAATCTATTCAAGTTTTTTGAGGGTGTAACTCGCAGGGTAAATCAGGGAAAACCAGTGGATGTCATATATTTAGATTTTCAAAAGGCATAAGGTGCCACATTAGGGGTTGTTACACAAGATTAGGGCTCATGGAATTGGGGATTGGTTAATGGAGAGAAAATAGAGAGCAGGAATAAACGGGTCACTTTCGGGTTGGCATGTTGTAGCTAGTGGGGTGCCGCAAGGATCAGTGCTTGGGCCTCAGCTATTTACAATCTATATTAATGACTTAGATGAAGGGACTGAGTGTAATGTATCCAAGTTTTCAGACGATATAAAGCTAGGTGGGAAAGTAGGCTGTGAGGAGGACACAGAGTCTGCAAAGGGATAGCAACAGATTAAGTGAGTGGGCAAGAAGGTGGCAGATGGAGTAAAATGTGGGGAGTCACTTTGGTAGGAAAAATAGAAAAACAGAATATTTTTCAGATGGTGAGAAACTATTAAATGTTGGTGTTCAGAGGAATTTGGGTGTCCTTGTACACAAAACACAGAAAGTTAACATGCAGGTGCAGCAAGCAATTAGGAAGGCAAATGGTATGTTGGCCTTTATTGCAAGGGGGTTGGAGTACAAGAGTAAGGAAGTCTTACTACAATTGTACCGGGCTTTGGTGAAACCTCACTTGGAGTACTGTGTACAGTTTTGGTCTCCTTACCTAAGGAAGGATATACTTGCCTCAGAGGTGGTGCAACAAAGGTTCACTAGATTGATTCCTGGGATGAGAGGGTTGTCCTATGATGAGAGATTGAGTAGAATGGGCCTATACTCTCCGGAGTTTAGAAGAATGAGAGGTGATCTCATTGAAACATATAAGATTCTGAGAGGGCTTGACAGGGTAGATGCTGAGAGGCTGTTTCCTCTGGCTGGAACTAGGGGGCATAGTCACAGGATAAGGCGTCAGACATTTAGGACTGAGATGAGGAGGAATTTCTTCACTCAGAGGGTTGTGAATCTTTGGAATTCTCTGCCCCAGAGGGCTGTGGATGCTCAGTTGTTGAGACTATTCAAGACTGAGATAAATAAATTTTTAGACACAAAGGGAATCAAGGGATACGAGGATCGGGTTGGAAAATGGAGTTGAGGTAGAAGATCAGCTATGATCTTATTGAATGGCGGAGCAGGCTTGAGGGGCCGTATGGCCAACTCCTGCTCCTATTTCTTATGGTCTTATGTTCTTAGAATACTGCACATCATACAGCAGAATGAGGCCATGACACATGATCGTTTCCTCTGAGGCCAATTTGGTGATGAGACAGCAGTTTTTATGAGAGGTGACCACAGATATCAGTCACTATTGTTTCCATGAGCATTAACATGGATATTTGGGGGAGCCACATTTAAACAGAACTTCTAGTACCCAGGCTTGTATTCCAGTTGACTTCTCAGCAAATATAGGAGCTGATTTTCCTGGTTCCCTTCTGTCCCAGCATTGGACAGCTGCAGTGCACCCAAAGTGGGTTGTGTGAATATATACTTTATTTCATAAAATTTAAAGATACGCACAGTTTATACACAGTTCAAATAGAGGGCACAAAATGCAGCACAACAGTTCAAAGCAACAAAATACAGATCGTAAACACTATGATCTCGTTATTACAATTTTAAAAACACAATACATATTTTCTAATACATTCTGTACAATACAAGGTGGGGTGGCTTTATACAGTGGCCTTTCCCCATAGGGCCTTTGCATAGGTTGCACCTCACTTCAGTGTGCCCTGTAGCACGTTCTCCTGGACCATGGACTGTGCCAGTTGGCAGCACTCAGTCGTGAACAGCTCCTTCAAATGGAAGACCAGCAGGTTTCGGGTGGACCAAAGGGTCTCCTTCACCGGGCTACCAGGCACGTTTGCGTTCTTGCACTAACCGAGTACACTCACTGCTCGCTGCTCCAGTGGTGCTTTCTGGTGTTCGATGTGCTGCAAACTGTTCGCAATAAACAGACAGGGTCACTAACCCTCCCTGAGTGGATGGTCTTCTCGGTGTGCATCCTGGGGAACAGCCCGTAGAGCTCAGCGTCCTGTGTTACCAAGCTATTGGGGATGAACTGGGACCGATACTAACACCTCTCTCTCCACACCCTCTGCACAAAGGGGCAGCCCCTCAGGAGGTGGACAATGGTCTCCTCCCTGCTGCAGCTTCGAGGGCTTCGCAGTGACGCTGAGATTCCGTGCATGTTGGAAGGACCGCATTGGGAGTGCCTTTCTCACCACTACCCAGGCTACAGCCTGGTGCCTGTTTGTCAGCTCTGGGGACGAATCATTCTGCCAAATGGCATCGACCGTCTGGTCGGGGAAAAGTCAGATCGAGTCCACCCTCTCCTTTCCTTGCAGGATTCTCAGAATGTTTTGTGTCGACCACTATCGGCCTTGTGGTCGAAGGGGCTTCCCAGGAACTTCTCTACCTGGGACAGGTGGCGGGGGGGGGGGGGGATGGTCCAGCTCAATGAGACACCCTGCGCCTGTTCGGCCAGCGTGGCCAGACTCAGCCGCCTTAGTGTGTTAGACAGGTAGAAGCTCAGCACGTAGTGACACTTGGTGGCCGATTATAAAATGGAATTGCGGTTGCGATCCGGGCTGCGAAAATCGGGAAAATCCTGAGCGGGTTCGGAAGCCGGCTCCAACCCGCAGACTTCCGGGGTTGCCACAGACGCACCTGTGTGTTCTTTACGGATCCGGAATTCCCGCGGCAATTAAAGCTGGCGGGACGATAGTTAAACCACTTATTGACATCATTGATGTTGTTTAAGTCGATAATTTTGTGGAGATTGAGGCGGGGTGTGATTTTAATTCAGCCTCAACGTGTTTCCTGTGCTGTGGGAAACACTCCATGTTCAAGGAGACGGGTTTCAGGCAGCAGCCATTTGGGCATTAAATCCCTGTTTGACAGATGGGGATAAAAGGTGAGTTATTGCAGCAGGATACTCAGGTGTCTCAGACAAACTTTTGCCTGGAAGATCTTTGTGTTTAGACTGAAAATTCTTGGTTTACTCTCAGAACTGTTCTGTTTACACATATTTACAAACTTTACAGACCCCCTCAAACTGACACCATCAGGATGGGGGGTGTGATGGCTGCATTCACCAGAACATCCGAGGACGGGGAACATCACCATCCTCACCAGGCATGGTGTGCACTTCCGCCAATTGGAGCTCCACAACACAGTGCTGTGCCACAGGCACCTGCACAAGAGCACAGAGGGCAACAACAGAGGGAGTGCTGTCGCAGGAGGCACTACCCTCGCCACAGGGTCTACAGACCGAGGCTCAGCTTCCTGGACCTCTCTGAGGAGCAGTGCATACGAAGGCTCAGAGTCAGTCGCAGGTGGACGCAGGCATCTGCAGACTCCTTCATGCCGAGCTACTCCTGGCTGGGCCTGGCGGCATCTCATTACCCGTCGCTGTTAAAGTCACCACTGCCCTCAACTTCTTCACCTCCGATCATTCCAGGGTGCCACCGGGGACATTGCCGGGGTCTCTCAGTCGTCTGTACACAAGTGCATAAGGCAGGTCACCGACGGCTTGTTTTGCAGGGCCTTAACTTCCCCATGGACGACCTCAGACAGACGGAGAGGGCAGTGGGATTCCACTCTGTGGCTGGCTTCCCACGGGTGCAGGGTGCAATCGATTGCACCCATATAGCAATACGAGCATCTCCACAGGAGCCAGGACTGTTCATCAACAGAAAGGGCTATCACTCCATCAACACTCAGCTCGTTTGTGACCACCGCAAAAGATTCCTTCATATGTGCGTGAGATTCCCTGGCAGCTGCCACGATTCCTTCATTCTGAGGGAATCCAACATCCTGGGGCTCTTCCACGCACCAAACACCCTTAAGGGCTGGCTCCTCGGGGACAAGGGATACCCCCCGCACATGTGGCCGATGACACCTCTGAAGAACCCCATCACCGAGCAACAGCGTCGATATGACGACAGCCACATCGTTACCAGGTCTATAATTGAGCAGGCTATAGGGCTGCTCAAGATGCGCTTCTGGTGCCTCGATCGTTCTGGGGGACGCATTATAGTCATGTGTTGTGCGCTGCACAACATGATACAACAGAGAGGGGTGTTGCTTGAAGAGGCCCTGTCCACATCTGCCATCCACATTGAGGCGGAGGAGGAGGAGGAGGAGGAGGAGGAGTACGAACCCATGGCTAGAGCAGCGGCTCACCTGTCTGCTCGTGAGACCAGGGAGTCACTGATATGTGAACGGTTCTCCTAACATCAGAAAGTGTGAAGAGTCCAGTCCTCAGACCACCTGGAAAGAGCAGTGCCCACACCAGCCCCCACCCCCTCCCCCCAAAACCATGCACAAAACAGTCCTACAACTACACATACACCCACTATAAAGTGACCCAATGGGTGGCATCAAGTGTCACCATTCATGGTGAAGCTCATGAAAGGACCCAATCACAAAAGCCAGTCAAGAATGGGCAAGACGTGGCAGTAGTGGTGAGAATGATAACATTTAATGTGAATATAACAAAAACCAAATATAAATGAAAAACATGACAGTCTGTCAGACACCCTTGTGCATACCCTTCATGATCACAAATGCTTAGCCTTTCCCTTCCTACTACTCCTACGTGGTGCATCCCCTGTGGCTGCAGCAGAGGTAGTAGCAAGTTGCTCATGTTAGATAGATTCCTGATTAACAAGGGAGTCAAAGGTTATAGTCAGTAGACCGGAAAGTAGTGTTGAGGTCACAATCAGATCAACCATGATCTTATCAAATGGCAGAGCAGGCTCGAGGGGCCGAATGGCCTACTCCTGCTCTTAATTCGTATGTTCGTATGTTCATGCCCTGACTGCTTAGATGCTTTGGGCCTACTTCCTTTGGGTTTTGTAGCCCGTGAGGGCCCCTCCAAAGACTGCTCCACCTGTACCTGTGCAGGGGCAGACTCGGCCACCTGGAGCGGAGTCAGCATTGCGGGTACTGGTTGGGGGGGAGCAACGGGTGAGACATGGGAGCATTTTGAGTGGCGTCCCCACTTCCGTGTCCCTTTTCACCATCATCCCTCTCCTGGGCCAGGCCCACATCACTCCTACCACCCTGATAGACAACTGTTTGGAGGACTTGTGTGATGCCTTGGAAGGCCACTTCTAAAGTATCTGTCAGCTGTTTAAGGCAGCAGAATGTTTTTCACCCTGTGTCCGAACGGCTGTTGTCAGAGTCTGAATGGACTCATTGTTGAGCCGTGCTTGAAGCTTGATGGAGACTAGCCTTCCCTCCACTGCAGACATTCCTGCACTTACCTGCGACACTATCTCAGACAGTTGCTTACGTCCCCATGACAGTATCTCAGAGATTCCCTCCTGTACCTGTGCCACCATTCCACTCGTGCAGGAGTTGGACTCCTCCATCCTCTGCGCGATCGTGGAGAGTGCGCTTGGCACCTGTTCCAGTTCGTCGCAAATGTGCTGCTGTCCCTCGATCATTCTCCTTTTAAAGGACGGCCCCCAGGGTCTGCGTCCAGCTGAGCAGAGCCTGGAGAGGAGTGCTCCCACCGACGCAGACTCTCAGCAGCTGCCCCTGCCACCAATGTCTGCTCGTGCTCATGTGTGTGGTGACTCACCAGGTGCCAACCCAACTAACTGAGGACTAGGACCCACCGAGGTGTGAGTATCTGCGCTGGTGGATGGCTCACTAAGATGTGATGGTGTCCCCTCAGAGGCCGGGAGCTCCTCTGAGGAATCGCCCTCGGACGTCACTACGGTCGTTGAAGGGCCTGTAAGAGAACAGAAGGCAATATTGAGCACTGGATCCAGGTGCGGGAGATGTTGCTGCTGCTGGTGACCTCGTCTGCCACCCCGAGCCAGGTCTTCTTGGTGGCAGAGGCAGGGCACTTCCTCCCGTCCGCGGGGTAAAGCTCTTCCCTCCTCCTCCTCACCCCGTCCAGTAGCTGCTGCAGTGAGGCATCATTAAATCTTGGAGCAGCCTTGTCTCTGAGCTGCTCCATGGTGCCTTTTTGGTGTTGCTGCAGCAAAAGCCTATGGATCAATGGCCCTTTAACTAGAACCGCTCCAGTTGACAGTCTGTCATGCGGGTGTGCAGTCCGCCCACTGCGCAGCTTTTGGATGGCAAACCCGGAAGCCACGTTAAGGGCCACCAATTAACTTGCGATCGCGTGGGAAATGGTAGGATTTTATTAGTCGGGTTACCCGCGTGCCCATTGACCCCCCCCCCCCCCCCCACCATCGCTGCCATCCCACCACCCTTTCAAAATCGAGCCCTTGGTGTTTGCATACTGAGGCTCTACACACATCCTGAGGCAGCCACACACAAAGGTGGCCATCAGGATCAGAGCGGCATTGGGGACACTCCCCCCCCTCCCTCTTTATCTGGGGGCTTGTACACAGTGACCCTGCGGATGCGTTCTACTTTGCACCTCCAGACAAAGTGGAAGGTAGCTCGAGTAACTGTGATGGCGGAATTGTGCGGAATGGGCCAGACCCTGGCCGTGTAGAGCAACACTGCGAGTACTTCACACCTTATCACCAGGCTCTTGCTGGTTATGGAGAGGGATCGCACCATCCACATACTAAGCTTCTGTTTGGCCTTGGTGATCCGCTTCTCCCAGTTGTTGTGCAGGCCGGGACCCCACGAACCAGACCTCCAGCACCTTCAGGAAGTCGGACCTGACGGTGAAGGGGACGAAGGATCGGGTCTCCCACCTGCCAAAGAACATGGCCTCGCTCTTATTTCGGTTCACTCTGGCCTCGAGGCCAGCTTGAAACGGTCACAGATGCCCATCAGTGTGTGGACCAACTGCTGATCAGAGCAGAAGATGGTGACATCGTCCATGTACAGGGAGGTCTTAACCTGAGATCCTCCATTGCCTGGGATCATCACCCCTGCCGATATCTGCAACTTTCCTGATGGACGCGGCAAACGGCTCGATACAACATACGAACAAGACCACAGAGACAGGACAGCCCTGCCTGACTCCAGATCTGATCGGAAAGCTCTGCGATTCCCACCTGTTGATTAGGACTGCACTACAGATGTCCGCATAGAGCAGTCGGATCCAATCGCGGATTCCCTCTCAAAAACCCATTTTGGAGAGCACGTCCATCATGTACATGTGAGATATTCTGTCAAAGGCCTTCTCCTGGTCCAGGCTGATGGGACAGGTGTTCACCCCCCCCTGTCCTGCACGTAGGTGATCGTATCCCTGAGCAGCACAAGGCTATCAGAGATCTTCCTGCCGGACAGAGTACAGGTCTGATCAGGGTGAATCACCCGCTCCAGAGCAGACTTGAGCCTTGGACAGAATCTTGTGGTTGACATTTAGCAAGGAAATGGGTTGCCAATTTCTGATTTCTTCCCTCTCCCCCTTCTGCTTGTAGATGAGGGCGATGATGCCTTTCCTCATGGACTCTGACATGCTGCCTGCCAGAATCATACCCCCGTACACTTCAGTAGGCCTGGGCCTATCCAATCCCACAGAGCCGAGTACAACTCGATCAGTAAACCGTCGCTTCCGGGAGTTCTACTCTTCTCGAAGGACCGGATGGCCTTTGTCAGCTCGTCCAAGGTCAGTGGCCGATCCACGCTCTCCCGCTCGCTGTCCTCCGAGACTTCTGTGACAGAGACAGGAAGGACTGGGAGGCCATCCAGAGATTTGAGGTTCTTGCAACCCTTGTGGACAAGTGCGGGGACTGCGGGGAGGACAAGCAAACTGACCACGGCATCGTGGTACAAGAAGCCGTTCAAGTGGGGGGAGTGAAAGGGAAGGTGGTTGTAGTGGGCGACAGTATAGTTAGGGGGACAGATATTGTTCTCTGCAGCCAGGAGCATGAGTCCCGAAGGCTATGTTGTCTATCTGGTGCCAGGGTTAAGGACATCTCCTCCGGGCTGGAGAAGAACTTGGAGTGGGAGGGGGAGGATCCAGTTGTCATGGTCCATGTAGGTACCAACGACATAGGTAGGACTAAGAAAAAGGTTCTGCTGAGAGAGTTTGAGCAGCTAGGGACTAAATTAAAAAGCAGAACCACAAAGGTAATAATCTTTGGATTATTACCTGAGCCACAAGCAAATTGGCATAGGGTCAATAGGATCAGGGAGATGAATGCGTGGCTCAAAGATTGGTGTGGGAGAAGGGGGTTTTGATTCGTGGGGCACTGGCACCAGTACTGGGGAAAGAGAGAGCTGTTCCGTTGGGACAGACTACACCTGAACCATGCTGGGACTAGAGTTCTAGTGAATCGAATAACTAGGGAGGTAGATAGGGCTTTAAACTAAATAAAGAGGGGGGGGGGAAGGGTCCCGTTGGAGATAAATCTAGAATGCTAAAGAGAAAAGACAAAGAAGCAGTGCAGGAAAGTGATTGGGGTAAGGATAACCAGATTGTGTCAGGAAGGGACAGAGCGCACAAACAAAAGACAACAAATAGGGTCCGTAAGAAAAAATGGTAATAAGACAAATAGGGCCATAGTACAAAAAAATGTTAAGATGTCTAAAAATGATGAACAGACAAATCTAAACGCACTGTATCTGAATGCACGAAGCATTCGTAATAAGGTAGACGAATTAACAGCGCAAATAGATGTAAACGGATATGATATAATTGCAATTACAGAGACATGGCTGCTGGGTGACCAAAACTGGGAGCTGAATATCCAAGGGTATTCGATATTTAGGAAGGACAGGCAAAAAGGAAAAGGAGGTGGAGTGGCGTTGTTAGTAAAGGATGAAATCAGAGCAATAGTGAGAAAGGATATTGACTCAGAAAATCAAGATGTAGAATCAGCCTGGGTGGAGTTAAGAAGCACCAAGGGGCAGAAAACACTGGTGGGAGTTTCTATAGGCCTCCAAACAGTAGTGATAATGTAGGGGATGGGATCAAACAGGAAATTAGAGATCCATGGAACTAGGGTACTACAGTAATTGTGGGTGACTTTAATCTACATATAGACTGGCCAAACCAAATTAGCAATAATACTGTGGAGGATAAATTCCTGGAGTGTGTACGAGTTGGTTTTTTAGACCAGTACATTGAGGAGCCAACCACGGAACAGGCTATACTAGATTGGGTATTGTGCAATGAGAAGGGGTGAATTAATAATCTTGTTGTGCGGGCTCCTTTAGGGAAGAGTGACCATAACATGAGAGAATTCTTCATTAAGATGGAAAGTAAAATAGTCCAATCCGAAACAAGGGTTCTAAATCTAAACAAAGGAAACTATGAAGATATGAGGAGTGAGTTGGTTATGATAGATTGGGAAGCTTCATTAAAAGGCATGACGGTGGATAGGCAATGGCTAACATTTAAGGCCATAATGTGGAGATGCCGGTGATGGACTTGGGTGGACAAATGTAAGAATCTTACAACACCAGGTTATAGTCCAACAAATTTATCTGACGAAGGGGATAATCTCCGAAAGCTTGTGATTTTAAAATAAATTTGTTGGACTATAACCTGGTGTTGTAAGATTCCTAACATTTAAGGAACGAATGCATGAATTGCAACAATTATACATTCCTTTCTGGCACAAAAATACAAAAGGAAAAACAGCCCAACCATGGTTCACAAAAGAAATTAAGGATAGTATTAGATCAAAAGAGGAGTCATATAAAGTTGCCAGAAAAAGTAGCAAGCCTGAGGATTGGGAGCAGTTCAGAATTCAGCAAAAAAAGACCAAGAGATTGATTAAGAGGGGAAAAATAAAATATGAGAGTAAACTTGCAAGGAACATAAAAGTGGACTGTAAAAGCTTCTACAAGTATGTAAAAAGAAAAAGATTAGTGAAGACAAATGTAGATCCCTTACAGTCAGAAACAGAAGAATTTATAATGGGGAACAAGGAAATGGCAGAGCAATTAACAAATACTTTGGATCTGTCTTCACGGAAGAGGACACAAATAACTTCCCAGAAATGCTAGGGAACCAAGGGACTAGTGAGAAAGAGGAAATAAAGGAAATTAGTATTAGTAAAAAAATAGTGCTGGAGAAATTAATGGGACTGAAAGCCGATAAATTCCCAGGGCCTGATAATCTGCATCCCAGAGTACTAAAAGAGGTAGCCATGGAAATAGTGGATGCATTGGTTGTCATCTTCCAAAATTCTATAGATTATAGAACAGTTCCTGCAGATTGGAGGGTGGAAAATGTAACCCCACTATTTTAAAAAGGAGGGAGAGAGAATACAGGGAATTACAGACCGGTTAGCCTAATATCAGTAGTAGGGAAAATGCTAGAGTCTATTATAAAGGATGTGATAACAGGACACTTAGAAAATATCAATGGGATTAGACAAAGTCAACATGGATTTTTGAAAGGGAAATCGTGTTTGACAAACCTACTGAAGTTTTTTGAGGATGTAACTGGTAGAATAGATAAGGGAGAACCAGTGGATGTGGTTTATTTGGATTTTCAGAAGGCCTTTAATAAAGTCCCACATAAGAGGTTAATGTGCAAAATTAAAGCACATGGGATTGGGGTAATATACTAGCATGGATTGAGAATTGGTTAACAGACAGGAAACAGAGAGTAGGAATAAATGGGTCTTTTTCGGGGTGGCAGGCAGTGACTAGTGGGGTACCGCAGGGATCAGTGCTTGGGCCCCAGCTATTCACAATATATATCAATGATTTGGGTGAGGGAACCAAATGTAATATTTCCAAGTTTGCTGATGACACAAACCTAGGTGGGATTGTGAGTTGTGAGGAGGTTGCAAAGAGGCTTCAAGGTGATTTAGACAAGTTGAGTGAGTGGGCAAATACATGGCAGATGCAGTATAATGTGGATAAATGTGAAGTTATCCACTTTGGAAGGAAAAACAGAAAGGCAGAGTATTATTTAAATGGTGATAGATTGGGAAATGTTGATGTACAAAGGGACCTGGGTGTTCTTGTACACCAGTCACTGAAAGCAAACATGCAGATGCAGCAAGCAGTTAGGAAGGCAAATGGTATGTTGACCTTCATTGCAAGAGGATTTGAGTACAGGAGCAAGGATGTCTTACTGCAGTTATACAGGGCCTTGGTGAGACCACACCTGGAGTATTGTGTGCAGTTTTGGTCTCCTTACCTAAGAAAGGATATACTTGCCATGGAGGGAATGCAGCAAAGGTTCACCAGACTGATTCCTGGGATGGCAGGACTGTCGCATGAGGAGAGATTGGGTCGACTCGGCCTGTATTCACTCGAGTTTAGAAGAACGAGAGGGGATCTCATTGAAACATATAAAATTCTGACAGGGCTAGATAGACTGGATGCAGGGAGGATGTTTCCCCTGGCTGGGGGGTTCCAGAACGAGGGGTCACACTATCAGGATATGGGGTAGGAGATTTAGGACTGAGATGAGGAGAAATTTCTTTACTCAGAGGGTGGTGAACCTGTGGAATTCTCTACCACAGAAGGCTGTGGAGGCCAAGTCACTGAATATATTTAAGAAGGAGCGAGATAGATTTCCAGACACAGAAGGCATCAAGGGGTATGGGGAGAGAGCAGGAATATGGTATTGAGATAGAGGATCAGCCATGATCATATTGAATGGCAGAGCAGGCTCGAAGGGCCGAATGGCCTACTCCTGCTCCTATTTTCGATGTTTCTATACTGTCTGTGGGCTTTGCGTCGTACAGCCCAGCATAAAAGGATTTGCTGATCCTCAGTATGTCGGTCTGCGAAGACGTCAGCGAGCTGTCTTCCTCTTTCAGGCTGCTGATTACAGAGGTCTTTGTGCAGCTTCTGGAAGAAGCACGAGCACTTCTCACCCTGCTCCACGGGGTGGATTCTGGACCAGAAGATGATCTTTGAGGCCTCGGAGGTGAAGAGCGAGGCTCGCTGGCCTTTCACCTCTTTGAGTTCCTCCCTGACATCGACCCCCATCGACTGCAGCTGGAGCAGATCCTGCATGCTTTTCTGGAGAGCTGACATTTCCCTTTGTCTCTCTCTCGCCTTCTGAACACCTTCGAGGATGAAGAACCTCTTGACGTTGGCCTTGATCGCTTCCCACCAGTGCACCGTGGAGTCGAAGAGGGGTTTCACGGTTCTCCAACCTGTGTAATCCCTCTTTAGTTCCTCGATGTTCCCCAAGGTCAACAGTCTCACTTTCAGCTTCCATATCCCCCTGCCCGCCCTGTGGTCCTCCAGCAATTGGCAGATGGCCAGTAGGAGGCAGTGGTCAGAGACGAACACTGGCTGAACATCGGTGGATCTGACCTTGAGCGTTGGGTACACAAAAAGGAAGTCTATCCTGAAACGGACGGACCCGCCTGGACCAGGTGTATCTCAGGGTTGCTGAAGACGTCACAAAGCTTTGCATCTTTCACCGCCTCTATGAAGAATTTGGACGACGAGTCCAGTATTCCCTCACCCCTGCTGGATTGTCCAGCCGCATCGATGATGCAGTTGACGTCTCTGGCAAGAACGACTAGCCTGGAGATTGCCAGCAGCATCGGGAGATGCTGGAAAACCTCCATCCACTAGCTCCTGAGGGTTGGGACATACACATTGATCACTCAGAGTGGGGTGTTCTTGTACAGAACGTCTGTTACGAGCAGGTGGCCCCCCACCACCTCCTTGACCTCGGTGATGGTGAATTGGCCTCCTCGCAGCAAGATCCCCAGTCTCGAGGAACAACTATCATTGCCTCCTGATCGATAGCCCCTGGGTCCACATACATGACCACTGCCGGTAGTTGCTGACGTGCCGGATCCCGCACTCCTGCAAGAACAGCAGGTCCATCTTGACCCTTTACAGGTAGTTCAAGGTCGCATCACATCGTGTAGTCGATTTAATATCACGCACGTTTATGGGTGCAATTTTTAAATCCATTTTAAAAATACAAAGGACAAACCATTAACTTCTTGCAAATGTATTAATCCGAGTTCTATGTTACCGTCCATTTGGGACCCTCGGTCCAGGTCCTGCACAGGTGTGCAGGAACTTCTGGAAGGTCCTTGGGCTGAGGAAGGATCTCCGTTGAGGAAGGATCTGGGCTCGGGGGTCAACGGCGAGGTCTCGTGGGGGTGTGTGTCCGTGAGATCCTCGGCCAGGTCCAGCTCCTCAGCTGTTGCTGGTGCTTTGCTCTCTGCGACCGTTGTGCTGCTCCCGTTTGCCGAGAGTTGGGGGACCTCGCTCTCCGCGTTGCTACTCCCGGTTGCCCAGAGTTGGGGGACCTCGCTCTCCGCGTTGCTACTCCCGTTTGCCCAGAGTTGGGGGACCTTACTCTCCGCGTTGCTACTCCCATTTGCCTGGAGTTGGGGGACCTCGCTCTCCGTGATGCTACTCCCGGTTGCCCAGAGTTGGGGGACCTCGCTCTCCGCGTTGCTACTCCCGTTTGCCTGGAGTTGGGGAACTTTGCTCTTCACATTGCAGCTCCTGGCGTCCTGGAGTTGGGGTGTGCTGGGCACGTCGCTGCTCCCGGTGCCCTGGAGCTGAGTGTTGCTGCTCCCAGCTTCTTGGAGCTAGAGCACATTGTCGGTGTCACTGGTCACCGTCGCATTTTGCCTTTTCCTTTGATGAAGGTGGGACTCCCCCCTTTTTCTTGTTCATCAGCCACGGAGTGGTCATTGTTGTCTGTTGGGGACTCTAAGCCCCTCTTGCTTCTGGCCGGACCTTTGGTGTTCGTGCCTCTGGTCCTACAGGACTTTCTCTTTTTCTTTCCTCGTGTCATTCATCCTTCATCTGTCCCTGGTTCGCCTTCCATTGACTCTGCGTTCTCAGGGGAGGTCGCAGGGCTGGGTGTTGGGGTTTGGTTTCTTTCCTTGACTCTCCCTTCCTGCTCGTTGTCCTGCTCCTGGTCATTGGCTCTTTCACGGGGGTCCACGGCCGGGGTGGGGGAGAGGGGTCTGGCCTCCTTTGGGGCAGCCGCGACTGCTGCTCTCTTCTCCTGCGTCACCTCACCTCTTGCTGCCCATGTGTAGCTGTGTCTGCGGTTTGGCCAGGCCTTGTACAGGTGGCCAGCCTCTCCACACAATTTGCAGCACTTGGCCTCCTGACCGTTCAGTGTCTTGTGGCCCTCCTTCCTTCAGTTCTTGCAGATCACCGCCTTGCAGGAGGCCGCCTCGCGCCCGGGTTTGCCGCAGGATCGGCACACTCTGGGCTGCCCCGGGTACACCACATACCCTCGACTCATCCCAATCGCGAAGCTTGATGGTAGGTGGATGATGTTTCCATTGGCGTCGGCTCTCAGCTTCGCCTGGATGTTCCAGATCCCTTGCATGTCCGCGTTGTCGATGCTCCGCTCTGCTCTGTCTACGTATCGCTTGGGGAGCATCAGCACATCCACGACGGGCACAAGCGGGTTGAACGTGTGAACCATCAGCACCTATTCCTTCTCCTGCGGGAGCGCGAAGGGCAGTACGCGGTGAGGAGCGACAACGATGCTTCCTTCCCCTTGTCCTTGAAGGCCTGGAACATCTTCAGGCATCCTTCAACAGTCTTGAAGGTCACGTCGAAACAGCCACTCCTCGGGAAGTCTTGCAGGCAGGAGATGTCCAAATCCACAGGCTCCCAATAGAACCTTCCTCACAAAGACATCCCGTTGCCATGATGTGGGTCCTTCACCCGTCTTTGTGGTCAGCCTGATGGTGTTGCACACCCCGTGCCCCAGTGCTCTGGAACCTCTGGTCGCCATGTCCGCTGCGAAAAAGAAACCGTCTTCACCTTACTGGTAAAAGGTGTTAGACCGGTCCCTGGCCAGCACTGAGATCCACCTCTACATCAGTAAAGCTACAAACAAGTTATAACTGTTTCTACTCGTCCTGGGGCCCGGCCTTCGTGATCACTTGGAATAGTATCTCAAGCGTGGCAGTGTTTACTGACTCACCCCATTAACATAGTGAGAGCCAGCTGTGTAACTCGGGTATGCCAGTCTCATGCCGCCTTTTAGTATTACTAGCTCCTTATAAATGTAATGTACCCTATCTTGTAGGATTCAATCTTGATTCTATAATGTTTCTCCCAGCCCATGGATAAGTAACATTCCAACTGTCCTCTCACAGCAGGTTGCGCCATTAAGCCACTCTGAGAATATGGGATATGGGTGCATTTTATATCAGCTCCTTAGACCAATCTGGATGTTGGTGCTTGTAATCTGAACCAGAAACGTTCAAGCTGGAAAAAGTAAAGACTGGCTGTGTCTTGTTGTGCACACAAACAGCACCAACTTTTCCCAGCCCAGGTCCATCCAAGCTAGTCACATCTTAGTTCATAGAGCCACTCTGAGATGTCTCCAGAACCTATAACATTGGAGCAGCTCTCTGATACAAGAGGAGTCCTGAAATAAGAAGGAAAATGAATGATAAAAGAAACATTCCTGTAAAGTGAGAAAGATTCTCTTCAGGTTTAGAGGTTGTACAAATAATGGAGTACATTTCCCTACATTTTCCTGGTTATAATAATTTGTGAAGCGGGCGAGGTGGGATGGGGTGGGGGGGTTCCATAAAAGACCAGGGCCAGTGGACCAGAGAACATGGGAAGGGATGCAAGGTTGGATGAGGTTCTAAAGGCAGGGAGGGGGTAAGTCGTAGAGAGATTTGTAAATCAATTAATTATTTCTCTCTCATAAAATTCAATACTTCTACATAATGTTTTAGAGACAGTGGGGAGAACTTCCTTTGTACATTTTATGTAATGGAAATGTAAACCCATTCTTCATAATTTCTCTACACCTATCACATGGAGAAAATATTTTTCCTTTATAGCACTGCCTATCTTATTGCTATTTACTGCTTGTGAAATGTTATTTTTATGTTGAAATATTTCCAAAGTCTCTGTGATTTCTGTCAGGAAATGAAGACTCACTAGAATGTCCCAAAGCTATATGAGAAAATCATAGAAATGTCAACATTTTGCTCCTGCATTGTCTGACACACATATTACCATTTCTGCAAGGATATCAATTCTGCCTTATTTTTCATTCCTTAATGAATCACGTATTTTCTCTTAAAAAAATACGTGATCTTGGTCATTTTAAATGTAAGGAGAAACAATCCCACTATGAAGCTGAACAATACAACATCCACGTTATACAAAGCTTCAAAAGTAAAATATACTACACGGTCAAATGCTTGTTAGTCTGTCCTTTCTGCATGTAACACATTATTCTGTGGGACCTGATCAAAACATGTAAAGAAACATGTCCTGGAAAGGATTTTGTTTAATTAAGACAAATCGTTTTGGATCTTTGCCCATGTGTTTTTATCACTTGCACTGCAGTTACTCTTCCAGACCTAGTATAAGTCATTATCCATGCTAGTCTTGTGCCTGCTTATGAATCGAACACACAACTGGGATTTGGGACACAATCCAGCAGTATAAAAATAGATGGCTATTTAATTCCCTGGCTTCAAAACTGTTGATGTTAGGTAAAGTTAGCTAAACCTTTTATACAGCGACTAAACACAGTGGGGTAGAAAATGAACCTTGTTGAGCCCATTTTAGGGAGAAAACAGGGGCAATGAGGACCACTTTCGTGGGGCTATGTTCTGCTCTCCAAAGATGCCTGAAATATGTCCGACCTCATATTGAGTCAGGCATTTTTCAGGCTATCTCTAACAGGCATTGTAGACGAGGGGCCTCGCACCTGTTGTAGGGCCCCCTTCCTGAAATTGGGCTGTCCAGGCCTGCCCTGCTCAGGATTCCCTGCCGCGGATACAGCCTAACAAAAGGGCCCACAGCTCTTCTGAGGACCATTTACCCCCCCCCACCTCCCGTTCGCCTTCCCCCAGCGGAGACTTACCCGATGGCCGCCGCCGGCAAGAAAGGTGCCCCAATTGGGGCGAACTCTCTCTCGAGGCGTGACAGGCGCCGGCAGCTCGCCCCAATTGTTTAGATGAGGCCGGAGGCCCAATTTCGATCGGGCCTCAGGCCAACATCTTCGGGTATGGGGATCGTACCTTATGCACATCTGGCGTCGGAAACCGGAGTAAAAAACAATTTCATCCCCAGTATGGGGGTAATTTTAACCCCCAAGAACTGATGGGTTGGGGGCTGGTGGGAGGCTAAAATAACAGGTTTTTGGAGCAGGGCCACATCCCGGCTCCACTTCTGGGTTTAACCCAGGCAGGTTTGTCTGTGTGTGCACAGCAGACACCAGGGAATGCTGCACCCAATTAAAGACAGCGGGGCCGATTCTTAAAAGGGCAATGAACCTCCTGAAATACTTGAGGTACTTAGTGTTTTGTGTATTGGAAAGTTAAAACAAATTTAACCTTACCTGTTTGGGTTTCCTAGCGCTTCCCATTCACGTCCGGTGAAAGCAGGCGGGAAGGGCTGGATCCATGAGGTGAGGGCCTTTATTGCACTGCTTGTGGGCCCGGAGGAGCAGGAGTGCTTCATCCAGGCCCAACAAGCTCACCTGGCCAATGGGAACCTCGTCATCGCCGCCCCCGTCACCAGTAATGGACCCCCTACCATGGTGAACCCCCACCTATCTCTGACTCTTCACCCCACCACCAGTGACCTCCGATCTCCAAGTATTGGCCCTCCGATCTCCTCCCCGGTCCTCCGATCTCCTCCCCGGTCCTCCGATCTCCTCCCCGGCCCTCCGATCTCCTCCCCGGTCCTCCGATCTCCTCCCCGGCCCTCCGATCTCCTCCCCGGCCCTCCGATCTCCTCCCCGGCCCTCCAATCTCCTCCCCGGCCTCCGATCTCCTCCCCGGCCCTCCGATCTCCTCCCTGGTCCTCCGATCTCCTCCCCGGCCCTCCGATCTCCTCCCCGGCCCTCCGATCTCCTCCCTGGCCCTCCGATCTCCTCCCAGGCCCCCCGATCTCCTCCCCGCCCTCCGATCTCCTCCCCGGCCCTCCGATCTCCTCCCCGCCCTCCGATCTCCTCCCCGCCCTCCGATCTCCTCCCCGCCCTCCGATCTCCTCCCCGGCCCTCCGATCTCCTCCCCGCCCTCCGATCTCCTCCCCGCCCTCCGATCTCCTCCCCGCCCCCCGATCTCCTCCCCGCCCTCCGATCTCCTCCCCGCCCTCCGATCTCCTCCCCGCCCTCCGATCTCCTCCCCGCCCTCCGATCTCCTCCCCGGCCTCCGATCTCCTCCCCGCCCTCCGATCTCCTCCCCGCCCTCCGATCTCCTCCCTGCCCTCCGATCTCCTCCCCGGCCTCCGATCTCCTCCCCGCCCTCCGATCTCCTCCCCGCCCTCCGATCTCCTCCCCGGTCCTCCGATCTCCTCCCCGCCCTCCGATCTCCTCCCCGCCCTCCGATCTCCTCCCCGGCCCTCCGATCTCCTCCCCGGCCCTCCGATCTCCTCCCCGGCCTCCGATCTCCTCCCCGGCCCTCCGATCTCCTCCCCGGCCTCCGATCTCCTCCCCGGCCCTCCGATCTCCTCCCCGCCCTCCGATCTCCTCCCCGGCCCTCCGATCTCCTCCCCGCCCTCCGATCTCCTCCCCGGCCCTCCAATCTCCTCCCCGCCCTCCTATCTCCTCCCCAGCTCTCCGATCTCCTCCCCGGCCCTGCGACCTTCTCCCCGGCCCTGCGACCTTCTCCCCGGCCCTGCGACCTTCTCCCCGGCCCTGCGACCTTCTCCCCGGCCCTGCGACCTTCTCCCCGGCCCTGCAATCTTCTCCCAAACCCTGCGAACCTCTCCCCAGCCCTCCGATTTCCTCCCCAGTCCTCTGATCTCCTCCCTGGCCCTGCGACCTTCTCCCCGGCCCTGTGTTCTCCTCCCCGGCCCTCCAATCTCCTCCCCAGCCCTGCGACCTTCTCCCCGGCCCTGTGTTCTCCTCCCCAGCCCTGCGACCTTCTCCCCGGCCCTGTGTTCTCCTCCCCAGCCCTGCGACCTTCTCCCCGGCCCTGTGTTCTCCTCCCCGGCCCTCCAAACTCCTCCCCGGCCCTGCGATCTTCTCCCCGGCCCTGTGTTCTCCTCCCCGGCCCTCCAAACTCCTCCCCGGCCCTGCGATCTTCTCCCCGGCCCTGTGTTCTCCTCCCCGGCCCTCCAAACTCCTCCCCGGCCCTGCGATCTTCTCCCCGGCCCTGCTACCTTCTCCCCGGCCCTCCGATCTCCTCCCCGGCCCTGCTACCTTCTCCCCGGCCCTCCAAACTCCTCCCCGGCCCTGCGATCTTCTCCCCGGCCCTGCTACCTTCTCCCCGGCCCTCCGATCTCCTCCCCGGCCCTGCTACCTTCTCCCCGGCCCTCCAAACTCCTCCCCGGCCCTGCGATCTTCTCCCCGGCCCTGCTACCTTCTCCCCGGCCCTCCGATCTCCTCCCCGGCCCTCCGATCTCCTCCCCGGCCCTCCAATCTCCTCCCCCGCCCTCCAATCTCCTCCCCCGCCCTCCAATCTCCTCCCCGGCCCTCCGATCTCCTCCCCGCCCTCCGATCTCTTCCCCGGCCCTCCGATCTCCTCCCTCGCCCTCTGATCTCCTCCCCGGCCCTCCAATCTCCTCCCTGGCCCCCTGGTCTCCTCCCTCGCCCTCTGATCTCCTCCCTGGACCTCTGATCTCTTCCCCGGCCTATGATCCCTCCCTCCCTCCCTCCGATCCCTGGATGCGGCCTGCCACCATAGGCCTTCCTATCTGACAGCCAGCCAGCCTGATTAAGGTCGCGATCAACTTACCTTCCGGGTTTCGCACGGGAGAAGCTTCCCGCCCCGCTCCCTTCCCGGCTCAAAGTCAAAATTCTGCCCATAGCTTTCGAATGAACCAAATGGTCTGAAGTGGTTTAATTCCTGACAAACACAGGAATTAAAACTGTGATAATTCAGATCTAAAATGGATTCCACTTTCTTTCCTAAAATTAAATGACTGCTCAGAGATGATTTATCTGCCTTACAGGGGCTTAGATGGGAATTAAATTGCTCATTTTGGATTATTGTGAGCCGGAGAGGTTTTTTTGTCAGCAGATGTACCAATCCTGTGGCTGCAAACACTGAAGGTAGAGCCAGCTAAGGTCGCTTGTCATTAGGATTCTGTGAGATCTTCATCATGATACTGTAGCTTGATCCCAATAATGTCTTTGTCACTCATCTAAGTAGCATTGTTGCATTGACTATGACTCTTTGACAATTTTCTCTTCAAAGGAATTAGGGATATAAGAGAAGTGAATTGGTCTTTTTTTTTTTAGCTCCTCTTGGTTTTCTGGAGGCTGTTCAGAACTCTGTGACCATTGGGCTTATTGATTTCCTGAGAGACACGGCAAACATAAGAACATAAGAAATAGGAGCAGAAGTCGGCCACATGGCCCCTCGAGCCTGCTCTGCCATTCATTAATGTGCACCCGCATCACAGGCTGTCAGCTGGAGGAGCCCTATTTAAAGGGCCATTGCTCCAAAGGCTTTTGCTGCAGCAAACTCAAAAGGCACCATGGAGCAGCTCAGAGACAAGGCTGCTCCAAGATTTAACGATGCCTCACTGCAGCAGCTACTGGCCGGGGTGAGGAGGAGGAGGGAAATGTTTTACCCCGCGGACGGAAGAAAGTGCCCTGCCTCTGCCACCAAGGAGGCCTGGCTCGAGGTGGCAGAGGAGGTCACCAGCAGCAGCAACATCTCCCGCACCTGGATCCAGTGCAGGAAACGCTTCAATGACCTAACCAGGTCAGCCAAAGTGAGTACACTTACTGATTCTCCTACATTCCGTCTTCCACATCACCGCCCCCACCCCCCTACTCATTCTGCACTGCCAACACTACTCTATCACATCACTCCTCACACCCACTCAAACCTCATCCTCAACTTACCTGCACTTCCTCACCTCCCCAGTACTCATCCCACCACTACCACTCAACCCAATCCTCATACAATGTCATGGCTCTGTCTCAGACTCACCCTCTGATGCATCTCTTTCACGGTCAGCCTCACCCAAATCAATGCATTCATCGGTTGGCCACTTCACCATCACTCACTCTAAGGTCTGTACTTTCTCCATTTCTAGGAGAAGACAGCGCAAAATGCATGGGAGAGGGCGAGGACTGGAGGGGGGCCACAGCAAGTAGGAGGAGGAGGCGCTGGAGCTGAGCCGCACCCTCGAGTGCCTCTCCGTCGGGCATGCTGAGACTGGCACCCCACAAACGTCTGGTGACACAACTTTAACATTCATCACACACAACATGAATTGATGTTAACAATGATTGGCATGTTGAACATTTCAGTATGCTCATTGCAACATGACACATCTGTGATGATGCTTAATATTGTCTTCTGTTCTCTTATGGGCCCTTTAACAACCGCAGTGACGGTGGAGGGCGATTCCTCAGAGGCGCCCCCGGCCTCTGAGGGCGCACCATCACATCTTAGCGAGCCATCCACCAGTGCAGATACGTCCTAGTCCTCAGTTAGTTGGGGTCGCACATGATGAGTCACCACACACATGTGAGCACGAGCAGACACTGGTGGCAGGGGCAGCTCTGGAGAGTCCACTTTGGTAGGAGCACTCCTCTCCAGGCTTGGCTTAGCTGGACACAGATGCTGAACCCCAGGGGGCCATCCTTTAAAAGGATAATGATCGAGGGACAGCAGCACATTTGCGAGATGGTGGAACAGGTGCCACGCACACTCTCCACAATAGCGCAGAGGATGGAGGAGTCCAACTCCTGCATGATTCAAATGGTGGCACAGGTACGGGAGGGAATCTCTGAGACACTATCACATGGACGTGAGGGAATCTCTGAGATACTGTCACAGGTAAGTGTAGGAATATCTGTAATGGAGAGAAGGCTAGACTCCATTGAGCTTCAAGCACGGCTCATAAATGAGTCCATTTGGGCCCTGACAATGGCCATTCAGACTCAGGGTGAACAACATTCTGCTGCCTTAATCAGGCTGACAGATACTTTAGAAGTGGCCTTCCAAGGCATCATACATGTCCTCCAAATTGTTCTCCATCAGGGTGGTAGGAGTCACGTGGGCCTGGCCCAGGAGAGGGATGATAGCGAAAGGGGACATGGAAGTGGGGACGCCACTCAAAGCGATCCCACGTCTCACCCGTTGCCCCCCTCTCAACCAGTACCCGCAATGCTGCCTCCTCTCCAGGTGGCCGAGTCTGCCCCTGCACAGGTGCAGGTGGAGCAGTCTTTGGAGGGGCCCTCACGGCCACCAAAACCCAGAGGGCGTAGGCCGAAAGCATCTAAGCAGTCAGGGCATGAACGTGAGCAACCTGCTACTACCTCTGCTGCAGCCACAGGGGATGCACCACATAGAAGCTGTAGGAAGAGAAAGCCTACGGTTTTGTGAGCATGAAGGATATGCACAAGGGTGTCTGACAGACTCATGTTTTTCATTTATATTTAGTTTTTGTTAAAGTGACATTAAATGTTATCATTCTCACCACTACTGCCACGTCTTGCCCATTCTTGACTGTTTTTTGTGACAGGGCCCTTTCATGAGCTTCACCATGAACGGCAACACTTGATGCCACCCGTTGGGTCACTTTACAATGGGTGAATATGTAGTTGTAGGACTGTTTTGTACAGGGAGGGGTGGGGGGGGTGGCGGGGCTGGTGTTGGCACTGGTCTTTCCAGGTGGTCTGAGGACTGGACTCTTCATACTGTCGTATGTTAGGAGAACCATTCACATATCAGTGACTCCCTGGCCTCACAAGCAGACAGGTGAGCCACTGCTCTTCCCATGCGTTTGTCCTCCTCCTCTTCCTTCTCAATGTGGTTGGCAGATGTGGTTGGCAGATGTGGATGGTGGCTCCTCCACTGGCACCCCTCTCTGTTGTGCCTTGTTGTGCAGGACACAACACATGACTATAATGCGTCCCACTCTGTCTGGTGCGTACTGAAGCACTCCCCCAGAATGATCAAGGCACCTAAATCGCATCTTGAGCAGCCCTGTAGCATGCTCAATTGTAGACCTGGTAGCGATGTGGCTGTCGTTGCATCGAAGCTGTTGCTCGGCGATGGGGTTCCTCAGAGGTGTCATCAGCCATGTGTGCAGGGGGTATCCCTTGTCCCCGAGGAGCCAGCTCTTCAGGGTGTTCAATGCGTGAAAGAGCCCCGGGATACTGGTGGGGGAGAGGGTTCCCCTGGGGAGTGCAGCCACAGCCAAGACCAGTGCACCATGGGTGGCTCAGCTGTATGGGGGAGAGGAGACTGGTCAGGAGACCAATAGTGGTAGGAGATTCCATAGTTAGGGGAGCAGATAGGCGTTTCTTTGGCCGCAGGCGTGATTCCAGGATGGTATGTTGCCTCCCTGGTGCGAGGGTCATGGATGTCACTGAGCGGCTGCAGAACATTCTGGGGGGGAAGGGTGAACAGCCAGAGGTCATGGTTCATATTGGTACCAATGACATAGGTAGAAAGAGGGATGAAGTCCTGCAGGCAGAGTTTAAGGAGTTAGGAAAGAGATTAAAAAGCAGGACCTCAAAGGTAGTAATCTCCGGATTACTCCCAGTGCCATGCGTTAGTGAGAATAGAAATAGGAGGATAGAGTGGATGAATGCGTGGCTGCAAAGATAGTGCAAGGGGGAGGGCTTTAGATTCCTGGGGCATTGGGACCGGTTCTGGGGGAGGTGGGACCTGTACAAGCCGGATGGGTTGCACCTCAACAGGGCCGGGACCAATATCCTTGCGGGGAGGTTTGCTAGTGCTGTCGGGAAGGGTGTAAATTAGCTTGGCAGGGGCAAGGGAACCTGAGTGTGGATCCAGAAGTCAGAACTGGAAATGGAAGGCCGAAAATTAGTGAGTGAGTCTGGAAGGCAGAGGGAATGAACTTAGAAAATAAACAACAGAGGAGTTTGGCAGTCCTTAAATGTATTTACCTCAATGCAAGGAGTATAGGAAATAAGGGGGATGAGCTGAGGGCACAGATAGAAAAGCGGCAGTACGATATCTTAACTATTACAGAAACATGGCTTGAAGAGGGGCAGGACTGGCAGCTCAACGTTCCTGGTTACAGGGTTTTTAAACTCGATAGAGAGAGGGATAAAAAAGGAGGGTGGGTGACAATTTTGGTTAAAGAAACAATTACAGTTGTGAGGAGGGATGATATTTTAGAAGGATCATCAAATGAGGCCTTATGGGTTGAGCTAAAGAACAAAAAGGGGCAGTCACACTACTGGGAGCGTACTATAGACCCCCAAAGAGTCAGAGGGAGATAGAAGAGCAAACATGTAGGCAAATTTCTGAGAAAAGCAAAAACAATAGGGCAGTAATAGTAGGGGATTTCAACTACCTGAATATTAACTGGACACAAACAGTGTGAATGGTACAGAGAGCGCAGAGTTCTTAAATTGCATACAGGAGAATTTATTTAACCAATATATAGTTCTAGGAAATGAAGAGGGGCAGGTGGTAGAAGTAGCAGTGGGAGAGCATTTTGGAGGTAGTGATCATAATACAGTTGGTTTTAGCATGGTTATGGAAAAGGATAATGACAGATCAGGAGTTAATGCTTTCAATTGGTGAAAAGCCAATTTTACTAAACTGAGAAGTGATTTAGCAAAAGTAAACTGGAAACAGCTACTTGAAGGTAAATCAGTGTCAGGGCAGTGGGAGACATTCAAAGGGGTGATTCAAGGGGTTCAGAGTGAACATGTTCCCACAAAGAAAAAGGGAGGGGCTGCCAAATCTAGAGCCCCCTGGATGTCAAGAAGCAGTCAGGGTAAGATCAGGCAGAAAAAGAAAGCCTATGATAGGCACTGGGAACTCAATGGGCTCAATATTAGGAGGGCTGCGGGTTCTCGGCGGGGGGGCTATTGGGCACGTGGGTAACGCGCCCGGTGAAATCAGTCTCCCCCCCGCGCGATCGCAGCCTAATTGGATCCACTTACCTGCTCCTCCGGGTTCCCCACTGCTGATCTGCGCATCGGGCAGACTGCGCATGCGCAGTAAGATCTGTCAGCTGGAGGAGCTCTTTTTAAAGGGGCAGTTCTCCACTGACAGATGCTGCAACAAATAGGAAAAAATACAGCATGGAGCAGCCCAGGGGGAAGGCTGCTCCCAGGTTTAATGATGCCTCACTCCAGGTATCATTAGATGGGGTGAGGAGGAGGGGAAGGACAGAGATCTTCCCCCCGGCGGGCGGGCGGGAGGACGCGGCCTGCCTCTGCCACCAGGAAGGCCTGGCTCGAGGTGGCAGAGGAGGTCACCTGCACCACCAACATATCGCCCACCTGCATACAGTGCAGGAGGCGCTCCAATGACCTCAGTAGGTCAGACAAAGTGAGTACACTTACTCATTCCCCTACACTCCGTCTGCCACATCACTGCCCCCACCCCACATCTCCTTCTGCACAGCCAACACTACTCTGTCACATCACCCCTCACACCCACTCAAACCTCATCCTCATCTTACCTGCACCTACTCACCTCGCCAGTACTCATCCCGCCACTACCACTCAACCCAATCCTCATACAATCTCATGGCTCTATCTCATACTCACTCTCTCGTGCATCTCTTTCACGGTCAGCCTCACTCAACCTGCCACTACCTGTGCTGCAGCCACAGGGCATGCATCACATATGTGCAGTGGGCAGCGTAAGGCAAACGTGTTGTGAGCATGAAGGGGATAAGGTAGATAAGGTGGTTAAGAAGGCATATGGAATGCTTTCCTTTATTAGCCGAGGCATAAATATAAAAGCAGGGATGTTATGCTGGAACTGTATAAAACACTAGTTAGGCCACAGCTTTGACTACTGTGTACAGTTCTGGTCACCACATTACAGGAAATATGTGATTGCACTAGAGAGGGTGCAGAGGAGATTTACGAGGATGTTGCCAGGACTGGAGAATTTTAGCTATGAGGAAAAATTGGATAGGCTGGGGTTGTTTTCCTTGGAACAGAGGAGGCTGTGGGGTGATTTGATTGAGGTGTACAAAATAATGAGGGGCCTGGATAGAGTGGATAGGGAGGACCTATTTCCCTTAACAGATGGGTTAATAACCAGGGGGCATAGATTTAAAGTGATTGGTAGAAGGATTAGAGCGGAAATGAGGAAAATGTTTTCACCCAGAGGGTGGTGGGGGTCTGGAACTTACTGCCTGAGAGGGTGGTAGAGGCAGAAACCCTCAACTCATTTAAAAAGTACCTGGATGTGCACCTGAAGAGCCGTGACCTGCAGGGCTACGGACCAAATTCGGGAAAGTGGGATTAGGCTGGGTGGCCGGCGCGGACACGATGGGCTGAAAGGCCTCCTTCTGTGCCGTACATTTTCTTTGACTCTAGTTTGGATTCCCTCAGAATGAAGGAATCATGGCAGCTGCCAGGGAATCTGGCGCACATGTGAAGGAATCTTTTGCGGTGGTCACAAACGAGCTGAATGTTGATGGAGTGATAACCCTTCCTGTTGATGAACAGTCCTGACTTGTGTGGAGGTGCTCAGATTGCTATATGGGTGCAATCGATTACACCCTGAACCCATGGGAAGCCAGCCAGAGTGGAATCCCACTGCCCTCTCCGTCTGACTGAGGTCGTCCATGGGGAAGTTAATGTAGTGCGAGGCCCTGTGAAACAAGCCGTCGGTGACCTGCCTTATGCACTTGTGTGCAGATGACTGAGAGACCCCAGCGATGTGATCGGTGCCACCTTGGAATGATCCAGAGGCAAAGAAGTTGAGGGCAGTGGTGACTTTAACTGTGACGGGTAATGAGATGCCGCCAGGCCCAGCCGGGAGCAGCTCGGCATGAAGGAGGCTGCAGATGTCTGCGTCCACCTGGCAACTCACTCTGAGCCTCCGTATGCACTGCTCCTCAGAGAGGTCCAGGAAGCAGAGCCTTGGTCTTTTGACCCTGTGGCGAGCGTAGTGTCTCCTGTGACGATGCTCACTCTGTTGTTGCCCTCTGTGATATTGTGCAGGTCCCTGTGGCGCAGCACTGTGTTGTGGAGCTACACATGGCGGAGGTGCACGCCGTGCCTGGTGATGTTCCCCATCCTCGGATGCACTGGTGAATGCAGCCATGCGTTTCCCCCCCCCATCCTAATGGCGTCAGTTTGAGGGGGTCTGTAAAGTTTGTAAATATGTGTAAACAGAAGAATTCTGAGAGTAAACCAAGAATTCTGAGAGTAAACCAAGAATTTTCAGTCTAAACACAAAGATCTCCCAGCCAAAAGTTTGTCTGAGACACCTGCGTGCCCTGCTGCAATAACTCACCTTTTATCCCCGTCTGTGAAACAGGTATTTCAATGTCCAACTGGCTGCTGCCTGAAACCCGTCTCCTTGAACATGGAGTGTTTCCCACAACACGGGAAACACGTTGAGGCTGAATTAAAATCACACCCCGCCTCAATCTGCACAGAATTATCAATTTAAACAACATCAATGATGTCAATGAGTGGTTTAACTATCGTCCCGCCGGTTTTAATTGCCGTGGGAATTCCGGATTCGTGATGCGCACACACAGGTGCGTCTGTGGCAACCCCGGAAGTCTGCGGGTTGGAGCCGGCTTCCGAACCCGCTCGGGAGTTGTTTCCCGATTTTCGCAGCCCCTCCCTGCCCCCAACACACCCGCAATTCCATTTTATAATCGGCCCCATTATATAACTGAGATTTGGAACACAAACAGAGCAGCATAAAAATAGATGGTTATTTCTTTCTATGGCTTCAAAAATGCTGATGGTAGTTAAATTTAGCCAGACCTCTGATTCGGAGATTGAACACTCAGAAAAACTTTCTGATGAAATGAATGATCTAAACTCCATTTAAATAAATTCCTCAAGTTGAATCCAGTTACTTTTAAACAAGTGCCAATTTATATAAATTTCTATCCAACTGGCATTTCTTTTCCATTTGACTCTATATTGTGCACTAATTTAAGCTGTGAGTACAGGATTCTGAATATTCTGATAGAGAGTATTTAAAAACAGTTTAAATTTGTGGTTATATAATTAGGTTCATGGAGCTGAATATTCATGTGCCAATTGGCATAATCAAGTGTACTTTTTCAACCCAGCTTCAAAGAATCACATGAGATCATGGAACAATGTCCTGGATAAAGAACGGAGAGCTCAATGATGACGTCTTTGCCCCAATATTCGTCTGGGGCCTCCGATCAGGCTGTGGGAAAGTACTCCCTGAACCAACCTACTGAGCTCTGGGAAAGACTGAAGGGTCAATACTGGAATGCTGGGAGAGCAAAGTCTCCAGGAAGGCTCAGGAAAAAGGGATTCACACACCCAAACGGGAAGCAGATGTCTAATTGGTTCTCGAGCCTGGCCTGTGAGCTGGAGTGTGATACACCTGTCAAAATGACAACCTAAGAGACTAATTGATGGGTCAATGTGTTCGTATAAACAGGTATGGAATGAATAGAGAAGCTTTTAAGAAGACATTAAAGTCAGGATGATGACCTGCTGGCTGTACTCTAATTGCTGGGAAAGTTAGAGGAGTAAACTGACCAAAAAGCCTGGTCTTTGTCAAGAGGTCTGAAATCATAGGCCCCGATATTTATGGGGAGGCGGGGAGGCGGGGAGGGTACAGGGGAGCTTGTGGTAAAACCCGGCAAGACCGGGGACGCGGAGGTCCTCTCAAATTTAATGGCAGGACATAATTATAAATTTTTTCTTCCGTTTCCCACCTGGCAGCCGATCAAATTGACAGGCTGGCCCACTGCCGGGTGGGAAAAGCAGCAGCTGGAGGCCACAGTTGGGGACCCTTGGGGGTGGTAGCAGGCAATCGGGAGGGGAGCAGGCTGCAGATTGGGGGTTGGGGGGGTGGGGATCATCGATCGTGGGGCAGGCTACAGATTGGGGGTTGCGGGGGGTGGGAGGTTGCCGATTACGGCAGAGATGAGGTTGAAGGGTCCGGTGGGGAGCACTCCTGCTCCTCCTGGTCAACGAGGATTGCTGTAAAAGGCACTTATCTTCTTGAGCTGGTGGCTCCCGCCTCCCTTTAACTGCCGAGTTTCCCGAACCCTGGGAAACCCGCACGGCAACTGTTAAATTTAAATCAGGCTCCCAATTGCACTGTGGGAGCCTAATTTAAATATGTTAATGCAGTGCCCCGCCTCTCCAAGACAGGACACTTGGACGTCACACTACCCGCCGCTGTAAAAATGGTGGCAGGCGCGTATGCGTTGGATTGGGGTCGCGTTTTGCCTTTTTAAGGATTTAAACCCCCCCTCCCCGACCTCCTCCCACCCATCGTAGGGGGGTTAATATCGAGGCCATAGTTTCTGATATATCCCTGTTCAGTTGTTTAACAGATTGAAAAGGATCCATGATACAGAGATAATCATTTTTAACCTATCGACTAGAGTTTTATGCCAGCAGAGTTTACGGTATAAAGCCATGCTATTCCCCATACCTAAAGCACAAAGGCAGGGCGATGAGGGAAGTGTGAAGGTTCTAAGGCAGTCCTCAGAATGAGGTTTTATGAATAATAAACATTAAAGGTTTAACCCAGCTGAGTAAAGTTGTAAAGTCCATCATTATTGTATTAAACAGCCCATGTCACAGTATTAGACCATATAGGCAGTATAGCAATAAGGAGGAACGTGCAGGTACAAGGTTAACTAAGCCAGGGTGAGAAGAAGACCGAAGAAAGAAGACAACAATGGCAAATGGCGACTTGCCTTAGGCATCCCATGGTGAAGCAGAGTATCCGAGACAAAGTCAAACAGCCAGTGCCACAAAGTCAATGGGCTTGATTTTAAAAGTAAAAAACAGGTGGGTTGTGGGCAGGGGGGCATTGAAATTTGCCACCATTTCAGACATGCCCCCAACCCGCCTCCAACCAACCCATTTCCAGTTTTCACTGGGGCGGGATGAGGAACGGGCGGCCAACCCGCTCCCAGGAGGCGGGTCGGGCCTTAAAAACTTTCAAGGAGGCTTCAGGCCTCCATTTTTAACCAATTCCCGATTTCAACCCCGGGGGGCCGGGATTCCCGGGCCTTCTGTTTTATGCCTCGTGAAAAGAGGAGAGAAGGCCCGAGACTGTAGGGAGGTGCCTTGAAAGGCACAGCTTGTGGGCCCGGAAGAGCAGGAGTGCTTCCCCCAGGTCCAACAAGCCTACCTGCACCGAACCCCCTCACCCAACCTCCGATCGCAGCCCCTCCCCGCCCGATCACAGAACCCCCGATCGCGGACCCCACCCCGATCGTGGACCCCACCCCGATCGTGGACCCCCCCCCCCGATCACGGACCCGACACCGACCCCCGACCCCCCAACCCCGATCCTCTCCCTCCGACCCCCGATCCTCCAACCCCGATCCTCCCCTCCAACCCCAATCCTTTGACTCCGAACCCCCAACCCCGATCCTCCCCCTCTGACCCCGACCCCGATCCTCTGACCCCAACCCCGACCCTCCCCCTCAACAATCGCGGACCCCCGCGATGACCCCCGATCCCACCCCCCATGACTAACCCCCATGCCCACCTATGCCCATCCATGCCTACCTATGCCCATCCATGCCCCTTTGCCCACCCATGCCCCTTGCACACCCATGCCCCTTGCACACCCATGCCCCTTGCCAACCTATGCCCCTTGCCCACCCATGCCCCTTGCCCACCTGTGTCCCTTGCCCACCTATGCCCTTTGCCCACCTGTGTCCCTTGCCCATTCATGCCCCTTGCCTGCCCATGGTCCTATGCCCACCCATGCCACTTGCCCACCCATGCCCCACCATCCCCCCCTAATCCATGCAAAGAAAGACTTACCTGCAGACGTCCTCTCCCTGGTGGGTTTCCCGTCCGACTGAGACCAGCCTGTCAATCAGCCTGCCAATCAGCCGGTCAGTCGGACGGGAAACCGACAAAAAAAAATAAAAGACATCCTTCCGTCAAAATCATAAGGATGTCCGGAAAACCTGAACTAATGGGTTTCCCAACCTCAAATTGACCCCCCGCCCCCTTGGCTCCATTTGAAAATTGAGCCCAATCTACCCAAAGGACCAGGCCATATATCTGCTCCATACCAGTGGAGATTGTGTGTATATTCAAAGCTATTAACTTGTCAATGACAAATTGAAGACAAACTATAAACCTAACCTTGCTAAGCCGTACAGTAACCCTGGACATTGAAGGTTACTTTGTTATACTGTAATCAAGTGAAAACATCTATGGCTGAGATATTGTGATACACTTAAATTATAATTGTACCTGTACTGGATTATCTGTCAGTTAAGAACCTCTCTCTAGGTGTCTACTGAAATTATGAGCTTAATTTTACAATTGTATTAGTTGTATTTACTTATATATTTTGAATAAACTAGTATTAGTTAATTAATCTGTGCATGTCCTCAAATTTAATAACTCACACAAGAAAGAGTTAACTTAGTCCACTCAAGGGTTATATAGGAACATTGCATTACGAAAAAAGGCCAAGGTCTATCCAGTTTGCTTTCTACCATCCTAGTAGTCGCATGATACAATAATAATGGAGTTGTTGACTAATCGTTGCAATCAATCTCTATCAATTAGTCTATGACAGACTCAGACATGACACAAGAAAAACCCCAGTGTGGAGAGCTTTGGGAACCATAGGTCCAAAGTCACCTGTTCCCAAACATGCAACACTTACCATAGATAAGAACGTAAGAAATATGAGCAGGAGTAGGCCATACAGCTCCTCGAACCTGCTCCGCCATTCAATAAGATCATGGCTGATCTTCGACCTCAACTCCACTTTCCCACCCTAACCCCATATCCCTTGATTCCCATAGAGTCCAAAAATCTATCCATCTCAGCCTTGAATATTCTCAACAACTGAGCATCCACAGCCCTCTGGGGTAGAGAATTCCAAAGATGCACAATCCTCCATGTGAAGAAATTTTTCCTCATCTTGGTCCTAAATGGCCGACCCCTTACCCTAAGACTATGGCCCCTAGTTCTAGACTCTCCAGCCAGGGGAAACATCCTCTCGGCATCTACCCTGTCAAGCCCTCTCAGAATCTTATATGTTTCAATGAGATCACCTCTCATTGTTCTAAACTCGAGAATATAGGCCCATTCTACTCAATCTCTCCTCATAGAACAACCCTCTCATCCCAGGAATCAAATTAGTGAACCTTTGTTGTACCCCCTCTAAGGCAAGTATATCCTTCCTTAGGAAGGAGACCAAAACTGTACACAGTACTCCAGGTGTGGTCTCACCAGATCCCTATATAATTGCAGCAAGACTTCCTTATTCTTGTACTCCAAACCCCACTTCCAATAAAGACAAACATATCATTTGCCTTCCTAATTGCTTGCTGTACTTGCATGTTAACTTTCTGTGACTCATGTACAAGGACACCCAAATCCCTCAGACTACCAACATTTCTGAGACATATGTCTCAAATTACTCATATATTGCATCCCAAAATGTTATTATCTGAAATATTGTTTTCGCAGATTAGTTTTGAATTTATCCTCCTTCATGCGTAGGCCGTGTCCTCTGGTTCTACTGCAATGCAATGGTGATTGGCTCAGGATGTAACTAATGAAGTACTTTGGACTGGGTATCTCAAATGGCTCAGAGGTGAGCTAAGTTATGCATTTTATAAACTTTATATATATATGATGGAAATCCAGTTTATTCTCTGTGTACATGTATTAGAAAAAAGAGCAAAGATTGGTCTGATATTTTTAACATATATAGACTGAATATTGGAGATTTCAAGGCCTGTTTGACCATTATCTCACAGGGCACAAAGCAGGCAGTGAGTCATCAGCACATGCTCAGTGTTTAGTGTGCTGACCACACTTCTATTGCTGGGTCAGCTAGTTAACATTATATAGGCAAACTCCCAACTTAAGTAACAAATTTGCAACTCACAGCAGTTTAAAGGGGCATTGTTTTTTTTTGATGCCGCAAGACTTACAAGAATCATAGAATGGTTGCAGCACAGAAGGAGGCCATTCGGCCCATTGAGCCCGTGCCGGCTTTTTGTAAGAGCAATCCAGTTAGTCCCATTCCCCCATTCTTTCCCCGTAGCCCTGCAAACTTTTTCCCTTCAAGTATTTATCCAATTCCTTTTTGAAAGCCACGATTGAATCTGCTTCCATCACCCTTTCAGGCAGCGAATTCCAGATCGTAACTATTCACTGCATAAGAAGTTTTTCCTCATGTCGCCTTTGGTTCTTTTGCCAATCACCTTAAATCTTTGTCCTCTGGTTCTCAAACTTTCCCCCATAATGGAAACAGTTTCTCTTTATTAAGTTTATCTGAACCGTTCATGATTTTGAACACTTCTATCAAATCTTCTCTCAACTTCTCTGCTCTAAGGATGATGTGGAGATGCCGGTGATGGACTGGGGTTGACAATTGTAAACAATTTTACAACACCAAGTTATAGTCCAGCAATTTTATTTTAAATTCACAAGCTTTCGGAGGCTTCCTCCTTCGTCAGGTGAACGATGTGAAGGCCTTAGAGAGGGTGCAGAAAGGATTTACTAGAATTGTTCCAGGGATGAAGGACTTCAATTAGATATAGATCTGGATAGACTGCAGGGCTACGGGGAAAGAATGGGGGAATGGGACTAACTGGACTGCTCTAAGGAGAACAACCCCAGCTTCTCCAGTCTATCCAGATCTATATCTAATTGAAGTCCTTCATCCCTGGAACAATTCTAGTAAATCCTTTCTGCACCCTCTCTAAGGCCTTCACATCCTTCCTAAAGTGCGGTGCCCATAATTGGACACAATACTCCAGTTGTGGCCGAACCAGTGATTTATAAAGGTTCAACATATCTTCGTTGCTTTTGTACTCTATGCTTCTATTTATAAAGCCCAGGATCCCGTATGCTTTTTAAACTGCTTTCTCAACCTGTTCTGCCACCTTCAACGATTTGTGCACATATACCCCCAGGTCTTTCTGTTCCTGCACCCCCTTTAGAATTGTACCCTTTAGTTTATATTGCCTCTCTTCATTCTTCCTGCCAAAATGTATCACTTCTCTGTGTTAAATTTCATCTGCCATGTGTCCGCCCATTTCACCAGTCTGTTTATGTCCTCTTGAAGTCTATCACTATCCTCCTCACTGTTTACTACACTTCTAAGTTTTGTGTCATCTTCAAATTTTGAAATTGTGCCCTGTCCAAGTCCAAATCATTGATATCAAAAAAAGCAGTGGTCCTAGTACAGATCCCTGGGGAACACCACTGTATACCTTCCTCCAGTCCGAAAAACAACTGTTCACCACTACTCTCTGTTTCCTGTCACTTAGCCAATTTTGTATCCATGTTGTCCCTGCCCCTTTTATTCCATGGGCTTCAATTTTGCTGACAAGCCTATTGTGTGGCACTTTATCAAACGCCTTTTGAAAGTCCATATACACCACATCAACTGCATTGCCCTCATCGACCCTCTCTGTTACCTCACCAAAAAACCCAATCAAGTTAGTTAAACATGATTTGCCTTTAACAAATCCATGCTGGCTTTCCTTTATTAATCCACACTTGTCCAAGTGACTATTAATTTTGTCCCGGATTATCATTTTGAAAAGCTCCCCACTACCAAGGTTAAACTGACTGGCCTGTAGTTGCTGGGTTTATCCTTACACCCTTTTTTGCACAAGGGTGTAACATTTGCAATTCTCCAGTCCTCTGGCACCACCCCCATACCTAAGGAGCATTGGAAGATTATGGTCAGAGCCTCCGCAATTTCCACCCTTACTTCCCTCAGCATCCCATCCGGACCGGGTGACTTATTTACTTTAAGTACTGCCAGCCTTTCTAGTACCTCCTCTTTATCAATTTTTAGCCGATCCAGTATCTCAACTACCTCCTCTTTTACTGTGACTTTGGCAGCATCTTCTTCCTTGATAAAGACAGATGCAAAGTACTCATTTAGTACCTCAGCCATGCCCTCTGCCTCCATGAGTAGGCCTCCCTTTTGGTCCCTAATCGGCCCCACCCCTCCTCTTACTACCCATTTATTATTTATATGCCTTTAGAAGACTTTTGAATTTCCTTTTATGTTTGCCGCCCATCTATTTTCATACTCTCTCTTTGCCCCTCTTATTTCCTTTTTCACTTCTCCTCTGTACTTTCTATATTCAGCCGGGTTCTCACTTGTATTATCAACCTGACATCTGTCATACGCCCCATTTTTCTACTTCATCTTACTCTCTATCTCTTTCATCATCCAGGGAGCTCTGGCTTTGGTTGCCTGACCTTTCCCCCTCACGGCAATGTACCTGGATTGTACCCGAATCATCTCCTTTTTAAAGGCCTCCCATTGTTTATTACAGTTTTGCCTGCCAATCTTTGATTCCAATTTATCCGGGCCAGACCCTCTCTCAATCTACTGAAATTGGCCCTCCTCCAATTAAGTATTTTTACTTAACTAATCTAAACCTTATGATACTATGATCACTGTTCCCTAAACGTTCCCCCACTGACACTTGCTCCACTTGACCCACTTCATTCCCCAGAACTAGATCCAGCAATGCCTCCTTCCTCATTGGGCCAGAAACATACTGATCAAGAATAATAAACTACAGGCATGTCTGTTTTCAATCATGCTGGTCACAGGATGCTCTGACTGTCTGATGGGGCTATTGAGATCTTGTTAGAGCAAGTGTGCCAGAGGAGGGAGGCCCTTTTTGGGAGTGGCAGATGGCGGGTCCTAAGATGTCTGTTAGGAAAAGGCAACCAATTGGAATGCCTACTGTACCATTGAGCAGACCTGGGAAATATTTAATCACCTCAGCAGATTAACCAAGATAGGAGAACTCACCATTACCTTATATGAATCCAACGTACTAAGCTTGCATGGCGCCTAGAGTTACCTCCCTCTCACAGCTCTTAATGCTTCCAATAAATCCCATTATGGAGCAGGGTGCATTTCACAACAGCTTCCTTCCCCTGTAAGTGCTCCTTCTCTCATATCCTTAAATGCATTTTCCCTAACAAATCCTTCTCTCTATTGTAGCTGCATGGTGCATGCAATATTGGCTATACATTGACACATGGAGATGGTCTCTTCAATAAGAGTTTTAGTGAACTACTCTAGTAACTGGCAAAAATGCTTCAGCAGTTGTATCTTCAAGCTCCTCCAGCTTAACTTGCTGATCTCCTTGCTGCTGATGGTTATCATCCTTCTCTGGGTGCTCTGTATTGACGGGTCTTTGGATGGCAAAGATGTGGGAGCTTTTGCCTGGCTATAATATAGAACATGGCCTGATCTGTAAGGGTACGGGACTATTGTAGAGGTATTATGGGCCAGGATGGCACAGGGTAGCCTTGGTCTCTTAGGAGCCAACCTTGCACTTTCCCTTGTAAGTCAACTAATGGGGGCACGATGGATTGCCTTAAAATAAAGCCATCAAGAGTGATGGCTTGGAAGTGGGCATCCCTGCCATAATTTCATATTAGTTGCACATTAGTAAGTAATAGTTCCTGCTGTTCATGAATGTGTAGATATTATGGGCAGCACATCGGACCATATTGATGTCATCAATGTCATGGATGCTCTAGCTCTTGGGGAATCCTGCTACTTGCAATTGCAATATCCTTTCATACTGTTGCCAGTCGGTCACAGGGAAAGGGATGCATTTACTTGCTCTGGCAAGCAATACATCAGTCATTTTCTTGATAGATTGACTGGATTTTCTCAAATCCTCTTTTGCAGCTGGATGATCCTGAGGCATAAAACTTTATCCTACCAGCCACTGATGATGCTATATATCCAGGAGCTTGGTTGCAGATCACATGGCATTACATGGGACAACTCTGTCAAAGCTCCTCTATTGAATCTTAACCCAAGCGTACATTGCTCCATAGGCAAGTCGAGGTAAGTCTGCCTTTGATTCTGTATGCAGTTTGTAGGGTAATGACAAGTTGGCACAGTCTTCCTCTGCTGTGATCTGTAGCCTATATTATGTGGCATCCCTCCATTCTTCCTCTTTTTGTTCCTCCCAAAGTCAAAATTACACCCATTATTTCTCACTAGGTGAATAAATATGCATCATCATCTCCAAAGTTGTAGAGTAGCTTCTGTTTCAGTAGTTTGCTGCACATTGTGTCGTTTAACTGGCTATATTTTTATGGATATATACCTGAGTCCCTATGTTTCATCAGATGTTTTTGCAGAGGTCTACAGTTGGCTGACCGCCCTGGGAGAAGTGATTTTGTTTTCCATATGCATGGTATTCTTTGCCCTTTGCTGGACACTTTCCAGTCTGGGGCTGATTTCCACGACAGTAATAATATTTTCTTCTAAATTATCCACAAACCTCTCATTAATAGTTTTGAACCATATTCATTACCAAAAATGTGTCTTCACCGTTATAAAAAACGATTATATATTTGTAGGAAAACTCCTTGCCTGTTACCACATGGTCATTGTTCCAAGAAAAAAGTTCCCTCTCCAGGACCTGAATGAATACATTACAGATCCATCCCCAGCGTGGTCATGATGATGCTGACACCAGCAGTGACTGGATAATAACCAGTCTTTTCGAGAAGATGGTTAATTTTCAGCAAGCTTCAATGGCCTCATTCTGGCCCAGATTTCCAAGAACATAAGAAAGTATAGAACAAAATAGGCCATTGAGCCTATTAAGCTGGTTTCTTCCATAACCCAAGCAAAGTGCACTCTGTTAGATACTCTGAGAAACCCATTCAACATCCATTTGAAAGGGTCTCTCTGCACTCCCCATAGGAGAAACAATTGAAACCCCAAAATATCTATCTAGCCTTGCATCATACATTAGTCATCCTTCTTTAAAATTTCCAAAGCCCAAGCAACTGAGGAATCATCATGTTCCACACAACATTCATCACAATGGTCATTAAGCCTGTTCCAACCAGATATTTATCCAGCTCTTTTTGAAGGTGATAAGAACATAAGAGAAGCTATAAAAAAGCCCCCACTGCCTGTACTAACACAGTTCCAATAAAGTGACAATGACGCCTTTGACACCTATGCAGCTACAGCAACAACTTGTATATATTTAGCACCTTTAATGTAGAAAAACATTCTACACATGCTTCACAGAAGTGTAATCAGACAAAAATCAATGCTGGGCCAATGAAGAAGATATCAGGAGCAGTGATTAAAAGGTTGGACAAAGAGATGAGTTTTAAGCATGGTCTTAAAGGTGGAGAGGGAGGTGGAGAGGTGGAGATGTATAGTGAGGGAATTCCAGAGTTTAGGGCCTAGACGGTTGAAGGCTCAGCTGCCAATGGTGGGGCAAAGGAGTGGGGGATGCTCTAAAGGCCAGAGTTGGAGGAAGGCAGAATTCTCGGAGGGTTGTAGGGCTGAAGAAGGTCACGGAAATAGGAAAGACCGAGGCCATGAAGGGATTTAAACACAAGGATGAGAATTTTCAATTTGAGGCATTGAGGAGCTGGGAACACAATGTAGGTCAGTAAGCACAGGGGTGATGGATGAGTGGGACGTGGTGCAGGATAGGATACGGACAGCAGAGTTTTGGATGAGCTGAAATTTGTGGAGGGTGGAGGGTGGGAGGCCAGTCAGGAGAGGTGGAAAGGCATGCATTAGGGTTTCAGCAGAAGGTGGGCTGAGGCAGGGCGATGTTACGAAGGTGAAAATAGGTGGTCTTTGTGCTGGAGATGATATGAGGTTGGAAGCTCAGCTCAAATAGGACCAGAGGTTGTGAACAGTCTGGTTCAACCTGAGACAGTGGCTTGGAGGGAGATGCAATTGGTGGCAAGTGTGCAGAGTTTATGGCGGAGTCCGAGGACAATGGCTTTGATCTTCCCAATGTTTAACTGGATGAAATTGAGGCTCATCCTGGACTGAATGTTGGACAAGTAACTTGACAACACAGAGGCAGTGGAGTGGTCGAGGGAGGTGTTGAACAGGTAGAGCTGGGTGCCGTCAGTATATCTGTGGAAGCTGACCCTATGTTTTCGGATGATATTGACTAGGGGCAGCATGTCAATGAGGAAGAGGAGGGGACCAAGGATAGATCCTTGGAGGGCTCCATAGGTAAATCTGTATTCTAGATTTGAAAATACAGGCAATTCTCTTCTAGAAGGTATCTAGTGTTGGTTGACTCAGAGATTCTGTAGCAATAGATTACTCCTTTCATTTTGATGGAGATGCCCCAAATCAAGAGCAATATGCTGTTAGTAATCGCCTCAGGGTGATATGTTGTTTAGAGATAAGACAGCTATTAAAATGGGTGCACATTTTATTAGTACTGCTTGATTGTCTTAGAGAGAAAACAAAGGACTTCCGGCCTACTGTCAACCTCAGTATGAACAGGTACCCTGCCCATGCAGGTAGTGTGTCTCAGGAACTGGCTGGCAGCCATTTACTTCAAAGATAAGCTTTTTGTCTGTGTGGGCCACATATAAAGTTTAAATCCATGTTCCAATTCATTTGCATATAACCTAACTTGCTGATACTAATAGATCTTTAGTTGAGGATTTATCCACCAATGAGGCAACAACATTAAAAGCAGCCCTCTCCAAACTTCTGGCCCCACACAATTCAAACAGGACAAACCAAAGAATAAAATGTATAGGCATAAATAAAACAGAGTTGCCTGGGACTTGATGCTGGATTGCCAGAGTTCGGGTGCCATGTGTGGCTCACGGCCTATAGTTAGGCACCTCTGACATATAGCCATTAGGGTGTGCACAGAAAATTCCTTCACTTTCAAGTAGCAAATGCTACAACATAGGGCACTACCCCAGTACTTCACAGAGTGGCTGCTGATTGTAGCCACACATACCAAATTTTAGGAACTAAACATGTGCCCTCACCCATCCCCCCCAATGTGTGGCTTGTTCAACCACATAATGCAAGCATTCACCATCTTGAAATCTCATAAAGAAGGGATTAACTACAGCTGTGACCCTGGCACAACATTTTTGGGCTATATTCGGACTGACAGTAATTTTTATAACCAATGGCTCTCATGTGAACAATAGCAACCAAGCTGTTAGTTCTATTTTGGATAGTATTAACACTCTGATCCACATTTAACACAGCAGTAAATGTTTTAAGCCAGTAGACTGAATCAAACCAACACAATTATAGATGCCTTTTTAACACTTGAGGGAATTTACAATAAAAATGGATACACTTCACAAAATAATCTATGCAGTGGCTTTATGTATCAGCAATGAGCAGTTATCCCACATTTTTTACATGGTGCAATGAACCCTCTTTGCATTGTATTGTAATAGTGGATTATTCTGAACATATATGGATGCAATTTGTGTGGAGGAGGTAATTTCCTTGTTCTAACTGCCACTAGTCAGGTCAGCCTCTGCATGAATATCTTGGTGATAGCACGATTCATGTGACTGAGCATCGAGAACCTGAAGCATCATAATGAAGATTTCTGACCTGTGTATGAAAGGAGATTAAAAACTGACATGAAAGGAGAAAAGATGGCACTAGAGACACGTGTTATCAAAATTAAGCTCCTTACTTCAAAGGTAAGGTAAACATTATGCATAAAGTCAATTTTCATTTGTACTTTTAAACCAATGCATTTATCAGTGTAGTTACCGTCATTACAGCCTTATTAACAAACTCTAAATAAAATGATAAAAAAAGAAAACTAACAAAATAGAAATAGAAATGTTTCTGTAGAATATTTGCTATGTCGCAGTAATGCTGGCCAGTGCAGAAGCAACAAAGTAAAATGGTGATTAAGAAACAGATAACTGTTGTGGCTTTGCATAATATGTTCTTCAATTATGCCAACTTGTTCTGTTCAAAGATCTGTAGCTTGTTGGCTGCTGAGCTTTGCAGGGACCCAGCACTAGAAGGATGCTCCAGAGGGAACTCTCTGTGCACTGGGTACCATCCCAGTCAGAGGAGGACTGGATGCTGGCTGCAGAACTCCCACAGAAAAGCTTTCAGAGAACTCAAGAGAACCTGGAATGGTAACATGCTGAAACACTGTGAGAAAGTGTTGCTGTTCCTGTACAAGTGTAATGAATTAAGTGAGGAGAGAATAAATCTGTTCCACCAACTGTGCTCATCCCAAACTGTAAAATATTCAGCAACGTGACCATGTTATTGTTATATATGAGTGTTACCAGACTATGTATCACCACAGACGATGATTTATTGCAGGAGATAGCTCCTGGCTTGCCAGCTCCCTACACAGTTCCACTTCTTTGCTACTCTATCCATGGCCATCCATTGCCATCATTTTCCCATTCCCCCCATTCTCCTCTCCCCCACTGCATAAGGCCCCCCTGCTCCTAATAGTGGATCCATTTAGCACAATCTACAAGTTCAAGCGGCCAGTTATTGCTACCTGTATAGATTGCATTGCCCAATGCAAGACTCGGCTTCTTCTGTGTTTTTACCTGTGCTCTTTTCAATGGCTCCACTGCCATTAGGACTGAACTGCGCAACTTGACTACACTATATGCCTCAGCTACCATGATTTTGCTCTGCCACACAATCTCTTTAAGTTTAAGAATAACTGTTGGATCCCACAGGGCCCATCGCACACCAGCTGCTGTTAGCTACTGGGCTTCTGGACTGTATTTTAGTGCACTGGTGGCTTTTCAGCTTTTCAATGCGGCTGTGTGGGGTCCTGGGCAGAAATCCACGTTCCTCTCGACCCCATGAGCAACCTCTGCTAACTCCTCCTCAGCCCTCTTTATCTGCTGGTCTTTGCTTTTATTTTACCTTTATGTGGAGCCAGGAGAAGAAGGAGTGCACCTCCCAGTTCAACAGCACTCCTGCACCTCCCAGTTCAACAGCACTCCTGCACCTCCCAGTTCCACAGCACTCCTGCTCCTCCCAGATCCACAACACTCCTGCACCTCCCAGTTCAACAGCACTCCTGCACCTCCCAGTTCAACAGCATTCCTGCTCCTCCCAGTTCCACAGCACTCCTGCTCCTCCCAGTTCAACAGCACTCCTGCACCTCCCAGTTCAACAGCACTCCTGCACCTCCCAGTTCAACAGCATTCCTGCACCTCCCAGTTCAACAGCATTCCTGCACCTCCCAGTTCAACAGCACTCCTGCACCTCCCAGTTCAACAGCATTCCTGCACCTCCCAGTTCAACAGCATTCCTGCACCTCCCAGTTCAACAGCATTCCTGCACCTCCCAGTTCAACAGCACTCCTGCACCTCCCAGTTCAACAGCACTCCTGCACCTCCCAGTTCAACAGCATTCCTGCACCTCCCAGTTCAACAGCATTCCTGCACCTCCCAGTTCAACAGCATTCCTGCACCTCCCAGTTCAACAGCATTCCTGCACCTCCCAGTTCAACAGCACTCCTGCACCTCCCAGTTCAACAGCATTCCTGCACCTCCCAGTTCAACAGCATTCCTGCACCTCCCAGTTCAACAGCACTCCTGCTCCTCCCAGTTCAACAGCACTCCTGCACCTCCCAGTTCAACAGCATTCCTGCACCTCCCAGTTCAACAGCATTCCTGCACCTCCCAGTTCAACAGCACTCCTGCACCTCCCAGTTCAACAGCATTCCTGCACCTCCCAGTTCAACAGCATTCCTGCACCTCCCAGTTCAACAGCATTCCTGCACCTCCCAGTTCAACAGCACTCCTGCACCTCCCAGTTCAACAGCACTCCTGCTCCTCCCAGTTCATCAGCACTCCTGCTCCTCCCAGTTCCACAACACTCCTGCTCCTCCCAGTTCCACAACACTCCTGCTCCTCCCAGTTCCACAATACTCCTGCTCCTCCCAGTTCCGCAACACTCCTGCTCCTCCCAGATCCACAATACTCCTGCTCCTCCCAGTTCCGCAATACTCCTGCTCCTCCCAGTTCCACAACACTCCTCCTCCCAGTTCCACAACACTCCTGCTCCTCCCAGTTCCGCAATACTCCTGCTCCTCCCAGTTCCACAACACTCCTCCTCCCAGTTCCACAGCACTCCTGCTCCTCCCAGTTCCGCAATACTCCTGCTCCTCCCAGTTCCACAACACTCCTCCTCCCAGTTCCACAACACTCCTGCTCCTCCCAGTTCCGCAATACTCCTGCTCCTCCCAGTTCCACAACACTCCTCCTCCCAGTTCCACAGCACTCCTACTCCTCCCAGTTCCGCAATACTCCTGCTCCTCCCAGATCCACAATATTCCTGCTCCTCCCAGTTCCGCAATACTCCTGCTCCTCCCAGTTCCACAACACTCCTCCTCCCAGTTCCACAACACTCCTGCTCCTCCCAGTTCCACAACACTCCTGCTCCTCCCAGTTCCGCAATACTCCTGCTCCTCCCAGTTCCACAACACTCCTCCTCCCAGTTCCACAGCACTCCTACTCCTCCCAGTTCCGCAATACTCCTGCTCCTCCCAGATCCACAATATTCCTGCTCCTCCCAGTTCCGCAATACTCCTGCTCCTCCCAGTTCCACAACACTCCTCCTCCCAGTTCCACAACACTCCTGCTCCTCCCAGATCCACAATACTCCTGCTCCTCCCAGTTCCGCAATACTCCTGCTCCTCCCAGTTCCACAACACTCCTCCTCCCAGTTCCACAACAATCCTGCTCCTCCCAGTTCCACAACAATCCTGCTCCTCCCAGTTCCACAATACTCCTGCTCCTCCCAGTTCCACAACACTCCTGCTCCTCCCAGTTCCACAGCAATCCTGCTCCTCCCAGTTCCACAACACTCCTGCTCCTCCCAGTTCCACAATACTCCTGCTCCTCCCAGTTCCACAACAATCCTGCTCCTCCCAGTTCCACAGCACTCCTGCTCCTCCCAGATCCACAACAATCCTGCTCCTCCCAGTTCCACAACACTCCTGCTCCTCCCAGTTCCACAGCACTCCTGCTCCTCCCAGTTCCACAACAATCCTGCTCCTCCCAGTTCCACAACAATCCTGCTCCTCCCAGATCCACAACACTCCTGCTCCTCCCAGTTCCGCAATACTCCTGCTCCTCCCAGTTCCACAACACTCCTCTTCCCAGTTCCACAACACTCCGGCTCCTCCCAGTTCCACAATACTCCTGCTCCTCCCAGATCCACAACACTCCTGCTCCTCCCAGTTCCGCAATACTCCTGCTCCTCCCAGATCCACAACACTCCTGCTCCTCCCAGTTCCGCAATACTTCTGCTCCTCCCAGATCCACAACACTCCTGCTCCTCCCAGTTCCACAACACTCCTCCTCCCAGATCCACAATACTCCTGCTCCTCCCAGTTCCACAACAATCCTGCTCCTCCCAGTTCCACAATACTCCTGCTCCTCCCAGTTCCACAACAATCCTGCTCCTCCCAGTTCCACAACAATCCTGCTCCTCCCAGTTCCACAATACTCCTGCTCCTCCCAGATCCACAACACTCCTGCTCCTCCCAGTTCCGCAATACTCCTGCTCCTCCCAGATCCACAATACTCCTGCTCCTCCCAGTTCCACAACACTCCTCCTCCCAGATCCACAATACTCCTGCTCCTCCCAGTTCCACAACACTCCTGCTCCTCCCAGTTCCACAACACTCCTGCTCCTCCCAGTTCCACAATACTCCTGCTCCTCCCAGTTCCACAGCACTCCTGCTCCTCCCAGATCCACAACACTCCTGCTCCTCCCAGTTCCACAACAATCCTGCTCCTCCCAGATCCACAACACTCCTGCTCCTCCCAGTTCCACAATACTCCTGCTCCTCCCAGATCCACAACACTCCTGCTCCTCCCAGATCCACAACACTCCTGCTCCTCCCAGTTCCACAATACTCCTGCTCCTCCCAGATCCACAACACTCCTGCTCCTCCCAGTTCCACAATATTCTTGCTCCTCCCAGTTCCACAATACTCCTGCTCCTCCCAGATCCACAACACTCCTGCTCCTCCCAGTTCCGCAATACTCCTGCTCCTCCCAGTTCCACAATACTCCTGCTCCTCCCAGTTCCACAACACTCCTGCTCCTACCAGTTCCACAACACTCCTGCTCCTCCCAGTTCCACAATACTCCTGCTCCTCCCAGTTCCACAGCACTCCTGCTCCTCCCAGATCCACAACACTCCTGCTCCTCCCAGTTCCACAACAATCCTGCTCCTCCCAGATCCACAACACTCCTGCTCCTCCCAGTTCCACAATACTCCTGCTCCTCCCAGATCCACAACACTCCTGCTCCTCCCAGATCCACAACACTCCTGCTCCTCCCAGTTCCACAATACTCCTGCTCCTCCCAGATCCACAACACTCCTGCTCCTCCCAGTTCCACAATATTCTTGCTCCTCCCAGTTCCACAATACTCCTGCTCCTCCCAGATCCACAACACTCCTGCTCCTCCCAGTTCCGCAATACTCCTGCTCCTCCCAGTTCCACAACACTCCGGCTCCTCCCTGATCCACAACACTCCTGCTCCTCCCAGTTCCGCAATACTCCTGCTCCTCCCTGATCCACAACACTCCGGCTCCTCCCAGTTCCGCAATACTCCTGCTCCTCCCAGTTCCGCAATACTCCTGCTCCTCCCAGTTCCACAATACTCCTGCTCCTCCCAGTTCCACAATACTCCTGCTCCTCCCAGATCCACAATACTCCTGCTCCTCCCAGTTCCACAACAATCCTGCTCCTCCCAGTTCCACAGCACTCCTGCTCCTCCCAGTTCCACAACACTCCTGCTCCTCCCAGTTCCACAACAATCCTGCTCCTCCCAGATCCACAATACTCCTGCTCCTCCCAGTTCCACAACACTCCTGCTCCTCCCAGTTCCACAGCACTCCTGCTCCTCCCAGTTCCACAACAATCCTGCTCCTCCCAGTTCCACAACAATCCTGCTCCTCCCAGTTCCACAGCACTCCTGCTCCTCCCAGTTCCACAGCACTCCTGCTCCTCCCAGTTCCACAACAATCCTGCTCCTCCCAGTTCCACAACAATCCTGCTCCTCCCAGATCCACAACACTCCTGCTCCTCCCAGTTCCGCAATACTCCTGCTCCTCCCAGTTCCACAACACTCCTCTTCCCAGTTCCACAACACTCCGGCTCCTCCCAGTGCCACAATACTCCTGCTCCTCCCAGATCCACAACACTCCTGCTCCTCCCAGTTCCGCAATACTCCTGCTCCTCCCAGATCCACAACACTCCTGCTCCTCCCAGTTCCGCAATACTTCTGCTCCTCCCAGATCCACAACACTCCTGCTCCTCCCAGTTCCACAACACTCCTCCTCCCAGATCCACAATACTCCTGCTCCTCCCAGTTCCACAACAATCCTGCTCCTCCCAGTTCCACAATACTCCTGCTCCTCCCAGTTCCACAACAATCCTGCTCCTCCCAGTTCCACAACAATCCTGCTCCTCCCAGTTCCACAATACTCCTGCTCCTCCCAGATCCACAACACTCCTGCTCCTCCCAGTTCCGCAATACTCCTGCTCCTCCCAGATCCACAATACTCCTGCTCCTCCCAGTTCCACAACACTCCTCCTCCCAGATCCACAATACTCCTGCTCCTCCCAGTTCCACAACACTCCTGCTCCTCCCAGTTCCACAACACTCCTGCTCCTCCCAGTTCCACAATACTCCTGCTCCTCCCCGTTCCACAGCACTCCTGCTCCTCCCAGATCCACAACACTCCTGCTCCTCCCAGTTCCACAACAATCCTGCTCCTCCCAGATCCACAACACTCCTGCTCCTCCCAGTTCCACAATACTCCTGCTCCTCCCAGATCCACAACACTCCTGCTCCTCCCAGATCCACAACACTCCTGCTCCTCCCAGTTCCACAATACTCCTGCTCCTCCCAGATCCACAACACTCCTGCTCCTCCCAGTTCCACAATATTCTTGCTCCTCCCAGTTCCACAATACTCCTGCTCCTCCCAGATCCACAACACTCCTGCTCCTCCCAGTTCCGCAATACTCCTGCTCCTCCCAGTTCCACAACACTCCGGCTCCTCCCTGATCCACAACACTCCTGCTCCTCCCAGTTCCGCAATACTCCTGCTCCTCCCTGATCCACAACACTCCGGCTCCTCCCAGTTCCGCAATACTCCTGCTCCTCCCAGTTCCGCAATACTCCTGCTCCTCCCAGTTCCACAATACTCCTGCTCCTCCCAGTTCCACAATACTCCTGCTCCTCCCAGTTCCACAATACTCCGGCTCCTCCCAGTTCCACAGCACTCCTGCTCCTCCCAGTTCCACAACACTCCTGCTCCTCCCAGTTCCACAACAATCCTGCTCCTCCCAGATCCACAATACTCCTGCTCCTCCCAGTTCCACAACACTCCTGCTCCTCCCTGATCCACAATACTCCTGCTCCTCCCAGTTCCACAATACTCCTGCTCCTCCCAGTTCCACAATACTCCTGCTCCTCCCAGTTCCACAATACTCCGGCTCCTCCCAGTTCCACAGCACTCCTGCTCCTCCCAGTTCCACAACACTCCTGCTCCTCCCAGTTCCACAACAATCCTGCTCCTCCCAGATCCACAATACTCCTGCTCCTCCCAGTTCCACAACACTCCTGCTCCTCCCTGATCCACAATACTCCTGCTCCTCCCAGATCCACAACACTCCTGCTCCTCCCAGTTCCACAACAATCCTGCTCCTCCCAGATCCACAACACTCCTGCTCCTCCCAGATCCACAACACTCCTGCTCCTCCCAGTTCCACAATACTCCTGCTCCTCCCAGTTCCGCAACACTTCTGCTCCTCCCAGTTCCAAAGCACTCCTGCTCCTCCCAGTTCCACAATACTCCTGCTCCTCCCAGTTCCACGACACTCCTGCTCCTCCCAGATCCACAGCACTCCTGCTCCTCCCAGTTCCACAATACTCCTGCTCCTCCCAGTTCCGCAACACTTCTGCTCCTCCCAGTTCCAAAGCACTCCTGCTCCTCCCAGTTCCACAACAATCCTGCTCCTCCCAGTTCCACAATACTCCTGCTCCTCCCAGTTCCACAACACTCCTGCTCCTCCCAGTTCCACAACACTCCTGCACCTCCCAGTTCCACAACAATCCTGCTCCTCCCAGATCCACAATACTCCTGCTCCTCCCAGTTCCACAACACTCCTGCTCCTCCCAGTTCCACAATACTCCTGCTCCTCCCAGTTCCAAAGCACTCCTGCTCCTCCCAGTTCCACAACACTCCTGCTCCTCCCAGTTCCACAACACTCCTGCTCCTCCCAGATCCACAATAATCCTGCTCCTCCCAGTTCCACAATACTCCTGCTCCTCCCAGTTCCAAAGCACTCCTGCTCCTCCCAGTTCCACAACACTCCTGCTCCTCCCAGTTCCACAATACTCCTGCTCCTCCCAGTTCCACAATACTCCTGCTCCTCCCAGTTCCAAAGCACTCCTGCTCCTCCCAGATCCACAACACTCCTGCTCCTCCCAGTTCCGCAACACTTCTGCTCCTCCCAGTTCCAAAGCACTCCTGCTCCTCCCAGATCCACAACACTCCTGCTCCTCCCAGATCCACAACACTCCTGCTCCTCCCAGTTCCACAACACTCCTGCTCCTCCCAGTTCCACAATACTCCTGCTCCTCCCAGTTCCACAATACTCCTGCTCCTCCCAGTTCCACAGCACTCCTGCTCCTCCCAGTTCCACAATACTCCTGCTCCTCCCAGTTCCACAACACTCCTGCTCCTCCCAGGTCCACAACACTCCTGCTCCTCCCAGATCCACAATACTCCTGCTCCTCCCAGTTCCACAATACTCCTGCTCCTCCCAGTTCCACAATACTCCTGCTCCTCCCAGTTCCACAATACTCCTGCTCCTCCCAGTTCCACAACACTCCTGCTCCTCCCAGTTCCACAATACTCCTGCTCCTCCCAGTTCCACAATACTCCTGCTCCTCCCAGTTCCACAACACTCCTGCTCCTCCCAGATCCGCAACACTCCTGCTCCTCCCAGTTCCACAACACTCCTGCTCCTCCCAGTTCCACAATACTCCTGCTCCTCCCAGATCCACAACACTCCTGCTCCTCCCAGTTCCACAACACTCCTGCTCCTCCCAGTTCCACAGCACTCCTGCTCCTCCCAGTTCCACAATACTCCTGCTCCTCCCAGATCCACAATACTCCGGCTCCTCCCAGTTCCACAACACTCCTGCTCCTCCCAGATCCACAATACTCCTGCTCCTCCCAGATCCACAATACTCCTGCTCCTCCCAGTTCCACAACACTCCTGCTCCTCCCAGTTCCACAACACTCCTGCTCCTCCCAGTTCCACAATACTCCTGCTCCTCCCAGTTCCACAACACTCCGGCTCCTCCCAGTTCCACAACACTCCGGCTCCTCCCAGTTCCACAACACTCCTGCTCCTCCCAGATCCACAATACTCCTGCTCCTCCCAGTTCCACAATACTCCGGCTCCTCCCAGTTCCACAACACTCCGGCTCCTCCCAGTTCCACAACACTCCGGCTCCTCCCAGTTCCACAATACTCCGGCTCCTCCCAGATCCACAACACTCCGGCTCCTCCCAGTTCCACAACACTCCGGCTCCTCCCAGATCCACAACACTCCTGCTCCTCCCAGATCCACAACACTCCGGCTCCTCCCAGTTCCACAACACTCCTGCTCCTCCCAGATCCACAACAATCCTGCTCCTCCCAGATCCACAATACTCCTGCTCCTCCCAGATCCACAACACTCCTGCTCCTCCCAGTTCCACAACACTCCTGCTCCTCCCAGTTCCACAACACTCCTGCTCCTCCCAGATCCACAACACTCCGGCTCCTCCCAGATCCACAACACTCCGGCTCCTCCCAGTTCCACAACACTCCTGCTCCTCCCAGATCCACAATACTCCTGCTCCTCCCAGATCCACAACACTCCTACTCCTCCCAGTTCCACAATACTCCTGCTCCTCCCAGTTCCACAACACTCCTACTCCTCCCAGTTCCACAACACTCCTACTCCTCCCAGTTCCACAACACTCCTGCTCCTCCCAGATCCACAACAATCCTGCTCCTCCCAGATCCACAATACTCCTGCTCCTCCCAGATCCACAACACTCCTGCTCCTCCCAGTTCCACAACACTCCTGCTCCTCCCAGTTCCACAACACTCCTGCTCCTCCCAGATCCACAACACTCCGGCTCCTCCCAGATCCACAACACTCCGGCTCCTCCCAGTTCCACAACACTCCTGCTCCTCCCAGATCCACAACACTCCGGCTCCTCCCAGATCCACAACACTCCTGCTCCTCCCAGATCCACAACACTCCTACTCCTCCCAGTTCCACAATACTCCTGCTCCTCCCAGTTCCACAACACTCCTACTCCTCCCAGTTCCACAACACTCCTGCTCCTCCCAGATCCACAACACTCCTGCTCCTCCCAGTTCCACAACACTCCTGCTCCTCCCAGATCCGCAATACTCCTGCTCCTCCCAGATCCACAACACTCCTACTCCTCCCAGTTCCACAACACTCCTACTCCTCCCAGTTCCAAAGCACTCCTGCTCCTCCCAGTTCCACAATACTCCTGCTCCTCCCAGTTCCACAACACTCCTGCACCTCCCAGTTCCACAACACTCCTGCTCCTCCCAGATCCGCAATACTCCTGCACCTCCCAGTTCCACAACACTCCTGCTCCTCCCAGATCCGCAATACTCCTGCACCTCCCAGTTCCACAATACTCCTGCTCCTCCCAGTTCCACAGCACTCCTGCTCCTCCCAGTTCCACAGCACTCCTGCTCCTCCCAGTTCCACAATACTCCTGCTCCTCCCAGTTCCACAGCACTCCTGCTCCTCCCAGTTCCACAACACTCCTGCTCCTCCCAGATCCGCAATACTCCTGCACCTCCCAGTTCCACAATACTCCTGCTCCTCCCAGTTCCACAGCACTCCTGCTCCTCCCAGTTCCACAGCACTCCTGCTCCTCCCAGTTCCACAATACTCCTGCTCCTCCCAGTTCCACAGCACTCCTGCTCCTCCCAGTTCCACAACACTCCTGCTCCTCCCAGATCCACAATACTCCTGCTCCTCCCAGTTCCACAGCACTCCTGCTCCTCCCAGTTCCACAGCACTCCTGCTCCTCCCAGTTCCACAACACTCCTGCTCCTCCCAGTTCCACAACACTCCTGCTCCTCCCAGTTCCACAATACTCCTGCTCCTCCCAGTTCCACAGCACTCCTGCTCCTCCCAGTTCCACAATACTCCTGCTCCTCCCAGTTCCACAATACTCCTGCACCTCCCAGTTCCACAACACTCCTGCTCCTCCCAGTTCCACAACACTCCTGCACCTCCCAGTTCCACAACACTCCTGCTCCTCCCAGTTCCACAATACTCCTGCTCCTCCCAGTTCCACAATACTCCTGCTCCTCCCAGTTCCACAGCACTCCTGCTCCTCCCAGTTCCACAGCACTCCTGCTCCTCCCAGTTCCACAATACTCCTGCTCCTCCCAGTTCCACAGCACTCCTGCTCCTCCCAGTTCCACAACACTCCTGCACCTCCCAGTTCCACAACACTCCTGCTCCTCCCAGTTCCACAGCACTCCTGCTCCTCCCAGATCCACAACACTCCTGCTCCTCCCAGATCCACAACACTCCTGCTCCTCCCAGTTCCACAGCACTCCTGCTCCTCCCAGTTCCACAGCACTCCTGCTCCTCCCAGATCCACAACACTCCTGCTCCTCCCAGTTCCACAGCACTCCTGCTCCTCCCAGTTCCACGACACTCCTGCTCCTCCCAGATCCACAGCACTCCTCCTCCTCCCAGTTCCACAATACTCCTGCTCCTCCCAGTTCCACAATACTCCTGCTCCTCCCAGTTCCACAACACTCCTGCTCCTCCCAGTTCCACAATACTCCTGCTCCTCCCAGTTCCACAATACTCCTGCTCCTCCCAGTTCCAAAGCACTCCTGCTCCTCCCAGTTCCACAATACTCCTGCTCCTCCCAGTTCCGCAACACTTCTGCTCCTCCCAGTTCCAAAGCACTCCTGCTCCTCCCAGATCCACAATACTCCTGCTCCTCCCAGTTCCACAACACTCCTGCTCCTCCCAGTTCCACAATACTCCTGCTCCTCCCAGTTCCACAATACTCCTGCTCCTCCCAGTTCCACAACACTCCTGCTCCTCCCAGTTCCACAATAATCCTGCTCCTCCCAGTTCCAAAGCACTCCTGCTCCTCCCAGGTCCACAACACTCCTGCTCCTCCCAGATCCACAACACTCCTGCTCCTCCCAGATCCACAATACTCCTGCTCCTCCCAGTTCCACAACACTCCTGCTCCTCCCAGTTCCACAATACTCCTGCTCCTCCCAGTTCCACAATACTCCTGCTCCTCCCAGTTCCAAAGCACTCCTGCTCCTCCCAGATCCACAACACTCCTGCTCCTCCCAGTTCCAAAGCACTCCTGCTCCTCCCAGGTCCACAACACTCCTGCTCCTCCCAGATCCACAACACTCCTGCTCCTCCCAGATCCACAATACTCCTGCTCCTCCCAGTTCCACAACACTCCTGCTCCTCCCAGTTCCACAACACTCCTGCTCCTCCCAGTTCCACAACACTCCTGCTCCTCCCAGATCCACAATACTCCTGCTCCTCCCAGTTCCACAACACTCCTGCTCCTCCCAGTTCCACAATACTCCTGCTCCTCCCAGTTCCACAACACTCCTGCTCCTCCCAGTTCCACAACACTCCTGCTCCTCCCAGTTCCACAACACTCCTGCTCCTCCCAGTTCCACAATACTCCTTCTCCTCCCAGTTCCACAACACTCCTGCTCCTCCCAGTTCCACAACACTCCTGCACCTCCCAGTTCCACAACAATCCTGCTCCTCCCAGATCCACAATACTCCTGCTCCTCCCAGTTCCACAACACTCCTGCTCCTCCCAGTTCCACAATACTCCTGCTCCTCCCAGTTCCACGACACTCCTGCTCCTCCCAGTTCCACAACACTCCTGCTCCTCCCAGTTCCACAATACTCCTGCTCCTCCCAGTTCCACAACACTCCTGCTCCTCCCAGTTCCACAACACTCCTGCTCCTCCCAGTTCCACAACACTCCTGCTCCTCCCTGATCCACAACACTCCTGCTCCTCCCAGTTCCACGACACTCCTGCTCCTCCCAGTTCCACAACACTCCTGCTCCTCCCAGTTCCACAATACTCCTGCTCCTCCCAGTTCCACAATACTCCTGCTCCTCCCAGTTCCAAAGCACTCCTGCTCCTCCCAGATCCACAACACTCCTGCTCCTCCCAGTTCCAAAGCACTCCTGCTCCTCCCAGGTCCACAACACTCCTGCTCCTCCCAGATCCACAACACTCCTGCTCCTCCCAGATCCACAATACTCCTGCTCCTCCCAGTTCCACAACACTCCTGCTCCTCCCAGTTCCACAATACTCCTGCTCCTCCCAGTTCCACAACACTCCTGCTCCTCCCAGTTCCACAACACTCCTGCTCCTCCCAGTTCCACAATACTCCTGCTCCTCCCAGTTCCAAAGCACTCCTGCTCCTCCCAGATCCACAACACTCCTGCTCCTCCCAGTTCCACAACACTCCTGCTCCTCCCAGTTCCACAATACTCCTGCTCCTCCCAGTTCCACAATACTCCTGCTCCTCCCAGATCCACAACACTCCTGCTCCTCCCAGATCCACAATACTCCTGCTCCTCCCAGTTCCACAATACTCCTGCTCCTCCCAGTTCCACAATACTCCTGCTCCTCCCAGTTCCACAATACTCCTGCTCCTCCCAGTTCCACAACACTCCTGCTCCTCCCAGATCCACAATACTCCTGCTCCTCCCAGTTCCACAACACTTCTGCTCCTCCCAGTTCCACAACACTCCTTCTCCTCCCAGTTCCACAGCACTCTTCCTCCTCCCAGTTCCACAACACTCCTGCTCCTCCCAGGTCCACAACACTCCTGCTCCTCCCAGTTCCACAACACTCCTGCTCCTCCCAGATCCACAATACTCCTGCTCCTCCCAGTTCCACAACACTCCTGCTCCTCCCAGTTCCACAATACTCCTGCTCCTCCCAGTTCCACAACACTCCTGCTCCTCCCAGTTCCACAACACTCCTGCTCCTCCCAGTTCCACAATACTCCTGCTCCTCCCAGTTCCAAAGCACTCCTGCTCCTCCCAGATCCACAACACTCCTGCTCCTCCCAGTTCCACAACACTCCTGCTCCTCCCAGTTCCACAATACTCCTGCTCCTCCCAGTTCCACAATACTCCTGCTCCTCCCAGATCCACAACACTCCTGCTCCTCCCAGATCCACAATACTCCTGCTCCTCCCAGTTCCACAACACTCCTGCTCCTCCCAGATCCACAACACTCCTGCTCCTCCCAGATCCACAATACTCCTGCTCCTCCCAGATCCACAACACTCCTGCTCCTCCCAGTTCCACAACACTCCTGCTCCTCCCAGTTCCACAATACTCCTGCTCCTCCCAGTTCCACAACACTCCTGCTCCTCCCAGATCCACAATACTCCTGCTCCTCCCAGTTCCACAACACTTCTGCTCCTCCCAGTTCCACAACACTTCTTCTCCTCCCAGTTCCACAGCACTCTTCCTCCTCCCAGTTCCACAACACTCCTGCTCCTCCCAGATCCACAATACTCCTGCTCCTCCCAGATCCACAATACTCCTGCTCCTCCCAGATCCACAATACTCCTGCTCCTCCCAGATCCACAATACTCCTGCTCCTCCCAGTTCCACAACACTCCTGCTCCTCCCAGTTGGCTTCTGCCGGCCTGCAATCCCCCCCAACAACCCGTTCTCCTGCCCCCTTCCCCCCACCCCCCCCCCAACAACCTATCTGAGAACTGCACCCAAATTGGCCCTGGTCAAACCGGGATAAGGAATTGCATGTGAGCCTGACCCTGTCCTCAGCTGACGTGCACTTGCTGGTTGGCGATCAGGAAACGGGAATCCAGCAAATTTATCCCTCCCTAACCCAGGAACGCTGGGGCCAATGTTGTGACCCTACCACCATCCTGATCGAGATCAGCTAACTCAACACAATCTCTGGCATTGAGCCTGGGACCCTCTTGGTCTCTTCACCCTCTTATAAATCAGCTCTTACACTTTTTAACCAAGAGAACCATACCCCTGTTTTGATGAAAATTTATTTGCTGACCATCATTTTCTGCATAATCTGCCTTCTATCCACTACCATTTTAAAGCCATTGTGGGTTTTGCTTATTTAATAATAAAATGTTCAATACTTAAAACTGCAACATTTTACTTAATAATCATTTCACTTATCTGTTTTCAATAATAAGGGACGAATTTCAGAATGCGTGTTCCTTTGCCCATCAAGGATGCAAATCAGAGACACCCTTCCCATGATTTTCCACCCATTTTCCAATATGCACTCCTGGTAAACGAGATTCCATGCCGGAAGTGTGCATTTGGAAAATCGTCCCTTTAGGCTACTGCCAGATTTCCTTGTTCTTCTTCATGGCAAGTCAAATGACGCGCTGTTTTATAATGGCAGGAGCACTAAAGATGAAACTTTAATTTTAATAGCAGTATATTGCAAAGTGCCAATATTCTGCCTCTCTTGCTTTAAGACGACGTTTGCAGCTGGTTACAGTGACAGCTGACAGTAGAGTTGGCGCATGCCCTGCTTTGAAACTGATTTTAGACAGTGCCATTGAGCTGAGTACTTGGCAACGGTACAGCCAGCTGTTACAGTGATCAGTTGGAAACTCACTGAAAGGGGTGGAACACAGGCATCTGAAAAGTTGCTGCTGATTAAAGCTGAAGTGCCCAGGGAAAAGCTAACTGGAACTGTGAGAAAAAGATGCCCCACAAATGTTTGCCGTTTTAGACATCTTCTTTGTAGTTGCCCCGTGATTTTTGGCAATTTTTTCCTGCACCAAAATTATTCACCCTAAATGTAAAGTTGATCTCTGGCAGCATTGATCATGGAAAAACATGAGAAAAAAATTATGTTACTCCCTGTAACTGTGCTTCTACTTATCTCTCATTGGGGGTTTGATAAATAGCAACAGTCATGCAAGTCTTTTCCTATTTTATAAAAACAAGGACACTTGTGAACCATTTCAAATATGCTCTTTTGCATATCACTGTGAATATTTACAGATAACCTCTAAAACCTTTCACCTTCTTTTTTTTCCCCATTGAAAACTGCCCAAGCAGACAGTGATCAAGATTTTTGATTTCAAGCTTGTAAAATATGCAAAAGGAGAAATTAAAAGTCAACATTTGGTACAGTTAGAATAAAAAAATGATTTGACAGTGTTACAGAGGGGTGGGAGGGGATTTTGCTGGGTGGGGGGACAGCTAAATTGGAGCAGGGGACTTACCCACCCCTAAGTCACCGACTGTAATTTTAAATTGCAGGAGACAAGAGCGCCTGCCCCAAGCCAGCGGGCTAATCTTTAAGTATGCAGATCAGGCTCTGATAATGCCATAAGGACCCGATCAGCTATTTTAACCTGAGGCCTGTGCAGGGGAGCAGTAATGGCTTTCCTGCCAGGTCAAACCTGCTGGGAACAGCAGCCAGGAGCAGAAGAGGCTCGGCAAGGTAAGTTTTAACATTTTTTTATATTTCCTTACGGGCCAAGAGGAGCTCCTGCTGGCTCACAAGGAAGCCTTGGGCCTCCCCTGCCCTGGGCTTCACCCCGTCTCTCTTCCCCATCCCCTGGATTTCCCTCCCGGAGCATTCCCCTGGGCCCCCGGTGGTGGTCTCCTGCTGCCCAATTTTAACGGCCAGGCAGCCACTTCCCGACAATTTCCCAGCCCTTTAGGTCAGGAAGTCGGGAAGCAGCATGTTAATGAGGCACGGCTGTTAATATCGACTGAGCCTCTCTGCTGCCTCTCCCGGACAGGCCGACTGCTCACCCGGGAGTTAAAATCGACACCAAGATTCCTCTTACATACACCTTTGAAGAGATGCATTTTTATTTTGACTGCAGCTTTTCACTGCATTAGAGTTCAATCGTTTTACCTTTGGGACCTTGACCCAAATGCAAAGTAGAGAGAGGAAATTCTCTGTATCTGTTAAGGATCATGTCTAAAATGGGGTTTGGGCATTGGGTAGTCTCAGTACAGTTCCTATTGGACATAGGATGATAATATCATCTGAAGTCCATTTCTATAAATTGGGTACTCTCAAAGAAAAAATCGATGGTGTGGGAAAGGGAAATGCAAATGCCATTCTGGCACTGCCAGAGAGGCTGGGGCTGCGGCCCATTATGTTGGCAGTGCCAAGGATGCTCTGAACTATGCCCAAGTCATGCTGTGCCCAAATAAAAACAGAATCACTACTTTTAAAACTGACCAGCTGTCAGAATATAACTGAGCATTCAAAACTCAAAAGAATGTTTTCTAGCTTAAAAGCACTAAATAACTACTCACTAAATGGAGCATCACTAAGGCACAACAATGATACCACATTATGTAATCTTTAATTAATCAGAAATCTTAAATTGATATTTTAGCAGCACATTACACATGTCAAAAATGTATGGAGTGAGAAAAGGCCATTCAGTCCATCAAGGTTGTCCATGTAAAGGTAACTTCACCGATCCTGCACACCCAGCATGAAGCTGCAATAGAAGGGATGGTGGGTTGGAGATAGGGTACAATACTGTAGCACCGATTCTCCAAAACACCCCCTTTGAATGCGGCTCCCCGCTGGGAGCACAGGATCAGGGAATTTACTCCATTTTGGACAGTGTTAGGAATCAAGTTAGTCTCCTGGAGATTTCTACAATAAAACTGAAACGTCTCCTGGCTACTGAAGGCAATCGATTGAAAACGGCTAGATATCAAATTACCATTGTAATCTGCATTATTCAAACATTACTGGGTGGCAGTTCATAGATGATGTACCTTTGGCCCCAAAACCATAATGGTCCACAAAGAATTTGGTCACCTGTGTCAGGTGTGTAACAGCTGTTTATCATAGTATGGAACCCACTGATTTGAAGTTGTCACCTGACACATTTGAACCAATTTACAAAATAATCTGCTGGCTGTATGAAAGAATATGGACCAAAATAAGATGTGATAAGGTACTCTAATAAAGGCATGGAGGAGATACACAAGCAAGTATGGTCAATGTGCCACACTCAGTGACATCAGCATCACAAAGATAAGATTATTGCCATTAAAATTGCTGTTACATTTTTTAATGTTTATTGTGCCACTATTTAGATGCTGTAACATTTTAACTTTGTTATGCCATCTGGAACTCAGTAAAGCTTGCATAGCCAAATCACTGACATTTTTATATCTATATATAAATACTTACAATTATAACTAAAAAAAAACTTACAAGCTCCCTCCCTTACATTGATAGCTCCAACTGACTTTTTATTTCAGGTTTACTGGATATATGGGAGCGCACTGCAATATATTGAAGGGAGCTGTCTGCACTATAAACATTTTTGATGTGCACTGTCTCAGGTATAGTTGCATTGCCTTGTTGATTGCAAAGGGCATTCTGGTTTGTAATATTTCTTTGTGCAATTTCATCAGCTAAAGTGCACCATGTTTCATTTTTGTTTTATAAACTGTGCACCATTTCAATGTGATTTATTATCTAGTTTTATTGAATGGAATTAAAATGATGACAACCCCAATAGCAAGCTCACAGCAGCAGTAGTCTGGGACATTGAATCATTTTGTGTGGGTAAGCTAAGTATTGGTCTGTGATGAGATCACAAGACAGATACAAATGAGGGAGGTCATCCAGCCCATTTTAACTCATCCATTCAGAATAAGACTTACACTGCCCTCCCCTCATATATACAACATAGATCACAAGGGCAGTACTGTTATGACATACCTTAGCAATAGGTACATAAGTACACAATGGATAGATGCCCATTGGAAAAGCAGAAAATAAGAACATAAGAAATAGGAGCAGGAGTTGGCCATACGGCCCCTCGAGCCTGCTCCACCATTCAGTATGATCATGGCTGATCTTCTACCTCAACTCCACTTTCCCACCCGATCCCCATATCCCTTGATTCCCCTAGAGTCCAAAAATCTATCTATCTCAGCCTTGAATATATTCAATCACTCAGCATCCACAGACCTCCGGGGTAAAGAATTCCAAGGATTCACAATCCACTGCATGAAGAAATTCCTCCTCATCTCAGCCTTGAATGGCCGACCCCGTTTCTTGCGACTATGCCCCCTAGTTCTAGACTCTCTGGCCAGGGGAAACAATGGGGTCGATTTTAGGATGGCCGAGCGGATGCGTTGGGGGCTCGTAAAATCGGGGAATCCCGGAGCGGGTCCGGAGCCCGGCTCCAACCCGCCCACTTCCGGGTTCCCCAATGACGTGTTCGGGTACGCGCGCAGCTCCCGCATGCGGGACTCCCACCGGAAATTAAAGCCAGCAGGATGCTGCTTTAAACAGTTATTTAGATACTTGAGGTACTTGACAGACCTCATTGAGTGGAGATTTTGGCAGGGGTGCAATTTTGAAGGATCCTCAGTGAGTTTCCCGTGCTGTGGGAAACACTCCCTGTTGGAGCAGACGTGTTTCAGCCAGCAGCCAGTGGGAGATGCAAAGGATTATTTGACTGGTGGGGGGAAAACCTCATTTATTGCAGCAGGGCACTCTGTCACTTCAGACAAAGTTTTGGCTGCAACACCTTGGTCTTTCCACTCAAAGTTCTTAATTTATTCCCTAAACTCTGCTGTGCAAACACATTTACCTACTTTGCGGACCCCCTCAAACTCACACCATCAGGATGGGGGGGGCGCCATAGCTGCATTCATCACTTCATCCGAGGACAAGCAACATCACCAGCCTCGCCAGGCACACCGTCCACCTCCGCCACGTGGAGCTCCACAACACACAGTGCTGCACCACAGGCACCTGCACCAAACAGTGGTGCAACTACACATACACCCACTGCAGGGTGACCCAATGGGTGGCATCAAGTGTGGGTGTTCATGGTGAACCTCATGAAAGGGAATTAGTGCACAAGCCAGTCAAGAATGGCCAAGACGTGCCAGTAATGGTGACAATATAATATTTAATGTGAGTTGAACCGAAATCAAATATAAATAAAAACCATGACAAACTGTCAAACACCCTTGTACATCCCCTTTGTGCTCACAAAACCTTTGCCTTACGCTTCCTACTACTCATATGTGATGCATCCCCTGTGGCTGCAGCAGAGATAGTGGCAGGTTAGGTGAGGCTGACCATGAAAGAAATGCATCAGAGGGTGAGTATGAGATAGAGCCATGACATTGTATGAGGATTGGGTTGAGTGGTAGTGGTGGGATGAGTACTGGGGAGGTGAGTAAGTGCAGGTAAGTTGAGGGTGAGCTTTGAGTGGGTGTGAGGAGTGATGTGATAGAGTAGTGTTGGCAGTGCAGAAGGAGTTGTGGGGTGGGGGCGGTGATGTGGAAGACGTAGTATAGGAGAATGAGTAAGTGTACTCACTTTGGCTGACCTGGTTAGGTCATTGAAGCACTTCCTGCACTGGATCCAGGTGCGGGATATGTTGCTGGTGCTGCTGACCTCCTCTGCCACCTCGAGCCAGGCCTTTTCGGTGGCAGAGGCAGGCCACTTCCTCCTGTCCGCCGGTTAGAAGATCTCCCTCCTCCTCCTCACCCCATCCAGGAAGACCTGGAGTGAGGCATCATTAAACCTGGGAGCAGCTTTTCTCCTGGTCTGCTCCATGCTGTAATTTTGGCTGTTTACTGCAGGTGGAGCATTGGAGGACTGCCCCTTTAAATGGAGCTCCTCCAGCTGACAGTCTGTGATGCGGGTGCACAGTCCGCCCACTGCGCAGGTTTCCAACAGGAAACCCAGAAGCCACGGTAAGTGGCTTCAATTTACTTGCGATCGCGTGGGCAACAGACCGATTTTACTGGGCGGGTTACCCACGCGCCCAGTCGACCCCCACTGCCGTCCTTACCCAGTCTGGCCAAAATGTGACTCCAAACCCACAGCAATGTGGTTGATTCTTAATTGCCCTCTGAAATGGCCTAGCAAGCCACTCAGTTGAAAAATCTCGCTAAAAAAAGTCATAATAAGAATAAAAGTAGACGGACCACCCGGCATCGGACCACTAGGCATCGGACACGACAAAGGCAAACCAAGCCCAGTCGACCCTGCAAAGTCCTCCTCACAAACATCTGGGGACTTGTGCCAAAATTGGGAGAGTTGTCCCACAGACTAGTCAAGCAACAGCCTGACATAGCCATACTCACAGAATCATACCTTTCAGCCAACGTCCCAGACTCTTCCATCACCATCCCTGGGTATGTCCTGTCCCACCGGCAGGACAGACCCACCAGAGGTGGCGGTACAGTGATATACAGTCAGGAGGGAGAGGCCCTGGGAGTCCTCAACATTGACTCTGCACCCCATGAAATTTCACAGCCTCAGGTCAAACATGGGCAAGGAAACCTCCTGCTGATTACCACCTACCGCCCTCCCTCAGCTGATGAATCAGTCCTCCTCAATGTTGAGCACCATTTGGAGGAAGCACTAAGGGTAGCAAGGGCACAGAATGTACTCTGGGTGAGGGACTTCAATGTCCAGCACCAAGAGTGGCTCGGTAGCACCACTACTGAATAAGCTGGCCGAGTGCTGAAGGACATAGCTGCCAGACTGGGCCTGCAGCAGGTGGTGAGCGAACCAACACGTGGGAAAAACCTACTTGACCTCGTCCTCACCAATTGACCTGTCGCAGATGCATCTGTCCATGACAGTATTGGTAGGAGTGACCACCGCACAGTCCTCTTGGAGATGAAGTCCCATCTTCGCACTGAGGACACCATCCAACGTATTGTGTGGCACTATCACCGTGCTAAATGGGATAGATTCAGAACACATCTAGCAGCTCAAAACTGGGCATCCATGAGGCGCTGTGGGCCATCAGCAGCAGCAGAATTGTATTCCAGCACAATCTGTAACCTCATGGCCCGGCATATTCCTCACTCTACCATTACCAATAAGCCAGGGGATCAACCCTGGTTCAACGAGGAGTGTAGAACAGCATGCCAGGAGCAGCACCAGGCGTACCTAAAAATGAGGTGCCAACCTGGTAAAGCGACAACTCAGGATGACATGCATGCTAAACAGCGGAAGAAACATAGAATTATAGAATCATAGAAGTTTACAACATGGAAACAGGCCCTTCGGCCCAACATGTCCATGTCGCCCAGTTTATACCACTAAGCTAGTCCCAATTGCCTGCACTTGGCCCATGTCCCTCTATACCCATCTTACCCATGTAACTGTCCAAATGCTTTTTAAAAGACAAAATTGTACCCGCCTCTACTACTGCCTCTGGCAACTCGTTCCAGACACTCACCACCCTTTGAGTGAAAAAATTGCCCCTCTGGACCCTTTTGTATCTCTCCCCTCTCACCTTAAATCTATGCCCCCTCGTTATAGACTCCCCTACCTTTGGGAAAAGATTTTGACTATCTACCTTATCTATGCCCCTCATTATTTTATAGACTTCTATAAGATCACCCCTTAACCTCCTACTCTCCAGGGAAAAAAGTCTCAGTCTATCCAACCTCTCCCTATAAGTCAAACCATCAAGTCCCAGTAGCATCCTAGTAAATCTTTTCTGCACTCTTTCTAGTTTAATAATATCCTTTCTATAATAGGGTGACCAGAACTGTACACAGTATTCCAAGTGTGGCCTTACTAATGTCTTGTACGACTTCAACAAGACATCCCAACTCCTGCATTCAATGTTCTGACCAATGAAACCAAGCATGCTGAATGCCTTCTTCACCACCCTATCCACCTGTGACTCCACTTTCAAGGAGCTATGAACCTGTACTCCTAGATCTCTTTGTTCTATAACTCTCCCCAACGCCCTACCATTAACGGAGTAGGTCCTGGCCCGATTCGATCTACCAAAATGCATCACCTCACATTTATCTAAATTAAACTCCATCTGCCATTCATCGGCCCACTGGCCCAATTTATCAAGATCCCGTTGCAATCCTAGATAACCTTCTTCACTGTCCACAATGCCACCAATCTTGGTGTCATCTGCAAACTTACTAACCATGCCTCCTAAATTCTCATCCAAATCATTAATATAAATAACAAATAACAGTGGACCCAGCACCGATCCCTGAGGCACACCGCTGGTCACAGGCCTCCAGTTTGAAAAACAACCCTCTACAACCACCCTCTGTCTTCTGTCGTCAAGCCAATGTTGTATCCAATTGGCTACCTCACCTTGGATCCCGTGAGATTTAACCTTATGTAACAACCTACCATGCGGTACCTTGTCAAAGGCTTTGCTAAAGTCCATGTAGACCACGTCTACTGCACAGCCCTCATTTATCTTCTTGGTTACCCCTTCAAAAAACTCAATCAAATTCATGAGACATGATTTTCCACTCACAAAACCATGCTGACTGTTCCTAATCAGTCCCTGCCTCTCCAAATGCCTGTAGATCCTGTCTCTCAGAATACCCTCTAACAACTTACCCACTACAGATGTCAGGCTCACCGGTCTGTAGTTCCCAGGCTTTTCCCTGCCGCCCTTCTTAAACAAAGGCACAACATTTGCTACCCTCCAATCTTCAGGCACCTCACCTGTAGCTGTCGATGATTCAAATATCTCTGCTAGGGGACCCGCAATTTCCTCCCTAACCTCCCATAACGTCCTGGGATACATTTCATCAGGTCCCGGAGATTTATCTACCTTGATGCGCGTTAAGACTTCCAGCACCTCCCTCTCTGTAATATGTACACTCCTCAAGACATCACTATTTATTTCCCCAACCTCACTAACATCCGTGCCTTTCTCAACCGTAAATACCGATGCGAAATATTCATTCAGGATCTCACCCATCTCTTGTGGTTCTGCACATAGATGACCTTGTTGATCCTTAAGTGGCCCTACTCTCTCCTTAGTTACTCTTTTGCCCTTTATGTATTTGTAGAAGCTCTTTGGATTCTCCTTTGCCTTATCTGCCAAAGCAATCTCATGTCCCCTTTTTGCCCTCCTGATTTCTCTCTTAACTCTACTCCGGCAATCTCTATACTCTTCAAGGGATCCACTTGATCCCAGCTGCCTTTGCATGTCATATGCCTCCTTCTTCTTTTTGACTAGGGCCACAATCTCCCGAGTCATCCAAGGTTCCCTACTTCTACCAGCCTTGCCCTTCACTTTATAAGGAATGTGCTTACCCTGAACCCTGGTTAACACACTTTTGAAAGCCTCCCACTTACCAGACGTCCCTTTGCCTGGCAACAGACTCTCCCAATCAACTTCTGAAAGTTCCTGTCTAATATCATCAAAATTGGCCTTTCCCCAATTCAGAATTTTAACTTTTGGGCCAGACCTATCATTCTCCAAAGCTATCTTAAAACTAATGGAATTATGATCACTGGTCCCAAAGTGATCCCTCACTAACACTTCTGTCACCTGCCCTTCCTTATTTCCCAAGTGTAAACAATTTTACAACACCAAGTTATAGTCCAACAAATTTATTTTAAATTCCCAAGAGGAGGTCAAGTTTTGCCCCCTCTCTCGTCGGGCCATCCACATACTGAATGAGAAATTCCTCCTGAATACACTCAACAAATTTCTCTCCATCCAAGCCCCTAATGCTATGGCTGTCCCAGTCAATGTTGGGAAAGTTAAAGTCCCCTACTATTACCACCCTATTTTTCTTGCAGCTGTCTGTAATCTCCTTACATATTTGCTCCTCAATTTCCCGTTGACTATTTGGGGGTCTGTAGTACAATCCTATCAAAATGATCTCTCCCTTCTTATTTTTCAGTTCTACCCATATAGACTCAGTGGGCGAACCCTCGGATATATCCCCTCTCACTACTGCCGTGATGTTCTCCCTAATCAATAACGCAACTCCCCCTCCTCTCTTACCTCCTGCTCTATCTTTCCTATAGCATCTGTACCCTGGAACATTGAGCTGCCAGTCCTGCCCCTCCCTTAGCCATGTTTCAGTAATAGCTATAACATCCCAGTCCCATGTACCCATCCATGCCCTGAGTTCATCTGCCTTGCCCATCAGACTTCTTGCATTGAAATAAATGCAGTTTAATCTAGACTTCCCTTGGTCTTTGCCCTGCTTTCTCAGACCATCTGTCCGCTCATGTTTTGTACACTCTCCCTTACTGCCTTTTGTTTCTGTCACCACTTTACTTCCCACTGACGTCCTGCATCAGTTCGCATCCCCCTGCCACATTAGTTTAAACCCTCCCCAACAGCACTAGCAAACACTCCCCCGAGGACATTGGTTCCAGTCCTGCCCAGATGCAGACCGTCCAATTTGTACTGGTCCCCCAGAACCGGTTCCAATGTCCCAGGAATTTGAATCCCTCCCTCTGGCACCATCTCTCAAGCCACGTATTCATCCTAGCTATCCTGTCATTCCTACTCTGACTAGCCCGTGGCACTGGTAGCAATCCTGAGATTGCTACCTTTGAGGTCCTACTTTTTAGTTTAACTCCTAACTCCCTAAATTCAGCTTGTAGGACCTCATCCCGTTTTTTACCTATATCGTTGGTACCTATATGCACCACGACAACTGGCTGTTCACCCTCCCCCTCCAGAATGTCCTGCAGCCGCTCCGAGACATCCCTGACCCTTGCACCAGGGAGGCAACATACCATCCTGGAGTCTCGGTTGCGTCCGCAGAAACGCCTGTCTATTCCCCTTACAATCGAGTCCCCTATCACTATAGCCCTGCCACTCTTTTTCCTGCCCTCCTGTGCAGCACAGCCAGCCACGGTGCCATGAACCTGGCCGCTGTCACCTTCCCCTGGTGAGCCATCTCCCCCAACAGTATCCAAAATGGTATACCTGTTTGAGAGGGGGATGGCCACAGGGGACCCCTGCACTACCTGCCTGCACCTCTTACTCTCCCTGGTGGTCACCCATTCACTCCCTGCCTGTACACCCTTTACCTGCGGTGTGACCAACTCGCTAAACGTGCTATCAACGAGTTTCTCCGCATTGCGAATGCTCCACAGTGAATCCACCCGCAGCTCCAGCTCCGAGATACGATCGGTCAGTAGCTGCAGGTGGACACACTTCCTGCACACATGGTCGGCAGGGACACTGGTAGTGTCCATGACTTCCCACATCTTGCAGGAGGGGCATATCACGGGTGCGAGGTCTGCTGCCATGACTTGCCTTAGCTTAGTTACCCCTTTTAAATTACGTTGAAATTAGAAAATGTTAACTATACTAGGGACCTAGGTTCACTAAAAAAAACACTACCTGCTATAAAACCTGCAGATCTTCCCTTTCTTATTACTTTACTTACAGTAAAATGGTAGAAATACTCACCTGGACCTACTCACCAATCAGCTGCCTCCCCTGTGCCGCGTCACTTTCTGACTGGTGACGTCACCTCGAACTGCCGCTGGTCTCAGAGTCTCGCTCTCAGAGTGAGCTCCGGTCTCGCTCTCTCCCGCCGCTCACCGACTGAACTCTCGCTCTCTCCGCGCTGTTTTTATCCCCGCTCTGGTCTCGCTCTCTCCCGCTCACCGACTGAACTCTCGCTCTCTCCGCGCTGTTTATATCCCCGCTCTGGTCTCGCTCTCTCCCGCCGCTCACCGACTGAACTCTCGCTCTCTCCGCGCTGTTTTTATCCCCGCTCTGGTCTCACTCTCTCCGCGCTGTTTATATCCCCGCTCTGGTCTCGCTCTCTCCCGCCGCTCACCGACTGAACTCTCGCTCTCTCCGCACTGTTTATATCCCCGCTCTGGTCTCGCTCTCTCCCGCCGCTCACCGACTGAACTCCCGCTCTCTCCGCGCTGTTTTTATCCCCGCTCTGGTCTCGCTCTCTCCCGCCGCTCACCGACTGAACTCTCGCTCTCTCCGCACTGTTTATATCCCCGCTCTGGTCTCGCTCTCTCCCGCCGCTCACCGACTGAACTCTCGCTATCTCCGCGCTGTTTATATCCCCGCTCTGGTCTCACTCTCTCCGCGCTGTTTATATCCCCGCTCTGGTCTCGCTCTCTCCCGCCGCTCACCGACTGAACTCTCGCTCTCTCCGCGCTGTTTATATCCCCGCTCTGGTCTCGCTCTCTCCCGCCGCTCACCGACTGAACTCTCGCTCTCTCCGCGCTGTTTATATCCCCGCTCTGGTCTCGCTCTCTCCCACCGCTAACCGACTGAACTCTCGCTCTCTCCGCGCTGTTTATATCCCCGCTCTGGTCTCACTCTTTCCCGCCGCTCACCAACATGCTATAGACAGAGCTAAGCGATTCCACAACCAATGGATCAGATCAAAGCTCTGCAGTCCTGCCACATCCAGTTGTGAATGATGGTGGACAATTAAACAACTAACGGGAGGAGGAGGCTCTGCAAACATCCCCATCCTCAATGATGGTGGAGTCCAGCACGTGAGTGCAAAAGACAAGGCTGAAGCATTTGCAACCATCTTCAGCCAGAAGTGCCGAGTGGATGATCCATCTCAGCCTCCTCCCGATATCCCCACCATCACAGAAGCCAGTCTTCAGCCAATTCGATTCACTCCACGTGATATCAAGAAACGGCTGAGTGCACTGGATACAGCAAAGGCTATGGGCCCTGACATCATCCCAGCTGTAGTGCTGAAGACTTGTGCTCCAGAACTAGCCGGGCCTCTAGCCAAACTGTACCAGTACAGCTACAACACTGGCATCTACCCGACAATGTGGAAAATTGCCCAGGTATGTCCTGTCCACAAAAAGCAGGACAAGTCCAATCCGGCCAATTACCGCCCCATCAGTCTACTCTCAATCATCAGCAAAGTGATGGAAGGTGTTGTCGACAGTGCTATCAAGCGGCACTTACTCACCAATAACCTGCTCACTGATGCTCAGTTTGGGTTCCGCCAGGACCACTCGGCTCCAGACCTCATTACAGCCTTGGTCCAAACATGGACAAAAGAGCTGAATTCCAGAGGTGAGGTGAGAGTGACTGCCCTCAACATCAAGGTCGCATTTGACAGTTTTTTTTATTCGTTCATGGGATGTGGGCATCGCTAGCATTTATTGCCCATCCCTAATTGCCCTTGAGAAGGTGGTGGTGAGCCGCCTTCTTGAACCGCTGCAGTCCGTGTGGTGAAGCTTCTCCCACAATGCTGTTAGGAAGGGAGTTCCAGGATTTTGACCCAGCAACGGTGAAGGAATGATGATATATTTCCAAGTCGGGATGGTGTGTGACTTGGAGGGGAACGTGCAGGTGGTGTTGTTCCCATGTGCCTGCTGCCCTTGTCCTTCTAGGTGGTAGAGGTCGCGGGTTTGGGAGGTGCTGTCGAAGAAGCCTTGGCAAATTGCTGCAGTGCATCCTGTGGATGGTACACACTGCAGCCACAGTGCGCCGGAGGTGAAGGGAGTGAATGTTTCGGGTGGTGGATGGGGTGCCAATCAAGCGGGCTGCTTTGTCCTGGATTGTGTCGAGCTTCTTGAGTGTTGTTGGAGCTGCACTCATCCAGGCAACTGGAAGGTATCCCATCACACTCTTGACTTGTGCCTTGTAGGTGGTGGAAAGGTTTTGTGGAGTCAGGAGGTGAGTCACTCGCCGCAGAATACCCAGCCTCATGACCTGCTCTTGTAGTCACGGTATTTATATGGCTGGTCCAGTTAAGTTTCTGGTCAATGGTGACCCCCAGGATGTTGATTGTGGGGGATTCGGCGATCGTAATGCTGTTGAATGACAAGGGGCGGTGGTTAGACTCGCTCTTGTTGGAGATGGTCATTGCCTGCCACTTGTCTGGCACAAATGTTACTTGCCACTTATCAGCCCAAGCCTGGATGTTGTCCAGGTCTTGCTGCATGCGAGCATGGACTGCTTCATTATCTGAGGGGTTGCGAATGGAACTGAACACTGTGCAATCATCAGCAAGCATCCCCAAGTTTCATGGGGTCCAGAATCAATGTTGAGGACTTCCAGGGCCATTCCCTGCTGACTGTATATCACTTGTAAGGGGTTTCTTTTTTACTGTTTCTCGGGCTTATAATAGGTCAGCCAGTTATGTTTTCCTGAGCTGCCCTGCCCGCAGTGCGGTTGCGAATCGCTTACCCCTTCCTGATTCTGAGCTGAGGACTTATCGAGTGGTAACAAAGACAGACAAACAGACCAGTGGATTGGTACAAGGAAAACCAATGTTTATTAATAAGAAAACTAAAACTACAAGGTAAACAGTATAATACAGAAGATAAAGAAATCGCTATGGATGTAATACAGTCTTACACTTATCGGGTTGAAAGAAACGGACACATCGAGGGAAAATTCTAAAATCACAAGTTTAGCAATATCCCTTAACCCCCAACCTTACACTTATGCTAGGTTGTCTTGTGGCGGCCAGAAAATTAATGCTCACCGGTGAAAACAGATGAAAAGGCCTGGCCCCTGTGCCTGCTGCTGCCGTCGACATGTGGTTGCGAGGTTTACTGGATGGCTTCCTTCTTAGTTGCTAGCAGACAGACAGGACAGGGCCAAGAGGCGAAGAGAGCAGCTACCACCACTACTACTACCCAGAAATATACTGGGCAGTTTCAGTTATACCCTCTTGGTAACAGGTTTTTTCATACCTTATCAGCTTGCTTCATTGTTTGATTTTAAGCACGAAACGTAAGACAAAGGACCCCATCTCTGGCCCATTTACATTAATGGCCATTTCCGGTATCGATCTGTTTGCTAACTGCTTTACCATTGTTCCGAATGTACCTTGATGGTTCACCTTTTGTCCTGCGATCACTTCCTGCTCGAATTTTGATGTGTTGACCGGCCATGTTGATAGCTTGCCTCAGGGCTAGAAAACAGCTGCATTGTTTAAAGAAACCTGTCTAGACACGAAAACCTGCCAAGTTGTTGAAAAATGCAATTTCAAATCTGCCGGTCCTTGGCCATGTGTCTGACTGCAGCCATTTTGAGAGACCTTGGATTTTTTAAAACAGTCACACCAGGGTTTCTTTAATAACTCCAATAAATCTTCGGGGTGGGGGGAACATGTGAAATTTTGCGAATCCCTTCACACTGTACCGCCTCCTCTGGTGGGTCTGTCCTGTCGGTGGGACAGGACATACCCAGGGATGATGATGGAAGAGTCTGGGACATTGGCTGAAAGGTATGATTCTGTGAGTATGGCTATGTCAGGCTGTTGCTTGACTAGTCTGTGGGACAGCTTTCCCAATTTTGGCACAAGTCCCCAGGTGTTAGTGAGGAGGACTTTGCAGGGTCGACTGGGCTTGGTTTGCCTTTGTCGTGTCCGGTGCCTAGTGGTATGTCTGGTTTTATTCTTATTATGACTTTTTTTAGCGAGATTTTACAACTGAGTGGCTTGCTGGGCCATTTCAGAGGGCAATTAAGAATCAACCACATTGCTGAGGGCCTGGCGTCACATCTCGGCCTGACCGGGTACGGACAGGAGCTTTCACTCTCCTAAAGGGCATTAGTGAACCAGATGGGTTTTTACGAAAATCCGGTAGTTTAATGGTTACCATTACTGATACTAGTATTTTAATTCCAGATTTTTTATTATTTTCAATTAATTGAATTTAAATTCCTTAGCTGCCGTGGTGGGATTTGAACTCATGACTCCAGATTATTAGTCCAGGTCTACTGGATTACTAGTCCAGTAACATAACCACTATGCTACCATACCCATAGAGTGTAGCATCAAGGAGCCCTCGTAAAATTGAAGTCAGTGGGAATCAGGGGGAAAACTCTCCAGTGGCTGGAGTCATATCCAGCACAAAGAAAGATGGTAGTGGTTTTTGGAGGCCAATCATCTCAGCCCCAGGATATTGCTGCAGGAGTTCCTCAGGGCAGTGTCCTAGGCCCAACCATCTTCAGCTGCTTCATCAATGACCTTCCCTCCATCATAAGGTCAGAAATGGGGATGTTCGCTGATGATTGCACAGTGTTCAGTTCCATTCGCAACCCCTCACATAATGAAGCAAGTCCTGGACAACATCCAGGCTTGTGCTGATAAGTGGCAAGTAACATTCGCATCAGACAAGTGCCAGGCAATGGCCATCTCCAACAAGAGAGAGTCTAACCATCTCCCCTTGACATTCAACGGCATTACCATCGCCGAATCCCCCACAATCAACAAGCTGGGGGTCACCATTGACCAGAAACTTAACTGGACCAGCCATATAAATACTGTGGCTACAAGAGCAGGTCAGAGGCTGGGTATTCTGCGGCGAGTGACTCACCTCCTGACTGGCCAAATCCTTTCCACCATCTACAAGGCAAAAGTCAGGAGTGTGATGGAATACTCTCCACTTGCCTGGATGAGTGCAGCTCCAACAACACTCAAGAAGCTCGACACCATCCAGGACAAAGCAGCCCGCTTGATTGGCACCCCATCCACCACCCTAAACATTCACTCCCTTCACCAGCGGCACACTGTGGCTGCAGTGTGTACCATCCACAGGATGCACTGCAGCAACTTGCCAAGGCTTCTTTGACAGCACTTCCCAAACCCGCAACCTCTACCACCTAGAAGGACAAGAGCAGCAGGCACATGGGAACAACATCACCTGCACGTTCCCCTCCAAATCACACACCATCCCGACTTGGAAATATATCACCGTTCCTTCATCGTCACTGGGTCAAAATCCTGGAACTCCCTTCCTAACAGCACTGTGGGAGAACCTTCACCACACGGACTGCAGTGGTTCAGGAAGGCGGCTCACCACCACCTTCTCAAGGGCAATTAGGGATGGGCACTTAATACCGGCCTCGCCAGCGATGCCCACATCCCATGAACGAATAAAAAAAACCCCGCCTCTCTGGTAATATCGGGGCCAATCTCTCAGCATTTAAGCCCCCTCATAATCGTATGTGTTTCAGTGAGATTACCTCTCATTCTTCTAAACTCCAGAGAGTATAGGCCCATCCTACTCAACCTCTCTTCATAGGACAACCCTCTCATCCCAGGAATTAATCTAATGAATCTTTGTTGCAACGCCTCCAAGGCAAGTACATCCTTCCTTAGGTAAGGAGACCAAAACTGTAAGCAGTACTCCAGGTGCGGTCTCACTAAAGCCCTGTACACCTATAGTAAGACTTCCTTACTATTGTACTCCAACCCCCTTGCAATAAAGGCCATCATACCGTTTGATTTCCTAATTCCATGCTGTACCTGCATACTAACTTTTTGTGTTTCTTATACGAGGACACCCAAATCTCTCTGTACACCAACATTTAATAGTTTCTCACCATTTAAGCAATATTCTGTTTTTCTATTTTTCCTACCAAAGTGAATAAACCTCACATTTCACCACATTTTACTCCATCTGCCATCTTCTTGCCCACTCACTTAACCTGTCTATATCCCTTTGCAGACTCTTTGTGTCCTCCTCACAGCTTACTTTCCCACCTAGTTTTGTATCGTCCACAAACTTGGATACATTACACTCGGTCCCTTCATCTAAGTCATTAATATAGATCAGCCCAAGCATTGATCCTTGCAGCACCCCACTAGTTACAGCCTGCCGACCTGAGAATGACCCGTTTATTCCTACTCTCTGTTTCCTGTCCTTTAGCCAATCCTCTATCCATGCAAATGTATTACCCCCAACCCCATGAGCCCTTACCTTGTGTAACAACCTTATATGTGGCACCTTATCGAATGCCTTTTGAAAATCCAAATATACTACATCCATTGGTTCGCCTTTATCTACCCTGTTAGTTACATCCTCAAAAAACTCTAATAAATTTGTCAAATACGATTTCCCTTTCATAAAACCATATTGACTCTGCCTAATCATACTATGAGTTTCTAAGTGCTCTCTTACCACTTCTTTAATAATGGATTCCAGCATTTTCCCAATGACCGATGTCAGGCTAACTGGCCTGTCGTTCTGTTTTCTCTCTCCCTCCCTTCTTGAATAGCGGGGTTACATTTGCTACCTTCCAATTCACTGGGACTGTTCCAGAATCTATGGAATTTTGGAAGATCATAACCAATGCATCCACTGTCTCTGTAGCCACCTCTTTTAGAACCCTGGGATGTCGGTCATCAGGTCCAGGGGATTTATCGGCTTTTAGTCCCATTAGTTTGTCCAGTACTTTTTCTCTAGTGATATTGTTTTAAGTTCCTCACTCTCATTTATCCCTTGGGTCCCCATTATTTCTGGTATGCTTTTTGTGTCTTCTACTGTGAAGATAGATATAAAATATTTGTTTAACGCATCAGCCATTTCCTGATTCCCCATTATAATTTCTCCTGTTTCAGCCTCTAAGGGACCAACATTTACTTTTGCTACTCTCTTCCTTTTTACATACTTGTAGAAGCTCTTACAATCCATTGTTATATTTCTTGCTAGTTTACTTTCATATTTTATTTTCTCCCTTTTTATCAATTTTTTGGTTGTCCTTTGATGATTTCTAAAACTCTCCCAATCCCCAGGCTTAAAATAAAAGTAACTTGGATGCAATTACCAGCATTCACCGATTTCCTGTCTGAAAACTGCGGGCTACAAATGCAATTTGCCTAGCCGTGCTCCCAATTGGCAAGGATCCGTGCCGGGAGCTCACAAACAGAAAGTTTACCCTTTTAGTTTGCAGAATTGAACTTGTCTTCACTGGAGAGAAAACAATTGAAAAGGGACAAATGCAGATCTTTAAAATGGTGAAATATGTGGCTGCAGTGCATATAATTCAGCGGGAGATCCCGTTTACATGGTCTATCTGGGGTTTCCGACAAAGTTACAGTGGCCGATCAGGAGAACCCCTGAGGAAACTTCCAGGGTATGAAATAGAGAAATGAGGAGAGAGGAGAAAAGGAGAATAATTCTACGCCCAGCGGTATGTCAGCTTGGCTCAGTTAGTAGTTCTCTCAGCTCTGGGCCTGAAGCTTGTGGGTTCAAGCTTCCAGATCAGGACTTGTAATCTAGGCTGGAGATGTCCAAACTGTGGTCTAGGGGCTACATGTGATCCATGAGCTCTGATGACTCATTCTCCTGCAGACTGCTCCTGAAATGGAGGAGTAATTTCAAATTCAAGCAGTTAGTTTGTAACTTAACTTTTGAGGGGCTATAAGAGTGCTTTTATTTGTGTTAGCTGTGGTTCAGTGTCCACACTCTCATCTCTGAGTCAGAAGGTTGTGGGTTCAAGTCCCACTCCAGAGACTTGAGCACAGAATCTAGGCTGACACTCCAGTGCAGTACTGAGGGAGTGCTGCACTGTCGGAGGTGCCGTTTTTCGGATGAGACGTTAAATTGTCTGCCCTCTCAGGAGGATGTAAAAGATCCCATGGCAATATTTCAATTAAGAACAGGGGAGTTCTCCCCAGTGTCCTGGCCAATATTTATCCCTCAACCAACATTAGGGATGGGCAATAAATGCTGGCCTAGCTAGCGATGCCCACATCCCATGAATGAATAATAAAAAAAAAACATTGCTAAAACAGATTATCTGGTCATTATCACATTGCAGTTTGTGGGATCTTGCTGTGCACAAATTGGCTGCCGTATTTCCTACATTACAACAGTGACTGCACTTCAACAAGTAGTTTGTTGGCTGCGAAGCGCTTTGAGATGTCCTAAGGTCATGCTAGGCGCTATATAAATGCAAGTTCTTTCTTTCTTTAATTATGAAGAATTATTTTTTAACCGGGCTTTGGGACATAGTTCTTTCAGTCTATTCCATGAACTCAGAATTTAGTATTGTATTCTTTTTTAGGGTCCAAGGGGCTCAATGACATGCAATTAAATGGCCCATGAAGATAAAAAGTTTGGACACCACAATCTAGGTTTATTATTTAGTGCAGCAGTGAGGGAGTGCAGCATTGTTGGAGGTGCCATCCTTCTGATAAGATGTTAAACCTGTTCAAGTGGACATTAAAGATCCATGGCACTGTTTGAAAAAGAATATTCACACTCGCATTCCTCCCTCAACAAACATCATCAAAGAAAATCACATTGCTAGTTCAGGAGGACGGCCATGTTCGCTTACATAACAGTCATTGCACTCCAAAATGTACTTCATTGAGACATATTGATGATGTGATAAGGTGCTACAGAAATGAAAGTATTTCTGTTCTTTGCTTAGATCTTTAGCAAAGCAGACAACCAGAGCACTAAATTTGGCCGTGTAGCGCCCGTTGTTTCGGCGCTACACGGCCTCTCCAACATCCAAAATGGCGATTTGGATGCGCGCACACGTTTCCTGCGTGACGTGCTCCAGACGCCATCTTGGTATAGGAGTTAGCGCAGGCGCAGATAACAAATGCTGGAATCATGTAAAGTAGGGAGAAAATGGCTTCAATCAGTGCACAATGCTGATTTAAAGTGACAGACACCATTTTGGGACTTAACGCTCAACTCAACGCACAGTCTTAACCCCGACCATTTGAACGTGTCCTGGAGTGCCTGGAGGACCCCCCCCCACCAGCGCTATTTAAAGGGACCATGCAGGATTTACAGGTTAGTGGCTGGATTATTGCTTCTGGCTGCCGAGACATTTGTAACTGTTTTTGGAGGTCTTCTAGACTTGAATACTAGGATGCGGGGACATAGCCGAACATTTAGAGCCAGGACGTGCAGGAGTGAAGTTAGGAAAGGCTTCTACACGCAAAGGGTGGGAGAAGTTTGGAACGCTCTTCTGCAAATGGCAGTTGATGCTAGCTCAATTGTGAATGTTAAATCTGAGATTGATTGATTTCTGTGAACCAATGGTATTAAGGGATATGGGGCTAAGGCGGGTATATGGAGTTAGGTCACAGGTCCACCATGATCTCATTGAATGGTGGAACAGGCTCGAGGGGCTAAATGCCACTGCCACTTGCTGCCTCCTGATATGCGCCACCTTCTCCTGCAAGAAAGTGGGACGTGTGCCTGGGTGATGTCCTTGTCATGGTTGAATAGCTGCCAGTGTGTGTGGCCTGTGAAATGTGGGTGGGCGGCTTGAAACAGTGGTAATGTGTAAGCGCGAGATGAAGCATCTGATTGGAAGAGTTGAGCACTGATGGAAAGAGTGAGTTTTTTGTATGGGGTTGATGGGGGGTGTAGTGTGTGGAGCAGTTGGTAGGAAACGCCACTTGACAGTTGACCTCACTCACCTTGACCACTCATGTCAAAACATTGAACTTCTTCCTGCACTACATCCATGTTCATGATGCTGTGTGCCTGGCATTGACTTCATCCCCCGCTGCCTCCCACTGCCTTTTGAGTATATGTCTGGAGGGCCTCTTGCCCCCCACCCCCTCCCTGCGGATATAGGATGTCCCTCCTTCTGTCCTCCTCTTGCACCCAAGGTCTCTAGTGCATCAGCAGAGAACCTTGGTGCACGGACTCTCGCAGGTCTGGTACCAACTCAAATCGGCAGATTGGTGAGGTCTGGCGTGCAGATTGGAGGATGTGGGATTTAGTAGTGCGCAACCTTTATTCAACGTTTTAACATAACTCATCAGTGTGTAAACATAGGGATGGGATCTGCATCTGTGTTTTATATGTGCGATGTCTGATCTCTGTTCAGACTCCATGCAGACAGAAGACTGTTATTTTCAGCAAATAACAGGCACCAGCTAGCTTTAAGAGATTTCCAAGAAACATCCTCCCTTTAAGAGATGGAGCTCCCTCTGGTGGTGGAAAGTGCAAATTGCAATGATTGCACGTGCAAGGGCTGGAATGGAACGCTGATTGCAGGTGAGTGCTCCGCGGAGTGGGTCCAAACTAGCGCCCTGCCTGCGCAGGGTCCGTGGGCGGGGTGGTAGCGCATCGTGCTAACACCACCCAAAACAGACCCTTATCAAATTTATCCCCCCCAGTCTTCATGGGTGACCGCATTAATTAATATCTGAATCATGAACACAGAGGAGTGTGTACGTTGAGTATCTAATACCTATTAGCTGCCTTTTTGTAATAGTGGTTAGCATATCTGATTCATGACCGTTACCTCTTGTTCTGCCCTCCCCTCTTTGCTTTAGTCATTTCTATGAAGGAGCTTGCCTTTAACTTCACATTGCAATTCAGCCCATGAAGGGTCTCCACTCAAAATGTAAACTTCCTATCCTTTGTCTGGTGCTGACTGACCTGTATTTATTGTATACCTGCTCTGTATTTCCAGAATTCTGTTTTTTGTTCAGACTTCCAGCATCTGCAGTTTTATCTTTTTAACTCCACTAAACACTATTCCAGTCCTGTGAAGGCCATGAGAATATTATCCGTAGAGTTCAATAAAACAGGTTTAATAATATAGATTGTTGACATCCTGGAGTTCTTGCCTGATTGCCTTCAGGTTTAATATGACATTTCACAGTTTTACCTTCCTGTAAGTTTTACCCATGGCTATTCAACTCCTTCACGATATATTAGTCAGGGAGTCTATGACAGTGCAAATCCCACTTGTTCTGTTGAATGCAGAAAGTTTAAACACCTTTTCTCTTCTGTGTTTTCTTATCTAACGCAACCTGATAGCAGGACTAATGAATACAAGCACCAAATTGGCAAACCCCTTAAGATTAGTGATATTTTCTCCCATCAGTGAAGCATATGTCAAATCAACTCCCTTGTGATGCAGTAAATGCTGTATCAATGGGTGTAATTTTAAGCCCCAGGACGGGTGGAGTGGAAGGCGGAGGGAGGGGGGTTTAAAAATAAAAAACTGCAAACCCGGCCCCAACCCACCTCCAACGTGCCCACTTCCAGTCTTAACAGAGGCCTGTTGGGAGGCAGTCGATTAACTTACTCTCCAGTGGCAGGTCCCTCCTTAAAATATTTTCAATGAGGCTGCTTGCCTCAAATTTAACCTGTGTTTCACATTTAACTCTTGGGGGCCCAGTTTCCCAGGCCTTGGGAAACCTGGCAGCTGAAAGGAGGCGTGAACAGCCGGAGTGCTTCCTCCCGGCCCCCCAAGCAAACCTGTTTACCTCCATGTGATCCAACCCCCTCGATTGGCTGACCCCCCTCTCCCGCTATCGGATCTCCCCAGTGATCGGACCCCTGATATCTGACCTCCCCGATGTCCGATCCCCAAGGTCCATCTCACCTCCCCGACCCCCGATGCCCAACTCCCCTCTGACCTCCGATGTCCAACTCCCCTCTGACCTCCGATGTCCAACTTCCTTCTGACCCCCGATGTCCAACTCCCCTCTGACCTCCGATGTCCAACTCCCTTCTGACCCCCGATGTCCAACTCCTCTCTGACCTCCGATGTCCAACTCCCCTCTGACCTCCGATGTCCAACTCCCTTCTGACCCCCGATGTCCAACTCCCCTCTGACCTCCGATGTCCAACTCCCTTCTGACCCCCGATGTCCAACTCCTCTCTGACCTCCGATGTCCAACTCCCCTCTGACCTCCGATGTCCAACTTCCCTCGACCCCCGATGTTCAACTCCCCCCTCAACTTCCAATGTCCAACTCCCCCCTCAACCTCCGATGTCCAACCTCCCCGATCCCCGATGTCCAAACCCCCGATCCCCGATGTCCAACTCTCCCCCCGACCCCCGATGTCCAACTCCCACCCGACCCTGATGTCCAACCCCCTCCCGACCCCCGATGACCAACTCTCCTCTGATCTCCGATGTCCAACTCTCCTCTGACCCCCGATGTCCTACTCCCCGCCACCCCCGATGTCCTACTCCCCCCCACCCCCAATGACCAACTCCCCCCGACCCCCGATGACCAGCTCTCCTCTGATCTCCGATGTCCAACTCCCTCTGACCCCCGATGTCCTACTCCCCCCACCCCCAATGACCAACTCCCCCCCGACCCCCAATGACCAATCCCCCCCCCCGACCCCCAATGTCCAACTCCTCCCCCGACCCCCAATGACCAATCCCCCCGACCCTCAATGTCCAACTCCTCCCCCGACCCCCAATGACCAATCCCCCCGACCCTCAATGTCCAACTCCTCCCCCGACCCCCAATGACCAATCCCCCCCCCCAACTCCCAATGTCCAACTCCTCTCCCCCCCCCCCCCACTCATCCCCGCTTCGCTCCCTGGCTCTTCTCAATCTGACTGGTTGCAGCCGGAAAACCGATTCGAAAAATTTAAATCAGGTCCTGCCGTTAAACTCGACATGACCTCCAGGAAACCCGTATTTACCCACTAAATCTCGCCCTCCCCCCCACCGGCTCCCTTCCATAATCTAATTCAGAAGAGGATTCAAATTTATTAGGAACAATGTCTGAGGATACACTGCTGCTGGTGACCCTTGCCCTCCAGCTGGTGACCCTTGCCCTCCAGCAGCACATATTGCCCCAGTTGTACAATGCTACCCTTATAGTTTTTATATTAAAGATCCTTTTTGGATGTCCCTCTTTCTCCCTAGTTTATTGCTAATGTCTGGTTTTATTTTCTCAGACATTGAATTGTTGTTGAACTTTCTTTCATGGTGGTACAGGCATAATACGGGAGCCCAAGAGACTAATATGGCAGGCAGCGTGCGCAAGAAAGTGCATCGTCTGCCACATCAGTTAGAGCTGCTCAATAGGCGTCCAGGGCGCGCACCTGAAACTGACAGGTCCACTTGCATATGCAAATCGGGGGCCTAACTCCTGTTTCAGGTCAGTTTGCCAAATTGGTCTACGAAAGACCACAGCATGCGTGGTGCATCCTGCAGGCAGTTTTAAGAGCACAGGATCATTAGGAACAGGAGGAGGCCATTCAGCCCCTCGGGCTTGTTCCGTCATTCAATTAGATCATGGCTAATCTGCACCTCAACCCCATTTCCCTGCCTTTGCTCCCTATCCCTTGATACCCTTACCCAACAAAAATCCATCGATCTCAATCTTGAAGGTTCCAATTGACCTCCAGCATCCACAGCCTTTTGGGGGGGAGAGAGTTCCAGATTTCCACCACCCTTTGTGTGAAGAAGTGCTTCCTGACATCACCCCTGAACGACCTCGCTCTAATTTTAAGATTACGTCCCCTTGTTCTTGATTCCTCCACCAGTGGAAATAGTTTCTCTGCATCTACCCTCTCAAATCCTTTAATCACTTTAAACACCTCTATCAGGTTACCCTTCAATGTCCTATCCTCAAGGGAATACAAGCCAAGTTTTTAGAAGCTCAGCAGCAAAACCAAAGGTCCTTAAAGGGACCGCTGGAGGCTGCCACCCTCAAAACCAGGTCCACTCGCCAACCCACACCACCCCCCCACACCCCCCCCCCCCCGCCTCCTGATTGCCTCCCCGCCAGACTTTCCTGAGGCCATTGGCCTGTGCCCGAGCCGATCAGCCTCTGGGGCTGCGAATGGTTCCCGTAGCTCGTTGGTACTACCCTCGTGAGGCCGAGGGACCAATTTACCGTGGTCCTGCAGAAGGAGCCTCAGACACTGTTACTGGCTGAGCATTTACACTACAAGTAACAATCTAGATACATTGATTAGTTACACACTATCAACTGGTAAATGTCTTTCCAACATAATTTGGACGTCTAAGGTCATCATAGAACCAACATGGCTTTGACAGCATCATTTCACAGATGTTATTTCGCTTCAGTAGAGTAACCTATATAAGCAATGCAGTGCCAAGTGTTCATCACACAGCGGATGTGATCCCAGGTGGATTGGGACCGGTCATTCATATTTAAACACAGTAGCCCCAAAAATCCATGGGGGTTCCGCTCGATTCCTGCCGTAGCTTCAGTGGGAGCCTGGGGAACGCACCGAAAATCTGACTGGGCAAGGTCTGCACCCTTTCCGGGATTTTCTAGAATGCCTTGTAAGGGGCGGAACCTGCCACTGCGCCTTACAAAGCAAGTGGCTTCAGGAGGTGGAGCCAGCTCATTCAGGGCCCAAAGTAGTACAGGAGGCTGGTACGTCAAGTGAGATGAGGGGCATGGGCTTCTGGATGGGTGGCAGCAGGTCTCCCTGTGTGTTTAGGTCAGGGAATTGGCCTGGACCCCAAAGAATTCCCCAAATTCTATTTTTAAAGAACATCAAGGTGGTCCGCCTTTCACAGGGGGCCTGTGGAAGACTGCATGGCGTCTGGGGGAGGTGGCATGGGCAACTCCTGCCCCAAAGATGGAGGTGTCGGAATATTTGGATGCATGGGGCAGGCGGGTGCAGAAGATGTGGCCACAGTGGCACTTATGCCCGCCCACCGCAGGCAAGTTAGGTGCCCTCCCACTGACCCTGCAAATGCATCCCACGGATTTCGGAGCCAATAAATTCCCAAGTATGAAGCCAGTGTAATTTATCCGCAGATATCTTATTTTCTATTATAATGTGAAACCCCTCGAACACATTCACCTTACCGGTCAGGAAGTGATAGGAACATGGTTATAAAAATATCATGAAACAAGTCAGTGGGGCAGATTTTCCTCTTTTGTAGTTGGGTATTAAATATGTCACTGAGTGGAGCACACAGAGGAAAATCAGGCAGGGAGGACCGCTCACCTGTAATGGAGCTGGCCCGATTTTCCATCCATTAATTTAACTGAATGGTAAATTGGGCAGGTTCCATTACAGTCATGCAATCCTCCCCAGCTAATTTTCATCTACATTCTTCACTCATTTAATAACTAGGGTAGAAATTTGCCTGAGCCCGTTTTTGGGCCCAGAATGGGCATGACCCCACTGGGAGGCCGGCCTGAAATTGGGCCTCGGGCCACATTTCAATAATTCAGGTGAGCTGCTGGCACTTATCGTGCCTCTACAGGCGGCTCACCCGTTTTAGAAGATAAAACTTGGGCCGCTTGCCTCGAGGACAACAGCCCTCAGGTAAGTGCTCGAGGGGAAGGGTAACGGGAGGGGGGCCCATTGTAGGCTGCAGCGGCTGTCAGGAACGCCAGGGAGGTGGGAGGAACACTCCTGTTCCTCCTGCTCCACATGAATATTTTTTTAAAAATTAAAACTTACCTTTTCGGTGGGGGCCGGTACCCAGGCCGCATCCACACGAGGAAGGCTTGGCCGGAGCAGGCCTGATGTCTGCTGTGCTTGAGGCAGTCCAATTTCTCAGAGGGCTTCTAAAACAGGCTCTAGGCCTTATGCCTGTTTTACAACCAATTTCTATCCCCTCCCAAGCGGAAAAGAGGAAAATCTTCCTCAAAAAGTCAGTAACTTTGAGAAGAGTCAGATGCAGCTGCCCACTTGGAAATGACCATTACATCTGTCTGATTGAGATACAGGGAGGATAATCCCCAAATGCCGGTAGTCGCAACAATGGCAGGAGTGGGGAGGTCAATTCTTCCCCGCCATCTTCAGGGTGCTACTGCCCTTTATCACCTGGGCTGGAGGCTTCAAAATATTGCCACTGGGATGCTGATGAAAAACGAACTTTCCACTTACTTAAATTGACATTTTATTTGTAAAATACTAGTATGACACCAGTCGCTCCATTGGGTCTCAAATTACATTTAAGTAGATGGATTTCTTTTTCATACCTTTGAAGTCTTAGATGAAGCTGGGTTAGAGGGAAGGGAATAATTGGTCTAGGGAATGCAGACATAATTCAGTCTTCATTTTCAAATCATATATTCTGTCTTTATTTTTATATTTTCATTATAAATCCCGATGTCCACATTTATAATGCAAACTGTCTATGTAAATTTATATACTGTCATTACACCCTCCTGCCAGTGGTGGCATTGCAGCATCCCCACTGGGGAAAAGGTGTAACTGTGTAGATTAATACATTTTATATAAACCATTCCCGTTATAAATGTGGACATAGGAACTTATAGATAACAGAATATGCACGTAATTGTAAGGCTTCTAACATATTATAGATATGGAGAAAAAGCAGGGGAGTGGGATTAATTGGATAGCTCTTTCAAAGAGCCAGAACAGGCAAGATGGGCCATAAGGGCTCCATCTTTGCTGTAAGATTCTACGTATAAGTCTGGCAACTAGCACCTGCCCATTGCACTTAAAGCATCACTTCAAAAGATTACACTTGTATTCTACTGGCTAAATGTCATTTAGTTGCTCTAAAAGGGCACAAATCACCACTGAACAGGTAGGGGACCCTGTTAATGAACAAGTAGCACACTGTTACAAAATCTACCAATGAAGAATCAGCAGCAAGCAGGCAATAAAACAACTGGCAAAGAGGAGAAGGGAATTAGTCAAAATATTTGAAGGAAATCTTTTGAAGCACCATATTGTTTTGCCAGGAACCTGCTCCTCCTGCAAGATGTGGGAAGTCATGGACACTACCAGTGTCCCTGCCGACCATGTGTGCGGGAAGTGTGTCCACCTGCAGCTACTGACCGATCGTATCTCGGAGCTGGAGCTGCGGGTGGACTCACTGTGGAGCATCCGCGATGCAGAGAAACTCGTGGATAGCACGTTTAGCGAGTTGGTCACACCGCAGGTAAAGGGTATACAGGCAGGAAGTGAATGGGTGACCACCAGGAAGAGTAAGAGATGCAGGCAGGTAGTGCAGGGGTCCCCTGTGTCCATCCTCCTCTCAAACAGATATGCCACTTTGGATGCTGTTGGGGGGGATGACTTATCAGGGGAAGGCAGCAGCAGCCAACTTCCTGGCACCACGGGTAGCTCTGCTGCACAGGCTGGGAGGAAAAAGAGTGGCAGAGCTATAGAGATAGGGGACTCAATTGTAAGGGGAATAGACAGGCGTTTCTGCAGCCGCAACCGAGACTCCAGGATGGTGTGTTGCCTCCCTGGTGCAAGGATCAAGGATGTCTCGGAGCGGCTACAGAACATTTTGGAGGGGGAGGGCGAACAGCCAGCTGTCGTGGTGCACATAGGCACCAACGATATAGGTAAAAAAGGGGATGAGGTCCTAAAAGCAGAATATAGGGAGTTAGGAGGTAAATTAAAAAATAGGACCTCAAAGGTAGTAATCTCAGGATTGCTGCCAGTGCCACGTGCTAGTCAGAGTAGAAATAGGAGGATATTTCAAATGAATACGTGGCTAGAGGAATGGTGCAAGGGGGAGGGATTCAAATTCCTGGGACACTGGAAACGGTTCTGGGGGAGGTGGGACCAGTACAAACCGGACGGTCTGCACCTGGGCAGGGCCGGGACCGCTGTCCTAGGAGGAGTGTTTGCTAGTGCTGTTGGGGAGGGTTTAAACTAAAGTGGCAGGGGGTTGGGAACCTGAGCAGGGAGAGAGAGGAAAGCGTAACAGGAAGGGACAGAAGGTATGGAGTAATAGGTAAAGTGTTAAAAAAGGAAAAAGCAGGAACTAAGCGTCACAAAACAGATTTGAAAGTTCTTTATCTGAATGCACGTAGCATTCGTAATAAAATGGACGAGTTAACGGCACAAATAACTACGTATGGGTATGATCTTGTGGCCATTACAGAAACATGGCTGCAGGGTGACAACGACTGGGAATTAAATATGCCAGGGTATTTAACAATCAGGAAGGACAGGCAGGAAGGAAGGGGAGGTGGGGTGGCTATGTTAATAAAGGAAGGAATCACTGTAATACAGAGAAATGATATTGGGACAAAGCATCAAGATAATGAAACAGTTTGGGTGGAGATAAGGAATAATAAGGGAAAAAAAACATTAGTGGGCGTAGTATATAGGCCTCCTAATAGTTGCAACTCTGCTGGAAGAAGTATTAATCAGGAGATAGTCGGGGCATGTAATAAGGGAACAGCCATAATTATGGGGGATTTTAATTATCATATTAACTGGACAAATCAAATTGGGCAGAGCAGCCTTGAGGACGAGTTCATTGAGTGCATCAGGGATGGATTTCTTGAGCAGTATGTAACTGATCCTACAAGGGGGCAGGCAACCTTGGACCTGGTCCTGTGTAATGAGTCAGGATTAATTAATAATGTCCTAGTTAAGGATCCCCTTGGAACGAGCGACCACAACATGGTTGAATTCCATATCCAATTAGAGGGTGAGAAGGTTGATTCTCAAACAAGCGTACTGAGCTTGAATAAAGGAGACTATGATGGTATGAGAGCGGAATTGATTAAAGTGGACTGGGAAAATAGATTAAAGGGTAAGACGGTACATGAGCAGTGGTGTTCATTTAGGGAGTTATTTTACAACTTTCAAAATAAATATATTCCACTGAGGAAAAAAGGGTGTAAAAGAAATGACAGCCATCCGTGGCTAAGTAAAGAAATCAAGGATAGTATCCGACTAAAAACAAGGACATATAAGGTAGCCAAACTTAGTGGGAGGATAGAAGATTGGGAATTCTTCAAAAGACAGCAAAAAGTAACTAAAGGATTGATTAAGAAAGGGAAGTTAGATTATGAAAAGAAATTAGCAAAAAATATAAAAACAGATAGCAAGAGTTTCTATAGTTATATAAAAAGAAAAAGGGTGGCTAAGGCAAACATAGGTCCCTTAGAGGATGAGACCGGGAAATTAATGGTGGGAAACATGGAGATGGCAAAAATGCTGAACAAATATTTTGTTTCAGTCTTTACAGTAGAGGACACTAAGAATATCCCAACACTGGACAAACAGGGGACTCTCGGGGGGGAGGAGCTAAATACGATTAAAATCACTCAAGAGATGGTACTCAGTAAAATAATGGGACTCAAGGCGGATAAATCCCCTGGACCTGATGGCTTCCATCCTAGGGTCTTGAGGGAAGTGGCAGTAGGGATTGTGGATGCTTTGGTGATAGTTTTCCAAAATTCCCTGGACTCAGGAGAGGTCCCGGCAGATTGGAAAACTGCTAATGTAACACCGTTATTTAAAAAGGGTAGTAGGCAGAAGGCTGGAAATTATAGGCCAGTTAGCTTAACATCTGTGGTGGGTAAAATTTTGGAGTCTATTATTAAGGAGACAGTAACGGAACATTTAGATAAGCATAATTTAATAGGACAAAGTCAGCATGGCTTTATGAAGGGGAAGTCATGTCTGACAAATTTGCTTGAGTTCTTCGAGGATATAACGTATAGGGTGGATAAAGGGGAACCAGTGGACATAGTGTATTTAGACTTCCAGAAGGCATTCGACAAGGTGCCACATAAAAGATTATTACTTAAGATAAAAAATCACGGGATTGGGGGTAATATTCTGGCATGGGTGGAGGATTGGTTATCGAACAGGAAGCAGAGAGTTGGGATAAATGGTTCATTTTCGGACTGGCAACCAGTAACCAGTGGTGTTCCACAGGGGTCGGTGCTGGGTCCCCAACTCTTTACAATCTATATTAACGATTTGGAGGAGGGGACCGAGTGCAACATATCAAAATTTGCAGATGATACAAAGATGGGAGGGAAAGTAGAGAGTGAGGAGGACATAAAAAACCTGCAAGGGGATATAGACAGGCTGGGTGAGTGGGCAGAGATTTGGCAGATGCAATATAATATTGGAAAATGTGAGGTTATGCACTTTGGCAGGAAAAATCAGAGAGCAAGTTATTTTCTTAATGGCGAGAGACTGGAAAGTACTGCAGTACAAAGGGATCTGGGGGTCCTAGTGCAAGAAAATCAAAAAGTTGGTATGCAGGTGCAGCAGGTGATCAAGAAAGCCAACGGAATGTTGGCTTTTATTGCTAGGGGGATAGAATATAAAAACAAGGAGGTATTGCTGCAGTTATATAAGGTATTGGTGAGACCGCACCTGGAATACTGCATACAGTTTTGGTCTCCATACTTAAGAAAAGACATACTTGCTCTCGAGGCAGTACAAAGAAGGTTCACTCGGTTAATCCCGGGGATGAGGGGGCGGACATATGAGGAGAGGTTGAGTAGATTGGGACTCTACTCATTGGAGTTCAGAAGAATGAGAGGCGATCTTATTGAAACATATAAGATTGTGAAGGGTCTTGATCGGGTGGATGCAGTAAGGATGTTCCCAAAGATGGGTGAAACTAGAACTAGGGGGCATAATCTTAGAATAAGGGGCTGCTTTTTCAAAACTGAGATGAGGAGAAACTTCTTCACTCAGAGGGTGGTAGGTCTGTGGAATTTGCTGCCCCAGGAAGCTGTGGAAGCTACATCATTAGATAAATTTAAAACAGAAATAGACAGTTTCCTAGAAGTAAAGGGAATTAGGGGTTATGGGGAGCGGGCAGGAAATTGGACATGAAGCTGAGTTCGGATCGGTCAATGCCCTGTGGGTGGCGGAGAGGGCCCAGGGGCTATGTGGCCGGGTCCTGCTCCGACTTCTTGTGTTCTTTAGATTTGTGGTTGGGATCAGATCAGCCATGATCTTATTGAATGGCGGAGCAGGCTCGAGGGGCCGATTGGCCTACTCCTGCTCCAATTTCTTATGTTCTTATGTTCTTATGATACACTACTAAATCCAAGCATTGTAATACCACAAACAAAAACAAAATTACTTATTCACAACACATTATGCAACTTACCCATATAGTTGCCTTTTTCTGTGAAATCTCCCCAGCAACATTTCTCTCACAAACAGTAGCTTCTAATCTGATGTTTGTGTGCCATATCCAATCTTTGCACAAATGGTAGGAGCACTTTGCGATGATTAAAAACAGTGCTATTGTTCTCAAAGCATGCCAGTTTCTGCAAAGCAATAAAATACTTCTTCAATTTGTAGGTCAGTCATAGAATGTAACACTTCAAGTCTACAGCATTAAGATTTGGTGCCTTAACAACATGTGAACAGAGAAAGGCTGGAGATGGTGATGGTGGAGAAATTGGTTTTGGGCTGTAGCACAAAATGGACGATAGCGGATCGAGGCCCGTTTTACACCTTGTCCAATATTCTTTTCCACTAACTCAACGGCAAAAAAGAATTGGGCGTGGTTTAAAATCGGCTGCTGATTCGCTATCGCACATTTTGCGCTACCCCCCACCCTCCCCCAACATTAATTGTACCCCTGACATATTCGGCATTGTTTGAACTGTGTGATCTGAAGCCAGTACTTTTCTTTTGTACACACTGGAGTAGATATCCCCCTCCCGAGCGGACTTTGGGCAGCTAGCCGGCGGAATGGATTGGCCGGAGGCCCGATAGTCCCGGAGGGCTGGACTCATTGGCATCGGGCCAGAGGGCTGCAAGTAGAAATCGAGCGTCCCGGGGCAGTAATACCAGGCAGCCCGGCCTGCCTCCAGGCCAGAAGAAAGTAAGTGTGGTTGAGGAGTCGGGGTGGGGGGGGAAGCCCGAGTGGCAGCGGCCCAGGCTGGTATTGTGGAGCCTGGGGGAGCACCCCTGGAAACTTCCCTTTTGGCTCCTCTTCGGCCCAGCTGCCAGCTGAGACTGGGTGGAGTGCTCACAGCACACGCTCTGCCCAGTTCAATCCTAAAATAGCATCGGGGGTCCTAGTGATGTCATGGGACCCCCCAATTCATAGATCTAAATCAGCTGCGTACCCTCTTCGGGCAGCCGCCGGGGCCACCTATTCGGAGGACTAAATGAAGATGGCCACAGCGATGGTGGGAATGGGGGAGTAAGTTCTTCCAAGTCATTTTCAGGGTTTCAGTCAGGAGGGAGGTCTCAAAATTCAGCTCACTGTTTCCTCACAAGCCTTACAGATCTCAAAATAATTTTAAAAATATATCAACCCTAATCATTAAGCAGAATGATTGAAAGTTTCTTTTTCATATCTCTTTTTGTGGTGTTACACTAAAGTGATATGCAAAATATGTGGGATAAATTAATAACAGGTGCCTTTAGCAGAAAATTTGGATTTTATTATATTTTTTCTGACGGAACAATGAAAGAAATGACATTTGGCCCTTAGTTTGAAGGTTTTTCTGAGACCAAATTGTAAGAGGACTGTTACAATAACCAGTCCACACAAGTATAGTTCATACCCGTGGAGAGATGGTGATGCTGTTTATAATTGCAATGTGTTCACGGTGCAGGGAGCTAAGTAAAGTGAAAGGGTAAAAGAAAAGGATTCATGATAGTGTGAATGGGGGAAAGCTGGGTGCTGTGGAAGAGCAAAGGGATTTGGGGGTACGGATTCAGAAGACACCAAAGCAGCACCTCAACACGATAAGGCCATGAGAAAAAGCTATACGAATACTGGGTTTTGTGGAAAGATGTAGCGGTGAATCAATACAGAAACTTCGTAAGACCACACTGTAGGAAGGATGGTGAGGGAAGAGAAAGGATAAAATGCAGGTTCACTCGGGAAATGCAGGTTCACTCGGGAAATGCAGGTTCACTCGGAAAATGCAGGTTCACTCGGAAAATGCAGGTTCACTCGGGAAATGCAGGTTCACTCGGAAAATGCAGGTTCACTCGGAAAATGCAGGTTCACTAGGGAAATGCAGGTTCACTAGGGAAATGCAGGTTCACTCGGAAACTGCAGGTTCACTCGGAAAATGCAGGCTCACTCGGGAAATGCAGGTTCACTCGGGAAATGCAGGTTCACTCGGAAACTGCAGATTCACTCGGAAAATGCAGGCTCACTCGGGAAATGCAGGTTCACTCGGAAAATGCAGGTTCACTCGGGAAATGCAGGTTCACCCGGGAAATGCAGGTTCACTCGGAAAATGCAGGTTCACTCGGGAAATGCAGGTTCACTCGGAAACTGCAGGTTCACTCGGAAACTGCAGATTCACTCGGAAAATGCAGGCTCACTCGGGAAATGCAGGTTCACTCGGGAAATGCAGATTCACTCGGAAACTGCAGATTCACTCGGAAAATGCAGGCTCACTCAGGAAATGCAGGTTCACTCGGAAAATGCAGGTTCACTCGGGAAATGCAGGTTCACCCGGGAAATGCAGGTTCACTCGGAAAATGCAGGTTCACTCAGGAAATGCAGGTTCACTCGGAAAATGCAGATTCACTCGGGAAATGCAGGTTCACTCGGGAAATGCAGGTTCACTCGGAATATGCAGGTTCACTCGGAAAATGCAGGTTCACTCGGAAAATGCAGGTTCACTCGGAATATGCAGGTTCACTAGGGAAATGCAGGTTCACTCGGAAAATGCAGGTTCACTCGGAATATGCAGGTTCACTCGGAAAATGCAGATTCACTCGGAAAATGCAGGTTCACTAGGGAAATGCAGGTTCACTCGGAAAATGCAGGTTCACTCGGAAAATGCAGGCTCACTCGGAAAATGCAGGCTCACTCGGGAAATGCAGGTTCACTCAGAAAATGCAGGTTCACTCGGGAAATGCAGGTTCACTCGGAATATGCAGGTTCACTCGGAAAATGCAGGTTCACTCGGAAAATGCAGGTTCACTCGGAATATGCAGGTTCACTAGGGAAATGCAGGTTCACTCGGAAAATGCAGGTTCACTCGGAATATGCAGGTTCACTCGGGAAATGCAGGTTCACTAGGGAAATGCAGGTTCACTCGGAAAATGCAGGTTCACTCGGAAAATGCAGGTTCACTCGGAAAATGCAGGTTCACTCGGGAAATGCAGGTTCACTCGGAATATGCAGGTTCACTCGGAATATGCAGGTTCACTCGGGAAATGCAGGTTCACTCAGAATATGCAGGTTCACTCGGAAAATGCAGGTTCACTCGGAAAATGCAAGTTCACTAGGGAAATGCAGGTTCACGAGGGAAATGCAGGTTCACTCGGAATATGCAGGTTCACTCGGAAAATGCAAGTTCACTAGGGAAATGTAGATTCACTCGGAATATGCAGGTTCACTCGGAAAATGCAGGTTCACTAGGGAAATGTAGATTCACTCGGAAAATGCAGGTTCACTCGGAAAATGCAGGTTCACTCGGAATATGCAGGTTCACTCGGAAAATGCAGGTTCACTCGTGAAATGCAGGTTCACTCGGAATATGCAGGTTCACTAGGGAAATGCAGGTTCACTCGGGAAATGCAGGTTCACTCGGAAAATGCAGGTTCACTCGGAAAATGCAGGTTCACTCGGGAAATGCAGGTTCACTCGGAATATGCAGGTTCACTAGGGAAATGCAGGTTCACTCGGAAAATGCAGGTTCACTCGGAAAATGCAGGTTCACTAGGGAAATGCAGGTTCACTCAGAATATGCAGGTTCACTCGGAAAATGCAGATTCACTCGGAAAATGCAGGTTCACTAGGAAAATGCAGGTTCACTCGGAAAATGCAGGCTCACTCGGGAAATGCAGGTTCACTCGGGAAATGCAGGTTCACTCGGAAAATGCAGGCTCACTCGGAAAATGCAGGCTCACTCGGGAAATGCAGGTTCACTCGGAAAATGCAGGTTCACTCGGGGAATGCAGGTTCACTCGGGAAATGCAGGTTCACTCGGAAAATGCAGGTTCACTCAGAAAATGCAGGTTCACTCGGGAAATGCAGGCTCACTCGGGAAATGCAGGTTCACTCGGAAAATGCAGGTTCACTCGGGAAATGCAGGTTCACTCAGAAAATGCAGGTTCACTCGGGAAATGCAGGTTCACTCGGAAAATGCAGGTTCACTCGGAAAATGCAGGTTAACTCGGGAAATGCAGGTTCACTCGGAAAATGCAGGTTCACTCGGAAAATGCAGGTTCACTCAGAAACTGCAGGTTCACTCGGGAAATGCAGGCTCACTCGGGAAATGCAGGTTCACTCGGAAAATGCAGGTTCACTCGGAAAATGCAGGTTCACTCGGAAAATGCAAGTTCACTAGGGAAATGCAGGTTCACTAGGGAAATGCAGGTTCACTAGGGAAATGCAGGTTCACTCGGAAAATGCAGGTTCACTCGGAAAATGCAGGTTCACTAGGGAAATGCAGGTTCACTCGGAAAATGCAGGTTCACTAGGGAAATGCAGGTTCACTAGGGAAATGCAGGTTCACTCGGAATATGCAGGTTCACTAGGGAAATGCAGGTTCACTCGGGAAATGCAGGTTCACTCGGGAAATGCAGGTTCACTAGGAAAATGCAGGTTCACTCGGAAAATGCAGGCTCACTCGGAAAATGCAGGCTCACTCGGGAAATGCAGGTTCACTCGGAAAATGCATGTTCACTCGGGAAATGCAGGTTCACTCGGAAAATGCAGGTTCACTCGGGAAATGCAGGTTCACTCGGAAAATGCAGGTTCACTCGGGAAATGCAGGCTCACTCGGGAAATGCAGGTTCACTCGGAAAATGCAGGTTCACTCGGGAAATGCAGGTTCACTCAGAAAATGCAGGTTCACTCGGGAAACGCAGGTTCACTCGGAAAATGCAGGTTCACTAGGGAAATGCAGGTTCACTCGGGAAATGCAGGTTCACTCGGAAAATGCAGGTTCACTCGGAAAATGCAGGTTCACTCGGAAAATGCAGGTTCACTAGGGAAATGCAGGTTCACTCGGAAAATGCAGGTTCACTCGGAAAATGCAGGTTCACTGGGGAAATGCAGGTTCACTCGGAAAATGCAGGTTCACTCGGAAAATGCAGGTTCACTAGGGAAATGCAGGTTCACTAGGGAAATGCAGGTTCACTCGGAAAATGCAGGTTCACTAGGGAAATGCAGGTTCACTCGGGAAATGCAGGTTCACTAGGGAAATGCAGGTTCACTCGGAAAATGCAGGTTCACTAGGGAAATGCAGGTTCACTAGGGAAATGCAGGTTCACTAGGGAAATGCAGGTTCACTCGGGAAATGCAGGTTCACTCGGAAAATGCAGGTTCACTAGGGAAATGCAGGCTCACTCGGGAAATGCAGGTTCACTCGGAATATGCAGGTTCACTAGGGAAATGCAGGTTCACTCGGAAAATGCAGGTTCACTCGGAAAATGCAGGTTCACTAGGGAAATGCAGGTTCACTAGGGAAATGCAGGTTCACTCGGGAAATGCAGGTTCACTCGGAAAATGCAGGTTCACTAGGGACATGCAGGTTCACTCGGGAAATGCAGGTTCACTCGGAAAATGCAGGTTCACTAGGGAAATGCAGGTTCACTAGGGAAATGCAGGTTCACTCGGAAAATGCAGGTTCACTAGGGAAATGCAGGTTCACTCGGGAAATGCAGGTTCACTAGGGAAATGCAGGTTCACTAGGGAAATGCAGGTTCACTCGGAATATGCAGGTTCACTAGGGAAATGCAGGTTCACTCGGGAAATGCAGGTTCACTCGGAAAATGCAGGTTCACTCGGAAAATGCAGGTTCACTCGGGAAATGCAGGTTCACTCGGAATATGCAGGTTCACTAGGGAAATGCAGGTTCACTCGGAAAATGCAGGTTCACTCGGAAAATGCAGGTTCACTCGGGAAATGCAGGTTCACTCAGAATATGCAGGTTCACTCGGAAAATGCAGATTCACTCGGAAAATGCAGGTTCACTAGAGAAATGCAGGTTCACTCGGAAAATGCAGGTTCACTCGGAAAATGCAGGCTCACTCGGAAAATGCAGGCTCACTCGGGAAATGCAGGTTCACTCGGAAAATGCAGGCTCACTCGGGAAATGCAGGTTCACTCGGAAAATGCAGGTTCACTCGGGAAATGCAGGTTCACTCCGAAAATGCAGGTTCACTCGGAAAATGCAGGTTCACTCGGAAAATGCAGGTTCACTCGGGATATGCAGGTTCACTCGGAAAATGCAGGTTCACTCGGAAAATGCAGGTTCACTCGGAAACTGCAGGTTCACTCGGAAAATGCAGGTTCACTAGGGAAATGCAGGTTCACTCGGAAAATGCAGGTTCACTCGGAATATGCAGGTTCACTCGGAAACTGCAGGTTCACTCGGAAAATGCAGGTTCACTCGGAATATGCATGTTCACTCGGAATATGCAGGTTCACTCGGGAAATGCAGGTTCACTCAGAATATGCAGGTTCACTCGGAAAATGCAGGTTCACTCGGAAAATGCAAGTTCACTCGGAAAATGCAGGTTCACTAGGGAAATGCAGGTTCACTCGGAAAATGCAGGTTCACTGGGGAAATGCAGGTTCACTAGGGAAATGCAGGTTCACTAGGGAAATGCAGGTTCACTCGGAATACGCAGGTTCACTAGGGAAATGCAGGTTCACTAGGGAAATGCAGGTTCACTAGGGAAATGCAGGTTCACTCGGAATACGCAGGTTCACTAGGGAAATGCAGGTTCACTCGGGAAATGCAGGTTCACTAGGGAAATGCAGGTTCACTCGGAATACGCAGGTTCACTAGGGAAATGCAGGTTCACTCGGAATACGCAGGTTCACTCGGAAAATGCAGGTTCACTAGGGAAATGCAGGTTCACTAGGGAAATGCAGGTTCACTCGGGAAATGCAGGTTCACTCGGAATACGCAGGTTCACTAGGGAAATGCAGGTTCACTCGGAATACGCAGGTTCACTCGGGAAATGCAGGTTCACTCGGGAAATGCAGGTTCACTAGGGAAATGCAGGTTCACTCGGAATACGCAGGTTCACTAGGGAAATGCAGGTTCACTCGGAATACGCAGGTTCACTAGGAAAATGCAGGTTCACTCGGAATACGCAGGTTCACTAGGGAAATGCAGGTTCACTCGGAATACGCAGGTTCACTCGGAATACGCAGGTTCACTCGGAATACGCAGGTTCACTAGGACGCTGCCTTATATGAGGTCATACAAATATGAAGAAAGACTTGAAAAATTGGGTCTGTTTTCATTAAAGGACATTCTGGAGTGATTTGATAGAGGTGATTAAAATTAAGAATAATTGGTACAGAGTAGAGAAAAACAGGCTGTTTCCAGTAATTTGGGGTCTATAACGAGGATTTAAAGATATAGGATTAAATGTGAGAGATTTAGGGCAGAGAGCAGGAGAATCTTTTTTACACAAAGGGTTGTTAGGCTGTGGAACACACTACCAGAGTTAGTGGTTGAAGCAGAGACCATATCAACATTTAAGAATGGGTTAGATGTCTGGTTGAAAGACAAAGGAGTAAAGGATGTTGGAACAAGGCAGGCACTGTTCATGTGAAGGATAAATACCAACATGGACTGGCTGGGCCAAACATCCTCTCCATAGGACAGCATTGCAGTATGGCTGGAAAGAAATTACTTATTTATATAGCACCTGTCATGTCCTCAGGATGTCCCAAAGCACTTCACAGACAATGAAATACTTTTGATGTGTAGTCACTGTTGTAATACAAGGAAATGCAGCATCCAATTTGTGCACAGCAAGGTCCCACAAACAGCAGTGCGATACATGACCAGATAATCTGTTTCTGGTGGTATAGAAATAGTTCAAGGTAAAGTGGAAAGAGATCTGGAATTAGAGTAGATTTGATACTTTACATGTCAAATCAATGTAAAGTAATAATAAGAAAAATGAACAGAATGTCTAATTATATTGCTGGATTAGTTGAGTATAAATCAGAAGACAACATGTTAAAACTGCCTGACCAGTTTGCAGCTTGAGTATCGTGTTCAGTTCAAGGGTAACAATTAAACCATGAAGGTGGTGCAGACTAGAGCCATGAGACAGCCCAATTGTCAAAGGATTATGTTATGAGAAAAGGCAGGAGAAACTGGAGCTGTTTAACTTTAAAAGGAGAAAACTGACAGGGGATCTTATACAAGTATACAGCATATTAAATAGTATCAGTCGGGTAAATTTGGAGCACTGCTTCCATTATTGGCCCAAACTGAGCTGTGCTCAGTATTCTATGCAGAATAACCTTGAACAAGCCTTTAACAAGGCAAGGGACTTGGGTCTCATTTCTCTTGACGCTTTTAAGAATGGGAGGAAAAGTGGAAATACTCCTTAACAAAAAGTCAGTGATTCATTTTCCTACCAGTTTAATCAATCCTACTCTTCTTTTAATATTGGCAAAGAGAGGAGAATGTGTCTCCATTAACTAAAAGTGTAACAATTAAGCTCTCTGCTTCAATGAATAACAGGAAGTACCATTCTTGCTTTGCTAAAATTACATTAAGGGGTTAATTTCCTCAGTTAAGTATTTTTAGGAAGCCGTTATATTAATTATATTTAACCCTCTCTGTGCTATTTCAACGTTGAAGTTCCAGTGGGATAACATCCTCAATCTCAGAAAATTCCCTCAGTAAGAACAGGAGTAGTGGGAACAGCATTTCTGGAAACAGCAATGGGCACCAAAATCCATCTCAGATTAAAGCATCTCCCAGTTTCACCTTTGGCTGCAGCCCTGGAATAGCAAAAGTGCACCAGGATCAAATCAAAATCCTCCAAAAGGTGGCCGCAAAACACCCGGACCAGTGAGAGAAACTAGAGCCCAGGAGAAGCGTCGTCAGCATCAGACCCTGCGGAGAGCAGCAGCAGCCAACAATCCCGGCATCCAGCACAGCTCTCCTACCCATCAGTGCATGCAGTGCCCTACATCTGTCTCCTTCGGCTTCTCCAGAGACCCATCCCAAGTCCAGCCTTCCAGCTTAGGGCCTTGCTCTCTTCCATCCTCCTTCAACGTGGCAGGGTTCACTTAAAAATAGCATTCCTCATGAAATATTAGAACGTTCTCAGCCATTGGAAAATTACACAGGTGCTGGAAGGACAATTCATCGACAGAACCCATTGAAGAAAAACAAATTAAAATTCAGCACATCTTTCGATATTACCTGTTCCAAACAACAGCTGAGACCCAGTAGAATCCCAGGGAGGAAAAAGTGACACGCTTGCATCCCAGGGAAATCTGCATCTGACCAGTGCGGTCAGTGGTGACCCTGTGCTGAAAGTGTTGAAAAGTGTGTGGCCGAATGTTATTCAGCAAGACTCTAAAGGATGTGGCGTATTGGATTGTTCTGCACTAACCTTGACTCCATCAGTACTGAAATGTAGTACTCAAGACTCTGTATGCACCATTAATAGTGAAGCAAAAACTCAGCTGGATATCTATGAGAAGCTTTCATTGGCAACTGGAACAGAGCAGATGCCCACATATAGACAGATATTTTCATTTTACACTGATGGCTGATAGCATAATTATACTGTTTTCACAGAAGCATGCCAAAGTTACGGAGAGAGTGTGGAAGAGATCCACTAAGATGGAACTAAAGATGAGAGACAGGATCTTTTCTTTAGAACAAAGAAGTTTAAGAGGAGATCTGATAGAAGTGTTCAATAATATTCCAGTGGGAAATCTAAGACACCGAGTCCTGCAGGAAACTGGTGGAAGCAGAATCCATAATAGCTTTTAAAAGAAAGTGGATAAATATTTGATAAATAGCTTGTTTTGAAGACGATGAGGAAAGATTAGAGCAATGAAACTAAATGCATAGCCCTTTCGAAGAGGTGGCACAGGCATGCTGGACTGAATGGCCTGCTCAGCTAAAAAATGTTATGATTGCCATTAAACCATTTAAAATAGCTGCATTAAATAACACAGGCAAGAATTTATGGGACCAGATTAAAAGAAGTGCTAAAAAAATAGTGCACTGATCGAATTAAGCTTATTACTATGGTCAATAGGCAATGGTTGGAAGGCTTTGAAAACTTTCATCTACAATGCATCGATTGAACCTGTTATTATGGTAACTCGTCCAAAATGTTCTCAAAGGTACAATATTTCACAATGTGCTGTTGGCTATTTATCGCACTTAAGCACTGAAATTTCTGTTTCAAACGCCACCTGAATTTGCAAGGTGAGCTGGATGCTTGGAAGTTTAAACTGAATGAGAAATGAAGTCTAACACTGCTGTGCAAGTGTTGGAAAGCACTTTCACATTGATTATCATTTACTGTTCTGATCTTCTAATGCCATTTTAATTTTCAATTTTTTAGTTTTACTTATTGAAAAATCCAGTTTCATCGGCCTATAATTCATTGCACCTATATTTATTGCGCATTGTGACAGATTACAGGTCTGTCCACTTTTAGACCTTAAGAATCTCCATTTTACCCCTCCATAGATAATTAGTGCTGGGATTGTTCTCCTTAGAACTTAAGGGGAGACCTAAGAGATATTCAAAATGATGAGGGGTTTTGGTAGAGCAAGTAGGAAGAAACTGTTCCCTTTGGCAAGTGGGTCGGTAACCAGAGGTTACAGATTTAAAATAATTGCCAAAAGAACTAGAGGGGAAATGAGGAGGATTTTTCACACAGAGGGTTGTTCTGATCTGGAATGCACTCCCTGAAAGGGTGGAGGAAGCAGATTCCATAGGAACTTTCAAAAGGCGATTGGATTGAAGTGGACTAATTTGCAGGGTTATGGGGAAAATGCTGGGGTGTGGGAATAAATTGGACAACTCATTCAAAGAGCTGGCACAGGCACGACGGGCCAAATGGCCTCCTTCTGTGCTGTAAGATTCTATGATTCTATTTTGAACAAACCCAATTCTTTGCTGTTTCTTTAAAATAGATTCTCTGCGATTTCCGAAGGGCAGCTATTAGAGCCAAATATAGGGGATCGTACTCCTGGGGGGATCCTCACCCCTCTCCCGGGGAGTGAATATAGGGGATCGTACTCTTGGGGGGAATCCTCGACCCTCTTCCCGGGAGTGAATATAGGGGATCGTACTCCTGGGGGGATCCTCGCCCCTCTCCCCGGGAGTGAATATAGGGGATCGTACTCCTGGGGGGAGCCTCGCCCCTCTCCCCGGGAGTGAATATAGGGGATCGTACTCCTGGGGGGAGCCTCGCCCCTCTCCCCGGGAGTGAATATAGGGGATCGTACTCCTGGGGGGATCCTCACCCCTCTCCCCGGGAGTGAATATAGGGGATCGTACTCCTGGGGGGATTCTCGCCCCTCTCCCCGGGAGTGAATATAGGGGATCGTACTCCTGGGGGGATTCTCGCCCCTCTCCCCGGGAGTGAATATAGAGGATCGTACTCCTGGGGGGATTCTCGCCCCTCTCCCCGGGAGTGAATATCGGGGATCGTACTCCTGGGGGGAGCCTCGCCCCTCTCCCCGGGAGTGAATATAGGGGATCGCACTCCTGGGGGGAGCCTCGCCCCTCTCCCCGGGAGTGAATATAGGGGATCGTACTCCTGGGGGGAGCCTCGCCCCTCTCCCCGGGAGTGAATATAGGGGATCGCACTCCTGGGGGGAGCCTCGCCCCTCTCCCCGGGAGTGAATATAGGGGATCGTACTCCTGGGGGGAGCCTTGCCCGATGCTCAGTTTGGGTTCTGCCAGGACCACTCGGCTCCAGACCTCATTACAGCCTTGGTCCAAACATGGACAAAAGAGCTGAATTCCAGAGGTGAGGTGAGAGTGACTGCCCTTGACATCAAGGCAGCATTTGACCGAGTGTGGCACCAAGGAGCCCTAGTAAAATTGAAGTCAATGGGAATCAGGTGGAAAACTCTCCAGTGGCTGGAGTCATACTGAGCACAAAGGAAGATGATGTGGAGATGCCGGTGATGGACTGGGTTTGACAAATGTAAGGAATCTTACAACACCAGGTTATAGTCCAACAGTTTTATTTGAAAATCACAAGCTTTCGGAGGCTTTCTCCTTCGTCAGGTGAAGTGTGGGATTCCTTGAATGTTACCGCATTTATAGTCAGAGAACAATACCTGGTGATTACAGATAATCTTTCCAACCGCCCGTTGTCAAGGCAATCAAAGTGTTCAGACAGAGAGATGTTACATACAGGACCACCGAATATATAAACGGCCAGAACAAAAGACAGAGAGAGAGAGAGAGAAACATCCGAAAGGAAGAGAAAGACAGAGAATGACACGTTGTATTAAAAGCAGATAAAGTTTTTTAGCTGGTGGGGTTACGTGTAGCATGACATGAACCCAAGATCCCGGTTAAGGCCGTCCTCATGGGTGCGGAACTTGGCTATCAATTTCTGCTCGACGATTTTGCGTTGTCGTGTGTCTCGAAGGCCGCCTTGGAGAACGCTTACCCGAAGATCGGTGGCTGAATGTCCTTGATTGCTGAAGTGTTCCCCGACTGGGAGGGAACCCTCCTGTCTGGCGATTGTTGCGCGGTGTCCGTTCATCCATTGTCGCAGTGTCTGCATGGTCTCGCCAATGTACCATGCTCCGGGGCATCCTTTCCTGCAACGTATGAGGTAGACAACGTTGGCCGAGTCACAGGAGTATGAACCATGTACCTGGTGGGTGGTGTCCTCTCGTGTGATGGTGGTATCTGTGTCGATGATCTGGCATGTCTTGCAGAGGTTGCCGTGGCAGGGTTGTGTGGTGTTGCTACAGACGCTGAAAGACGCCCTCGTAAGAACGGGATATGACGCTCGACTCGTCGATCGACAGTTCCGATGGGCCACAGCGAAAAATCGCATAGACCTCCTCAGAAGACTAACACGGGACGCAACCAACAGAGTACCCTTCATCGTACAGTACTTCCCCGGAGCGGATAAACTACGCTATGTTCTCCGCAGCCTTCAACTTGTCATCGATGACGACGAACACCTCGCTAAGGCCATCCCCACACCTCCACTACTCGCCTTCAAACAGCCACCTAACCTCAAACAGACCATCGTTCGCAGCAAATTACCCAGCTTTCAGGAGAACAGCGTCCACGACACCACACAACCCTGCCACGGCAACCTCTGCAAGACATGCCAGATCATCGACACAGATACCACCATCACACGAGAGGACACCACCCACCAGGTACATGGTTCATACTCCTGTGACTCGGCCAACGTTGTCTACCTCATACGTTGCAGGAAAGGATGCCCCGGAGCATGGTACATTGGCGAGACCATGCAGACACTGCGACAATGGATGAACGGACACAGCACAACAATCGCTAGACAGGAGGGTTCCCTCCCAGTCGGGGAGCACTTCAGCAGTCAAGGACATTAAGCCACCGATCTTCGGGTAAGTGTTCTCCAAGGCGGCCTTCGAGACACACGCCAACGCAAAATCGTCGAGCAGAAATTGATAGCCAAGTTCCGCACCCATGAGGACGGCCTCAACCGGAATCTTGGGTTCATGTCATGCTACACGTAACCCCACCAGCTAAAAAACGTTATCTGTTTTTAATACAACGGGTCATTCTCTGTCTTTCTCTTCCTTTCGGATGTTTCTCTCTCTCTCTCTGTCTTTTGTTCTGGCCATTTGTATATTCGGTGGTCCTGTATGTAACATCTCTCTGTCTGAACACTTTGATTGCCTTGACAACGGGCAGTTGGAAAGATTATCTGTAATCACCAGGTATTGTTCTCTGACTATAAATGCGGTGACATTCAAGGAATCCCATACTTCACCTGACGAAGGAGAAAGCCTCCGAAAGCTTGTGATTTTCAAATAAAACTGTTGGACTATAACCTGGTGTTGTAAGATTCCTTACAAAGGAAGATGGTAGTGGTTGTTGGAGGCCAATCATATCAGCCCCAGTGCATTGCTGCAGGAGTTCCTCAGGGCAGTGTCCTAGGCCCAACCATCTTCAGCTGCTTCATCAATGACCTTCCCTCAATCATAAGGTCAGAAATGGGGATGTTCGCTGATGATTGCACAGTGTTCAGTTCCATTCGCAACCCCTCAGATAATGAAGCAGTCCGAGCCCACATGCAGCAAGACCTGGACAACATCCAGGCTTGGGCTGATAAGTGGCAAGTAACATTCGTGCCAGACAAGTGCCAGGCAATGACCATCTCCAACAAGAGAGAGTCTAACCACCTCCCCTTGACATTCAACTGCATTACCATCGCCGAATCCCCCACCATCAACATCCTGGGAGTCACCATTGACCAGAAACTAAACTGGACCAGCCACATAAATACGGTGGCTACAAGAGCAGGTCAGAGGCTGGGTATTCTGTGGCGAGTGACTCACCTCCTGACTCCCTAAAGCCTTTCCACCATCTACAAGGCACAAGCCAGGAGTGTGATGGAATACTCTCCACTTGCCTGGATGAGTGCAGCTCCAACAACACTCAAGAAGCTCGACACCATCCGGGACAAAGCAGCCCGCTTGATTGGCACCCCATCCACCACCCTAAACATTCACTCCCTTCATCACCGGCGCACTGTGGCTGCAGTGTGTACCATCCACAGGATGCACTGCAGCAACTCGCCAAGGCTTCTTCAACAGCACCTCCCAAACCCGTGACCTCTACCACCTAGAAGGACAAGGGCAGCAGGTACATGGGAACAACACCACCTGCACGTTCCCCTCCAAGTCACACACCATCCCGACTTGGAAATATATCGCCGTTCCTTCATCGTCGCTGGGTCAAAATCCTGGAACTCCCTTCCTAACAGCACTGTGGGAGAACCTTCACCACACGGACTGCAGCGGTTCAAGAAGGCAGCTCACCACCACCTTCTCAAGGGCAATTAGGGATGGACAATAAAAGCCGGCCTCGCCAGCAACGCCCACATCCCATGAATGAATTTTAAAAAAGGGATCGTACTCCTGGGGGGAGCCTTGCCCCTCTCCCGGGGAGTGAATATAGGGGATCGTACTCTTGGGGGGAGTCTTGCCTCTCTCCCCATGGAGTCAATATAGGGGATCGTACTCATGGGGGGAGCCTTGCCTCTCCCCCCGGGAGTGAATATAGAGGATGGTGATACTGCGGGGGATCCTCGCCCCTCTCCCCCGGAGTGAATATCGGGGATCGTACTCCTGGGGGGAGCCTCGCCTCTCCCCTCGGGAGTGAATATAGAGGATGGTGATACTGCGGGGGAGCCTCGCCCCTCTCCCCGGGAGTGAATATAGGGGATCGTACTCCTGGGGGGATCCTCGCCCCTCTCCCCGGGAGTGAATATAGGGGATCGTACTCCTGGGGGGATCCTCGCCCCTCTCCCCGTGAGTGAATATTGGGGATGGTGATCCTGGGGGGATCCTCGCCCCTCTCCCCGGGAGTGAATATAGGGGATCGTACTCCTGGGGGGATCCTCGCCCCTCTCCCCGGGAGTGAATATAGGGGATCGTACTCCTGGGGGGATCCTCGCCCCTCTCCCCGGGAGTGAATATAGGGGATCGTACTCCTGGGGGGAGCCTCGCCCCTCTCCCCGGGAGTGAATATAGGGGATCGTACTCCTGGGGGGAGCCTCGCCCCTCTCCCCGGGAGTGAATATAGAGGATCGTACTCCTGGGGGGGCCTTGCCCCTCTCCCCGAGAGTGAATATAGGGGATGGTGACCCTGGGGGGAGCCTCGCCCTTACCCCCAGGAGTGAATATTGGGGATGGTGACACTGGGGGGAGCCTCGCCCCTCTCCCCGGGAGTGAATATTGGGGATGGTGACCCTGGGGGGAGCCTTGCCCCTCTCCCCAAGAAGTGAATATAGGGGATAGTGATCATGGGGGGAGCCTCGCCCCTCTCCCCGGGAGTGAATATTGGGAAATTGAGAGCATATTCTCCATGACTTTCCTTCCATTCATTTTCATTTTTTTTAACCTTTCAAAATCCTTTCATTCATTTTCATTGGTGTTAAATGGTGGGAAGTGTGCCTGCAATTCTCCTTGGATGAGGCTCACCGCTGTGAGTGTGATCTGATAGAATCAGCCCTATTGTCATTGTGGCTTGACATTAAAATCAGCATTGAACAAATCCTTAACTCTAGCTAGCATGTCGTTGACAAAAGCAATGTTTTTGCCTGTGTTTTATAGGACATCTCTTGGAACTCTGTTTTCTTGTTTAAAAATAGGTTCCATTAAAGAAGATATCACTGCTAAATTGGCTCTGCAAGTGCATGCTGCAAATTGTTTCCCTTTTTTATGGCTCTACATTAAGTATTTTGGTAGATACCAGTCAAAGCAATAATGTTGATTACCAACAGACGTGCCTGAAAAGTCAAATGTCAAGTTGACCTAATAACATGCATCAGCGGGCTATTAAGCCATGACATAATCTAATCAGATTGCCTTAGCTTAGAAAGAATTTGCCAGATACCACAGGGGAACTTTGGCATGTCTTTGTGTATCTGTTGTGCAGCTTGCAGCTCATTTTTTCCAAATGAAGTGCCTCTGTCTCTCAATTTGACTTCTGAAAGGAGAGACTGTACGTAAGAACATAAGAAACATGAGCAGAAGTAGGCCATACGGCCCCTCGAACCTGCTCCACCATTCAATAAGATCATGGCTGATCTACGACCTCAACTCCACTTTCCCGCCCTATCCCCATATCCCTTGATTCCCTTAGTGTCTAAAAGTCTATCTATCTCAGTCTTCAATATATTCAACGAATGAACATCCACAACCCTCTGGGGTAAAGAATTCCAAAGATTCACAACTCTCTGATTGAAAAGTTTTTTCCTCATCTCGGTCTTAAATGACCGACCCCTTATCTTGAGACTATGACCCCTAGTTCTAGTCTCTCCAGCCAGGGGAAACAGCCTCTCAGCATCTACCCCGTCAAGCCCTCTAAGAATTTTATATGTTTCAATAAGATCACCTCCCATTCTTTAAACTCCCGAGAATATAGGCCCATTCTACTCAATCTCTACTCATAGGACAAACCTCTCATCCCAGGAATTAATCTGGGATTGCCTTAGAGGGGAGTAAGGCAAGTATATCCTTCCTTAGTTGAGGAGACCAGAACTGTACACAGTACTCCAGGTGTCATCTCACCAGAGCCTTAATTGCAGCAAGACATTTGTTAAAGGCAAATCGTGTTTAACTAACCTGATAGAGTTTTTTGATGAGGTAACAGAGAGGGTAGATGAGGGCAATGTGGTTGACGTGGTGTATATGGAGTTACAAAAGGCATTTGATAAAGTGCTGCATAATAAACTTGTCATCAAGATTGAAGCCCATGGAATAAAGGGGACAGTAGCAGCATGGATACAAAATTGGCTTAGTAACAGTAAGCAGAGAATAGTGGTGAACAGTTGTTTTTCGGACTGGAGGGAGATGAACAGTGGTGTTCCCCAGGGGTCGGTACTAGGACCACTACTTTTCTTGATATATATTAATGACTTGAATTGGGTGTACAGGGCACAATTTCCAAATTTGCAGACGACACAAAACTTGGAAGTGTAGTGAACAGTGAGGAGGACAGCGATAGACTTCAAGAGGATATAGACAGGCTGGTGGAATGGGCGGACAATTGGCAGATGAAATTTAACACAGAGAAATGCGAAGTGATACATTTCGGTCGGAAGAACGAGGAGAGGCATTATAAACTAGAGGGCACAATTCTAAAAGAGGTACAGGAACAGAGAGATCTGGGGGTATATGTGCACAAATCGTTGAAGGTGGCAGGGCAGGTTGAGAAAGCGGTTAAAAAAGCATACAGGATCCTGGGCTTTATAAATGGAGGCATAGAGTACAAAAGCAAGGAAGTCATGGTGAACCTTTATAAAACACTGGTTCGACCACAACTGGAGTATTGTGTCCTGTTGTGCACTGCACTTGAGGAAAGATGTGAAGGCCTGCAGAAAAGATTTACTAGAATGATTCCAGGGATGAGGACTTCAGTTACGTGGATAGACTGGAGAAGCTGGGGCTGTTCTCCCTGGAACAGAGAAGGATTTGGTAGAGGCATTCAAAATCATGAAGGGTCTAGACAGAGTAGATAGAGAGAAACTGTTCCCATTGGCGGAAGGGTCAAGAACCAGAAGACATAGATTTAAGGTGACTGGCAAAAGAACCAAAGGTGACATGAGGAACAACTTTTCTACGCAGCGAGTGGTTAGGATCTGGAATGCACTGCCTGGGGTGGGGTGGGGTAGGGTGAGTGGTGGAGGCAGATTCAATCGTGGCTTTCAAAAGGGAAGTGAATAAGTACTTGAAAGGAAAAAATTTGCAGGGCTTTGGGGATAGGGCGGGAGAATAGGACTAGCTGGATTGCTCTTGCAAAGAGCCGGCACGGGCTTGACGGGCCGAATGGCCTCCTTCCGTGCTGTAAACTTTATATGATTCTATGATTCCTTACTCACCTTTTATAAAACTCTTCTTTTATATTCTTCCTACCAAAGTGGATAATTTCACATTTCCCCACATTATACTCCATTTGCCACTTTCTCGCTCACTCACTTAACCTGTCTATATCTCTTTGCAGTCTCTTTGCATCCTCCTCACAGCTTACTTATCCAACTAGCTTTGTATCGTCAACAAACTTGGATACATTACACTGCAGTGCATTCCAGATCCTAACCACTCGCTGCGTAGAAAAGTTATTCCTCATGTCACCTTTGGTTCTTTTGCCAATCACCTTAAATCTATGTCTTCTGGTTCTTGACCCTTCCGCCAATGGGAACAGTTTCTCTCTATCTACTCTGTCAAGACCCTTCATGATTTTGAATGCCTCTATGATATATATTGTAAACAGCTGAGGCCCAAGCACTGATCCTTGCAGCACCCCGCTAGTTACAACCTGCCAACCCGAAAATTACGCGTTTATTCCTACTCTCTGTTTTCTGTCCATTAACCAATCCTCAATCCATGCTAATATATTATCCCAATCCCATGAACTCTAATCTTGTGTAACAAGCTCTCGTGTGGCACCTTAAGGAAAGCTTTTTGAAAATCCAAATATACTACATCCACTGGTTCCCCCTTATCCACCCTGCTAGTTACACCCTCAAAAAACTTTAGTAGATTTATCAAACATGATTTCCCTTTCATAAAACCGTGTTGGCTCAGCCTAATCAAATTATGATTTTCTAAGTGCCCTGTTACTACATCCTTAATAATAGATTCCAGCATTTTCCCTACTACTGATGTCAGACGAACTATCCTTTAGTTCTCTGTTTTCTGTCTCCCTCCTTTCTTGAATAGCGGGGTTACATTTACTACCTTCCAATCCACGGGGACCGTTCTAGAATCTAGGGAATTCTGGAAGATCAAAACCAACGCATCCACTATCTCTGCAGCCACCTCTTTTAGAACCCTAGGATGTAAGTCATCAGATTGTCCATTGTCAGCTTTTAGTCCCATTAATTTCTCCACGACTTTTTCTTTACTAATCTTAACTACTTTAAATTCCTCACTCTCATCAGGCCCTTGGTTCCCCACTATTTTTGGTATTTTTTTGTGTCTTCCACTGTGAAGACAGATACAAAATATTTGTTTAACATATCTGCCAGTTCCTTATTCCCCATTATAATTTCTTCTGTCCCTGCCTCTAAGGGACCCGTGTTTACTTTTGCTGCTCTCTTCCTTTTACATAGTGCTGTTAGGGAAGGTTTAAACTTGAATGGCAGGGGGATGGGAACCTGAGCAGGGAGACAGAGGAGGGGGAAACAAGGATAGGAACAAAAGACAAAAAGGGAAGAAGCAATAGTGGAAGGCAGAGAAAACAAGGGCGAAAAACAAATAGGGCCATAGTGCAAAATAAAACAAAGATGACTAGCAATCTTAAAAAGACAAGTCTAAAGGCATTGGGCTCTATTTTCACACCCGCGATCGGGTGCGTTCCTGGCGGGGGGGCCGCGAAAATCCGGGATTCCCGGGGCGGGTCGGGAGCCCGGCTCCAACCCGCCCCATTTCCGGGTTCCCCAGTGACGTGCTCACATGCGCGTGCAGCCCCCGCATGTGGGACTCCCGCCGGCAATTAAAGCCAGCGGGGTGCGACTTAAAATACTTGAACAGGTACTTCAGGTCGTTTACAGACCTGATTGACCTGATATTTTAGGAGGGGTGGGATTTTGAAATTAACTGAGACTGTTTCCCGTACTGGGGGAAACACTCCCAGTTCAAATGGACGTGTTGCAGCCATCAGCCTGTGTCAGCTGCAAAGGTCCATTTGACAGGTTGCGGGGGGAGACCCTCACTCATTGCAGGAGGCCACTCTATCACTTTGGACAAAGTTTGGCCTCCACCACCCTCCTCCTGACAATCAAATGCATAAACTTGCACACTTACCCCGGTGTCCAGACACATTTACCTACCTTGCGGACCCCCTCAGATGTACATCTTCTGGATGGGGGCCGCCGTAGCTGCACTCATGACCTCCTCAGAGGGCGAACAGCATCACCAGCCTCACCTGCCACGCCGTCCACCTCTGACACGTGGAGCTCCATAACACAGTGCTGTGACACATCCACCTGCACAGCAGGAAGGAGGGCTACCGCAGAGAGAGATGCTTCGCAGAGGGCACTACCCTCGCCACAGGGTCTACAGACCGAGGCTCAGCTTCCATGGACATTTAGTCGTGGACATCTGCAGCCTCCTTCAAGCCGAGCTGCTCCCGGCTGGCCTGAGCACTATCTTCTTACCTGTCGCTGTCAAAGTCACCACTGCCCTCAACAACTTCTCCTCCGCATCCTTCCAGGCTGCCACCGGGGACATCGCCGACGTCTCTCAGCCGTCTGCACAAAAGAGCCCTGCAAATACACCTACACCCACTCTGCAGTGACACAATGGGTGGCATCAGTTGTGGGTCTTCATTGTGATCCTCAGGAAAGGGCATTATTGCACAAACCAGACAAGATTCGCAAAGACATGGCAGTAGTGGTGCCAATATAATATGTAATGTGAGTTGCTCAGAAATTCAATATAAGTAACAACCATGACAGACCCTCAAACACCCTTGTGCATCCCCTTCATGCTCACGACACGTTTGCCTTACGCTTCCTACTGCACATATGTGATGCATGCCCTGTGGCTGCAGCACAGGTAGTGGCAGGTTGAGTGAGGCTGACCGTGAAAGAGATGCACGAGAGGGTGAGTATGAGATAGAGCCATGAGATTGTATGAGGATTGGGTTGAGTGGTAGTGGCGGGATGAGTACTGGCGAGGTGAGTAAGTGCAGGTAAGATGAGGATGAGGTTTGAGTGGGTGTGAGGGGTGATGTGACAGAGTAGTGTTGGCTGTGCAGAAGGAGATGTGGGGTGGGGGGCGGTGATGTGGCAGACGGAGTGTAGGGGAATGAGTAAGTGTACTCACTTTGTCTGACCTACTTAGGTCATTGGAGCGCCTCCTGCACTGTATGCAGGTGGGCGATATGTTGGTGGTGCAGGTGACCTCCTCTGCCACCTCGAGTCAGGCCTTCCTGGTGGCAGAGGCAGGCCGCTTCCTCCCACCCACCGGTGGGAAGATCTCTGTCCTCCCCCTCCTCCTCACCCCATCCAATGATACCTGGAGTGAGGCATCATTAAACCTGGGAGCAGCCTTTCCCCCGGGCTGCTCCAGGCTGTAATTTTTCCTATTTTCTGCAGCATTAGTCAGTGGAGGACTACCCCTTTAAATAGGGCTCCTCCAGCTGACAGACCTTACTGCGCATGCGCAGTCCGCCCGACGCGCAGTTTACCAGCGTGAAACCCGGAAGCACAGGTAAGTGGCTCCAATTAGCCTGTAATTCCGTGCGGAGCACCCTGATTTCACCGGGTGCGTTACCCACGTGCCAAATCGACTCCCCCGCTGCGAACACACCGCCCTGGTAATATCGAGCCCATTGTGTCTAAATGCGTGGAGCATTCGCAATAAGGTAGATGAATTAATAGTGTAGATAGATATTAACGGTTATGATATAGTTGCGATTACGGAGACATGGCTGCAGGGTGACCAAGGATGAGAACTGAACATCCAGGGGTATTCAATATTTAGGAAGGACAGGCAAAAAGGGAAAGGAGGTGGGGGTAGCGTTGTTAGTAAAGGAGGAAATCAATGCAATAGTGAGGAAGGATATTGGCTCGGAAAATCACGATGTGGAATCTGTATGGGTGGAGCTAAGAAACACCAAGGGGCAGAAAACGTTGGTGGGGGTTGTCTATAGGCCCCCAAACAATAGAGGAGATGTAGGGGAGGGCATTAAACAGGAAATTAGAGACGCATGCAAGAAGGGAACAACTATAATCATGGGTGACTTTAATATACATATAGATTGGTCAAACCAAATTAGTAATAATACTGTGGGGGAGGAATTCCTGGAGTGTGTACGTGACTGTTTTCTAGACCAATACATTGAGGAACCAACTACAGAACAGGCGATCCTAGACTGGGTATTGTGCAATGAGAAAGGATTAATTAACAATCTTGTGTGGGGTCCCTTAGGGAAGAACGACCATAACATGAAAGAATTCCTCATTAAGATGGAGAGTGAAGTAGTTGAATCCGAAACTATGGTCCTGAATCTAAATAAAGGAAATTATGAAAGTATGAGGTGCGAGTTGGCTAGGATAGATTGGGGAACTTTACTAAAAGGGATGATGGTGGATAGGCAATGGCTAATATTTAAAGAATGTGTGCAGGAATTACAACAATTATTCATTCCTGTCTGGCGCAAAAATAAAACAGGAAAGGTGGCTCAACTGTGGCTTACAAAAGAAATTAGGGATAGTATTAGATCCAAAGAGGAGGCATATAAAATTGCCAGAAAAAGCGGCAAGCCTGAGGATTGGGAGCAGTTCAGAATTCAGCAAAGGAGGACAAAGAGATTGATTAAGAGGGGAAAAATAGAGTATGAGAGTAAACCAGCAGGGAACTTAAAAACTGACTGTAAAAGCTTCTATAAATATGTCAAGAGAAAAAGATTAGTGAAGACAAATGTAGGTCCCTTACAGTCAGAAATGGGGGAAATTATAATGGGGAACAAGGAAATGGCAGAACAATTAAACACATACTTTGGTTCTGTCTTCACAAAGGAGGACACAAATAACCTCCCAGAAATGTTCGGGAACCAAGGGTCTAGTGAGAGGGAGGAACTGAAGGAAACCAGTATTAGTAAAAAAATAGTGCTGGGGAAATTAATGGGGCTGAAGGCTGACAAATCTCCAGGGCCTGATAATCTACATCCCAGAGTACGAAAGGAAGTGGTCCTGGAAATAGTGGATGCATTGGTGATCATCTTCCAAAATTCTATAGACTCTGGAACAGTTCCTACAGATTGGAGGGTGGCAAATGTAACCCCACTGTTTAAAAAAGGAGGGAGAGAAAAAACAGGGAATTACAGACCAGTTAGCCTAACATCAGTAGTGGGGAAAATGCTAGAGTCTATTATAAAGGATGTGATAACAGAACACTTGGAAGGCATTAACGGGATTGGACAAAGTCAGCATGGGTTTATGAAAGGGAAATCATGCTTAACAAATCTACTGAAGTTTTTTGAGGAGGTAACTCGTAGAAAAGATAGGGGAGAACCAGTGGATGTGGTGTATTTGGATTTTCAGAAGGCTTTTGATAAGGTCCCACACACGAGGTTAGTGTGCAAAATGAAAGCACATGGGATTGGGGGGAATATACTGGCATGGATTGAGAATTAGTTGACAGACAGGAAACAAAGAGTAGGAATAAATGGGTCTTTTTCCGGGTGGCAGGCAGTGACTAGTGGGGTACCGCAGGGATCAGTGCTTGGGCCCCAGCTATTCACAATATGCATCAATGATTTGGATGAGGGAACTAAATGTAACATTTCCAAGTTTGCAGACGACACAAAGCTGGGGTGAATGTGAGCTGTGAGGAGGATGCAAAGAGGCTCCAATGTGATTTAGACAAGTTGGGTGAGTGGGCAAGAACATGGCAGATGCAGTATAATGTGGATAAATGTGAGGTTATCCACATTGGTTGTAAAAATAGAAAGGCAGATTATTATCTGAATGGTGATAGATTGGGAAAAGGGGAGGTGCAACGAGACCTGGGTGTCCTTGTACACCAGTCGCTGAAAGTGAGCATTCAGGTGCAGCAAGCAGTTAGGAAGGCGAATGGTATGTTGGCCTTCATTGCAAGAGGATTTGAGTACAGGAGCAGGGATGTCTTACTGCAGTTATACAGGGCCTTGGTGAGACCACATCTGGAGTATTGTGTGCAGTTTTGGTCTCCTTATCTGAGGAAGGAATGTCCTTACCATGGAGGGAGTGCAACGAAGGTTTACCAAACTGATTCCTGGGATGGCAGGACTGACGTATGAGGAGAGATTGGGGCGACTAGGCCTATATTCACTAGAGTTTAGAAGAATGAGAGGTGATCTCATCGAAACATATAAAATTCTAACAGGACTAGACAGACTAGATGCAGGGAGGATGTTCCCGATGGCTGGGGAGTCCAGAACCAGGGGTCACAGTCTCAGGATACGGGGTGTGCCATTTAGAACTGAGCTGAGTAGAAATTTCTTCACTCAAAGGGTGGTGAACCTGTGGAATTCTCTACCACAGAAGGCAGTGGAGGCCAAGTCATTAGATGTAATCAAGAAGGAGATAGAGATATTTCTTAATGCTAAAGGGATCAAGGGATATGGGGAAAAAGCGGGAACAGGGTACTGAGTTAGATGATCAGCCATGATCATTTAGAATGGCGGAGCAGGTCCGAAGGGCCGAATGGCCTACTCTTGCTCCTATTTTCTATGTTTCTATGTTACATACTTGTAGAAGCTCTTACAGTCTATTTTTTATATTTCTTGCTAGTTTACTCTCATATTCAATTTTCTCCCTCTTTATCAATTTCTTGGTCATCCTTTGCTGATTTCTAAAACCCTCCGAATCCTCAGGCTTACTACTCCTTTTGGCAACATTGTAAGTGTCTTCTCTTAATCTAGTACTATCCTCGACTTCTCTAGTTAGCCACAGTTGGATCACTTTTCCTGTGGAGTTTTTATTCCACAAGGGAATGAATATGAATTATTTCTTTAAATGTTCATTATTGCTTATCTACTGTCATACCTTTTAATCTAATTTCCCAATCTACCTTTGCCAACTCCCCCCTCTTACCTACGTAATTGGGTTTGTTTAAATTTAAGACCCTAGTTTCGGACTTAACTACATCGCTCTCAAACTCAATATGAAATTCTATCATATTATGATCACTCTGCCCCAGAGGATCCTTAACTATAAGATTACTGATTAACCCTATCTCATTACACAACACTAGATCTAAAATAGCCTGTTCCCTAGTTGGTTCCTCCACATATTGTTCTAGAAAACTGTCTCGAATGCATTCCATGAACTCGTCCTCCAAACTACTTTTGCCAATTTGGTTTGCCCGGTCTATACGAAGATTGAAGTCCCCCACGATTATTGCATTACCCTTGTTACATGCTCCTCTAATTTACTAATTTATACTCTGTCCAACACTATAATTACTGTTAAGGGACCTATTAACTACTTCCATCAGTGTTTTCTGCCCCTTGTTATTTCTTAGCTCCACCCATACTGATTCTACATCCTGATTTTCTGAGCTATGATTCTTTCTCACAGCTGTCTTTATCTCATCCTTTATTATCAGGGCTACCTCCCCTCCTTTTCCATTTTGCCTGTCTTTTCTAAAAGTCAAGTACCCTGGAATATTTAGTTCCCAACCTTGGTCACCCTGCAACCATGTTTCAGTAATGGATACTAGATCAAACCCATTTATCTCCACTTGTGCCATTAATTCAACTACCTTGTTACGAAAGCTTCGTGCATTCAGATATAGTAACTTTAATTTTAACTTTTTACTATTTTTCCCTGATGTGACCTTAGTCACTAATGCCCTATTACCTTTGTTAAACTCTCTGGGTGCTAAATTGGGCCGTGTAGCTCCCGTTGTTTCGGCACTATGCGACCTCTCGAATATCCAAGATGGCGTCTTGGCTGCACACGCAAGTTTCCAGCGTAACGTGCCCTGGATGCCACCTTGGTATAGGAGTTAGTGCATGCAGGTCAACAGGGCTGGGACCAATATCCTCGCGGGGAGGTTTGCTGGTGCTACTGGGGAGGGTTTAAACTAGCTTGGCGGGGGAATGGAAACCTGAGTTAGGTTAGAAAATAAATAGCAAGGGAGTTTGGCAGTGCTTATTGGTATTTACCTCAATGCAAGGTGAATAGTGAATAAGGCAGATGAGCTGAGGGCACAGATAGACACGTGGCAGTAAAATATCTTAGCTATTACAGAAACATGGCTTAAAGAGGGGCAGGAATGGCAGCTCAACGTTCCTGGTTACAGGATTTTCAGACGAGATAGAGAAGGGGATAAGAAAAGAGGGGGGTGGTAATTTTGGTTGAAGAAACAATTACAGCTGTGAGGAGGGATGATATTTTGGAAGGATCATCAAATGAGGCCATACGGGTTGAGCTAAAGAACAAAAAAGGGGCAGTCACACTCTGGGAGTGTATTATAGACCCCCAAACAGTCAGAGGGAGATAGAAGAGCAAATATGTAGGCAAATTTCTGAGAAATGCAAAAACAGTAGGGTAGTAATAATTGGGGATTTCAACTACCCGAATATTAACTGGGACACAAACAGTGTGAAGGCTATAGAGGGCGCAGAATTCTTAAATTGCATTCAGGAGAACTTTTTTAGCTGGTAAGTAGCAAGCCCAACAAGAGGGAGGCAGTTCTGGACTTAGTTTTAGGAAATGAAGCTGGGCAGGTGGAAGGAGTATCAGTCAGAGAGCATTTTGCTGGTAGTGATCAGGGGCCCGATTTTAGCAGGCCTGCGGGTTCCCAGCGGGTGGTCCTTCGGGAGCGTAGAAAACGTGGACGGCTAATTGAGTGCGCCCCCCGCGTGATCGCGGGATAATTGATCACATTAAGCCGTGGTTCCGGGTTCTCCGCTCCCCAGCTGCGTGCCAGCGGGCTGCGCATGCGCACTACCATTTTCGCGATGGAGGAGCTCCACTTAAAGGGGCAGTCCCCCAAAGCCCCTCCTGCTGCAAGCAACAGGCAACACAGGATGGCGCAACCCAGGGGCAAGGCTGTGCCACGCTTCTCCGACCTCGCGCTGCAGCTGCTGCTGGAGGGTGTGAGGAGGAGGAGGAACACGCTGTTCCCGACTGACGGACGCAAGTGCCCTGGCTCCGTCACCAGGAAGGCATGGGCAGAGGTGGCGGCGGAGGTCAGCAGCAGGGCCAACACCCCCAGGACATGGGAGCAGTGCCGCAAGCGGTTCAATGACCTCACTAGGTCCGGCAAGGTGAGTACACCAACGCACCCTCCCACAACCCGTCCCCACCATCACGCCAAACAGATCACAACCCCTCCTGCAGAGCCACCACAGCGCTCCATCAGCAATCCTCACAGCCACTCACTCACCATCCTCACCGTGCCCGCAAGTACCCACCATCCCTGTCCCCACCCGAACACTACCACACACCCCAATCCCCATGCAATGGGATGGGCATGTGGCACACGCATCCTCTCATCCATCTGCCCCACGCTCAACCCACCCACACTGATGCCTGATGAGTCTCACTATGCAATACGCACCCACTCACGCATCTGTGCTTGCCTTGACAGGAGAAGAGATGCAAGAACAACCGAGAAAGGGCCCGCACCGGAGGGGGCCCGCCGCACGTGGTCGAACTGACGGATGCAGAGGTGGAGGTGCTCGACCTCGCCGGCACGCGACATTGCCTCTCTGTTGCGGATGGCGAGTGTGTCGCTGCAGAAACGGCCGGTAAGGGAAAGCTGACACTCAACACCCATGATCGCGTGTGACCGTATCATCACCTGCCATCAGGCGCACCGTAACGTTGGTGCACATGCCTCATAGTGCCCTCTGTTCTCTTGCAGGGCCATCTGCGAGCGCTGTGTGTGAGGAGGGCGATTCCTCAGAGGACATGCCGGTCTCTGAGGGTGCATCGTCACATATGAGCCAACCATCCACCAGCGCAGAGACACGCACCTCGGTGGGTCCCCCTCGCCAACTAGTTGGGGTAGCACTTGGTGATTCACCGCGCACGTGTGAGCATGAGCAGACCCTGGTGGCAGGGGCAGCCGCGGAGGGTCCGCGACGGAGGGAGCACTCATCTCCAGGCTCTGCTCAGCCGGACCCAGATGCTGAACCCAGGGAGCCACCAGTCAAAAGGAGAGTCGTCGAGGGGCACCAGCTAATTGCTGAGGTACTGGCAGAGGTGCCGCGCGCACTCTCCACAATCGCGCAGGTGATGGAGGAGTCCAACTCCTGCATGCGGGCATTGGTGGCACAAGTACAGGAGGGTACCGGCGACACAGTGTCGCGGGTAGGTGCGGGACTGTCTGCGGTGGAGGACAGGCTGGCCTCCCTCGAGCGTCACGCACAGCTCCACATCGAGTCCGTGCAAGCCCTGACAACGTCTGTACGGATTCAGGGTGAGCAACATTCCGCCGCCATCAACAGGTTGAGGGATACACTAGGGGTGGCCTTGCAAGGCCTCACACATGCCATCCAAACTGCCGTCCAGCAGGGTGGAAGGGGTGATGTGGGCCGAGGCCATGAGAGGGATGATGGTGAACGGGGACATGGAAGCGGGGACGCTTCTCAAGGTGCCCCCACGTCCCACCCGTTGCCCCCCTCTCAACCAGTACCCGCAATGGTGCCTCCTCTCCAGGTGGCCGAGTCTGCCCCTGCACAGGTGCAGGAGGAGCAGTCTGTGGAGGTGCCGTCACGGGCACCGAAACCCAGGGGCCGTCTGCCAAAAGCATCTACCCGGTCAGGGCAAGAACAGGAGCAACCTGCCACTACCTCTGCTGGAGCCACAGGGGTAGCACCACGTAGGGGTACCCGCAAAAGAAATCCAAAGGCGTTATAAGCACAAAGGGAATGCACCAGGGTGTCTGTTAATTTGTACACTTTTTGTTTATAGTATTGCACCATGTAGATATTAAACACTGTCGTTCTCACCACTCCTGCCACCTCTCGTCCATTCTTCCGCGGCCTGTGCAATAGTTGCGTTCCGTGCAGCCCATCATGACGGCGAACACCTGCTGCCGCCCATTGGGCACACTGCTGTGGGTGCAGGAGTACTGGCAACAGTCTTCAGTGGAGGGGGCTGGTATGGCCGCTCGCATGTGCAGGTGAGGAGATGCGAGCGCCTCGCACTGTCTGACTCTAGGAGAACCGTTGACGTATGAGTGCCTCCCTGGCCCGGCGAGCATCCTGGTGAGCCGGTGTTCGGCGCATGGGTCGTCCACCATCCTCTGGCGCGTCCTCCTCCTCCCCCTCCTCCTCCTCCACCTCCTCCTCCACCTCCTCCTCCACCTCCTCCTCCACCTCCTCCTCCTCGTCCTCATCGCCGTCCTCAATGTGGGTGGCGGGTGTGGATGGGGCCTTCTCCAGCGGCACCCCTCTCTGTTGGGCCATGTTGTGCAGGGCACAGCAGACAACTATGATTCGTCCCACTCTGAATGGTGTGTATTGGAGCGCTCCCCCAGAACGATCAAGGCACCTGAAGCGCATCTTGAGCACCCCTATAGCCTGCTCAATTGTAGACCTGGTAGCAGTGTGGCTGTCATTGTACCGACGCTCCGGCTCGGTGATGGGGTTCCTCAGAGGTGTCATAAGCCACGTGTGTAGGGGAAGCCCCTTGTCGCCGAGGAACCAGCCGTTGCCGGCGTTGGGTGCGTGGAAGAGGGGCGGGACGGTGGACTTCCTGAGGACGAAGGCATCGTGGCAGCTGCCGGGGTATCTGGCGCACACGTGTAGGAATCTCTGGCGGTGGTCACAGATGAGCTGCGCGTTCATGGAGTGATACCCCTTCCTGTTGATGAACAGCCCTGGCTCATGAGGAGGTGCCCGTATTGCGATGTGGGTGCAGTCGATTACACCCTGTACCCGTGGGAAGCCGGCCATGGCATGGAATCCAACCGCCCTCTCCATCTGGCTGCGCTCGTCCATGGCGAAGTTGATGTAGTGCGAGGCCCTGCGGAACAACCCATCGGTGACCTGCCTTATGCACTTGTGTGCAGACGACTGACAGACCCCGGTGATGTCCCCAGTGGCACCCTGGAAGGATCCGGATGCGAAGAAGTTGAGGACAGTGGTGACTTTGACGGCGACAGGTAAGAAGATGCTGCTTGGTCCATCCGGGAGCAGCTCGTCGTTAAGGAGGCTGCAGATGTCGGCGACTACCTGGCGACTGACTCTGAGCCTCCGTGTGCACTGCTCCTCGGAGAGGTCCATGAAGCTGAGCCTCGGTCTGTAGACCCTGTGCGGAGGGTAGTGCCTCCTGCGACGCATCTCTCTCTGCGGTTGCCCTCCCTCCTGCTGTGCAGGTGGGTGTGCCACAGCACCGTGTTGGGGGGCTCCACGTCTCCGAGGCGGACGGCGTGGACTGCGAGGCTGCTGGGGCTGGTCATCCTGTTCGTCCTCCGACGATGTCAACGCACCACCCAACTGGCAGGTGTTGGTCTGAGGGGTTGTGCAGGGTAGGTGGGTGTTTCCTCGGACTGGGGCTGCGGTTTCGTGTCGGTCTGTCCTCTGGCTTGGCGGGGGGTGGTGGAGGGCAGGGGTTGCCCTATGTGACGCGGTGGCCTCCTGCGTGGGTGAGGGCTCTCCCCCCCACTGTGGAGTGCACCTTGGCAGCTGCCACAGGCTGCTGGCTGCAACACGTCCGGTTGGAGTGAGACTGTTTCCCCCAGTGTGTGAAACAGTCTCGGTTGAAGGTAAAATCCCACACTTCCCAATAAGACAGCTGAATCAGGTCATTTAATGACCTCAACAAGCAAAGTAAATACACTCAAGTGGCATCCCGCTGGCTTTAATTGCCTGCGGGATTCCCACCACCCTCGCACGTCAGCGCGGAACCCGGAAGTGGGCGGGATCGAGGCGCGATCCGGTGACGCACCTGGATATCGCGATTTTCGACGCCCCCCCGCCGGGAACACACCCGGAACCCGCTGGTAAAATCGAGCCCCATAATTCAGTTAGTTTTAGCATAGTTATGGAAAAGGACAAAGATAGAACAGGAGTAAAGGCCAATTGGGGAAAGGCCAATTTTACTCAGCTGAGAAGTGATTTAGCAAAAGTGGACTGGAAACAGCTACTTGAAGGTAAATCAGTGTCAGAGCAGTGGGAGACATTCAAGGGGGAGATTCAAGGGGTTCAGAGTAAACATGTTCACACAAAGAAAAAAGGGTGGGACTGCCAAATCTAGAGCCCCCTGGATGACAAGGAGCATACAGGGTAAGATAAGGCAAAAGGGAAGCTTATGTCAGACACCGAGAGTTCAATACTGCAGAAAGCCTAGAGGAGTATAGAAAGTGCAGGGGTGAAATTAAAAAGGAAATTCGGAAATCAAAGAGAGGGCATGAAAAAATACAGGCAAGTAAAATCAAGGAAAACCCAAAAATGTTTTATAAATACACAAAGAACAAGAGGGTAACTAAGGAAAGAGTAGGGCCTATTAGTGACCAAAAATGCAACCTATGTGTGGAGGCGGAAGAGATGGATATGGTTCTTAATGAATATTTTGGGCCCGATTTTAGCACCCGCTATCGGGTGCGTTCTCGGCGGGGGGGCCTCGAAAATCGGAAAATCCAGGATCCCGAACGGATCCCGCCTCGATCCCACCCACTTCCGGGTTCCCCGCTGACGCGCCGGCGTGCGCGCGCAGCCCCCGCTGGTGGGAATCCCGCAGGCAATTAAAGCCAGCAGGATGCCACTTGAGAGTATTTATGTAGGTATTTCAGGTCATTAACTGACCTGATTAAGGGACTGTGTGTGATTTTGGATCAAGATGGGACTGTTTCCCACACTGGGGGAAACAATCCCAGATCGAATGGATGTGTTGCAGCTGTCAGCCTGTGGCAGCTGCAAAGGTCCATTTGACAGGTGTGGGGGGAGACCCTCACCCATTGCAGGAGGCCATTCTGTCACTTGGGACAAAGTTTGGCCTCCACCACCCTCCTCCTGACGGTCGAAGTCACCAACCTGCACACTTACCCCGGGGTCCGGAGACATGTACCTACCTTGCGGACCCCCTCAGATGTACATCTTGTGGATGGGGGCTGCCGTAGCTGCAGTCATGACCTCCTCGGAGGGCGAACAGCATCACCAGCCTCGCCATCCACGCCATCCACCTCTGACACGTGGAGCTCCACAACAGAGTGCTGTGACACATCCACCTGTACAGCAGGAGGGAGGGCTACCGCAGAGAGAGATGCGTCGCAGAGGGCACTACCCTCGCCACAGGGTCCACAGACCGAGGCTCAGCCTCCTGGACCTCTCTAAGCAGCAGTGCACACGGAGGCTCAGAGTCACTCGACATGTAGCCGTGGACATCTGCAGCCTCCTTCATGCCGAGCTGCTCCTGGCTGGCCCGTGCACCATCTTCCTACCTGTCGCTGTCAAAGTCACCACTGCCGTCCCGAACTTCTCCTCCACAGCCTTCCAGGGTGCAACCGGGGACATCGCCGATGTCTCTCAGTCGTCTGCGCAGAAGAGCCCTGCAAATACACCTACACCCACTCTGCAGTGACACAATGTGTGGCATCAGTGGTGGGTCCTCATAGTGATACCCAGGAGCGGGCATTATTGCACAAACCGGACAGGATTCGCGAAGACATGGCAGTAGTGGTGCCAATATAATGTGTGATGTGAGTTGTTCTGAAATTCAATAGAAGTAAGAACCATGACAAACCCTCAAACACCCTTGTGCATCCCCTTCATGCTTACGACACGTTTGCCTTACGCTGCCTACTGCACATATGTGATGCATGCCCTGTGACTGCAGCACAGGTGGTGGCAGGTTGAGTGAGGCTGGCCGTGAGAGAGATGCACGAGAGGGTGAGTATGAGATAGAGCCATGAGATTGTATGAGGATTGGGTTGCGTGGTAGTGGCAGGACGAGTACTGGCGAGGTGAGTAGGTGCAGGTAAGATGAGGATGGGGTTTGAGTGGGTATGAGGGGTGATGTGACAGAGTTGTGTTGACAGTGCCGAAGGAGATGTGGGGTGGGGGCGGTGATGTGGCAAACGGAGTGTAGGTGAAAGACTACGTGTTCTCACTTTGGCTGACCTACTGAGGTCATTGGACCACCTCCTGCATTGTATGCAGGTGGGCGATATGTTGGTGGCGCTGGTGACCCCCTCTGCCACCTCGAGCCAGGCCTTCCTGGTGGCAGAGGCAGGCCACTTCCTCCCGCCCGCCAGGTTGAAGATCTCTGTCCTCCCCCTCCTCCTCACCCCATGTATTGATACCTGGGGTGAGGCATCATTAAACTGGGAGCAGCCTTCCCCCTGGGCTGCTCCATGCAGTCATCTTTGTTATTTGTTGCAGCATCAGTCAGTGGAGGACTGCCCCTTTAAATAGAGCGCCTCCAGCTGACAGAGCTTACTGCGCATGTGCAGCCCGCCCGACGCGCAGACCAGCATCGGGGAACCCGGAGGAGCAGGTAAGTGGATCCAATTGGTGAGTTGCCTGCTACGATCGCGCGGGAAACCCACTAATTTCTCCCGGCGCATTACCCACACGCCCGCTAGCCCACCCGCCGAGAACCCGCACCCCTGCTAAAATCGGGCCCTTTTTGTCTGTCTTCACAAAAGAGAGGGACAATGCAGACATTATAGTTAAGGAGGAGGAGTGTGAAATATTGGATGGGATAAACTTAGTGAGGGAGGAAGTATTAAGGGTAATAGCATCTTTGAAAGTAGATAAATCACCAGGGCTGAATGAAATGTATCCCAGGCAGTTAAGAGAAGCAAGGGAGGAAATAGCTAAATGCCACTGCCACTTGCTGCCTCCTGTTATGCGCCACCTTCTTCTACAAGAAAGCTGGAAGTGTGTCTGGGTGATGTGCCTGTCATGGTTGAATAGCTGCCAGTGTGTGTGACCTATGAGTTGTGGGTGGGCTTGAAACTGTTTAATGTGTAAAGGTGGGAGGAAGCATCTGGTTGGAAGAGTTGAGTACTGATGGAAAGAGTTTGTTGGTATGTGGGTGATGGGAGGTGTAGTGTGTGGTGCAGTTGGTGGGAGACGCCACTTGACAGTTGACCTCACTCACCTTGACCACTCGTATCAAAGTATTGAACTTCTTCCTGCACTGAACCCATGTTCGTGGTGCTGTGCGCCCGGCATTGACTTCGTCCTCCGTTGCCTTTTGGACATATGTCTGGAGGGCCTCTTGCCACCATCCCCCCTGCGGATATAGGATGTCCCTCCTACTTTCCACCTCTTGCACCAAGGCCTGCAGTGCATCAGCAGAGAACCTTGGTGCATGCACTCTCGCAGGTCTGGTACCAACTCAGGACGGCAGATTGGTGAGGTCTGGCATGCAGGTCGGAGGATATGGGATTTAGTCGTGTGCAACCTTTATTCAACGTTTTAACATAACTCAACAGTGTGCAAACATAGGGATGGGTCCTGCATCTGTGTTTTACGTTGTGCGATGTCTGATCTCCGTTCAGACAGCAAACTTTTATTTTTAGCAAATAATAGACACCGGCTACCTGCGAATTGCATTGAATTGACGTGCAAGGCCTAGATTTCAACGCAGGTTGATGGTGATGGTGAGTACTGAAGCCGGACAAAGTTCTCGTCCTGCCTGCACAGGGGCCAATGGGCACGGGTTAATAGCGGATCATACTACCCGCGCCCAATAATAGGCCCTATCGAATTTTTTCCCCCCTCTGTCCCTTCCTGACACACTCTGCTTCTAGTTACCCAAATCTCTACTCTACTCTACAGCCTAAACTTTTCTCTTTACACTTATTGGAATCTGGGCACGGGCAGCGCGGTCCACGATTAACCCACGCCGGGTGCTTCCGATGCAGGCAGCACGTGAGATTTGTGCTGCCTGGTCATTAACATGATTTGTACGTGCGGCCAGTGCTACCCGTGCTGTTGAGAGGCTGCATGCACAAGCAGGAGGCCCGAAATGGGGCGTGGCCAGCACTAATTAAAGGCGGCCTGCATCTCTTAAAGGGGAGGTGCATAGTCAAGGAGGGCAGTGCAGAATGGCAGGCAGGATTGCTGGACCGGCAAGAGAGTGTGCACCAAGGCTCTCAGACGATGCACTGGAGGCCCTAGTGGAGGGAGTGGAGAAAAGGAGGGCCATCCTCTACCCGCAGGGTGATAGGAGACCCTCCGGACACCAGCTGCGGAGGCATTGGGAGGCTGTGGCCCAGGAGGTGAATGCCAGGAGCACTGCACCGCGCATATAGATGCAGTGCTGAAAAAAGTTCAATGATTTGACACGAGTGGTCAAGGTAAGTGAATGCAAGTGTCAAGTGGCACATCCTACCGACTGCACCACTGCTCCACGTATGACACACACCATCACCCACTCACCAACAAACATTGCCCATCCGTGTGCAACGCTGCACTTCACATGCTAATTCTCACCCTCACATAATACCACACTTGCAGGCCACACAACCACCACTCACAGGTCCCACACACTGGCAGCTATTCTACCATGACAGGCACATCACCCAGACACCTTACAGGATACTCACTGACACACTGCCCTCTATCTTGCAGGAGAAGGTGGTGCAAAACAGCCGGCAGCAGGAGAGACCTGAGGGAGGACAGGTGCACCTACATGTCCTCACCTCCCTGTGTTGCGCATCATTGGGTGGGCTGTTGCTGCAGACGTGGCCACCAGCATTGGGTTCTCTGCATACCTAATCCTCCTCGGTTCCCACATCGCCCTCTGTTAATTGTATCATGTGATTTATATCAATTAGTGTTAATTGTATTCAGGTGGTGGGTATCAACTGGGGACTCTCTTGTATCCTTTATATATGAGGGCTTATGTATAGTGTGGTGTGTGTGTAAGGGGAATCTCTGTGAATAAAGGATTTGAAGCAACTAATGACCGGGCTCTAGTATTCTGTCCTTCACCACTTGGCTATCTATTTGTAACACTCTCATCCAACAACCTTTTCTGACTCACGTGCTGCAGGTGGTGTCGGCACACGTGTCTTACTAACTCCTCTCCCCACTCCACAACTCAACCTGTTTCCCTTTGTCATTGCAGATACCCAAGACCACATGGTGGCACCGTCCGAGGAGGAGGAGGGGACACTGAAGCCACACCGTCACTCGATCTGACACTTGCTTCCACCAGCTCAGAGACTGACACTCTGTGTCCTTTCGAGGTTAGGTTAGAGGAGGGATCGGCACATGGTGAGACACCGAGCACAAGTGCGCAGGAGCCGGGGCGGGGGGAACGGATACCACAGGTGCCAGCTCGCCGGAGGGTGAGGTCACACAATCGTTCTGCTGCTGCAGGGTCAGATGAGGACTTCGATGGGCCAGGCTACAGAAGACGACTGATGGATGTACACAACCAAATGCTTGGTGCACTGGAAAGCCTGCCAGAAACCCTGCGCACAATGTCAAGGGGCATGGAGGAGTCCAGCTCGAACTTGGCGCAGGGCTTTGTACAGAGCTTGGAGCCCATCCTTTCCCACATGGAACGGGTGGTCAGCTCCATCAGCGCACTTGTGGAACCCACCATGATGCAGCGTCTGATGGCTGATGTTGCAGCTTCCATTGCAGCACAAACCTATGTCATCAAAGATCTGTAATCTACGGTTGAAGCTCAGACTGTTTCCACGGAAGCTCAGGCTGCTGCTATTGTGGCTCTGAGGACCACTGTGGAACAGGGCTTCTAGGGCCTCACAGCACTCCAGCAATCCGTTCTCCAGCAGATCACCAGGATTGCTGAGGCGCCACCTGGGAAAATGGCAGTGGTGCCATGGCAGTCGAACCTGTTGTCCTCTCAGGACGACAGCATTCCTGCTCCCACCCCTGCCACTCTGCCAGTATCCCTGTTGTTGCCTATCGGCCAGCCAGGCCAGACTGCTGCAGCCCATGCTGAGATGGTTCAGTCTGAAGCCGGGCTCTCCCAGTCCAGAGCTGCTCAACGTCATCCTCCAAGGCCATCTGCACGTTCCTCCATTGAAGGCCAGCAGCCTCCCACCACCCACGCTCCAGCGACTGGGGATGCACCTCGTAGGAGCACCAGGATAGGTAAAGGCACACGAACAACAGGCATTAAGGGAATGCACAAGGGTGAATAGTCACATTTTGTTTGCATCATTTCATGTGTTAATCTATAAATTTGAATTTGCATTTGATGATGGTTTTTATTTCTGCGATGTGCTGAGGGAAGAAGCAATGTGTAATCATATGGAGGGTGATTTGATGGTCACGTGACAGAGGGTGGGTGGGGAGTGTAGGACTGTTGGTGACTTGGGAGATGTCGTTCACGTTATTGATATCGCTCATGGATCAGGTGAGCACGCAGACCCTGGCAGACAGGGCCAGTGTTTCTTGTTGCCCCCTTGCATCTTCCTCCACTTCCCCCTCCATCTCCTCCCCCTCATCCTCATCCTATTCCTCAGCCCCTTCCTCCTCTTCCTCTAGCTCAGGATCTTGCCGGATAATCAGTGACAAGGGTTGTTCCCTCATAATGGCGAGGGAATGTGCAGCATGCAGCATACCACGGTGAATCTTGACACCTGTTCAGCTGAGTACTGCAGGGCTCCAACAGAACGGTCCAGGCACGGAAGCATTGCTTTAGGACACCAATGGTATGCTCAATGACGTTACGTGTGGCAGCATGGCTCTTGTTATAGGCCCACTCTGCACGTGTTCGTACCCTCCTGACCGGGGTCATGAGCCGCCTCAAGAGGGGATAGCCCTTGTCACCCAGTAGCCAGCCTTTGACTTGCGGAGCTGGTTCAAAGATAGCTGTCACATCGGACTGCTGCATAGTGAAGGCGTTGTGACTGCTCCCAGGGTAGGGGGCATTGACCTCCATGATGCGCTGCGTGTGGTCTCACACCAGCTGCACATTCAGGGAGTGGAACCCATTTCGGTTCATGAAGATGACCGAGTTGACACATGGAGCATGCATGGCAATATGTGTGCAGTTAATGGCACCCTGCACCATGGGGAAGCCTGCAATGGAGCAAACCCTCGTGCCCACTCGTTCTGCTTCTCTCTGTCAAGAGGGAACGTGATTAACTTGTTGCGCATCTTGTATAGTGCCTCTGTGTCCTCCCTTTTGCAGCAGTGCACTGCACACTGTGAGATGTTGCACAGATCACCAGCAGAGATCGGAAAGGATCCAGAGCCGTAAAAGTTCAGCGCTACGGTTACCTTCACAGCCACAGGCAATGCTGTCCTGTCCTGCTCTGAAGCTGTAGTTGTGGCTGCAGCAGGTGACAGATCTCCGTCATAACCTCTTTGTTGAACCTCAGCCATTGGATGCACTGATCCTCACTCATCTGGAGGTAAGAGTGGTGTTCCCTGAAGGCCCTCATGGGATAGGGCCTCCTGCTCAGTTCACTGAGCCTCCTCCTCCTCCCTTCACGCAGCTTGACCTGCTCAGCGTGGCCTCTGCTTGCTTCCATTCATGTTCTATGCCCAGCAGGAGTCCTAGCAGACCGCCCAAGGTTGCCAGGAATCAAATACTGTTGTAAATTACACCAACCTTAAGGCAGTACCTACCAAACCACTCTCAAATATACTGGAGCAACTCTCTGTAAGTATAGGAAGCTTCAATAAACACGTCCTATTCTACCAGCAGCCAGAAGCAATCATCCAGCAGCTAACCTGCAATACCTGCGTGTTCCTTTTGAATAGCGCTGGTGGGGGGGGGTCCTCCAGGCACTCTAGGACACGTTCAGGTGCTCGTGATTAAGCCAGTGCATTGAGTAGAGCATTAAGTGCCAAAATGGAGTCTATCGCTTTAAGTCAGCGTTGCACACTGATCTAATCCACATTCTCCCTACTTTACATGTTGCCGGCATTCATTATCTGCGCGTGCGCGAAACCCTTTACCAAGATGGCGTCCGACGCACATATCGCTAGAAGCGTGCACGTGCATTCTGGACGCCATTTTGGAATTTCAGGAGCCTTGCAGCGCCGAAACAATGGGCGCTACACGACTCAATTTCTAGCCCATAAATTTACCCTTACCTGAACCCTCCCTCCCTCTTAATATTTGAAAGCCCAATCTACCGCCCTAGTTATTCGATTCGCCAGGACACTGGTCCCAGTCCCGTTTAAGTGGAGCCCGTCCCAGTGGAACAGCTCCCTCTTTCCCCAGTACTGGTGACAGTGCTCCATGAATTAAAACCCCTGCTTCCCACACCACTCTTTCAAGCACATATTTAACCATCTAATCTGTCCCCCTGCCAATTTGTACGTGGCTCAGGTAGTAATCCAGAGATTATTACCTGTGAGGTTCTATTTTATAATTTGGACTCTAGCTCCTCAAACTCCATCAGCAGAACCTCAATCCTAGTTCTGTATTTTAAAGGTTTTTATGGGGTTTAAGGATTTTATTATAAGTTATAGTTATTATAGTTTTAACCTAGCTACACCAGATATGAAGGCTTGCTGTTCACATAAGTATGAGAAGGCCAACAACCAGTAAGGAGTGGGCAGCTACTTCCTTAGTAAAAAGTGATTGTCGATGGTTTGGCTGAAAGATCTGCAAAGAAATCCTTCAAAGCAACTCAACTGATTAGTTTGTCTGTTGGACCCTTTCATGAACTGCTTCAAAGCGGTTGATGTTAATTAGGTTGACCTCAACAGCTTGCTGTTACTGCGTGCGACTGTGACTGTGCCTCTTTGGTAGTCTAGTCTGCTACAAAAGTGTCTGCCATGACTGATATTAACATCTTCTGAAATGACGTGAGTGCATAAGGAAAATGCAATGTGTAATCCAGATGGATTGTTTGTCCAGAGCATGCTATTCCAAATCACTTTTTGCACAAAGTCTCGCTGTAATTCATGGGAAGCATGGTTCAGCCTAAGGGAGCTGATTCTTGTGTTGGGCACAGGAAGACGTATATGGAGAGGTCTGAATCATAGCAGATGATTCGAAGAGAGTTGTATGACCTCTGTTTCTATGGACTGTTTAACAAGGGTAACACAGCGGGTAATTTGAATCCCCCACGACAGGTGATGGGGGGGTGGGGACAGTTAAAAACCCCGACCCCAACCCACCTCCTATGCACCCACTTCCGGTTTTCCCGGAGGCGGGTCGGGGGCCGGTGACTAACTTGCTCTCTGGAGGGGGGTCGGGGGCTGGGGACTAACCTGCTCTCTGGAGGGGGGTCGGGGACTGGCGACTAACCTGTTCTCTGGAGGGGGGTCGGGGGCTGGGGACTAACCTGCTCTCTGGAGGGGGGTCGGGGACAGGCGACTAACCTGCTCTCTGGAGGGGGGTCGGGGACTGGCGACTAACCTGCTCTCTGGAGGGGGGTCGGGGGCCGGCGACTAACCTGCTCTCTGTATCAGACGCCCCCCCCCCCCCAACGATCTCCCAGCATCGGAGGCCCCCCCCACCCCGATCTCCTCCTGGTATCTGACCACCCCCCCCCCCCCCACCATCTCCTCCCGGTTTCGGACCCCCCCCCCCCCCCCCGATCTCCTCCTCCCAGTTTCAGACCCCCCCCGATCTCCTGCCAGTGCTGGACCCTGCCCCCACTCGCTCTCTTCCTCCCAGTATCAGATCCCCACCTCAATCTCCTCTGCCCGGCCTGCCATCTTCTCCCTGGCACCCCCTCCCCAATGTCCTTTAAGGCCAATGATCTCTCCCTCCCTCCCTCCTCTCCATTCCCCGGCTGTGGGCCTGGTGCTGCAGACCTTCCCGCTCAACAGCCAGGCAGTCTCACAATGTGGCTGCAGGTGGGAAATCGATTTGAACAATTTAAAACAGGTCCTGCCAAGTTTACGGAAACCCTTATTTCTGGATTTTCTGGTCGCTAAATCTCTCCCCCCAACCCCCGCCCCACCGCTTCCCTGTTATTATTAGGGCCACAAAGTCCATTCAAGTGAAGGAAATAATTAATATTGATCATTGGGCTATCAATTGCTGTCACTTCCATCTTTGGGCTTTGCAGTTGTCCTATGGGGGAAGGGGCCTCCTATGAGCTGGATGTTTTCAGTTTGGCTTTGTTTTGAAGGTTTGTGAATTGCTCTCCTGGTTTCAGGGACACTGTCCTGACAGCTGTGAAACCTAATTTTTGATTTATGTGTATGTCACTGTGAGAAATGTTTTTCAGCATTGATTAATTGTGAACCACATCTCTCTATTTTGCCTTTGTACCTGTGTGACATTTTGGGAATTCTGATCATTGTTTTCTTTCATGGAAAGGATTTGAGTTATATATGTGTTTTGATTTTTAAAAAAATTGAATTTGCACAAGTTAAAAAAACAGAACCACCAATTGCAGATGTGTATTAAAGCCAGAAAGGCCAGTTTGTGGAAAAGCATAGTGCACAGCCTCTGATACAATGAGGGTTAATTATATCACCCCAGTCCCATTATCCAGGATGGCCCCCATTCATTTTGAGAACAACAGATGTTTTCTGTAAACCCACACCATTAGGGGAGATGGGAGGTAGCCAGTTATATTGACAGACCTATTGGTGAATCACTGAAGAAAGGAATCAGCAAGCAGCAATTCCCCTGGTTGGGAAAACAGAAAAACAAAGGGACCCATCAGCAGTCAGGTTTTAAATCAGAGATTGCTCAGATCTGGAAGCTAAAATGCAGGAAGGCAGTTTTGGCAGTTAGATATCTAGAAAGAAAAATAATAACAAAAACAAGTAAGTCAGCCCACAAAAGAGACAAGGCTTGGCTTATTATCTTTTTCTCTTTGTTCAAGGAGAAAAGTGAGATTGAGTGAAAGAAGTGGAAATTGCTTTGAGTGTTTCTCTGAGTGTCTGTGAAATAAAGCAGCTAAATAACTTGTATCTGGCCTTGTCTCACCATGTTTCACCGTTTGCCTTCAAAGAGATTAGACAAACATACGTGAGGGCACATGCAAAAAAACACAAGATCCAGTTCAGATCACAAAGGTGTCTATTGTTACATTCTAGGTTAGGCTAGTGTATAATTATATATTAGACAGTAGGGGCACACTCCTGAGCATAAGATGCTCAGACCACTTATGGGAGTGACAAGCATCTCTGTGCCCAAGATAACATCTAAGGCAGACCTGAAACTTGTAACATCCAGCATGTATCAAAGGAAAGAAATGAGTATAATTGAAATTGATGCTTTATGTTTTTCAGTTTCTTTCTCATTGTACTGCTACAGGCAAAGAATTATAAAAGGCTCTGTGGAGTTAATTTTCTATGTAAATTCTTTTCATCAAGGACATGTGATCCAAATTGTTTAAGCACTGCAAAGAATGGAAAAAGAAATCAACTTTTACTATTTTGAAAGTGACACTGAGTTACATGAATCTTGTTTTGTTAATCTTACTTCTTAATAAATTTGATTTGTAATTTTGAGTCGAATTTAATGTGGTATTTGCTGTCAGGAGTACAAAGTATTATTATATCCAGTGCATATATTAACAATATAAAGGGTCATTGTTCACCCTGGGGGCTGCTACCCAGAATAATTTGTGAATAACAACAAGATCGAACCGCAGTGGGAAATATTTAAAACGGTGATCAATAGAGTTCAGGAGAAATATATTCCTCTAAAAAACAAGAACAAACTATCCAATAATGAAACACTATGGATGAATAAAGAGATAAGGGTAAAATTGAAACTAAAGAAAAAGGCATTCTCTAAATACATAAACAATAAAGGAGAGGATGACAAAAGGGATTATGAAAAGGTTAGGAAAGAAGTCAAAAAAATAATTAGGAAAGCAAAGAGAAACTACAAAATAAAATTATCAAGGAACATAAAAAGAAACAGTAAAGTTTTCTACAGACACAAATAACCAAAAGAAAAATCAGGATAGAGATAGGGCCACTAAGGGATACACAAGATAAACTCACAGGGAATGACAGCGAAATGGCAGAAATACAGAAAAGTATCTTTGCCTCAATATTTACCAGGCAGACTAACAAGGTGGACATGACATTAGAAGAAGAGATCAAAAAAGATATAAAGACTTTTAAGATAGAAAGGGGGGAGATAATTGATAAACTAATCAAACTTAGAGAGGATGAAACCCCTGGTCCGGATGGATTACATCCGTGCATATTAAAAGAAGTCAGGGAAGAGATAGAAGAGACACTATTACATATATGTAAAAACTCGTTAGAAAAGGGAATAGTGTCAGAGGACTGGTGGACAGCGAATGCTATTCCTACACATAAAAAGGGAGATAGAACATATCCGGGGAACTATAGACCAGCTAGCTTAACATCAATGGTAGGAAACTTTAAAAAAATTAATTCATGGGATGTGGGAGTCACTGGCAAGACCAGCATTTATTGCCCATCCCTAATTGCCCTTGAGAAGGTGGTGGTGAGCCACTTTCTTGAACTGCTGTAGTCCGTGTGGTGAAGGTTCTCCCACAGTGCTGTTAGGAAGGGAGTTCCAGGGTTTTGACCCAGCGACGATGAAGGAACAGCGATATATTTCCAAGTCGGGATGGTGTGTGACTTGGAGGGGAACGTGCAGGTGGTGTTGTTCCCATGTACCTGCCGCTCTTGTCCTTCTAGGTGGTAGAGGTCGCAGGTTTGGGCGGTGCTATCAAAGAAGCCTTGGCGAGTTGCTGCAGTGCATCCTGTGGATGGTACACACTGCAGCCACGGTGTGCCGATGGTGGAGGGAGTGAATGTTTAAGGTGGTCGATAGGGTGCCAATCAAGCGGGCTGCTTTGTCCCGGATGGTGTCGAGCTTCTCGAGTATTGTTGGAGCTGCACTCATCCAGGCAAGTGGAGAGTATTCCATCACACTCCTGACTTGTGCCTTGCAGATGGTAAAAGGCTTTGGGGAGTCAGGAGGTGAGTCACTCACCACAGAATATCCAGCTTCTGACCTGCTCTTGTAGCCACAGTATTTATATGGCTGGTCCAGTTAAGTTTCTGGTCAATGGTGACCCCCAGGATGTTGATGGTGGGGGACTCAGCGATGGTAATGCCGTTGAATGTCAAGGGGAGTTGGTTAGACATTCTCTTGTTGGAGATGGTCATTGCCTTTAACTTGTGTGACACGAATGTTACTTGCCACTTATGAGCCCAAGCCTGGATGTTGTCCAGGTCTTGCTGCATGCGGGCTCGGACTGCTTCATTATCTGAGGGGTTGCGAATGGAACTGAACATTGTGCAATCAGCAGCAAACAGTCCCACTTCTGACCTTATGATGAAGCAGCTGAAGATGTTTGGGCCAAGGACACTGCCCTGAAGAACTCCTGCAGCATTGTCCTGGGGCTGAGATGATTGACCTCCAACCACTACCATCTTCCTTTGTGCCAGCTATGACTTCAGCCACTGGAGAGTTTTCCACCTGACTCCCATTGACTTCAGTTTTACTGGGGCTCCTTGATGCCACACTTGGTGCCTTGCTGTCAAGGGCAGTCATTCTCACCTCACCTGGAATTCAGCTCTTTTGTCCATGTTTGGACCAAGGCTGTAATGAGGTCTGGAGGCAAGTGGTCCTGGCGGAACCCAAACTGAGCATCGATGAGCAGGTGAGTAAGTGCTGCTTGATAGCACTGTCGACGACACCTTCCATCACTTTGCTGATGATTGAGAGTAGACTGATGGGGCGGTAATTGGATGAATTGGATTTGTCCTGCTTTTTGTGGACAGGACATACCTGGGCAATTTTCCACATTGTCGGGTAGATGCCAGTGTTGTAGCTGTACTGGAACAGCTTGGCTAGAGGCACGGCTAGTTCTTCAGCACTACAGCCGGGATGTTGTCTGGGCCCATAGCCTTTGCTGTATCCAGTGCACTCAGCCGTTTCTTGATATCACATGGAGTGAATCGAATTGGCTGAAGACTGGCTTCCGTGATGGTGGGGATATCGGGAGGAGGCTGAGATGGATTATCCACTCGGCACTTCTGGCTGAAGATGGTTGCAAACGCTTCAGACTTGTCTTTCGCACTCACGCGCTGGACTCCGCCATCATTGAGGATGGGGATGTTCATGGAGCCTCCTCCTCCCGTTAGTTGTTTAATTGTCCACCACCATTCACGACTGGATGTGGCAGGACTGCAGAACTTTGATCTGATCCGTTGGTTGTGGAATCGCTTAGCTCTGTCTATAGCATGTTGCTTCCGCTGTTTAGCATGCATGTAGTCCTGTGTTGTAGCTTCACCAGTTTGGCACCTCATTTTTAGGTACGCCTGGTGCTGCTCCTGGCATGCTCTTCTACACTCCTCATTGAACCAGGATTGATCCCCTGGCTTGTTGGTAATGGTAGAGTGAGGAATATGCCGGGCCATGAGGTTACAGATTGTGCTGGAATACAATTCTGCTGCTGCTGATGGCCCACAGCGCCTCATGGATGCCCAGTTTTGAGCTGTTAGATCTGTTCTGAATCTATCCCATTTAGCACGGTGATAGTGCCACACAACACGTTGGATGGTGTCCTCAGTGTGAAGATGGGACTTCATCTCCACAAGGAATGTATGGAGGTCACTCCTACCAATACTGTCATGGACAGATGGAATCTTCACTCAAAGATGTAATAGAAAAACATCTAGAAAACAAAAATATAATAAAGAATAGTCAGCACAGATTTCGGAAGGGAAAGTTCATGCTTGACCAACCTTATTGAATTCTTTGAAGAAGTAGCAGAAAGATTAGACAAGGGTAATGCAGTGGATGTAATATATTTGGATTTTCAAAAGGCCTTCAATAAGGTATCACATTATAGGCTCCTGACTAAGGTCAGAGCATGTGGAGTCAGGGGACCTGTAGCAGAATGGATAGCAAGCTGGCTACAAAACAGAAAACAGAGAGAAGGGGTTAAGGGTAGTTACTCAGACTGGCAAAAGGTGGGAAGTGGTGTTCCACAGGGATCGGTGCTGGGACCACTGATGTTCACAATTAACATTAATGATTTGGACTCGGGAATCGGAAATACAATTTCAAAATTTGCGGACAATGCCAAATTGTGGGTGTAGTTAATACAAAGGAAGAATGCGTCAAAATGCAAGAAGACATTAATAAACTTGCAGAATGGGCGTGTAATTGGCAAATGAATTTCAATATAGATGTGTGAGGTGGTACATTTTGGTAGGAAGAATAAGGTGGCCACATACTGCTTGATAATAAGAGTCTAAATGGTGTAGAGGAGCAGAAGGATCTCTGGGTACAGATACACAAATCACTAAAAGTAGCGACGCAGGTTAATAAGGCCATAAAAATAGCAAACCAAGCACTGGGGTTCATTTCCAGAGGGAAAGAATTGAAAAGCAGAGAAGTTATGGTTAAACTTGTATATAACCTTGGTTAGACCACACTTGGAGTACAGTGCACAATTCTGGTCTCCATATTATAAAAAGGATCTCGAGGCATTGGAGAAGGTGCAAAAAAAATTCAAAAGGATGATACCAGAATTGAGCGGATATACTTATCAGGAAAGGCTAAACAGTCTGGGGCCCTTTTCTCTAGAAAAGAGAAGGCTGAGGGGTGACCTGATAGAAGTCTTTAAGATAATGAAAGGGTTTGATAGGGTAGGGTAGACGTAAAGATATCCCCATATCCCTTGATTCCCTTATTGTCCAAAAATCTGTCGATCTCAGTCTTGAATAAACTCAACGACTGAGCATCCACAGCTGGCATAGAGAGTTCCAAAGATTCACAAGCCTCTGAGTTAAGAAATTTTTCCTCATCTCGGTCCTAAATGGCCGACCCCTTATCTTGAGACTATGACCCATAGTTCTAGACTCTCCAGCCAGGAGAAACAATCTCTCAGCATCTACCCTGTCAAGCTTCTAAGAGTTATATACGTTTCAATGAGATCACCTCTCATTCTCCTAAACCCCAGAGGCCTATTATACTCAATCTCTCCTCATAGGACAACTCTCTCATCCCAGGAATCAATCTAGTGAACCTTCGTTGCACCCCCTCTAAGGCAAATATATCCTTCCTTAGTTAAGGAGACCAAAACCGTACACAGTACTCCAGGTATGGTCTCACCAGAGCTCTATATAATTGCAGCAAGACCTCCTTACTCTTATACTCCAACCCCTTTGCAATAAAGGCTAACATATCATTTGCCTTCCTAATTGCTTGCTGCACTTGCATGTTAACTTTCTGTGATTTGCGTACTGCGAAATCCCTCTTAGTAACAACATTTCTTGGTCTTTCACCTTTTAAAAAATATTCTGCTTTTCTATTCTGTCTCCCAAAGTGGATAATTTCATATTTCTCCAAATTATACTATTTCTGCCACCTTCTCGCCCACTCACTTAACCTGTCTATATCCCTTTGCAGCCTCATTGCATCCTCCTCACAGCTTACTTTCCCATCTAGCTTTGTATCGTCAGCAAACTTGGATACATTACACTTGGTCCCCTCATTTAAGTCATTGATATATACTGTAAACAGCTGAGGCCCAAGCATTGATCCTTGCAGCACCCCGCTAGTTACAACCTGCCAACCCGAAAATGGACCGTTTATTCCTACTCTCTGTTTTCTCTCCGTTAACCAATCCTCAATCCATGCTAATATATTATCCCAATCCCATGAGCCCTAGTCTTGTGTAACAACCTCTTGTGTGGCACCTTATCGAATGCCTTTTGAAAATCCAAATATACTACATCCACTGGTTCCCCCTTTTCTACCCTGCTAGTTACACCCTCAAAAAACTCTAATAGATTTGTCAAACATGATTTCCCTTTCATAAAACCGTGTTGACTCTGCCTAATCATACTATGATTTTCTAAGTGTTACGACATCCTTAATAATAGATTCCAGCATTTTCCCTACTACTGATGTCAGGTTAACTGGCCTATAGTTGCCTGTTTTCTCTCTCCTTCCTTTCTTGAATAGCGGAGTTACATTTGCTGCCTTCCAATTCACGTGGAACGTTCTAGAATCTATGGAATTCAGGAAGATCAAAACCAACGCATCCACTATCTCTGCAGCCACCTCTTTTAAAACCCTAAGATGTAGGCCATCAGGTCCAGGGGATTTGTCGGCTTTTAGTCCCGTTAATTTCTCCAATACTTTTTCTTTACTAATATCAATTACTTTGAGTTCCTCACTCTCATTAGACCCTTGATTCCCCGGTATGTTTTTTGTGTCTTCTACTGTAAAGACAGATACAAAATATTCGCTTAACGTCTCTGCCATTTCCTTATTCCCCATTATAATTTCTCCTGTCTCAGCCTCTAAGGGACCCACGTTTACTTTCGCTAATCTCTTCCTTTTTACATACTTGTAGAAGCTTTTACAATCTGTTTTTATATTTCTTGCTAGTTTACTCTCATTTTCTATTTTCTCCCTCTTTATCAATTTCTTGGTCATCCTTCGCTGGTTTCTAAAACCCTCCCAATCCTCAGGCTTACTACTCTTTTTGGCAACATTGTAAGCCTCTTCTTTTAATCTAATAATATCCTCGACTTTTCTAGTTAGCCATGGTTGGATCACTTTTCCCGTGGAATTTTTATTCCTCAAGGGAATGTATATTCGTTGAGAATTATGAATTATTTCTTTAAATGTTCTCCATTGCTTATCTACCATCATATCTTTTAATCTAATTTCCCAATCTACCTTAGCCAACTCGTCCCTCATACCTATGTAATTGGCTTTGTTTAACTTTAAGACCCTAGTTTCGGACTTAACTACATCACTCTCAAACTCAATATGAAATTCTATCATATTATGATCACTCTGGCCCAGAGGATCCTTAACTATAAGATTACTAATTAACCCTGTCTCATTACACAATATTAGATCTAAAATAGCCTGTTCCCTAGTTCTGATTCTCGTCAGGTGAAAGGAGGCAAGAAGGGCTGGATCCATGAGGTGAGTGCCTTTATTGCACTGCTTGTGGGCCCGGAGGAGCAGGAATGATTCTTTCAGGCCCAACAAGCTCACCTGCCGCAATCAGACCTCCGCGATTGGCCGATCCCCCCACAATGGTAGACACTACCTCCGAAGGCCAAGATCCCCCCCATGGTAGACCCCCTCCACCGATGTCTCCAACCCCCACTGCTCTGAGATGTCTCTGACCCCCCTCCTCCGATGTTTCCGACCCCCCTCTTCCGATGTCACTAGCCAGCCTTTTGATGTCTCCAGCCTTCTCCGATGTCTCCAGCCTTTTGATGTCTCCAGCCTTCTCCGATGTCTCCAGCCTTCTCTAATGTCACCAGCCTTCTCCGATGTCTCCAGCCTTCTCCGATGTCTCCAGCCTTCTCTAATGTCTCCAGCCTTCTCTAATGTCTCCAGCCTTCTCTAATGTCTCCAGCCTTCTCCGATGTCTCCAGCCTTCTCCGATGTCTCCAGCCTTCTCCGATGTCTCCAGCCTTCTCTAATGTCTCCAGCCTTCTCTAATGTCACCAGCCTTCTCCGATGTCTCCAGCCTTCTCCGATGTCTCCAGCCTTCTCCGATGTCTCCAGCCTTCTCTAATGTCTCCACCTTCTTCGACCTCCGACTGTTCTCCCGCCCTGATCACCTCCACCCCCTGATCTTCTCTCCTCCCACCATGTCGACCACGGCCCACGATCTTTCCTTCCCTCCTTCCTTTCCGATTCACCGCTCCTTTCCCTTCTGACAGGCAGCCAGCCTGTCAATCTGGCTGGCTGGTGATTGGAGAACCCGGAAGCACAAATAATTACCTCCAACTGAGTCACGATCGCAGATTGCGACGCACTCACTTGACTTCCAGATTCCCCATGTGAACATCTACCCACGTGCTGGGATCCCGGCTCCGAGTGAAAATCATGCCCGATGGAACAACAACAACAACTTGCATTTATATAGCGCCTTTAATGTAGTAAAACGTCCCAAGGCACTTCACAGGAGCGATTATCAAACAAAATTTGACACTGAGCCACTTAAGGAGATACTAGGACAGGTGACAAAAAGCTTGGTGAAAGAGGTAGGTTTTAAGCAGCGTCTTAAAGGAGGAGAGGCGGAGAGGTTTAGAGAGGGAATTCCAGAGCTTAGGACCTAGGCTGCTGAAGGCACGGCCGCCAATGGTGGAAGAATTAAAATCGGGAATGCGCAAGAGGCCAGAATTGGAGGAGCGCAGAGATCTCGGAGGCTTGTAAGACTGGAGGAGGTTATAGAGATAGGGAGGAGCAAGGCCATGGATGGATGAGAATTTTAAAATCAAGGCGTTGCCAGACCAGGAGCCAATGTAGGTCAGTGAGTACAGGGGTGATGGGTGAATGGGACTTGATGTGAGTTAGGATATCGGCAGCAGAGTTTTGGATGAGCTCAAGTTTATGGATAGTGGAAGATGGGAGGCCAGCCAGGAGAGCATTGGAATAGTCAAGTCTAGAGATAACAAAGGTATGGATGAGAGTTTCAGCAGCAGATGAGCTAATGCAGTTGCAGAGACGGGCAATGTTATGGAGGTGAAAGTAGGCGGTCTTGGTGATGGAGCGGTTATGGGGTTGGAAGCTCATCCCAGGGTCAAATAGGATGACAAGGTTACAAACGGACAATGGCCAGGGAAAGGGATGGAGTCGGTGGCTAGGGAACGGAGTTTGTGGCGGGGACCAAAGACAATGGCTTCGGTCTTCCCAATATTTAGTTGGAGGAAATTTCTGCTCATCCAGTACTTGATGTCAGACAAGCAGTGTGACAAATCAAAGGCAGTGGAGGGCTCGAGGGAGGCGGTGGTGAGGTAGAGCTGGGTGTGGATAGCGTACATCTGGAACCTGATGTGTTTTCGGATGATGTCGCCGTGGGACAGCATGTAGATGGGAAATAGGAGGGGGCCAAGGATAGATCTTTAGGGGAATCCAGAGGTAACGGTGCCTTAACAGAAGCCATTGTACGTGATTCTCTGGGTACAAATGGATAGGAATGAAACCAGACAAGGGCAGTCCCACCCAGCTGGACGACAGAGGAGAGGCGTTGGAGGAGGATGGTGTGGTCAACCATGTCAGAGGCTGCAGGCAGGTCAAGAAGGGTGAGGAGGTCACTGTCACACAGGATAGCATTTGTGACTTTGATAAGGGCCATTTCAGTATAATGGCAGTGGTGGACACCTGATTGGAGGGATTCAAACATGGAGTTGTGGGAAAGATGGTCACAGATCTGGGAGGCGACAACACGTTCAAGGACTTTGGAGAGGAAAGGGAGGTTGGAGATGGGGCAGTAGTTTGCAAGAACAGAGGGGTAAAGGGTGGATTTTTTGAGGGGGGTGATGGCGGCAGATTTGAAGGGGAGGGGGCAGTACCTAAGGAGAGCAAACTTAATGATATCAGCTACTCTCAATCATCAGCAAAGTGATGGAAGGTGTCATCGACAGCTCTATCAAGCGGAGCTTACTCACCAATATGCTGCTCACCAATGCTCAGTTTGGGTTCCACCAGGACCACTCGGCTCCAGACCTCATTACAGCCCTGGTCCAAACATGGACAAAAGAGCTGAATTCCAGAGGTGAGGCAAGAGTGACTGCCCTTGACATCAAGGCAGCATTTGACCGAGTGTGGCACCAAGGAGCCCTAGTAAAATTGAAGTCAGTGGGAATCAGGGGGAAAACTCTCCAGTGGCTGGAATCATACCTAGCACAAAGGAAGATGGTAGTGGTTGTTGGAGGCCAATCATCTCAGCCACAGGACATTGCTGCAGGAGTTCCTCAGGGCTTTGTCCTAGGCTCAACCATCTTCAGCTGCTTCATCAATGACCTTCCCTCCATCATAAGGTCAGAAATGGGGATGTTCACTGATGATTGCACAGTATTCAGTTCCATTCGCAACCCCTCAGATAATAAAGCAGTCCGTGCCTGCATGCAGCAAGACCTGGACAACACCCAGGCTTGGGCTGATAAGTGGTAAGTAACATTTGCACCAGACAAGTGCCAGGCAATGACCATCTCCAACAAGAGAGCGTCTAACCACCTCCCCTTGACATTCAACGGCATTACCATCGCCGAATCCCCCACCATCAACATCCTGGGGGTCATCATTGACCAGAACCTTAACTGGACCAGCCACATAAATACTGTGGCTACAAGAGCAGGCTGGCATTCTGCGGTGAGTTCCTCACCTCCTGACTCCCCAAAGCCTTTCCACCATCTACAAGGCACATGTCAGGAGTGTGATGGAATACTCTCCACTTGCCTGAATGAGTGCAGCTCCAACAACACTCAAGAAGCTCGACACCATCCAGGACAAAGCAGCCCGCTTGATTGCCACCCCATCCACCACCCTAAACATTCACTCCCTTCACCATTGGCACACCATCTGTGTGCACCATCTACAGGATGCACTGCAGCAACTTGCCAAGGCTTCTTCGAAAGCACCTCCCAAACCCACGTCCTCTACCATCTAGAAGGACAAGGGCAGCAGGCACATGGGAACAACACCACCTGCACGTTCCCCTCCAGGTCACACACCATCCCGACTTGGAAATATATCGCCGTTCCTTCATCGTCGCTGGGTCAAAATCCTGGAACTCCCTTCCTAACAGCACTGTGGGAGAACCTTCACCACACGGACTGCAGCGGTTCAAGATGGCGGCTCACCACCACCTTCTCAAGGGCAATTAGGGATGGGCAATAAATGCCGACCTCGCCAGCGACGCCCACATCCCGTGAACGAATTATAAAAAAGCTAACATAGGGGCCAGGAAGGGAAGTTGGATGGTTAGCAGTTTGGTGGGAATAGGGTCAAAGGAGCAGGAGGTGGATCTCATGGACAGAGAAGGCATGAAGGGAGATAGAAAAGAAAGTACAGAAAGCTGCAAGTTCAGGACTAAGGCAGGGGGGAGCCTTAGGGGAGGTTTGGTTTGGTGAGCTAGGGGAAGGGAGGGAAGCAGCAGAGGCAGCTGAACAGATGGTCTCAATCTTAGTGACAAAGTAGTCCATGAGCTCCTCGCACTTGTTGTTGAAGGTGAGGGTGGAAGGGGCACGGGAGAGGGGTTTAAGAAGATGATTTGTAGTGGAGAACAGAAGACCGGGGTTTATCTTTGCATCCCAGGATGATCCTGGAATAGTGAGCAGTTTTGGCGGAGAAGAGCAGGACTCAATAGTGCTTTATGTGGTCCAGCCAGATCAGGCGATGAATGGCTGAAGCAGTTGTCCACCATAAACATTCAAGTCTGAATCCCTTGGACTTAAGGGTGGGGAGATGAGGGCTGTACCAGGAGGAATGACCAGGGTGATAGAAAGTAATGGTTTTAATGGCAACAAGGGCATCAAAGGTAGAGTTGAGGGTGTGATTGAGCAGATCAGTAGCTGCAGAAATATCGTGGTGAATGGAGAGCCAAAGGCTAGACAGGTGGGAATTTGAAAGTGCCGTTGTAAGTGACTTGGGGGAGAGTTTTTTCCAGGGGCGGACACAGAAGGAAGTGGGGTTAGAAGGGGGATGTGAGTGGAGAGGGATACAAGGAAATGATCAGGGATTGCCTTATCCATGATTGACATGGTGGGAGTAGAGAGGCCATGTGAGATGGCACGGTGGCCATGAATATGGCTAGGGGAGGTTATATGGAGGGAGAGATTAAGGGAGGATGGGAGGGCAGTGAACAGGTCAGGTTTGGTTCACAGGGAGTGAGGGCTTGCCTATAGAAGTGAAGTTTTACGTTGGGCATGCGGAAAAAGTATCCCGAGCAAGCGCGAATCGTAACAGGCATAAAAACAGATTGAAAGCAAAATACTGCAGATGCTGGAAATCTGAAATAAAAACAAAAAGTGCTGGAAATACTCAGCAAGTCAGGCAGCATCTGCGGAGAAAGAAACAGAGTTAATGTTTCAGGTCAATGACCTTTCATTAGAACTGGAAGAAGTTGAAGATTTAACAGTTTTTAAGCAAGAACAGAGCCAGGCAAAGGGCGGGGGGGTGGGGGGCGGGTAGGAGGGGAGGCTCTGGAGGAGCTGCAAATGGTAACAGCAGAACCCATCAATTGTTTCTTTATTTGTCCCATTACCACCTTCCTTGCCTTTCACCATCATCCCTTTAGTCATTTAATCACTCCTGCCCTCTACCCTATCACAGACCTACCCTTTTGTTCTTTCCTCCCCCTCCCCCTGCCCCACCCCCACCCCCTGCCCCACCCCCTCCCCCTGCCCCACCCCCACCCCCTGCCCCACCCCCACCCTTCCCCTGGCTCTGTACTTGTCTAAAAAGTGTTAAATTTTCAACTTCTTCCAGTTCTGATGGAAGGTCATCGACCTGAAACATTAACTCTGTTTCTTTCTCCACAGATGCTGCCTGTCCTGCTGAGTGTTTCCAGCATTTTCTGTCTCTATAATATAAAAACAGATTGGATGGTAATTGCGATGGGAGAGTGGATCGACCCTGTTTCAAGTTATCGAATTTATGTTCCATTTTCCATTAAGTTTTAGTGAGGCCAGGGAGCTGAGATTTTTAAAATGGAAGCCATGGCTGCTGCTTTTGTCAAGTTTGCTTCTGTACTTTTAACTTAGAGGTCTGTCGGTGTTTGAGAAGGTTTCCGCCCCTGTCACAGCACTGTAATGGCCCTTATTAAAGTCACAAATGACATCCCGTGTGACTATGACAATGGTAAACTATCCCTCCGCATCCTTCTCGACCTGTCTGCAACCTTTGACACAGTTGACCACACCATCCTCCTCCAACGCCTCTCCCTGTCGTCCAGCTGGGTGGGACTCCCCTCACCTGGTACCATTTCTATCTATCCAGTCACAGCCAGAGAATCACCTGCAATGGCTCCTCTTCCCGCTCCCGCACCGTTACCTCTGGACAAAATTGATTTGAATAATTTTCTTCCACTTTTGCAGAAAAAAATCAGCTAGTTCTGGATATAGAAAGCCAGCTTTCTGAATCCCAGGCACTTCGCCAATATATGTAAATCATTTTTTAGAAAACGTTGATGAGTCACACCATATGCACTGTAATACCACATCCGCACTCTAATTCCAGTGCACTCATTGCACTTGCACCTAATACCACTTGCACCTAATACCACATGCACCTAATACCACTTGCACCTAATACCACATGCACCTAATACCACTTGCACCTAATACCACATGCACCTAATACCACTTGCACCTAATACCACTTGCACCTAATACCACTTGCACCTAATACCACATGCACGATACCACCATGGCCTGGATTTTCCTCTGAATTGGGTGATAAACTGAATAAAGTGGGTTATTGGAGACCACCACCTCAAATCCAATGATAAAAAAAAATTGCACCGGAATTATCCTCAAAAAACCACCAGTTCCCTTTAAGGCCTGTCAGGAGCCCAACCTTATATAAATGGAGTTAGAAAGCACGGCTTGCCTTTCCAACGCATGCCCCCAAATTCCGTGCCAAATAATTACCACCATTATGTAAACAGCGGTAGGAGCTGCACAAAGGTATCCCTGAGGTGGACACCACGTTAAGGAGACCATGTTGTGTGCTGCGGGACTGAAGATATTAATTTGCCAGAATATCAACCTCTTTAGTACCTTGGAGGTTCAGTCAGGACTTTTGCTGCTAGTTTCACTAAGCTCTGCTTAAAGTATTGAAGCTTACTGCTTCCGTTAACTGAAGTGAATGATGATGAAGGGGAGGTAGAAATCGTCCCTCCTCACAGCATGAGAAGGGTGCACAGGAAGGATAGGACAGTCAGCAACCAGAGAAAGAAGGGTGCACAGGAAGGATAGGACAGTCAGCAACCAGAGAAAGAAGGATGCACAGGAAGGATAGGACAGTCAGCAACCAGAGAAAGAAGGGTGCACAGGAAGGATAGGACAGTCAGCAACCAGAGAAAGAAGGGTGCACAGGAAGGATAGGACAGTCAGCAACCAGAGAAAGAAGGATGCACAGGAAGGATAGGACAGTCAGCAACCAGAGAAAGGAGGGTGCACAGGAAGGATAGGACAGTCAGCAACCAGAGAAAGAAGGATGCACAGGAAGGATAGGACAGTCAGCAACCAGAGAAAGAAGAGTGCACAGGAAGGATAGGACAGTCAGCAACCAGAGAAAGAAGAGTGCACAGGAAGGATAGGACAGTCAGCAACCAGAGAAAGAAGGGTGCACAGGAAGGATAGGACAGTCAGCAACCAGAGAAAGGAGGGTGCACAGGAAGGATAGGACAGTCAGCAACCAGAGAAAGAAGGGTGCACAGGAAGGATAGGCCAGTCAGCAACCAGAGAAAGGAGGGTGCACAGGAAGGATAGGACAGTCAGCAACCAGAGAAAGGAGGGTGCACAGGAAGGATAGGACAGTCAGCAACCAGAGAAAGAAGGGTGCACAGGAAGGATAGGACAGTCAGCAACCAGAGAAAGGAGGGTGCACAGGAAGGATAGGACAGTCAGCAACCAGAGAAAGGAGGGTGCACAGGAAGGATAGGACAGTCAGCAACCAGAGAAAGAAGGGTGCACAGGAAGGATAGGCCAGTCAGCAACCAGAGAAAGGAGGGTGCACAGGAAGGATAGGACAGTCAGCAACCAGAGAAAGGAGGGTGCACAGGAAGGATAGGACAGTCAGCAACCAGAGAAAGAAGGGTGCACAGGAAGGATAGGCCAGTCAGCAACCAGAGAAAGGAGGGTGCACAGGAAGGATAGGACAGTCAGCAACCAGAGAAAGGAGGGTGCACAGGAAGGATAGGACAGTCAGCAACCAGAGAAAGAAGGGTGCAACAGACAGCTCAGTGCTTTCAAAAAATAAAGGCCAAAAAAAAATCACTTCACACCTTCACAAAGTTTCTCAGTCAAAGACTTCTGGCAAGTTCCTCCATAAGACAGAAATTACATTTCTCCGCCATCATTCCAACTCCCAAAAGCTGAAAGCACAGAAACTAACTCAGAACTCTATGTACCCAAGCATTTACTTCACACAACATATTCTCCAAAAAGTGCCACAAATTCCAACCATCTTATCTATAGCTACTTCTTAACACATGCCTGCCTCTCGTGGCAGCTAACATAACTCATTCTTACTGCTAATCTATCATTCCTACAAGGTATTGCCTCAGTGAGATGATGTTGAGAGGTAAGTGATTGAGATGGTTTCCCTAAAGCTTTACAGCCCCGAGGTCACTCTCATCTCAGGAAAGCACTTGTCCCAGAAGGACCAGTCTTACTCTTGCAGTGGCAAGGGGTGCTGGACCCATGTTTGAAGCTCCCTCATGTATAGGCATTGGTGGCGGCTTAAGGCAGCAAGCTTAATACCAGTCTCTGGAGATATTGTGACATCTGTGCCGGCTCTTAGTAACCCACTGGTACTGGGCACAGTCTCAGAGTAGCTATTAGTCTGAATAGTACCAACAGGTCTAGGAAGCCATGTCAGAGTGTCCTGTTCAAGTATCTATGGCAACATTGTTAGTTGCCACTCCCGGAGCCACCAATGACCTTAGAAGCTGATTCTTGCATCTTAATGCCACAGAAATGACACTACCTATGATGAGTACTTCCCAGCTTTTACCAACCTGTTGCCACCTCATCTCCACCTTTTCTCTCTCCCACAGGTTCTCCTGTCTGCTGGTCCATGATTTGCAGTGTCTTTCCCCCCTTTTGAGTCCATGTACCCCTTGAGGGTGAGATGTGGAGCTGCACTGTCCCTTTAAATTAAGGCTTTTTGAGGATTAGCAGTAACCCATGTGGCAGGCAATGTGAGTTGGCAGAGTGGTTTTGAGTAAAGAAGGTGCTTGTTTGTTTGCAGAGGTTGCCCTTTGCAGAACTGAGTTCCAGATGCTGAGAAAGAAAGAGAATGAGGTAAGAAGTTGACTGAAGGCTGTCTGAATGGTTGAGGATGTTTATTGGAAAAAGTGCCTAGACTTACCTGAGCTATTCTTGTGCAATCATTGAACCTCTTCGGGCATTGTGATGGTTCTAGGGGTGGTGGAAGGAGCACTGCCAGACTCTGATACCTCCCTGCAGACAGCCTGCACCAGCTCTAATGGGGCTTCCTGCCCTCATTGTCCAACAATGTTACTCCTCTGGCCCTGACTTCTGCCAAAGAGATCACCGGGCACGTATTTGAGAATCCAGAAGCCCTTCCAGCTGCTGACACCTCCAAGGCTACTGCTGCTTTGGCCGTTGTTACAGAAAAATGAGGCTGCCCTTTGACTGACTGTAGCCTTTTAAACTTTATTTCTCTCCCTCCCAGCAACATTAAGCCTATGAGGGGCAGTCAGTATCCCTGCTCCAAACCCGCCCTGCGTAACAAATAAGGTCCTTGGGAGGAAATCACAGCGGGTTCACTCTGGATTCACATTGATAGGTGGTATTCCCGCTCTGTCGCTAACCAGCCAATGGGAGGCAAATCCTGGCCCACACGTGCTGTAACATTAAATACACTTAATCACAAAATAAAATGATATCACAGATCGAAGGGCTACATACAGGCAGTCAATAATGCCTTATATCTTGGGGAGGCTAACAATAAGGTAAAATTGTAGCTACCTCTGCTGCTGCTCATTGCTGAAGTGTACGCAGGTATATGTGTGTTAAAACAGAATTTCAATGACGAGCAAATTCCTGCTAGTGTCTGGAAAGACCCTGTAGCATGAGAGTTGAGGGCAGTAGTGAATTTTACTGCCACTAATGGAGCAGTCCAGTTGACTGGACCCTGCAAGTCATGGACAGTATGGACCAGATGCCACACAAAAGTAACAGCTTCCCCACTGAATCAACGGTACATTTATTGTGATAGATCCACTGCCTGGTGTAGTTTGTTGTTTGTTGTTTGAATACTGCACCTTCTATGCCCACGATACTGATCTCCTGCTGCATTGTGTGATAAACGGCAATGGCTGCTACAAACGTACAGTGGAGATGAACACTCTATTCTCGATGGTCTGTTGAAATGTTCCAATCTTGTCTTTTTGTTGTAAAACTAGCTTGTCGATTCAAATGTGAGTAATAAACTCAGTCATCTCATTCTTTGTATGTCTGCCTTTGGCTGAGGTAGTTCTTCAACGGTAGCAGCATGTTGTCTCTAATTCATAAGCAACTGCCCCTTATCAGCAAAAATTACACAAGTGATCGTTTGTTAAAAAAAACCATAAATGTCCACTTCTCACTCCCCCTCTCTCCGGGTTAAGCGTCCTTGGCAACCACCAGGTTTATTGAGGATGATCTTAATTTTAAGCATAAAGTCCTGAAACACAACTTACAGCAAGACAATCCTGATTTACTTCCTAATGTGCTGAAAGGCATAATGAGGTGACCATGGAGGTTGGGATTCATTTTTATTGCACCTAAGCAAAATTGCACAAGTTTCTCTTGATTGACATTAAACAGGGACATGAGAACCCTTGACAAGTTTGTTTTTATTTGTGGGTCAATTTTCACAAACACATTTTATCATGGGAGCGAGACTTTGAGTAATGGTAAAGATGAAAGAAAACTCCATTACTGCTTTCACTTGTACTTTACTTTTTCAATAAACCGTACGCATCAAGGAAAATACCTACTACCATTTGTAGTAGGTCTATGCTACATGAAGTGATCCATATAAAAAAGCTTTCAGCATTTAGTATGTGGAGTTTCCTACTATCACAAATATCACTAGTTCACTGCATTCACTATCAGTCCCACAAATAATGGGACTTAGTCACAAGTAGCAGTATTTGGCCTTTGAGGTTAATGAGACAGCCACTTTTGAACTGTGGCACCCTTGAATCAGAATTCAACTTAAACCATGGGAACAGGAGGAGGCCAGTCATCCCCTCAAATGAATCATGGCTGATCTGCATCTTAACTCCATCTACCCGCCTTGGTTCCATATCCCTTAATACCCTTACCCAACAAAAATCTATCAATCTCAGTTTTGAAATTTTGAATTCACCCCTAGCCTCAACAGCTTTTTGGGGGAGAGAGTTCCAGATTTCCACTACCCTTTGTGTGAAGAAATGCTTCCTGACATCACCCCTGAACAACCTAGCTCTAATTTTAAGGTTATGCCCCTTGTTCTGGACACTCCCACTAAAGGAAATAGTTTCTCTCCATCTACTCTATCAAATCCTTTAATTATCATAAACACTTCAATTAAATCACTCCTTAATGTTCTATACTCGAGGGAATACAACCCTAGTCTATGCAACCTGGCCTCATAATTTAACCCTTTTAGCCCCGGTATCATTCTGGTGATTCTGCGCTTTACCCGCTCCGAGGCCAATATAGCCTTCCTCAGGTGCAGTGCCCAGAACTGGACACAGTTCAGCAAAACAAAAGAACAAAATAGAAACAAACCAAAAGAACAAACCAAATCCTACTGATAAGGAACTTCTGCGGAATGTGAACAAAATAGATGTGAGGCGGGAGGTGACAGAGAGAACTGTCTTACACAAGAGTGGCAACATGTTGTTTATTTTCTGTAAGGCAGCCTTTAGCTGCAATCTGTCCTCCACCTGAAAATCAAAAAAGGACAAGTAAAACAACTTTATTGTTACTCAACCAACATTTCCTCATTGTCTCCATCTCACAGGCAAGAGCAGTGGTGGTATCGGGTTGGCAGATTGTAACTAGTGGGGTGCCGCAAGGATCAGTGCTTGGGCCTCAGCTGTTCACAATATATTCAATGACTTAGATGATGGGACCGAGTGTAATCTAACCAAGTTTGCTGACGATACAAAGTAAGTGGGAAAGTAAGCTGTGAGGAGGACACAAAAAGGCTGCAAAGGGATATAGACAGGTTAAGTGAGTGGGTGAGAAGGTGGCAGATGGAGTATAATGTGGGGAAATGTGAAATTATCCACTTTGGTAGGAAGAATAGAAAAGCAGAATATTTTTGAAAAGGTGAGAGACTAAGAAATTTTGGTATTCAGAGGGATTTGGGTATCCTTGTTCACGAATCACAGAAAGTTAACATGCAGGTACAACAAACAATTAGGAAGGCAAATGGTGTGTTAGCCTTTATTGCAAGGGGGTTGGAATATGAGAGTAAGGAAGTCTTGCTGCAATTATATAGGGCTCTGGTGAGACCACACCTGGAGTACTGGGTACGGTTTTGGTCTCCTTACCTAAGGAAGGATATACTTGCCTTAGATGGGGTGCAACGAAGGTTCACTAGATTGATTCCTGGGATGAGAGGATTGTCCTATGAGGAGAGATTGAGTAGAATGGGCCTATATTCTCTGGAGTTTAGAAGAATGAGAGGTGATCTCATTGAAAGGTATAAAATTCTTAAAGGGCTTGACAGGGTAGATGCTGAGAGGCTGTTTTCCCTGGCTGGAGAATCTAGAACTAGGGGTCATAGTCTCAAGATAAGAGGTCGGCCATTTAGGACCAAGATAAGGAAAAATTTCTTCACTCAGAGGGTTGTGAATCTTGGGAATTCTCTACCCCAGCTGTGGATGTTCAGTCATTGAGAATATTCCAGACTGAGATCGATAGATTTTTGGACACTAAGGGAATCCATGGAAATGAGGATTGGGCGGAAAAGTGGAGTTGAGATCGAAGATCAACCATGATCTTATTGAATGGTGGAGCAGGCTCAAGAGGCCATATGGCCTACTCCTGCTCATATTTCTTATGTTCTTATCCTGCTGATAATTAAGTGTGTAACCGTCCGTGCAGATGAAACCAACAAAAAATGCTGCAGATATTTTACAGTTAAACTCCTGACCCTACCAAGAGAGTAATTCAGACCTCAATAAGATTCTTTTTGCTCTGGAAAAATATTTCAATAAAATGGGTAAATGGAGGGGCAAAGGCTATGTACCTCTTTTAGTTGGTTCCCTGTGCTAACCGACCCCATCTGGCATCTGAAAAACAGAATGTTGGCTGAGGTGACACAATTGCACTGCACTCTCATTTAAAATGTTATTTGAATTACAATTTTTCTTCTGCCCTGCGCCAGCTGACAAGGTTTTAAACTGGGAAGAAATTAGGAACTCAGCACCAAACTTTGCCCCGTGCGGATAATGGAGAACATTTCAGTAACACATTTCAGAATCTACACTGGCAGCTGCTGCAGTCTGCTTCTGAAAGGGCTGGCTGCCCAAAAAATTCCATTCCTATGGAAAAATAAACATAACAGATAGAGAGAACCTTTGGATGTTTCTGATGATTGAGTTTTGCTACAGCAGCTGCATTAAAAAAAAATTAGTTTATTTTAAATTAATGAAAAGCAGAACTTGCAAGCTTCAGAATGTGAGCACAGGGATATGGCATCACCGGTATGCTGGTGTCATATTCCAGGCAACAGTCCAGATGGCAAGAATCAGCACATAAACTACTGAGCGGTCCTATTAACTACCCTGAATACTATTACAAATTCACAGCAGAAAGGTCAAAAAAGCACTAGAAAGAATTTTTTCATGTACAGGAAAGAGCCAGAATAGGGCTGAATTAATTATCTCCTGCGAGAATAGCATTACCAATAAGAATGGAAAAGTAACTCACTGATATGGATTGATAAAATAATCCATTTATCCAGAGGTACACTGCAGGCATAAATTAGCTTTTGGTTCAGAATAAAATTAATCCTATGGTGAATAACTTGCCGGATGTGCAAATTCTAGGGAATAAACATGCAGCTGTTCAGCTAAAGTACAGATACCGGTTTCTATTTTTACAATTAAGGTCCAACACCAATAGCAGGGAGGGGCACAGAGTAATTATGCCAAATATCAAAGAAGTTATTCTGATTGGTTAATTGTGATTCCCATAGTGATGCAAATTGCAGCAAGGCCAATGACTGCCTAATCATGAATAACGAGGAATATTCATATCATACGCACTGTATTTGATACATTCACATGGTAATGGACATATTAACCACTTTCATCTTTTCACTTACAAGTTGGATTCTTTCATTTGTAGGGAAAGAATATACACAAATAACCAATGCCAATGAACAGTATCTATTTTATAAATGCACTGAAGCCTATCTTGGCTCCAAAACTACTTAAATGCATTTGATTTAAACCTATATTGGGAGAGTATTCTGCAATAAGTACATAATGAAGCAAAGAGGGAAAAGTTATGAAAACTTGAAATTGGAAACATATGTTGAAGGAAAGTACAATGTACTATGATATGCAAGGACCGAATTAAACCAGGACACTGACTGAGAGATTAAAATACCAGGATATAGAGCTGACAAAATGGACAGGTACAAGAAAGCGGGTGGAGGAATAGCAATGTTACTGGACTGGTAATCCAAAAACCTGGATTAATAATCCAAAGAACATATATTCAAATCCCACAAAGGCAGTTCGAGAATTTAAAATCAGGAAATAAAAAGCTGGCCTATGTGTGACTCCAGAGTAAGTATGGTAATGAGGTGAGAGGAGGGGATCTTGGCCCTCTCACCTCACATTCCTTTTTGTCTTTCCACTGAATACCCAAGTGGAAGGACATCCAAGGAAACCTAGTATTGGGGCTTCTGCCTGGATCCCCATGGACTGGAGGGTCTCTGGGCATCCAGGCAATAGTCAAAAGATTTTTGGAGGCAAGTACAAGTCTTAAGTTTTTTAAATTTCTTCTCTGCCCACCCACCACCCCCCCCCCCCCCGCCCCGCCCCGCCCCGCCACCAAACCCGGACAATTTTTGGGTCTCAGGAATTTCTGGCTGCTGCTCTCCGGCAGGATTCAGAAGGTCCTGATGTCAAAAGCCAGGACCACAGCTGAAGTCTCTCAGGCCTGCAGCTGTGCTATTTCCACCCCTGGTTCCTAGCACAAGGCCCTGTCAAGGCAGAAGGCCTATACAAGGACAGTGCCTGTGGCTCAGTCCATGGGATTGGGTACAACAGGCACAGTGCATTTCAGGTATGCTGAGCCTACAGGGTGCCCAGCTGGGCCCAGACAGGAGCATTTGCCCTCAAGTCTCAAGGGGATGGGGACTGAAATTATTCAATCTTTAACTGCTACTTTTGTAAGCTTGCTAAATTTGAGAGAGATTTCTGAGAATTGGAAAGGGCCTAACATGAACACATTGGGCCAGAATTTACTGTCAAAATAACAGTGAGGCTGTGTGTTATTTATACACAAATCAGACAGCAACTTCAGGCGAGGGCAGATGTGAGGTTACACATGAAAATCATGTCCGAGATGTTCCGCTCTGCTGTTAGATTCGCAAAAATGGCATCTCGCTGTCTGACTCACCATTGGAAAACATTGAATGGCGAGAAATTCCTCTATCTGCAGGGTAGATACGAACTAAACTCGTCACAGAAAGTTAGGGTTTGTCCTTTTCGGTCTAATTACCCTTTTTAACGGCGTGATAAGTCTTAATTACTGCCAAACATCCTCTCTGGCACTGAAAATTAACCTCTACAAGCGTGTAATCACACTCCTTCAGCTTTTAATTCATAGAATCATAGAATCTTGGAAATATACAGCACAGAAGGAGGCCATTCGGCCCATCATGTGTCCAAAAAAGAGCTACCAGCTTACTCCTACTTTCCAGCACTTGGTCCGTGGCCCTGTAGGTTACGGCACTTCAAGTGCACATCTAAGTACTTTTTAAATGAGTTGAGGGTTTCTGCCTCTACCACCCTTTCAGGCAATGAGTTCCAGGCCCCCACCACCCCCTGGGTGAAAAAATTTCTCCTCAGCTCCCTTCTAACCCTTCTACCAATTACTTTAAATCTACGGCCCTCTGGTTATTGACCCCTCTGCTAAGGGAAATAGGTCCTTTCTATCCACTCTATCTAGTCCTGTCATAATTTTATACACCTCAATTAAATCTCCCTCAGCCTCCTTTGTTCCAAAGAAAACAACCCCAGCCTATCCAATCTTTTCTCATAGCTAAAATTCTCCAGCCCTGGCAACATCCTCGTAAATCTCCTCTGTATCCTTTCTTGTGCAATCACATCTTTTCTGTAATGTGGTGACCAGAACTGTGCGCAGTACTCAAGCTGTGGCCTAACTAGTATTTTATACAGTTCCAGCATAACCTCCATGCTCTTATATTCTATGTTTCGGCTAATAAAGGAATTTTTAACCACCTGTTCTGCTACCTTCAGGGATCTGTGGACATGCACTCCAAGGTCCCTTTGTTCCTCTACACCTCTCAGTATCCTCCCATTTATTGTGTACTCCCTTGCTTTGTTTGCCCTTCCCAAATGCATTACCTCACACTTCTCTGGATTGAATTCCATTTGCCACTTTTCTGCCCATCTGACTAGTCATATGAACATACGAACATATGAATTAAGAGCAGGAGTAGGCCATTCGGCCCCTCGAGCCTGGTCTGCCATTTGATAAGCTCATAGCTGATCTGATTGTGATCTCAACCCTACTTTCCCGTCTACCTACTATAACCTTTTACTCCCTTGTTAATCATGAATCTAACTCAGCCTTAAAAATATTCAATGACCCTGCCTCCACCGCTCTCTGGGGAAGGGAGTTCCACAGACTCACGACCCTCTGAGAGAAAAAATTCTCCTAATCTCCGTCTTAAATGGGAGAGCCCTTATTTTTAAATTGTGGCCCCCAGTTCTAGTCTCTCCCACAAGGGGAAACATCCTCTCAGCATCTACCCCTTCAAGTCCCCTCAGGATCTTCTATGTTTCAATAAGATCACCTCTCATTCTTCTAAATCCAGTGTATACAGAGCCAACTTGTCCAACCTTTCCTCATAAGATAACCCCCTCATCCCAGGAATCAGTCGAGTAAACCTTCTCTGAACCATTTCTATAGCAAATATGTCCTTTCTTAAATAAGGAGACCAAAACTGCACTCAGTATTCTAGATGTGGTCTCACCAATGCCCTGTACAACTGTAGCAAAACATCTCTACTTTTATATTCCATTCCCCTTGCAATATACGACAACATCCCATTTGCCTTCCTAATCACTTGCTGTACCTGCATACTAACTTTTTGTGATTCATGTACTAGGACACCCAGATCCCTCTGTACCTCAGAGTTCTGCAATCTCTCTTCATTTAAATAATATACTGCTTTTCCATTCCTCCTGCCAAAGTGGACAAGTTCACATTTTCCCACATTATTCTCCATCTGCCAAATTTTTGCCCACTCACTTAATCTATCTATATCCCTTTGCAGACTCCTTATGTCCTGTTCACAACTTACTTTCCTACCTACCTTTGTGTCATCAGCAAATTTAGCAACCACATTCGGTCCCTTCATCCAAGTCATTGATATAGATTGTAAATAGTTGAGGCCCAAGCACTGATCCCTGTGGCACTCCACTCGTTACATCTTGCCAACCTGAAAATGACCCATTTATGCCTACTCTCTGTTTCCTGTTAGCTAACCAATCCTTTATCCATGCTAACATGTTACCCCCTACATCATGAGCTCTTATTTTGTGTACTAGCCTTTGATGTGGCACCTTGTCAAATGCTTTCTGGAAATCCAAGTACACCACATCCACAGGATCCCCTTTATCCACGTTGCTTGTTACTTCCTCAAAGAACTCTAATAAATTAGTCAAACACGATTTCCCTTTCACAAAGCCGTGTTGACTCTGTCTGATTGCATTGAGATTTTCTAAGTGCCCTGCTCTGACCTCCTTAATAATAGATTCTGGCATTTTCCCTATGACAGATGTTAAGCTAACTGGCCTGTAGTTTGCTGCTTTCTGTCTCCCTCCTTTCTTGAATAGAGGAGTTACATTCGCTATTTTCCAATCTGATGGGACCCTTCCAGAATCTAGGGAATTTTGGAAAATTAATACCAATCCATCTGCAGCCACTTCTTTTAAGACCCTAGGATGAAGTCTGTCCGTCATTCAATTTATTCTTCCTGCAGTCTATAGCTTTCCTCCTCACTATCAACCACACGGTCAATTGTTGGAGATTTAAACAAAATGTAAATAACTTTTTTTTTCGTTTTTCTTCCTGTCTCTTTTATCTCTGTCTCTTAATCCGATCTTTCTTTCCCTCTCTTTACTTCTCTTTCTGTACCTGATTTGACATTGAATTCACTATTTGAACTGACACTTCCTGGTTCAGACTCTGCGCTGTTCCTTCACGATTCTTCAGTCTGATTGGTTAAGGAGATACCCAGTTGCTGCCCTGTTCACACAGGTCCCAGATGCCCTGTAGAGGGCGCCACACTGTTTCCATATCCCACTTACAGCAATTTGTCGTGCAAAAGCTCATGGAAATGAAACGGGCAAGGACAAGTCTAACTAACGGCGGGCGCCATTCATTCACCGGCTGCAGCAAATTCTGGCCCATTACTGAAACAGTGGGTTGTTTACGCAATTACTGGAGGGTGGTTCCAATTAACTTTAATCACAGTGCAAATGTCAACAAGTGATATACTCTGACTGTGATGCTGGCCATTATCTAGCCCACCTTATAGGAGGAATTGTACTGTTGCCATTGGCAATGATGCTAGAGTGGAGCAGATGATGGGGCAGCCAGGGACTTGAGCGGAGGTCCCTCTCATTGGATTTCTGCGCAATGTGCATCTTGAATGATATTCTGGCCAGCCTAATGTGCCTGAGAGCTTTATTTAAATAGTCTAATTCACTTAAATGTATTTAAATGAAGCACAATACAATTCCTCATCTATTTAGGGAAACTTAATTAAAGTTCTGATTGGGAGTTTTAGCTTGCTGCCTAGGCACGTTGTTGGAATTTGCAGCATTCCCAATTGGACACAGTAAATGAATACACTTATAATCCAAGGGCTCAATTTTAAAAGCAAAGTGCCAGTGCATTGGGAGCAGGGGTGGGGGGGGGGGAAATTGTGTTTTTTTGCAGGGGGCAGAAATCCCGGCTCCAACCCGCCGAAGAGTCATTTGGGTGTGTGCGCCGTTCCCGAACCTGGAAGTCCCGCTGGCAATTAAAGCTGGCGGGACGATATTTAAGGCAGCAATTGAACTATTTAAAGTAGTTCAAAAATCAATAAATGAAATTTAGATTGAAGGCAAGTGATTTCAATGCTGCCTCAACGTGTTTCCTGAGCTGTGTGAAACACGCCATGGTGAAGGAGTCGTGTTTCAGCCGGCAGCCATTTGGACAATTAAATCCCTGTTTGACAGATGGGGATAAAAGGTGAGTTATTGCAGCAGGGCACTCAGTTCTCTCAGACAAACTTTTGGCTGGGACATCTTTATGTTTAGATTGAAAATTCTTGGTTTCCTCTCAGAATTGTTCTGTTTACACATATTTACAAACTTTCCGGACCCCCTCAAACTGACACCATCAGGATGGGGAGGGGGGGAATGGACTCCTCCATCCTCTGCACTATTGTGGAGAGTGTGCGTGGCACCTGTTCCAGTACCTCGCAAATGTGCTGCTGCCCCTCGATCATTCTCCTTTTAAAGGATGGCACCCAGGGTTCAGCGTCCAGCTGAGCAGAGCCTGGAGAGGAGTGCTCCCACCGACACGGACTCTCCACAGCTGCCCCTGCCACCAGTGTCTGCTCGTGCTCACTTGTGTGTGGTGACTCACCAGGTGCCAACTCAACTAACTGAGGACTAGGACCCACCGAGATGTGAGTATCTGCGCTGGTGGATGGCTCACCTGGCTTAACTGGACCAGCCATATAAATACTGTGGCTACAAGAGCAGGTCAGTGGCTGGGTATTCTGCAGCGGGTGACTCACCTCCTGACTCCCCAAAGCCTTTCCACAATCTACAAGGCACATGTCAGGAATGTGATGGAATACTCTCCACTTGCCTGGATGAGTGCAGCTCCAACAATACTCAAGAAGCTCGACACCATCCAGGACAAAGCAGCCCGCTTGATTGGCACCCCATCCACCACCCTAAACATTCACTCCCTTCACCACCGGCACACAGTGGCTGCAGTGTGTACCATCCACAAGATGCACTGCAGCAACTTGCCAAGGCTTCTTTGACAGCACATCCCAAACCCGCGACCTCTACCACCTAGAAGGACAAGAGCAGCAGGTACATGGGAACAACACCACCTACACGTTCCCCTCCAAGTCACACACCATCCCGACTTGGAAATATATCGCCGTTCCTTCATCGTCGCTGGGTCAAAATCCTGGAACTCCCTTCCTAACAGCACTGTGGGAGAACCGTCACCACACGGACTGCAGCGGTTCAAGAAGGCGGCTCACCACCACCTTCTCAAGGGCAATCAGGGATGGGCAATAAATGCTGGCCTCGCCAGCGACGCCCACATCCCATGAATGAATTAAAAAAAAGATGTGATGGTGCACTCTCAGAGGCCGGGAGCTCCTCTGAGGAATCACCCTCTGCCATCGCTGCGGTAGTTGAAGGCAACTGTAAGAGAACAGAAGGCAATATTAAGCATGATGACAGATGTGTCATATTGCGATGAGCATACTGAGATTTTCAATATGCCAATCATTGTTAACATCAATTCATATTGTGCTGAATGTTAAAGTTCTGTCACCAGACGTTTGTGGGGTGCCAGTCACGGCGTCCCCGATGGACAGGAACTCGTGGGTGCGGCTCAGCTCCAGCGCCTCCTCCTGAGCCTCTGTGAGGACCACTACTTGTTTAGGCCCCCCTCCAGTCCTCGCCCTCTCCCGTGTATTTTGCGCTCTCTTCTCCGAGAGTGAAGAGTGTGTGAGGGCGAAGTGGTCAGCCGATGAATGCATTGCTTTGGGCGAGGCTGACCGTGAAAGAGTTACATCAGAGGGTGAGTATGAGAGAGAGACATCACATTGCATCAAGATTGGGGTGAGTGGTAGTGGTGGGGTCACAAATGGGGAGGTGAGGAAGTGCTCAGGAAGTGCAAGTAAATTGAGGATGAGCCTTAAGTGATGTGATGGAGTAGTCTTGGCAGTGCAGAATGAGTTGGGGGGTGGGGGACGGTTATGTACACGACGGAATCAGTAAGTGTACTCACTTTTGCTGACCTAGTTAGGTCATTGAAACACTTCCTGCACTGGACCCAAGTGCGGGATACGTTGCTTCTGCTGGTGACCTCCTCTGCCACCTCGAGCCAGACCTCCTTGGTGGCAGAGGCAGGGCACTTCCTCCTGTCGGCCGGGTAAAATATTTTCCTCCTCCTCCCAACCCCGACCAGTAGCACCTGAAGTGAGGCGTCACTGAATCTTGGAGCAGCCTTGCCCCTGTGCTGCTCCATTGGGTCTCCTTGCTCTTTGCTCCAGTAAAATCCATTGGAGCAATGGCCCTTTAAACCCAGACACTCCAGCTGACAGCCTGTCTGCCCACTGCGCAGCTTTCGGATGGCAAACCCGAAAACAAGATTAACGGCCACCAATTAAGTCGCGATCAGTTGGGGAAAGGTAAGTTTTTATTAGTCGGGTTTGCCGCGGGCCTATTCACCTCCTCCCCCCCCACACCCCGCCATCCCGTTGCCCTTTTAAAATCGAGCCCCAAGTGTCTAAATTCTCTCCACCCTTTGATTAAAGCAACAGCTACCGCTTGGAAGTAAAGCTACAGGCATGATTTTTTTGAGTGGTCAGGATGTGGAATGCACTGCCCGAGGGGGTGGTGGAGGCAGATTCAATTGTGGCCTTCAAAAGGGAACTGGATAAGTACTTGAAATGAAAAAATGTGCAGGGCTATGGGGATAGGGCGGGGCAATGGGACTAGCTGGATTGCTCATGCAGAGAGCCAGCGCCGACTCGATGGGCTGAATGGCCTCCTTCCGTGCTGTAACTGTCTATGATTCTATGACTCTATGATTCTATGAAGCAAAAGTTTCCTCGGTGGAATGGTATTCAGTAGCCTGCCAGTTAAACCAACCTTACTCTTCCAAGTTTCATTGAGGATAACGAAACTGGAATTTGTTCTCTATATTTGTTTATTATTGTTTGTTGTGAAGTGATCCTGCTAAATGCACAATCACTGGAACCTCAAGTGGAAGTCCACTTGTACTTTTACAATGTAATAAAAATGAGTTACAAAATCTGCAGCCAATAAAGATAAAATACATTTATTTGTTAACCAATAAACATTTAAAGGCTGTATTGCTGAGGCAGTTTATATAATCTGTAAAATGTCCTGTGGCCTACTAAGATTTTCAGCTCATAAATTTGCCAAGACTTGTTCCAGAGCTGTCAAATTCATTATCAAGTGCCTTAATTAACTTTCGCTAACTTTATGGAAAATCCCAAAAGAGAAGATTTATGAAACTTTTTAACTGTGTACATTTGCTGACATCAGTCTCTGTGAACCATGTCAATTAACCCAGTGTTTCCAAAGCCATTTGGAAATCGCAATTAATGAAGAAAGCGGGCGATTTACCATTTAGTACATGTATATATATTTCCTCCCAAAATGTATCTTCTCACATTTCTCTGCATGAAATATCATCTGACAACTATCTGCACAAACTACTAACCTCTCTCTATCTTCCTGGAGTCCTGTTTTTGTGTTGTCTGTAAACTTTGATATCATGCCCTTTATACCAGAGTCCAGGGGCATGGGCCCCGATTTTAGAATGAAGTAGCGGGTGTGTTGGGGTCGGGGGAGCTCCGAAAATCGTGGAAATCACAACCGGGTTCGGAACCCGGCTCCAACCCACAGACTTCGGGGTTCCCCACTGACGTGTCTGGGTGCATGCACCCCTCCCGAATGTGGAAGTCCCACCGGCAATTAAAGCCGGCGGCATGGTAGTTAAGAGAGTTATTTAGATACTTGAAGTGGGAAACATTCCATGTTCCACCAGACATATTTCAGCCAGCAGCCAGTTCAACATTCAAATGCTTGTTTGACAGATGGGGATAAAAGGTGAGTTATTGCAGCAGGGCACTCAGTTGTCTCAGACAAACTTTTGTGCTGGGAGATCTTTGTGTTTACACTGAAAATTCTTAGTTTCTACTCAGAATTCTTCTGTTTACACATATTTACCAACTTTTCAGACCCCCTCAAACTGACAACATCAGGATGGGGGGTTGGGCGGGAAGCCATGGCTGCATTCCCACGACATCCAAAGATGAGCAACATGACCATCCTCACCAGGCACGGCGTGCACTTCCACCACTTGGAGCTCCACAACACAGTGCTGCGCCACAGGCACCTGCACAAGAGCACTAGCCTCGCCACAGGATCTACAGACCGAGGCTCAGCTTCCTGGACCTCTCTGAGGAGCAGTGCATACGGAGGCTCAGAGTGAGTCGCCAGTTAGTCGCAGACATCTGCAGCCTCCTTCAGGCCGAGCTGCTCCTGGCTGGGCCTGGCGGCATCTCATTACCCGTCGCTGTTAAAACCACCACTGCCCTCAACTTCTTCACCTCCAGATCATTCCGGGTGCCACCGGGGACATCGCTGGGGTCTCTCAGTCGCCTGTACACAAGTGCATAAGGCAGGTCACCGACGGCTTGTTTCGCAGGGCCTCGCAGTATGTTAACTTCCCCATGGACGACCTCAGCCAGACGGAGAGGGCAGTGGGATTCCACTCTGTGGCTGGCTTCCCACAGGTGCAGGGTGAAATTGATTGCACCCATATAGCAATAGGAGCACCTCCACACAAGCCAGGACTGTTCATCAACAGAAAGGGCTATCACTCCATCAACACTCAGCTCGTTTGTGACCACCACAAAAGATTCCTTCATGTTTGTGCCAGATTCCCTGGCAGCTGCCACGATTCCTTTATTCTGAGGGAATCCAACATCCCGCCCCTCTCCCACGCACCGAACACCCTTAAGGGCTGGCTCCTTAGGGAACATGTGGTTCATGACACCTCTGAGGAACCCCATCACCGAGCAACAGCGACGATACAATGACAGTCACATCGCCACCAGGTCTATTATTGAGCATGCTATTGGGCTGATCAAGATGCGATTTAGGTGCCTTGATCGTTCTGGGGGAGCGCTTCAATACGCACCAGACAGAGTGGGTCACATTATCGTAGTGTGATGTGTCCTGCACAACAAGGCACAATAGAGAGGGGTGCAGCTTGATAAGTCTCCATCCACATCTGCCATCCACATTGAGGAGGAAGAGGAGGAGGAGGTGGAGGAGGACGAACCCATGGCCAGAGCAGCAGCTCACCTGTCTGCTCGTGAGACCAGGGAGTCATTGATATGTGAACGGTTCTCCTAACATCACAAAGTGAGAATAGTCCAGTCCTCAGACCACCGGGAAAGAGCAGCGCCCACACCAGCACCGCTCCCCCCCCAAAACCCTGCACAAAACAGTCCTACAACTATATATACACCCACTATAAAGTGACCCAATGGGTGGCATCAAGTGTTGCCTTTCATGGTAAAGCTCATGAAAGTGCCCAATCACAAAAGCCAGTCAAGAATGGGCAAGACGTGGTAGTAGTGGTGAGAATGATAACATTTGATATGATTTTAACCAAATCAAATATAAATGAAAAACATGACAGTCTGTCAGACACCCTTGTGCATACCCTTTGTGATCACAAAGCCTTAGCCTTTCTCTTCCTACTACTTCTACGTGGTGCATCCCCTGTGGCTGCAGCAGAGGTAGTGGCAGGTTCATGCTCTGACTTCTTAGATGCTTTCAGCCTACACCCTCTGGGTTTTGGAGCCCGTGAGGGCCCCTCCAAAGACTGCTCCACCTGCACCTGTGCAGGGGCAGACTCGGCCACCTGGAGAGGAGGCAGCATTGCGGGTACTGGTTGAGAGGGGGGCAACGGGTGAGACATGGGAGCACTTTGAGTGGCGTCCCCACTTCCATGTCCTCTGTCGCCATCATCCCTCTCATGGGCCAGGCCCACATCACTCCTACCACCCGGCTGGAGAACAGTTTGGAGGACATGTATGATGCCTTGGAAGTCCAGATATAAAATTTCTGTCTGCCTGTTTAAGGCGGCAGAATGTTGTTCACCCTGAGTCAGTTGTCAGAGTCTGAATGGACTCATTTGTGAGCCGTGCTTGAAGCTCAAAGAAGGCTAGCCTTCTTTCCATCGCAGACATTCCCGCACTCACCTGTGACACTATCTCAGACACTTGCTCACGTCCCTGTGACAGTATCTCAGAGATTCCCTCCTGTACCTGTGCCACCATTCCACTCGTGCAGGAGTTGGACTCTTCCATCCTCTGCGCTATTGTGGAGAGTGCGTGTGGCACCTGTTCCAGCACCTCGCAAATGTGCTGCTGTCCCTCGATCATTCTCCTTTTAAAGGATGGCCCCCAGGGTTCAGCATCTGTGTCCAGCTGAGCCAAGTCCGGAGAGGAGTGCTCCCACCGACACGGACTCTCCACAGCTGCCCCTGCCACCAGTATCTGCTCTTGCTCACATGTTTGTGGTAACTCACCAGGTGCCAACCCAACTAACTGAGGACTAGGACCCACCGAGGTGTGAGTATCTGCGCTGGTGGATGGCTCGCTAAGATGTGACGGTGCACCCTCAGAGGCCGGGAGCTCCTCTGAGGAATTGCCCTCTGCTGTCACAGCGGTTGTTGAAGGGCCTGTAAGAGAACAGAAGGCAATATTAAGCATCATTACAGCTGTGTCATGTTGCAATGAGCATATTGAGGAGTTGAACATGGCAAGAATTGTTAACATCAATTCATGTTGTGTGTGATGAATGTTAAAGTTGTGTCACCAGACGTTTGTGGGGTGCTAGTCTCCCGTCCCTGACGGACAGGCACTCGAGGGTGTGGCTGACCTCCAGCACCGCCTGCTTTGCGTCTGTGAGGACCACTACTTGTTGTGGCCCCCCTCCAGTCCTCGCCCTCTCCCGTGCATTTTAGGCTCTCTTCTCCTATAAGGGGAGAAAGTACAGACGTGTGAGTGAGTGATGGTGAAGTGGCCAACCGATGAATACATTGCTTTGGGTGGGGGTGACCATGAAAGATATGCATCAGAGGGTGAGTATGAGGCAGAGCCATCACACTGGATGAGGATTGGGGTGAGTGGTAGTTGTGGGGTGACTAATGGGGAGATGAGGAAGTGCTGAGGAAGTGCAGGCAAGATGAGGATGAGCCTTAAGTAGGTGTGAGGAGTGATGTGATGGAGTAGTGTTGTCAGTAGAAAGGGGGTGGTGGTGATGTGGAACACGGAGTGTAGGAGAATAAGTAAGTGTACTCACTTTTACTGACCTGGTTAGGTCATTGAAGTGCTTCCTCCACTGGATCCAGGTGCGGGAGATGTTGCTGCTGCTGGTGACCTCCTCTGCCACCTCGAGCCAGGCCTTCTTGTTGGCAGAGACAGCCCACTTCCTCCCGTCCGTGGGGTAAAACACTTCCCTCCTCCTCCTCACCCCGTCCAGTAGCTGCTGCAGTGAGGCTTCGCTGAACCTTGGAGCAGCTTTGCCCCTGTGCTGCTCCATTGTGGTTTCTGGGTCTTTGCTCCAGCAAAAGCCTTTGGAGGACTGCCCCTTTAAATAGGGCTCCTCCAGCTGACAGCCTGTGATGCGGGTGCGCAGTCTGCCCACTGCGCAGCTTTCGGACGGCAAACGGACATATTTTATTAGTTGGGTTACCCATGCGCCCATTCACCCCCGGCTGCCATCCCGTCTCCATTCTAAAATCGGGGCCTTGATTTTTACTTGGTCTGCTGTGAGTAAATAGTTAAACTTCCTTTAATACACAAGCCACAGAACTTTCTGTTTCTAAGCAGATCAGGCCTAAACAAGGCATGGTTTTCTTTGCCTTAATACCTTTATCACCTAAGCACGGGATTAAAAAATGTAGGCATTGATTAGTAATGAAAGAATGGTTCATTTCTAACTCGAAGCCATCCTCATCTATTCACTCATAAGAACATAAGAAGAACATAAGAAATAGGATCAGGAGTAGGACATTCAGCCCCTCAAGCCTGGTCCGCCATTCAATCAGATCATGGCTGATCTTTGACCTCATCCACTTTCCTGCCCGATCCCCATATCCCTTGACTCCCCCAAAGTCCAAAAATTGATGTATCTCATCCTTGAATATACAATTGCTTCCAGGTTTCCAGCGTGACAGCCAGCCAGATTGACAGGTGAAAGGCCAGGATTGGAGAGGAGGGAGAGATCAAGGGCCATGGAGAACATGCAGGGAGGGTGGGGGAGGGCATGGAGGACATGGGGTGGGGGGCAGTGGGGGTCAAGGGGGGGCATGGAGGACATGGGGGGGGCCGTGAAGGACATGGGGGGGCATGGAGGACATGGGGGTCGGCCGTGGAGGACAAGGGGGGGGCATGGAGGACATGGGGGGGGCCGTGGAGGATATGGGGGGGTGGGGTTTGTGGAGGACAGGGGTGACCATGGAGGACATGGGGGGGGTGGGGGGCGTGGATGACAAGTTGGGGGGGGGGGGGGCGGAGGGCAATATACTCATGTCCACATCTGTTAAAGTTGGGGCAGAGAAGCAAATATGCACCATTATGAAAGCCTGTGGGAAAATGTTTATGTGTGAACGTTGACCGCAAAGCTTTTTGGGCAAAATTCTATCATTTCACTTGTAAGTACGAGTTACAAATGTCCGTGTTTTTATAGCATGCATCAATTTCTACCCCTTGTTTTACCTTTGTGCATTAATGGTATATAAATAGTGTGTGCTGGCCTCCTTTTTCAGCAGACTCTGTCGGGCTGATACTGTGATAGGAGACATCCCTTATTATTGGGCACGGAGGTTCCAGGCCTTTGATCTGTCTGAGATGCTCAGCACATCTGATGCAGCCAGTCAGCGTAAAGTGCATTCAGAGCCTGTGTACCAACTGTGTGTGAGGCTCAGTAAGGGCCCGTGTTATCTGCATTTCAGATACACAGCGCCTGTGGGGCCGGGAGGTGATCGGGTCGGCAGAAGAGTCGGAGGTCGGGAGGGGGGTGTCGGACATCGGGGGAGGGTCAGCTGATCGTGGGGGTCCAACGATTTTCACCACCCACCCACCCCCAAAGCCACCCTTCGAGGTTAAAATTACTCTCTAGATATATATATTAAAACGAGCAATGGTCCTAAAACTGACCCTTGGAGGACACCACTGTTTACATTCCTTCAGTCCTGAAATACATCCATTAACCACTGCACTCCTTAATTTTTAAAAATTAGACATTTTTAAAATCTCCCCGAAAAATTGGTGATTAGCAAAAGAGCCAAAGGTGACATGAGGAAAAGTTTTTTCACACAGCGAGTGGTTAGGATCTGGAATGCACTGCCCGAGGGGGTGGTGGAGGCAGATTCAATCATGGCCTTCAAAAGGGAACTGGATAAGTACTTGAAGGGAAAAAATTTGGAGGGCTACAGGGAAAGGGCGGGGGGAGTGGGACTAGCTGGATTGCTCTTGCATAGAGCCGGTGCGGACTCGATGGGCCGAATGGCCTCCTTCCGTGCTGTAACCTTTCTATGATTCTATGACACTCCAGGGGCGATTTCAACTGCCCACTCGGTGGAAACTAAGCAGGCGGGCAGTTAAATTGGCCCGTAGGAATCTGCTGCCAACGTCCTACACAATCCCACAGGTTCTGATTTTAAACGGCTCTTCTAAAACCAGCGGGGTCCTTGTTTAAATATGCAGATCGGGCTCTGATGACATCATTGGGTCCAACTGCTATTTTAACCAGAGGCTAAAATAGCAGTTGGACCCAATGCTTTCCCACCAGGCCAACCTAGCAGGAAGAGGAGTCGGGGTCAGAAGAGGCCCAAAATGGTAAGTCTTTTTACTTTTTCTAATTTTTCTTGAGGGGGCCAGGAGGAGCAGGAGTGCCTCATCTGCCCCAAGCTTTCCCCCTCCCCATCACGAGGCCCTCATGAGGCCCTCCCAAATCCCCTCCCTACGACTTAGCTGAGTGCCGGGGACTGTTCCTTCGGTCCCTGGGCGGCGAGCTCCTGCAGCCTGACAATGCGCTCCTGCCCACCAGCTAGCTGCCGCTTCCCGCTGGTTTCGGACGGGGCACTGACTGAGTTAAAATCTTCCAAGCCTCACACTGCCAAGGACGGGACAGTTTACCACCAGCCCCGCCCTCCTGACTCCCGCCCCGTTAAAATTGGGGCTTCTGTTTTATAGAATCATAGAATCATAGAAGTTACAACATGGAAACAGGCCCTTCGGCCCAACATGTCCATGTCGCCCAGTTTATACCACTAAGCTAGTCCCAATTGCCTGCACTTGGCCCATATCCCTCGATACCCATCTTCCCCATGTAACTGTCCAAATGCTTTTTAAAAGACAAAATTGTACCCGCCTCTACTACTGCCTCTGGCAGCTCGTTCCAGACACTCACCACCCTTTGAGTGAAAAAATTGCCCCTCTGGATCCTTTTGTATCTCTCCCCTCTCACCTTAAATCTGTGCCCCCTCGTTATAGACTCCCCTACCTTTGGGAAAAGATTTTGACTATCGACCTTATCTATGCCCCTCATTATTTTATAGACTTCTATAAGATCACCCCTTAACCTCCTACTCTCCAGGGAATAAAGTCCCAGTCTGTCTAACCTCTCCCTGTAAGTCAAACCATCAAGTCCCGGTAGCATCCTAGTAAATCTTTTCTGCACTCTTTCTAGTTTAATAATATCCTTTCTATAATAGGGTGACCAGAACTGTACACAGTACTCCAAGTGTGGCCTCACCAATGCCCTGTACAACTTCAACAAGACATCCCAACTCCTGCATTCAATGTTCTGACCAATGAAACCAAGCATGCTGAATGCCTTCTTCACCACCCTATCCACCTGTGACTCCACTTTCAAGGAGCTATGAATCTGTACTCCTAGATCTCTTTGTTCTATAACTCTCCCCAACGCCCTACCATTAACGGAGTAGGTTCTGGCCAGATTCGATCTACCAAAATGCATCACCTCACATTTATCTAAATTAAACTCCATCTGCCATTCATCGGCCCACTGGCCCAATTTATCAAGATCCCGTTGCAATCCTAGATAACCTTCTTCACTGTCCACAATGCCACCAATCTTGGTGTCATCTGCAAACTTACTAACCATGCCTCCTAAATTCTCATCCAAATCATTAATATAAATAACAAATAACAGCGGACCCAGCACCGATCCCTGAGGCACACCGCTGGACACAGGCATCCAGTTTGAAAAACAACCCTCGACAACCACCCTCTGTCTTCTGTCGTCAAGCCAATTTTGTATCCAATTGGCTACCTCACCTTGGATCCCATGAGATTTAACCTTATGTAACAACCTACCATGCGGTACCTTGTCAAATGCTTTGCTGAAGTCCATGTAGACCACGTCTACTGCACAGCCCTCATCTATCTTCTTGGTTACCCCTTCAAAAAACTCAATCAAATTCGTGAGACATGATTTTCCTCTCACAAAACCATGCTGACTGTTCCTAATTAGTCCCTGCCTCTCCAAATGCCTGTAGATCCTGTCCCTCAGAATACCCTCTAACAACTTACCCACTACAGATGTCAGGCTCACTGGTCTGTAGTTCCCAGGCTTTTCCCTGCCGCCCTTCTTAAACAAAGGCACAACATTTGCTACCCTCCAATCTTCAGGCACCTCACCTGTAGCGGTGGATGATTCAAATATCTCTGCTAGGGGACCCGCAATTTCCTCCCTAACCTCCCATAACGTCCTGGGATACATTTCATCAGGTCCCGGAGATTTATCTACCTTGATGCGCGTTAAGACTTCCAGCACCTCCCTCTCTGTAATATGTACACTCCTCAAGACATCACTATTTATTTCCCCAAGTTCCCTAACATCCATGCCTTTCTCAACCGTAAATACCGATGTGAAATATTCATTCAGGATCTCACCCATCTCTTGTGGTTCCGCACTTAGATGACCTTGTTGATCCTTAAGAGGCCCTACTCTCTCCCTAGTTACCCTTTTGCCCTTTATGTATTTGTAGAAGCTCTTTGGATTCACCTTTGACTGATCTGCCAAAGCAATCTCATATCCCCTTTTTGCCCTCCTGATTTCTCTCTTAACTCTACTCCGGCAATCTCTATACTCTTCAAGGGATCCACTTGATCCCAGCTGCCTATGCATGTCATATGCCTCCTTCTTATTTTTGACTAGTGCCTCAATCTCCCGAGTCATCCAAGGTTCCCTACTTCTACCAGCCTTGCCCTTCACTTTATAAGGAATGTGCTTACCCTGAACCCTGGTTAACACACTTTTGAAAGCCTCCCACTTACCAGACGTCCCTTTGCCTGCCAACAGACTCTCCCAATCAACTTCTGAAAGTTCCTGTCTAATACCATCAAAATTGGCCTTTCCCCAATTTAGAATTTTAACTTTTGGGCCAGACCTATCCTTCTCCATAGCTATCTTAAAACTAATGGAATTATGATCACTGGTCCCAAAGTGATCCCTCACTAACACTTCTGTCACCTGCCCTTCCTTATTTCCCAAGAGGAGGTCAAGTTTTGCCCCCTCTCTAGTCGGGCCATCCACATACTGAATGAGAAATTCCTCCTGAATACACTCAACAAATTTCTCTCCATCCAAGCCCCTAATGCTATGGCTGTCCCAGTCAATGTTGGGAAAGTTAAAGTCCCCTACTATTACCACCCTATTTTTCTTGCAGCTGTCTGTAATCTCCTTACATATTTGCTCCTCAATTTCCCGTTGACTATTTGGGGGTCTGTAGTACAATCCTATCAAAGTGATCTCTCCCTTCTTATTTTTCAGTTCTACCCATATGGACTCAGTGGGCGAACCCTCGGATATATCCCCTCTCACTACTGCCGTGATGTTCTCCCTAATCAAGAACGCAACTCCCCCTCCTCTCTTACCTCCTGCTCTATCTTTCCTATAGCATCTGTACCCTGGAACATTGAGCTGCCAGTCCTGCCCCTCCCTTAGCCATGTTTCAGTAATAGCTATAACATCCCAGTCCCATGTACCCATCCATGCCCTGAGTTCATCTGCCTTGCCCATCAGACTTCTTGCATTGAAATAAATGCAGTTTAATCTAGACTTCCCTTGGTCTTTGCCCTGCTTTCTCAGACCATCTGTCTGGTCATGTTCTGTACACTCTCCCTTACTGCCTTTTGTTTCTGTCACCACTTTATTTCCCACTGACTTCCTGCATCGGTTCCCATCCCCCTGCCACATTAGTTTAAACCCTCCCCAACAGCACTGGCAAACACTCCCGCTAGGACATTGGTTCCAGTCCTGCCCAGATGCAGACCGTCCAATTTGTACTGGTCCCACCTCCCCCAGAACCGGTTCCAATGGCCCAGGAATTTGAATCCCTCCAGCTTGCACCATCTCTCAAGCCACGTATTCATCTTAGCTATCCTGTCATTCCTACTCTGACTAACCCGTGGCACTGGTAGCAATCCTGAGATTACTACCTTTGAGGTCCTACTCTTTAGTTTAACTCCTAACTCCCTAAATTCAGCTTGTAGGACCTCATCCTGTTTTTTACCTATATCGTTGGTGCCTATATGCACCACGACAACTGGCTGTTCACCCTCCCCCTCCAGAATGTCCTGCAGCCGCTCCGAGACATCCTTGACCCTTGCACCAGGGAGGCAACATACCATCCTGGAGTCTCGGTTGCGTCCGCAGAAACGCCTGTCTATTCCCCTTACAATCGAGTCCCCTATCACTATAGCTCTGCCACTCTTTTTCCTGCCCTCCTGTGCAGCAGAGCCAGCCACGGTGCCATGAACCTGGCCACTGCCACCTTCCCCTGGTGAGCCATCTCCGCCAACAGTATCCAAAACGGTATACCTGTTTTGGAGGGAGATGACCGCAGGGGACCCCTGCACTGCCTTCCTACTCTTCCTCTGTCTGTTGGTCACCCATTCACTATCTCCCTCAGTAATTTTTATCTGCGGTGTGACCAACTCACTGAACGTGCTATCCACGACTTTCTCAGCATCGCGGATGCTCCAAAGTGAGTCCATCCGCAGCTCCAGAGCCGTCAAGCGGTCAAACAATAGCTGCAGCTGGACACACTTCCCGCAGGTGAAGGAATCAGGGATACAGGAAGGAGCCCTGAATTCCCACATCCCACAAGAGGAACATGACACGGCGCTGGGATCTCCTGCCATGACTTAACCCTTAAATTAGCTTAAGAACAACTACAATGTCAAGAGAAAAAAAAAGGAAAGAAAAACTACTTACCACTCCCTTTAAGGAGTTTACTCCTTTAAATTGTTCTCAATTTAGAGAATGTTAACTACACTAGGGACCTTGATTCACTAAAAAATAAACGCTACTTCCTATAAGACCTGCAGACCTTCCCTTTCCTTTTACTTCAGTTACTGTAGATAAGGAGAAATACTCACCTGAACCTACTCACCAATCAGGTGCCTCCCCTGTGTCGCGTCCCGATCTGATTCCTGACGTCACTTCGAACTCGGTCGCAGCTCCGCTCGGCTCGGCTCCTCTCAGCGCTCTGAAATCCCGCCTTTTATCGGACGCTCCCTCCGCTCGGCTCGGCTCCTCTCAGCTGTTCTCAGCGCTCTGAAATCCCGCCTTTTATCGGACGCTCCCTCCGCTCGGCTCGGCTCCTCTCAGCTGTTGTCAGCGCTCTGAAATCCCGCCTTTTATCGGACGCTCCCTCCGCTCGGCTCCTCTCAGCTGTTCTCAGCGCTCTGAAATCCCGCCTTTTATCGGACGCTCCCTCCGCTCGGCTCGGCTCCTCTCAGCTGTTCTCAGCGCTCTGAAATCCCGCCTTTTATCGGACGCTCCCTCCGCTCGGCTCGGCTCCTCTCAGCTGTTCTCAGCGCTCTGAAATCCCGCCTTTTATCGGACGCTCCCTCCGCTCGGCTCGGCTCCTCTCAGCTGTTCTCAGCGCTCTGAAATCCCGCCTTTTATCGGACGCTCCCTCCGCTCGGCTCGGCTCCTCTCAGCTGTTCTCAGCGCTCTGAAATCCCGCCTTTTATCGGACGCTCCCTCCGCTCGGCTCGGCTCCTCTCAGCTGTTCTCAGCGCTCTGAAATCCCGCCTTTTATCGGACGCTCCCTCCGCTCCGCTCGGCTCCTCTCAGCTGTTCTCAGCGCTCTGAAATCCCGCCTTTTATCGGACGCTCCCTCCGCTCGGCTCGGCTCCTCTCAGCTGTTCTCAGCGCTCTGAAATCCCGCCTTTTATCGGACGCTCCCTCCGCTCCGCTCGGCTCCTCTCAGCTGTTCTCAGCGCTCTGAAATCCGCCTTTTATCGGACGCTCCCTCCGCTCCGCTCGGCTCCTCTCAGCTGTTCTCAGCGCTCTGAAATCCCGCCTTTTATCGGACGCTCCCTCCGCTCCGCTTCCTATTCATGCCGACACATTCTCTTTAATAGCATGGGGTCAACTGTTGCATATTACGTACATCGGGCGGGTGGTGAGCTGGGCATTCGCTCTGCTTGCCCAATGAGATTAGCAGGAGGCCTGATCCATTTTTTTGGTCATGCCTCATCATAATATCCAGGGCAAGGTGCCAGTGCTATTGTGCTGCCTGTAGGCAGTTCACCAATTGGGAGAACAGGAAATCTGGCAGGGCTGCCTCGATTGAAAGGCAGCCTGCACCTCCTAAAAGGAAGGTGCACTTTTTATATGGTGGATACTAGAACTTGTCTTTCACATTCTGCTGAAGACTGCAGCCAGGGTTTTCGGATGGAGCTGTAGAGGTGCTCAAAGAGCAAGTTAGCAGCAGATAGGAGATCTTCTTCGCGAGTGATGGTTGCTGGGTGCCCAAGCAGATTTCTCATCAGCAATAGAGAGAGGTGGCAGAACATGTACATACTACAAGCATTGTTCTCAGGACCTGCAACAATGCAGGAAAAAAATTAATGACCTCATCAGAGCTGCAAAGGTAAGACTCCCCTTCGCATCTTTCTTACTCTTTTCTACTTGACTGCACTTCTTCTGCTTGAACTTGTGCACTCAGGACCTGCTACAGCTTTTATTACTATTTCCCCCTCTTCCCTACACCTGCTGCTTCTTCTTCTCATCATGCTAAGTTTCCTCACACATCTTCAGAGCTCTTCAACAGGGAACACAGTGAGTCACTTCCACTCTTCTTGCAAGACAAGCTGGCACACAACAGGAGGAAGTGTACAAAATTAGGACAAGCTCTTCCCTCAATACAAGTGCTCATACTAATGGAGGAGACGAACATCTACATAATTGGCAAAGGGTGAACACACAGCATTGGAGATGGCGAGGTTGGAGGTCATGCATATTAGGGTATTTGGGCATCTCACCTTCCTTCTCTCTTCATACTGAACTCTCTCCCTCACAATCAGCATGACAACCTGGTGGTGCATAGCACTACCACTCATCTTCTATGTGCTAACCCTTGACCCTCTCCCCTCATTCTAGATTCTTCAGAAGTCTCGGGACAAGTTGCAGCAGATGCTGAGGAGGAGAGCATTCGCGCCAGACAAGTGCCAGGCAATGACCATCTCCAACAAGAGAGAGTCTAACCACCTCCCCTTGACATTCAACGGCATTACCGTCGCCGAACCCCCACCATCAACATCCTGGGGGTCACCATTGACCAAAAACTTAACTGGACCAGCCATATAAATACTGTGGCTACAAGAGCAGGTCAGAAGCTGGGTATTCTGTAGCAACTCACCAAGGCTTCTTCGACAGCACCTCCCAAACCCGCGACCTCTAGCACTCAGAAGGACAAGAGCAGCAGGCGTATGGGAACAACACCACTTGCACGTTCCCCTCCAAGTCACACACCATCCTGACTTGGAAATATATCGCCGTTCCTTCATCGTCGCTGGGCCAAAATCCTGGAACTCCCTTCCTAACAGCACTGTGGGAGAACCTTCACCACACAGACTACAGCGGTTCACGAAGGCGGCTCACCACCACCTTCTCAAGGGCAATTAGGGATGGGTAATAAATGCCGGCTTCGCCAGTGACGCCCACATCCCATGAATGAATAAAAAAAAACCCTCATGAAGATGCACCATCACTCGCACCCACCCATCCAAGCAACAGCACTGAAATTGTCATGCCTCGTACTATAGATAGTGAGTTAGAGGGGTCTGCACTCAGTGTTTCACTGAGCCCAAGTAAGCAGGAGCAAGTGCAGGTGGAAGAAACTCACCGAAGGGTAAGTTCATGCCGAGCTTTGTTGGAAAGGACAGAGATGCAGACTTCAGAAGAATGATTTATCTGCATTGGACTGCCTGCCACAGAGCTCCCGCAGCATGCCAGAGAGTATGGGATTCTGCATCTCTCAGGGATGCCAATACTGGGGCCATGCAGGCTCTGCGTTCAACCATCTCCTCTACCTTGGACAGACTGAGTAGACAAGGGCTTCAATCGGATCACGGATCTCCTACAGATTGCTCTCCTGCATATCAGTGGGCGAACCGAGCCGCAGTCCCATGGGAGTGGGACTTGCCACAGGACTCCATATCCACCAGCAGTGCCCTGCGACTGCTGTATGTACAATCTATAGGATGCACTGCAGCAGTTCACCAAGCTTACTTTGATAACACCTCCCAACCCCACAGCTTCACCAAGATGGACAAGAGCAGCAATGTCTTGGGAACACCATCACCTCCAAGTTCCCCTCCAAGTCACACAACATCCTGACTTGGACATATAATCGCCTTTGCTTCATTGTCACTGGGTCAGTACCCTGGAATATGCTACCTAACACCATTGTGGGAGCACCACCATCACAAGGAGAAGGCTGACCATCGCCTTCTCAGGGAAGGTAGTGATCGGCAGTAAATGCAGCCTTACCAACATCACCCACATCCAAAGACCAAATAAAAAGAAAGTTAGCTTTCAAGGCCCTGCAGTATGATGTTGGGACTCACTCAGGTACCTTGTCTAATTATGCTTGCGAGCTGAAAGAAAGAGCCTTCAAGATTTGTCACAGTGGGGGGACAGGAAAGACAGTAACCTGCACACTGGCTTCCAGACCCTGGCGGGGAGGGGGAGGGGGGGGGTGCGGGGGAGGTGCAGGATGCAGACTGCTTGCTGCTTCTCGGTTTTCAGGATCTGGTAGTTGTCATTAGGCCAGATGGCATGCTGATCAGTGGGGAAATATAGGTGCAGTCATTAGTCTGCAGGCAAGTGGCCCAGCACTTGGCCCCCTCTCTGATGGCTGCTGAAGTTGAAGTGATTCTGCGTGAGATGATTGCGAGGAGGGTGTTCTTCTGTGCCACTCTACAGTACCATGCCACAGGTCAGAACTGCAGCAGGCCTGCCAGAAAGTGCAGCCCAATTTCAGGCTGCAGTTCACTGCTACCATCCCTGCACAGATGCAAGCTCTATGCTACATGGTAGCCATGGGTGTCCTTGCAGCAGATAGCAGAGTATGGCATCTTTCCCTCTGCTGATCCAGCCCCTCAGAAAGCAGATTACCACAGTCATTCCCTGGTAGGCTGGCCAGGCCCCACAAGTAGGGCCAAACAGACAATGTTGGCTTCTGATTGCTGGCTCCTGACATGTCTTCTTTCAAGTAATGCCATGTAAGGCATGGCATGTTGTGATTGCGATGCTCCTGAACAATCTTCCAGCGTAAGGGCAAGACAGGCATTGACAACTCATTGTGATACCACCAGCGGTCTCCTCAGTGCAAACATCATTGAGAAGATGTAAGGTTTCCCTGTTACACAAGTTTATTTGGTTTGAACCGCATGGATTGTAATAAGTCACAGAGGAATAATGGTCAATCAAGTACCCTTTATTAGTAATTACGGCAACAGTTTGCCAAGCAAAGTAGTCATTCAACTTTATCTGAGGGAGTGATACTCAAGTCCAACAAGGCGATCAAATCCCAAGTCCTGGGAATATCATCTTCTTCGAGTTTTCCTTACTTGTTGCACCGAGCGTCCTCTTCTCTCCTGCTCACCCCTTCAGATGATCAGGGATCTTTTTTTACACAGTCCAAACAGGCTTTCACGTGTACATCACGATAGGTGTCGTTCTTTTTGATTTGTTAATAGTTCTTTGGCCGGCTGCCTGTCTGATCCTCATTTAGGTCATGCAACAAACCATGGAGTGTCTGACTCATGGCCCAGACATTGATGTGGTCAGAGCCCAAAGCTCATGTCTGTGGTTTACCACTGTAGATATTATTGCATCAGAAAATACAGGTCAGCGGTGAATCAGTAACCATTAATTTAACCCTTCTCTTCTTGTACTGTAATGAAGTCCATCATGCTTTTCGACTATACATTAGTGGACCATCATGTCTCTTATCCCCATTAATGGACCATCATTTCTCTTATCCCCATTAGTGGACCATCATGTCTCTTATCCCCATTAATGGACCATCATGTCTCTTATCCCCATTAGTGGACCATCATTTCTCTTATCCCCATTAGTGGACCATCATGTCTCTTATCCCCATTAGTGGACCATCATGTCTCTTATCCCCATTAGTGGACCATCATGTCTCTTATCCCCATTAGTGGACCATCATGTCTCTTATCCCCATTAGTGGACCATCATGTCTCTTATCCCCATTAGTGGACCATCATGTCTCTTATCCCCATTAATGGACCATCATGTCTCTTATCCCCATTAGTGGACCATCATGTCTCTTATCCCCATTAGTGGACCATCATTTCTCTAATCCCCATTAGTGGACCATCATTTCTCTTATCCCCATTATTGGACCATCATTTCTCTTATCCCCATTAATGGACCATCATTTCTCTAATCCCCATTAGTGGACCATCATTTCTCTTATCCCCATTAGTGGACCATCATTTCTCTTATCCTCATTAGTGGACCATCATTTCTCTTATCCCCATTAAAGGACCATCATTTCTCTTATCCCCATTAGTGGACCATCATTTCTCTTATCCCCATTAGTGGACCATCATGTCTCTTATACCCATTAGTGGACCATCATTTCTCTTATACCCATTAGTGGACCATCATTTCTCTTATACCCATTAGTGGACCATCATGTCTCTTATCCCCATTAGTGGACCATCATGTCTCTTATCCCCATTAGTGGACCATCATGTCTCTTATCCCCATTAGTGGACCATCATGTCTCTTATCCCCATTAGTGGACCATCATGTCTCTTATCCCCATTAGTGGACCATCATTTCTCTTATACCCATTAGTGGACCATCATTTCTCTAATCCCCATTAGTGGACCATCATTTCTCTAATCCCCATTAGTGGACCATCATTTCTCTTATCCCCATTAGTGGACCATCATTTCTCTAATCCCCATTAGTGGACCATCATTTCTCTAATCCCCATTAGTGGACCATCATTTCTCTTATCCCCATTAGTGGACCATCATTTCTCTTATCCCCATTAGTGGACCATCATTTCTCTAATCCCCATTAGTGGACCATCATTTCTCTTATCCCCATTAGTGGACCATCATTTCTCTTATCCCCATTAATGGACCATCATGTCTCTTATCCCCATTAATGGACCACCATTTCTCTTATCCCCATTAATGGACCATCATGTCTCTTATCCTCATTAGTGGACCATCATTTCTCTTATCCCCATTAGTGGACCATCATGACTCTTATCCCCATTAATGGACCATCATGTCTCTTATCCCCATTAGTGGACCATCATGTCTCTTATCCCCATTAGTGGACCATCATGTCTCTTATCCCCATTAGTGGACCATCATGTCTCTTATCCCCATTAGTGGACCATCATTTATCTTATCCCCATTAGTGGACCATCATTTCTCTTATCCCCATTAGTGGACCATCATGTCTCTAATCCCCATTAATGGATCATCATTTCTCTTATCCCCATTAGTGGACCATCATGTCTCTAATCCCCATTAATGGACCATCATTTCTCTTATCCTCATTAGTGGACCATCATGTCTCGATATCCCCATTAATGGACCACCATTTCTCTTATCCCCATTAGTGGACCATCATGTCTCTAATCCCCATTAATGGACCATCATTTCTCTTATCCCCATTAATGGACCACCATTTCTCTTATCCTCATTAGTGGACCATCATTTCTCTTATCCCCATTAGTGGACCATCATGTCTCTAATCCCCATTAATGGACCATCATTTCTCTTATCCTCATTAGTGGACCATCATTTCTCTTATCCCCATTAGTGGACCATCATTTATCTTATCCCCATTAATGGACCATCATTTCTCTTTTCCCAATTAGTGGACCATCATTTCTCTTATCCCCATTAATGGACCATCATTTCTCTTATCCCCATTAATGGACCATCATTTCTCTTATCCCCATTAGTGGACCATCATTTCTCTTATCCCCATTAATGGACCATCATTTCTCTTATCCCCATTAGTGGACCATCATTTCTCTTATCCCCATTAGTGGACCATCATTTCTCTTATCCCCATTAATGGACCATCATTTATCTTATCCCCATTAGTGGACCATCATGTCTCTTATCCCCATTAATGGACCATCATTTCTCTTATCCCCATTAGTGGACCATCATTTATCTTATCCCCATTAGTGGACCATCATTTCTCTTATCCCCATTAGTGGACCATCATTTCTCTTATCCCCATTAATGGACCATCATGTCTCTTATCCCCATTAGTGGACCATCATTTCTCTTATCCCCATTAGTGGACCATCATGTCTCTTATCCCCATTAGTGGACCATCATTTCTCTTATCCCCATTAGTGGACCATCATTTCTCTTATCCCCATTAGTGGACCATCATTTCTCTTATCCCCATTAATGGACTATCATTTCTCTTATCCCCATTAGTGGACCATCATTTCTCTTATCCCCATTAGTGGACCATCATGTCTCTTATCCCCATTAGTGGACCATCATTTCTCTTATCCCCATTAATGGACCATCATGTCTCTTATCCCCATTAGTGGACCATCATGTCTCTTATCCCCATTAATGGACCATCATGTCTCTTATCCCCATTAGTGGACCATCATGTCTCTTATCCCCATTAGTGGACCATCATTTCTCTAATCCCCATTAGTGGACCATCATTTCTCTTATCCCCATTATTGGACCATCATTTCTCTTATCCCCATTAATGGACCATCATTTCTCTAATCCCCATTAGTGGACCATCATTTCTCTTATCCCCATTAGTGGACCATCATTTCTCTTATCCTCATTAGTGGACCATCATTTCTCTTATCCCCATTAAAGGACCATCATTTCTCTTATCCCCATTAGTGGACCATCATTTCTCTTATCCCCATTAGTGGACCATCATGTCTCTTATACCCATTAGTGGACCATCATTTCTCTTATACCCATTAGTGGACCATCATTTCTCTTATACCCATTAGTGGACCATCATGTCTCTTATCCCCATTAGTGGACCATCATGTCTCTTATCCCCATTAGTGGACCATCATGTCTCTTATCCCCATTAGTGGACCATCATGTCTCTTATCCCCATTAGTGGACCATCATGTCTCTTATCCCCATTAGTGGACCATCATTTCTCTTATACCCATTAGTGGACCATCATTTCTCTAATCCCCATTAGTGGACCATCATTTCTCTAATCCCCATTAGTGGACCATCATTTCTCTTATCCCCATTAGTGGACCATCATTTCTCTAATCCCCATTAGTGGACCATCATTTCTCTAATCCCCATTAGTGGACCATCATTTCTCTTATCCCCATTAGTGGACCATCATTTCTCTTATCCCCATTAGTGGACCATCATTTCTCTAATCCCCATTAGTGGACCATCATTTCTCTTATCCCCATTAGTGGACCATCATTTCTCTTATCCCCATTAATGGACCATCATGTCTCTTATCCCCATTAATGGACCACCATTTCTCTTATCCCCATTAATGGACCATCATGTCTCTTATCCCCATTAGTGGACCATCATTTCTCTTATCCCCATTAGTGGACCATCATTTCTCTTATCCCCATTAGTGGACCATCATTTCTCTTATCCTCATTAGTGGACCATCATGTCTCTTATCCCCATTAGTGGACCACCATTTCTCTTATCCCCATTAGTGGACCATCATTTCCCTTATCCTCATTAGTGGACCATCATTTCTCTTATCCCCATTAGTGGACCATCATGACTCTTATCCCCATTAATGGACCATCATGTCTCTTATCCCCATTAGTGGACCATCATGTCTCTTATCCCCATTAGTGGACCATCATGTCTCTTATCCCCATTAGTGGACCATCATGTCTCTTATCCCCATTAGTGGACCATCATTTATCTTATCCCCATTAGTGGACCATCATTTCTCTTATCCCCATTAGTGGACCATCATGTCTCTAATCCCCATTAATGGATCATCATTTCTCTTATCCCCATTAGTGGACCATCATGTCTCTAATCCCCATTAATGGACCATCATTTCTCTTATCCTCATTAGTGGACCATCATGTCTCGATATCCCCATTAATGGACCATCATTTCTCTTATCCCCATTAGTGGACCATCATGTCTCTAATCCCCATTAATGGACCATCATTTCTCTTATCCCCATTAATGGACCACCATTTCTCTTATCCCCATTAGTGGACCATCATTTCTCTTATCCCCATTAGTGGACCATCATTTCTCTTATCCCCATTAGTGGACCATCATTTCTCTTATCCCCATTAGTGGACCATCATTTCTCTAATCCCCATTAATGGACCATCATGTCTCTTATCCTCATTAATGGACCATCATTTCTCTTATCCCCATTAGTGGACCACCATTTCTCTTATCCCCATTAGTGGACCATCATTTCTCTTATCCCCATTAGTGGACCATCATTTCTCTTATCCCCATTAGTGGACCATCATTTCTCTTATCCTCATTAGTGGACCATCATTTCTCTTATCCCCATTAATGGACCATCATGTCTCTTATCCCCATTAATGGACCACCATTTCTCTTATCCCCATTAATGGACCATCATGTCTCTTATCCCCATTAGTGGACCATCATTTCTCTTATACCCATTAGTGGACCATCATTTCTCTAATCCCCATTAGTGGACCATCATTTCTCTAATCCCCATTAGTGGACCATCATTTCTCTTATCCCCATTAGTGGACCATCATTTCTCTAATCCCCATTAGTGGACCATCATTTCTCTAATCCCCATTAGTGGACCATCATTTCTCTTATCCCCATTAGTGGACCATCATTTCTCTTATCCCCATTAGTGGACCATCATTTCTCTAATCCCCATTAGTGGACCATCATTTCTCTTATCCCCATTAGTGGACCATCATTTCTCTTATCCCCATTAATGGACCATCATGTCTCTTATCCCCATTAATGGACCACCATTTCTCTTATCCCCATTAATGGACCATCATGTCTCTTATCCTCATTAGTGGACCATCATTTCTCTTATCCCCATTAGTGGACCATCATGACTCTTATCCCCATTAATGGACCATCATGTCTCTTATCCCCATTAGTGGACCATCATGTCTCTTATCCCCATTAGTGGACCATCATGTCTCTTATCCCCATTAGTGGACCATCATGTCTCTTATCCCCATTAGTGGACCATCATTTATCTTATCCCCATTAGTGGACCATCATTTCTCTTATCCCCATTAGTGGACCATCATGTCTCTAATCCCCATTAATGGATCATCATTTCTCTTATCCCCATTAGTGGACCATCATGTCTCTAATCCCCATTAATGGACCATCATTTCTCTTATCCTCATTAGTGGACCATCATGTCTCGATATCCCCATTAATGGACCACCATTTCTCTTATCCCCATTAGTGGACCATCATGTCTCTAATCCCCATTAATGGACCATCATTTCTCTTATCCCCATTAATGGACCACCATTTCTCTTATCCTCATTAGTGGACCATCATTTCTCTTATCCCCATTAGTGGACCATCATGTCTCTAATCCCCATTAATGGACCATCATTTCTCTTATCCTCATTAGTGGACCATCATTTCTCTTATCCCCATTAGTGGACCATCATTTATCTTATCCCCATTAATGGACCATCATTTCTCTTATCCCAATTAGTGGACCATCATTTCTCTTATCCCCATTAATGGACCATCATTTCTCTTATCCCCATTAATGGACCATCATTTCTCTTATCCCCATTAGTGGACCATCATTTCTCTTATCCTCATTAGTGGACCATCATGTCTCTTATCCCCATTAGTGGACCACCATTTCTCTTATCCCCATTAGTGGACCATCATTTCTCTTATCCTCATTAGTGGACCATCATTTCTCTTATCCCCATTAGTGGACCATCATTTCTCTTATCCCCATTAGTGGACCATCATTTCTCTAATCCCCATTAATGGACCATCATGTCTCTTATCCTCATTAATGGACCATCATTTCTCTTATCCCCATTAGTGGACCACCATTTCTCTTATCCCCATTAGTGGACCATCATTTCTCTTATCCCCATTAGTGGACCATCATTTCTCTTATCCCCATTAGTGGACCATCATTTCTCTTATCCCCATTAGTGGACCATCATTTCTCTAATCCCCATTAATGGACCATCATGTCTCTTATCCTCATTAATGGACCATCATTTCTCTTATCCCCATTAGTGGACCACCATTTCTCTTATCCCCATTAGTGGACCATCATTTCTCTTATCCCCATTAGTGGACCATCATTTCTCTTATCCCCATTAGTGGACCATCATTTCTCTTATCCTCATTAGTGGACCATCATTTCTCTTATCCCCATTAATGGACCATCATGTCTCTTATCCCCATTAATGGACCACCATTTCTCTTATCCCCATTAATGGACCATCATGTCTCTTATCCCCATTAATGGACCATCATTTCTCTTATCCCCATTAATGGACCATCATGTCTCTTATCCCCATTAATGGACAATCATTTCTCTTATCCCCATTAGTGGACCATCATTTCTCTTATCCCCATTAATGGACCATCATGTCTCTTATCCCCATTAATGGACCATCATTTCTCTTATCCCCATTAGTGGACCATCATTTCTCTTATCCCCATTAGTGGACCACCATTTCTCTTATCCCCATTAATGGACCATCATTTCTCTTATCCCCATTAATGGACCACCATTTCTCTTATCCCTATTAGTGGACCATCATTTCTCTTATCCCCATTAATGGACCATCATTTCTCTTATCCCCATTAATGGACCATCATGTCTCTTATCCCCATTAACCATCCTTCCAAGAGGAGCCTCCACTAACAGGCTTCGCTACCCCTTTCTGTACCTCTTGGGGTGCAGGGGCGGGCAGGAGGGAATAGAGCACCTCTCAGGCAGCCTGACCTGCCTGGCAGCTTTCCACTAGTTCTCTTTTCCACCGGACATGTTGGCCCCGATATTAGAATGGAGGCGGGATGGCAGCGGGGGGGTGAATGGGCGCATGGGTAACCCGACCAATAAAAAATGTCCGTTTCCCACGCGATCGCAATTGAATTGGTGCCACTTAATGTGGCTTTCGGGTTTGCCGTCAGAAAGCTGCACAGTGGGCAGACTGCGCAACCGCATCAATGGCCATTGCTCCAAAGGAGTTTGCTGGAGCAAAGACCCAGAAACCACAATGGAGCATCACAGGGGCAAGGCTGCTCCAAGGTTTAGCAATGCTTCACTCAAGGTGCTACTGGGCGGGGTGAGGAGGAGGAGGGAAATGTTTTACCCCACAGACGGGAGGAAGTGGCCTGCCTCTGCCACCAAGAAGGCCTGGCTCGAGGTGGCAGAGGAGGTCACCAGCAGCAGCAACATCTCCCGCACCTGGATCCAGTGCAGGAAGCGTTTCAATGACCTAACTTGGTCAGCAAAAGTGAGTACACTTACTCATTCTCCTACACTCCGTCTTCCACATCACCGCCCCCACTCCCCAACTCATTCTGCACTGCCAACACTACTCCATCACATCACTCCTCACACCCACTTAAGGCTCATCCTCAACTTACCTGCATTTCCTCAGCACTTCCTCACCTCCCCATTCGTCATCCCACCACTACCATTCACCCCAATCCTCTGATGCAACTCTTTCATAGTCAGCCTCACCCAAAGCAATGCATGCATTGGCTGACCACTTCACCGTTCACATATCGGTGACTCCCTGGCCTCACGAGCAGCCAGGTGAGCCGCTGCTCTGCCCATGGGTTCCTGCTCCTCCTCCTCAATGTGGAAGGCAGATGTTTGCTTTTTGTTAGTGACATTAAATGTTATCATTCTCACCACTACTGCCACGTCTTGCAGGGCCCTTTCATGAGGCTCACCATGAACAGCCACCCATTGGGTCATTTACAGTGGGTGTATATGTAGTTGCAGGACTGTTTAGTGCAGGGAGGGTTGGGCGGTCTGGTGCAGGCGCTGCTCTTTCCAGGTGGTCTGAGGACTGGACTCCTTACACATTCTGATGTTAGGAGAACCGTTCACATATCAGTGACTCCCTGGCCTCACGAGTAGCCAGGTGAGCTGCTGCTCTGCCCATGGGTTCGTCCTCCTCCTCCTCCTCCTCAATGTGGATGGCAGATGTGGATGGGGCCTCCTCAAACGACACTCTGTTGTGCCCTGTTGTGCAGGACACAACGCACTACTCGACACCATCCAGGACAAAGCAGCCCGCTTGATTGGCACCCCATCCACCACCCTAAACATTCACTCCCTTCACCACCGGCGCACTGTGGCTGCAGTGTGTACCATCCACAGGATGCACTGCAGCAACTCGCCAAGGCTTCTTCAACAGCACCTCCCAAACCCACGACCTCTACCACCTAGAAGGACAAGAGCAGCAGGTTCATGGGAACAACACCACCTGCACGTTCCCCTCCAAGTCACACACCATCCCGACTTGGAAATATATCGCCGTTCCTTCATCGTCGCTAGGTCAAAATCCTGGAACTCCCTTCCTAACAGCACTGTGGGAGAACCGTTATCACACGGACTGCAGCGGTTCAAGAAGGTGGCTCACCACCACCTTCTCAAGGGCAATTAGGGATGGGCAATAAATGCCGGCCTCACCAGTGAGGCCCACATCCCATGAACGAATGAAAAAAAATGTGACCCACTCTGTCTGGTGCGTATTGAAGTGCTCCCCCAGAACGATCAAAGCACCTAAATCGCATCTTGAGCAGCCCTATAGCATGCTCAATTGTAGACCTGGTGGCGATGTGGCTGTCATTATATCGACGCTGTTGCTCGGTGATGGGGTTCCTCAGAGGTGTCATGAGCCACGTGTGGAGGGGGTATCCCTTGTCCCCAAGGAGCCAGCCTTGAAGGATGTTCAGTGCGTGGAAGAGGGGCGGGATGTTGGATTCCCTCAGAATGAGGAATCGTGGCAGCTGCCAGGGAATCTGGCGCACACGTGAAGGAATCTTTTGCGGTGGTCACAAACGAGCTGAGTGTTGATGGAGTGATACCCCTTCCTGTTGATGAACAGTCCTGGCTCGTGTGGAGGTGCTCCTATTGTTATATGGGTGCAATCGATTGCACCCTGTACACGTGGGAAGCCAGCTACAGTGTGGAATCCCACTGCCCTCTCCGTCTGGCTGAGGTCTTCCATGGGGAAGTTGACGTAGTGCAAGGCCCTGCGAAACAGGCCGAAGATCACCTGCCTTATGTACTTGCGTGCAGAAGGCTGAGAGACCCCGGCGACGTCACCGGTGGCACCCTGGAATGATCCAGAGGCAAAGAAGTTGAGGGCAGTGGTGACTTTAACAGCAATGGGTAATGAGATGCTGCTCGGCCCAGCCGGGAGCAGCTCGGCATGAAGGAGGCTGCAGATGTCTGCGACTACCTGGCGACTCACTCTGAGCCTCGGTATACACTGCTCCTCAGAGAGGTCCAGGAAGCTGAGCCTCGGTCTGTAGACCCTGTGGCGAGGGTAGTGCCTCCTGCGATGCCGCTCTCTCTGTTATTCCCCTCTGTGCTCTTGTGCAGGTGCCTGTGGTGCAGCACTGTGTTGTGGAGTTGCAAGTGACGGAAGTGGACGCCGTGCCTGGCCAGGATGGTGATGTTGCTTGTCCTCCGATGTAGTGGTGAATGCAGCCATGGTGCCCCCCACCCCCATCCTGATAGTGTGAGTTTCAGGGGGTCTGAAAAGTTGTTAAATATATATGAACAGAAGAATTGTGAGTGGAAAGTAAGAATTTTCAGTGAAAACACAAAGATCTCGCAGCCAAAAGTTTGTGTGAAAGAACTGAATGCCCTGCAGCAAGGGCACCTTTTCTCCCCATCTGTCAAACAAGCATTTGAATGTCCCACTGGCTGCCGGCTGAAACACGTCTCCTAAAACATGGAGTGTTTCCCACAGCACGGGAAACACGCTGAGGATCTTTAAAAATGTGCACAAAATTAAGTACTTCAAGTATCTAAATAAGTCTCTTAACTATCATCCCGCCGGCTTTAATTGCCGGTGGGACTTCCGCATTCAGGAGGCCCGTTCGCACACCCAGATTTTCAGAGCACCCCCACCCCCACTACTTCACTCGAAAATCAAGCCTGTTAGCTTGAAGAATTCCTGGTGGCAAACCCTCTGGTGCTAATATTGGGAGCTCGGGACAAAATAAAAATAAATAACTGCACCTGGCATAAAGGCTCATGAAAGCCTAAGTGCGAACAAGGTGGGGGGAGGGGCGACAGGGAATAAAAGTAAACTACAGGAGGGCCTTTAAAAGGCCTAATTCAGTTATCTTTAAAGTATGTGCGTCTTTTAAAGGCTCTCCTGGCTGAAGGGCCAACTGTTTCAGGTGGGTTTCACTGGGTGTGCTGGAGACTCTGCGTCTAGCACCCCTTCCCATCCTTTTTTACATGTCTCAGGTAGGAGCTTCAGAGGCCCACCACAGGCCCGGCTGGAAGATAGACCAGGGCCTTACAACCAGCAGCAATACATTGGAACTGATTTCTGACAGAATGTCTGACCTCCACCATCCTGCTAGCACCCCAAATTCGGGAACTAGGAAGATAACAATTGGTGTGTGTGTGTGTGTGTGTTCTCAGGGCAAGAGGGGATCAAGCTCAGCTCTAATGTCCTTCATGGTCAAATAGCCTACTGACTGTAAGACCAAAGATCACACAAAGCAAGACTAGTCATTTGGGTGAGGCGCCAGAGAGCATCTGGTGTCCATGTCGTTGCACCCCAGCATGAATCAGCTCCTTCAGGAGAGCAGGGGAGAACAGTGGGATTGTTTTCTAATGGTATTTTCAGATCATTTCTAGTTCAACGTTACTGCTCAAAAAGGTTTCACAATGATTTCTAAAGGTAATTCAATGCATGTTACAATTCAAATTAGGATCTGCTCTGCTCATGTTTATTGGGGCACATTTCAATGTGTCAGTTGTACTCCATGCCTAATGACACACAGCAAGTGGAAATAAAAAGCTACATTTCAAACACAAGACTTGGAATTTTTAGTGAATAATGTGCCAGCACTGTTCCAAATATAGAATTTCAATACTATACATGTGGGAATTATTTGCACTAAACCTGTTTAATCAGAGCACTATGACTTATGTGTACCTGGAACATGTTGTATAAAGTATACAGTCCTGTCTGCAGAGTTACTAATGTGACACCAAACCCTTATGGCTCAACGGAGGAAAAGTTCATTTCCCCTACTGTAGCGTTATGGGTTTGAATCAGGATTGATTACATTAAAAGGCTGTAATGTAAAAGTAATATTCCTTGTAACGTTCCACAGTTTTTTACTTCTGCTATAAATTACTCTTGAAGTTACAGAAAAAGATTTCTAAGGATACTAATTCTACTAGAACTGCTTTGCTCTTGAATATAAATTTTAATATTACATCAGACATAAAAGTCTAGCTTGACTTTGGGCAAGTAATGAGAATATTTCCAACTGCCCCCGCATTTAGCTCCCAATTTTCGTTGTGTGCTCAAGGAAGATATCAAGTGGAGGCTAACTTAGGAAAGAGATCAATTAAGTGGCCAATTGACCCCTTCCCACTCCCACACACTTAATATCTGATTACAGAGTGGCATCAGCGGGAGTCTGGAACAAGTCACCTACCAGCCAGTGATACTTCTATTTCCTTGTGGCAACAATAACTTTAAACCTTTGTGGTCCCCTTGACCACCATTAAATTTTAAACAGCTCTCTGCCATCAAAGTCTTGCTCCTTTTCAAAGTCAGGTGCAATGGCATTAGCTCCGAGTTTGATATTAGGCTCCACCTCAACTTACTTCTGATTGGAATACGCATGAAATCACCCAGCTGATCATCAATAAATTACTGCCTCTTGTTATCCACCATCAAACTCTCTCTTTATTGGGAAACAGAGTTGGACTGAATAAAATCCAGAAGAGTAATGAACAGCATTTTCCAATTCCTTTCATTGAACCCAAAACGTCTATCCTTGTAAACAGCCCAACATTTTTTGTTGTTAATGTATCTCCACCTCGAACAAGCACAGCAATTCCTTGCTAGTTTGCCTGTACAACCTGTTTTTGCAATATTTGATTTAATAAAGAAAAGAAAAGTTAATTCTGTAATCTAGCTAATCAGCAAGTGCAAAGTGCATCTAATTGGCATATTTCAAAGATGGCAATTGCTCTTTCAGCATTATTATACCCTTTGAGTTTTGAGTTACATTACAAGAGAACTTTATTTGGAATAATAAGGAATAATCTGTTTTCTAATTAATTGAATTTGGATATGTTAATTTGGATTATTTTGCATAATTTACACACATAATGAACCTATTAGTGTAAGTATAACCTCTGTTTCCTAGAGATAGAAGTCACAATGAGCTGTTAACGAAACATAAAAAAATACACAGCAATGGTATGTCTTTCCTTCTCATCCCATACCAATCTACTACTCAGGCAAAAGAAAGCCCAGAGGTAGATAAGATTGTATTGGCAAGAACTGTTATTAAAGATGCCCCTACAACCCTACCATTCTTATTACTAATCTCACCCAGTACATGGGCTATAAGGCCCAGAAATTACACAATGGGATACTGGCATATGAACAATTAACACATTCAGCTAAATTGTTTTCATCTGCTATTTTGCTGGAGGCATTTCAAATGAAGGGTTAACATTTCCACTAAAATAGCAGAGAGTAGAATTTTAAATGAAAATGTTCAGCTATATTACAGCGATGAATAGACATTGTCACATTCGGCTACATTGGGATCACCGTAATCAACAAAAAGCATAATTCAGAAACAGGACTACCCACGGGCAAGAGAGGCGAAATCTACGGATATATCGCTAATTTATCAAAAACCGTAGGCTCGCGTGCACTTCCTGTAGGTTACACTTCTGGTGTCACACCTCCTCTGTTACACTCATATCACATTTCAATTATCACACTTTAGGTGTCACATTTTCTCATAACCAAATTTCTTGCAAATTCTTGTAAATTTCATGAGCTGATTGGCTGGCTGACATGCAAGTTCATTCCAGCTTAAGGCAAAACAACAGAAATTCCAGGTCACTGACCACCAATAAAGAATACCAGTGCAGAACTGCTCCTCAATAGAATATATTCGTTGAGTCTACTGCATAGAAAAAGGCCATTTGGCCCAACTGGTCTATTCCCACATTTATGCTCTACATGGGCCTCCTCCCTCCCTACTTCATCAGAATACCCTTCTATTCCTTTCCCCCTCATGTGCTTATTTAGCTTCCCCTTAGATGCATCGATACTATTTGCCTCAACTACTCCTTGGGCTCGATTTTAGGGTCGGGTTACCTGCGGGTTTCCAGCGGGGGGGCCCCGAAAATCCCGATCTCCGATCACGTGACCGGATTCGGACGAAATCCCGGCCACTTCCGGGTACCGCGCTGACGTGCGGGGCTGCGCGCGAAAGCCCCGCTGGTGGGAATCCCGCAGGCAATTAAAGCCAGCGGGGTTCCACTTGAGAGTACTTAACTTGCTCGTTGTGGTCAGTTAATGAGCTGAAGCAGCTGTCAAAAGAGGAAGTGTGGGATTTTAGGTTCAACGCAGTCAGTTTCCCACACTGGGGGAAACAGGACCCTTCAAACCAGGCGTGTTGCAGCCAGCAGCCTGTGGCAGGTGCCAAGGTGCGCTCCACGGGGGAGAGCCCTCACCCACGCAGGAGGCCACCGCGTCACATAGGGCAACCCCTGCCCTCCACCAACCCCCGCCAAGCCAGAGGACAGACCGACACGAAACCGCAGCCCCAGTCCGAGGACCCACCCACCTACCCTGCACAACCCCTCACACCAACACCTGCCAGATGGGTGGTGCGTTGACATCGTCGGAGGACGAACAGGATGACCAGCCCCAGCAGCCTCGCAGTCCACGCCGTCCGCCTCGGAGACGTGGAGCCCCCCAACACGGTGCTGCGGCACACCCACCTGCACAGCAGGAGGGAGGGCAACCGCAGAGAGAGATGCGTCGCAGGAGGCACTACCCTCCGCACAGGGTGTACAGAGCGAGGCTCAGCTTCATGGACCTCTCCGAGGAGCAGTGCATACGGAGGCTCAGAGTCAATCGCCAGGTAGTCGCCGACATCTGCAGCCTCCTTAACGACAAGCTGCTCCCTGATGGACCAAGCAGCATCTTCTTACCTGTCGCCGTCAAAGTCACCACTGCCCTCAACTTCTTCGCATTCGGTTCCTTCCAGGGTGCCACCGGGGACATCACCGGGGTCTGTCAGTCCTCTGCACACAAGTGCATAAGGCAGGTCACCGATGGGTTGTTCCGCAGGGCCTCGCACTGCATCAACTTCCCCATGGACGAGCGCAGCCAGATGGAGAGGGCGGTTGGATTCCATGCCATGGCTGGCTTCCCACGGGTGCAGGGTGTAATCGACTGCACCCACATCGCAATACGGGCACCTCCGCATGAGCCAGGGCTGTTCATCAACAGGAAGGGGTATCACTCCATGAACGCCCAGCTCATCTGTGACCACCGCCAGAGATTCCTACACGTGTGCGCCAGATACCCCGGCAGCTGCCACGATGCCTTCGTCCTCAGGGAGTCCGCCATCCCGCCCATCCTGCAGGCACCCAACACCGGCAACGGCTGGCTCCTCGGCGACAAGGGGTATACCCTCCACACGTGGCTCATGACACCTCTGAGGAACCCCATCACCGAGCCGGAGCGTCGGTACAATGACAGCCACACTGCTACCAGATCTACAATTGAGCAGACCATAGGGCTTCTCAAGATGCGCTTCAGGTGCCTTGATCGTTCTGGGGGCGCGCTCCAATACACACCATTCAGAGTGGGACGAATCATAGTTGTCTGCTGTGCCCTGCACAACATGGCCCAACAGAGAGGGGTGCCGCTGGAGGAGGCCCCATCCACACCCGCCACCCACATTGAGGAAGGCGAGGGCGAGGAGGCGGAGGAGGAGGAGGCGGAGGAGGAGGACGCGCCAGAGGATGTTGGACGACCCATGCGCCGAGCCGCGACTCACCGGGATGGTCGCCGGGCCAGGGACGCACTCATACGTCAACGGTTCTCCTAGAGTCACACACTGCGAGGCGCTCGCATCTCCTCACCTGCACAGGCGAGCGGCCATACCAGCCCCCTCCACTGAAGAGTGCTGCCAGTAATCCTGCACCCACAGCAGTGTGCCCAATGGGTGGCAGCAGGTGTTCGCCGTCATGATGGCCTCCACGGAACGCAACTATTGCACAAGCCGCGGAAGAATGGACGAGAGGTGGCAGGAGTGGTGAGAATAGAGTATTTAATATCTGGAATGTGACATCATATAAGAAACAAAGTACAAAATAATAAACACCCTGGTGTATTCCCTTTGTGATTATAAGGCCTTTGCAATTCTTCTCCGGGAACCCCTACGTGGTGCTACCCCTGTGGCTCCAGCAGAGGTAGTGGCAGGTTGCTCGTCTTCTTGCCTTGACCGGGTAGATGCTTTTGGCGGACGGCCCCTGGGTTTCGGTGCCCGTGAGGGCACCTCCACAGACTGCTCCTCCTGCACCGGGGCAGGGGCAGACTCGGCCACCTGGAGAGGAGGCACCATTGCGGGTGCTGGTTGAGAGGTGGGCGACGGGTGGGATGTGGGGACGCCTAGAGAGGCGTCCCCGCTTCCATGTCCCCGGTCACCATCATCCCTCTCTTGGCCTCGGCCCACATCACCCCTTCCACCCTGCTGGACGGCAGTTTGGATGGCATGTGTGAGGCCTTGCAAGGCCACCCCTAGTGTATCCCTCAGCCTGTTGGTGGCGTCGGAATGTTGCTCACCCTGAATCCGTACAGACGTTGTGAGGGCCTGCAAGGACTCGAAGTGGAGCTGTGCGTGACGCTCGAGGGAGGCCAGCCTGTCCTCCACCGCAGACAGTCCCGCACCTACCCGCGACACTGTGTCGCCGGTACCCTCCTGTGCCTGCGCCACCAATGCCCACATGCAGGAGGTGGACTCCTCCATCGCCTGCGCTATTGTGGACAATGCGCGCGGCACCTCTGCCAGCACCTCAGCAATTAGCTGGTGGCCCTCGACGACTCTCCTTTTCTCTGGTGGCCCCCTGGGTTCAGCATCTGGGTCCGGCTGAGCAGAGCCTGGAGATGAGTGCTCCCTCCGTCGCGGACCCTCCGCGGCTGCCCCTGCCACCAGGGTCTGCTCATGCTCACTCGTGCGCAGTGACTCACCAAGTGCTACCCCAACTAGTTGGCGAGGGGGACCCACCGAGGTGCGTGTCTCTGCGCTGGTGGATGGTTGGCTCTGATGTGACGATGCACCCTCAGAGACCGCCATGTCCTCTGAGGAATCGCCCTCCACGCTCGCTTGACCCAAAGACGGACCTGCAAGAGAACAGAGGGCACTTTGAGGCATGTGGACCAACTTGACAGTGCGCCTGATGGCAGGTGATGAGACGGTAACTCGCGATCATGGGTGTTGAGTGTCAGCTTTCCCTTACCGGCCGTTTCGGCAGCGACACACTCGCCATCGGCCACCGACAGGCAATGTCGCGTGCGGGCGAGGTCGAGCGCCTCCACCTCTGCGTCGGTGAGCTCCACCACTTGCGGCGGGCCACCTCCGGTGCGTGCCCTTTCGCGGTTGTTCTTGCTCCTCTTCTCCTGTGAAGGCAAAACACAGATGTGTGAGTGGGTGCGTCTTGCATCGTGAGACGCATCGAGCATCGGTGTGGTTGGGTTGAGCGTGGCGCGGAACGGATGGGAGGAAGCGTGGGCCACGTGCCCATCCCATTGCATGGGGATTGGGGTGTGTGGTAGTGTTCGGGTGGGGTCAGGGACGGTGGGTACTTGCGTGCACGGCGAGGATGGTGAATGAGTGGCTGTGAGGATTGCTGATGGAGCGCAGTGGTGGCTGTGCAGGAGGGGGTTGTGATCTGCTTGGCGTGATGGTGGGGACGGGATGTGGGAGGGTGCGTTGGTGTACTCACCTTGCCAGACCTAGTCAGGTCATTGAAGCGCTTGCGGCACTGCTCCCAAGTCCTTGGGGTGTTGCCCCTGCTGCTCACCTCCGCCGCCACCTCTGCCCATGCCTTCCTGGTTGCGGCGGCAGGGAACTTGCGCCCATCTTCTGGGAAGAGTGTTTCCCTCCTCCTCCTCACGCCCTCCAGCATCAGCTGCAGTGCCAGATCTGAAAAACGGGGCGCAGCCTTTCCCCTTTGTTGAGCCATTCTCCCAGACCTCTTGCTTGCAGCAGGAGGGGCTTTGGGAGACTGCCCCTTTAACTGGAGCTCCTACATCGCGTCGACGGTACTGCGCATGCGCAGCCGGCCGGCACGCAGCTGGGGAGCGCAGAACCCGGAAGCAGGGCTTAATCAGTTCAATTATCCCGCGATCGCGTGGGGGACGCACGCAATTACCCGTCCGCGTTTTCCACGCTCCCGGAGGACCACCCGCTGGGAACCCGCAGGCCTGCTAAATTCGAGCCCCTTGTGTTAGCGAGTTCCACATTCTTACCACTTTTTGGATAAAGAAGTGTCTCCTGAATTCCGTATTGGATTTATTAGTGACTATCTTATATTGATGACTGACGAGATTCGCAACATTTCACATGTCCCCCCCCCCCGCCCCGAAGATTTATTGGAGTTATTAAAGAAACCCTGGTGTGACTGTGTTTTTAAAAAAATCCAGGGTCTCTCAAAATGGCTGCGGACAGACAAATGGCCAAAGGCCTGCAGCATTTGAAATTGGATTCTCTGACAGCTTGGCAGGCTCCGTGTTTAACACGTCTGCAAACACCTTTCCACAAGAGCAGACAGGGCTCTTTGAACAATGCAGTGAGGCAAGCACACTGGCATTCACACCCTGAGGCAAGCCATCAACGTTGTCTGCCTACACGATCAAAATTCGAGCAGGATTAATCCCAGGACTAAGGTGACCAATTAAGGAACATTCGAAACAATGGAAAGCAGTTATGGAACAGATCAGTACAGGTACCGGCCATTAATGTAAATGGGCCAAGATCGGGGCCCTCTTGTCTTACGTTTTTGCGCCCAAATCGGTCAATGGAGCAAACTAATGAGGCGCGAAAATAACCTATTACCGGGAGGGTATAACTGGGGCATCCCAGAACCTCTCTCCCTCTTTCTCTTCACCTCGGCCCGGCGTCCTGCTCGCCTGCTAGCAACCAAGAAGGAAGGCCGTCCAGTAAACATCGCAACCACGTGTCGATGGCAGCAACAGGACACAGGGGCCAGGCCTTTTCATCTGTTTCATCGGTGAGCATTATTTTTTTTCTGGTCGTCACAAGACAACCTAGCTAGGTGTAAGGGTGGGAGTTAAAGGGGTATTGCTAAAATTGTGATTTTAGAATTTTCCCTCGATGTGTCCGTTTCTTCCACCCCGTTAAGTGTAAGACTGTATTGCATCCATGGCGATTCCTTTTATCTTCTATAGAATACTGTTTACCTTGTAGTTTTAGTTTTCTTATTAATAAACATTGGATTTCCTTGCACCAATCCACTGTTCTGTTCGTCTGTCCTTATTACCGCTCGATAAGTCCTGAGCTCAGAATCAGGAAGTGGAAAGCGATTCGAAACCGCACAGCGGGCAGGGCAGCTCAGGTAAACATAATTGGCTGACCTATGATAAGCCCCAGAAACAAAACCCCTTACATGACCTTTGGACTCCCCCACAAGTGGAAACATTTTCTCTACGTCTACCCTATCAAACCCTTTCATTGTCTTAAAGACCACTATCAGGTCACCCCTCAGCCTTCTCTTTTCTAGAGAAAGGAGCCCCAGCCTGTTTAGTTTTTCCTGGTAAGTATATTCTCTCAGTTCTGGTAACATCCTTGTGAATCTTTCTCCAATGCCTCTCTATCCTTTTTATAAAATGGAGACCAAAACTGTGCACAGTACTCCAAATGTGGTCCAACCAAGGTTCTATTCAGCTCCAGATTGTTAACAAATTTCCAGCTAATTTGAAGAATTAACTTTTTCACCTCAACTTGTAAAGCAACAGTCGAAAGGGTTCCAACCAAGCCTAACTGCACTGAAAAATATTCATCAGTTTTTACATTTGGGCATAATTCATCCATTTGATTTCTCCCGGTAATCAATAATAAAGGTTAATTTCTTAAAATATCAATTTTAATTAAAATAAATTATAGCAGAATTTCAATCAGTTTTGCAACTAAAATTAAGTTCCAATTACTTTTCTTCACAACTGCACACACCTCCCTCAGTAAAGAGATTCTCGCACTGCACACTGTCTCCTAACACAAATACTCCCACCTCACACATTCATTAGGTGTCCTGGCAAATCGAATAACTAAGGAGGTAGAAAGGGCTCTAAATTATAAGAGGGGGGAAGGGTTCAAGTAAGGGTAAATTTAGAAGTCCAAAGAGAAAAGTCAAGGCTGTGGAGCAGAGTAGTGATTTGGGTAAAAACAAGCAGATTGTCTCAAGAAGGGACAGAGAGTTTAACAAAGGTAATTGAGCCTTAGTGACAGGGAAAAATAGTAAAAAGTTAAAATTAAAGGCACTATATCTGAATGCTCGAAGCATTCGTAACAAGAAAGAAGAATTAATGGCACAAATAGAGATAAATGGGTTTGATCTAGTAGCCATTACTGAGCCGTGGTTGCAGGGTGACCAAGGTTGGGAACTAAATATTAGAGGCTACTTGGCTTTTAGAAAAGACAGGCAAAATGAAAAAGGAGGGGGAGGGGGGGTAGCCCTGATAATAAAGAATGAGATAAAGGCAATAGTGAGAAAGGATCTTAGCTCAGAAAATCAGGATGTAGATTCAGTATGGGTGGAGCATGTAACAAGAAATTGATAGAGGGAGAAAATTGAATTTGAGAATAAACTAGCAAGAAATATAAAAACAGGTTGTAAGAGTTTCTACAGTATGTAAAAAGGAACAGATAAGCGAAAGTAAACGTGGGTCCCTTAGAGGCAGAGACAGGAGAAATTATAATGGGGAATAAGGAAATGGCAGAGATGTTAAACAAATATTTTGTATCTGTCTTCATAGTAGAACAAAAAACATACTGGAAATAGTGGGGAACCAAGCGTCTAATGAGAGTGAGGAACTTAAAGTAATTAAGATTAGTAAAGAAAAAGTAGTGGAGAAATTAATGGGACTAAAAGCCGTCAAATCCTCTGGACCTGATGACTTACATCCTAGGGTTTTAAAAGAGGTGGTTGCAGAGATAGTGGATGCGTTGGTTTTGATCTTCCAGAATTCCCTAGATTCTAGAACAATCCCCGTGGATTGGAAGGTAGCAAATATAACCCCGCTAATCAAGAAAGGAGAGAGAGAGAGAAAACTGGGAATTATAGGCCAGTTAGTCTGACATCAGTAGCAGGGAAAATGTTAGAATCTATTATTAAGGAAGTAGTAACAGGGCACATAAAAAATCATAATATGATTAGGCAGAGTCAACACAATTTTATGAAAGGGAAATCATGCTTGACAAATCTTTTAGAGTTTTTTGAGGGTGTAACTAGCAGGGTCGATAAGGGGGACCCAGTGGATGTAGTATATTTGGATTTTCAAAAGGCATTCAATAAGGTACCACACAAGAGGTTGTTCTACAAGATAAGGGCTCATGGGGTTGGGTGTAATATATTAGCATGGATTGAGGATTGGTTAACGGACAGAAAACAGAGAGTAGGAATAAATGGGTCATTTTGGCAGGTTGTAATTAGTGGGGTGCCGCAAGGATCAATGCTTGGGCCTCAGCTGTTCACAATATATATCAATGACTTAGATGAGGGGACCAAGTGTAATGTATCCAAGTTTGGTGACGATACAAAGCTAGGTGGGAAAGTAAGCTGTGAGGAGGATGCAAAGAGGCTGCAAAGTTATATAGACAGATTAAGTAAGTGGGCAAGAAGGTTAGGGATAGGGTTAAGGTTAGGGCAGATGGAATATAATGTGGGGAAATAAGAACATAAGAACATAAGAAATTGGAGCAGGAGTAGGCCAATCGGCCCCTCGAGCCTGCTCCGCCATTCAATAAGATCATGGCTGATCTGATCCCAACCACAAATCTAAAGAACACAAGAAGTAGGAGCAGGACCCGGCCACACAGCCCCTGGGCCCTCTGCGCCACCCACAGGGCATTGACCGATCCGAACTCAGCTTCATGTCCAATTTCCTGCCCGCTCCCCATAACCCCTAATTCCCTTTACTCCTAGAAAACTGTCTATTTCTGTTTTAAATTTATCTAATGATGTAGCTTCCACAGCTTCCTGGGGCAGCAAATTCCACAGACCTACTACCCTCTGAGTGAAGAAGTTTCTCCTCATCTCAGTTTTGAAAGAGCAGCCCCTTATTCTAAGATTATGCCCCCTAGTTCTAGTTTCACCCATCTTTGGGAACATCCTTACTGCATCCACCCGATCAAGCCCCTTCACAATCTTATATGTTTCAATAAGATCGCCTCTCATTCTTCTGAACTCCAATGAGTAGAGTCCCAATCTACTCAACCTCTCCTCATTTGTCCGCCCCCTCATCCCCGGGATTAACCAAGTGAACCTTCTTTGTACTGCCTCGAGAGCAAGTATGTCTTTTCTTAAGTATGGAGACCAAAACTGTATGCAGTATTCCAGGTGCGGTCTCACCAATACCTTATATAACTGCAGCAATACCTCCCTGTTTTTATATTCTATCCCCCTAGCAATAAAAGCCAACATTCCGTTGGCTTTCTTGATCACCTGCTGCACCTGCATACCAACTTTATGATTTTCTTGCACTAGGACCCCCAGATCCCTTTGTACTGCAATACTTTCCAGTCTCTCGCCATTAAAAAATAACTTGCTCTCTGATTTTTCCTGCCAAAGTGCATAACCTCACATTTTCCAATATTATATTGCATCTGCCAAATCTCCGCCCACTCACCCAGCCTGTCTATATCCCCTTGCAGGTTTTTTATGTCCTCCTCACTCTCTACTTTCCCTCCCATCTTTGTATCATCTGCAAATTTTGATATGTTGCACTCGGTCCCCTCCTCCAAATCGTTAATATAGATTGTAAAGAGTTGGGGACCCAGCACCGACCCCTGTGGAACTGGTTACTGGTTGCCAGTCCGAAAATTAACCATTTATCCCAACTCTCTGCTTCCTGTTCGATAACCAATCCTCCACCCATGCGAGAATATTACCCCCAATCCCGTGATTTTTTATCTTAAGTAACAATCTTTTATGTGGCACCTTGTCGAATGCCTTCTGGAAATCTAAATACACTATGTCCACTGGTTCCCCTTTATCCACCCTGTACGTTATATCCTCAAAGAACTCAAGCAAATTTATCCACTTTGGTAGGAAGAATAGAAAATCAGAATATTTTTGAAAAGGTGAGTGACTAAGAGTGACTAAGAAATGTTGGTAGTCAGAGGGATTTGGGTGTCCTCATACACGAATCAAAGAAAGTAAGGGGAGTATAAGAGTAAGGAGGTCTTGCTGCAATTATATAGGGCTCTGGTGAGACCACATCTGGAATACTGTGTACAGTTTTGGTCTCCTTACCTAAGGAAGGGTATACTTGCCTTAGAGGGGGTGCAACAAACATTCACTAGAATGATTCCTGGGATGAGAGGGTTGTCTATGAGGAGAGATTGAGTAAAATGGGCCTATATTCTCTGGAGTTTAGAAGAATGAGAGATGATGTCATAAAATGTATAAAATTCTTAGAGGGATTGACAGTGTCGATGATGAGAGGCTGTGACCCCTGGCCAGGGAGTCTAGAACTAGGGGTCATAGTCTCAAGATAAAGGGTCAGCCATTTAGAACTGGGATGGGTAAAAATTTCTTCACTCAGAGGATTGTGAATCTTTGGAATTCTCTATCCAGAGGGCTGTGGATGCTTAGTAGATGAGTATATTCAAGGCTGAATTCAATAGGTTTTTGGACACTAAGGGAATCAAGGGATATGGGGATCGGGCAGGAAAGTGGAACTGAGGTAGAAGATCGCCATGATCTTATTGAATGGTGGAGCAGGCTCAGGGGGCCAAATGGTCGACTCCTGCTCCTAGTCCTAATGTTCTTAAGATAGAGCCCCTAACCTCAAACCCTCCCAGTAACTGAGATTCGCACATCAAATCCCCCTCAGTTGCCGAGACACTTTCACCTCACACGCAGTGATTAACACAGACACTCCCACCTCACACCCAGTGATTAACACAGACACTCTCATCTCACACCCAGTGATTAACACAGACACTCCCACCTCACACCCAGTGATTAACACAGACACTCCCACCTCACACCCAGTGATTAACACAGACACTCCCACCTCACACCCAGTGATTAACACAGACACTCCCACCTCACACCCACTGATTAACACAGACACTCTCACCTCACACCCAGTGATTAACACAGACACTCCCACCTCACACCCAGTGATTAACACAGACACTCTCATCTCACACCCAGTGATTAACACAGACACTCCCACCTCACACCCAGTGATTAACACAGACACTCCCACCACACACCCAGTGATTAACACAGACACTCCCACCTCACACCCAGTGATTAACACAGACACTCTCACCTCACACCCAGTGATTAACACAGACACTCTCACCTCACACCCAGTGATTAACACAGACACTCTCATCTCACACCCAGTGATTAACACAGACACTCCCACCACACACCCAGTGATTAACACAGACACTCCCACCTCACACCCAGTGATTAACACAGACACTCTCACCTCACACCCAGTGATTAACACAGACACTCTCACCTCACACCCAGTGATTAACACAGACACTCTCACCTCACACCCAGTGATTAACACAGACACTCCCACCTCACACCCAGTGATTAACACAGACACTCTCACCTCACACCCAGTGATTAACACAGACACTCCCACCTCACACCCAGTGATTAACACAGACACTCCCACCACACACCCAGTGATTAACACAGACACTCCCACCTCACACCCAGTGATTAACACAGACACTCCCACCTCACACCCAATGATTAACACAGACACTCCCACCTCACACCCAGTGATTAACACAGACACTCCAATCTCACACCCAGTGATTAACACAGACACTCCCACCTCACACCCAGTGATTAACACAGACACTCCCACCTCACACCCAGTGATTAACACAGACACTCCCACCTCACACCCAGTGATTAACACAGACACTCTCACCTCACACCCAGTGATTAACACAGACACTCTCATCTCACACCCAGTGATTAACACAGACACTCCCACCTCACACCCACTGATTAACACAGACACTCTCACCGCACACCCAGTGATTAACACAGACACTCTCATCTCACACCCAGTGATTAACACAGACACTCCCACCTCACACCCACTGATTAACACAGACACTCTCACCTCACACCCAGTGATTAACACAGACACTCCCACCTCACACCCAGTGATTAACACAGACACTCCCACCTCACACCCAGTGATTAACACAGACACTCCCACCTCACACCCAGTGATTAACACAGACACTCCCATCTCACACCCAGTGATTAACACAGACACTCCCACCTCACACCCAGTGATTAACACAGACACTCTCACCTCACACCCAGTGATTAACACAGACACTCTCATCTCACACCCAGTGATTAACACAGACACTCTCACCTCACACCCAGTGATTAACACAGACACTCTCACCTCACACCCAGTGATTAACACAGACACTCTCACCTCACACCCAGTGATTAACACAGACACTCTCACCTCACACCCAGTGATTAACACAGACACTCTCACCTCACACCCAGTGATTAACACAGACACTCCCACCTCACACCCAGTGATTAACACAGACACTCCCACCTCACACCCACTGATTAACACAGACACTCTCACCTCACACCCAGTGATTAACACAGACACTCTCACCTCACACCCAGTGATTAACACAGACACTCCCACCTCACACCCAGTGATTAACACAGACACTCCCACCTCACACCCACTGATTAACACAGACACTCTCACCTCACACCCAGTGATTAACACAGACACTCTCACCTCACACCCAGTGATTAACACAGACACTCTCACCTCACACCCAGTGATTAACACAGACACTCCCACCTCACACCCATTGATTCACACAGACACTCCCACCTCACACCCAGTGATTAACACAGACACTCCCACCTCACACCCAGTGATTCACACAGACACTCTCACCTCACACCCAGTGATTAACACAGACACTCTCACCTCACACCCAATGATTAACACAGACACTCCCACCTCACACCCATTGATTCACACAGACACTCTCACCTCACACCCACTGATTAACACAGACACTCTCACCTCACACCCAGTGATTAACACAGACACTCCCACCTCACACCCAGTGATTCACACAGACACTCCAACCTCACACCCAGTGTTGGACAGAGTATTAATCAAGAAATAATAGGAGCTTGTAACAAAGGTAATGCAATAATCGTGGGGGACTTTAATCTTCATATAGATTGGGCAAATCAAATTGGCAAAGGTAGTTTGGAGGATGAGATCATGGAATGCATTCAAGACAGTTTCCCAGAACAATATGTCGTGGAACCAACCAGGAAACAGGCTATTTTAGATCTTGTCTTGTGTAATGAGACAGGGTTAATTAGTAATGTCATAGTAAGGGATCATCTGAGTAAAGAGTGATCATAATATGATTGAATTTCACATTGAGCTCGAGAGTGACATACTTAAGTTGAAAACTAGAGCCTTAAACTTAAATACAGCCAATTGCGTAGGTATGAGGGGTGATTTGGCTAAGATAGATGAGGAAATTAGATTAAAAGGTATGACAGTAGATAAGCAATGCAAACATTTAAAGAAAGATTTCATAAATAACAATGAATATACATTCCATTGAGAAATAACAACTCCACGGGAAAATTGATCCATCCGTGGTTAACTAAAGAAGTTAAGGATAGTTTTAGATTAAAAGAAGAGGCTTATAATGTTGCCAAGAAGAGTAGTAAGCCTGAGGATTGGGAGAGTTTTAGAAACCAGCGAAGGATGACCAAGAAATTGATAAAGAGGGAGAAAATTGAATGTGAGAGTAAACTAGCAAGAAATATAAAAACAGATTGTAAGAGCTTCTACAGGTATGTAAAAAGGACGAGATTAGCGAATGTAAACGTGGGTCCCTTAGAGGCAGAGACAGGAGAAATTGTAATGGGGAATAAGGAAATGGCAGAGACAATAAACAAATATTTTGCCCCAATATTAGCAGGGAGGCGAAATGCTAGCGGGGAGGTGATTGGGCGCATGGGTAACCCGCCCAATAAAATCTGTCCGTTCCCCAAGTGATCGCGGTTCAATTGGAGCCACTTAACGTGGCTTCCGGGTTTGCCGTCTAAAAGCTGCGCAGCGGGTGGACAGCGCACCCGCATCACAGGCTGTCAGCTGGAGGAGCTCTATTTAAAGGGACAGTCCTCCAATGGCTGCTTCTGGAGCAAAAACCCACACAGCGCCATGGAGCAGCACAGGGGAAAGGCTGCTCCTAGATTAAACGATGCCTCACTCCAGGTGCAACTGGATGGCGTGAGGAAGAGGAAGGATGACTTCTACCCAGCGGACGGGAGGAAGTGCCCTGCCTCTGCCACCAAGAAGGCCTGGCTCGAGCTGGCAGAGGAGGTCACCAGCAGCAGCAACATCTCCCGCATCTGGATCCAGTGCAGGAGGCGTTTCAATGATCTAACTAGGTCAGCCAAAGTGAGTACACTTACTCATTCTCCTACACTCCATCTTCCACATCACCACCCCCATTCCCCAACTCATTCTGCACTGCCAACACTACTCTATCACATCACTCCTCACACCCACTCAAAGCTCAGCCTCAACTTATCTGCACTTGCTCAGCACTTCCTCACCTCCCCATTACTCACCCCACCACTACCACTTAAACCAATCCTCATACAATGTCATGGCTCTGTCTCATACTCATCCTCTGATGCATCTCTTTCACGGTCAGCCTCACCCAAACCAATGCATTCATCGGTTGGCCACTTCACCATCACTCACTCACGCATCTGTACTTTCTTCCCTTATAGGAGAAGAGAGCCCAGAATGCACGGGAGAGGGCGAGGACTGGAGGGGGGCCATAACAGATAGTTGTCCTCACAGACACAGAGCAGGAGGCGCTGGAGCTGAGCCCCACCCTCGAGTGCCTGTCCGTCAGGGACGCCGAGACTGGCACCCAACAAATGTCTGGTGACACAACTTTAACATTCATCACACACAATATGAATTGATGTTAACATGCCTTGCCATCTTCAGCACCTCAGTATGATCATCGCAACATGACACATCTGTGATCGTGCTTAATATTGCCTTCTGTTCTCTTACAGGGCCTTCAGCGACCGCTGTGATGGTGGAGGGCGATTCCTCAGAGGTCCTGCCGACCTCTGAGGGTGCACCGTCACATCTGAGCGAGCCATGCACCAGCACAGATACTCACACCTCGGATCCCAGTCCGCAGTTAGTTGGGGTCGCACATGGTGAGTTAGCACACGCGTGAGCACGAGCAGACATTGGTGGCGGAGGCAGCTGAGGAGAGTCCATGTCAGTGGGAGCACTCCTCTCCAGGCTCTGCTCAGCTGGACTCAGATGCTGAATCCCAGGGGCCATCCTTTAAAAGGAGAATGATCGAGGGGCAGCAGCACATTTGCGAGGTGTTGGAACAAGTGCCACACGCACTCTCCACAATAGCGCAGAGGAAGGAGTCCAACTCCTGCATGAGTGGAATGGTGGCACAGGTACAGGAGGGAATCTCAGATACCGTCACAGGGACATGAGGGCATCTCTGAGATAGTGTCGCGGGTAAGTACCGGAATGTCTGCGATGGAGGAAAGGCTAGCTTCCATGGAGCTTCAAGCACGGCTCACAAATGAGTCCATTCAGGCCCTGACAACGGCTGTTCAGACTCAGGGTGAACAACATTCTGCCGCCTTAAACAGGCAGGCAGATACACTAGCACTGGCCTTACAAGGCTTCACACATGTCCTCCAAACTGTTGTCCAGCAGAGTGGTAGGAGTGGTGTGGACTTGGCCTAGGGGAGGGATGATGGTGAAAGGGGACATGGAAGTGGGGGCGCCACTCAAAGTGCCCCCACGTCTCACCTGTTGCCCCCCCTCTCAACCAGTTCTTGCAATGCTGCCTCCTCTCCAGGTGCTCGAGTCTGCCCCTGCACAGGTGCAGGTGGAGCAGTCTTTGGAGGGGCCCTCACGGGCTCCAAAACTCAGCAGGCGTAGGCCCAAAATATCTAATCAGTCAAGGCATGAACAAGAGCAACCTGCAACTACCTCTGCTCCAGTCACAGGGGATTCACCACATAGGAGTACTCGTAAGCGAAAGGCGAAGGATTTGTAAGCACGAAGGGGATGCACAAGGGTGTTTGATGATTGGTCATGTTTTTTATTTATATTGGTTTTTGTTAAACTCACAATAAATATTATTGTTGTCACTACTACTGCCACGTCTTGGCCATGCTTGACTGGCTTCTGTAATACGGCCCTTTCATGAGGTTCACCATGAACGCCCACACTTGATGCCACCCATTGGTTCACTCTACAGTGGGCGTTTGTGTAGTTGCAGGGCTGTTTTGTGCAGGGTGGGGGGATGCTGGTGTGGCCGCTGCTCTGTCCAGGTGGTGAGGACTGGTCTCTTCACACTGTCTGATGTTAGGAGAACCGTTCACATATCAGTGACTCCCTGGCCTCACGAGCAGCCAGGTCAGCCGCTGCTCTGCCCATGGGCTGCTCCTGCTCCTCCTCCTCCTCCTCCTCCTCCGCCTCAATGTGGGTAGCAGATGTGGATGGGGCCTCCTCAAGCTGCACCCCTCTCTGTTGTGCCATGTTGTGCAGGGCACAACACACGACTATAATGCGTCCCACTCTGTCTGGTGCGTATTGAAGCGCTCCTCCAGAACGATCAAGGCACCTGAAGCGCATCTTGAGCAGCCCTATAGCATGCTCAATTATAGACCTGGTAGTGATGTGGCTGTTGTTATATTGGCGCTGTTGCTCGGTGATGGGGTTCCTCAGAGGTGTCATGAGCCATGTGTGCAGGGGGTATCCCTTGTCCCCCGAGGAGCTAGCCCTTACTGGTGTTCAGTGCGTGGAAGAGGGGCGGGATGTTGGACTCCCAGAGGATGAAGGGATCGTGGCAGCTGCCAGGGAATCTGGTGAACACGTGAAGGAATCTCTTGCAGTGGTCACAAACGAGCTAAGTGTTGATGGAGTGATAACCCTTCCTGTTGATGAACAGTCCTGACTTGTGTGGAGGTGCTCGTATTGCTATATGGGTGCAATCGATTACACCCTGTACCCGTGGGAAGCCAGCCACAGTGTGGAATCCCACTGCCCTCTCCATCTGGCTGAGGTCGTCCATGGGGAAGTTGACATAATGTGAGGCCCTGCGAAACAAGCCGTCGGTGACCTGCCTTATGCACTTGTGTGCAGATGACCGAGAGACCCTGGTGGCACCCTGGAATGATCCAGATGCGAAGAAGTTGAGGGCAGTGGTGACTTTGACAGTGACAGGTAAGGAGATGCTGCTCAGCCCAGCCGGGAGCAGCTCGGCATGAAGGAGGCTGCAGATGTCTGTGACTATCTGGCGACTGAGTCTGAGCCTCCATATGCACTGCTCCTCAGAGAGGTCCAGGAAGCTGAGCCTCGGTCTGTAGACCCTGTGGCGAGGGTAGTGCCTCCTGCGATGTCGCTCTCTCTGTTGTTGCCCTCCGTGCTGTTGTGCAGGTGCCTGAGGTGCAGCACTGTGTTGTGAAGCTCCACGTGGCGGAGGTGGACGGCATGCCTGGCGAGGCTGGTGATGTTGCTCATCCTTGGATGTAGTGGTGAATGCTGCCATGGGGGCCCCCATCCTGACGGTGTGAGTTTGAGGGAGTCTGCAAAGTAGTTAAATATGTTTGCACAGCAGAGTTTTAGGTGGAAAGTAAGTATTTTGAGTGAAAACACAAAGGTCTTGCAGCCAAAACTTTGTCTGAAGTGACAGAGTGCCTTGCTGCAATAAATGACATTTTCTCCCCACCTGTCAAATAATCCTTTGTATCTCCCACTGGCTGCTGGCTGAGACACGTCTGCTCCAACAGGGAGTGTTTCCCACAGCACGGGAAACACACTGAGGATCCTTCAAAATCACACCCCTGCCAAAATCTCCACTCAATCAAGTAGTTCAAGTACCTCAACTATCGGAGAAACTATGCAAATTATCCGCATTCGTGAGGCGCACGAGCACTCGGACGCATCACTGGGGAACCCGGAAGTTAGCAGGTTGGAGCCAGGTTCCAAACCCGCTCGGCATTTTAGCGATTTTCGGAGCCCCCAACCCACCCGCTCCGTCACCCGAAAATGGGGAACCAAGGGTCTAATAAGAGTGAGGGAACTTAAAGTAATTAAGATTAGTAAAGAAAAAGTAGTGGAGAAATTGATGGGACTAAAAGCCGACAAATCCCCTGGACCTGATGGCCTACATCCTAGGGTTCTAAAAGAGGTGGTTACGGAGATAGTGGATGCATTGGTTTTGATCTTCCAAAAGTCCCTAGATTCTAGAACGGTCCCCGTGGATTGGAAGGTACCAAATATAACCCCGCTAATCAAGAAAGGAGGGAGAGAGAAAACTGGGAATTATAGGACAGTTAGCCTGACATCAGTAGCAGGGAAAATGCTAGAATCTATTATTAAGGAAGTAGTAACAGGGCACATAAAAAATCATAATATGATTAGGCAGAGTCAACACAATTTTATGACAGGGAAATCATGTTTGACAAATTGATTAGAGTTTTTTGAGGATGTAACTAGCAGGGTCGATAAGGGGGAACCGGTGGATGTAGTATATTTGGATTTTCAAAAGACATTCGATAAGGTGCCACACAAGAGTTTGTTACACATGATTAGGGCTCATGGGATTGGGAGTAATATATTAGCATGGATTGAGGATTGGTTAACGGACAGAAAACAGAGAGTAGGAATAAATGGGTCATTTTCAGGTTGGCAGATTGTAACTAGTGGGGTGTCACAAGGATCAGTGCTTGGGCCTCAGCTATTTACAATATGACTTAGATGAAGGGACCGAGTGTAATGTATCCAAGTTTGATGACGATATAAAGCTAGGTGGGAAAGTAAGCTGTGAGGAGGATGCAAAGGACTCAATTTTGAAATGGATGGCAGTGGGGGGGGTGAAGGTGTGGGTGGCAAACCTGAATAATAAAAACTTACCTTTTCCGACGTGATCCCGATGTAATTGATGGTGATTAAAGTTGTTTGCGGATTTCGTGCCTGGCAACCAGCCTGATTGACAGGCTGGCTACCGACAGGAACTGCAATGCCGAGGAAGTGGGGAGAGAAAGAAAGAGACAGAGACGTCATCTGGCGCTGGAACAGAGAGTGACGGGCGCTGAAGATCGGCGCGGAGGTGGTGGAGGGAGATCGGGGGGCGGGTGAGGGGGAGATCGGGGGGTTAGAGTGAGATCGTGGAGGGATAGAGCGAGATCGGAGAGGGAGACTGGGAGATCGGAGAGGGAGACATTGGGGGCTGAGAGGGACATCGGAGAGGGAGACATCGGGGGGAGAGGGGGGCATCAGAGAGGCGGACATCGGACATCGGAGCAGGGGAATGCAGGTGACATCGGTGGAAAGGTAGGTTTATTTTGTTTTTTTAACTTTGTGCCGGCTTCCTCACCCGCTCGGGATTTTCCCGATTTTCACAGCCCCCCTTACCCCGAAATTTGATTTGAAAATTGGGGCAAAGCGTCTGCAAAGGGATATGGACAGGTTAAGTGAGTGGACAAGAAGGTGGCAGATGGAGTATAACGTGGGGAAATGTGAGGTTATTCACTTTGGTAGGAGGAATAGAAAAACAGAATATTTTTTAAAAGGTGAGAAACCATTAAATGTTGGTGTTCAGGGAGATTTGGGTGTCCTCGTACATGAAACACAGAAAGTTAACATTGCAGGTACAGCAAGCAATTAGGAAGGCCAATGGTATGTTGGCCCTTATCGCAAGGGGTTGGAGTACAAGAGTAAGGAAGTCTTGCTACAATTGTACAGGGCTTTGGTGAGACCACACCTGCAATACTGTGTACAGTTTTGGTCTCCATACCTAAGGAAGAATATACTTGCCTTAGTGGCAGTGCAACAAAGGTTCACTAGATTGATTGTCCTATGAGGAGAGATTGAGTAAAATGGGCCTATATTCTCTAGAGTTTCAAAGAAGGAGAGGTGATCTCATTGAAACGTATAAAATTCTTAGTGGGCTGGACAGGGTAGATGATGAGAGGTTGTTACCCCCGGCTGGAGAGTCTAGAACCAGGGGCATCGTCTCAGGATAAAGGATCGGCCATTTTGGACTGAGATGAGGAGGAATTTCTTCACTCAGAGGGTTGTGAATCTTTGGAACTCTCCACCCCAGAGGGCTGTGGATGTTCAGTCGTTGAGTATATTCAAGGCTGAGATAAATAAATTTTTGGACTCTAGGGGAAGCAAGGGATATGTGGTCGGGAGGGAAAGTGGAGTTGTGGTCAAAGATCAGCCATGATCTTATTGAATGGCGGTGGAGCAGGCTCGAGGGGCCGTATGGCCTACTCCTGCTCCTATTTCCTATGTTCCTAGACACTCTCACCTCACACCCACTAATAGACACAGATACTCACACCTCACATCCTCTTCTTAACAAAGACAAACCCAAATCATATCCTCTCATTAACACAGACATTCCTAACTCGCACCAACGGATTAACACAGATACTCACACCTCCCGTATCTCATAAAAAGAGATTCTCCGACCTCACATACTCTTAACAGAGCCACTCTTCCTCACACCCTCTCATTTATACTGACGCTACCACCTGACACCTTCGCATTAATGGGCCACTCCTACCTCACACTCACTCATTAACAAAGACATGTTTACCTAACAGCCTTTCATAAACAGAGACATGCTCACCTCACACTCACTCAAACAGAGACACGCTCAACTCACACTCACTCAAACAGAGACATGTTCACCTCACACTCACTCAAACAGAGACAAGCTCACCTCACACTCACTCAAACAGAGATATGCTCACCTCACACTCACTCATTAACAGAGACACGCTCACCTCACACTCACTCAAACAGAGACAGGCTCACCTCACACTCACTCATTAACAGAGACACGCTCACCTCACACTCACTCAAACAGAGACACGCTCACCTCACACTCACTCAAACAGAGACACGCTCACCTCACACTCATTCATTAACAGAGACAGGCTCACCTCACACTCACTCATTAACAGAGACACGCTCACCTCACACTCATTCATTAACAGAGACAGGCTCACCTCACACTCACTCATTAAAAGAGACACACTCACCTCACACTCATTCATTAACAGAGACACACTCACCTCACACATTCATTAACAGTGACACGCTCACCTCACACATTCATTAACAGAGACTCACTCACCTCACACTCACTCATTAACAGAGACACACTCACCTCACACTCATTCATTAACAGAGACACGCTCACCTCACACATTCATTAACAGAGACACGCTCACCTCACACCCTCTCATTAACAGAGACACGCTCACCTCACACTCACTCATTAACAGAGACTCACTCACCTCACACTCACTCATTAACAGAGACACGCTCACCTCACACTCATTCATTAACAGAGACACGCTCACCTCACACTCACTCATTAACAGAGACACGCTCGCCTCACACACATTCATTAACAGAGACACGCTCACCTCACACTCATTCATTAACAGAAACACACGCACCTCTCACATTCATTAACAGAGACCCACTCACCTCACACTCATTCATAAACAGAGACTCACTCACCTCACACATTCATTAACAGATACACGCTCACCTCACACTCATTCATTAACAGAGACACGCTCAGCTCACACTCACTCATGAACACAGAGACACGCTCACCTCAATCTCATTCATTAACAGAGACACGCTCACCTCACACTCATTCATTAACAAAGACACGCTCACCTCACACTCATTCATTAACAGAGACACGCTCACCTCACACACATTCATTAACAGAGACACGCTCACCTCACACTCATTCATTAATGGAGACACACTCACCTCACACTCACTCATTAACAGAGACATGCTCACCTCATACCCTCTCATTAACAGAAACACACTCACCTCTCACATTCATTAACAGAGACACGCTCACCTCACACTCATTCATTAACGGAGACACACTCACCTCACACTCACTCATTAACAGAGACACGGTCACCTCACACTCACTCATTAACAGAGACACACTCACCTCACACACTCATTAACACAGACACTCCCACCTCACACCCTCTCATTAACAGACACTCCCACCTCATACCCTCTCATTAACACAGACACTCCCACCTCACACCCTCTCATTAACAGACACTCCCACCTCACACTCACTCATTAACAGAGACACGCTCACCTCACACTCATTCATTAACAGAGACACGCTCACCTCACACATTCATTAACAGAGACTCACTCACCTCACACCCTCTCATTAACAGAGACACGCTCACCTCACACTCACTCATTAACAGAAACACACTCACCTCACAAATTCTTTAATAGAGACACACTCACCTCACACTCATTCATTAACAGAGACACGCTCATCTCACACTCACTCATTAACAGAAACACACTCACCTCACACATTCATTAACAGAGACACGCTCACCTCACACTCACTCATTAACAGAAACACACTCACCTCTCACATTCATTAACAGAGACACACTCACCTTACACTCATTCATTAACAGAGACACGCTCACCTCACAATCACTCATTAACAGAAACACACTCACCTCACACATTCATTAACAGAGACACGCTCACCTCACACTCACTCGTTAACAGAGACACGCTCACCTCACACTCACTCATTAACAGAGACACGCTCACCTCACACTCATTCATTAACAGAGACAGGCTCACCTCACACATTCATTAACAGAGACACGCTCACCTCACACTCACTCATTAACAGAAACACACTCACCTCTCACATTCATGAACAGAGACACGCTCATCTCACACTCACTCATTAACAGAAACACACTCACCTCACACATTCATTAACAGAGACACGCTCACCTCACACTCACTCATTAACAGAAACACACTCACCTCTCACATTCATGAACAGAGACACGCTCATCTCACACTCACTCATTAACAGAAACACACTCACCTCTCACATTCATTAACAGAGACACACTCACCTTACACTCATTCATTAACAGAGACACGCTCACCTCACAATCACTCATGAACAGAAACACACTCACCTCACACATTCATTAACAGAGACACGCTCACCTCACACTCACTCATTAACAGAGACACGCTCACCTCACACTCACTCATTAACAGAGACACGCTCACCTCACACTCACTCATTAACAGAGACACGCTCACCTCACACTCACTCATTAACAGAAACACACTCACCTCTCACATTCATGAACAGAGACTCGCTCACCTCACACTCATTCATTAACAGAGACACGCTCACCTCACACTCACTCAAACAGAGACACACTCACCTAACACTCATTCATTAACAGAGACACGCTCACCTCACACTCATTCATTAACAGAGACACGCTCACCTCACACTCACTCATTAACAGAGACATGCTCACCTCACACTCATTCATTAACAGAGACACGCTCACCACACACTCATTGATTAACAGAGACACGTTCACCTCACACTCACTCATGAACACAGACACGCTCACCTCACACTCATTCATTAACACAGACACGCTCACCTCACACTCATTGATTAACAGAGACACGTTCACCTCACACTCATTCATTAACAGAGACACGCTCACCTCACACATTCATTAACAGAGACTCACTCACCTCACACATTCATTAACAGAGACACGCTCACCTCACACTCATTGATTAACAGAGACACGTTCACCTCACACTCACTCATGAACACAGACACGCTCACCTCACACTCACTCATGAACACAGACACGCTCACCTCACACTCATTCATTAACAGAGACACGCTCACCTCACACTCACTCAAACAGAGACACGCTCACCTCACACTCATTCATTAACAGAGACACGCTCAGCTCACACTCATTCATGAACAGAGACATGCTCACCTCACACTCATTCATTAACAGAGGCACGCTCACCTCACACTCATTCATTAACACAAAGACGCTCACCTCACACTCATTCATTAACAGACACTCCCACCTCACACCCTCTCATTAACACAGACACTCCCACCTCACACCCTCTCATTAACAGAGAACGCTCACCTCACACTCATTCATTAACAGAGACACACTCACCTCACACTCATTCATCAACAGAGACACACTCACCTCACACTCATTCATTAACAGAGACACACTCACCTCACACTCATTCATTAACAGACACTCCCACCTCACACCCTCTCATTAACACAGACACTCCCACCTCACACCCTCTCATTAACAGAGAATGCTCACCTCACACTCATTCATTAACAGAGACACACTCACCTCACACTCATTCATCAACAGAGACACACTCACCTCACACTCATTCATTAACAGAGACACGCTCACCTCACAACCTCTCATTAACAGACACTCCCACCTCACACTCACTCATTAACAGACACTCCCACCTCACACCCTCTCATTAACAGACACTCCCACCTCACACTCATTCATTAACAGACACTCCCACCTCACACCCTCTCATTAACAGTGACACGCTCACCTCACACTCATTCATTAACAGAGACACGCTCACCTCACACATTCATTAACAGAGAGACGCTCACCTCACACTCATTCATTAACAGATACACGCTCACCTCACACATTCATTAACAGAGACACGCTCACCTCACACTCACTCATTAACAGATACACGCTCACCTCACACCCTCTCAATAACAGAGACACACTCACCTCACACTCATTCATTAACAGAGACACGCTCACCTCACACTCATTCGTTAACAGATACACGCTCACCTCACACATTCATTAACAGAGACACGCTCACCTCACACTCACTCATTAACAGATACACGCTCACCTCACACCCTCTCAATAACAGAGACACACTCACCTCACACTCATTCATTAACAGAGACACGCTCACCTCACACCCTCTCAATAACAGAGACACGCTCACCTCACACTCATTCATTAACGGAGACACACTCACCTCACACTCATTCATTAACAGAGACACGCTCACCTCACACTCATTCATTAACAGAGACACGCTCAGCTCACACTCATTCATTAACAGAGACACGCTCACCTCACACTCATTCATTAACAGAGACTCACTCACCTCACACTCATTAACAGAGACACGCTCACCTCACACTCACTCATTAACAGAGACACGCTCACCTCACACTCACTCATTAACAGAGACACGCTCACCTCACACTCGTTCATTAACAGAGACATGCTCAACTCACACTCATTCATTAACGGAGACACACTCACCTCAAACATTCATTAACAGAGACACGCTCACCTCACACTCATTCATTAACAGAGACACGCTCATCTCACACTCATTCATTAACAGAGACACACTCACCTCACACACATTCATTAACAGAGACACGCTCACCTCACACTCATTCATTAACAGAGACACGCTCACCTCTCACATTCATGAACAGAGACACGCTCATCTCACACTCACTCATTAACAGAAACACACTCACCTCTCACATTCATTAACAGAGACACACTCACCTTACACTCATTCATTAACAGAGACACGCTCACCTCACAATCACTCATGAACAGAAACACACTCACCTCACACATTCATTAACAGAGACACGCTCACCTCACACTCACTCATTAACAGAGACACGCTCACCTCACACTCACTCATTAACAGAGACACGCTCACCTCACACTCACTCATTAACAGAAACACACTCACCTCTCACATTCATGAACAGAGACTCGCTCACCTCACACTCATTCATTAACAGAGACACGCTCACCTCACACTCACTCAAACAGAGACACACTCACCTAACACTCATTCATTAACAGAGACACGCTCACCTCACACTCATTCATTAACAGAGACACGCTCACCTCACACTCACTCATTAACAGAGACATGCTCACCTCACACTCATTCATTAACAGAGACACGCTCACCACACACTCATTGATTAACAGAGACACGTTCACCTCACACTCACTCATGAACACAGACACGCTCACCTCACACTCATTCATTAACACAGACACGCTCACCTCACACTCATTGATTAACAGAGACACGTTCACCTCACACTCATTCATTAACAGAGACACGCTCACCTCACACATTCATTAACAGAGACTCACTCACCTCACACATTCATTAACAGAGACACGCTCACCTCACACTCATTGATTAACAGAGACACGTTCACCTCACACTCACTCATGAACACAGACACGCTCACCTCACACTCATTCATTAACAGAGACACGCTCACCTCACACTCACTCAAACAGAGACACGCTCACCTCACACTCATTCATTAACAGAGACACGCTCAGCTCACACTCATTCATGAACAGAGACATGCTCACCTCACACTCATTCATTAACAGAGGCACGCTCACCTCACACTCATTCATTAACACAAAGACGCTCACCTCACACTCATTCATTAACAGACACTCCCACCTCACACCCTCTCATTAACACAGACACTCCCACCTCACACCCTCTCATTAACAGAGAACGCTCACCTCACACTCATTCATTAACAGAGACACACTCACCTCACACTCATTCATCAACAGAGACACACTCACCTCACACTCATTCATTAACAGAGACACACTCACCTCACACTCATTCATTAACAGACACTCCCACCTCACACCCTCTCATTAACACAGACACTCCCACCTCACACCCTCTCATTAACAGAGAACGCTCACCTCACACTCATTCATTAACAGAGACACACTCACCTCACACTCATTCATCAACAGAGACACACTCACCTCACACTCATTCATTAACAGAGACACGCTCACCTCACACCCTCTCATTAACAGACACTCCCACCTCACACTCACTCATTAACAGACACTCCCACCTCACACCCTCTCATTAACAGACACTCCCACCTCACACTCATTCATTAACAGACACTCCCACCTCACACCCTCTCATTAACAGTGACACGCTCACCTCACACTCATTCATTAACAGAGACACGCTCACCTCACACATTCATTAACAGAGAGACGCTCACCTCACACTCATTCATTAACAGATACACGCTCACCTCACACATTCATTAACAGAGACACGCTCACCTCACACTCACTCATTAACAGATACACGCTCACCTCACACCCTCTCAATAACAGAGACACACTCACCTCACACTCATTCATTAACAGAGACACGCTCACCTCACACTCATTCGTTAACAGATACACGCTCACCTCACACATTCATTAACAGAGACACGCTCACCTCACACTCACTCATTAACAGATACACGCTCACCTCACACCCTCTCAATAACAGAGACACACTCACCTCACACTCATTCATTAACAGAGACACGCTCACCTCACACCCTCTCAATAACAGAGACACGCTCACCTCACACTCATTCATTAACGGAGACACACTCACCTCACACTCATTCATTAACAGAGACACGCTCACCTCACACTCATTCATTAACAGAGACACGCTCAGCTCACACTCATTCATTAACAGAGACACGCTCACCTCACACTCATTCATTAACAGAGACTCACTCACCTCACACTCATTAACAGAGACACGCTCACCTCACACTCACTCATTAACAGAGACACGCTCACCTCACACTCACTCATTAACAGAGACACGCTCACCTCACACTCGTTCATTAACAGAGACATGCTCAACTCACACTCATTCATTAACGGAGACACACTCACCTCAAACATTCATTAACAGAGACACGCTCACCTCACACTCATTCATTAACAGAGACACGCTCATCTCACACTCATTCATTAACAGAGACACACTCACCTCACACACATTCATTAACAGAGACACGCTCACCTCACACTCATTCATTAACAGAGACACGCTCACCTCTCACATTCATGAACAGAGACACGCTCATCTCACACTCACTCATTAACAGAAACACACTCACCTCTCACATTCATTAACAGAGACACACTCACCTTACACTCATTCATTAACAGAGACACGCTCACCTCACAATCACTCATGAACAGAAACACACTCACCTCACACATTCATTAACAGAGACACGCTCACCTCACACTCACTCATTAACAGAGACACGCTCACCTCACACTCACTCATTAACAGAGACACGCTCACCTCACACTCACTCATTAACAGAAACACACTCACCTCTCACATTCATGAACAGAGACTCGCTCACCTCACACTCATTCATTAACAGAGACACGCTCACCTCACACTCACTCAAACAGAGACACACTCACCTAACACTCATTCATTAACAGAGACACGCTCACCTCACACTCATTCATTAACAGAGACACGCTCACCTCACACTCACTCATTAACAGAGACATGCTCACCTCACACTCATTCATTAACAGAGACACGCTCACCACACACTCATTGATTAACAGAGACACGTTCACCTCACACTCACTCATGAACACAGACACGCTCACCTCACACTCATTCATTAACACAGACACGCTCACCTCACACTCATTGATTAACAGAGACACGTTCACCTCACACTCATTCATTAACAGAGACACGCTCACCTCACACATTCATTAACAGAGACTCACTCACCTCACACATTCATTAACAGAGACACGCTCACCTCACACTCATTGATTAACAGAGACACGTTCACCTCACACTCACTCATGAACACAGACACGCTCACCTCACACTCACTCATGAACACAGACACGCTCACCTCACACTCATTCATTAACAGAGACACGCTCACCTCACACTCACTCAAACAGAGACACGCTCACCTCACACTCATTCATTAACAGAGACACGCTCAGCTCACACTCATTCATGAACAGAGACATGCTCACCTCACACTCATTCATTAACAGACACTCCCACCTCACACCCTCTCATTAACACAGACACTCCCACCTCACACCCTCTCATTAACAGAGAACGCTCACCTCACACTCATTCATTAACAGAGACACACTCACCTCACACTCATTCATCAACAGAGACACACTCACCTCACACTCATTCATTAACAGAGACACACTCACCTCACACTCATTCATTAACAGACACTCCCACCTCACACCCTCTCATTAACACAGACACTCCCACCTCACACCCTCTCATTAACAGAGAACGCTCACCTCACACTCATTCATCAACAGAGACACACTCACCTCACACTCATTCATTAACAGAGACACGCTCACCTCACACCCTCTCATTAACAGACACTCCCACCTCACACTCACTCATTAACAGACACTCCCACCTCACACCCTCTCATTAACAGACACTCCCACCTCACACTCATTCATTAACAGACACTCCCACCTCACACCCTCTCATTAACAGTGACACGCTCACCTCTCACATTCATTAACAGAGACACGCTCACCTCACACATTCATTAACAGAGAGACGCTCACCTCACACTCATTCATTAACAGATACACGCTCACCTCACACATTCATTAACAGAGACACGCTCACCTCACACTCACTCATTAACAGATACACGCTCACCTCACACCCTCTCAATAACAGAGACACACTCACCTCACACATTCATTAACAGAGACACGCTCACCTCACACTCACTCATTAACAGATACACGCTCACCTCACACCCTCTCAATAACAGAGACACACTCACCTCACACTCATTCATTAACAGAGACACGCTCACCTCACACCCTCTCAATAACAGAGACACGCTCACCTCACACTCATTCATTAACGGAGACACACTCACCTCACACTCATTCATTAACAGAGACACGCTCACCTCACACTCACTCATTAACAGATACACGCTCACCTCACACCCTCTCAATAACAGAGACACACTCACCTCACACTCATTCATTAACAGAGACACGCTCACCTCACACTCACTCAAACAGAGACACGCTCACCTCACACTCATTCATTAACAGAGACACGCTCAGCTCACACTCATTCATGAACAGAGACATGCTCACCTCACACTCATTCATTAACAGAGGCACGCTCACCTCACACTCATTCATTAACACAAAGACGCTCACCTCACACTCATTCATTAACAGACACTCCCACCTCACACCCTCTCATTAACACAGACACTCCCACCTCACACCCTCTCATTAACAGAGAACGCTCACCTCACACTCATTCATTAACAGAGACACACTCACCTCACACTCATTCATCAACAGAGACACACTCACCTCACACTCATTCATTAACAGAGACACACTCACCTCACACTCATTCATTAACAGACACTCCCACCTCACACCCTCTCATTAACACAGACACTCCCACCTCACACCCTCTCATTAACAGAGAACGCTCACCTCACACTCATTCATTAACAGAGACACACTCACCTCACACTCATTCATCAACAGAGACACACTCACCTCACACTCATTCATTAACAGAGACACGCTCACCTCACACCCTCTCATTAACAGACACTCCCACCTCACAGTCACTCATTAACAGACACTCCCACCTCACACCCTCTCATTAACAGACACTCCCAACTCACACCCTCTCATTAACAGACACTCCCACCTCACACTCATTCATTAACAGACACTCCCACCTCACACCCTCTCATTAACAGTGACACGCTCACCTCTCACATTCATTAACAGAGACACGCTCACCTCACACATTCATTAACAGAGAGACGCTCACCTCACACTCATTCATTAACAGATACACGCTCACCTCACACATTCATTAACAGAGACACGCTCACCTCACACTCACTCATTAACAGATACACGCTCACCTCACACTCTCTCAATAACAGAGACACACTCACCTCACACTCATTCATTAACAGAGACACGCTCACCTCACACTCATTCGTTAACAGATACACGCTCACCTCACACATTCATTAACAGAGACACGCTCACCTCACACTCACTCATTAACAGATACACGCTCACCTCACACCCTCTCAATAACAGAGACACACTCACCTCACACTCATTCATTAACAGAGACACGCTCACCTCACACCCTCTCAATAACAGAGACACGCTCACCTCACACTCATTCATTAACGGAGACACACTCACCTCACACTCATTCATTAACAGAGACACGCTCAGCTCACACTCATTCATTAACAGAGACACGCTCACCTCACACTCATTCATTAACAGAGACTCGCTCACCTCACACTCATTAACAGAGACACGCTCACCTCACACTCACTCATTAACAGAGACACGCTCACCTCACACTCACTCATTAACAGAGACACGCTCACCTCACACTCGTTCATTAACAGAGACATGCTCAACTCACACTCATTCATTAACGGAGACACACTCACCTCAAACATTCATTAACAGAGACACGCTCACCTCACACTCATTCATTAACAGAGACACGCTCATCTCACACTCATTCATTAACAGAGACACACTCACCTCACACACATTCATTAACAGAGACACGCTCACCTCACACTCATTCATTAACAGAGACACGCTCACCTCACACTCGTTCATTAACAGAGACACGCTCACCTCACACATTCATTAACAGAGACACGCTCACCTCACACTCATTCATTAACAGAGACACGCTCACCTCACACATTCATTAACAGAGACATGCTCACCTCACACTCACTCACGAACACAGAGACGCTCACCTCACACTCATTCATTAACAGAGACACGCTCACCTCACACTCATTCATTAACAGAGACACGCTCATCTCACACTCACTCATTAATAGAGACACGCTCACCTCACACTCATTCATTAACAGAGACACTCCCACCTCACACTCACTCATTAACAGACACTCCCACCTCACACTCACTCATTAACAGACACTCCCACCTCACACCCTCTCATTAACACAGACACTCCCACCTCACACCCTCTCATTAACAGACACTCCCACCTCACACCCTCTCATTAACACAGACACTCTCACCTCACACCCTCTCATTAACAGACACTCCCACCTCACACTCACTCATTAACAGAGACACGCTCACCTCACACTCATTCATTAACAGAGACACGCTGACCTCACACTCATTCATTAACAGAGACACGCTCACCTCACACTCATTCATTAACAGAGACTCGCTCACCTCACACTCATTAACAGAGACACGCTCACCTCACACTCACTCATTAACAGAGACACGCTCACCTCACACTCACTCATTAACAGAGACACGCTCACCTCACACTCGTTCATTAACAGAGACATGCTCAACTCACACTCATTCATTAACAGAGACACACTCACCTCAAACATTCATTAACAGAGACACGCTCACCTCACACTCATTCATTAACAGAGACACGCTCATCTCACACTCATTCATTAACAGAGACACACTCACCTCACACACATTCATTAACAGAGACACGCTCACCTCACACTCATTCATTAACAGAGACATGCTCACCTCACACTCGTTCATTAACAGAGACACGCTCACCTCACACATTCATTAACAGAGACACGCTCACCTCACACTCATTCATTAACAGAGACACGCTCACCTCACACATTCATTAACAGAGACACGCTCACCTCACACACATTCATTAACAGAGACATGCTCACCTCACACTCACTCATGAACACAGAGACGCTCACCTCACACTCATTCATTAACAGAGACACGCTCACCTCACACTCATTCATTAACAGAGACACGCTCATCTCACACTCACTCATTAATAGAGACACGCTCACCTCACACTCATTCATTAACAGAGACACTCCCACCTCACACTCACTCATTAACAGACACTCCCACCTCACACTCACTCATTAACAGACACTCCCACCTCACACCCTCTCATTAACACAGACACTCCCACCTCACACCCTCTCATTAACACAGACACTCCCACCTCACACCCTCTCATTAACAGACACTCCCACCTCACACTCACTCATTAACAGAAACACACTCACCTCTCACATTCATTAACAGAGACACACTCACCTCACACTCACTCGTTAACAGAAACACACTCACCTCACAAATTCATTAACAGAGACACGCTCACCTCACACTCATTCATTAACAGAGACACGCTCACCTCACACTCACTCAAACAGAAACAGAATCACCTCACAAATTCATTAACAGAGACACGCTCACCTCACACCCATTCATTAACAGAGACACACTCACCTCACACTCACTCATTAACAGAAACAGAATCACCTCACAAATTCATTAACATAGACACGCTCACCTCACACTCATTCATTAACAGATACACGCTCACCTCACACTCATTCATTAGCAGAGACACGCTCACCTCACACTCACTCATTAACAGAGACACGCTCACCTCACACTCATTCATTAACAGAGACACGCTCACCTCACACTCATTGATTAACAGAGACACATTCACCTCACACTCACTCATGAACACAGACACGCTCACCTCATACTCACTCATGAACACAGACACGCTCACCTCACACTCATTCATTAACAGAGACACGCTCACCTCACACTCATTCATTAACAGAGACACGCTCAGCTCACACTCACTCATTAACAGAGACACGCTCACCTCACACCCTCTCATTAACAGACACTCCCACCTCACACCCTCTCATTAACAGACACTCCCACCTCACACCCTCTCATTAACAGACACTCCCACCTCACACTCATTCATTAACAGAGACACGCTCACCTCTCACATTCATTAACAGAGACACGCTCACCTCACACTCATTCATTAACAGAGACACGCTCACCTCACACTCATTCATTAACAGAGACGTGCTCACCTCACACTCACTCATTAACACAGACACGCTCACCACACACATTCATTAACAGAGACACGCTCACCTCACACTCATTCATTAACAGAGACACGCTCACCTCACACTCACTCATTAATAGAGACACGCTCACCTCTCACATTCATTAACAGAGACACGCTCACCTCACACTCATTTGTTAACAGAGACACGCTCACCTCACACTCATTCATTAACAGAGACATGCTCACCTCACACTCACTCATTAACACAGACACGCTCACCACACACATTCATTAACAGAGACACGCTCACCTCACACTCACTCATTAACAGATACACGCTCACCTCACACTCATTCATTAACAGAGACACGCTCACCTCACATTCATTCATTAACAGAGACACACTCACCTCACACTCATTCATTGACGGAGACATACTCACCTCACACTCATTCATTAACAGAGACACGCTCACCTCACACATTCATTAACAGAGACACGCTCACCTCACACTCATTCATTAACAGAGACACGCTCACCTCACACTCATTCATTAACAGAGACACGCTCACCTCACACTCACTCATTAACAGATACACGCTCACCTCACACTCATTCATTAACAGAGACACGCTCACCTCACACTCACTCATTAACAGATACACGCTCACCTCACACTCACTCATTAACAGATACACGCTCACCTCACACTCATTCATTAACAGAGACACGCTCACCTCACACATTCATTAACAGAGACACACTCACCTCACACTCATTCATTAACGGAGACATACTCACCTCACACTCATTCATTAACAGAGACACGCTCACCTCACACATTCATTAACAGAGACACGCTCACCTCACACTCATTCATTAACAGAGACACGCTCACCTCACACTCATTCATTAACAGAGACACGCTCACCTCACACTCATTCATTAACAGAGACACGCTCACCTCACACTCATTCATTAACAGAGACTCGCTCACCTCACACTCATTAACAGAGACACGCTCACTTCACTCTCACTCATTAACAGTGACACGCTCACCTCACACTCACTCATTAACAGAGACACGCTCACCTCACACTCACTCATTAACAGAGACACGCTCACCTCACACTCATTCATTAACAGAGACACGCTCACCTCACACATTCATTAACAGAGACACGCTCACCTCACACTCATTCATTAACAGAGACATGCTCATCTCACACCCTCTCATTAACAGACACTCCCACCTCACACCCTCTCATTAACAGACACTCCCACCTCACACTCATTCATTAACAGAGACACGTTCACCTCACACCCTCTCATTAACAGAGACACGCTCACCTCACACTCATTCATTAACAGAGACACGCTCACCTCACACTCATTCATTAACAGAGACACGCTCACCTCACACTCATTCATTAACAAAGACACACTCACCTCACACTCATTCATTAACAAAGACACACTCACCTCACACTCATTCATTAACAGAGACACGCTCACCTCACACTCATTCATTAACAGAGACTCGCTCACCTCACACTCACTCATGAACACAGACACGCTCACCTCACACTCATTCATTAACAGAGACACGCTCACCTCACACTCATTCATTAACAGAGACACGCTCACCTCACACTCATTCATTAACAAAGACACACTCACCTCACACTCATTCATTAACAAAGACACACTCACCTCACACTCATTCATTAACAGAGACACGCTCACCTCACACACATTCATTAACAGAGACACGCTCACCTCACACTCATTCATTAACAGAGACACGCTCACCTCACACTCATTCATTAACAAAGACACACTCACCTCACACTCACTCATTAACAGAGACACGCTCACCTCACACTCATTAACACAGACACTCCCACCTCACACCCTCCTAGTCACCAAGACTCCTATCTTACAACTTCTTTCATCAACATCGACTCTTTCTCCTCGCCCGTTTCCATAAGACAAAGATCCACCAATTCACACTACCATTAGAATTACTTGACTTTTACACAGTAACACTTTTGATCAAAATTAAACTCATCGGCCCCGATATTTACGGGGAGGCAGGGTAAACACCTGAGGCCGAGGTTCAGGCGAATTTAACAGCAGGACCTCATTAGAATTATGTTCTTCCATTTCCCGCCCGCAGCCGGTCAAATGAAAGGCTGGCCCGCCGCTGGGAGGAAGACCAGCGGCAGGAGACTGCAGCCAGGGGCCCCTGGGGACAAACCCAGCAAATGGGAGGGGGGAGGCAGCAAGAGATCTGGGCTTGGTGGGAGGTGGTATGAAAGGCCCTCGCAGGAGGGAGGGAGTGAGATATCAGGGCTTGGGGGGAGAGAGGCCATCGAGGGAGAGGGAAAGGCCGGTGATAGGGGCTGGACAGGGGGCGGTCAGTGATCGCGGCAGGGGGGAAGAGAGGCCGCGATCAGCAAAGGGGAGGCCGAAAGCCTCCTTGGGGGGCCGGGGGGGAGCGCTCCTGCTCCTCCTGATCAACAAGGATTGCTATAAAAAGCATTTACCTTCTTGAGGCGGCAGCTCCTGCCTCCCTTTTACTGACGGGTTTCCCGAACCCTGGGAAACCCGCACAGCAACTGTTAAGTTCAAAGCCGGCTCCCAATTGCACTATGGGAGCCTGATTTAAATATGTTAATGCAGCATCCCGCCTATCAACGGCTGGACACTCAGATGCCTCAAAACCCACCACCATAAAAACGGCCACGGGCTGGACGTGGCAGGTTGGGGATGTGTTCTCCTTTTAAAATTATTTAACCCTTTCCTGCCCATCGTGGGCGGGTTACTATCGAGGCCATTGTGTTGTTATGTCTCCATGCGACAAACTAAATTATCTGCATGCAATGGCCTATTCATTTAATATTTTATTTACAGGTTTGCTAATTTGATTAATCACATGAAACCTGCTGCAGCACTTACAGAATAAAGTGATTAACCAAATATTACAGCTGTTTCTTGATGCAACCAAAATTGTGATAAATTTTTTTACTTAAATTATGACATTTTATAAAATATTTTCTTTAACCGGTTGTTCAATAATTAAAAAATTTAAAATCTTAAGAGTCTGTGGTGTCGAATCCGGCCCTCATTGTAACTGTTTTCTGGGCGGAAATAGGGGCAAAAAGTGACAATTTCAGGACGCAACGTCCCGCGCCCGATCAATGCCTGTGTTACGGGTGCTGCCATATTGGTAAAGGTGGATTTCCAGGCATCCCAGGCAGCTGGCTAAAACAGGCATTCGGTCTATTAGACCTCTGTTAAACTCCTGTTTTCGGTGGCTTTGCACTCTAGGAATCTTAAGGTAAGCAGGAGTGCACAGTCCTTGAGATTGTCACCCCCGCCATCCACATTGTTGTTCTGACCCCCCCCCCTCTCCTGGGACTTACCTTCGGCGGAGCAGGCAGCCCAATATTCTTCGAATTAAAATGCGCGAGCTGCATCTGAAGGTGCAATAGACGCCGGCAGCTCACGCTAAAAATGTTAATGAGACCTGAGATCAAATTTCGGGCCGAACATAGGCCTTCCAGTTGGGGCGCGGCTGGTTATGGACCCGAAAACTTAAAAGGTAGAGCTGTAATGTAATATAATGTAATTTCAATCTGACAATCATAAAATACCACACTAAATTCCATCTAATTTTATACTGCTCAATTATAATAAGTTTGAATTAATATAGTAGACACATTGAATTTTTATTAGTAAGAAGAAGCTAATTATAAATTCAGTACTGCATGAAAATGCTGCTACTGTTGACACAGAGCTCATCAGTAATGAAGGTTACTTCATGTGACATGGAAGCTAACAAGATATTACACAATCCAGTCACCATCTGGGATCAATCCACTCAACAGCAAGGCACCGGCTAACATTTTTATGTGTCTATTTTTAGCTGATACTTAAGGGGTAACTTTGCAAGGCTCTGCTCCCTGCGTAAAGCCTCACATCACTGGAGCATGTGTCACCTGATTGACCCTATATGGTTGTAGCCCTATCTCTGGCCTGCAATCCCTTCTAGCAAGGCTGCACATTGAGCGCCTATTCATAGAATCATAGAATCATAGAAAGTTTCAGCACAGAAGGCGGCCATTCGGCCCATCGTATTGGTGCTGGTTGAAAAAGAGCTAACCAATTTAATCCCACTTTCCAGCATTTGGTCCGTGGCCCTGTAGGTTACGGCACTTCAAGGCACATCCAAGCACTTTATAAATGAGTTGAGGGTTTCTGCCTCTACCACCCTTTCAGGCAGTGAGTTCCAGACCCCCACCACCCCCTGGGTGAAAAAATTTCTCCTCAGCTCCCCTCTAATCCTTCTACCAATTACTTTAAATCTATGGCCCCTGGTCTCTGACCCCTCTGCTAAGGGAAATAGACCCTCCCTATCCACTCTATCTAGTCCCGTCATCATTTTATATACCTCAATTAAATCTCCCCTCAGCCTCCTTTGTTCCAAAGAAAACCACCCCAGCCTATCCAATCTTTTCTTCTAGCTGAAATTCTCCAGCCCTGGCAACATCCTCGTAAATCTCCTCTGTAACCTCTCTAGTACAATCACATCTTTCCTGTAATGTGGTGACCAGAACTGTACGCAGTACTCTAGCTGTGGCATAACTAGTGTTTTATAAAATTCTAGCATTACCTCCCTGCTTTTATATTCTGTGCCTCGGCAAATAAAGGAAAGTATCCCATATGCCTTTTTAACCAACTCATCTACCTGTCCTGCTACCTTCAGGGATCTGTGGACATGCACTCCGAGGTCCCTTTGTTCCTCTACACCTCTCAGTATCCTCCCATTTACTGTGTATTCCCTTGCCTTGTTTGCCCTCCCCAAATGCATTACCTCACATTTCTCGGGATTGAATTCCATTTGCCACTTTTCTGCCCACCTGACCAGTCTATTGATATCTTCCTGCAGTCTACAGCTTTCCTCCTCACTGTCAAACATAGGGCCAATGTTTGTGTCATCTGCAAACTTCTTAATCATGCCCCCTACATTCAAGTCTAAATCCTTAATATATACCACAAAAAGCAAGGGACCGAGTACTGAGCCCTCCGGAACCCCACTGGAAACAGCCTTCCAGTCACAAAAACACCCGTTGACCGTTACCCTTTGCTTCCTACCACTGAGACAATTTTGAATCCAACTTGCCACTTTCCCTTGGATCCCATGGCCTGGTACTTTTTTGACCAGTCTGCCATGTGGGACCTTGTCAAAAGCCTTGCTAAAATCCATGTAGACTACATCAAACACATTACCCTCATCGACCCTCCTTGTTACCGCCTCAAAAAATTCAATCAAGTTAGTCAGACACGACCTTCCCTTAATAAATCCATGCTGACTGTCCTTGATTAACCCATGCTTTTCCAAATGACGATTTATGCTGTCCCTCAGAATTGATTCCAATAATTTGCCCACCACTGAGGTTAGACTGACTGCCCTATAATTACTTGGTCTATCCTTTTCTCCCTTTTTAAACAACGATAGAACATTAGCAGTCCTCCAATCTCCCGGCATCACACCTGTAGCCAGGGAGGATTGGAAAATGATGGTCAGAGACTCCGCTATTTCCTCCCTTCTCTTAATAGTCTGGGATACATGTCATCCGGGCCTGGAGATTTATCTACTGTCAAAGAAGCTAAATCCTTTAATAATTCCTCTCTCACTATGTTTATCCCATCTAATATTTCACACTCCTCCTCCTTAACGACAATCTCTGCATCGTCCCCCACTTTTGTGAAATCAGACACAAAGGGCCCGATTTTACCAGGGGTGCGGGTTCTCGGTGGGTAGGTCAGCGGGCGCGTTGAAAACGCGCCCGGTGAAATTAGTGGGTTTCCCGCGCGATCGTAGCAGGCAACACACTAATTGGATCCACTTACCTGCTCCTCCGGGTTCCCCGATGCTGAACTGCGCGTCGGGCGGGCTGCGCATGCGCAGTAAGATCTGTCAGCTGGAGGCGCTCTTTTTAAAGGGGCAGTCCTCCACTGACAGATGCTGCCACAGACAGCAAAAATTACAGCATGGAGCAGCCCAGGGGGAAGGCTGCTCTCAGTTTAATGATGCCTCACCCCAGGTATCATTAGATGGGGTGAGGAGGAGGGGGAGGACAGAGATCTTCCCCCCGGCGGGCGGGAGGAAGCGGCCTGCCTCTGCCACCAAGAAGGCCTGGCTCGAGGTGGCAGAGGGGGTCAGCTGCGCCACCAACATATCGCCCACCTGCATACAGTGCAGGAGGCGCTCCAATGACCTCAGTAGGTCAGCCACAGTGAGAACAAGTAGTCTTTCCCCCACACTCCGTCTGCCACATCACCGCCCCCACCCCACATCTCCTTCTGGACTGCCAACACTACTCTGTCACATGACCCCTCATACCCACTCAAACCTCATCCTCATCTTACCTGCACCTACTCACCTCGCCAGTACTCATCCCGCCACTACCACTCAACCCAATCCTCATACAATCTCATGGCTCTATCCCATACTCACCCTCTCGTGCATCTCTCTCATGGCCAGCCTCACTCAACCTGCCACTACCTGTGCTGCAGCCACAGGGCATGCATCACATATGTGCAGTAGGCATCATAAGGCAAACGTGTCGTGAGCATGAAGGGGATGCACAAGGGTGTTTGAGGGTTTGTCATGGTTGTTACTTCTATTGAATTTCAGAACAACTCACATCACACATTATATTGGCACCACTACTGCCATGTCTTCGCGAATCCTGTCCGGTTTGTGCAATAATGCCCGCTCCTGGGTATCACTATGAGGACCCACCACTGATGCCACCCAGTGTGTCACTGCAGAGTGGGTGTAGGTGTATTTGCAGGGCTCTTCTGCGCAGACGACTGAGACACATCGGGGATGTCCCCGGTTGCACCCTGGAAGGCTGTGGAGCAGATGTTCGGGAGGGCAGTGGTGACTTTGACAGCGACAGGTAGGAAGATGGTGCACGGACCAGCCAGGAGCAGCTCGGCATGAAAGAGGCTGCAGATGTCCACGGATACATGTCGAGTGACTCTGAGCCTCCGTGTGCACTGCTGCTCAGAGAGGTCCAGGAGGCTGAGCCTCGGTCTGTGGAACGTGTGGCAAGGGTAGTGCCCTCTGCGACGCATCTCTCTCTGCGGTAGCCCTCCCTCCTGCTGTTCAGGTGGATGTGTCACAGCACTCTGTTGTGGAGCTCCACGTGTCAGAGGTGGACGGCGTGGATGGCGAGGCTGGTGATGCTGTTCGCCCTCCGAGGAGGTCATGACTGCAGCTACGGCGGCCCCCATCCGCAAGATGTACATCTGAGGGGGTCCGCAAGGTAGGTACATGTCTCCGGACCCCGGGGTAAGTGTGCAGGTTGATGACTTCGACCATCAGGAGGAGGGTGGTGGAGGCCAAACTTTGTCCCAGGTGACAGAGCGGCCTCCTGCAATGGGTGAGGGTCTCCCCCCTCCCCACCCGTCAATTGGACCTTTGCAGCTGCCACAGGCTGACGGCTGCAACACGTCCATTTCAACTGGGACTGTTTCCCCCAGTGTGTGAAACATTCCCATGTTTATCCAAAATCACACACAGTCCCTTAATCAGGTCAGTTAATGACCTGAACAAGCAAAGTAAATACTCTCAAGTGGCATCCCGCTGGCTTTCATTGCCTGCGGGATTCCCACCAGCGGGGGCTGCGCACGCACCCCCGCACGTCAGCGCAGAATCCGGAAGTGGGCGGGATCGAGGCGCGATCCGGTCCCGTTCCAGGATTTCGGGATTTTCGGGACCCCCCCGCCGAGAACGCACCCGGTAGCGGGTGGTAAAATCGGGCCCAAAGTATTCATTAAGAACCATACCTACATCTTCTGCCTCCACACATAGGTTACCTTTTTGGTCTCTAATAGGCTCTACTCTTTCCTTAGTTATCCTCTTGTTCTTTGTGTATTTATAAAACATTTTTGGGTTTTCCTTGATTTTACTTGCCTGTACTTTTTCATGCCCTCTCTTTGATTTCCGAATTTCCTTTTTAATTTCACCCCTGCACTTTCCATACTCCTCTAGGCTTTCTGCAGTATTGAACTCTCGGTGTCTGACATAAGCTTCCCTTTTTTGCCGAATCTTAAGCTGTATGCTCCTTGTCATCCGGGGGCTCTAGATTTGGGAGTCCCACCCTTTTTCTTTGTGGGAACATATTTGTTCTGAACCCTCACTATGGGCCCAATATTAGGAGGGTGGCGGGCTTGCAGCGGGGGGTCGACTGGGCACGTGGGTAACGCGCCCAGTGAAATCGGAGTGCTCCGCACGCAATCGCAGGCTAATTGGAGCCACTTACCTGTGCTTCCGGGTTTCGCACTGGAAAGCTGCGCAGCGGGCGGACTGCGCATGCGCAGCATAGACTGTCAGCTGGAGGAGCCCTAATTAAAGGGGCAGTCCTCCACTGACTGATGCTGCAGGAAATAGGAAAAATTACAGCATGGAGCAGCCCAGGGGGAAGGCTGCTCCCAGGTTAATGATGCCTCACTCCAGGTATCATTGGATGGGGTGAGGAGGAGAGGGAGGACAGAGATCTTCCCCCCGGCGGGCGGGAGGAAGCGGCCTGCCTCTGCCACCAAAAAGGCCTGGCTCGAAGTGGCAGAGGAGGTCACCTGCACCACCAACATATCGCCCACCTGCATACAATGCAGGAGGCGCTCCAATGACCTCAGTAGGTCAGCCGAAGTGAGTACACTTACTCATTCCCCTACACTCCGTCTGCCACATCACCGCCCCCACCCCACATCTCCTTCTGCACTGCCAACACTACTCTGTCACATCACCCCTCACACCCACTCAAAGCTCATCCTCATCTTACCTGCACTTACTCACCTCACCAGTACTCATCCCGCCACTACCACTCAACCCAATCCTCATACAATCTCATGGCTCTATCTCATACTCACCCTTTCATGCATCTCTTTCATGGTCAGCCTCACTCAACCTGCCACTACCTGTGCTGCAGCCACAGGGCATGCATCACATATGTGCAGTAGGCAGCGTAAGGCAAACGTGTCGTGAGCATGAAGGGGATGCACAAGGGTGTTTGAGGGTTTGTCATGGTTTTTACTTGTATTTAATTTCTGATCAACTCACATTACATATTATATTGGCACCACTACTGCCACTTCTTTGCGAATCTTGTCTGGTCTGTGCAATAATGCCCTTTCCTGAGGATCACTATGAAGACCCACAACTGATGCCACCCATTGTGTCACTGCAGGGTGGTGTAGGTGTATTTGCAGGGCTCTTTTGTGCAGACAACTGAGAGACGTCGGCGATGTCCCCGGTTGCACCCTGGAAGGATGCGGAGGAGAAGTTGTTGAGGGCTGTGGTGACTTTGACAGCGACAGGTAAGAAGATGGTGCTCGGGCCAGCCGGGAGCAGCTTGGCATGAAGGAGGCTGCAGATGTCCACGACTACATGTCGAGTCACTCTGAGCCTCCGTGTTCACTGCTGCTCAGAGAGGTCCAGGAAGCTGAGCCTCGGCTTGTAGACCCTGGGGCGAGGGTAGTGCCTTCTGCGACGCATCTCTCTCTACTGTTGCCCTCCCTCCTGCTGTGCAGGTGGATGTGTCACAGCACTGTGTTGTGGGGCTCCACGTGTCAGAGGTGATGCTGTTCGCCCTCTGAGGAGGTCATGACTGCAGCTACGGCGGCCCCCATCTGGAAGATGTACATTTGAGGGGGTCCGCAAGGTAGATACATGTGTCTGGACACCGGGGTAAGTGTGCAAGTTTGTGAATTTTATTGTTAGGAGGAGGGTGGTGGAGGCCAAACTTTGTCCAAAGTGACAGAGTGGCCTCCTGCAATGAGTGAGGGTCTCCCCCCCCCAAACCTGTCAAATGGACCTTTGCAGCTGCCACAGGCTGATGGCTGCAACACGTCCATTTCAACTAGGAGTGTTTCCCCCAGTACGGGAAACAGTCCCAGTTGTTTGCAAAAATCCCACCCCTCCTAAAGTATCATGTTAATCAGGTCTGCAAACAACCTGAAATACCTAAATAATTACTTTAAGTGGCATCCCACCGGCTTTAATTGCCTGCGGGAGTCCCACATGTGGGGGCTGCGCGCGCATGTCAGTGCGTCACTGGGGAACCCGGAAGTGCTCAGGTTGGAGCCGGGCTCCAGACCCGCCCCGGGAATCCCCGATTTTCGCAGCCCCCCCCCCCCCCGCCATGAACGCACCCGCTCAGGGGTGCGAAAATCGAGCCCTATCTCTCCCTTGAATGCCTCCCACTGCTCTGACACTGATTTAACTTCAAGTGGCTGTTTCCAGTCCACTTTTGCTAAATCACTTCTCAGCTTAGTAAAATTGGCCTTTCCCCAATTGAAAACTTTTGCTCCTGTTCTGTCTTTGTCCTTTTCCATAACTATGTTAAATCTAACTGAATTATGATCACTGCCAGCAAAATGTTCAGAAAATTTACCCTTTAATATTTAGCAAAGTTGTAATAGTAATTTACTATTAAATATATATTTCAGTTGTTTCATAACATTATTCTACTATGTTAGAAATACATCAGTAAGGAAGAGATTTTAAAAATCACATCTCTACATCAGGACATCACCCTAGTTACTTTTCAAACTAAATTACATACTTCACCCCATGGTTACAGTCAGTGACAAAAGCTGAAGAATAAATAATTAGATACATCATTACTCAAAGCACTGTAGTGTCCTGTCAATACACCTTCCCACCAGTCTAGAATAGACTCACTCAGTGAGGTAACTGTGATCACAAATTAAAGTGGCTGTTGGTGATTGCAAGCCATTAAAACATTTTTTACAATGCAATGTTCATGCAGTGGATGTTGGTATGCTTTGGATTGGTAGAATTTGATGCTGTGCCTGCTATATCCAGCACAACAGCCTTGACTGTCAGGAAGCACAGCAGAAGGGTGCAGTTGCATAGTGGTTATGTTACAGGACTAGTAATCCAGAGGCCTGAACTCATAATCCAGACAACAAGGCCTCGATTTTAATGCCCCCTCCCCCCTGCCAATGGGTCTGCTGCAGACTGGAGGAGATGAGTGATGCTTTGGTAGCCCTGATCTACTCTGTCTACCAACTTCTCTAAGGTGGAACAGACGTTGGAGCCCAGAGTCTGCATTGCAGTTGTGTGAGCCTCTAGGAAGGCTATAATGGCTGATAGCAATGACTCCTGTTGTGAGCGTCCGGCTGCAGTGACCATGGAGGTGGCCACATGCTCTATGGTAGATTGCAGAGTCGATAACCTCTGCGAGAGCATCCCATTAATGGTGGAAGTGGACTCCTCCATCCTCCCTGCCACAGTGGACAGAGTGCCTGACAGGACTGCCAACACCTCACACGTTTGTTCCTGTGCCTCCAGTATTCTTTTCATTGCTGGCCCCGGAGTTCTCCATCTCCATCCTGCTGAGCAGAGCTTGGAGAGGACGGCGCCCTCCAGCACGCATTCTCCTCAGCTGTCCCTGCCACCACTTTCTGCTCTTGCTCACTTGTGCTGGGAGACTCACTAGGTGCCGGCTCAATGACCTGACTAATCCACCCACTCGATGTGCCAGTCTCTGCGCTGGTGCCTGCAACGCATGTAGCGTGTGACAGTGCATCACCGGCATCTCCACATCATCCTCAGGAGGGTTGAGTTCCTCTCAGGAGTCTTCTTTCTCTGTGAGCAGGGGCTCGTGTTCTTTATGTGAGGGCCCTGGAGGAGGTCTGATGAGTGTGGGTGCAGGCCGAGCAGGTCAGATGGGATGAGGTGAGGATGGGGTTATTGGCAGCAGTGAAAGGAGGAAGCAGGAGGTGAGCATGTGTAAGGAGTGAGGATGCATTGAACCGTACCGATTAGAGCTGAGGAAAGTGATGCAGGGGTGAGGAGTGATACAAATGGTGTAAAAGGGACAAGAGGGAATGGAAGGAGGTGCATTGCAGGAGATGGGTAAAGAGGGCTGACCTTTCCTGACCTAGTTAGGTCATTGAAATGTTTCCTACACAGGATCCAGGACCTTGGTGTGATGCTCCAGCTGCTCACTGCCTCCGCTATCTCAATCCAGGCCTTCTTTGTGGTGGCAGCAGGTTTCTTCTTCCCACCTGTGGGTAACAGCACACCCCTCCTGGCCCTCACTGCACCCAGCAGGACCTCCAGGGAAGCATCAGAGAATCTGGAGGCCACCTTCCCTCTCTTTCCAGCCATATCATCGATTTTTAACTCCACTTACAAATCGATGGACTCCTATCCCTCAGCCTCCCTTGTAGAGCTGGACTGAGACTTTAAGTAAAAGCCAGGAAATTGCATCATGCAGATGGGCGGCACACCCGCAGACGCATGATCCTGATGAGAAGCCCGGAAGCATTATTTAAATGAAGCCTGGCCATTAAAATTGGCTTTCACGTCACGTGATGTTGAGGGCTTGTTGCCTGCTATCGCCCTCACACACTCCATTCCCGTCTCCGGGTTAATATCAGGGTCCAAGAGTGCAAATCCCACCACGGCAATTTTAGAATTTGAATTTGTAAAATCTAGAAATAAAAAGCTGGTCTCAGTAAAGTGACCATGAAGCTGTTGGATAGTCAGAAAAACCCAACTCGTTTACTAAGGAAACCTGCCGTCCTTACCTGGTCTGGCCTACATATAACTCCAGCCCCACACCAAAATGGTTGCCTCTTAATTACCTTCTGGTCTATCAAGCCATTTAGTTGTATCAAATTGGTTCAAGAAGGCGGCCCACCACCATCTCAGTGTAACTGGAGATGGGCAATAAATGCTGACCTTGCCAGTGACGGCCACATCCTGAGAATGATTTTTTTTTTTTAAAAGTCAAGGAAAGCTACAACAGAAAGCTGTCCTGGCTGAGAGTTAAACCCTATTTAATTACACTGATGTCTCCAGACATCTTTGGATGCTGCCTACAATTTTGTGGAAGCAGAAGACGCCACTTTGCAAGATGGTTTCAGTTATTGCTGGCAGCGTTTGTCATCGAAAGTGCTATTTTAATCTGGCTCCCAAGAGAAGAAAATTTGGTTTATCATCAAGAAAACAATCTTTATAATAGTGTGCAGAAGTATTGATTTAACCAATTTGTGTTACCTTTCATGCATACGATTTCTATTTGTCATGGCTATTTAGCATTGCACTGTGTTATAATCTTACATTAACAGCTGCCAAGCAGTCGAGTGTTTTAGGGGGCCATGTGCATATTTTTGCTCTTAAGGTACTTGACTTGTATGTTTCACCCTACTAATGCAACATATTGAGACACTTCCATCTGCACCTCTTCTTCAAGCATACATGAAATTTACAATAGGATGATTTCCACTCAAGGTTGAACAAGTATTATCCAGCTGAGCTATAGAGATCTGAAATGTTCCTGGTTCAGTTCCCAGTCTTTTCTGAGTTAGTTGATCCCAGTGGCGGACGTGCTACAATTAGCCATTGGTTAGGATTCCCACTCCTGTTGACTATTCAGCGACTCCTGTTTCAAACGTGCTTATGTAGATGTTGGGTGAGTGCAGGATTAGGCTCAGCTGTGATATCTGCTCTGGTCAAATAGCCTGCTCATTTTTAAAAAAAACAAGAATAAATAATGCTGTTAATACACAGAAATACAGGTGTACTCGTTGAAATCATTAAGTAAACCTGAGCAAGCAACAAAGATATCAATTAGTAAGATTCAAGATATATTTTCCACCTGATATACTGTCCAACTAATAAATACTATTACTACCCTCAGAGGACTGCATGGGCTGTTGGAAACAGGATTAGCCAGGCTGCACTGAGATTCAGTGTTTTCTTTCATGCATAGCTTGGTGGATTTTCAGTACTTTTAAAAAATCATGCCTCACACTCAACCATGGTCACTCTATTCATAATTTAATTTTCTAACTGAATTAGTTTAGGATTTGTGTTATCTTTTACGTTACATTGAAGCTCGCTTAAAAAATATTCAACAAACTAATAGCCTGCTTCGAAGAATAAGGGTTACTGCACAAATCCTTTCCTCGTAAAATCCTAATTACTTCCAGATTGTTTTAAGTGAGCAGCTCAATCTCAGAACATTTGCTTTCCCTTTTAACGTCAGTTCCTATTTGCTTTCATCTCTTGTCAGTCAGGTGAGCTGAGAGGAATCCTTTTGATGTTCCATCACTGTGCAAAGCAATCAACATTGGGACTGCACTGGTTGGAAATGACAAGGACAACAGGGAAATCATTCAGTGAAATAGTCCGCTTAACTTAACAAATTGCTCAGTCCACTAAAAGGAATGGGTTTTGTTGGCAAATAGATTATTAGTTTAGGTGGGCTCCTCTTTATTCCCATTAGATGTTTTGGAGTTTGCTACTTACAGGCAACACACCCAGATAGCGAGAATAAAACAACAGTTGTGCGGTGTCCAATGTGCCAGACCCCAACGTACAAATGCCTCGCCAAAGAAAGCATATTAAGTGGTGAAATGTAGCAGGGAGCATGCACAGTAATGTATTTCTACAACAAGGACTCACTGAATGTCATTGCTGCACACTCTGCACAACAGCTCATTTGTCCTGTCTGGATGACCTCTGGATGAAGTGGCTGCTGGAAGCCTCCAAATTAGCATGCATTGCTTTAGGGCTTATGTCACCAAGAATACACTCATTAAATCTGCAGTACTGTATCAGCCAAAACTACATCTCACCACCCAGAGGATGATATGCAGGAGGGAGTGCTAGTTCCTACAATGTATACAGTTTTATTTTAGCAAATGCATACTATTTCTCACCAGCAAACAGAAATAAGCTCTATGCATCTTCTGAAAAAGTTTCTCTTACTTTATTTTGTCATTATAGCAGTATAAAATAATGTCATACCATTAGCCAGATGCTTTAATTGAGTTCGAAAACCCTACTGGTGAAGCAAATTATTTCTCAGTAGCAGCTGTTCACTTCCCTAGAAGCCAGGCCAGATGCAACCCAGTGAACCAGCTTGTCATGTATGCTGTGCAGACATTTGTATTCTGTTTAAGGATGCTTCCTATTTCAGTACTGCTGTCCCGTCACCAAACAACGCTAGTGCCCATTTGTTTTAAATGCAGCATGCTTAATTTTGCAACATTTGAAGAGACTACTTAGGAAAATATTGCCATTTTCCAGAAATAACCTGCACCTAGAATTTCATTTGTATAAAAATTAAACTATCGTATTGTATGGAGAAGTACCATTTGATATCATCTTCACCCTAGTTTTTTACATTTAAACCTATGACACATGCATTTATATCGTATACTAGTTGATAGACTATTCTGTTGCTCATCAATAACAATTTTTAAAAATGTGTGCTTGTCTCTCTTCCTGAAACTGTCTCTGCTTATCTCCCACACTCAAATTCACTTTGCCCTTTCTGCTTGTCTTCCTCTCTTTTTGTATAGGACCAGGATGGGAGGGAGCAGAGAGGTCGGCCCTGGCCACAGACTGATAATTAAGGCAAGAGCAGGGGAGTTGCCCCTGGTAACCATGTGAGTAATGTTGGTTGCATGGTTAAAACAACTGAATCAGATCTGCAGGAGAAGATGGACAACCATGGGTAGGTACCAAAATAGATTAATTATTTTATTATTATAAATTGTTATATGAATCAATATATAAATTACCAGCCCAGGAGCAGAGCAGAGATCAGGTTGAGGAAGAAGCCAGGCAGTTTTAGTTGTCAGCCATTACGCCATCTTACCTACAATATATTGCAGGAAGGAGAAATGATTTGGTCCCCTTGATTGATGGATAAAAGGTGGATTTTGATACAACATACTAGCTCACAGATGATAATTCAGGGAATTCTTTTACGATTAAGCAGTTAACAATTTCTATTTTGTTACATTGGAGCACAAAGAAAGAAAGAATTTATATTTATGTAGTGGCTTTCACATTCTCAGTGCTTCACAGTTCATTCGTTACTTAGTGTAGTAACTGTTCTGTGCACGCAGCAAGATCCCAGACTCACTTGTCTTGGTAAACTTCGAATGGTATTGAATTTCTTCATAATCTAGAAGGATGACCTCTTTATAGCAGAAACTGCATTCACCCAGTTGGCCACCTATTCCCAGGTAGCCTTGATTGCAGCTTGCCAGGGAGGATAGCCCTGACACCAAAAATAGGAAGCCTCCTTGCTATCACCTTCCTTAGCACTCACTCACAAAAGATAGCTATCCTCCCTCCCCCTTGGGAATTGGTTGATTCCTAACTCATCTCAGCACAAAACATAGCAGAAGAAGCAGAATTAGACAATTATTCAGCAAAACGAAAAGCTAAGAATAACCCAATAGAAAGTGTGAAAGGACAAAAAATTCAGAAGGGAAAGTAAAGGTAACCAAAAGAAGGGAGAAGAATTAAAAACTTCAGGGCGATAGAGCCAACAGAAAGTGCAGGTGCCACTTTAAGAAATCCTGCAATAACTCCAGCCTTAATGTACCCAGCACGTGGCACAAATCACGCAGGGAGTGCAGTCCAATTACTTAAATAAGTAGACAGCGGAAAACCTGGGGCAGTCGCTCTCCTCTGTGCACTGGGAAATGGCGCAAGTGCATCCATGGCAGAATTTCAGCCCTTAGTTCACATTGGGATATAGTTCGCCTTTAGTATACTTGTCCTGTTAGAAAAAAGAAACTTCATCTCTCATGTTCTTTCTGTTGGTTTGGACGACTGAAGGTTTCCTGTTTGAAAATTGAAATCTAATGAAACGCAGCACTAATTTTTTTTTATTCATTCATGGGATGTGGGCATCACTGGCAAGGCCAGCATTTATTGCCCATCCCTAGTTGCCCTTGAGAAGGTGGTGGTGAGCCGCCTTCTTGAAACGCTGCAGTCCGTGTGGTGAAGGTTCTCCCACAGTGCTGTTAGGAAGGGAGTTCCAGGATTTTGACCCAACCGACGATGAAGGAACGGTGATATATTTCCAAGTCAGGATGGTGTATGACTTGGAGGGGAACGTGCAGGTGGCGGTGTTCCCACGTGCCTGCTGCCCTTGTCCTTCTAGGTAGAGGTCGCAGGTTTGGGAGGTGCTGTCGAAGAAGCCTTGGCGAGTTGCTTCAGTGCATCTTGTAGATGGTACACACTGCAGCCACGGTGCGCCGGTGATGGAGGGAGTGAATGTTTAGGGTGGTGGATGGGGTGCCAATTAAGTTGTCTGCTTTGTCCTGGATAGTGTCGAGCTTCTTGAGTGTTGTAGGAGCTGCACTCCTCCAGGCAAGTGGAGAGTATTCCATCACACTCCTGACTTGTGCCTTGTAGATGGTGGAAAGGCTTTGGGGAGTCAGGAGGTGAGTCACTCGCCACAGAATACCCAGCCTCTGACCTGCTCTTATAGCCACAGTATTTATATGGCTGGTCCAGTTAAGTTTCTGGTCAATGGTGACTCCCAGGATGTTGATGGTGGGGGATTCGGCGATGGTAATGCCGTTGAATGTCAAGGGGAGGTGGTTAGACTCTCTCTTGTTGGAGATGGTCATTGCCTGGCACTTGTCTGGTGCGAATGTTACTTGCCACTTATCAGCCCAAGCCTGGATGTTGTCCAGGTTTTGGTGCATGTGGACATGGACTGCTTCATTATCTGAGGGGTTGCGAATGGAACTCAACACTGTGCAATCATCAGTGAACATTCCCACTTCTGACCTCACCATCGTGCCAATGCTTGGGCTTCAAGACACGAAATACAGCACTGTTTGATATTATCTGGTATTTTAATCCAATATGTAAATAAACACAAACATCCACCTGCCACATTCTCACTTGCAATAAAAGATAACTCAGATAGTCTGAAATTTAATCTAGAATGAATCATCCATTCTCCTGCCCTAATTGTTTCTTTGCTTTAAAACAAGCTATTCCAATGAGGGCAAAGAGCTGATTTTAAAATGTGCAATACACTTCACATAAGGCTACATTTGTACAATTCTCTTACAATGAGAGGAGTACACAATCTACGTACATTAAGCATCATTTAGCGGGAAATAGCCTAAAGTTACTATTATTCTAAAAAGTGTGCTACTGACAGAGAAAAACTGACCTCAACAGAAGATTAAGTACAAAAACGAACTGATTATGTCATATCATTCTTTTCATGTCATCTCAAGTGCCTTGAGGAAATTAGAGTTGGCCTTACAAGTTGCTGATGGATATCAGAAGAAAGTGAATGAAGAGCTGTCTCAACAGCGGCTTATTGCCAACAGCAGTTAACAGTGAAGTCACCTACTGGTATTTCTACCAGATGCAGGTCTGATGCTGCAGCTTCCCTTTTATCTACTTATCAATTTGAGACCAGTCAGCCATGACCTCACTGTCCTCACAGTGTTGTTAAACCGACATCATATAAATAAATGCTTCCCTGGAATAACTGCACGTTAAAAAATGATCAGTGTGGAGTATAATTACAGAAATTCCATAAGAGAAATACTCCATTATGGATTTCTATTGAAAATAAAAATCCTGAAATGTTGATGGAGATAATATGACTGTGATATCACTGGAGATATATTTTCAAATGGCAATTTTCATAACCTTCAAAATAAAATTAAAAGGCACTTATATAGGTTAAATGTAATTTTCAAGCCCATGTACCTTACACTTTAGTATGAAGATTCAGGTCTCTGGAATTGCAGATCTCTTATCTGTCAGCAGTTTAAATTAACTGTTTCCTCATGCTTCACGCACCTATTGTTCTCTGCCTTAAAGACCAACCATATAAATCTTTACTTCGTACGTGCAGCATTCAGAAAGTGAAAATTACATTTTGTATACAATGCGATCTGATTCACCATAACAAAATGTAGGACGCAACTAAATGTTCTGACAGGTTGAGGAAATTTAGACAGCAACAACTTTAAGTTCAGTTACAGAGAGCAGCCCAGCTTGAATTTACTGCATTCTCAAGACTGACTCAAAAGGCTTAGCGACTGCATTCTCTGCTTCTCCTGCCTGTGAGCTTGACCTGAAGCTGTCTACTTCAGAACAAAAGATTACAACCCTGAGACTGACTGCCACCTGTAACTGAACAGCTCTAAACACTTTAAAACATGTGATTAAGATAATTAATGCACGGAGAGATGAAATGCTTTATGACTGGAGGCAATGGTTTCCATTTGTTTATGAGGCATGTTCCAAGGCTCTTACTGGAATAAATAGTGAAAGACAAGTAGTTTAGATTCACTAGAAGGGGGTAATAATTTTATAGCAACGAAGATAACACTACATCCATTTACACAGATAGTGGAATTGAACACTGGGATTTTTTCAATTTTCACAGGCTATTAAATCTGACTTTTTGTACTAATATTTAACAATTGACCCATTACCTTTCTTTGTTTTTCTCTCTGCACTTCTTTGTTTCGATTAATCTGAAAAAGGAGCTTGGTTGCCTTTCATTGTTTGGTTCTGACAAAGATCCTCCACCCAAAATATTAACTTGTCTTTTCTCTCATCAGATGTTGATGAAACTACTGTTTATTTCCAGCATTCCCTGTTTTTATTCCGGAGTTAGCACATGCTGCTGAATGTAGTAAGAAGGTGCCCTGCTTTGGATCTGGCCATGTTATACCTCACCAGGAAGTCCTAACACTGACAACCTCAATGAGCAAAGAAAATCATCACCAAAAATATACCAAAGTAAATTTTATAATTAACAGTCCCAGTGCAGAATTACAAACGGTGGGAATGTTAAATTGTAAAATACACCCCTTTCTTAACAAACAAAAACAATTTTTTTAATGAACAAAAAATGAAATATTGCAGATGTTGTAAATCTGAAACAAAAACAGAAAACGCTGGAGATACTCAGCAGGTCGGGCAGCATCCGTCCAGGAAACATTAGACATTTGAAGACCTCAGAACTGAAAGATTTTACAGATGAACAGCATTTAAGAAGAAACAGAACAACAGAAAGGGGTGAAAAGTGCACACAGTCACAAAGACCACACACACACACACACACACACACACAGGAAAAGACATCGAAGGACCTGTAAGGAGCTGAAGTGGGGATCAGGAAATGGTTAAAGTGCAGAAGTGATATGTACAGGAGATAAAGGAGGCATGATGAGAGAAATCAAACAGGAAAAAAACATTTACAAGACAGAGTGTGAGAAGAGCTAAAGAGGGATCAGTAAGTAGACTGGGATGTGTGAAAAACTGAAAATGGAGCAGGCTCCAGTGGTCCAGGAGTCTGGTAGAAGAAAAAAATTCAACAAGGGCACAGACCAACCTGCCAGCACAGCGCTCCAATGAGGAGGGGGTTAATAATTTTTGTGTTCTCATTAAGGTGAGGGATGTCGTAACATTTACTATTTCAGGCACCCAGGGGATAATTTTAACCTCCAAGAACGGGTGGGGTTTGGGGGCGGCTGTTGTTTTTTGTAACGCGACCACAACCCGGCTCCAACAGACCCACTTCCGGGTTTAACGTGGCCATGTTTGAATGTGCGGCGAGCCCAAACATGGAAGTCACGCCCACCCCCCCCCACCCCACAATTACTGCCCGCGGGCGGGTACTTAGCGCGTCAATGAAGATCATTGAGGTAGTTCAGGTCGGTAGTTTTTAATTGATTCTTAAACAGAAACAAATTTGACTTCTCCTGCACGAGTTTCCCGGGCCTTCTGAATCTCGCCCAGTGAAACGGAGGGGAGATTCAGCCGAATTTGATTTGGCCTTTTAAACCAGTGACTGACACATCTCAATAAAACCCCAGCCATTGCAGCTGGTCTCTCAGGCAGACGTTTCACAGTGAAGTACTTGTAAAGAATCCTTTGATTCAGTCGGTTACAGTTCACGAGAGTTATGGGCCTCGATTTTCACGGCATGGGGGGGGAGGCGGGAAGGGTGCAGGGGAGGCCGGTAGCAGGTGAAGAGGAGGGGATGTGGAGGCCCTGCTGATATTAACGGCAGATTGATTGTCTGGACGGTGGGCAGGTGCGGATACTAGCGGCAGGAGGCCGCAGCCGAGGACCCGTGGGAAAGAGCCCCAGCAGTCAGTGGGGGGGAAGGCTCTGGGCTGCGATGGGGGTGGGGGGGGGCCAGCCTGAAAGATCGGGGCAGCGATCGGTTGGGGGGGGAGAACCTGAAAGATTGGGGCTGCAATCAGATGGAGTGGGTGGGTTGGGGGGGGACAAGTCTGAAAGAATAGGGCCACGATCAGGAGGGGGGGAGCCTGAAAGATTGGGAGGAGGGGGGGAGCCTGAAAGGTTGGGAGGAGGGGGGGAGCCTGAAAGGTCGGGAGGAGGGGGGGAGCCTGAAAGATTGGGAGGAGGGGGGGAGCCTGAAAGGTTGGGAGGAGGGGGGGAGCCTGAAAGGTCGGGAGGAGGGGGGGAGCCTGAAAGATTGGTGCCACGATCAGGAGGGGGCGTTGCCAGAAAGATCGTGGCATCAATGACTTTTGCATGTTTATTATGCCCTATACTGCTTTTAGCGAGAGCCTCGTCCAGGACCTGAATTGCCTGGGTAAATATTACAGTGGTCGGGAATGGGGTCTGGTTGGGGTCAGGATGATCAATTCTGATATTTTAACCCCACCCCCCCCCCTCGACCCTCTTCTGCCTGTCGGGGGGGGGGGTGGGGTTAAAGTCGAGACCATGGAGTCGCAGATTGTATGCACAATGTTCGATCATGGTCATTAGAGAGAAACATCCTTGAACCTGGAGGTGAAGCTCATTTTTTCAGCTCTGTAAAGCACCTTGGAGCGTACTCCTACCTTAAAGATGTGATATAAATGAAACTTGCTGTTTTTGTGATGTGAGGCAGGGTTCTCAGCTTGCACACCAGGAAATTGCTGAGATGTACTTAGACTAAAAGAACAGGACCCAGTGAGAGACAGAGGGATTGGTCAAGTTCAAGAGAAAGACAGTCTTGGTGAGCAAGTAAGTAAAAGTTTGAAATCTGGTGGGATTGATTTCCCTGGACAATCAAACCCCAAGGTTCACTACACTCCATGACTGGAGGAAGCATTAATGATTTTTAAAAAACAGACCAACCAATCAATAGCTTTCTAAGTAAACATCCCATAACACACAGTTTGTTAATATATTTTTAATTTATAGCCCTTAATATTAGCCAAATAGATAGTTAGTCATGCTGCTTAACCAATGAAGACTGCAGGTACACCATGCAGCTAAAAGCTTTCCAAGTACGAAACAAACACGTGTAAACGGCAAATATATTTTAAGTCATACAAACTCTTTCAGGTGACAGGTGACAGGTGCATGTATTAATTTTGTTACACAGCTATACGGCACACAGTGAAAGCAAAGGTTGGAAGGAGTGGTGGTGATTCAATGGTGCAGTGCACCAAAAGCACCAAGATACTGCCATCAAGTGGTGAGATGTGGGCTTAAGCCAGTTATCTCTCACAAGCTGGTATGCAACCCTGAGCCATGCCACAGTGGGAGTGGTATCCCAAATGGAAGCCAAGGCACTTCCCCAGAATGAAGGAGGGAAAATCCTGGTCCTAGCAGCTGGGTTCATAGGGATATGAGTACAGACAATCTTAAGGAGGACAAGACCCTGGGTCCAGATGGATTGCAGCCGCGGATATTCAAAGAAACCAGGGAGGAAATAGCAGAGGCACTAGTACGCATATGTAAAAATTCAATAGTAAAAGGAATAGTACCAGGGGACTGGCGGACGGTAAATGTAATCCATATCTTCAAAAAGGGAGATCAAACTAATCCAGGGAACTATAGACCAGTTAGCTTAATGTCAGTGGTAGGAAAGATACATGAACATTTGCTAATAGATAACAAAATATCTAGAGGAGAATATATAAAAAAAATAGTCAGCATGGATATCTAAAAGGATGGTCATCTTTAAATAACCATACAGAATTCTTTGACGAAGTAACAGTATGAAAAGACAAGGGCAATGCCATAGGTGTGGTATACATGGACTTTCAGAAGGCTTTCCATTAAGGTGCAACATAAAAGACTCACGACAAAGGTTAGAGAATGCTGAGTCATGGGCCAGGTGCTGGAATGGATTGAAAGATGGCTCAAAACAGAAAACAGAGGGTAATTAAGGGAAGTTTCTTGGGCTGGCAGAAAGAGGGGGGTGGTGTCCCGTAGGGATCTGTTCTGGGACCACTGTTGTGTACCATATACATAAATGATTTGGACTCAGGAATTGGAGGTGTGGTGTCAAAATTTGCAGATGATACCAAATTATGGGGTACAGCTAATAATTTGAAAGACTGTACCAAACTACAGGAAGAATTAAACAGGCTTGCAGAGCAGGAGAATAAATGGCAAATGAAATTTAATATAGCGAAGTGTGAGGTTGTCCATTTTGGTAGGAGGAATATGGAGGACAGTTATTCCTTGGAAGATAAGAAACCAAATGGAGTAGAGAAGCAAAGAGTTCTGGGATTACAGACACATAAATCGCTAAAAGTAAGTTAATAAGTTCATAAAGTAAGCAAAGTACTAGGGCTCATGTCTAGAGGAATAGAATACAAAAGCAGGGAGATAATATTACATTGATTAGAACCTTGTTTAGACCACACTTCGAGTACTGTGCTCAGTTCTGGTCTCCATACTACAAAAAAGATATTGAAGCTCTGGAGAAAGTGCAGAAAAGATTTACAAGGACGTTACCATAATTGAGAGGATGCTTTTATCAGAAATATTGAGCAGGTTGGGGCTTTTTTCTCCAGAAAAGACAAGACGAAGAGAAGACCTGGTAGAGGTCTGTCAAATTATGAGGGATTCGATAGGGTGGATGTAGAGAGACTGTTTGCACTAATGGCCAAGTCCAGAACAAAGGGCATAAATATAAAATGGCCACTAAACTGATCAAGTAAAGAATTTAGGAGGAATTTCTTTACACAGAGAGTGGTGAGTATGTGGAAGTCGTTGCCATATGGAGTAGTTGACACAGATAGCATTGACACATACATGAAAGAAAAAGGAAAGAGGGATATGGAGGCAGGGTGGAAAGAGGTAATGCGAGTAGGAGGAAGCTCGTGTGGAGTATAAACAGAGTTGCAGAGACCAGCACGTGAGTACAAGAGACAAGGCTGAAGCATTTGCAACCATCTTCAGCCAGAAGTGCTGAGCAGATGATCCATCTCGGCTTCCTCCAGATATCCACACCATCACAGAAGCCAGTCTTCAGCCAATTCGATTCACTCCACGTGATATCAAGAAACGGCTGAGTGCACTGGATACAGCAAAAGCTATGGGCCCCGACAACGTCCCAGCTGTAGTGCTGAAGACTTGTGCCCCAGAACTAGCCACGCCTCTAGCCAAACTGTTCCAGTGCAGCTACAACACTGGCATCTACCCGACAATGTGGAAAATTGCCCAGGTATGTCCTATCCACAAAAAGCAGGACAAATCCAATCCGGCCAATTACCGCCCCATCAGTCTACTCTCAATCATCAGCAAAGTGATGGAAGGTGTCATCGACAGTGCTATCAAGCGGCACTTACTCACCAATAGCCTGCTCACCGATGCTCAGTTTGGGTTCCGCCAGGACCACTCGGCTCCAGACCTCATTACAGCCTTGGTCCAAACATGGACAAAAGAGCTGAATTCCAGAGGTAAGGTGAGAGTAACTGCCCGTGACATCAAGGCAGCATTTGATCGATTGTGGTACCAAGGAGTCCCAGTAAAATTGAAGTCAATGGGAATCAGGGGGAAAACTCTCCAGTGGCTGGAGTCATACCCAGCACAAAGGAAGATGGTAGTGGTTGTTGGAGGCCAATCATCTCAGCCCCAGGACATTGCTGCAGGAGTTCCTCAGGGCAGTGTCCTAGGCCCAACCATCTTCAGCTGCTTCATCAATGACCTTCCCTCCATCATAAGGTCAGAAATGGGGATGTTCGCTGATGATTGCACAGTGTTCAGTTCGATTTGCAACCCCTCAGATAATGAAGCCGTCCGTGCCCGCATTCAGCAAGACCTGGACAACATCCAGGCTTGGGCTGATAAGTGGCAAGTAACATTTGCACCAGACAAGTGCCAGGCAATGACCATCTCCAACAAGAGAGAGTCTAACCACCTCCCCTTGACAGTCAACGGCATTACCATCGCCGAATCCCCCACCATCAACATCCTGGGGGTCACCATTGACCAGAAACTTAACTGGACCAGCCACATAAAGACTGTGGTTACTAGAGCAGGTCAGAGGCTGGGTATTCTGTGGTGAGTGACTCACCTCCTGACTCCCCAAAGCCTTTCCACCATCTACAAGGCACAAGTCAGGAGTGTGATGGAATACTCTCCACTTGCCTGGATGAGTGCAGCTCCAACAATACTCAAGAAGCTCGACACCATTCAGGACAAAGCAGCCCGCTTGATTGGCACCCCATCCACCACCCTAAACATTCACTCCCTCCACCACCGGCGCACAGTGGCTGCAGTGTGTACCATCCACAGGACGCACTGCAGCAACTCGCCAAGGCTTCTTCAACAGCACCTCCCAAACCCACGACCTCTACCACCCAGAAGGACAAGGGCAGCAGGCACATGGGAACAACACCACCTGCACGTTCCCCTCCAATTCATACTCCATCCCGACTTGGAAATATATCGCTGTTCCTTCATCGTCACTGGGTCAAAATCCTGGAACTCCCTCCCTAACAGCACTGTGGGAGAACCTTCACCACACGGACTGCAGCGTTTCAAGAAGGCGGCTCACCATCACCTTCTCAAGGGCAATTAGGGATGGGCAATAAATGCTGGCCTCGCCAGCGATGCCCACATCCTGTGAACACATTTTTAAAAATGAACACTGGCATTGACCAGTTCGATGGAATGGCCTGTTTGTATGCTGTAGATTCTATCTAATTTTATGTAGACCTGGGATCAGGCCACAGGCTATCCCCTCAGTCTTGAGTAGTGCAAGCATAGGGCGGCCAAGAGCGGTGAGGAGAAGTGTCACCCTTGTCTGATATGGCATATTCATTTCTTTTTCACATCCTGTACCTGTGCATAAAAGCAATGAAAAAGAATCAGTACTTTCAGATTTCTATACAGTTTATATTTATTTTGCTTCCACAAAGGCTGAATGGTTTATGAACCAGTCCAGCAATGTAATCATATTGCTATTGCTATAATGCATTACTGGACTAAGTTGGTATCATGAGGGTTGATATCAAACCAGTCATTCGGTCACTTTAATGTTGTGAATGTTGCTTTCTCGGGCTGTCCTGTTCATTATTAATGTACTGTGACACTCAGTTTTATTCAGAGGAACCAGAATCTGATCTACATTCTAAGATTTGACTTTATTTTATGGCTGACAGGCAAGATTCACTGTGATCTCTAGCTTTCAGATTGCCAGAGGCTCTTACTGCTTCTCTACTAGAGCACAACAAGCCTATATATGAACCCTAATGGGGACTTTTCAGTGTTGCAAACATTGGAAACATTAGTGTCAGACAATTATTGAAAATAGACAAGCAAAAAAAGGAGTTGAAGATAAAGGTGATGGACTGGAAATGAGGTAATTTCATTGGGATGAAAAGGCATCCAGCCCGGATTGGCCAGTTGGAACAAATGGCACATCAACAATAAACCAACAGTGGAAGATATTTAAATATGAGATGGATGCCGTACATGTTAAATGCCTTCTGACTCGGAGTATAGTGGACGCGACAAAGGCTGGAATTCCAAAGATAGCCAAAGAGATTAGAGTAAAAATTAGGTTTAAAAAAGAGGGATATGAGATTAGGAAGGTAAAAAGGAGTACAAGAAAAGATTACTAGTCAATATAAAGGGAAATAACAAGAGTTTTTATAAGCACATAAGAAGTAAACATGAATAGGACCTGGCTACAGTGTGAAAGAATCTCAGTGGCCTCACCAGTTATGCCCATTCACATCTTTCATTCACTGTGCAGGCACCTGACACATAGCTTTTTCTCCTCCCAATCTGTCAGTTGTTTGGCAGCTTCTCACAGTTGCCTACTTGGCAGCAGGAAAGACTGCTACACTTCCTTTTGGCTTTTCCACACACTCGGTGTGATCTCTAGCTTTCAAATTGCCAGAGACACTTACTGCTTCCCTACTAGAGCATGACAACCCTAGATATGAACCCGACACATATATTCCCTGACAACCCCTTCCATCTTTATAACAGCATGATGCTTGTCCCTGTCATCATACACATTATGGTCAGTAGGCAGATGCATACTGAAGACTGGAGGCCCTTTTGCCCTTCCACTCTTCCAGCAGCAAAAGACTGCCCATAACAAGGGGAACACCCACACAGGGGGGTACCCTCCCAAATTTCTGACTCTCACCCTTTTTGAAGACACTGCACTCGAAATCTTGGGCAGGGTCAATTTGGAAGAGGAGATGGGAAAGCTAGAGGCCTGGTCCCAGATGATGGTTCGTGGTCAACTTTTTTGCCTCCCTTTTTGCATGGCCCACTTCTTCACTCACGTCCTCACTCACTGCAACTGCATTAGTAAATGAACATCCAAACCTTCTCTGGCATTATATGAAAAATGACTTGGAATGTGTTTGCCATCGAAGCTACATTGGCCCAGAATTTGCTGTCAAAATAACAGCGAGGCTAATGCCGCTCACCATTATTTATGCACAAATCACACAGCAACTTCAGGTGAGGGCAGAAGTGTGGTTAAACATGCAAACTCCAAAAGTTGCTGTCCAAGATGCACCACTCTGCCATTAGCTTCGCGAAAACGGCATCTCGCTGCCTGACTCACCATTGGAATGCATCGTACTGTGTGAAGTTGATGTATTTTCGCAGTAGATACAAACTAAATTTGTCACAGGACATTAGGACTTGTCCATTTCAGTCTAAGTACCCTTTTAACGATGTGATAGTTCTCAATTACTGCCAGTCAAACTCTCTGGCACAGAAAATTCACTATTACAAGTATGGAGTCTCATCCCTTCAGCTTTTAACTGTTGGAGACTTAAAAAAAATTAAATTAAAATGTTTTTTTTACTTTTCCTTTCTGTCTTTTCTTCCTCCCTCTCTTAATACAATCTTTCTTTCCCTCCTTTTCTCTTTCTGTACCTGATTTGACATTGAATTCACCCTCTCTAATTTACACTTCCTTCTCAGTCCTTGTGCTGTTAATTTCACAACCCTTGACTCTGATTGGTTAAGGAGATACCTAGTTGCTTGCCCTGTTCACTCAGGTCCCAGATGCCCTGTAGAGGGCACCGTGCCCTTTCCATCTCCCACTTCCAGCAACTTGCAGATTAAACGGGCCGGGGCGAGTCTAACGGCGGATGCCGATCATTCACCGGCTACAGCAAATTCTGGGCCATTATAACCCTTGTCCCACCTCGCTTTCTATAGGTCTGACAGATGTCTTGGAGTTGTGGATCAGGGAGTCAGTTTAAGAAAGTGCTCCTGAAGATGCATTCTTACCCTGCCAAGCACCAGCTCAGAAATATCCATCCCAATGGATTTAGAAAGTGGCTCAAAGGTGAATGCACTGGGTGATTCAGACAGCACAAGTGAACAGCAGTTAGCATTAGCAAAAGGTAGGTGATGAAATCAGTTGTCCAGAGGACCAGTTCACATCCCATCTGAGGACCAGTTCACATCCCATCTGAGGACCAGTTCACATCCCATCTGAGGACCAGTTCACATCCCATCTGAGGACCAGTTCACATCCCATCTGAGGACCAGTTCACATCCCATCTGAGGACCAGTTCACATCCCATCTGAGGACCAGTTCACATCCCATCTGAGGACCAGTTCACATCCCATCTGAGGACCAGTTCACATCCCATCTGAGGACCAGTTCACATCCCATCTGAGGACCAGTTCACATCCCATCTGAGGACCAGTTCACATCCCATCTGAGGACCAGTTCACAGCCTATCTGAGGACCAGTTCACATCCTATCTGAGGACCAGTTCACATCCTATCTGAGGACCAGTTCACATCCTATCTGAGGACCAGTTCACGTCCTATCTGAGGAACAGTTCACGTCCCATCTGAGGAACAGTTCACATCCTATCTGAGGAACAGTTCACGTCCCATCTGAGGACCAGTTCACATCCTATCTGAGGACCAGTTCACGTCCCATCTGAGGACCAGTTCACATCCTATCTGAGGACCAGTTCACAGCCTATCTGAGGACCAGTTCACATCCTATCTGAGGACCAGTTCACATCCTATCTGAGGACCAGTTCACATCCTATCTGAGGACCAGTTCACATCCTATCTGAGGACCAGTTCACATCCTATCTGAGGAACAGTTCACGTCCCATCTGAGGACCAGTTCACATCCTATCTGAGGAACAGTTCACGTCCCATCTGAGGACCAGTTCACATCCTATCTGAGGACCAGTTCACATCCTATCTGAGGACCAGTTCACATCCTATCTGAGGACCAGTTCACATCCTATCTGAGGAACAGTTCACATCCCATCTGAGGACCAGTTCACATCCCATCTGAGGACCAGTTCACATCCCATCTGAGGACCAGTTCACATCCCATCTGAGGACCAGTTCACATCCCATCTGAGGACCAGTTCACATCCTATCTGAGGAACAGTTCACGTCCCATCTGAGGACCAGTTCACATCCCATCTGAGGACCAGTTCACATCCCATCTGAGGACCAGTTCACATCTTATCTGAAGACTAGTTCACATCTTAATGTGCCCGTGACAGTCAGGAGGAAACTGCAATGACAATTACTGCTACAGACAGTGCCATGCTTGCCCTGGAGGTTGACTACAAATTATCTTGGGACAGGCAATATGAAACTGGCATTATGTTCCTAGAGAACTGTAGCCTTATTGCACATTGCTGCTCAGTTAAAGGCAGTAATGTTTGGTGTAACCTGTACACTCAGTTGGGAGGTTAAGGACAGGTTCGAGCAGTGCTCCTCCCTAGTTCTTGAACTTGAGCAGTGTCTTGTTTCATTCCATCTACTCCACTTCCTCCAAGTAGGCCAAATATAGTGGGATTCCCTGAGGGACCCCATAGAGAAAAGGCTAGACTGCTTACAACAATGACTTCACTAAGATCACTGGTGCAAATCTCTTTCACACACAGATGCTTGTAGTTATCAGAAAAACAGTTTCTATATCAAAAAGAAATAATTTCCAACAGAACTTTCTATCAGCTGCTGAGCCCTTTAAGTCTGTTCCATTTCTATCTCTCACTTGAATTGACCTATTGTCCATGGTCTGTGGGCAGAATCAGGAAGCGGTGTAAGGGGAGAACATAAAGGATATAAAATTGTGTCTACGTTTTAATTATGTCACTTCTGCTTAATTTGAATTATTAATGAATCTCCTACCTGATGCGGATGGGATCTCCCACCAAATGCACCAAAGCCCACCAGAACGTTGGACAGAGTGCAAAGTGGGACTGATTCCCTCCATATTTCCTGGTCCATAGTACCCTTTTTGTACCCAAAATTGGGGTGTACTGGACAGCAAAACTGACCCTGTCAAGTGTACATTCTTGGAATAAGATCAGTGAAAGGACTATGTTCTAAATGGTAGGATTTCTAATAGAGTTTAGGAACAGCAGACATCACGGTCTTTAAAGGTGAAAGTGCAGGTAGTGAAGGCCATAAAAAGGCAAATTGGGATTATGGGTTATACACATGGCGCACTGAATATAAAAGTAAGGAAGTGATTTTGAATTTGTACAAGACATTGATTAAAGCTACAGTTGGATTATTGTGTGTAGGTGGTAGGACCATAATTATGGGAAGAATATTAGAGCCGTGGAAAGGGTACAGTGAAGATTCACTATTAAGTGCTCTGTTCAATTTTCTCACAGGCTTTGATGTAGATGGTGGGAGGCAAGGAATGAAAGGCTATAGTTACGAAGAAAGGTTTCAAAAATTGAGTCTTTTTAACTGGAACACAGAAGGTTAAGGGAAATTCTGATTATGAATGATTTTGAGAGGGTAACTAGTGAAACACTGATTCACTAACAAGGGGGCATAATCTCTATTTTATCACTAGAAGGATGAAGCGGAAGTTAGTACATTTTTTTTCACACAAAGGATTATTAGAAAATGGAATGCTTTATGATAAATGGCTATTGAGGCAGAGGCAATAATGTCATTTAAAAGGGAATTGGATACACTTTTGAAAAGGAAGAAAATAAAAGGATACAAAAAAGTGCAGGGAAATAGGATTAGAGGAGCTAGGTCCAATTGAAGAGATAACATTGGTACAGTGTGATGGGCTGAAAAGCCACCTTCTGTGTTGTAATTTCAATGAAACAATTAGTGTCAGAGAACCCTTCATTGTTTACCTGAATGGTTTGCATTTTAGGTAATGACAGTATTCTATAATGAAAGAAAGTGACTAGAATTTATTAAGTGTTTTCCTCAATTGCAGTTAACGCTCCACATTAAAATACATGAGCCTGCATTAGACCTGCAGGTGTAAATGTATGTTCAATGATAATAGTATACAATTAATGCACTAATGCAAAATACCACCTTGTAACCTTGCCCCAGCAAGAAGTTAGTAGAAATAATTCAAATTCCTCAGTCTAACAGATAGAAATAACTAACTAACAACGTAAAAGAATGTGAGCCACAGTGCTCTGCAGGTCAAGGGTAGAAAATTATGATCGAAGGAAAGATGCAACAGACAGAATTGTGTGTGCAATTGAAGTGCAGATGAAATGGAAAGACACATTTATTGGCAGCTAAAAAAGCAAAATGCCTAAAGAGAGCTGTCAAAGTGCCTGATAATTGTAGTCTCCGTCCCATTTGCCTCCACCATCCACCCAACTGAGCGAAACAATATACAAGAGTTGTACTCCACTCAAATGCAACACATTGACAATGTTTCATATTTATGATTAATCAATATCATAGCAGGGAAACAAAAAGATTGCAGTAGTAAATTGGATTGGATAGTTTGATCCCTAGAGAATAAATTATCCAGTGTATAAGAGTATCAAGTTTGATGAAATTGAGAGGAAAGTTTACATCGCGGTGGCAGGGAGCTGCGACTGATAGATGTGAAGCTCGCTCTTTAATCTCTCTCCAGACAGGATGCTGGCTAACTCAGAAGCTGTAAGTGCACATTTTCCAGCTGCCATAACAGAAAGGGTGCAGGGGGGGGGGGAAGAATTGTGAACCTCACTGGATCGATTCTGCACCGTTTGCAAACTACTGGCCCTACTTGCTTTCTGACATCTCTTCTGTAACTTGAGTGGGGCGGGACAGTGTGGTGGGGGGGGGGTGGGGGGGGGGAGGGGGGAGGTGGGGAATAGTGTGGGAGGAGGTACAGCTGACTCAAATATGGAATTATCCTGAGATGAAGCAACCTGATCTGTCCCTACGCCACCCATGCCCCATCTGCTGGGCACATCCTTAGCAAGTTTTCCAACTGCACCGTGGCTCACTCCCTCTATTGGGTTGATTTTAAACTGGAGCATGTTTTAGGGGGTGGGGGCAAAGTGAGTGCAAGGTGCACTCGCTGGCTTAAATTTTAGGCCCAGGGTGTTCTAACTCACGGGCCTCGTATAAATTTGGGAAGCCCACCTATTTTCAGCACCTAATTTCTAGCGGGCCTCCAGAAGCCTATTTAAAGCAGGAATGTACCTCTTATAAGGAGGTTGCATACCCTTCTGACAGACTGCTGCAAGAAGATTTTTTGCAGCAAGGAGTCGGAAGCAAGCCCCGCGGGTTTTCTGAAGCCACGATAGAGCTCCTGGTCAATGAGGTGAGGGTGAGGAGAGAAGTTCTCTTTCCCACCAATGGCATGTAGACTCCAAAAATGGATGTTCACCAGGCCTTGTGGCTGAGATCATCAGCACCAGGAGTATCACCCTCAGGGCCTGGGTTCAATGCAGGAAATGTTTCAATGACCTAACAAGTGCAGCAAGGGTGAGTACAGCTCTTCATTTCTCCATCTCTCTCAATAACCTCTGGCAATAATCCTTCCACACCCCTTCCCCCAGCACTCTGATCAATTCCCTCTCCTGCATCAGATCTTTCACCACTCATCACATGAATACACTATACTACCTCTCATTCTCAGTTCAAACACACACTCACTTCTTGCCTTTTGCCTTCACAACAGCCACTAACAGCATTCAGTTCTCATTTGGTAGCTATTGCAGAACAAAGGGCTTTTCTGATGACTCCTTCCTTACTTCACTCTCCAGCCACTTGCTTTCCATTCAACACCTTCCATTCCATTCCCCATCCTGCTTGCATATCGGTTCTTTGCCCTCTCAGTACATACACAACAAGCAGACATGTGCACTCTCCTTTTCATCAGATACTTACTAACTGTCACCCTCTCTTTCTGCAAGAGAAAAAGGCGCACAACACAAATAGGACCAGGAGAGCAATACCCAGCATTATGATCCCCTCCAAGCTGGAGCAGCAAGCTCAACATGTGTGGCCTCTCAAGAGCTTTCCAAGTTGGAGATTTCAAGGTTGGGGCCTTTATGTACCTCAGAAAAATACAAATTCAGCCAGCTTGACGACATCGAGCTGCATTGTGAAGCCTGTCATCTGCTCCAGTGCAGCCTGTCAGCACCAGGCTAACTCTTGTCCCTTTTCTCTTTCTGCTAGGTCCTTCTCAGCAGCAAGAGCATTCAGAAGAAGACACCTCAGAGGAGGACAATGCTTCTGAGTAGGCACCGTCATGCATTCCATCACTCCCAAGCAGTAGCACAGAGATTGGCACCCCGGGTGGGTAAGAAAGTGAATTACGGGGGACACAGGGGAAACACCAAGCATGAGTGAACCGAAGCTTGTACTGGTGGCAAGAACAGCTGTAGAGACCGGATACGAGGTCATGGGTGAGGTCTTCTCTCAGCTCTGTCGAAGAGGACAGCAATGAGGACGTCAGGAGCCCAATTCTTAAAAGTAGCTATACCAGGTATTGGAAGGCTGGCCAAGGAGCTTCAGCACCATGGCAGAAAGTATGGAGGAGTCCGCTTCCATCATGTGTGGTGTCATCTCACATGACACAGCACTCTACAGTTTAACTTGGAGAGTGTGGCCATCTCCAGCGACGCTACAGTCGGGCCCACACAAAAGGACCCAATGCCACCAGCCTTTGAAGCTTTGGTGGAAGCTCAAATGGCTGCCATGCAAGCTCAGGGCTCCACCTTGGACAGATTGGTGGGTCTAATAGATAGGGGCTTTCAAGGAATCATTCACATTCTGCAGTCTGCTCTCCTGCAAATCAGTGGAAGTGATGAGCACCAGCACAATGGGAGCTGCAGTGGTGTGATGGGAGCGGTATGCATTGCCCTCCCTCAGGATATCAGCATGTCTGCTCCTTCGCTGCCTCTCAACTAATACCCATCATGGTGTCAGGAAGTCAGCTGGGCCAAACTGCTCCGGCAGCGGCTGAGGTGTAGCAGCCTGTAGCTGGGACCTCACAGGCTTGAACACCCAGAAGTCGCCAGCCATGAGCATCTCAGAGGTCCCAACATGAGCAACGGCAACCTTCCACCAGCTTTTTTGAGGCCACCAGGAGAGCACCTAGTAAAACTAAGTGAAAGAAAGGAGGGGGGGTGGTTAAGGAGAGTATTGCAGTACTGGAGAGAGAGGATGTCCTGGAGGGGTCAAGGACAAAATCCATTTGGTTAGAGTTAAGAAACAATAGAGGTGCCATTACACTACTGGGTGTATTCTATAGGCCACCAACTAGTGGGAAGGAGATAGAGGAGTAAATTTGCAGGGAAATTACAGAGAGGTGCAAAAGCCATAGAGTAGTGATAACTGGGGACTTCAACTATCCTAATATAGACTGGGATAACAATAATAATATAAGGGGCACAGAGGGGGAGGAATTTTTGAAATGTGTTCAGGATAACTTTCTTAACCAGCACGTTACCGGCCCAACCAGGAAGGAGGCATTGCTGGACTTGGATCTAGGGAATGAGGTGGGCCAAGTGGAGTAAGTGTCAATGGGAGAGCATTTAAGGAGCAGCGATGATAGTATCATAAGGTTTAGAATAGCTATGGAAAAGGACACGGACCACTCTAAAGTAAAAATACTCAACTGGAGGAGGGCCAATTTCAATGCGATGAGAATGGATCTGGCCGGGTAAATTCGAACCAAAGATTGGCAGGCAAAACTGTAATTGAAAAGTGGGCAGCCTTTAAGGAGGAGGTGGTTCCGGTACAGTCCAGGCACATTGCCACGAGGCAGAAAGGTCGGGCAACTAAAGCCAGAGCTCCCTGGATGACAAAAGAGATAGTGAGTAAGGTGAAACAGATAAAAGGGGCATATGACAGATTGATATCACAAGTGAGAACCAGGCAGAATATAGAAAGTTCAGAGGGGAAGTGAAAAAGGAAATAAGAGGGGCAAAGAGAGAGTATGAGAATAGACTGGCAGCCAACATAAAAGGGAATCCAAAAGTCTTCTACAGGCATGTAAACAGTAAACGGGTAGTAAGAGAAGGGGTGAGGCCGATTAGGGACCATAAAGAGGGGATGGCAGAGGTACTAAATGAGTACTTTGCACCTGTCTTTACCATGGAAGAAGATGCTGCCAGAGTTTCAGTACAGGAAGATATAGTTGAGATACTGGATGGGTTAAAAATTGATAAAAAAAAGAAGTTCTTGAAAGGCTAGCTGTACTTAAAGTAGATAAGTCATCCGGTCCGGATAGGATGTGGCCGGCGCAGACTCGATGGGCCGAATGGCCTCCTTCTGTGTTGTAACCTTTCTATGATTCTATGCTTCTCATAAGAAAGGCTCTATGGGTTGACACTTGGCATTAAATTCCTCACCTTAATCACAAGCAACAGCACGGAGTGCAATGGAGCACAGAGTGACCAGCTGCGAGTTTGGTGAGTGTGGGAGTTCGGTGAAGTGGGGGAAGGAGGTGCTATTTTGCCTTGCTTTTCCAAACTTTTCCGCAGAGCGGCAGCGGACCTGAGCAGCAGAAGACTGAGAGTGGGGATAAAAGCAGCAGCAGACCTGAAACAAGAGAAAACTACTGTGCGACGTCACAGGTGAGGCAGGAGAGTCCGAGAGGTGAGCACTGTATAAAAGAACACTCAGAGCGGGAGGAGAGTCTGAGAGGTGAACGCAGGGTAAATCTAAGGCAAGTCATGGCAGCACAGCTTGCACCCGTGATATGCTCCTCCTGCACTATGTGGGAAGTCATGGACACTACCAGTGTCCCTGGCGACCATGTGTGCAGGAAGTGTGTCCAGCTGCAGCTACTGGCTAACCACATTTCGGAGCTGGAGCTGCGGGTGGATTCACTGTGGAGCATCCGTGATGCTGAGACTATCGTGGATAGCACGTTCAGTGAGGTGGTCACACCGCAGGTAAAGATTACACAGACAGAAAGGAAATGAGTGACCGCCAGACAGAGTAAAAGGACTAGGCAGGTAGAGCAGGAGTCCCCTTGGGCCATTTCCCTCTCAAACAGATATACCACTTTGGATACTGTTGGGGGAGATGGCTTATCAGGGGAAAGCAGCAAGAGCCAAGTTCGTGGCACCACGGGTGGCTCAGCTGCACAGGAGGAGAGGAAGAAGAGTGGCAGGGCTATAAGTGACAGGGGATTCAATTGTAAGGGGAACCGATAGGTGTTTCTGTGGCCGCAAACGTGACTCCAGGATGGTATGTTGCCTCCCTGGTGCTAGGGTCAAGGATGTTGCAGAGTGGCTGCAGAACATTCTGGAGGGGGAGGGTGAACAGCCAGTAGTCATGGTCCATATCGGTACCAATGACATAGGTAAAAAAAGGGATGAGGTCCTGCAAGGTGAATTTAAGGAGTTAGGAGATAAATTAAAAAGCAGGACTTCAAAGGTAGTGATCTCAGCATTACTACCAGTGGCACGTGCTAGTGAGTATAGGAACAGAAGAATAGACAGGGTGAATGCGTGGCTGCAGGGATGGTGTAGGAGGGAGGGATTTAGATTCCTGGGACATTGGGACCGGTTCTGGGGAAGGTGGGACCTGTACAAGCGGGACGGATTACACCCGAAGTGCTAGATTGTATAAATGCAGAGATTCGACAAGCGTGTAAGAAAGGCATAGTGGTCTTAATGGGGGACATTAACCTTCACATAGATTGGGAAAAGCAGACTAGCAACTGTCAGAAAGGGAGTGAATTTCTTGAGTGTGTTCAGGATCGTGTTCGACAGCAGTATGTCCTGGAGGCAACAAGGGGTCAAGCCATATTAGATTTAGGAATGAGTAATGAACCAAATTTAGTTAACGGCTTAACTGTACGTGAACATCTATCCAATAGCGATCATAACATGATCGAGTTCAATGTAGTGTTTGAAAGGGAAAAAAGTGAGTCAGCTGCTAAGATTCTAGACTTGGGTAAGGCCGACTTCAATGGGATGAGACAGTAAACTGGGCAAATCTGTTAATGGGTAAAATGACTGATGATCAGTGGGAAATGTTTAAAGAAACATTTAACATGATACAGAATTGGTTCATACCCCTGAGAGGCAAAAACTCTATTTGCCAAAAAAAACAGCCATGGACAACTAAAGAGGTAAGGGACAGTATAAGACATAAGGAAAGGGCATACAAAAAGGCAAAAAATGGCATAGATGCTGGCGAATGGGAAAGATACAAAGATCAACAAAGGGTCACAAAACAGATAGTAAGAGCTACAAAAAGAGAGTATGAAAAGAAACTTGCAAGGGATATCAAAACCAATACGAAGAACTTTCATAGTTATATTAGGAAAAAGAGGGTGGTCAGAAGCAGTGTTGGCCCCTTAAAAACTGAAAATGGGTATATTGTCATAGACAATAGGGAAATGGCGGACATGCTGATCGATTACTTTGCGTCAGTATTTACAGTCGAAAAAGAGGATAGCATGCCGGAAATCCCAAGAAAACTTATATTGAATCGGGGACAGGGACTCGATAAAATTAACATAAGTAAAGCAACAGTAATGAAGAAAATAATAGCACTAAAGAGTGACAAATCCCCAGGACCAGATGGTTTCCATCCCAGGGTTTTAAAGGAAGTAGGTGAGCACATTGCAGATGCCCTAACTATAATCTTTCAACGTTCTCTAGATTCAGGAACTGTCCCTCTGGATTGGAAAATTGCACATGTCACTCTGCTTTTTAAGAAAGGAGAGAGAGGGAAACCAGGGAATTATAGACCAGTTAGCCTAACATCTGTTGTGGGGAAAATGCTGGAGTCTATAATTAAGGATAGGGTGACTGAATACCTCGAGAATTTTCAGTTAATCAGAGAGAGCCAGCATGGATTTGTGAAGGGTAGGTCATGCCTGACAAACCTGATTGAATTTTTTGAACAGATGACTAAAGTAGTGGACAGGGGAATGTCAATGGATGTTATTTATATGGACTTCCAGAAGGCATTTGATAAGGTCCCACATAAGAGATTGTTAGCCAAGATAGAAGCCCATGGAATCGAGGGAAAAGTATGGACTTGGTTAGGAAGTTGGCTGAGCAAAAGGCAACAGAGAGTAGGGATAATGGATAGGTACTCACATTGGCAGGATGTGACTAGTGGAGTCCCATAAGTATCTGTCTTGGGGCCTCAATTATTCACAATATTTATTAACAACTTAGATGAAGGCATAGAAAGTCTCATATCTAAGTTTGCCGATGACACAAAGATTGGTGGCATTGTAAGCAGTGTAGATGAAAACATAAAATTACAAAGCGATATTGATAGATTAGGTGAATGGGCAAAACCGTGGCAAATGAAATTCAATGTAGACAAATGTGAGGTCATCCACCTTGGATCAAAAAAGAATAGAACAGGGTACTTTCTAAATGGTAAAAAGTTAAAAACAGTGGATGTCCAAAGGGACTTAAGGGTTCAGGTACATAGATCATTGAAGTGTCATGAACAGGTGCAGAAAATAATCAATAAGGCTAATGGAATGCTGGCCTTTATATCTCGAGGACTAGAGTACAAGGGGACAGAAGTTATGCTGCAGCTATACAAAACCCTGGTTAGACCGCACCTGGAGTACTGTGAGCAGTTCTGGGCACCGCACCTTCAGAAGGACATATTGGCCTTGGAGGGAGTGCAGCGTAGGTTTACTAGAATGATACCCGGATTTCAAGGGTTAAGTTACGAGGAGAGATTACACAAATTGGGGTTGTATTCTCTGGAGTTTCGAAGGTTAAGGGGTGATCTGATCGAAGTTTATAAGATATTAAGGGGAACGGATAGGGTGGATAGAGAGAAACTATTTCCGCTGGTTGGGGATTCTAGGAGTAGTCTAAAAATTAGAGCCAGACCTTTCAGGAGTGAGATTAGAAAACATTTCTACACACAAAGGGTGGTAGAAGTTTGGAACTCTCTTCCGCAAACAGCAATTGATACTAGCTCAATCGCTAAATTTAAATCTGAGATAGATAGCTTTTTGGCAACCGAAGGTATTAAGGGATATGGGCCAAAGGCGGGTATATGGAGTTAGATCACAGAGCAGCCATGATCTTATCAAATGGCGGAGCAGGCACGAGGGGCTGAATGGCCTACTCCTGTTCCTATGTTCCTGTGTTCCTATGTTCCTGTGTTCCTATTTGACACTGTGGTCTGCAGGTGGTTTTATTTCCTTTGTAGCACCTTGGTATGTTTTACTAAGTTAAAGGTGCTATATAAATGCCAGTTGTTGTTGTTGTTCTGAGTCTGCTTTGTCAGTATGTCATTGATATAAAAGTTGGCTGTATGGTTTCAATGTTCTTTAAAGTAGGATGGAGGGAGTAATGAAGGATGTAACAAGGACTGTTAATGCTCAGGTGCTTTGTGAGAAGGCTGTAAAAAAAAGCTAATAGAATTCTAGGTCTTATCTCAAGCAGTTTAGAATATAAAAGCCAAGAGGCAATGCTGAGCCTGTATTGAACCTTAATCAGACCTCAGTTAGAGTAGTGTGCAGTATTGTGCTCCATACTATCGGAAGGATATTGAGGCTTTAGAGAGGGTGAAACACAGATTCACTAGGATGCTGCCTGGCATGAGGAAATACAAATATGAAGAAAGGCTTGAAAAATTGGGTCTTTTTTGTTCGAAAAATGCAGAATACGATGCAATATAACTCCCTACCTAACAGCACTGTGGGAGAACCTTCACCACACGGACTGCAGCGGTTCAAGAAGGCGGCTCACCACCACCTTCTCAAGGGCAATTAGGGATGGGCAATAAATGCTGGCCTCGCCAGCGACGCCCACATCCCATGAACGAATAAAAAAAAATAAAAGAAGTGTTTAAAATTATGAACAGATGGGACAAGATAAATCGAAGCAGTCTGTTTCTAGTAGTTATGCGGTCTGGAATGAGGAGCCATAGATACAAGATTAAATGTAAGAGATTTAGAACAGAGGGCGGGAGAAATTTCTTCACACAGGGAGTTATGTGGTTGTGGAATTCACTTCCAGGGTTAGTGGTTGAGGCAAAACTATATCAACATTCAAGATTAGATTGGGTAGGTGGATAAAGGAAATGAAAGGATATGGGAAGAGGATATGGTAAATGTGACTATTTGCTCGCGTGGAGGGTAAACTCCCACATTGGCTAGTTGGGCCGAATGGCCTGTATCCATGTTGTAACTTCTATATACATGTACGAAGGTTCCACAGAATTAAAAAAGAGGGTCAATGGAGAATAATGCTCCAATGCCACAGGCTGAGAGAAAGGAAGCCACCTTTTGTCCAACTTACTAGCAAGCAAGCTAACTGCTAAGCTGGCACTTTTTCCTGGTACATTATATATACTGGTTGTTCAAAACGTGCTAGCAAATATTAATGATAAATACAATGATTTCTGCTTCAATGTCAATGTAAAAACATATTCTAGTTTTTAATATCAGGGGCTCATTTCTCTGATGGACCAGTGACCTATTGGAAAAATAAACCACTTTATGTCAAATATTAAGGCAGCAGTGGCAATTGTTGTTGCAGACAGAAGTTCAATTTCTTCATTGGCCCTAAATCAGAGCTAAAGTGGTAGAAATTGGACTTGAGTGCCAGCATTAAACGACAGGCATTGGCCGCCTGTCGTACACCCCGCTTGATATTCACTTCTATTAAAGTCAATGGGACTGAGTATCGGGGGGGGGGGGGGTTTGGGGAGAGAATACTAGGTGGCAGGTATGATACCGCCCGTTTCGCGTTACTGCCCAAGGTGAATTTCTACCCCTAAAATCTTTAGCAGGAATTTGTCTCAGCTGGTTTCAAGCATCTTAAAGCCGATAAGTACTTGAAAGGAAAAAATTTGCAGGGCTACAGGGAAAGGGCAGGGGAGTGGGACTAGCTGGATTGCTCTTGCATAGAGCCGGCGCGGACTCGAAGGGCTGAATGGCCTCCTTCCATGCTGTAGCCTTGCTATGATTCTATGAATTAAGGCCTGTTTCTTGCATTGTTGGTTCCACCAGCAATGCCTCCACCCACCCCCCCTCCTTCCCCCTGCTGAATTCTTCTTAAATACTCCAGTTATTGCTTTCCCTTAAAACTGGAGTAAAAGTAAAGGGAGTGCAGCAAATACCATTTGTACAATGACCAATATTGACAGCATTTGTATTTAGTGCAGAGGCACAGAAGGCAAAGGGCTGAAAAAGAGCTCAGACTGCATGGGCGCTTCACCTACATGGCATCAGACACCAATAGCAATACAGTCACTGCCTCAGGGGCAACTACCTGGATGAGACATCAGGGCTCTGCACCCAACATCTGTGGTTATGCAGCACGATGGTTACTGACTTGTGCCATCTTGTGGCAACCCACTTGGAGGGGCAAACAACCGTCAACACAGTTCTATCCATGGATCTTATAGTAACCATAGCCCTTAGTTCCCTTCACTCACCTGACGAAGGAGGTAAGCTCCGAAAGCTTGTGATTTTCAAATAAAACTGTTGGACTATAACCTGGTGTTGTAAGATTCCTTACTTAGTTTTTATGGTTCTGGGTCCTTTCAAGCTGCCTCAGGGGTTTTGACGGGAATGAGCTTTCTCAGTGCAGCATTGTCACAATGTCATCCACAATGCCAGCGAGACTCTCCTAAGGCATGTGCCCCACTATATGCATTATGACGGATTGGGAAATCTGTCATATTTCAGATCATAAGAAAACTCTATTGGGGGAATTTTGCAAGGTTCCACTCTTGGTGCAGAGTTACATCAGTGGTGAGTACAGTAGCAGACCTAGGACACTGTATTTTCGAACTCACTCTCACAGCTAGTGAGGCTCTGTGCCTTGCAAAATTACTCCATATATTTTTAATATCTATTATGCATGTGATTTTGGTAGTCACTTCTTGCAGCTGATTGGGCATTGCTTGGTTAATTTGAATAAACAAATTGTCTGAATCCAGGCTCCCACCATCTATATTCTTTGCTATGGAAACACAGCAAGTTTTAATTTCTTTTCTTCTCTGATGTTGTTAATTACACTTAAGAAGATATGTAAGATTGGGGCCTGGCAGGTAGAGTGAAGCTTTCTATTGTTCAACAAACGAAAGAAGGATTACAGTCCATCAAGGCGGTGTGAGCGTGTTACAGCAGGCAGTCTCTGACTTTTAAATCCGATAGATGATTAACAAATTGATTTAAATGTTAAAGATGTTTTTTGATGTTCTTTGTCTCTGGGGAAATGGTTGATTGATAGCTCCTTGCCCAGACAGAGAAATATATTTGACACTTGATCAGTAATTCATGTATCACTGATTTAGAATAGAACACGCCAAGGCTCGAGGGGTAGTCTTAGCCTTGTGTATGGGTTTTGTGTTACACGTGCTGGCCCAGGTTCAGGGTTTTTAGTAAAGTCAGTGAAACAGTGTTCTTTAATTATTTTGTCAACTGAGAATTTGAAAGTTAAATGTTGAAATTTAAAAGAATCTGCTGTTCTGATCTTTTGCTACTGTTTAATTTCTACTTTTAATAAAAATAATTCATAGATTATAGCCTAAGTAACATGAAAGATACAAGAGGCGTCATTTCATTTCCAGTGAGCAAATTACAGGAACAAGGGCACCTATTCGACCTGGACAATGGTACATTACCAGAAATTGTGCATATAAGGTCATATTTCACTTTGTAGGAGCAAGGGCTTGCTTATGGGGGTGAACCTATGAGCTGAGCATGAGAGAAATATCTGACTCCACCTAAAAATCATAACAGCGCACTTTTACAACAAGCTGAAGCAGCAGAGATGTAGCAACAAAGCCACTTTGATATTGACAGTATCCCAAGGGTGCAAGGCATTATTGATTTTGCAAAAGTGCCCATTCAAGATCTATTAGGTCAAGTCATGTCATACAGAAATAGAAAGTGATATTATGCAGCATGAAGATAGTACATAATGTCAATCTGAGCATTTCACCTCTATATTAACAGTAGGTATCCTGAAAGCTGCCATTAGTCTTTATCCTGTGACATGCCAACTTTCAGGATCTGTACCAGGGAGGTAGCATACAAGATGATGGCTCCTGGGGGAACCTGGACAACCTTGGCTGATGACACCAGTCATTGCAACAAACAGTAGTGCCTTGGAACACAACAATGATGTCCATGTCAAAACCAGGGTGTTCACTGAGCAACATTTAGAAGTCCTGTAGCAACTATTCCATTGCCTGGATCACTGTGGGATAGGGCATCTTGCAGTATACCCTAGAAAACATATTGAAAATTGTGATGGTTTGCTCAATGCTCCATAATATCACATTCAGTCATGAAAGGCATCAGGAGATCAAGAGCTGCAGCCTTCAGACAATCAGCAGGCCAACAAGGTACTCAAAGCACTGAGGAGTAGCAATTAAGAAAGCAAATAGAATGCTGAATTATTTGGTCAAAACAGTAAAGTACAAATTAGAGGAAGTCATGCGCAAACTGTATAGTTCGATGGTCAGACCATACTGGGTACTGTATCCAGTTCTGGTCACTATTCAAGCCCTGGAGGCAATTAAGAGAAGAGCCATGAGGGATGCTTAATGACAGAGGACTGAAATATGAGGAAACACCAAAAAAGCTCGACCTTTTCAACCTTGAAAGGAGGTTCTTGGAGGCGACCTTACATGAATACATAAGGTACAAAATGGTAAGGAAAAGGTAGAACTGGAAAATCACTTCAAACTTAACTATGAGAGGACACAGGTTCAAACTATTAAAAAGCAAATTTAGAACTAATGTCAGAAAGATTTTCTCAAAATGATTGACACGTGAAATAGGTTTCTGGATAAGACAGTGGAGGAAAAAACCTTAGAAACATTCAAGAAATAATTGGGAGAATTGTAGGGCTTTCCTGGATGGATGAGCTAAGATGGACCTCACGGCCTTCCTCATTCATATTTATCTTGTGATTTCACTGATGTGGCTGAGGCATTACTGCTAGTGTTAGATAATTGCCACATTCTTCAGCTAAGCTGGTGAGCTGCAGGCACAAATAGCCACATGGGAATACGATGTTGTGGTGATAATGGAGACCTGGCTCAAAAAAGGGCAGGATTGGGTACTAAATATTCCTGGATACAAGGTGTTCAGGAAAGTTAGGGAAGGAAAGAAAGGAGGGGGGATAGCAGTATTGATTAAAGAGAATATTGCTGTGCTGGAGAGAAAGGATGTCCTGGAGGGGTCAAGGACAGAATCTATTTGATTAGAGTTAAGAAACAATAGAGGTGTCATTACACTACTGAGTGTATTCTATAGGCCACCAACTAGTGGGAAAGATATAGAGGAACAAAATTTGGAGGGAAATTGCAGAGAGGTGCAAAAGCCATAGAGTAGTGATAACTGGGGACTTCAACTATCCTAATATAGACTGGGATAACAATAATAATGAGGGGCAAAGAGGGGGAGGAATTTTTGAAATGTGTTCAGGATAACTTTCTTGTCCAGTACGTTTCTGGCCCAATGAGGAAGGAGGCACTGCTGGACTTGGATCTAGGGAATGAGGTGGGCCAAGTGGAGCAAGTGTCCGTGGGGGAGCATTTAAGGAGCAGCGATCATAGTATCATAAGGTTTAGAATAGCTATGGAAAAGGACACGGACCACTGTAAAGTAAAAATACTCAATTGGAGGAGGGCCAATTTCAGTGGGATGAGAACAGATCTGGGCCAGGTGAATTGGAATCAAAGGTTGGCAGGCAAAACTATAATTGAACTGTGGGCTGCCTTTAAAGAGGAGATGGTTCGGGTACAGTCTAGTACATTGCCATGAGGCAGAAAGGTCGGGCAAATAAAGCCAGAGCTCCCTGGATGACAAAAGAGATAGAGAGTAAGATGAAGCGGAACAAAGGGGCTATGACAGATGTCAGGTTGACAATACAAGTGTGAACCAGACAGAATATAGAAAGTTCAGAGGGGAAGTGAAAAAGGAAAGAAGAGGGACAAAGAGAGAGTATGAGAATAGACTGGCGGCCAACATAAAAATGAATCCAAAAGTCTTCTACCAGCATGTAAACAGTAAACAGGTAGTAAGAGGAGGGGTGGGGCCGATTAGGGACCATAAAGGAGATCTATTCATAGAGGCAGAGGGGATGGCCGAGAGGATGAGTAGGCAAATCGTGTTTTACTAACCTGATAGAGTTTTTTGATGAGGTAACAGAGAGGGTAGATGAGGGCAATGCAGTTGATGATGTATATGGACTTTCAAAAGGCGTTTGATAAAGTACCGCATGGTAGGCTTGTCATCAAGATTGCGGCCCATGGAATAAAGGGGGCAGTAGCAACATGGATACAGAATTGGCTAAGTGACAGGAAACAGAGAGCAGTGGTGAATGGTTGTTTCTCGGACTGGAGGGAGGTATACAGTGGTGTTCCCCAGGGGTCGGTGCTGGGGTGCTTTTCTTGATATATATTAATGACTTGGACATGGGTGTACAGGGCACAATTTCAAAATCTGCAGATGACACAAAACTTGGAAGGGTATGAATAGTGAGGAGGATAGTGATAGACTTCAAGAGGATATAGACAGGCTGGTGGAATGGGCGGACACATGGCAGATGAAATTTAACGCAGAGAAATGCAAAGTGATACATTTCAGTAGGAAGAATGAGGCGAGGCAATATAAACTAAAGGGCATAATTCTAAAAGGGGTACAGGAACAGAGACAGCTGGGGGTATATGTACACAAATCATTGAAGGTAGCAGGGCAGTACAAAAGTAAGGAAGTCATGATGAACCTTTATAAAATACTGGTTCGGCCACAACTGGAGGATTGTGTCCAGTTCTGGACACTGCACTTTAGGAAAGATGTGAAGACCTTAGAGAGGGTGCAGAAAATATTTACTAGAATGATTCCAGGGATGAGGGACTTTAGTTAAGTGGATAGACTGGAAAAGCTGGGGTTGTTCTCCTTGGAATAGAGAAGGTTGCAAGGAGTTTTTTTTAAGAGGTATTCAAAATCATGAAGGGTCTGGACAGAGTAGATAGAGAGAAACTGTTCCCATTGGCGGAAGGGTCAAGAACTAGAGGGCATAGATTTAAGGTGAACCAAAGGTGACATGAGGAAGAACTTTTTTTACACAGCGAGTGGTTAGGATCTGGAATGCACTGCCCGAGGAGGTGGTGGAGGCAGATTCAATCATGGCCTTCAAAAGTACTTGAATGTAAAAAATATGCAGGGCTACAGGGATAGGGCGAGGGAGTGGGACTAGCTGGGTTGCTCTTGCATAGAGCCGGCGAGGACTCAATGGGCCAAATGGCCTCTTTCCGTGCTGTAACCTTTCTATGATTCTATGAAGTCCCAACACTGACTGTTCCCTCTGCTTGTTGTTTTCATTGCTGATGCTGCTATGCAACTTACAGGAAAGGTAGGATCCCTCGGTGAAGTTGATGGTTGCTAAATGTTTCCTAGCAACCAAAAGCAGCATTCCTGTGGAATTATACTGATTTTATTGCCTCCTGGTTGCTTGTAAGAAGCTCTTTATGAAAGTCAACAAATGCCAATCTATCTGGCTCATAAACCAGCATATAGTGTATCGTACATGGTGACTCTAGGTGAAGCTGGTGTGTTAAGGTAGGTGAACACAAAGTGCTTAACGTACAATGCTTGTAATGTGAGGTGTCACCCTGCCTCAACTTCTATGGTGTGTACTCCTCTAACTCCACTTTTACCTCTACCTCTAAGTGCTATCCCGCTTGAAGGTATATTTACTGCAGCTCGTGGGCTGCCTGATCAAGAATACATCTTTGTCTCTGTATACAAAGAACCCTGGAGGCTCTGCACCAGTTGCAGGAAATGCTGAGGATGTTTTTCACTTTCTTGCAAGGATTCAGAGCTGTGCAAACCAGACACTGAAAACTTTGTAGCTGCACAGAAGACTCACCAGTATGAGCGCTAATTGTGGCATCCTGTTTGTAAGCCAGAGGACAGGGGCTCAGATGGTGCAAGGGTTTGTGTTGGCAGAAACTTTTGCAGCAATGAAGTCCTGCATTCCCCCTCTGAAGCTCTTCACTCTTTCCCCTAAAGAATTAAAGATGCCTTTGACAGCTTCTCACAGTCTGACACCTAAAGCATCCAGAACAGCTATGTGGCTGTCACTTTCCTCTCAGAAACTTTGGGTGTAATTTGTACTTTGTAAGCATTTATCAGGGTGAACTCCTGCTCACGGTTCTAGCTAGTTAGCCCATACTGTTGGCATCTGAAATATGCACCCCTGCATAACATCTAGACGTGCATTAAATTGGTTTCTATGGAACTGAGTGATCTTTCTCCATGCACAATATATTGCTGCATCCTCCATTCAAAGAGATCGGCATAGAAAAAGAAAGAGAAAGAAAGAAAGAGTGAAAGAGAGATAGATAATCACTGTGTTGCTTTACAAAAACATTCCAACTCATTGAATTGAAGGTGTCAGAAATCTGCACAGTTAATCAGAACCCGACGTGTATATGTTAAAAAGGACCCACGAGCTTAGGGTTGCCAACTCTGATTGGACATATTCCTGGAGGTGACATCACATGACCTCCTGTTCCCATCTGCCCCATCCGCACACCCGCCATTGGTCACCCAACATGTCCATCCTCACGGTCCCGTGCTTTCCCGAGCCAATTGGAAAATGAATACATTCTTCATTACCCGATTGGATGATTCTTGACTGTCAGTCAAACAGACATTTTTCCCCATGTCTGATATTTTTATAACTAATAAACAAAAGGGTTAAAAGAATTTATTTTTAAATTGCAATTTTTTAATGACCCTAAGATTTTTCTCCCAGGTTTTTTGCTCACAGCAGTGTCCTGGCGATTAATCTTTAATTCCTGGAGAGTCCAGGACAATCATGTAGGGTATGCAAGGTCTGAAAATTTTGCGGTTGCGACCCAAAAAAACTATTTTCAACTTCCACCCGCCCCCAACCCACCCATATTTGGGGGTTAAAATCACCTCCATTGACCCTCATGCTCTGGCAGGGTCAGTGCTGGAGAGTACCAAGGGGTAAATTCCTGCTGAAATTGCCAAGATTGCAGTCTGTGTAAATTAGGGGCCTTTAATGATTTAACAAAATATACCAGTAAACTAAGTAATAAGTACCTAGATGACATATATGTGTATTGAAAAATAACAGGTAATATTCAACAGTATGAGGGCAATATTTTAGAAATGAAGGTGTCACCTTGAAATGATGGTTAGTTGGAAGGCATGCTTTAAATATATTGGTATCTGTGTCAGTAAGCAATGCAAATTTGATGGCAGCAAACATTCCTGCTTTCTACGAACCCCACAGTGAGGGAGGTTAGGTCAGAGCAGTGTGTGTTGGGGATGACATATTAGATCACAAATAGCAGTAATTAAAAGAACAATTTTGTAACCATTAGATGGAACAAAACAATTAAGACAATGTCGAAACAATCAGGGCTATAACAAAGCAGCATGGCATGTTTAAATATTAGCAGAAAACAGCAATCAGTTGCTTAACAACGGTATGCTTTGCCTCTCAGCTCATGGCATGAGTCAAATAGTGAGCCAGTAAACTGCATTCTGTGTTATTTTATCATTGCTTTGCAATCTATCTTAACTTGTCCTTGGAGCATGAGAAGAAATTGAACTGTACAGGATTCTGACACCTCCAATTTGATGAGTTTGAGTTTTTTTGAAAGGCAACACTTGTGAATAACTTGAGCTATCCTGGCAGCCATCTGACAAGTTAGGATTATTTCTTTTGTGGACTAAGTTTTGCATCTATTCCAGAAAATACTTATAATGAAAGGAGGGGGGGGGGGTTTGAAAGTAAGATGTGGTGCTGAGTTTCTGAGTGAGCTGTGGTTTTCGGGATGGGTTGACTGAGATATGGAAGTAATTTTCACTTTTGGAATTGGAAAACTGGTGGTTGGGGATTGGCCACCCCCTATACACTCCACCCAAATTTTCTTTCCATTGACTTCAAAGCCAGTGGGGTCCTTTCTTACATATATATGTTGGGTCTTGATGACATCATCAGGACAAGACTGCAATTTTAACTAGATGATCTGTGAGGGAAGCAGCAGTGAATATCCCACTAGGTCAACCCAGTGGATTGGGGCCAGAAGAAAGCCAAAAAGGTAAGCTTATAAATGATTATTTTACTTTCCTTGTGGGGCCAGGAGGATCAGAAGTGCTTCTCCAGCCCTACAAGAAAAGCTTGCGATCTGGCCCCACTCTCCCAATTGTGGGACTCCCACGGGACGTCCCAGCAGTCCATCCTGCCGCTCACCTGTTGTCAACGGGCACCTTCCATGGTGGGGCGTCAGCCGACGGGATTTTTATGGTCAGGTCTCATTACGCAGCGGGTGGGCAGAAAGTTAACTCGCCAGCGTTATTTCCCCGATGGAAACCCACCGGCAGTTAAAATCCAGGACAAAGTGTTTGTTGACAGGCTTCAGTTATTTCAACACGGTTGCTGTTAAGAGAAAGAATTATCAGTTGCTCATGACAGCAAGCCACTTGTGCAAGTTTTGCCACTTCATCCTCCAGTTACCATGTCAACCATCCAACCAATCAAAGGCAGCACTCCCCTGAAATTGACACAATCACACAGCATTGAGACTGGGATCAGTGGGTCTATGCACCAGTCACCATGACAAAGGTTGCCGAGGGGGGGGTTGAGTTTGAATGCCGATGACATTTTTTTTTTTTTTGAGTATCTAAGTTGCTGGGTGAAGTTTGACACAAAAATTGAAGGGGGAAAGTCCTTGCTGCACCTCAAATTGTATGAGGCTCCTGGCAGCCCCTGAATGCTCAACTGATTTGGTTACACCCCTTCAACCTGGTCTCATTCTAAAATTTTCTTTGGGTTGGATGGTGTGTTAAAGATAAATGCAAATGGGGTAAGTGATGGTCAATAAAACACATAAATAGGTCGTTATATTTTTCTTCTCTTTCAATATAAAAGGATTCCTCCTTTCAGAACACCTGACCCTGGGGTGATTGGTTGTCTCATTTCTTTGGCAGCCTTCCTTCATATCAAAAATGTTACATTGCCATGGATACTGAACAGAATATTTAATTTCTGAAGAAACACTTTGTGAAAATGTGTATAATTATATATTGTCTAAATATAGTAGAATTCCCCTGTAACATGGTAATTAAGCTCAGGTAATACTTTTGACAAAGTAAACTGTAAAGAACCAAACCTCAACTTGCTGTTAGGAGTAAAATTCCTAAAAATGTGACTCATTAGTGGTGTCATTTATTTAAAAACATCTGATTCATAGCGACTACGAATTTGCACTGCAGCACCAACTGCAACATTGGCTGGCTTAAGCTTCCAATAAATTTCAGTGAGTTAGTAGTGATGCTGCAAAGCATATCATTAGGGGCTGATGATTCGGAATCTTCAACATACACTGTGTAAAAGAGTCTCAGTATTCATGGTCAACAGCTTTGGAAATTTAATCTTTCTGTTTTTTTGCTTTCATGTAATATGTATTTTTTCATTTAATAATTTAGTAATCTAAATGAAAGGGCACTCTTTCTTCTGACACATTCTTCAACTTCAGTCAGATAGCAGCTTTCATGCAGAAAGAGGCATTTGAATTAGTTACAGGAAGTTTAAAGGCCGTCTTCAAAACACTGACTTTGAAATAAAACCTTTGATGTTTCTGAGTCTTCAGCTACTGTCGGCAATAGCTTAAAAAGTGGGAAATTGTGTTTTAAGTGTACATTATTCTCTCAGTTGCTCCCCTTTATGTTCTCATTGATTTCTCCTTTGGCTGAACCTGGCACAAATGAAAAGTCTAGGCAGGGTTATCTTCATGGTCTTCATAATCCATAGCTCTGGGCTATATACAAGCCTGAATTTCCTGAGTTTTCAATTTGAGCTGGCAGTGGCCGAAATTCCTCACTGCCAGCACGTACTCGGAAAATCACCCCACAAAGTCGAAATCCACGCCCCTAGTCATTTGCACATTTCTTGGTCTTCCGCTTTAGGATGTATCCACCAATGAGGCAGCTGTACTAAAAACAACCCCACAAAATTCAGAGGAAACCAGAAAATAAGAAGCATAGAATCATTGAATGATACAGTGCCGAAGGAGGCCATTCGGTCCATTGTGGCTGTGCCGGCTCTTTGAAAGAGCTATCTAATTAGTCCCATTCCCCTGGTCTTTCCCCATAACCCTGCAAATTTTTCCCCTTCAAGTATTTATCCAATTCCCTTTTGAAAGTTATTGTTGAATCTGTTCCATCACCCTTTCAGGGAGTGCATTCCAGATCATAACAACTCGCTGTGTAAAAATGTTTTTCCTCATGTCGCCTTTGGTTTTCTTGCCAATTATCTTAAATCTGTGTCCTCTGGTTTCTGACCTTTCTGCCACTGGAAATGGTTTCTCCCTATTTACTCTATCAAAACCCTTCATGATTTTCAGCACCTCTATCAAATCTCCCCTTAACCTTCTCTGCTCTAAGGAGAACAATCTCAACTTCTCCAGTCTCTCCACATAACTGAAGTCTTTCATCCCTGGTACCATTCTACTAAATGTCCTCTGCACTATCTCCTATATATATAAATGCAAATAAGACAGAATTGTCTGGTCTGAAATGGCCAAACTGCCAGAGCTGGGAGGCAGTAGCCTGTGGCATTGAGCTATGGTATGGATACCGCTGGTTTGGGCAATGGATTTCTCCACAGTTGTTGTCGAGGGGGATGAGAAGCCAGGGTCAGGAGATAGGAGGATGGGGAAGGGATCGGAGGTCGGGGGATAGGAGGCCGGGGAGGGGGATTGGAAGCCCAGAGTCGGGGGATAGGAGGTCGGGTGGGGAGGGGGATCGGAAGCCCAGGGTCAGGGGATAGGAGGTCGGGTGGGGAAGGGGATTGGAAGCCCAGAGTCGGGAGATAGGAGGCCAGGGAGGGGGATCGGAAGCCCAGGGTCAGGGGATAGGAGGCCAGGGAGGGGGATCGGAAGCCCAGGGTCAGGGGATAGGAGGTCGGGTGGGGAGGGGGATTGGAAGCACCTGCTCCTCCCGGCTCCACATTCAGGTAAGTAAATTTCAAAAACATACCTTTTTGGTGGCAGGCGGCCCCAAGGTCTTGTTTTACTAAGTGCAGTCGTCACCAGCACTGGCTGCGTCAGGGCAAAGCAATCTTACAGAGAGGGCCTCAAACAGACGTTAGACCATGTATTTGCATATGCAAATGAATATCACCTACTTCAGGCGTGGGCACCCTACGACATTTTTTTCTTTCCCAATAAGGCAGCCAGAAATGGGTACATGCTTCATGCCCGCCATATTAGGGTCTTAGTAGGCCGATTAGCACACGAGAAATGGGCGCTGCCTGGACAAATTTATAGGCCCCTGGGTCTATGCAATGGACTTCTCTATAGTCACCATAAAACTGCTCGATGAGCAGGGTGGAATTGGCCAACCTCAATTCTCCTTCCGGTGATGGAGTGTTCTGCTGCTACAAAACACTCCAGATAGAGTCACAGCCAAAGGAGCTTCCCAGTGTGGGCAGGGGAAACCTTAATTGATAACTGAGGCCGGGACACAAACTCCCAAAACTCTCTGACCCCTGGGCTTCCGTTCCCCTTTCCCGGCCTCCTATCTCCTGACCCCAGACCAATTAAAACTTTTTATTTGCATTTTCTTTCCAAGGTGAAGTGGCCTCTATATTTTAACGGGTTAAGTAAGGACATCTCCTCCCTCACAGTATACATGGAATTCTGTTATACTGGCACTAATACATGTAAATTGGATGTTTCAACTTTGTAAGGAGCCACAAAATAGCATTTCCTGCCTCTAAATAGAACTAACAAAACAGTGTTTAAGATAATGTGATGCACAGTTCATCGCTGTCTCAACAATTGAGACATTTTGAATTGCCATTTAGAGGCAGTGCTGCACTGTTGGAGGTGCCGTGTTTCGAATGAGACATTTAACCAAGGATCCGTCTGCCCTCTCAAGTGGACGTAAAAGATCGCATGGCACTATTTCGAAGAAGAGCAAGGGAAATCGCCCGGGGTCCTGGCCAATATTTATCCCTCAACCAACATCACTAAAACAGATTATCTGATAATTTATCTACTTTCAGTTTTGTGGGATTTTGCTGTGTGCAAATTGGCTGCCACATTTTCTACATTACAACAGTGACTACACTTCAAAAGTACTTCATTGGCTATAAAGCACTTTGGGACGTCCTGATGTCATGAAAGGCGCTATATAAATGCAAGTCTTTCTTTCCTTCAATACTCTATCAAACTACAAAATATAATGCAGCCACTGTGTATCTCATTAAATTACCACATTTAATAAGCTACGTGACCTAGCCAGAAACTGTTCAACATATCCTATGTATTACATCATACATCATCTTTGCAATCTCAAAGAAAAAAATCAGCTCAGAAGTTCTCATTTCTCCATGTGTCTTAGTGTCCTGGGGGTGCACTGTCCTTTAATCTCTAGAGCCTGGATTAAAAATCTAACCAGTGATGGAACAAAAGTCTCCTGTTTCTGACAGTTGTAATTGCCCTGTGTGAACACAATGCAATACCTAATGGAGATGGGTTCGCAAAATAAAACTGCACATAATTTGACACAAGTTGGCATTTATTTGGTATTCTCAGACTAGTCACAAGATTGCCTGTTGCATTAGGAGGTGCTTTTCTAAAGTTGAGGTTAACATACACTAGGGGTGAAATTGGGCTGTGTAGCGCCCATTTTTAGGCACTATCCAGCAAACTAAGCCTTGAAAATGGGGTCCAAGATGCGTGTGCACACTTCTGACAGGAAGAGCGCAGGACGCCATCTTGGTAAAAGGGTTTGGGCGCGTGCACCGGCAACACGCAGAATAGGGAAATAGCATCAGTATGCAAAGCTGATTTAAAGGGAGCGCTGCTATTTTGGAACTCCACACTCCAACCAACACACTGTCATAACCTCACACAGCTGAACATGACTTAAAGGGCATGAAGGACCCCCTTCCCCCTCCCCTCCCCCTCCCCCTCCCCACCCCCACCCCCACTAGCAGTATTTAAAGGGATCATACAGGAGTTACAGGTTAGTTGGTGGATTATTTCTTCTGGCTGCAGGTGCATTTGTATATGATTTTGGAGGTTTCCTATACTTGGATAAAGTTTCAATACTCTACAGGGTGTGAGCTGGCTAGCTGACAGGCAACAGCAAGGGCACTGGCAGAGTGGCAGGGGTGGGAGCAGGAATGCTGTCATCCTGAGAGAGGACAGCAGGTTTGAGTTCCATGGAGCCACTGCCACTTGATGCCTCCTGTTATGCACCACCTTCTCCTGCAAGAAAGAGGGACGTGTGTCAGCGAGTGTCCTGCGAGATGTTTGGGTGGTGTGCCTGTCATGGTTGAATAGTTATCAGTGTATGTGAACTGTGGGTGTGAGGCTTGCAACAGTGCTAAGTGTACGGGGGTGAGATAAAGCAAATGATTTGAACGGTTCAGTACTGACTGAATGAGATTGTTGGTAGGTAGGTGATGAGGGTGTAGTGAATTGAGCAGTGGATGAGGCTAATGGTGCAGTTGGAAGGAGATGTCACTTGAACCTTGACCCCACCCACCTTGACAACCCGTTTTAAAGCATTGAACTTCTTCCTGCACTGAATTCATGTCCTTGGAGCTATGGGCCTGGAATTTACCTCTTCCACTACTTCCTCCCACTGCCTTTTCAGCATATGTCTGGAGGGGCTCTTGCCCCCCTGCGGATACAGGATGCCCATCCTTCTCTCCACCTCTTGCACCAAGGCCTCCAGTGCATCATCAGAGAACCTCGGTGCATGCTATCTCCTAGGTGCAGCCTTTCTTCAAAGTATCACAGCACAGATTCAGTTTTGAAACGACTCCCACCAATTCTTGCAGCCACGATGCACCTTCCCTTTAAGAGGTGCAGGCTGCCTTTAAGAAGCGGGAGCCATGTGCGCTATCGGGGCCCCCCTGCAGATGCATGCAGCCAATCAGCCAGCGCAGTTAGCGCTGGCTGAACACAGCAATCATTTAAAAACAGCAAGCGACACGAATGTAACGTGCTGCCTGCATCACTATGAATGGGCGCAGGTTAATCACGGACCCCACTCCCCACAGTCGTTTTCAGGGGTTATCCAATTTAACCCCCACTGTTTTAAGGGCCAATTTGCCTGTCCAATGCTCTTAGGAAACATTCTGACCTGAGGCGCAAAGGAGAGGAAAGGGGGCGGTGATCCATCACACGAGGTCTCTGTCCCCATTACATTGCCATGAGATTTTTGGGGCTTTCCCAGGGGGCACCGGGAGCGCTTGCTCCTGCAAAAGGTGCAAGCAAGTGCAGGAAAGGTAATGAGGTGGTAGGGGGTGTTCCCACCTCAACTTCCTCCCTCAATATCAGAAGAAAATCTACTTTGAGGGGCGTCTAGAAGAAAGGGGCCTTAGGCTGTACACAAAGCGCCTCTCCGATTGAAGGATCAGTAAGGAAAAGGTAGCAAAGACCAAGAAGGTAAACCAATTTTCCTTTTAGAGACAGCAGGGCATGGATTGGTGCTGGAGGCCTTCTGACTGTTGTTTTTGGACAGTAGCCAGAAAGCTCTGATGTTGGTGGCCATTACCACTGCTGCAGGCTCTTCTGGTGAAAGGTCCTGTCAAGGGGTGAGCACTCATCCGGGCTGCACTGGGCCTAGACGAATAATCTGAACCAGAAACATGGTCAGGTTCAGCTCAGGTGTGGTGAAATGTACTTCAGGTGCGCTCTATCTGACCAGCGCCTTAGTGTGGGGAAGGAAGGGGTGGACAAAAAAAATCAGCCTCTTATTTTCCTTCCGTCCTGGTGCTGTCCATTGGTTTCCAGAACTGCCATCTTTTACCTTAATGAGTACTAACAAAAAATGTAAGTTAGAAAAAAATAAGGTATCTCTTAACCTTTCCTTTTATTGAAATGTTTTGACATTCAATAAATGCACAAGCCAACTTTATTTTTTTCATTCAGCCTTTCCGCCTTTCCTCTTGTGAAGGCACTGGCTCCTTGCTGAGGTACAGTTGCATCATATTCTAAAAGCAATCAGGAGCAGGAAGCCCGCCCAATTTTCCACTCACTATGCCAGGGTGCTGAGGCCAGTAGTGACAGACCTGCTGCTTCTCCAGCTGAGATTAGCTAACTCAATACACAGCAGAATCAAATGTGGGACCTTCTTGGTCTGTATCTCTGTAACCTCCTCCAGCCCTACAACGCTCTGAGATCTCTGCACTCGTCCAACTCTGGCCTCTGATGCATCCCCCACTCCCTTACCTCACCATTGGCGGCCGTGCCTTCAGCTGCCTAGGCCCTAAGTTCTAGAATTCTCTCCCTAAACCTCTCCACCTCTCTCCTCCTTTAAGTCGCTCCTTAAAATCTACCTCTTTGAACAAGCTTTTGGTTACCTGTCTTAATATCTCTTTATGTGGCTCGGTGTCAAACTTTGACTGATATTTCCTGTGAAGTGCCTTGGGATGTTTTACTATGTAAAAGACACTATATAAATGCAGTTGTTGTTGTTGTAATGCTCAGCTACTCACTGGATAAACATGCTGAGCTTTGGGGAAGCTTTCCTACAATGAAACTTTGACAGTATCTTTCAGCTCAATGAAACGAGTATAGTAAGTGCTTTCATTTTACAAGTAGACAATATTTTGTGAACATGGGCACGTTTCATTGAACCAATTTATTTTTGTCATTATGCTCCAGAGGGAACTAAGAGAGACAAGCGTCTGTGAAAAGGAAAGCTAGAACTATTCACATCCACAGGCAAGCTATTCATAAATCTCAGATGATAGAAATATTTTGGTTTTCAGTTTAATCCTTTTTCTTTCCCTTAGTGACCATGGTCATGTGTAGCCCTACATGTTTTTTAGATTTATACTGTATGTACTAAAAGCGCTATGTTGGCAGTCTCACAACAACACAGCACAGAAACAATAGGCTGCATTTTTGCAAAGACATGGAATTCACTGTGTAGCTATATATATATTTAATAAGATTGCAGGATTCTAATTAAGGAAATCACAAAATCCACACACAGGTTATTATTTTTGACATGCAAAAATAATTTCAGTCCGTTCTCACTCAATAAAAACTCTAAACTCACAAGCGTTTTCTGGGATCATCTGTAGCCAGATTTAGCAAAACACCGGGGACTCATCAGCAGCAGCAGCAGCAGCAGCAGGCTCATCCTTTGCCGTGCCAATGATGCGATTCCACAGCTCAGACCACCGTACTATTCACAGGCTAAAACAAAAACAATCTGCCCCTTACCTTTATGACATTTTTCTTCACTCCAGAACTGCTACAAGTTTAAGACAAAACATGAGCTTATCGCTGTTAAAGCAACAGAGTAAGTAGCTACTGTGAGATACAACTGCCTTCAGAAATCTCTTGAGTACTTGAATAAAATATTAAAGAGAGACAAGCATTATTCTAAAATTATTCATAAGTATTCAGCATATACAGAAATTAAGGAAACATAACTGCGCTGGAAGCAGGGTAAGGCTGCAATAATTTTATTTGGATTGTGCAGGTGATCTTTCAAGATCAAATGCCAGCCTGTTTTTGAATAGCTGTATGTGCCCCGCGGAATGGAGGTCAGGCAGGTGAATTGGGAAAATTTTAACCTAACCCATTCGTCGGGAAACTGACAAGATCAGGTACAATGCTGGTTTTACAACCCGCCTGAATTTACTTCACATTGAGGTCAACCGAGAGTAATATTGGGTGGAATGTAAAACCAGCGTTCCACCCGATCCCACGGGTTTCCCGCTGGACGGGTTAGGTTAAAATTGTCCCCAAGACCTCAGTTGAATCGTTCAAACATACCTCTAACTCTAATTCTCCAGTGCAATACAGGAAGAGCCCTTTATTACTGTTCAATCACTTTAAGCTATTGTTTGAGCCACTACGTTGTGTTTTTCTTTTATTTCAGGTTTCATAAATTGCTGCATTGCGTCACGCAGTAGTAGGCAAACCTCAGTTCTGGGCTGAGACAACAAAGTGAGTGATATTTATTGAGGCTACTCTCAATCGGGCCTGACAGTTCTCAACTGAGTTAGAGTGGACCGTATTGAATTAATAACAGTACAGTATTTTTACACACCATGGTGAAATATATGTTAGAGCAACCATAGGTCAGAATCTGTCTTTAGAACTGCAAATATTCAGAAACAATCAATATTGGGGCAAAAATAATATCTAGAACATGCTCTTTTTTAATAGTAAGTGCTAGTGGTTTATACAACATATTCTGGGAGAGGAAAGGGAGGTTGGAGATGGGGTGGTAATTTGTAAGGACAGAGGGGCTGTGGGTGGATTTTTTGAGAAGGGGTGACGATGGCAGTTTTAAAAGGAAGAGGGACAGGACATGAGGAGAGGAAACCATTTACAACGTCAGCTAGCATGGGGGCCAGGAAGTAAAGTTGAGTGGTCAGCAGTTCAGTGGGAATGCAGTCAAGGGAGCAGGAGGCAGATCTTATGGACAAGATAAGCTTGGAGAGGGCATGCGGGGAGATATGAGAGAAACTGCCGAAAGACATGGATTCAAGGCTAGTGATTTTAAACAAGGTACTCTGCCTAATGTGTAAATATGCACTCTACATTAATTGATTCTTATCTTCCTTGTGGTACATCGAAGCAGCTCTGTTGTTGACAACCAAGTGTGTGGTGTTCTGAGATGCAAATTTCTTTAAGACTCTCAGGCAAGATTAGTGGCGCAGTAGCACTTACACAGTGCCAGGGTGATGGGATGCAGATTCAGTTCCCTCCTTAGTTTGTTGAAGAAAATAAATAACTTGAATTGAAATAGCACCTTCCACAACCTCAAGATGTCCCAAAGCGCTTCACAGCCAATGAAGTACTTTTGAAGTGTAGTCACTTTTGTAATGTAGGAAAACGTAGTAACCAAATCCCACACAGCATGGTCCTACTAACAGCTATGAAATAAATGACCAGTTAATCTATTTTAATAATGTTGGTCGAGGGATAAATATTGGCTAGGACACCAGGAGAACTCCCCTGCTCTTCTTCGAATAGAGCCGTGGGATCTCTTACATCTACCTGAGCAAGCAGACTCCATTTAACGTCTTGACTGAAAGACGGCACCTCCGACAATGCAGCACTCTCTCAGTATGGCACTGAAGAACCAACCTAGATTATGTGCTCAACTATCCAGAGTGGGACTTCAACGCATGACCTTTTGTCTGGTAAGTGTGCAACCACTGAGCCAAGGCCATGAGGCACCCAACAGAGGCCAGACATCTTCTTGGGGAGGGGAGAAATGTCACTCGGCTACACTTACACACATCCTAACAGCAAAAGCAATGTCAGTGCCTGCAGCAGACTGTTAAGAGGTGGGGGTGGAATCGAGAAGGGGAAAAAAGTTGACAACGATAAGGGCACTTGGCCTTATAGCAGAGCACATAGCCTTAAAAAACAAAAGATCAGAAGCAAGTTCATGTAGTTCTGGTACACATTTACAGTATCAGTTGTACTTTTCAGGCAGCATTTTTCTGCTGTTTTCCACCTATTCAGTGGTAACAATGGGGTGGACCGGGGTGGAAAATTGGGTGGGGCCCCATTACACTGAATCCTTGCCTATCTTTATCCACAATGTATTTTCCACTGGAATTGACAGTGGATGTTGGAAGTGGTCACCCAAATACCGGTGAGTATTCAGATGAGCTGATAATGACAGAGTGATGTCACCTGTTACATTTACTGTCAATTTTGCCTTAGCAACGCTGGATGCTAGGAATGCTGGACAGAATAGGCATCCAGTGTTGCTAGGGGAAACGTTTTACGGTAAAACATTTGAATACGGACTCCAGTGAGTGGAATTGATTTTTGGGCAATTGATCCATATCGGTAGATTTTGCAACTGTTAGTGGAGGGATCAAAATTCCACAATGAGGCACATCAATGTGTACATGTTTCCCCCAGTGTCCCCTAACATGTCCTCAGGATTATCCAAAGCACTTCATAGCCAATTAATTACTTTTTAAGTGTAGTCACTGTTGTTTTTGTAGGCACACACAGTAACCAATTTGCGCACAGCAAGGTCCCACATACAGCACTGAGAAAAATGAGCAATTATTCACTTTTTGGTGGTGTTGGTTGAAGAATGAATCTTTTGCATCCATCTAAACAATCAGGCGGGGCCTCAAGGTTCAACATCTCATCTGAAAGACAGCACCTCCAACAGTGCAGCACTCCTTCAGTACAGCACTGAAGTGTTAGCCGAGGTTATATACTCAAGTCTCTGGAGAAAGGTTTGAACCCCCCACAACTTCCTGATTCAGAGGCAAGAATCTAACACTGAGCCAAGCTGACAAGAAAATAGAATACATATTTCACTTACCATATCCCTCAATTGATTTTCTTGCCAAATACCTGTTCCACTCCCTCTTAAAATGACTGATGGTATCATAAGAACATAAGAAATAGGAGCAGGAGTAGGCCATACGGCCCCTCAAGCCTGCTCTGCCATTTAAAAACATCATGGCTGATCTTCGACCTCATCTCCACTTTCCGCCCCGACTCCCATATCCCTTGATTCCTCTAGAGTCCAAAATTCTATCGATCTCAGCCTTGGACATATTCAACGTCTCAGCATCCACAGCTCTCTGGTGTAGAGAATTCCAAAAGGTTCACAACCCTCTGTTTCTCCTCATCTCAGTCTTAAATGACCAACTCCTTATCCTGAAACGATGTCCCCTAGTTCTAGACTCTCCAGCCATGGGAATCAATCTCTCAGCATCTACCCTGTCAAGCCCCCCTCAGAATCTTGTATGTTTCAATGAGATCACCTCTCATTCTTCTAGACTCCAGAGAGTAGAGGCCCATTCTACTCAGTCTCTCCTCATAGGACAACCCTCTCATCTCAGGAATCAATCTAGTGAACCTTCGTTGCACTGCCTCTCAGGCAAGTATATCCTTCCTTAGATAAGGAGACCAAAGCTGAACACAGTACTCCAAGTGAGGTCTCACCAAAGCCCGGTACAATTGCAGCAAGACTTCCTTACTCTTGTACTCCAACCCCCTTGCAATAAAGGCCAACATGCGATTTACCTTCCTTATTGCTTGCTGTACCTGCATGCAACTTTTTGTGTTTCTTGTACGGACACCCAACCTCTCACCATTTAAAAAATATTTTGTTTTTCTATTCTTTCTACCAAAGTGAATAACCTCACATTTCCCCACATTATATCCCATCTGCCACCTTCTTGCCCTCTCACCTAACCTGTCTATATCCCTTTGCAGACTCTTTGTGTCCTCCTCACAGCTTACGTTCCCACCTAGCTTTGTATCGTCAGCAAACTTGGATACATTCATAGAATCATAGAATCATAGAAGTTACAACATGGAAACAGGCCCTTCGGCCCAACATGTCCATGTCGCCCAGTTTATACCATTAAGCTAGTCCCAATTGCCTGCACTTGGCCCATATCCCTCTATACCCATCTTACCCATGTAACTATCCAAATGCTTTTTAAAAGACAAAATTGTACCCGCCTCTACTACTGCCTCTGGCAGCTCGTTCCAGACACTCACCACCCTTTGAGTGAAAAAATTCCCCCTCTGGACCCTTTTGTATCTCTCCCCTCTCACCTTAAATCCATGGCCCCTCATTATAGACTCCCCTACCTTTGGGAAAAGATTTTGACTATCTACCTTATCTATGCCCCTCATTATTTTATAGACTTCGATAAGATCACCCCTAAACCTCCTACTCTCCAGGGAAAAAAGTCCCAGTCTATCTAACCTCTCCCTATAAGTCAAACCATCAAGACCCGGTAGCATCCTGGTAAATCTTTTCTGCACTCTTTCTAGTTTAATAATATCCTTTCTATAATAGGGTGACCAGAACTGTACACAGTATTCCAAGTGTGGCCTAACTAATGTCTTGTACAACTTCATCAAGACATCCCAACTCCTGTATTCAATGTTCTGACCAATGAAACCAAGCATGCTGAATGCCTTCTTCACCACCCTATCCACCTGTGACTCCACTTTCAAGGAGCTATGAACCTGTACTCCCAGATCTCGTTGTTCTATAACTCTCCCCAACGCCCTACCATTAACGGAGTAGGTCCTGGCCCGATTCAATCTATCAAAATGCATCACCTCACATTTATCTAAATTAAACTCCATCTGCCATTCATCGGCCCACTGGCCCAATTTATCAAGATCCCGTTGCAATCCTAGATAACCTTCTTCACTGTCCACAATGCCACCAATCTTGGTGTCATCTGCAAACTTACTAACCATGCCTCCTAAATTCTCATCCAAATCATTAATATAAATAACAAATAACAGCGGACCCAGCACCGATCCCCGAGGCACACCGCTGGACACAGGCCTCCAGTTTGAAAAACAACCCTCTACAACCACCCTCTGTCTTCTGTCGTCAAGCCAATTTTGTATCCAATTGGCTACCTCACCTTGGATCCCGTGAGATTTAACCTTATGTAACAACCTACCATGCGGTACCTTGTCAAAGGCTTTGCTGAAGTCCATGTAGACCACGTCTACTGCACAGCCCTCATCTATCTTCTTGGTTACCCCTTCAAAAAACTCAATCAAATTCGTGAGACATGATTTTCCTCTCACAAAACCATGCTGACTGTTCCTAATCAGTCCCTGCCTCTCCAAATGCCTGTAGATCCTGTCCCTCAGAATACCCTCTAACAACTTACCCACTACAGATGTCAGGCTCACCGGTCTGTAGTTCCCAGGCTTTTCCCTGCCGCCCTTCTTAAACAAAGGCACAACATTTGCTACCCTCCAATCTTCAGGCACCTCACCTGTAGCTGTCGATGATTCAAATATCTCTGCTAGGGAACCCGCAATTACACTCGGTCCCTTCCTCTAAATCATTAATATAGATTCTAAATATGCCCAAGCACTGATCCTTGTGGCACTCCACTAGTTACAACCTGCCATCCTGAAAATGACCCATTTATCCCTACTGTTTTCTGTCGGTTAACCAATCCTCTATCCATGCTAATATCTTACCCCCAACCCCATGAGCCCTAATCTTGTGTAACAATCTTTTATGTGACACCTTATCGAATGCCTTTTGACAATCCAAATATACTACATCCACTGGTTCCCCTTTATCTACCCTGCTAGTTACATCCTCAAAAAACTCTAACAAATTTGTCAAACATGATTTCCCTTTCATAAAACCGTGTTGACTCTGCCTAATCATATTATGATTTTCTAAGTGCTCTCTTACCACTTCCTTAATAATGGATTCCAGCATTTTCCAAACAACTGATGTCAGGCTAACTGGTCTGTAGTTCCTTGTTTTCTCTCCCGCCTTCCTTGAATAGTGGGGTTACATTCTAGAATCTAGGGAAGACTGGAAAATCATAACCAATGCATCCACTATCTCTGCAGCCACCTCTTTTAGAATCCTAGGATGTAGGCCATCAGGTCCAGGGGATTTATTGACTTTTAGTACCATTAGTTTCTCCAGTACTTTTTCTCTACTGATATTAATGACTTTAAGTTCCTCATTCACATTAGCCCTTGGTTTCCCACTATTTCTGGTATGCTTTTTGTGTCTTCTACTGTGAAGACAGATATAAAATATTTGTTTAACTTCTCTGCCATTTCCTTATTCCCCATTATAATTTCTCCTGTTTCAGCCTCTAAGGGGACCAATGTTTACTTTTGCTACTCTCTTCCTTTTTGCATACTTGTAGAAGCTCTTACAATCCGTTTTTATCAGCCTTGGCTGCCTCCCTAGGCAGTTCATTCCAAACATTCACAACACTCTGTATGAAATGCTTATATCTGATCTGTCCATTCTTGTTAAAAATTCTACTGAGATTCCTCTCATGTCCCCTTGTTGTCATTCCTGGGGCCGTAGTAAACAGTTTCTCGGAGTTGAAGTTGTCGATACCCTTAAAGATCTTAATTTTCTCTTCTCACACAATCTCAGTTTCCGAAATGTCTCCTTGTAGCTCAGGTGCCTGATGCCAGTATCAGACAGATAATCCTTTGCTGGATCTTTTCCAGTGCCATGATGTTCTTCCTGAAATATGGCGACCAGAACTGCACATGGTACTCCAGATGGGGATGAACCAATGTCCTGTACATGTTCAGTAGCGCATCGATTGACTTATGTTCTATTCCATGCACTATACAACACAAGATCAGATTGTCTTATTTACTGCTGCCACACACTGGAGGTAATTTTAACTTTTGGCGGTAGTATAAACGGGGTGATATCGAGCACATAAACGCACGTATTTACGTGCACTCTTGAGCAAGGCATCTATGACTTCTGGTATGTAAATGTACATGACTGACTGGCCTGGATTCTCCTCTTTGGTGTGGAGTTTCGATGGGCGGGGGTGGCTACTTCCATATTTCCATCTACTTCCTGGATGCTCCAGGTCTGCCCCAGCCCCAACCCCAACCCATTTTCCTACATCGGGGCTCATTGAGATGTATGGCTGGCTCTTGGTGGGACTGCTGCTGTCAAGAGGAAGCTCGTTAGCAGAGAGGAGAATTCCTGCAGTGCTGCAGTGGGGATGCCACTGAAGCATCAGAAGATCCGACGATGGACCTTCAAGGGGAAGACGAAGATCTTCAGCGGGTCAGTCTCTGCAGCCGTCTGGAGGGAAAGGAGGCTGGAACAAGGCCCTCCCACTCTCTGTCCATTTAAGTATTGATCACCATATCACCAGGACCTACCATCACATGGCAGGATGAATTCCCCCCAATGAGCCTTATAAAATACCAATAAATTGTTGGAGGGAGCAGTCTGGCATTGGTGTCAGTGAGTGATTCAGACACGTCACAATCTGCTTTTTGCTTTATTCAGTCTTCACCAAATGTTTTTGCTAAAAAAAAAAACCAAAAAACGCAGCAGGGACCAAGAAAAAGAGAAACAGCAGAAGGTCTGAGCATACTAATTGCAGCGATAGGAATCTGGGGTAGAATTTCCACAGGGATTCTTCCAATCTCCCACTATTTCTCCAGGTTTTTCACCAATCGTCCACCTAAATTGCGGTGGGAGAGCGAGAGAACTTCCGTTGAAATTCTACCCACAGATGTACCAGTGTGTCAATAGAAAATTCAAGATAATAAAAGATTGACAAGCCTCCATAAAGTGAGCCCTTAAAACTTGATCACTTTTTCACAGTCAATTTTAAACAAATTGAAATTTGGGGATAGAAATTTGTCGGTGCCCAGTTTCGAGCATGAAGGCAGTGATGTGACCAGGGACCCTGATAGCCTGACCAATATCGGCACGGGCGTCTTTCAGGTATCTTTGGGCGCAGGCCATTGGTCCCCGAAATTGGACCTCTTTGCACCTGTTTGTAAAAGATCCAAATTCATCCCCATAGTTTCCTCTTTTGACAGTTTTTGACTGAAATGTTTTCCTTTTTTTTAATCTGAAAAATTAGGGGAGATTTTTCGAATCCTCATCAGTGGTGAGTACACATATCAAAAAATCATGGATGTGCTGGTCACATAATTCTCTGTCCATCGAGATCACGGGCAAGGACTTGGAAAATTTACCTTATTGATCTCCTGCTGGTGTACAATTCCGTGGGTGCTGCACTCTCTGGTGACCAATTTTTATGGATGAGTCTTCTACTGTGTGGGATACAGGAGGAGGGCAATATAGAAACCTGATTGGTGAAAAGAGAGGTTTTTTATGGGAGTATGCATTAATTCAAAGCCTAAATGGGCTGAAGAGGTAAAATTCCCAGATTTGCACTCATAATGCTTGAATTTATATTTTTTGTTTATGAAAGTTGTTGAATTTGAGTGTAGTAAGTTTAAAAAAATGATTATTTAACATTATTAATGTTATTAAAACAATTACTGGCTGAGTGGGCAGCTTGGCAGGATGTCCAAGTGTGCTGCTGGAAGGCCAGGAGGGATAATTCAAAGTTGAGAGACACTCAATAAAAACAAGCTAATGGAGAAGGAGGAATTAATATTTACAAATGTTCACCACTCTCTAGCCCCAAAATAAACCGTGCTGTCAAATGATGGAAGTGTGTTTTTGAGCCTGAAAATTGCTGAAAGTTGTGATTGCTGCGGCCAGGAATTACATTTTGGATTGATTTTCTGGCGTTAAGCCGAGACTTACTTCTGTTAGCCTGTGGGAGTGGGAGACAACCGCCGTCACAGTGAGGGATTCTCCAGAGGAGGTATGTCATTCAGTATGGATATACCTTTGTCCGTCATTATCATTGAGGAGAAGAAGGAGCAGGAGAGGATGCAGGATAGCAGAGTGAAGCAGCAATTAAGGAGTTATTACCCTACCCCAAACAACAGTTAACACAGGTCCTATAAAGTCCTTAGTGTGGACATGTGTATTACAAGAATGCGCTTCACCAAAGAGGCAATAGGGGAGCTATGCCAGCTACTGCCTGAGAAGCTGGCGGAACGGTTTTCTGCCTACACTGTCATGGTGATGATTGCACTCAACTTTTATGGCACTGGGTCATTTCAGGCAACCACGAGGGATTTCTGTAATAATAGCCAGGCCGCAGTATGGGCATGCATTTATAAGGTGACTCATGCACTTTTCGGGAGGGCTGGGGAATTGACTCTGGCATCACAGAAAGGCAGCTGAGAATTGGGCCATCCAGTTTTATGGATTTGCTGGCTTTCCCAAGGTCCATCCTCTCCTGCAATAGATAGCACCAACATTGCTTTGCAAGATCTCATACTTAATCTCCTCAACAGGAAGGGCTTCCACTCCCTTAATGTACATTGTGCAACAACATGCAAAGGATCCTGTATATCAACACAAGGTATGCTCGATGTTGTCACGATACATTTGTCCTTTGGAAATTGGTCCTTCCTGGGCTCTTTAATGAAGAAAATCATGTCAACACATGGCGTGTGGATGACGAGGCATACCCCCTACACCAGAGGATAATAACTCCACTAAAAGTTGCACGAAGAGCAGCAGGGGAGCACTATAACGAGGCACATACCTCGACAAGAGTTGCTGTCCAGAGGACCATTGCAGTCTTAAAGGGGAACTTTCACTGCCCAGACAGGTTGGGAGGGGTTATGCATTATCCTCCATGTTTTGTGTCCTGCATAGCTGCAGCCTGCTGAGCTCTGCATGGCTTTGCCAAACAAAAAGACCTGGACTGTGACATTCCTGACAGTTGTAAACAATTTTACAACACCAAGTTATAGTCCAGCAATTTTATTTTAAATTCACAAGCTTTCGGAGATTTTCTCCTTCCTCAGGCAAATGTTTCAAGATCTCCTTGAAGCCTACGCATTTATACATATTGAACAATAATACATGGTGTTTACAGACTGCCCCTGCAACTGCCCGTTGCCAAGGCAATCACCGTGTTCAGACAGAGAGGTGTTACCTGCAGAACCTCCGAATACACATTCAACAAAAAAACAAACAGGGAAAAAAAACAGAGAAAAAAAAACACAGAGAGAGGCAGAAACATCCGGAAGGCAGAGAGAGCCAGCAAATGACCCATTATATTAAAAACAGATAACATTTGTTCGCTGGTGGGGTAACGTGTAGCGTTGTAACGTGTAACGTGTAGCGTCTGAACACGGTGATTGCCTTGGCAACGGGCAGTTGCAGGGGCAGTCTGTAAACACCATGTATTATTGTTCAATATGTATAAATGCGTAGGCTTCAAGGAGATCTTGAAACATTTGCCTGAGGAAGGAGAAAATCTCCGAAAGCTTGTGAATTTAAAATAAAATTGCTGGACTATAACTTGGTGTTGTAAAATTGTTTACAATTGTCAACCCCAGTCCATCACCGGCATCTCCACATCATTCCTGACAGTGGTAGAGGAGGAGAGCAGAACTCCCTGTCACTCAAAGAACTCCTCAGTGACTGCTGCAAGGGAGCATCAGAGCATATCTCATCACTGAAATTGTATCTTCTGTGTAACTCAGTCTACCTATGACACCAGAACCTTACTTCCTTCTCCATCACTTTCAAATAAAGGAACATTCCTTAATTCCAGTACCCATCCTAAACACATCAGGCCTCTTTGTCCCTACGTGACCCTGCCAATAATAATCACCTGATTGAATAAGTCAACATGAAGCAAGTGCACCCCTTCCTGTATGATTAATCTCCATGAATAACAGACCATGATATAAGGGCACATTCTCCTTTAATACAACAAACTCCCAAGTGAACACATGCCACCAGCTATCGCTATTCCACTGGGCACTGTATCTGTGTGCTTACTGATCAGCAGTCTGGCTGGTCTTAAGGCAACTATCAGATCTTGAAAACTCTGAGACAGTAGCCTGTATCCTGGTCACCAGGGTTTGGAAGCCAGTACATAGGGTACTGTCTATTCTATCCTACGCTGCACCACCAGAACTGCAGTCTATGCTTCTGTGGAGCTGGAAGCACCTACTGCTCCTGGCCACTGTTTAGGGGCAGTGCTACAAATTCCAGTGAAGCTGGGACACACTCCATTGATGTCTGCAACAAAGAACAAGCTTCCCTGACGTTGCCGCAAATGAGGGCAGTAGAGTCTGGAGTCACACCTGTCAGTTACCACATATCCTTGGAGACTGACCTCAGGGGCTGTATGTAAGTGTGATGTGCCTCAAACATCCTTCTTTTCTGTGAGTATCCATGAGTTCTGGTTCCCACCACTCAGAAGCCATGGGCAGCCTAATCCTCGGTCCCACTGGGAAGGTGAAACATCCTCACCCTCTCCCCATTCCTTCTTGTGCTCTGTGAATCACACAGTGCCACGTCCTCACTAACACTAAGTCCCCTGGATGCTCTTCTTAGCGGGTGAGCTCTTTAATGTTGGGGATTTCCCCTCCAGCCCCCTAACTCCAGTGGATATTGTACACAAGTGTCTTCTGCAACCAGATTGAGTTAAATTGGTCAAAGCTGGCAATTAAGGGCTATCTCCCTGATGGCACTGGACAGTTGATGCAGTTGATGTAAGAGATCTGGTGGGGGGAGGGGGGTGAAATTGAAAGAAAGGGGTTTTAAGGTTCTGAATGCAAGTAATTGCTGTTGGGGGAGATGGCATCACGTACAGTAAGAACCCAAGCTAGTGCCTCCCTTAACCGGAGTGCAGTGTGAAGGGTTAGTTCTACAACTCTTAATTTTGGAGGTTGAGGGGTGTACTGGTGCTTGGTGTGCCCAAGGAAGAAAAGGGAGAGCGGCCAGTGTCTTACCTTACCTGACCTAGCCATTGAAATTTTTGTGGTACTAGTCTGCAGTCCTGGGAGTGAGAGAGTATTGCTCCCCTCCATATGATGAGACATTTTTTGTGGCATCCTTCCATGGATAGCCAGCAGTCTCCTCAGAGTGAGTTTGGAGGTCACTCTCACTGAAATGGTGTGCTCTTCCTCTGTTCCTCCTTGCATTGCCCTCATCCCTTCATTGGCTGTCAGTGCCAGATCATCCAATAGAAGCCATTTTTGAAAAGTGGGTCAGAATCACACATGAGCAATCCAATGCAGCTACCTGACAGTGAACTCAGAGGTCCAAGCAGTATCTACTTATCTACTGCTCCCCTAAGCTGCTGCTGCAATCTTCAACCGAACCTGGCTTTTTAAACGCTGCAATCTAAATTACAAGCGCCTTCTGATCATCACTCCTGTTTAACGTTGGATTTGCACTGGAGATCCTCCAATGGAAATGTAAATAAGCTGGCGGATTCAGCTCTGCAGAGAATTGGCAAATCACCGCATGGAATTTTGGGGCCACATGCTCCAAGAATGATGTGGAAATAGCTAAAGATGAAGTTGAAATAGAGTCTTATTCAATAGACATTCAACATGTTCAAAAAATGCAGAGCTGCAATCAACAAAGCAATAGAATGTTGAACTACATAGACAAAACAATAGAATTCAGCTCACGGGAAGTAGTGATCAAACTGTACAATGCTCTGGTTGGACTTCACCTTGAGTACTGTGTTCTGTTCTGGTTGCCAAGAAACAAGGGAGTCATTCAATCACTGGAGGTAATGTAGCGAAGAGCCACAAAGCTGAACACTAGTGTCAGGAGTCTGAGTTAAGAGAAAATATTGGCAAGTCTTGGGCATTTCATGCTTGAAAGGAGGTGTCCGGGAGCTGAACTTTTATGGGTCAATTTTAATTCCCAGCAGGTGAAAATCGGGCGCTCTCCTGGCTGCTGATTGGCGTGCAGGTTGCCATGGCAGAGGGGTTTCCCGGAGAGGCTTGCAGGAGGGAATGGAGAGCAACTCTGGGGCAGAGCAGGTCTAAACTTTCCTTGTGGAGCCTGGAGGAGCACTCCTACTTTTCCAGGCTCCACAAAGTAAAGTAAAAAGCTTACCTTTCAGGGCCTGTTGATGTCTCAATCACCTTCTGACTTGCTTCAGTCTGGCGGGAAAGTGCCATCGTCTTCCCAGTTCAGGCCTGAGTTAAAATGCAATCGGGGCCCAATGATGTCATCGGACCCTGATCTGCATATTTAAAGAAGGACCCTGCCGGCTTGGGGGCAGCTTAGCCGCCCGTCCAAAATCCAGTGTAAAAATCGCGATTAGCAGGATCCGGGCAGCAATGGCAGTGACTGTAGGATCTTGCTAGAGCAATGAATTAAGATGGGCTGAATGGCCTTCTTCATCCCATGTTGTTATTCAAACATTGCTATAAGACCCTTTACAACCACCTAAGTAGGCTTCAGTGTATCATTTTGTGGAAAACTATAAGCTTTGCCGTACTAAGTTGACTTTCTAATACACTAAACCATAAAGCTGACCATATTAATGTAGAAATATTGAACCATTATAGAAGCAAAGCATGATGGAATAAGTTGACCATGTTAGCTAACCAGCTGAATTTAATGAGAAGCTTGAAGTGTACACTTTCCCAGCAAAGACACTTTCCCAGCAAAGACACATAGAAGGGCTATTGTCTTTGCTTATGAGATAACTGTCTAACTAACAGAAATTAATGACCACATAACCTTGAGACCAAGACAGTCTCTACTGATAAGGGAGCTGTGTTGCTAAAGCAACGTACCTTTCCCAGGTCCTGTGAGAGGCCACCAAGGGGGATGGGGGCCTGGGGGTTGGGTCCCTATTTTTGATTGACTAAAACACTTGAACCAATGAGATTGTACATGTACGCCTATATTCAATGATAGACAAACATTACTAAAGTAAGTGTATAAAAAGAAAGCTAAATCCTTTGTCTTTCGAAGTCGTAGCCTCAACCTTTGATTGAGGTGGACTTCCCTTGTATACAAGCTTTTTGGTAATAAATTCTTACTTGTCTGAAAATAAGTGTTTTGGAGTTAATGCATTGTGTATAATAGGTAATTAATTTCTTTTCGACAGTTTCTTGGAGGTCCCACCGAGATCGCTTGTGATCTCCGGTAAGTGCGGACACAGTTGTCTGTACAAGCCCAGACACACAGAGATTGAAAGGTGAATGCATTAACTGACGTGACTAATTCTTCTGTTTGCCTTTAGGAATTGGAAGGCGATCATAGGAAATGTGTTTCGTATAGACAAGGAAAGAAAAAAGGGGAAAAGTGTGATGTGTGACAGATTACTCAATATTGTCAGCTGCGGTGTTGTAGTAACGGGCTGAGAGAGAGCAATAATGGAGTAGATCTGTGAATACCGGTGATACTAGGAGTGAAGTTGAGGTTGCTGTATGGGATCGATAGACTGTCACCTCCTAGTGGAGAGGCGCCAGAAGAAAAGGTAACCAGTTACAGACTTGTTTTTTTTTTTAAATTTTTTGTGTGTAAAGTTATAATTTGGATAAGCGCAGACTAAATGTTGCGTAATTCGGAAAAGTGCGAAATTTGCAAGTCTGTAGTGGCGACAAACGCAGACTGGTGTGGATGTCGTGGATTCGGAAAAAGTGCGAAATTCTGGTTTACCTGAATTAAGTGTTTAGGTAGAAACACTGATAGTGCTCAAGTGTAAGAGCACTTTCTAAAAAAAAAATCTTGCGTAAGTCAGCTGATTCAACTAAGTGCAGACGTTTCTCTCACGCACCTAGTCTGAGCTGGTTAAGGTGGATGTAGAGAACACATGATGTCTTGTCCAATCAGCTGAATTATCAAGTATAGAATTGTGATAGTTAAGATAGGTCTTGATTGTTGTGTAATTACAGTGTGAAGGATTGTATAAACTATTGTATAAACTATAAGCCATGGGCACCAACACTAGCAAAATCCCTCCAAAGGGAACACCTGCTGCTTACATGTACAGAAACTTTGGAAAAGAATCAACTGATGAGTTGATAGTTCTGGTCCATTTGGACCAAACTAAGAAATATCCCTTTCCCAAAGACGGTACATTTAATATGGATAGAATTAAGTGACTAGAAAAATGTTTAAAAGACAGAGACCCGGAAAAGAAAGGGTCCTTTTGTTTTGGTGTACTGTCTCTTTAAAAAAGCCTGTCCTGATTGTGTGTTTTTTTTCGGTGTTGTGGGCCACGCCCCCTTCTTACTGCGTCTTACGTGTTTTCTTCTTTTATGTAATGTATCTGTTTTGTCTTGTGTTCAATTCTGATATTGCTGAATTAAAATTGGAGTTATTGAGGTTAAGTGACCTATTAAATTCTGGTTCTTATAAAATGTGGGCATGTTAAATTCCAGACATGGAATCTTCTAAAAATTGACATTTTGAATTTTTATTTTTGTGATTGGCTGTGGTTTAAAAAAAAGGTTTAAAAAATTAACGGAAAAAAAAAAGCTATCTGGTATCACAGTGATAGGAAAAGTCGGAAACCTGGAACAGCTCGAAGAGTTGGTTATAATCAAACCCACTAAAACTATGTGGAAAAAAAATAATTGGAAAGCTATAGTTGTGTATGACGAGCAAATTATAAAACTTACGAAGACTAACTATAAACTAAAATGTACGATGGGAGATGTTATTTCCCGGTATGAATTTTTTCTAAACAAAAGAATTTATGTGAAATTCACCAAGACAAAATGAGGTTTAATTGTAAAGAAAAGATAAAGTGCAGATTTAAAGAATTACAAGTTACATTTGCAGGATGATCTCTAGTTATAAATTAAACTGATCTTCGAAGCATTTTGTGCTATTGTGATTGATTAAACACTATGATTAAAAATAAATCTCAAAATAGTGTGCAAATATATAGTGTAAAAGCAATCCATAAATGTGAAAAAAAAATCAGTCAAACCTGTGTGAAGAGAAATTTTGATTGTGGAAACTTAATCTCAGAGGGAGTAGTATCAAATTACTCCTACCACAAGAGCAAGTTAATGTTAACCCCTTCCATCCCAAGAGCAGTTCAAACAGATAGAAATGACCCAGTCGGTTGAGAACTGTCTGAGGCTAACCATTACACAGATGAACATGAGGTAACAATTGGTATAGGTTAGAATTGGAAGTCCATTACTTGAGCTATGTACTGACACAGCGTACCAAACGCCTATCAGTTTTACCCCGCCACAGTATGATAACGAAGTTCGACAAGTTCGGGGCTATTCACGAATAGTAGATACAATACAAGATCTGACCAAAGAGGGGAGACCTTCCCTGACAAATTATATAACTCGCACTGAGAATGCTAAGAAAACTCAACAATTATATCAACACCTCCTAACTCAAGTGTTAAAACAAAGCAAGACATGGAATGGAGGTGGACAGTGTTTATTTCAGACAGGCTGCGCGCTCCAGAGAGAGAGAGAGGGACTAGGCAAATTCTCTCTCCTGTTTTATTTTCTGGATTTGTTTCGGGTAAAAGGATTATTCCTTTGGATAAATAAATAATAAATGATGATTTGACAAATTAACCCCTTGGGCTCTCAAGAAGAGCCGCAATGGATTTTCTGTGTTTCTTTTAAAACAGGTGACCTTGGTTTTTCGGACCACGTGAGTGTTGATGGTGCAGGATTACCAGGAGTAGTTCTTTGACATAAAATGGCTTTACAAAGTTACGGTGCAACCTTTGCTGGAGAGATTTGGTGCAGGAAACGATCCAGTGGTGTTAAAAATTTAAGACTTTAGCTGCAGACATCAGCAGATACCAAATGTCACAGCGTGGTGATATCAACCTGATTCTCTTCTTTTGAAAACATTTTGATTTGTTTTGTTTTAACCCATTTATTGTCTTCCGAGACAGAGTGCTCGAGGTGGGAAGATATGGGAGTTACATCCAAAAGTAATTACAAGTACTTCTGTCTCTACTATAAAACCACAAAGCCTGGACATAATATGTTTCTGAAATTGGAATTGATAAGAAAAATTTATATGAGTTGCTATTCAAGCACTCAAGAAAGGAAAGATTTACTTGTAATTTAAGGGGATAATCAAATTATATTTAAAATAAAAGAAGTCCAGTCTAAATGGTTCCTATTGAATGCTGTGTATCAAGGAAGAATTCTTTTCGAGAGGGAAGAAAAATTTTACATTGACAAGTCCTGTCAGTCCAACAATACTGCTCTCAAGTTGGGATAATTGTGAAATGATAGAAGGGACTCGGGCACAATATAGTGGGATATTTTGGGAAATGAAAAGCGATTCAAGAAGAAATTACGTAAAATAAATAAATTTTGGGATATTGGAGCTGACTGTAAATATTGTATCGGACAGTAACATTGATTTGACAATATTAGATCAAAAGGTCAGAGATTTAGGGCCTCGCATTAAAGATATATTTAAAAATAAATGAAAATACAGATAAGGAATTGTCTGAGGATCAAATACTGATCATACATTTGCACAGGATAGCTACAGTGCTAGAAACACATGCCCAAACCATTAATAAATTAATAAAAGAGGAATATAACGTATCTTAGCAGGCGGCTGCTAATGACATCTGCAGTATATATGGTAACTGGATTGTGGAACAGACACGAGAGAACCTAGCCCAGATACAGGCAGGGGAAGTACCCTTATGAATAACGAATCAACAAACTGAGGGTGAGCCTGACCTGTGGGCATGATGGAGGTGGTACCTCCAAGCGGCTGTTACCAAACAAGAACATCACCCCTTGCCAATTCAGGGCAATGGTGCGAGTGTACCCCACTCAAGTGGAGTGTAAACCTGACGGAGGAGGGCTCCTAGGGTTGGTACTAGTAATACTAGTGATGGCACCCGAAACCCAGGGACGAGAGGTGTAACAAGTACAGAATATTGGGGTAATGAAGGACGGAATGCACATATCCCATCACAATATGTTACCATATGCTGAAGAAAAAAAATTTTTTTTAAGGGAATTTGGCTGAAACAAAATTAAAGGGATGTGTTACTAGACATGCTGTCACTGTATGTCCACAGTGTTGGACACAGCCCAGAAGCACAGTGTGGGTTTAACAATACCGGTACGATGGAAGCCCTAGAGGCGGATCTAAAACCCACTCAAGTGACATATGCCGGAGGGGGCGAATATTGTGTTACAACTAATTTGAAAACGTTTAAATATGCCAATCTAACTTGTGATATTTTAAGTCCAGAATTCTACTCCATTCCTGAAGTCCTGGTTCGGATTGGACCCGAGGAACTGGTAGAGATACACCGGCATAACTTCACCACCTTACAAGTTTCTGAGGATGTCAAAAAAGGACTTAAAAGAATATCAGGACACATTTGGGTATCTGACACCCCTGTTGCCTAAATACTTGAAAGCATTGCGAATGGAGATATGCCTCTCCCAGAAGGTTTATTATAACCTACAACAGGACAATAAAAACATTAAGCATGACATTGACCAAATTAAAGTCACCACTTGGTGGGATGACCTCTGGAATTTGGGACTGAATATACAGATCCATCCTTGGATTAGATTAATGTCACATGTATTAGTCGTAGTGCAGTTTGTTGTAATGTCCTTCTTGATTTTCATTGCATGTAATAAATGTAAGCAGAGGATGAAGGGTTTGGCAAAGGTAGTAAAACAGAGCCTGGGTGAGAATGTCCCCATTGTCTCTGTGATTTCAACTAAGAAAACATCTTAATGGTACCGGGAGTAGCACCCGCTGGGGTAAGGTGCATGTAAAAGGGAAGACAATCATAGTTTGATAGGATTATCAGATGCTCTGCCTCTCTTCCACCCGGACTGGTGGCCAACACGAAGGGAACCTGGTTAAGATGAGGTACAGCATCTAAGAGGATATTGTAGGGATAAAATTTGGATTAAGGAATATAAAGGGGTGGGTCCCAATCTCGAGTTCAAAGGTCAGGCCTAGTAGTTGATTAATTAACCCATAAATCCCCATACAAGGACCCCGGCGGTGGCGTACCAGAAAAAAAAACTGACTGATTAATTAAACTGTTATAAGAGACTGTTGCAGCATGGCATGTCCTAAACTTTTAAATCATATGAGAATAATTGGCTCGGCATGCCTGATCGTGTGGGTGGGAACTGGCATAAAACCTGCTACAACCCCTGCTGCAAGCAGACTCAATCGTGTTTCAAGAGAACTGCATGTCAATACTTTTTTATACATGTCATATATGTATGCAAAGCGTCAAGGTATCTCGAGTTGCTGGGTGTGCTCACATATCCCAATTCAATCCAAGGGAGGCATTCCACTCAGACCAGTCCCCCTAACTTCCCAAGAAATAGCAGAGTGGGTAATAAATCAAGTTGAAATTAATGGGAACAGAATGCGAGATAGTGGCTGGATAAACTCGAGAACAAGTAAGGCAATGTTTGTGAGAAAGCAATGGAAGGAGTACACAGTCACAACAAAATGTGAAACCAGATTTCAGGGGTGGTACCAACCTAATTACGATCAGACCCATAAACCTTTTTTTTAATCCTTACAAATACACCAAGAACCAATGGAGCAATATGTTTGAGTAAGAATTCAGTAGGGGGTGATGTAGTGGGATGGAGTAATTGCACTCAATATATAAATATGACAGTAACCAGCATCAGTAGTACCATCAGATGGAAGCCTTGCACAGGTGGCCAAATTTACATAGATAGAATAAACATAAAGAATTCCCCTGCAATTACTGCGTATAATGAAACCTACTTTATTTGTGGCCACAAGGCATACCCATGGTTGCCTCAAAGATGGACCGGATCATGTTACTTGGGATATGTGATCCCATATATCCAACACTCATCATCCCTGCCTCAATATCCTACTGGGCAACGATAAGTGCAGAAATGACAGCCATTCGTACGGTCACCTTACAAAACCGTATGGCCTTTGATTATCTATTGGCAGAGAAAGGAGGAACATGCGCACTAATTGGATCTGAATGTTGTACCTACATACCTGATAGTTCAGAGAATATTACTAATTTGGCCAATCACATCCAAAGGGAAGTTGAGAAATTCAAGCAGCCCCCTTCATTCACTCTTTGGGGCTGGGCAACAGGATGGCTGGGTTCTATTGGGACTTCTCTAGTTCAGGGACTAGTCATATTTGTTGTTATAATTCTTATAGCCTGTTGCTTTATCAAATGCTGCTATGTAATGATATCCAACCTGGGTACACAGAAAACACCCACAAATTTGATGGTGCAAGTAGGGGTGACACAGGATGAGGCAACACAGGAGGAGTTTGAACGTCTGGGTGGAATAATGTCTTATTAAAGTGTTGTCCTTTTTTAATACATGAAGGACAAAAGGTGGGAATGTGGAAAACTATAAGCTTTGCCTTACTAAATTGACTTTCTAATACACTAAACCATAAAGCTGACCATATTAATGTAGAAATATTGAACCATTAAAGAAGCAAAGCATGATGGAATAAGTTGACCATGTTAGCTAACCAGCTGAATTTAATGAGAAGCTTGAAGTGTACACTTTCCCAGCAAAGACACTTTCCCAGCAAAGACACACAGAAGGGCTATTGTCTTTGCTTATGAGATAACTGTCTAACTAACAGAAATTAATGACCACATAACCTTGAGACCAAGACAGTCTCTACTGATAAGGGAGCTGTGTTGCTAAAGCAACGTACCTTTCCCAGGTCCTGTGAGAGGCCACCGAGGGGGATGGGGGCCTGGGGATTGGGTCCCTATTTTTGATTGACTAAAACACTTGAACCAATGAGATTGTACATGTACACCTATATTCAATGATAGACAAACATTACTAAAGTAAGTGTATAAAAAGAAAGCTAAATCCTTTGTCTTTCGAAGTCGTAGCCTCAACCTTTGATTGAGGTGGACTTCCCTTGTATACAAGCTTTTTGGTAATAAATTCTTACTTGTCTGAAAATAAGTGTTTTGGAGTTAATGCATTGTGTATAATAGGTAATTAATTTCTTTTCGACAATTTCCTCTGAAGGATAACATCTTTGACAATCCAGCACCCTTTCAGTATTACACTGAAGTGTCAGCCTAGATTATGTGCCTCCATAGTAGAGCTTGAACACAAAACTTTCCGATTCAGAACTGCTATCAACTGACCAAGCCAAAACTAGCAGCAGCGGGAAATGAAAATTTGTGTGTGTTGCGATTAATCTTACATAAAATGATTACTTGTATCAATAATGCACAGGGACAGAAGGTATCAGAAAATGAATCATAACTTAGTAATTAACTCAGTAAAATCATGTTGGAGCAGTAGTGAATACCCTTCTAAAGTTCGGTTTTGATAAATTGTACCAGAGTTCTCCCTCTTTCTGGACTTTTATGTGAAGGTATTACACCATCTGCTCTAGTGGTACATTGAAATGTTATTCATAAACTCCTATGAGCTCCTTGTTCTTTAACTTCAACATTTTGGAACCTTGAGGGTAACATACTCAATTTGTTAGCTTTCAGTACTAAACAATGCAATTTGTACTTTAATTTAATTCTCCTTGCAGCTATACTTTAACTTTTTCAATAGTGTGTGTCTAATGGAAATCCATCAACAAACTACAGGGGGGGGGGTGGGGGGGTGGGGGGAGAGGTTTTTTTAGATAACATTTTAACTTATTCTAACTTTTTCCTTTCCTTGACTTACTTTTTCATTCATTACCAAGATTATACCACTGTTCACTGGCTCTAGTTTTAGTGGCAGGAAGGAGTTATCATGGCTGCTAAAATTCTGATCATCCAATCAGAAGAAATGGCAGCTCAAGCCCCACATATTAGCAAATTTTCCATTTTCCTATTCATATCATGCCACAGTCTGGGATTTCTATCACTTACAGGAATTCCTCACTTCTGAGAAAAGTGTCTCTCTCTTTTCACTCTTTTGAAACCAACTCCTGATGAAAAATACGCTGCATTTTTCATCCAGTACCCAGTCAGGATTTAGTTATTACTTCCTGTACTAACTTCCGCATGTCTCATATGTATTCAGTCCTTCTTTCAAACTTAAGCGTCATTTTTCTTTTAATGGCGCATGCTCTTTGCCTATGAAGATATTTGTCCAGTTTCTAATTCCCAAAGTAAGGATTATACTTCTGGTTATAAATGACAATTATGCTCTATCTCCTTACCTTTTGCTTCCAAGTCCATGGCATCCAACTGTGTTGATTTTGGGTCCCTTGATATTGGTTTCACAAAAATGCTGTTTGGTTTTGAAAGAGCCTCAAGGGTCATTGGTATAACAAGAATGATACTGAAGTTGCTGCTGATACCAAATTAGGGGCATGGCAAACTCTTAGGATGAATACAGGAGATTGCAGGAGGACATTTGATAAGTTAGCAGATTGGGCAGATAGGTGACCAATGTAATTCAGTGCACAGGAATGTAAGTAGTACATTTTAGGAAATAAAAGAGTGAAAGGAAGCATACCCTAAATGCTAACGGTTGGATTTCCCTCCTGCCGCTGGAGGGTAGGAGCAGAACTTCCACATCCACTCCAATCCCACCATGACCATGACAGTATCTGGGGCTAGGAGTTATTAGGGACAATTCTAATCCTGACCGCCCAGCAAAAACCAGACAGGCAGGCAGTTGAAAATCCATGGGACTTACCCAAGGATCCACTCTTTTCCTGCAGGTTCCAATTTTAACCTACTCTTCTGAGCATGTGGGAAGGACACCCACCGAAATCCAGAACAAGGGCGTACAGTCTTAAAATTAAAGCTAGGACATTCAGGAGTGAAATCAGAAAGCACTTTTTCACCCAAAGGGTAGTGGAAATATGGAATTATCTCCCCCATAGAGGAAATTTTCAAGACTGAGATGGACAGATTTTTGTTAGGTAAGGGTATCACAGGATATGGATCAAAGGCAGGTAAATGGAGTTGAGGTACAGATTCAGCCATGATCTAATTAAATGGCGGAACAGGCTCAAGGGGCTGAATGGCCTACTCCTGTTGCTGTGTTCATATGAATTGGTACAAGACATTGATTGGGCCACATTCAGAGTATTGCATGCAGTTCTAGGCACTCCATTGTAGGAAGGGTATTAGAGCCATGGAAAGAATACAATTAAAATTCACTATAATTATGTCAGGAATAATAAGTCACAATAATGAAGCAAGATTTGAAAAACTGGGACTTTTTCTCTAGAACAGAGAATTTTAAAGGGGGATCTAATGAGTTTTCAAAATTATGAAAGGTTTTGAGAGGATAAATAGTGAAAAATTGTTTCCACTGGCTGGTGAATCAATAACAACTGCGAAAAGTCTGAAGAATATTTTTTCACACAGAGGGTTCTTAGAACATGGAATGCTTTACCATAAATTACTATTGAGACAGAAACTGCAACATAATTTAAAAGGGAATTGGATAAGTATTTTAAAAAGAATATAAAAGGATACAGGGAAAGGCCTCGATTAGAGTAAATAGCTCCAAAGAAAGAGCTTGCACTCGCACTAGTGTAATGGGCTGGGGTTCCGATGCAGCAATGTTTCGTGCTGCCTGCATCTTAACGACCGGGCGCGGGTTAATCACGCGCCTCGACCCCCACCCCCGGTTTCGGGGAGTTTCTAATATAGCCCCCTAATTGTTTCTATTTCTTTAATTACTAGGCTACCAGCTTTCCTGGTATATCACCAAACTTGTAATAGCTTGCCTTATTAAGATGAGTGTGTACACTGTCCCTTCCATACTAATTGCATTTAATTGGTACTTAGTGGATGAAATTTTATCATAAAAGCTGTAGTGAGTGGTTACCTGCATATGGTTAGTTTTTGTGCTCTGTTTCCAATGGTTTCCTTGCTTGCAAGCATTGTCAAGGCACAATAAATAATTCTCCTAGAATGCCTCCCGTACCGTGGCAGGCAAGTCAATGGACTCAGCATCGCTGGGAAATAAGATGTAGGCCGGGAATTTCCTCAGAGCTGCTCCCACACAGTCGCTGTAACTTTGCTGGAAGTGCAGCAGAAATCCTGATTACATTACAGCGGCAAAGCAGAAGCAGTACTGAGGAAATTCTGGGCCTTAGTTGCTAATTATTTACAATCACATGTAAGTGAACTATTTGAACCTTTGTTATTTTGTTTATGTCATTCAGCCCATACATTAGTGCATTTTCAGGAATGTATATATATTCCAGTTTCAGAGCTTCTTGTAACCCTGACTAAATTTTGTGCAGTCTGGTGGTAATTAATTGTCGTGTATTCAGCCGCCCGTAACACATCGCTCCTGATTTTCATTTCCATTGATAGTGCCCGTTTTACACAATTACCCAAAGTCAAAATTACCAGTGGGTGAGGAAGAGTTTGGTGGCTTTGTGCTAGACCAACAAGGTGATGGGTTTGCTTCATCATCTTCTTCCTCACACCTAACACTCAATTAGTGATTAACAAGTAGCCACATCTGCCCCTCTGATGCAAGGCATTGTGGTGGCCTTGCTACTATGTGTACAACCATTGGCTGTATACCATATGCTTACATATGTTCTCTTTCTCTTTGTGTTGAGGAAGAGGAAACAGGCCTATCACATCAGCAACCGCCAAGCAAAGGAACATAAGAACATTAGGTACAATAAGTAGGCCATTCTGCCCCTTAGGGCTGATCTGCCATTCAATTAGATCATGACTGATCTCAGCACCGGTCCAGGTATATCCACTTAGGGGGATTTAGATAAAGGGAACACTGAGCACGAGTGAAGAGGAGCAGGTGAAGGTGGCATCAAATGATCAGGATCAGGAGGAAGAGAGAATTAAGGCCACTCAAGCAGTTGCTATGGGACCAACAGAGGCTGCACATCAAGCTGCACTTATTGATCAACTGAAGGTTTTCATGCAGTCCTTTGAGATTCCTTAGAACTCCCTGCATGGAATCTCAAACAACATGCAACAGTGCATTCGAGAGAGTTTTGGAAATCTGCAGAGCACCATGGAATGAACGGCAACTGTGGAGGAGCCCCCAAGATAAATGACCCAAGTGCTCATTGCTCTCCACACTGTGTCAGCTGCTATTGAGATTATGGGCTTCAACTTACGCGGAGCTCTTAATTCTAGTAGGCTAGGAGATTAGCTTGAGAGCACCTTCTTGGCAGGTTTCATGCCCTTTAGTGCTGGTCAGAGGTCTGTCGCCAAAACTGGTCATCCGCGAACAGCTCTGACTATAGACCTATGATATTTGAAGATAAGGAGTTACACTGAAAGTGCAGTGGAACATTGGCTTGTTATATCCTAAGCTGCAAATATACCCAACTTGTATTGCAGTACACAAAAGTACAGTTAGCAGCAATGGTGATTTAGAAATTACTGAAGGAGGAGGTGAGTGCTGAAGGCATAAGAATTATTTTCTATGGGAACATTCCCCCCATAACACTTTAATTTTTAATTTTTGACAGCTCATTTGGTGTACTTATTACTACTGTAATTCTGAGTGTGAACTTCAATGCAATTTAAAAAAAATTAAAATAAAACATATTATCACTCCTTATTTTTTTCCAAAATTTGGCACTTTCACTAGTATACCAACAGTAATTGTAAAATAAAGACAGTTAATGCATACACACAAAAGGAACATCTACCTTACCAAAGAAAGCAGCAGCCAAAGGGATTTTAATGAAGCTCTCACTAGCACGTAGCAAGAACCTCCATTGCTGGAAGCGCAATCCAGTCGCAAAATAGTGGGTTTTGCTCTCTGGTTGTGTCATAGCTCTAAGGCTTACTCGCACAATTTCCCAGTGTTCCTCTCCCCTCCACCCCTACCAGTGCATCATGCACACTGGTAATATCCTTGCATTATTTTTTATTGGCTCCAATAGTTAGTTGCCCAAAGCAAGTGGGTGCTAAAATGCTAGGGCTAAAATTGTCCAAAATTAATAAAAATTTGGAAAACTAGCATTGACGACAAAGATTACAGAAAGCACCTCAGTAAACTCAAAAGAGTGCAAAGGGTGAAACTGGCTCATAATATATGTCTGTGAAGCAGAAGCAAGGGTAGAGCCTTGTCACCCAAAACAAATTGCTGATTGCTGGATAAAGAAAAACAGCCAGATATCTCAACCTCATGGGCAAGGAGATGAGCACATCCACCAGGTACAATACTCAGTTATTTTTTCAGTATTTCATGTCTTTTATTCTGTAGAAAGATCAGTTGTGTAATTTATAGTAATACGACACATTATATAACATAAATCATTGCCTGTAATGTTATTGTCTACTATTGTCTGTTTTTCGAGATAGTGAGACAGCGGATGACAAGGGTTACACTGAGAGTTCAGGAGTGTTTTTGATGCTGCGTAGACTGGTTTCAACCAGCTACATAGCAGGTTATCTCTCTTGCCAGTTTGTTGACCCCATTGGTACCTGCCACTCTTCTTTCTGCAATTCTGGGATGTCACTAGATAGGTGTCCTGGAGTCCCCTGCTGACTAGATTGGTAGGATTACTGAAGGAGGCTAGAGTGCCATTGTGGCTGATGCACCACTCCTCTACGACACTGAGCCTTTGAAAAGTTATTTTAGTAATTTTTAGATTTTATCTACAAAGATGATAGTGAAGTTAACAGCTAACTTTTTTCTGTTTTCTCTGTGAAAAATATCAATATAATTCATTTAGCTTTTTTGAAAATTCAAGATTTGCTAAATAAAAATGTTTTTAATAACTTCTTTTTAAAACACTGAGGAGTGAGTCCTGTTACCCTGTGTCCTACAATTTCATTTTCTGGGGAGTTTTGGTAAATTAACGATGGCTCTTTCCCCTTTGTTCTCATTCTCTTGGTCTGTAGAAGCCAATTGACTTGTTCACCTAAATAGAAAATGCTGGAAAAATACAGCAAATCTGTCAGCATCTGAAAGGCTAAAGTATTGGGTGGGAGCAACATTACATTTCCAGCACTTTCTACTATAATTTCAGATTTTTAGGGTGAAGTTTTTCTTTTCACCCTTACAAATTAACATAATTGCACAATATGATATCCAACTCTGTTATATTTAAACTACATAAGATAATGGGTCAGAATTTGCTGGAAAAATTAAAGCGAGTTTAATGATGTTTGCCGTTATTAGTGTGTAAATTGTCCAAAGGAAGAGATATGCCATGGATTGTGAATCAGCACAAGTTGTTGGATAATCGTTCGCCTTGTGAAAACGGCTGCTCACTGTCAACCTCCCCGTGAGTTTCAAGAAATTAATGAATTTGCAGATTAATTGATAATTAAACTTGCCACAGAAAGTTAGGGCTGGTACTTAACAGAGTAAGAACCCTTTAATGATGAGATTTATGTTCCTGCAATGCCACTCGACCTCTCCGGCCCAGAAAGGGAACAAGTGAAATTGTGAAGTTTATCCCTGCAGGTAGTAAATTGTTGTTAGAAAGGAAAATTTAAAATATTAAAAATCTCTGTCTCTTTCTCTCTCTCTCTTAATCTAATCTTTCTTTCCCTCTCTTTATCTCTCTTTTTGTACCTGATTTGACTCTAATTCATCCAATTTCCTTCTGCGTCGTTCCTCTGTTTCTTTCTCAATCCTTAAATCTCATTGATTAAGGAAATACACTGTTAGTCCTGTCGTTCACCAAGGTTTCAGATGCTCTGTTATCAGCTCTCAATTCCTGCAATTTGCAATACGAAAAAATTTCGAGCTGAAGGGTGAGGAAAAAATCTAACAAATGGGGCTCGCCATGAGATGCCTCGGTCCAGCAAATTATGGGCCAGTGATTGTGGTTAGTTTATGAAAAATAATCTTAAAACAATTCTATTATTGCAAGTTGAAATTAATGAATTTCAACAATTCTATGCATCGCAGCAGCTTCATATTGCAGCAAAACAATTATTTATTTCACAGATTTATGAGTCAGCTTTTGTATAAGAGGGAAGATATCATACCCTACTTCAAATGTATCATATAATATGTGTTTCCCATTCTTAAAAGCAGGGTTTAAATATTGATTTGCTTTCTTTCCTCGGGTATCTCTTCATAAGTGGTTTAATTAGTGTTTTAATTTATAAATACATCAAAGCATATATGAAAACATGAAATGAGGCAAGACTATTTTGCCAGTCAAACCTGTTCTTCCTATATCATAGAAACATAGAAAATAGGAGCAGGAGTAGGCCATTTGGCCCTTCGAGCCTGCTCCGCCATTCAATATTATCATGGCTGATCCTCTATCTCAATACCATATTCCCACTCTCTCCCCATACCCCTAGATGCCTTTTGTGTCTAGAAATCTATCTAGCTCCTTCTTAAATATATTCTGTGACTTGGCCTCCACAGCCTTCTGTGGTAGAGAATTCCACAGGTTCACCACCCTCTGAGTGAAGAAATTTCTCCTCATCTCAGTCCTAAATATCCTACCCCGTATCCTGAGACAATGAGCCCTCGTTCTGGACCTCTCAGCCAGGGGAAGCATCCTCCCTGCATCCAGTCTGTCTAGGCCTGTCAGAGTTTTATATGTTTCAATGAGATCCCCTCTCATTCTTCTAAACTCGAGTGAATACAGGCCTAGTCGACCCAATCTCTCCTCATACGACAGTCCTGCCATCCCAGGAATCAGTCTGGTGAACCTTTGCTGCACTCCCTCTATGGCAAGTATGTCCTTTCTTAGGTAAGGATACCAAAACTGCACACAATACTCCAGGTGTGGTCTCACCAAGGCCCTGTATAACTGCAGTAAGACATCCTTGCTCCTGTAGTCAAATCCTCTTGCAATGAAGGTCAACATACCATTTGCCTTCCTAACTGCTTGCTGCACCTGCATATTTGCTTTCAGTAACTGGTGTACAAGGACACCCAGGTCATTTGGCCTGAGACCTTCATTCTTATATGTGGTAATGAATTATACTTATGGCTAATTGAGGAAAATGCAAGATTGCAGTAATTATCGAAAAATCAGTTATTCCCAAAATAATCATTCCACTATAAATATCACTGCAGGCAGTATAATTATAACCCAAATCCTGCAATCCATGATTAAGATTTCAAAGTATGAATGCTTTTGGTGCCTATTAATAGTAATCACCATAAAATCTTCATGTTAATAAATATTGTAATCCATTAAAATAAAATTAGTGTATATGTGTATAGACAGAGGATACAGAACTGTCATATGTATGAGTTCAAACAACGAAGAAATTTGACTAGATATCAAAATGTATTACTCAGATGTATGAGCGACAAAAGTAATTAATGTTTCCCTTCAGACTATGAGATGAAAGAAGGCATGCCATGCAGATGAGTAGTCACTAGAGCTGCACTTGTCACATCTGTTATTATGCCACCAATCATATTGGCAGCCCTTAGCACAACTACCTGAGAATGACTCAGGAAACTGGCCTCTTCAGACTCTGGGTCAGCAGGAAAACTATTGCAGAGCTGTGCTATCTGCTGCAAGACATCTGCAGCCAATTTGGAACAGAGGCAGTGGTAGTCAAGATCAACAACACCCTCAGTGGTTATGCCTCTGGTTCATTCCAGTCTAGCACACATTAACACACAGGCATTTCTTAGCCTCACCACCACTTTCATTTCCTCTCTTATTAAAGAGGAATAGGAGCATGAAACTATTCGCCAATTTCACTGCAGAAGGAGGCACTGATGGCAGCCTGGGGACCAAGAGACCAGCAGATTTCTACTCCTTCTCTGCCACCACCAGTTGGTCCTCCTCATCTGTGCACTCTACCTCAACCTCTGCTACCTCCTCCATCTCACCAACAGCACGCTCCAGGATGTATGGAGATGTGCTGGTTCAAGCAACATTTGCTTAGATGGATGCAAGTGTTATAATGCATCTTATTCTGGGCTCTGGCAATACTGTTGGACTGCTCTTCTAACTCTCATGACAGAGAAGTGACACACATTAAAATGCTGGCTCTAAGATACACCTTCAAACAAAGCTTTCATCACATGATACTGTGGGTGCGGTCTGTATATATGCCTATGTGGAAATGAGTATGAAAGGAGCCAAGACATAAGACCAGGACAGTGCCATTCAATTACGTGCCATTTTGTTGTGTAAGCAGAAAACTAATCTTGAAATGCATGAAGTTGAGGGGGCACATACACAATAATAAAGGTATGCCAAACCTGCAGACAACCCTCTTTAGTCTAGAATTTGTGACTCTCATCCCTTAGATCACCCTCACAGGTTAGCATAATTCCCTAAAACTTTGAGAGTATCTTCATTAGCCTTGGTAAGCTTTCAGTAGCACACCCAGGATAACAAACAGAACAACCTTTCTGATAATTGTTTTTAGTTGCTGTACCTTTACTGCGCATGCATAGGATTTCTCCTCAATCTTCACTGAACAATTGAGCAACGCAACAGCAGACCTCATTTTAAGTTTAAAATATTAAATTATTAAGCAAACTCATTTTACAAGAAGTGAACAAGGAAATAACATACAGTATATATTTATAGAAATCATTCTATCTCCACAAATGAAAGCAATAAAAGCTTTCCTTTTGTAGAATGCGTTTATATATAGGCAGTGTTTCTTATATTTCTTACACTTAAGGAGCTAATACAAGTTCAGACAATTTCCTAGAGAATAACAAACCGACTCTCTTAGCTGCACTGAGCCCAACTCAAATCTCAGCTCTGCTCTTCTTTTTAAATATCCCCAAAAACATTTATTGGGACTTCATGTACTTTTGAATAACTGTCAACCACATTTCAAAATAAATGGTTGTCACAAGTATAACTGAATAAATCATGCGATTTTGCTTGTTCAGAAATGGCTTGGCTCCCCCCTCAGCTTTACAGACAATGGAACTAAAATTGAAACAAGCTTGAGACAAGATATGGCTGCAGTCTTGGCCGTTAATTCTTTTAGAAAGCAGTCAGTTTCCTCATAGTTTACAGGCAGTAAAGAGAGTAAAATGGGTCGGTGTGGTTTACTAACAAAACCCTGCCCCAAAAATAGACATTATGGCCTAGAAATTTGTTGATGCCACGCCCGTTTTACAAGCATAAAACAGGCGCCTAAGCATCCAATATTGGGGGGGGGCGGCATGCACATGCACATGCACGCTCCGTGCTAAGAGTGCTCTGTTCGCCATATTGGTAAAGGCTGAAGTATAGGGATCCAGGGCCCGGATCTGAAACAGGCTACACTGAATGCTGCTAGCAGTATTAGCGGAACGCTAGTGGCTGCCACACATAAGTTTTTTTTTTTAAATTGCTCACCTGAATCTGCAGCAGTGCTCCTCCCAGCTCCACAGCAGCCCAGAAGACTGTTGCCGGCCCCCTCCCCATCGTCTGCGCCCCCCCCTCAGACTTACCTAAAAGCTGTTGCCAGCGACGCAGCGGCCCAAAACTTAAAGTCACTTCATGGCGAGATGCCCTGGAGACACACTGCAGGCAGCCGCAGCTCACTGGTCTAATTTAAATGAAGCCAGAAGCCTGCCCATTCCAGTACAGAGATTGATCCCTGCGCCCAGTTTATGCTGACAGGCTAGCGCTATCCAAATTGAATCCCTAAGATTTTACTCAGCAAGATCTTCCAGCTGCCATTACTGTTCACATTACATTCGTGCTGCCTGATAATCTGCATGATTGCTGCGTCACTGTTGAGTGGCTGCACGCACCAGCAGGGGGCCCGATATGGGGCGTGGCCAGCACTACTTAAAGGCAGCCTGCACCTCTTAAAGGGGAGGTGCACTGTCAATTCAATCGGTGGTGAAAGAAAAATCTAAGTGCTGGACCTGCGAGAGAGCGTGCACCAAGGTTCTCAGATGATGCACTAGAGGCCTTGGTGGACGAGGTGGACGCACAGAGGACTATCCTGTATCCACAGGGTGGCAAGAGGCCCTCCAGACACCAGCTACAGAGGCAGTGGGAGGAAATGGCGCTGGAAGTGAATGCCAGGAGCATTGCACCATGCACGTGGATGCAGTGCAGGAAAAAGTTCAATGATTTGACACGAGTGATTAAGGTGAGTGAATTCAAGTGTCAAGTGGCGCATCCTACCAACTGCACCAGCGCTCCACGCACCCCCCCCGTCACCCACCCACCAACAAACACTTTCCATCCGTAAGCAACACTGCACTTTGGATGCTACATCTCACCCTCACATAATAACACACTTACAAGCCACACACCCACAACTCACAGGTCACACACACTAGCAGCTATTCAACCATGACAGCCACACCTTGCAGGACACTCACTAACACACATCCCTCTGTTTTGCAGGAGAAAGTGGCGCATAACAGTCGGCAGCAGCAAAGACCCAAGGGAGGTCAGGCACGGCTACACATCCTCACCCCCATGGAGGAGACAGTGCTGGGGATCATTGGGCGGGCCGTCACTGCAGCCGTGGCCACTGGCAGCGCTGGAGGTCTCGACGATGAGCACCTCAGCATACCTAATCCTCCTTCTCGTTTCCCACATCTTCCTCTTTCATCCTACAATCTTTTCTGACTCATGTGCTGCAGATGGTGTAAGCACGCACGTCTTACTTCCTCCACCCCCGCTCCACAACTCAACCCATCTCCCTTTGTCATTGCAGATACCCAAGGACTAGAGTGGCACCGTCCGAGATGGAGGAGGAAGAAGACAGTGATAATGAAGCCACACCGTCACCTGATCTGACACTTGCAGCCACCAGCTGTAGATACTGTAGTGTAGAGGCTAGGTTAGAGGAGGGATGTGCACAAGGTGAGACACCGGGCACATGTGCGCAGGAGCCGGGAAGGGGGGATAGGATACCACAGGTGTCAGCTTGCTGGAGGACGAGGTTGTACACTAGTTCTGCTGCAGAGGAGTCAGACGATGACTTCAATGGACTAGGCTACAAAAAGAAGGCTGATGGACGTGCACAGCCAAATGCTCGGTGCACTGGAAAGCCTGCCAGAAAGCCTGCGCACATGTCAAGGGGCATAGAGGAGTCCACCTCGAACTTGGCACAAGGCTGTGTGCAGAGCTTGCAGCCCACTCTTTCCCACATGGAACAGGTGGTCAGCTCCATCAGCGCACCTGTGGAACCCACCATGATGCAGCGTCTAATGACTGATGTCACAGCTTCCATTGCAGCACAAACATCTGCCATCCAAAGTCTGACGGCTGCTTTGGCAGCTCAGACTGCTGCTATCGTGGCTCTGGGTTCCACTGTGGAACGAGGCTTCCAGTGCATCACAGCAGTCCAGCAATCTGTTCTCCAGCAGATCACCAGAATTTCTGAGGTGCTGCCCCGTGCGAGTGGCAGTGGCGTCATGGCAGTCGAACCTGTTGTCCTCTCTCAGGGTGACAACATTCCTGTTCCCACCCCTGCCACTCTGCCAGTGCCCTCGCTGTTGCCTGTCAGCCAGCCAGGCCAGACTGCTGCAGCCCATGCCGAGATGGTGCAGTCTGAAGCCATGCCCTCCCGGCCCAGAGCTACTCTAAGTCATCCTCCAAGGCCGTCTGCATGCTCCTCCATTGATGGTCGGCAGCTTCCCACCTCCTATGTTCCAGCCACTGGGGATGCACCTAGTAGGAGCACTAGGAAAGGAAAAGGCACACAAGCGACAGGCACTAAGGGAATGCACAAGGGTGAATTGTGTAATGTTGTATACATGATTTCATGTGTTACTTTATAAATTTGAAGTCGCAGATGGTGGTTTTTATATATGCAATGAGCTGCGGGAAGAAGCAATGTATAATTATAAGGAGGACGATTGGATGGTCAAGTGGGAAAGATAAGATGAGGAGTGTAGGACTGTTGGTGCCTTGGAAGGTGTCGTTGAGGTTACTGATATCGCTCATTAATAAGGTGAGCGTGAGCATGCAGAGCCCTGGCAGACAGGGCTTGTGCACCTTGTTGCCTCTTCCTCCACTTCCTCCTCCTCCACTTCTTCCTCCTCTTCCTCCGTCTCCTTCTCCTCCTCCGCCTCTTCCTCCGCCTCTTCCTCCGGCTCAGGGTCTTGCTGGATAGGCGGTGGCAAGGGCTGTCCTCTCATAAAGGCGAGGTTTTGCAGCATGCAGCATACCATGACGAATCTTGACACCTGCTCAGCTGAGTACTGTAGGGCTCCACCAGAATGTTCCAGGCAGCGGAAGGGTTGCTTTAGGACGCCTACGGTGTGCTCGACGATGTTTCGTGTGGTCGCATGGCTCTCACTGTAGGCCTGCTCTGCACGTGTGCGTGCGTTCCTGACCGGAGGCACGAGCCACCTCATGAGGGGATAGCCCTTGTCACCCAGTAGCCAGCCTTTGACTAGCCGTGCTGGTTGAAAGATAGGTGGGACGTTGGATTGCCGCAGAATGAAGGAATTGTCACTACTGCCAGGGTAGCGGGCGTTGACCTGCATGATGCACTGAGTGTGGTCGCACACCAGCTGCACATTGAGGGAGTGGAACCCCTTTCTGTTCATGAAGATGGCCGAGTTGAGATGTGGAACACCCAGGGTAATATGCGTGCAGTCAATGGCACCCTGCACCAGGGGGAAGCCTGCAATATGAGCAAACCCTTGTGTTCACTCATTCTGCATCTCTCTGTCACAAGGGAATGTGATGAATCTGTTGTGCACCTCGTACAATGCCTCAATGACCTCCCTTATGCAGTAGTGCACTGCAAACTGCAAGATGTTGCACATATCGCCAGCAGCGGCCTGAAAGGATCCGGAGCCGTAAAAGTTCAGAGCCACAGTTACCTTCACAGCCTCAGGCAATGGTGTCCTTGCCCTGCTGTGAGGCTGCAGTTGTGGCCGCACCAGTTGACAAATCTCTGTGATGACCTCTTTCGTGAACCGCAGCCATCGGATGCACTGATCTTCGCTCAGGTTGAGGTCAGAGAATTGGTCCCTGAAGGCCCTCGTGGGATATGGCCTCCTGCTCAGTGCCCTGCACCTCCTCCTCCTCCTCCTCCCTCTCCTTGCAGCTTGACCTGCTCCGTGTGGCCTTTCTGCATGGTCCCAGTCGCGTTCAATGCCCAGCATGAAATCCCCTGGTTGGCAGGAACCTTGTTCAGCACACTGTTTTAAATGCCACCAACAGTAATGCAGGCCCAGCCAGACCACTCCCTATGTAATATTACAACTTTCTCCAAGTATAGAAAGCTTCAACAAACACGTACAATTGTACCAGCAACCAGAATCAATAATCCAGCAACTAACCTGCAACTCCTGCATGATCCCTTTAAATACCGCTGGTGGGGGGACCTGTTCAGCTGTGCATGGTTAAGCAGTGCGTTGGCTGGAGCGTTGAGTTCCAAAATCGCATTTGTCCCTTTAAATCAGCGTTGCACACTGATCTACCGCATATTCTCCCTACTTTACATAGTGCCAGCATTCGTTATTTGCGTGTGCGCAAAAGCTTTTACCAAGATGGCGTCTGGCGCACATCACGCTAGAAGTGTGAGCGTGCATTCCGGACACCATTTTGAGTCCTTAGGAGGCCGCGTAGCGCCTAAAAAACTGGTGCGACGTGGCCCAATTTATAGTCCAATGTCACTATATAGAATCATAGAAAATTCACGGCACAGAAGGCGGCCATTCGGCCCATCGAGTCCACGCCAGCCGAAAATGAGCAACCCAGCCTAATCCCACTTGCCAGCATTTGGTCCGTGGCCATGTAGGTTATAGCACTTCAGGTGCACATCCAGGTACTTTTTAAATGAGTTGAGGGTTTCTGCCTCTACCACCCTTTCAGGCAGTGAGTTCTAGACTCCCACCACCCTCTGGATGAAAATATTTTTCCTCAGCTCCCCTCTAATCCTTCTACAAATCACTTTAAATCTATGCCCCCGATTATTGGCCTCGCTGCTAAGGGAAATAGGTCCTTCCCATCCACTCCATCTTGGTCCCTCATAATTTTGTACACCTCAATTAAATCACCCCTCAGCCTCCTCTATTCCAGGGAAAACAACGTCAGCCTATCCCATCTTTCCTCATAGCTAAAATTCTCCAGTCCTGGCAACATCCTCGTAAATCTCCTCGGTACCGTCTCTAGTGCAATCACATCTTTCCTGTAATGTGGTGACCAGAACTGTACGCAGTACTCAAGCTGTGGCCTAACTAGTGTTTTATCCAGTTCTAGCATAACCTCCCTGCTCTTATATTCTATGCCTCAGCTAATAAAGGAAAGTATTCCATATGCCTTCTTAACCACCTTATCTACCTGTCCTGCTACTTTCAGGGGTTTGTGGACATGCAATCCAAGGTCCCTCACTTCCTCTACACCTCTCATTATCATCCCATTTATTGTGTATTCCCTTGTCTTGTTTGCCCTCCCCAAATGCATTACCTCACATTTCCTTGGATTGAATTCCATTTGCCACTTTTCTGCCCACCTGACCAGTCCATTGATATCTTCCTGCAATCTACAGCTTTCCTCCTCGCTATCAGCCTTACGGACAATTTTTGTATCATCTGAAAATTTCTTAATCATGCCCCCTACATTTAATTCCAAATCATTAATATATACCACAAAAGGCAAGGGACCTAGTACTGAGCCCTGCGGAACCCCAGTGGAAACATCCTTCCAGTCACAAAAAAGCACCCGTCGACCATTACCCTTTGCTTCCTGCCACTGAGCCAATTTTGGATCCAACTTGCCACTTTCCCTTGGATCCCATGGGCTTGTACTTTTTGACCAGTCTGCCATGTGGGACCTTGTCAAAAGCCGTGCTAAAATCCACATAGGCTACATCAAATGCACTACTTGAATGCATATAAGTGGTGGTATGAGCAGCACAGCAGTATCCTTGAGGCAGATGATGCATAGAGGAGGCAATTTACTAACTTTACAATAGGTGAACTTACTGTATTTTCCCAACACAATGATTTTTGTTATTTTGTTCCGTGAAGCTTCTGTGAAGAGTTCTCCTGGCACTAAAGTAAATGCCGGACCAATTTCCATTTTGGACTGTAGAAATGTATTTCTATGGGAATCGCTCTATTCCTGTATCATGAAAAGCAAATGGACGAGGAAACGAAAGAGATTGGGGGAACTTAATGATGTGGAGATGCCGGTGATGGACTGGGGTTGACAATTGTAAGCAATTTTACAACACCAAGTTATAGTCCAACAATTTTATTTTAAAATCCACAAGCTTTCGGAGGCTTCCTCCTTCCTCAGGTGAATGTGGAACTGAAACAGCCTCCAGCAGTCTCTTTAAGGACCACCGGTTAGGCACCTCAACACCGGTACAAATGGGTGGAGCATCCACGTTGTCATCTCTGCTCATTTATACTTCAAAATTGTAATCAGGGTCCTATGTATGTCGTAGGACCCTGATTTCCATATTATGTGGCCTCCTACCTGAAACAGGCAGGCGCTCTGGATGCCCATCTCAGTACCCAACAGGGCGGTAAGTGACCTGTCACTATTTTAAGACCACTACTGCCCCATTTACCCCAGGCGGGGACCCTTAAAATGAGCCCCAAAGGGAATAACAAGTTCAATTCTATAAACTGGCAGAATTTCCACAGGGAAAAGACTGAAATAAAGGAATTAAGTGTAAGCTTGAAAAAAATCAAGGGAAAAAGAGCAGCGTTAAATATGAACAATGAAAAGATAAAGTCCATTTAGCTCATTGAGAAGAGTTAAATCTGGGTGAGTACCTCAGTAGTAGTGACCATAATATAACGATTAAGGCCCAAATAGAAAGGAAAAGAGTTAGTACAAATAATAAGACACCAGATTAGAATAGTTCAGATTTTAGAAAGAAGGGAAGTTTTAACCTTTGGGCAGCCGACCTGCAGAATGCACTAGCCGTCCACTGGCGCCGGGAGTAAAGAGGCCCGAGCCATTTCAAGGCCTGGGCCCCATTTGAGTAGAACCAGTGTGCTGCTGGCGTCAAACGAGCATCCCAAAGCAGCTCGCCGAATCGGCTCGGCATAATCTCAGGCAGCAGCAAGTTATGTCCTGGGGAAGGGATTTGCGGTCGCGGACGGGGGAGCCCTGGGCGGTAGCAGTCCAGATTATTTTTATGGAGCCTGGAAGAGCACTGCTGTGCCTCCTTAACAGGGCTGTAAGTCTACCGTCCCCATTTTGAAGTCATTACTTCCTCATTAACGCCGATTTGGCCAAGTTACAACCGTTGCCGAGGAGTGAACTACCTGAGATGAGATGGAAAGAGAAATTGGCGCACAGGACTGTAGGTCAACAATGGGATATTTTTAAAAAGGAGATTTCAAAGTTGCAGAATAAATATATACCATTTAAAAAAGGAAACTACTTCAAGTTCATAACATGAGAGAATTCTTCATTAAGATGGAAAGTGAAGTAGTCCAATCTGAAACTAGGGTCCTAAATCTAAACAAAGGAAACTACGAAGGTATGAGGAGAGAGTTGGCTATGATAGATTGGGAAGCTTCATTAAAAGGCACGACGGTGGATAGGCAATGGCAAACATTTAAGGAACGAATGCACGAATTGCAACATTTATACATTCCTTTCTGGCGCAAAAACGCAAAAGGAAATGTGGCCCAACCATGGCTAACGAAAGAAATTAAGGATAGTATTTCATTCAAAGAGGAGTCACATAAAGTTGCCAGAAAAAGTAGCAAGCCTGAGGATTGGGAGCAGTTCAGAATTCAGCAAAAAAGGACCAAGAGATTGATTAATAGGGGAAAAATAGAATATGAGAGTAAATTTGGAAGGAACATAAAAGCGAACTGTAAAAGCTTATGTAAAAAGCGTATGTAAAAAGAAAAAGATTAGTGAAGACAAATGTAGGTCCCTTACAGTCAGAAACGGTAGAATTTATAATGAGGAACAAGGAAATGGCAGAGCAATTAAACAAATACTTTGGTTCTGTCTTCATAGAAGAGGACACAAATAACTTCCCAGAAATGGTAGGGAACCAAGGGTCGAGTAAGAAGGCGGAATTAAAGGAAATTAGTATTAGTAAAAAAATAGTGCTGGAGAAATTAATGGGACTGAAAGCCGATAAATCCCCAGGGCCTGATAATCTGCATCCCAGAATACTAAAAGAGGTAGCCATGGAAATAATGGATGCATTGGTTGTCATCTTCCAAAATTCTATAGATTATGGAACAGTTCCTGCAGATTGGAGGGTGGCAAATGTAACCCCACTATTTAAAAAAGGAGAGAGAAAACAGGGAACTACAGACCAGTTAGCCTAACATCAGTAGTAAGGAAAATGCTAGAGTCTATTATAAAGGATGTGATAACAGGACACTTAGAAAATATCAACGGGATTAGACGAAATCAACATGGATTTATGAAAGGGAAATCGTGTTTGACAAACCTACTGGAGTTTTTTGAGGATGTAACTGGTAGAATAGATAAGGGAGAACCAGTGGATGTGGCGTATTTGGATTTTCAGAAGGCCTTTGATAAAGTCCCACATAAGAGGTTAGTGTGCAAAATTAAAGCACATGGGATTGGGGGTAATATACTGGCATGGATTGAAAATTGGTTAACAGACAGGAAACAGAGAGTAGGAATAAATGGGTCTTTTTCGGGGTGGCAGGCAGTGACTAGTGGGGTACCGCAGGGATCAGTGCTTGGGCTCCAGCTATTCACAATATATATCAATGATTTGGATGAGGGAACCAAATGTAATATTTCCAAGTTTGCTGACAACACAAAATTAAGTGGGATTGTGAGTTGTGAGGAGGATGCAAAGAGGCTTCAAGGCAATTTAGACAAGTTGAGTGAGTGGGCAAATACATGGCAGATGCAGTATAATGTGGATAAATGTTGATGTACAAAGGGACCTGGGTGTTCTTGTACACCAGTCACTGAAAGCAAACATGCAGGTGCAGCAAGTAGTTAGGAAGGCAAATGGTATGTTGACCTTCATTGCAAGACGATTTGAGTACAGGAGCAAGGATGTCTTACTGCAGTTATACAGGGCCTTGGTGAGACCACACCTGGAGTATTGTGTGCAGTTTTGGTCTCCTTACCTAAGAAAGGATATACTTGCCATAGAGGGAGTGCAGCAAAGGTTCACCAGGCTGATTCCTAGGATGGCAGAACTGTTGTATAAGGAGAGATTGGGTCGACTTGGCCTGTACTCACGAGAGTTTAAAAGAATGAGAGGGGATCTCATTGAAACATATAAAATTCTGACAGGGCTAGACAGACTGGATGCAGGGAGGATGTTTCCCCTGGTTGGGGGTTCTAGAACAACGGCTCACAGTCTCAACGAGGGGTAGGACATTTAGGACTAAGGAGAAATTTCTTCACTCAGAGGGTGGTGAACCTGTGGAATTCTCTACCACAGAAGGCTGTGGAGGCCAAGTCACTGAATATATTTAAGAAGGAGCTAGATAGATTTCTAGCCACAAAAGGCATCAAGGGGTATGGGGAGAGAGCGGAATATGGTATTGAGATAAAGGATCAGCCATGATCGTGTTGAATGGCAGAGCAGACTCGAGGGGCTGAATGGCCTACTCCTGCTCCTATTTTCTATGTTTCTAAGTTTCAGAATGCTGAGGTAAATAAAGAGATTATAAACAAACTAAAATTGAAGAAGAAGCCTACAGGTATGCTAAAAATGATTTTAAAAAAACAGAATACAAGAAAATAATGAAACAGGTTAAGAAAGGAATAAGAACATAGAAACATAGAAACAGGAGTAGGCCATTTAATCCCTCGAGCCTTTTCCGCCATTGGATGAGTTCATGGCTGATCTGCGACCGAACTCCATATACCCGCTGTAGCCCCATATTCCTTAATACCTTTCTTTAACAATTGAGCTAGCATCAACTGCCGTTTGCAGAAGAAAGTTCCAAACTTCTACCACCCTTTGCATGTAGAACTGTTTCGTAACTTCATTCCTGAAAGACCTGGCTCTAATTTTTAGGCTACGTCCCCTAGTCCTAGACTCCCCAACCAGCAGAAATAGTTTCTCTCTATCTACCAAAGAGAGCTGTCATTGCAGCTAAACATTCCTTTGAAGAGGAACTTAAAGCAGCTAAATTCTATGCTTGGTCACTTTTTTTTAATTGTAAACAATTTTACAACACCAAGTTATAGTCCAACAATTTTATTTTTAATCCCACAAGCTTTCGGGGGCTTTCCCCTTCCTCAGGCGGTGTGGAAATGAGATTTTCGAATCCTTCGCATTTTAAGATCACATAACAAAGCCTGGTGATTACTGCCCGTTGCCAAGGCAATCACAGTGAGCAGACAGAAAGGTGTCACCTAAAAAGGCCACCGAATATACAAACCCCCCAAAAAAAAAGACAGAGAGATAAGGAAGACAGTCAATGACCCGTTATATTAAAAACAGATAACATTTGTTCGCTGGTGGGGTGACGTGTAGTGTGACATGAACCCAAGATCCCGGTTGAGGCCGTCCTCATGGGTGCGGAACTTGGCTATCAATTTCCACACTTTTTTTTAAAGCAGTTTAGGGTCTTTCGGGAAATTCTGGCTTATGTGAGATTTTTAAGATTTGAGTTAAATTTAACAGCAGTATTAATAAGGGGATTCCCTAGGGAAGTGGGGGTGGGGAATAATCCAGACCCAAAGGATTGAAATGGTCCTCAGTAAAAAATTAACATGAAGGCAATCACGAGAGAAGATTTTCACGGTTATGTTTGAATGAGATTAATTTAAGGGGAAGCTAGATAAGTACATGATGGAGAAAGGGATAGAAGGATATGGTGATAGAGTTAGATGAAGTAGGGTGGGAGGAGGCTCGTGTGGAGCATAAACAACGGCATAGACCAGTTGGGCCAAATGGCCTGTTTCTGTGCTGTAAAATTCTATGTAATTCTATCTTATCAGTTGCCCTTAATATCTTGAAAACTTTGATCAAATCACCCCTTAATCTTCGCAAAGTGAAGGTATGGATTCACGTATAGCAAAGGCAGCACCCAGGTTCTCGGATGCTTCATCTGAAGTACTGCTGGGTGCTATGAGAACCAGGAGAGAGGTCATTTACCCAAGAGATGGGAGAAAGAAACCTGGTTCTACCACCATGAAGGCGTGGCTGGATGTGGCAGAAGAGGTGAGCAGCAGGAGCATGGTGCCCAGGTATTGCCTGCAGTGCAGGAAGTGCTTTAATGACTTAACCATTAAGTGAGTACATTTGCTGATTCACCCACATCCTGTGTTGTACAACACCCCCCTCTCATTCTGCGTTGGCCTAACTCCATCCCATCGCTCCTAACACCTATTTAAGTTTCAGCAGTAACTATCCTTCACTTTCTGTGCACTTCCTCACCTCCCCATTTGTGCACCCACCACTGCAACACACCCTAATCCTGTTGCAATGTGATGCATCTGTCTGATAATCAGCCTCACACGATGCACTGCGTCCATCGGGTAAGTACGCACCTTCAGTCACTCACAGGTTTGTTCTTTCGCCCCTTGTAGGAGAAGAGAGTGCAAAACACAGGGGTGAGGACGAGGACTGGAGGTGGACCACCACAAATAGACCAGCTCACAGATGTGGAGGAGGAGGCCATGGCGATAAGTGAGACAGCTTCATCCCCATCCATCAGAGGTGACGAGACTGGGAACCCGCAGGTGTCTGGTGACAGAATTTAAACATCTTTCACACGCACGATGACTTTATTTCATCAATGCCTAAACTCTTGACAGACCTGAGTATGGTGATTGGCAAGATTGTTACTTTGTCATTGACTAATTCATATCACTTTCTGTTGTCTTCCAGGGCCTTCACGGGCACAAGAAGAATGTGGCGAGATGGAAGACATCGATTCCTCAGAGGAGCTCATTCCTTCTGAGGGTGCACCGTCACAGGACGTACAGCCACGCACCAGCGCTGATACTCGTACTTCACTGGGTCCTGTTAGACGGTTAGTTGAGTTGTCACCTGGTGAGTCACCACTCACAAGTAAGCACGAGCAGACACTGGTGGAAGGAGTAACTGTGAAGAGTCCACGTTGGAGGGCGCACTCCTCTCCAAGCTCTGCTCAGCTGGACACTGATACTGAACCTGGGGGCCGTCATTGAGAAGGAGAATGATTGAGGTAAAGCTGCACCTTTGCGAGGTACTGGAAAACATGCCGCGCACATTCTTAACAATAGCGGAGAGGATGGTGGAGTCCAACTCCAACACTAGTGGATTGATGTCGCAGGTAATTGCGAGAATGTCTGCCATGGAGAGAGTGGCCGCCTCAATGGAGCTTCAAGCACGGCTCTCATATGAGTCTACACAGGCTATGACCACGGCCGCACATACTTTGGAAACCAGCATGTCTACCACCTTAAACAGGATGACAGATGCCTTATCTGTGGCCTTACAAAGCAGCACATAAGTTCACCAAGTTGCTGTCCAGCAGAGTGGTGGGAGTGATGTGGTACTGGCCTGGGAGAGGGATGATGGTGAAAGGGGACATGGAAGTGGGAACTCCACTCAGAGCGCTCACACTTCTCACCCATTGCTCCCCCCAGCTCACCCCAGAGGTGCAGGTGGAGCAGTCTTTGGTGGGGCCCTCATGGACTCCAAAACCCAGAGGTCGTAGGTCAAAAGCATCTCAGCAGTCAGGGCAGGGATCTGAGCAGCCTGCTGAGGCCACAGGGGATGCACCACGTAGAAGTGGTAGGAAGTGTAAGTATAAGCATTGGAATTCACCAAGGGTATGCACAAGGGTGTTTGAAGAAATGTTATGTTGTGAAGTCTCCTTTTTTTAATATTAGCATAATGAAATTTATTAATTATCGCCACTTCCCCATCTTGGCCATTATCATATCCCGAATGTTGAGTCGCTCTTTCGTTTGCTTCATGTTGAATGCCAATATATGATGGTACCCATTGGGCGGATGTGCAATGGGTGTATGTGTGCCTGAAGGACTGTTTTGTGCAAAGGGAAGGGGTGGGGGGAGCGGGGGGGTGGGTAGGTTGGTGATGTTTGTGACAGGCCGCTTGAATATCTCAATGTCTTTATTTTACCACTTTTATTATGAGAACCTGTGAGAGATAAGGGCATCCCTGGTGGAAATTTGCGTGGATGATCAGGCGATGGATGCCCCATCTTCAGCTTCCTTCTCCTCCTCCTCCTCTTCATCATCCTCCTCATTCTCCTCCTCTTCTTCAATGTTGTCGCCAACAGAAGATGATGGATGAGCACTTTCATCCTCCTCCACCTGTAAACCTCTCTACTACGTTACATTGTGCAGGACACAGCACACCATAATTATTCCGGAGACCCTCGCTGGTGAGTACTGAAGGGCACCTCCAGACCTATCCAGGCACCGGAAGCGCATCTCCAACATGCCAATGGCTTGCTCAATGATACGTCTGGTGGTCATGTGGCTCTGGTTGTATTGCTCTTGTGCCTCGTTAGTGGGGTTCCTCACAAGTGTCATGAGTCAAGTTTGCAGGGGGTATCCCTTGTCTCCAACGAGCCAGCCATTAAGTCTGTCTCCTGTTTGGAAGAGGTCTGGAATGTTGGACTGGTGCAGAATGAACGCATCATGACAGCTGCCAGGAAATCTGGTGCACACCTGTACAAATCACTTCCTGTGGTTGCACACCAGCTGTGCATTGATGAAGTGATAGCCCTTTCAGTTTATAAAGACTCCTGGCTCTTGTGGTGGTCCAGGTATTGGCACGTGTGTGCAATTGATTGCATCCTGAACCTGTGGGAAGCCAATTAGAAAGGCGAAACCCACTGCCCGCTCATTCTGGCTGATGTCATCACGGGGAAAGTTCACGTAATCAGATGCCCTGACATATACATTTATGTGCAGACCATTGAAACACTCTGCAGATGTCACCGGTGGGGCGCCCTGGCAGGACTCAGAGGTGAACAAATTAAAGGCAGTGGTTACTTTTACTTTAACGGGCAACGCGTGGCCGCCAGGTCCAGCCAGGAGCAGCTGTTCCTCAATGAGGCTGCAGATGTCTGTGACCACCAGCCAACTCAATCTGAGCCTGCAAAGGCACTGCTCCTCAGAGAGGTCCAGGAAGCTCAGCCTCTGCCTGTATATCCTCTCACGTGGATACTGCCTCCTGCGACCTTGGCCCCTCTGTTGCTCTCCTCGCTGATGTTCTCCAGGTCCTTGTTGTGCACCTCTGCCTTGTGCACCTACAGATCCCAACACAGCAGGACGTGGCTGCCATGGACAGTCATTTTTCTCCTCCTCAGATGTCCTCTGGAATACATCTATTCCTCCTCCTCACATGTCCTCTGGAATACATCCTGATCTTGTCAGTTTGAGAGGCTCCAAAGTTTTCCTAAAGCTGTCTCAACAAAGAACTCTCAGTCTCAATACTAGAACTCTCAGCCAAATGTTTGCCTGAGAGAACTGAGAGACCAGCTGCAATGCCTGAGCTTTTATTGAGATGTGTCAATCACAGTTTTAAAGGGCCAAATCAACTTTGGCTGCATCTCGCCTCCATTTCCATGGCGAGATTCAGAAGCCATTGGAAGCCTGCGCAGGTGAAGTAAAATTTATTTTAGGTTCAGAATCAACAAAACATTACCTACCTCAACTATTTCAAGTGGGTAAATTGCTCCTTTAATGATCAGCCTGCCGGCGTTAATTGGTGATGTAACGTCTGGGTTTCAGCTGCGCCCGCGCATCCAAATGCGCCCACGTTAAACCCGGAAATGGGCACGTTGGAGCCGAGTTGCGGTCATGCTCGAAAAAACTGTTATTTTACCCTCACATCCATCCCCAACCCACCCGTTCTTTGAGTTTCAAATTAGCCCCTAGGAGTTAAGGACAATTACTCAGAATTGTTGGTAATGGATAGCAGTGTCCCACAGGGTTCTGTTCTAGGCCTGCTTCTGTTCACTGTGTACATCAATGATTTTGATATAGGACTAGAGAGAGTGGTGTCCAAATTTGCAGATGGTACTAAATTAGGAGACATAGTAAATAATCCTGAAGACCAAAGAAAGTTGCAAGGGGATATTGATAAGATGGTGGAATGAGTAAAATGTGGCAGATGGAATACAATGTTAGTAATTATGAGATGATACATTTTGATTAAAAAAATAAAAGTAATAACTTTTCTTTGAATGGGAGAAAGCAGGATGATATGCAAGAGCGGAGGGATTTGGGGGGTTTAAAATTAACAACTCAAGTGGATAAGACAAAAAAAACTAATTTAATACTGGGATTTGTGGCAAGAGAATATAATATGGAAAATCTATATAAAACTTAGTAAGAACACAGTTGCAATATGGTGTGCAGTTTTGGGCTCCACACTATATGGGGGATGTTAAGGAAATAGAGAGGGTACAGCGCAGATTCACTAGGATGCTGCCTGGTATGAGGAAATGCAAATACAAGACTTGAAAAATTGAGGTTGTTTTTGTTAGAATCGAGGAGATTAAGGGGTGATTTGTGTGATGCTAGTCACTTTAGCATCCAATTTAGGAAGATGCATGAATACTGAGCTTTTATCATGCAACCATCCATCATAACAGTCCATGTATCAGAGTGGTTGACTGATGATTATGGATATCCCCAGAAGTCATGACAAATGACTCCAGAATGCCACCAAAGACAGGGGGAGACAACAAATATAGTAAAGCCCCTGCAATTACAAGCAGTGTGACAGAGCAGACTGTTGGCATTTTGAAGTCTCATTTTAGGTTCCTGGAGAAATCTGGTTGAGTGCTATAGTACAGCTTAGCAAGCATGCCCAGAATTATTGATATTTGCTGTGTGCTGAATAATATTGCATAATATCCGCCCCCACAGACACCTGCCTGATTAAGACCTGTATTCCCAAAGCCCTGTGTATCTTGCCTCAATAACAGACACAGAAACATAGAAAATAGGAGCAGGAGTAGGCCATTCGCCCTTCGAGCCTCCTCCACCATTCAATATGATCATGGCTGATCCTCTATCTCAATACCATATTCCCACTCTCTCTCCATACCCCTTGATGCCTTTTGTGTCTAGAAATCTATCTGTCTCCTTCTTAAATATATTCAGTGACTTGGCCTCCACAGCCTCCTGTGGTAGAGAATTCCACAGGTTCACCACCCTCTGAGTGAAGAAATTTCTCATCTCAGCCCTAAATGTCCTACCCCGCATCCTGAGACTGTGAGCCCTCCTTCTAGACCCCCAGCGAGGGGAAACATCCTCCCTGCATCCAGTCTGTCTAGCCCTGTCAGAATCTTATACGTTTCAATGAAATAACGATAAGACAACAGACATTTTCACATTTTATCAGCTCAGTTGCATACATCCAGAAAAATGGAACTCTGAAGTCAATGGGCTAGAAATTTGGCCGTGTAGCACCCGTTGTTCAGGCGCTATGTTCCAAAATGGCATCCGGAACGCGTGTGCCGCTTCTAGCGTTACGTGCGCCGAGCGTCATCTTGGTAAAGGGTTTCGCGTATGCGCAGATAACGAACGCCGGCAGCATGTAAAATAGGGAGAATATGCGTTAGATCAGTGCGCAACGCTGATTTAAAGTGAAAGACACCATTTTGGCACTTAATGTTCCACTCAATGCATTGTCTTAACCATGAACATCTGAACATGTCTTAGACATGGCTGCTGGTAGAATAGGACGTGTTTGTTGAAGCTTCCTATACTTACAGAGAGTTGCTCCAGTATATTTGAGAGTAGTTTGGCAGGTACTGCCTTAAGGTTGGTGTAATTTACAACAGTGTTTGAACAAGATTCCTGGCAACCATGGGCGGTCTGCTAGGACTCCCGCTGGGCATAGAACATGAATGGAAGCAAGCAGAGGCCACGCTGAGCAGGTCAAGCTGCGTGGAGGGAGGAGGAGGAGGCTCAGTGAACTGAGCAGGAGGCCCTATCCCATGAGGGCCTTCAGGGAACACCACTCTTACCTCCAGATGAGTGAGGATCAGTGCATCCAATGGCTGAGGTTCAACAAAGAGGTTATGACGGAGATCTGTCACCTGCTGCAGCCACAACTACAGCTTCAGAGCAGGACAGGACAGCATTGCCTGTGGCTGTGAAGGTAACCGTAGCGCTGAACTTTTACGGCTCTGGATCCTTTCCGATCTCTGCTGGTGATCTGTGCAACATCTCACAGTGTGCAGTGCACTGCTGCAAAAGGGAGGACACAGAGGCACTATACAAGATGCGCAACAAGTTAATCACGTTCCCTCTTGACAGGGAGAAGCAGAACGAGTGGGCACGAGGGTTTGCTCCATTGCAGGCTTCCCCATGGTGCAGGGTGCCATTGACTGCACACATATTGCCATGCATGCTCCATGTGTCAACTCGGTCATCTTCATGAACCGAAATGGGTTCCACTCCCTGAATGTGCAGCTGGTGTGAGACCACACGCAGCGCATCATGGAGGTCAATGCCCCCTACCCTGGGAGCAGTCACAACGCCTTCACTATGCAGCAGTCCGATGTGACAGCTATCTTTGAACCAGCTCCGCAAGTCAAAGGCTGGCTACTGGGTGACAAGGGCTATCCCCTCTTGAGGCGGCTCATGACCCCGGTCAGGAGGGTACGAACACGTGCAGAGTGGGCCTATAACAAGAGCCATGCTGCCACACGTAACGTCATTGAGCATACCATTGGTGTCCTAAAGCAATGCTTCCGTGCCTGGACCGTTCTGTTGGAGCCCTGCAGTACTCAGCTGAACAGGTGTCAAGATTCACCGTGGTATGCTGCATGCTGCACATTCCCTCGCCATTATGAGGGAACAACCCTTGTCACCGAATATCCGGCAAGATCCTGAGCTAGAGGAAGAGGAGAAAGGGGCGGAGGAAGAGGATGAGGATGAGGGGGAGGAGATGGAGGGGGAAGTGGAGGAAGATGCAAGGGGGCAACAAGAAACACTGGCCCTGTCTGCCAGGGTCTGCGTGCTCACCTGATCCGTGACGATATCAATAACGTGAACGACATCTCCCAAGTCACCAACAGTCCTACACTCCCCACCCACCCTCTGTCACGTGACCATCAAATCACCCTCCATATGATTACACATTGCTTCTTCCCTCAGCACATCGCAGAAATATAAACCATCATCAAATGCAAATTCAAATTTATAGATTAACACATGAAATGATGCAAACAAAATGTGACTATTCACCCTTGTGCATTCCCTTAATGCCTGTTGTTCGTGTGCCTTTACCTATCCTGGTGCTCCTACGAGGTGCATCCCCAGTGGCTGGAGCATGGCTGGTGGGAGGCTGCTGGCCTTCAATGGAGGAACGTGCAGATGGCCTTGGAGGATGACCTTGAGCAGCTCTGGGCCGGTAGGGCCCGGCTTCAGACTGAACCATCTCAGCATGGGCTGCAGCAATCTGGCCTGGCAGGTTGATAGGCAACAATAAGGGCACTGACGGTGTGGCAGGGGTGGGAGCAGGAATTCTATTGTCTGGACAGAGGACAGCAAGTTCGACTGCCACTCTCCCGGGGCGGCGCCTCAGCAATCCTGATGATTAGCTGGAGAACGGATTGCTGGAGTGCAGTGACACCCTGGAAGCCCCGTTCCACAGTGGTTCCCAGAGCCACGAAAGCAGCAGTCTGAGCTTCCATTGCAGCAGTCTCAGCTTCAACCGTAGTTTGCAGACCTTTGATCACATCAGTTTGTGCTGCAATGGAAGCTGCGACATCAGCCATCAGACGTTGCATCACGGTGGGTTCCACAGGTGTGCTGATGGAACTAACCACCCATTCCATGTGAAGCTCTGCGCAAAGCCCTGTGCCAAGTTTGAGGTGGACTCCTCCATGACCCTTAAAATTATGTACAGGCTTTCCAGTGCACCAAGCATTTGGTGGTGTACGCCCATCGCCCATAGCCTGGCCCATCGAAGTAATCATCTGGCCCCTCAGCAGCAGAATCATTGTGTGACCTCGCCCTCCAGCGAGCGGTCACCTGTGGTGTCCGTTCCCTCCGCCCCGGCACTTGTGCCCGGTGTCTCACCACGTGCAGATCCCTCCTCTAACCTAGCCTCTAAAGGACGCGCAGTGTCAGTCTCTGAGCTGGTGGAAGCGAGTGTCAGATCGAGTGACGGTGCGGCTTCGGTGTCCTCCACCTCCTCCTTCTCCTCTGACTGTGCCGGCTCCAGTTCTTGGGTATCTGCAATGACAAAGGGAAACAGTTGTGGAGTGCGGAGAGGAGCAAGTAAGACGTGTGTGCTGATACCATTTGTAGCACGTAAGTCAGAAAAGATTGTGGGATGAGGGAGCTGTAGGAAACGAGAAGAAGGATCAGGTATGCAGAGACCCCCTTCATCGGGACCTCCAACGCTGCCAGTGGTCACGTCCGCAGCGACGGCCCGCCCAATGATGCGCAACACTCCAAGGGGGTGAGGACATGTAGGCAGAGGGAAGTGTGTCAGTGAGTATCCTGCAAGGTGTCTGGGTGATGTGCCTGTCATGATCTAATTATTGCAAGTGTGTGTGATCCATGAATGGTGGTTGTGTGGCCTGCAAGTGTGGTACTACGTGAGGGTGAGATGCAGCATGCCGAGTGCAGCATTGTGTGTGGATGGGCAATGTTTGTTGGTGGGTGGGTGACAGGAGGTGTCGTGCGTGGAGCAGTGGTGTAGTTGGTAGGGTGTGCTACTTGACACTTGCATTCACTCACCTTGACCACTCGTGTCAAATCATTGAACCTTTTTCGGCACTGCACCCACGTGCACGGTGCAATGCTCCTGGCATCTACCTCCTGGGCCACAGCCTCCCACTGCCTCCACAGCTGGTGTCTGGAGGGTCTCCGACCACCCTGCGGGCACAGGATGGCCCTACTTTCATCCATATCCTGCACCAGGGCCTCCAGTGTGTCGTCTGAGAACCTTGGTGCACACTCTTTTGCTGGTCCTACCATCCTTCACTGCTCTCATTGACTGTGCACCTCCCTTTACGAGATGCAGGCTGCCTTTAGTGCTGGCCACGCCCCATTTTGGGCCTCCTGCTTGTGCATGCAGACTCTCGACAGGGCGGGTAGCACTGGCTGCACGTACAAATCATGTTAATGACCAGGCAGCACGATCTCAATGACCATACAAAATCATACAAGGTAAAAGGGGCCAACCACACCTTCGAAAATTTCAATGTATCAAACAGGTCTGCCACGGACAATGACCTCCCCCTCACACTCTGTTAAAGTGCTTCAACTACTTGCCATTAATGTCCAAGAGGTAATGCGGTGCTTTTTATACTATCAGCCCTCACCTGCAAGTGTTCCTCCACACACATCTTTTTAGCCCAAAAAAAAGCCTCTCATGGAATGTAACTGCCTGTTGCACGGAAGTGTCATTGCACCAATTAAGGGCTGCATGTTGAGAACTGCATGTTACTGCATGTCATGGTAATTTGGCTCCTTTTACTACATTTTTCAAGAACAGTAGAGACTATAATAGCCAGAAGAGAGCTGCAACGGGTGGTAGACCCTCAAAACCCCATGCTCTCACACCTTATAGGGGGGAAGCACTCCACATTCTGCAAAATACATCATATATGGGGGGGAGTTTTAACCCCCAAGAACGTGAGGGCAGATGAGAGATTAAAGTGCCAACTTTTTGGAGCGGGACCGCAGAGTAAAAGGACTAGGCAGGTAGAGCAGGAGTCCCCTGGGGCCATCTCCCTCTCAAACAGATATTCTGCTTTGGATACTGTTGGGGGAGATGGCTTATCAGGGGAAAGCAGCAAGAGCCAAGTTCGTGGCACCACAGGTGGCTCTGCTGCACAGGAGGGGAGGAAGAAGAGTGGCAGGGCTATAGTGACAGGGGATTCAATTGTAAGGGGAACAGATAGGCGTTTCTGCGGCCGCAAACGTGACTCCAGGATGGTATGTTGCCTCCCTGGTGCTAGGGTCAAGGATGTTGCAGAGTGGCTGTAGAACATTCCGGAGGGGGAGGGTGAACAGCCAGTAGTCGTGGTCCATATCGGTACCAACAACATAGGTAAAAAAAGGGATGAGGTCCTGCAAGGTGAATTTAAGGAGTTAGGAGATAAATTAAAAAGCAGGACTTCAAAGGTAGTGATCTCAGGATTACTGCCAGTGCCACGTGCTAGTGAGTATAGGAACAGGAGAATCGACCGGATGAATGCGTGGCTGCAGGGATGGTGTAGGAGGGAGGGATTTAGATTCCTGGGACATTGGGACCGGTTCTAGGGAAGGTGGGAGCTGTACAAACGGGGCGGGTTACACCCGAGCAGGACCGGGACCAGTGTCCTCGCGGGGGTGTTTGCTAGTGCTGTTGGGGAAGGTTTAAACTAGAGTGGCGGGGGATGGGAACCTGAGCAGGGAGTCAGAAGGGAGTAAAGTTGAGAGCAGCAAGAGAGGGGAAAACCCAGGGGAAATTTACAATACAAATAGTACAAACAGTTGTTCAAGAACAAGTGAAAGGGAAAAGCGTAGAGCAGCGGAAAGAAAGTGTACTTTAGGCACTACAGATAAAGTGAAAATTAGACGGCGTAAGGCGATTAACCCAGCATCAAAGCTGAAGGTCAGGCTAGGGTGTGTGGCCCAACTAAGAGTTCTATATACAAATGCACAGAGTATAAGGAATAAATTAAATGAACTACAGGTTCAAATTCAAATTGGAGGGTATGACATGATAGTTATTACTGAGACATGGCTGCAGGATGGTCAGGATTGGGAACTAAATATACCAGGTTATAATAAGAACATAAGAAATAGGAGCAGGAGTAGGCCAATTGGCCCTTCGAGCCTGCTCCGCCATTCAATAAGATCATGGCTGATCTGATCCTAACCTCAAGGTCTACAGGAGAGATAGGGAAAATGGAAGAGGGGGAGGAGTAGCCGTAACGATTAGAGATGAAATCACTTCAATGATAAAGGAGGATATAACGAGAGGTAAGCAGCCAACAGAGACCTTATGGGCTGAATTGAGAAATAGGAAAGGATCTAAGACTATAGTGGGAGTTGTATATTGGAGTCCTGGCAGCAGCTCTGAAGTGCTAGATTGTATAAATGCAGAGATTAGACAAGCGTGTAAGAAAGGCATAGTGGTCTTAATGGGGGACTTTAACCTTCACATAGATTGGGAAAAGCAGACTAGCAACTGTCAGAAAGGTAGCGAATTTCTTGAGTGTGTCCGGGATAGTTTTCTACAGCAGTATGTCCTAGAGGCAACAAGGGGGCAAGCCATACTAGATTTAGTAATGAGTAATGAACCAGATTTAGTTAACGGCTTAACTGTGCGTGAACATCTATCCAATAGTGATCAAAACATGATCGAGTTCAATGTAGTGTTTGAAAGGGAAAAAAGTGAATCAGCTGCTAAGATTCTAGACTTGGGCAAGGCCGACTTCAATGGGATGAGACAGAGACTGTCCATAGTAAACTGGGCAAATCTGTTAATGGGTAAAATGACTGATGATCAGTGGTAACCATTTAACGTGATACAGAATCGGTTTATACCCCTGAGGGGCAAAAACTCTACTTGCCAAAAAAAACAGCCATGGACAACTAAAGAGGTAAGGGGCAGTATAAGACATAAGGAAAGGGCATACAAAAAGGCAAAAAATGGCACAGATCCTGGTGAATGGGAAAGATACAAAGATCAACAAAGGGTCACAAAACAGATAGTAAGAGCTACAAAAAGAGAGTATGAAAAGAAACTCGCAAGGGATATCAAAACCAATACGAAGAACTTTCATAGTTATATTCGGAAAAAGAGGGTAGTCAGGAGCAGTGTTGGCCCCTTAAAAACTGAAAGTGGGGATAGTGTCATGGACAATGGGGAAATGGGGGACATGTTGAACAATTACTTTGCGTCAGTATTTACAGTCGAAAAAGAGGACAGCATGCCAGAAATCCCAAGAAAATTAATATTGAATCGGGGACAGGGACTCGATAAAATTAACATAAGTAAAGCAACAGTAATGAAGAAAATAATAGCACTAAAGAGTGACAAATTCCCAGGACCAGATGGTTTCCATCCCAGGGTTTTAAAGGAAGTAGGTGAGCACATTGCGGATGCCCTAACTATGATCTTTCGAAGTTCTCTAGATTCAGGAACTGTCCCTCTAGATTGGAAAATTGCACATGTCACTCCGCTTTTTAAGAAAGGAGAGAGAGGGAAACCAGGGAATTATAGACCAGTTAGCCTACCATCTGTTGTGGGGAAAATGCTGGAGTCGAGAATTAAGGATAGGGTGACTGAACACCTCGAGAATTTTCAGTTAATCAGAGAGAGCCAGCATGGATTTGTAAAAGGTAGGTCGTGCCTGACAATCCTGATTGAATTTTTTGAAGAGGTGACTAAAGTAGTGGTCAGGGGAATGTCAATGGATGGTATTTATATGGACTTCCAGAAGGCATTTCATAAGGTCCCACATAGGAGACTGTTAGCTAAGATAGAAGCCCATGGAATCGAGGGAAAAGTACGGACTTGGTTAGGAAGTTGGCTGAGCAAAAGGCGACAGAGAGTAGGGATAATGGGTAAGTACTCACATTGGCAGGATGTGACTAGTGGAGTCCCACAGGGATCTGGCTTGGGGCCTCGATTATTCACAATATTTATTAACGACTTAGATGAAGGCATAGAAAGTCTCATATCTAAGTTTGCCAATGACACAAAGATTGGTGGCATTGTAAGCAGTGTAGATGAAAACATAAAATTACAAAGCGATATTGATAGATTAGGTGAATGGGCAAAACTGTGGCAAATGGAATTCAATGTAGACAAATGTGAGGTCATCCATTTTGAATCAAAAAAGGATAGAACAGGGTACTTTCTAAATGGTAAAAAGTTAAAAACAGTGGATGTCCAAAGGGACTTAGGGGTTCAGGTACATAGATCATTGAAGTGTCATGAACAGGTGCAGAAAATAATCAATAAGGCTAATGGAATGCTGGCCTTTATATCTAGAGGTCTAGCGTACAAGGGGGCAGAAGTTATGCTGCAGCTATACAAAACCCTAGTTAGACCGCACCTGGAGTACTGTGAGCAGTTCTGGGCACCGCACATTCGGAAGGACATATTGGCCTTGGAGGGAGTGCACCGTAGGTTTACTAGAATGATACCTGGACTTCAAGGATTAAGTTGCAAGGAGAGATTACACAAATTGTGGTTGTATTCTCTGGAGTTTCGAAGGTTAAGGGGTGATCTGATCGAAGTTTATAAGATATTAAGGGGAACAGATAGGGTGGATAGAGAGAAACTATTTCCGCTGGTTGGGGATTCGAGGAGTAGGGGGCACAGTCTAAAAATTAGAGCCAGACCTTTCAGGAGCGAGATTAGAAAACATTTCTACACACAAAGGGTGGTACAAGTTTGGAACTCTCTTCCGCAAACGGCAATTGATACTAGCTCAATTGCTAAATTTAAATCTGAGATAGATAGCTTTTTGGCAACCAAAGGTATTAAGGGATATGGGCCAAAGGTGGGTATATGGAGTTAGATCACAGATCAGCCATGATCTTATCAAATGGCGGAGCAGGCACGAGGGGCTGAATGGCCTACTCCTGTTCCTATGTTCCTATGTTTCCTATGTTCCTATCCCGGCTCCAAATCGCCCACTTCCAGGTTTGACCCAGGCGCGTTAGGACGCGCACGCGCAACAGACACCCAGAAGTCACGCCAGCACTTAAAGCTGGTGGGCCGACATTTAAAGGGCCAAATTAGGTAGTTGAAAGACTTATAGTAATTAACTTTTTGTGGATTCTGCAACTGAATCGAATATAACTTCTCCCGATTGTGTCTCCTGTGGCTTCTGAAACACGCCATAGAAACAGAATCGAGTTGCAGCCAAAGCTCATTTGGTCCTTTAACCCAGTGATTGACACATCCCAATGAAAGGTGAGGTATTGCAACTGGGCACTCAATTCTCTCAGGCAAACCTTTGGCTGGGAGTTCTTTGTGTTTAGACTGGGATTTCTTTATTGAGACAGAGAATTCCTGTGTTCACACAAATTTACCTACATTTTGGAGCCCCTCAAACTAACAACATCAGGATTGGGTGGGGGGGGGTGGTGCAATGGATGTATTCCACAATACATCTAAGGAGGAGGCACATCATCATCCACAGCAGGCATGGCGTCCAGTTCTGCGATCTGAAGGTGCACAAGGCAGAGGTGCGCAACAAGGACCTGGGGAAGAGCAGAGAGGGGACCAACGGAGGGGACGAGGTCGCAGGAGGCACTACCCACGTGAGAGGGTCTACAGGCAGAGGCTGAGCTTCCTGGGCCTCTCTGAGGAGCAGTGCCTACGAAGGATTATTGTAAACAATTTTACAACACCAAGTTATAGTCCAGCAATTTTATTTTAAATTCACAAGCTTTCGGAGACTTCCTCCTTCCTCATTTACCTGAGGAAGGAGGAAGTCTCCGAAAGCTTGTGAATTTAAAATAAAATTGCTGGACTATAACTTGGTGTTGTAAAATTGTTTACAATTGTCAACCCCAGTCCATCACCGGCATCTCCACATTACGAAGGATTAGATTGAGTTGGAAGGTGGTCGCAAACATCTGCAGGCTCCTTCATGCAGAGCTGCTCCCTGCTGAACAAACACTTTGGGGGTAATTTTAATCCCCAAGAACAGGTGGGTTGGGGGGCGGGTGGGAGTTGAAAATAATTGTTTTTTGGGTCACGACCGCAACCCGGCTCTGTTTCCAGGTTTAATGTCAGCGCGGAAATGTACAGGCTTCCCACGGGGAATGCCAAGTCCAAACATTTTGCGGTCGTGACCCAAAAGAACAACTGTTTTCAACTCCAACCCACCCCAACCCACCCATTCTTGGGGTTTAAGATTACCCCCGTTGTGTCTGTCTTCACGGAAGAAGACACAATAAACCCCCCAGAAATACTCGAGAACAAAGGGTCTGTGGAGAATGAGGAACTGAAGGAAATTAGAATGAGTAAAAAATAGCATTAGAGAAATTAATGGGACTGAAGGTTGATAAATCCTAAGGACCTGATGACCTAGATACCAGGGTTTTGAAAGAGGTGGCTATAGAGATAGTGAATGTCATTGGTTGTCATCTTCCAAAATTCTATAGATTCTGCAATGGTTCGCACAGCCTGGAGAGTAGCAAATGTAACCCCACTATTTAAGAAAGGAGGGAGAGAGAAAACGGAACTACAGACCTGTTAGCCTGACGTCAGTAGTATGGAAAATGCTACTATGATAAAGGATGTGATAACAGGACACTTAGAAAATACTCGTAGGATTTGGCAGACTCAACATGGATTTACGAAAGGGAAATTTTTCTTTTTATTCTTTCACAGGATGTGGGCGTCGCTGGCGAGGCCGGCATTTATTGCCCATCCCTAATTGCCCTTGAGAAGGTGGTGAGCTGTCTTCTTGAACCGCTGCAGTCTGTGTGGTGAAGGTTCTCCAACAGTGCTGTTAGGAAGGGAGTTCCAGGATTTTGACCCAGCGACGATGAAGGAACGGCGATATATTTCCAAGTCGGGATGGTGTGTGATTTGGAGGGGAACGTGCAGGTGGTGTTGTTCCCATATGCCTGCTGCCCTTGTCCTTCTAGGTGGTAGAGGTCACGGGTTTGGGAGGTGCTGTCGAAGAAGCTTGGCGAATTGCTGCAGTGTATACTGTGGATGGTACACACTGCAGCCACAGTGCGCCGGTGGTGAATGGAGTGAATGTTTAGGGTGGTGGATGGGGTGCCAATCAAGCGGGCTGCTTTGTCCTGGATGGTGTCGAGCATCTTGAGTGTTGTTGGAGCTGCACTCATCCAGGCAAGTGGAGAGTATTCCATCACAGTCCTGACTTGTGCCTTGTAGATGGTGGAAAGGTTGGGGAGTCAGGATGTGAGTCACTCGCCGCAGATTACCCAGCCTCTGACCTGCTCTTATAGCCACAGTATTTATGTGGCTGGTCCAGTTAAGTTTCTGGTCAATGGTGACCCCCCCAGGATGTTGACGGTGGGGGATTCGGCAATGGTAATGCCATTGAATGTCAAGTGGAGGTGGTTAGACTCTCTCTTGTTGGAGATGGTCATTGCCTGGCACTTGTCTGGCGCAAATGTTACTTGCCACTTATGAGCCCAAGCCTGGATGTTGTCCAGGTCTTGCCGCATGCGGGCTCGGACTGCTTCATTATTTGAGGGGTTGCGAATGGAACTGAACACTGTGCAATCATCAGCGAACATCCCCATTTCTGACCTTATGATGGAGGGAAGGTCATTGATGAAGCAGCTGAAGATGGTTGGGCCTCGGACACTGCCCTGAGGAACTCCTGCAGCAATGCCCTGGGGCTGAGATGATTGGCCTCCAACAACCACCACCATCTTCCTTTGAGCTAGGTATGACTCCAGCCACTGGAGAGTTTTCCCCCTGATTCCCATTGACTTCAATTTTACTAGGGCTCCTTGGTGCCACACTCGGTCAAATGCTGCCTTGATGTCACTCTCACCTCACCTCTGGAATTCAGCTCTTTTGTCCATGTTTGGACCAAGGCTGTAATGAGGTCTGGAGCCGAGTGGTCCTGGCGGAACCCAAACTGAGCATCGGTGAGCAGATTATTGGTGAACAAGTGCCGCTTGATAGCACTGTCGACGACACCTTCCATCACTTTGCTGATGATTGAGAGTAGACTGATGGGGCGGTAATTGGCCGGATTGGACTTGTCCTGCTTTTTGTGGATAGGATATAACCAGGCAATTTTCCACATTGTCAGGTAGATGCCAGTGTTGTAGCTGTACTGGAACAGCTTGGCTAGAGGCGCAGCTAGTTCTGGAGCAGAAGTCTTCAGCACTACAGAAGGGATGTTGTCGGGGCCTATAGCCTTTGCTGTATCCAGTGCACTCAGCTGTTTCTTGATATCACGTGGAATGAATCGAATTGACTGAAGACTGGCTTCTGTGATGGTGGGGATATCGGGAAGAGGCCGAGATGGATCATCCACTCGGCACTTCTGGCTGAAGATGGTTGCAAACGCTTCAGCCTTGTCTTTTGCACTCACATGCTGGACTCCACCATCATTGAGGATGGGGATGTTTTCAGAGCCTCCTCCTCCCATTGTGGAGAGAGAATGCTTGGCTCACCCTCCAGTACCTCACAAAGGTGCAGCTGTACCTCTATCATTCTCAATCTCAATGATGGCCCCGGGGTTTAACATCTGTGTCCAGCTGAGCTGAGCTTGGAGAGGAGTGCGCCCACTGATGCAGATTCTCCACAGCTGTCCCTGCCCAGTGTCTGCTCGTGCACACTTGTGAGTGGTGAATCACCAGGTGACAACTGAACTATCTGGCTAACAGGACCCACCGAAGTGACATTATCTGCGCTGATGCGTGGCTGGATGTACTGTGACTGTGCACCTCAGAAGGATTGAGCTCCCCTGAGAAGTCGCCTTCTTCCATAGTGGCTGACTCTCCTTGAATCCGTGAGGGTCCTGGAAGACAACATAAACCAATATTAATTATTCATCGGAGAAGTGATAAGCTGACTAATGACCATACTGAGGTGTGGAACAGGTCAATCATTGATAACATCAATTCATCATGCATGCAAAGGATGTTAAAGTTCTGTCACCAGCCATCTGTGGGTTGCCAGTCTCTCCATCTCTGATGGCCAGGCATGAAACCATCCGACTGATGTCCATCGTCTCCTCCTCCGCAACGGTCAACTGGATTATTTGTGGTGGTTCACCTCCAGTCCTAATCCTCTCCCTTGCATTTTGCTCTCTCTTCTCCTACAAGAGGAGAAAGAACAGACCGGTGAGTGACTGAAGGTGACATCTTCACCTGATAGATGCATTGCTTTGGGTGAGGCTGACAATGAAACAGATGCATCAGAGGGTGACTATCAGACAGATTCATCACATTGAATCAGGATTGGAGTGAGTGGCAACGGTGGGTGCACAAGTGGGGTGGTGAGGAAGTGCATAGTAAGTGAAGGTAAGTTGATGATGAAACTTAAGTGGGTGCGAGGAGTGATGTGATAAGAACACAAGAACATAAGAAATATGAGCAGGAGTAGGCCATACGGCCCCTCGAGCCTACTCCGTCATTCAATAAGATCATGGCTGATCTTCCACCTCAACTCCACTTTCCCACCCTATCCCCATATCCCTTGATTCCTTATTGTCCAAATATCCATCAATCCCAGCCTTGAATATCCTCAATGACTGAACACTCACAGCCCTGTGGGGTAGAGATTTTCAAAGGTTCACAACGCTATGAGTAAAGAAATTTTTTCTCATCTTGGTCCTAAATGGCCGACCCCTTATCTTGAGACCACGACCTCAAGTTCCAGATTCTCCAACCAAGGGAAACAGCCTCTCAGCATTTACTCTGTCAAGCCCTCAAAGAATTTTATACCTTTCAATGAGATCACCTCTCATTCTTCTAAACTCCAGAGAGTATAGGCCCATTCTACTCAATCTTTCCTCATAGGACTACCCTCTCATCCCAGGATTCAATCTAGTGAACCTTCGTTGCACCCCCTCTGAGGCAAATATATCCTTCCTTAGGTAAGGAGATCAAAACTGTACACAGTACTCCAGGTGTGGTCTCACCAGAGCCCTATATAATTGCAGCAAGACCTCCTTACTCTTATACTCCAACCCCCTTTCAATAAAGGCTAACATACCATTTGTCTTCTTAATTGTTTGCTGTACCTGCATGTTAACTTTCTGTGATTCATATACATGAACACCCAAACCCTCTGACTACCAACATTTCTTTGTCTCTCACCTATTAAAAAATAGCCTGCTTTTCTATTCTGCCCACCAAAGTGGATAATTTCACATTTCCCAAATTATACTCCATCTGTCACCCTCTTGCCCAATCACTTAACCTGTCGATATCCCTTTGCAGCCTCCTCACAGCTTATTTCCCATCCAGCTTTGTATCGTCAGCAAACTTGGATACATTACACTCGGTCTCTTCATTGATATAGATTGTAAACAGCAGAGGCCCAAGCACTGATCCTTGCGGCACCCCACTACATACAACCTGCCAACCCGAAAATGGCCTGTTTATTCCTACTCGCTGTTTTCTGTCTGTTAACCAATCCTCAATCCATGTTAATATATTACCCCCATCCCATGAGCCCTAATGTTGTGTAACAACCTCTTGTGTGGTACCTTATTGAATGCCTTTTGAAAATCCAAATATACTACATCCACTGGTTCCCCCTGATCTAAGCTGCTAGTTACACCCTCAAAAAACTCTTAACAGATTTGTCAATCACGATTTTCCTTTCATAAAACTGTGTTGACTTTGCCTGATCATATTATGATTTTCTAAGTGCCCTGTTACTACGTCCTTAATAATAGATGCTAGTATTTTCCCTACGACTGATGTCAGGCTAACTGGCCACAGTTTCCTGTTTTCTCTCTCCACCCTTTCTTGATTAGTGGAGTTACATTTGCTACCTTCCAATCCACGGGGATCATACTAGAATCTAGGAAATTCTGGAAGATCAAAACCAATGCATCCACTATCTCTGCACCACCTCTTTTAAAATACAGGTGGGTCCCTGGGAAACTCAGAAGTCGACAGGTTGGAGCCGGCTTCCAAACTCGAATGGGATTTCCACGATTTTCAGAGGCCCCCTCCCCCAACGAACCCGCAATTGCCTCCTAAAATCACCCCCAAAATATTTGTTTAATGTCTGCCATTTCCTTATTATCCATTATAATAAGGTCAGCAGGTCAGAGGCTGGGTATTCTGTGACGAGTGACTCACCTCCTGAATCCCCAAAGCCTTTCCACCATCTAGAAGGCACAAGTCAGGAATGTGATGGAATACTCTCCACTTGCCTGGATGAGTACAACTCCAACAACACTCAAGAAGCTCAACACCATCCAGGACAAAGCAGCCCTCTTGATTGGCACCCCATCCACCACCCTAAACATTCACTCCCTTCACCACCGGCGCACAGTGGCTGCAATGTGTACCATCCACAGGATGCACTGCAGCAACTCGCTAAGGCTTCTTCAACAGCACCTCCCAAACCTGCGACCTCTACCACCTAGAAGGACAAGAGCAGCAGGTACATGGGAACACCACCACCTGCACGTTCCCCTCCAAGTCACTCACCATCCCGACTTGGAAATATATCGTCGTTCCTTCATCGTAGCTGGGTCAAAATCCTGGAACTCCCTTCCTAACAGCACCGTGGGAGAACCGTCACCATACGGACTGCAGCGGTTCAAGAAGGCGGCTCACCACCTCCTACTCAAGGGCAATTAGGGATGGGCAATAAATGCCGGCCTCACCAGCGACACCCACATCCCATGAACGAATGAAAAAAAAATTATAATTTCTCCTGTCTCTGCCTCTAAGGGACCCACTTTTACTTTCGCTAATCTCTTCCTTTTTACATACTTGTAGAATCTCTTACAATCTGTTTTTATATTTCTTGCTAGTTTACTCTCATATTCAATTTTCTCCCTCTATCAATTTCTTGGTCATCCTTTGCTGATTTCTAAAACCCTCCCAATCCTCAGGCTTGTACTCTTTTTGGCAACACTGTAAGCCTCTTCTTTTAATCTAATACTATCCTTAACTTCTCTAGTTAGCCACGGTTGGATCACTTTTCCTGTCGAGTTTTTATTCCTCAAGGGAATGTATATTCATTGAGAATTATGGATTATTTCTTTAAATGTTCACCATTGCCTATCCACCGTCATATCTTTTAATTTAATTTCCCAATCTACCTTAGCCAACTCCCCCCTCTTACCTACGTAATTGGGTTTGTTTAAATTTAAGACCCTAGTTTCGGACTTAACTACATCGCTCTCAAACTCAATATGAAATTCTATCGTATTATGATCACTCTGCCCCAGAGGATCCCTTACTATGAGATTACTAATTAACCCTGTCTCATTTCACAATACTCGATCTAAAATAGCCTGTTCCCTAGTTGGTTCCTCCACATATTGTTCTAGAAAACTGTCTCGAATGCGTTCCATGAACTCGTCCTCCAAACTACTTTTGCCAATTTGGTTTGCCCAGTCTATATGAAGATTAAAATCCCCCATGATTATTGCATTACCCTTGTTACATGCTCCTCTAATTTTCTGATTTATACTCTGTCCAACACTATAACTACTGTTAAGGGACCTATAAACTACTCCCACCAGTGTTTTCTGCCCCTTGTTATTTCTTAACCCATTCTGATTCTACATCCTGATTTTCTGAGCTAAGATCCAACTTGCTCCTGAAATAACAGAGGAGCTCAACAGTGCTCTCCATTTTCTATGGCGAATCCAAGGAGCAGGCTTCCGTGTTTGCACATGCACACTAAAACGTGGAAATCGTGAACTTGTTCCTATTGGTTCATTGGTGATTTGACAGCTGCGAATTAAAGGGCCATTGCACGCTACAATCATAGAAATCACTGAAAAATTGCAAACTTGCTCATCCGCCCAGCTGGAAAATAACTAATTATGCCACCAAAAGGTATGCTTAAAAATATCAGGTCTAAGCTAAGTTTTAAAAGTGTGATAACTCTTTATGATTGACAAACAACTAAAAATTAAATTTTAAAAATGTGGAGTCTCATATTACTCCTTATTTTAATAGTTTTTGTTCATTAAAATTGTTTTTAAAAATTTGAAAATTTTTTTTTACTTTTCCCATCTGGATCTTTAATTTAATTGAATTATTTCTTTGGCTTTTTATAAAAAAATTAAAATTTTTGTTTACAATGACTACCAGAATACTAACTTTAAATGAATGAGGTCTGCTTGCCTTCTTGTAGGTGTGACTTGATTTTGTGGGTGTGTCTTCTATTTTCACAGACTGTTCTATGCGCATCAACTTACCCTGTTCAGAGGCTGGATTAATAGCGCACAATTCTTTAAAAGTTCACAATCATGCACATCAACGCCTCAGAGCCCGCAGTAAGTACATTCGTAAATTTATTTCGCAGGTGCTGCAGCGATTGTTGCCATGCTGCTCTGCGCAAGTTCTGGCCCGTAAACTATGAACATCATTAAAAAGGAACAGAACAAGAGGAAGGGGAGGGGGGGAAAGCAAGCGCACATACAGATTTTTATGCATCCTATTTCTGCTTGCCTATCGCCTACGCCTCTGTGTCTTTTATTTCTTTAATTTCTCTTATCATGCCTCCTATTGTCACATGCTAATCACTTCTGCCATTTAACCATCTCCTATCTTCCACTTAAGCACTTCACAGGTCATTATATTTCTTTTCCTGTATGTATGTTTGTGTTTTTTTTCCTTCTCAATTCTTCTGTTCCTTTTTAAATATCTTCCAGTTCTGACAGAGGGCCAGCACACCCAAAACATTAACTTGTCTCTCCACAAATGCTGCCTGACCTGCTGAGTGTGTCACTATTTGTTACAGATTCTTTGTTTCTTTGAACAAATCATTAATTCAGACACATGGGGCTCAATTTTAAAAGAAAAGTCCGGGTGCTTTGGGGATGGAGGGGCAAAGAAAATTGTGTTTTTTTGGAGCGGGCAGAAATCCTGGCTCTAACACGCTGAAGAACGCACAAGACCCAGATTCACCTGGGTGCACGCGCCGTTCCCGAACCCAGAAATTATAACCCGCAATTAAAGCTGGTGGGACGATATTTAAACCACTAAATCAACTAGTTAAAGTCATTAAAAAATGAATAAATGTAATTTAGATTGAAGGCAAGCAATTTCAACGCTGCCTCAACATGTTTCCCGTGCTGTGTGAAACATGCCATGGTGAAGGAGACGTGTTTCAGCCGGCAGCCATTTGGGCATTAAATACCTGTTTGACAGGCATTTAAAAGGTGAGTTATTGCAGCAGAACACTCAGTTCTCTCAGACAAACTTTTGGTTGGGAGATCTTTGTGCTAAACTGAAAATTCTTGGTTCACACTCAGATTGTTCTGTTTATACGTATTTACCAACTTTCCGGACCCCTCAAACTGACACCATCAGAATGGGGGGGCGTGATGGCTGGATTCACCACTACATCCGAGGACAAGCAACATCACCGTCCTCGCCAGGCACGGTGTGCACTTCCGCCACTTGGAGATCTAAATCACAGTGCTGCGCCACAGGCACCTTCACAAAAGCACAGAGGGGAACAGAGGGAGTGACATCGCAGGAGGCACTACCCTCGTCACAGGGTCTACAGACCGAGGTCAGCTTCCTGGACCTCTCTGAGGAGCAGTGCATACGGAGGCTCAGAGTCAGTCGCCAGGTGGTCGCAGACATCTGCAGCCTCCTTCAAGCCGAGCTGCTCCCGGCTGGGTCTGGCAGCATCTCATTACCCGTCTCTGTTAGTCACCACTGCACTGAACTTCTTCGTCTCCAGATCATTCCAGGTGCCACCAGGGACATCGCCGGGGTCTCTGTCATCTGCACACAAGTGCATAAGGCAGGTCACTGACAGCTTGTTTTGCAGGGCTTCGCAATACATCAACTTTTCCATCGACATCCTCAGCCAGACGGAGAGGGCAGTGGGATTCCACTCTGCGGCTGGCTTCCCACGTGTACAGGATGCAATCAATTGCACGCATATAGCAATCCGAGCACCTCCACATGACCCAGGAATGTTCAACAACAGAAAGGGGGATCACTCCATCAACGCCAGATTCCCTGGCAGCTGCCATGATTCATTCATTCTGAGGGAATTCAATATCCCGAGCCTCTTCCGTGCACTGAACACCCTTAACGGCTGGCTCCTCGGGGACAAGGGTTACTGCCTGCATACATGGCTCAAGGCACGTCTGAGGAACCCCATCAGTGAGCAACAGCGTCGATACAACAGCCACATCGCCACCAAGTCTATAATTGAACATGCGATAGGGCGGCTCTAGAGGCAATTTCAGTGCCTCGATCGTTCTGGAGGAGCACTTCAATGCGCACCAGCGAGAGTGGGTCACATTATAGTAGTGTGATGTGTCCTGCACAACATGGCGGAACAGAGAGGGGTACTGGTTGAGGAGGCCCCATCCCCTCATCCACCATCCACATCTGCCATCCACATTGAGGAGGAGCAGGAGCAGGAGGAGGAGAAGGAGGACGAGGAGCAGCACGAACCCATGGGCAGGGCAGCGGCTCATCAGCCTGCTCGTGAGGCCAGGGAGTCACTCATATGTGAACGATTCTCTTAAGATCAGAAAGTGAGAAGAGTCCAGTCCTCACACCACATGGAAAGACCAGCGCCAACACCGGCAAACCCCACCCCCCCGACTCCCTGCACAAAACACTCCTGCAACTACACATTCACCCACTATAAAGTGACCCACTGGGTGGCATCAAGTCTTGCCATTCATGTTGAAGCTCATGAAAGAGTGCTATCACAAAAGCCAGTCAAGAATGGACAAGACGTGGCAGTAGTGGTGAGAATGATAACATTTATTGTCACTTTAACAAAAAACAAATATAAATGAAAAACATGACAGTCTGTCAGGCACCCTTGTGCATACCCTTCATGATCACAAATTATTAGCCTTTCTCTTCCTACTACTTCTATGTGGTGCATCCCCTGCACCCAGAGCCAGTGGCAGGTTGCTCATGTCCATGGCCGGTCTGCTTAGATGCTTTGGGCCTACTTCCTCTGGGTTTTGGAGCCCGTGAGGGCCCCTCCAAAGACTGCTCCACGTGCACCTGTGCAGGGGCAGACGCGGCCACCTGGAGCGGAGTCAGCATTGCGGGTACTGGTTGGGGGGGAGCAACGGGTGAGACGTGGGAGCATTTTGAGTGGCGTCCCCACTTCCATGTCCCCTTTCGCCATTATCTCTCTCCTGGGCCAGGCCCACATCACTCCAACCACCCTGCTGGACAACAGTTTGGAGGACATATGATGCCTTGGAAGCCCAGTTATAAAGTTTCTGTCTGCCTGTTTGAGGCAACAGAATGTTGATCACCGTGAGTCTGAACGGCCGCTGTCAGGGCCTAAAAGGACTCATTTGTGAGCCCTGCTTGAAGCTCAACAGAGGCTAGCCTTCTCTCCATCGCAGACATTCCCGCACTTACCTGCGGCATTACCTCAGACATTTCTGCATTTCCCTGCGACACTATCTCAGACAATTGCTCACGTTCCTGTGACACCATCTCAGAGATTCCCTCCCATACCTGTGCCACCATTCCACTCATGCAGGAGTTGGACTCCTCCATCCTCTGCGCTATTGTGGAGAGTGTGCGTGGCACCTGTTCCAGAACCTCTCAAATGTGCTGCTGCCCCTCGATCATTTTCCTTTTAAAGGATGGCCCCCAGGGTTCAGCATCTGCGTTGAGCTGAGCACAGCCTGGAGAGGAGTGCTCCCACCGATGTGGTCTCTCCACAGCTGCCCCTGCTACCAGTGTCTGCTGGTGCTCACTTGTGTGTGGTGACTCACCAGGTGCCAACCCAACTAACTGAGAATTAGGACCTACCGAGGTGTGAGTATTTGTGCCGGTGGAAGGCTCGCTAAGATGTGATGCTGCATCCTCAGAGGCCGGCAGGTCCTCTGAGGAATCGCCCTCTGCCATCACAGCAGTCATTGAAGGACCTGTAATATAACAGAAGACAATATTAAGCATCATCACAGATGTGTCATGTTGCGATGAGCATACTGAGGTGTTCAACATGCCAAGCGTTGTCAACATCAATTCATGTTGTGTATGATGAATGTTAAAGTTATGTCACCAGACTTTTGTGGGGTGCCAGTCTCACCGTCCCCAACAGACAGGAACTCGAGGGTGTGGCTGATCTGCAGAACCTCCTCCTCCGCCTCTGTGAGGACCACTATTTGTTTTGGCCCGTCTCCCGTGCATTTTGCGCTCTCTTCTCTTAGAAGGGGAGAAAGTACAAATATGTGAATGAATGATGGTGAAGTGGCCAACCGATGAATGCATTGGTTTCGGTGAGGCTGACCGTGAAAGAGATGCATCAGAGGGTGAGTATGAGACAGAGACATGTCATTGGATCAGGATTGGCGTGAGTGGTAGTGGTGGGGTCACAAATGAGGAGGTGAGGAAGTGCTCAGGAAGTGAAGGTAAGTTGAGGATGAGCCTTAAGTGGGTGTGAGGAGTGATGTGATGGAGTAGTCTTTGCAGTGCAGAATGAGTTGGGGTTGGAGGGGGGATTGATGGAACACAGAATGTAGGAGAATCAGTAAGTGTACTCACTTTTGCTGACCTAGTTAGGTCATTAAAACGCTTCCTGCACTGGACCCAATTGTGGGATATGTTTGCTCCTGCTGGTGACCTCCTCTGCCACCTCGAGCCAGGCCTTCTTGGTGGCAGAGGCAGGCCACTTCCTCCTGTCGGCCGGGTAAAATATTTTCCTCCTCCTCCTCACCCCTGACGATCCGGATTCTTTCCCCTCAGTCTGGTTCAGTAAAAACTGAAGTCGAATACATTTTAAAGTTCATCACAACTTTAATAGCAGGGTTCTTAGTCTGCAGCATTGATTTGGACTCCTGATAGAGTCCCTCTATGCTGGCAGAGCAAGAACAAGAAACATACAGAAATCCACACGTTTTTATACAGATCAATAGGGTTGGAACATACTTAACGAGGGTCAACACCAATCATAAGCCGGGCATAGGTTGCCATGCGAGGTTACATTATTTCCGGCCAATCATAAATCGTCCATGTGCTGATCATGCTGCTGTTAGACATCAAAGGAGATACTTCCTCACCTTCCAACTTGGAATGTTCTTCCCTGTTCCTTCTGTTCCTTATCTCCCAACCTGGAATGTCTTTCAACTTTGGCTAAGCTCGTTACCTATATTGATCTGCCATAAACATGGAGACATTCAGACCAGTCCTTGAATCACATCAAAGACTCTACATTGCTAAGACCATGCAAACCTGCTGACTATGCAAACATATGGCCCAGCAGGAGGCCAGGCCACCTGTACCAATCTCAGTTACTAACTAATTAACCCTTTCTAACCATTTTGCATTCTGCTTCTTTGCCACATAGGCATCTTAATATTTTACCGAAAACTGACCACGTAGGGATTCTCATTCCCCCCTTTCATCATTTCATGATAACCAATTATTACGGTGCTCACTGGTTCTGCAGGTTCTGCAGTGCAGCAACATTTAAGTCAGCAATAAACTATAAGAGTTATAACAATGAATATGACTAGCCCTTGAACTAGAGAAGTCCCAATAGAACACAAACATGTTTCATCAATACGCCTTTGTACTCTTATCTGTTCTCAGGAACAGACTCCTTCTAAACATCTCTCAAGTCAGCTGCGAATGTCCTTGGTCAGCTAAACCTATTCATGTTAATTTGAAAAGGCTAACATAGTCAAATATCCTATGGTGCTTTATATTTTGTTTCCAGCCTAACTAGACTGAATGGTACCTTTCAGACCATTTTACACCTGTGAATTGGTGCCCTCCCCATTATATCCCTTAATCCAAATTCTCCCTGCAATATCCCGTTAGATGCTGTACCTCATCTTAACCAGGTTCCCTTCGTGTTGGCCACCAGTCCGGGTGGAAGAGAGGCAGAGCATCTGATAATCCTATCAAACTATAATTGTCTTCCCTTTTACATGCACCTTACCCCAGCGGGTGCTACTCCCGGTACCATTAAGATGTGTTCTTAGTTGAAACCACAGAGACAATGGGGACATTCTCACCCAGGCTCTGTTTTACTATCTTTGCCAAACCCTTCATCCTCTGCTTACATTTATTACATGCAATGAAAATCAAGAAGCACATTACAACAAACTGCACTACGACTAATACATATGGAATTAATCTAATCCAAGGATGGATCTGTATATTCAGTCCCAAATTCCAGAGGTCATTTCACCAGGTGGTGACTTTAATTTGGTCAATGTCATGCTTAATGTTGTTATTGTCCTGTTGTAGGTTATAATAAACCTTCTGGGAGAGGCATATCTCCATTCGCAATGCTTTCAAGTATTTAGGCAACAGGGGTGTCAGATACCCAAATGTGTCCTGATATTCTTTTAAGTCCTTTCTGACATTCTCAGAAACTTGTAAGGTGGTGAGGTTATGCCGGTGTATCTCTACCAGTTCCTCGGGTCCAATCCGAACCAGGACTTCAGAAATGGAGTAGAATTCTGGACTTAAAATATCACAAGTTAGATTGGCATATTTAAACGTTTTCAAATTAGTTGTAACACAATATTTGCCCTCTCCGGCATATGCCACTTAAGTGGGTTTTAGATCCGCCTCTAGGGCCTCCATGGTACAGTTAATATCCCGATTGGTACCGGTATTATTAAACCCACACTGTGCTTCTAGGCTGTGTCCAACACTATGTGGACACACAGTGACAGCATGTCTAGTAACACATCCCTTTAATTTTGTTCCAGCCAATCAGCTTAAATCTACGTCCTCTAGTTCTTGAACCCTCTGCTAGGGGAAACAGGTACTTCCTGTCTACTTTATCTGGGCCCCTCATAATCTTGTAATTTTGTATCCATCGTGCGGATATCTTCTAAATATTGTTTCTCCCAATTTTATTGTTAACTGATGGGAACCTAACCCTGAATTTTGGAAATCCAAATTACTGTGTCCCTCTTTACTTTAATTTCAGTCCTTTTGATTGATACCAGTGTTTCCTGACTGTTTCATTAATTAGTTGGTTTCTCTATGGACCATGTGTCAGTGCCTTGTTTAAAAGGATTTCTCACTCGCCTGGACCACATTAACCATTTTCCTGTTGTGCTGTTGTCAAGTAACTGAGCCTGTCTGAGACTCATTCTTCAATGTATCTTCTTCATGTATCTCCGCATACTAGCAGCATCTCATAGGAATGAGCTTAGTGTTCTTGGATATTAACTTTCTGCTGGCCAGTCTCTTCTTCCTCATGGTATTTCCGAACATTTTCCATGGCACACATCATATGACCTGTAGGATTCAGTCCTGTAAAAGCAACTGGTTTGTTTAAAGAGTGGTTGCAATAGCTCACCAGGCCACAGGCCTTTGTAATCATGTTCTTCATCCTGATCTCCGTTTCAGATGATGGCAACATACATTTGTATCTTTTATGTCCACTGTAGCCACTCTTAGGTTTTCAGGTTATCTTATCAAAAAGATCAGGGGTGTCTAGAGTGCTTATCTCCCCCTGCATGGTCCCGATGTCAGGGTAGTGGCCAGGCTATTGAGTGTAGTTTTCTCATTATTCATTATAGGCAAGGACACAAATATCTCCACGAGAAAGCTATCAATTTACTATTCTCAACTACACTTTCCTGACTTCCACTAGATTGTATATTTATGCCAGATTGATTTTTTTATCATGCCCAATTCAATGACTTTAGAGAAATTCCCATATCTTCCCACCTCGAGCACTCTGTCTCGGAAGACAACAAATAGGTTAAAACAAAACAAATCAAAATGTTTTCAAAAGAAGAGAATCAGGTTGATATCACCACGCTGTGACATTTCATATCTGCTGATGTCTGCAGCTAAAGTCTTAAATCTTTAACACCACTGGATCGTTTCCTGCACCAAATTTCTCCAGCAAAGGTTGCACCGTAACTTTGTAACTACTCCTGGTAATCCTGCACCATCAACACTCACGTGGTCCCAAAAAAAAAACCAGGGTCACCTGTTTTAAAAGAAACACAGAAAATCCATTGCGGCTCTTCTTGAGAGCCCAAGTGATTAATTTGTCAAATCTTCATTTATTATTTATTTATCCAAAGGAATAATCCCTATACCCGAAACAAATTTAGAAAACAAAACAGGAGAGAGAAATTGCCTAGTCTCTCTCTCTCTCTAAAGCACGCAGCCTGTCTGAAATAAACACTGCCTCTCCCACATACAGATGTACGCAGGGCTGCAGACTGGAATTTCTAACTCCAAGTCCTAATCTCTGTGTTTTCAAGATGTAACCACATTAAGCAGATATCATTAGCAGCCGCCTGCTAAGATACGTTATATTCCTCTTTTATTAATTTATTAATGGTTTGGGCATGTGTTTCTAGCACTGTAGCTATCCTTTGCAAATATATGGTCAGCATTTGATCCTCAGACAATTCCTTATCTGTATTTTCATTTATCTTTTAATATATCTTTAATGCGAGACCCTAAATCTCTGACCTTTTGATCTAATGTTGTCAAATCAATGGTGTTAACAACTGAGGCAAAGGCAGTTGCTATATCACTTATCACAGATCTTTACGTCTCCATATTTGCCTATCTCTTTTTACGATGTCCACCTCCATTCCATGTCGCTCTTTGTTTTAACACTTGAGTTAGGAGGTGTTGATCTAATTGTTGAGTTTTCTTAGCATTCTCAATGCGAGTTATATAATTTGTCAGGGAAGGTCTCCCCTCTTTGGTCAGATCTTGTATTCTACTATTAATTTCAAATAAAATTGAATACCCCCAGAACTTGTCAAAACTTCCTTATCATACTGTGGCAGGGTAAAACTGATAGGTGTTTAGTACCCTGTGTCAGTACATAGCTCAAGTAATGGACTTCCAATTGTCTAACCTATGCTTCCTTTTCATATGATTTGTTTTACATTCCTTTCTTATCAATTTTTCACTGTAGCGTGAAAACGTATATCTCAGTCAATTGTAGCCTTTGGCATTTCCGAGTGATTGGGACAATTTTACTAATATAACCTATACCAATTGTTACCTCATGTTCACCTGTGTTCTGGGCAAGCCTCAGACAGTTCTCAACCGACTGGGTCATTTCTATCTGTTTGAACTGCTCTTGGCATGACAGTCTGGCTTCTTGGGATGGAAGGGGTTAATCTTAACTTGCTCTTGTGGTAGGAGTAATTTGATCCTTTCTCCCTTTTGAGATTAAGTTCCAACCTTCAAAATTTCTCTTCATACAGGTTTGACTGATTTTTTTACTTCTCACATTTGTGGATTGCTTTATACTATATTTTTGCACACTATTTTTTCACATACTTTTAGCGGATGTGATTATAATCAACGCTTCGAGCTGTTCCAGCTTTCCGACTTTTCCTATCACAATGATCCTGATAGTTTTTTTAATGTATCCCATTAATTTTTAACCTCTTTTTAAACCACAGCCAATCACAAAATAAACATTCAAAATGACAATTTTTTGAAGATCCCATGTCTGGAATTTAACATGCCCACACTTTATAAGAACCAGAATTTAATAGGTCACTTAACCTCAATAACTCCAATTTTAATTCGGCAGTATCAGAATTAAACACACGACAAGACAGATACATTACACAAAGGAAGAAAACACGTAAGACACAGTAAGAAGGGGGCGTGGCCCACAACACCGACAAAAAAAAACACTGATCAAGACAGGCTTTTTAAAGGGACAGTACACTTAAACAACAGAACCTTTCTTTTTCGGGTCTCTGTCTTTTAAACGTTTGTCTAGTCACTTAATTCTATCCATATTTTTTTTTACAGTACTGTCTCCATAAAGCAATTAGTTCTTTGGCTGTGGTACCTCTGTTATTTTTCCAAATTAATTCCTGAGCCTTTTTTGGCGGCATCTAAGTTTTTATCAATAGTTCCTGTTTATATCCAATCATCAGGAACTTAAACCCTGACTACCCTCAGTGATATTAACCACTGACCTACCGCTTACAAGTTATTCCCTCAGTGATATTCGACCACTGACCTCTTCCTGCTATTTCTGTGTATTCGCCAGACTGACCTGAATCTTGTAAGGACGCCACACGAGTGTTAGCGATTGGACGATTCGTCGTCAGACTGACGGATTGGAGGAAAACCGACGTAGTAAATTAAGACTACTTACATCGAGGCGCCATTTCCTTCCTCTGTGTCTGAGACAATCCGCCTCTTACTCCGCGAACTCTCGGTGAACGACCGTTAAGATCCCACCGCTGCCACCAAATGACGATCCGGATTCTTTCCCCTCAGTCTGGTTCAGTAAAAACTGAAGTCGAGTACATTTTAAAGTTCATCACAACTTTAATAGCAGGGTTCTTAGTCTGCAGCATTGATTTGGACTCCTGATAGAGTCCCTCTATGCTGGCAGAGCAAGAACAAGAAACATACAGAAATCCACACGTTTTTATACAGATCAATAGGGTTGGAACATACTTAACGAGGGTCAACACCAATCATAAGCCGGGCATAGGTTGCCATGCGAGGTTACATTATTTCCGGCCAATCATAAATCGTCCATGTGCTGATCATGCTGCTGTTAGACATCAAAGGGGATACTTCCTCACCTTCCAACTTGGAATGTTCTTCCCTGTTCCTTCTGTTCCTTATCTCCCAACCTGGAATGTCTTTCAACTTTGGCTAAGCTCGTTACCTATATTGATCTGCCATAAACATGGAGACATTCAGACCAGTCCTTGAATCACATCAAAGACTCTACATTGCTAAGACCATGCAAACCTGCTGACTACGCAAACATATGGCCCAGCAGGAGGCCAGGCCACCTGTACCAATCTCAGTTACTAACTAATTAACCCTTTCTAACCATTTTGCATTCTGCTTCTTTGCCACATAGGCATCTTAATATTTTACCGAAAACTGACCACGTAGGGATTCTCACCCCGACCAGTAACACCTGAAGTGAAGCGTCACTGAATCTTAGAGCAGCCTTGCCCCTGTGCTGCTCCATTGGGTCTTCTTACTCTTTGCTCCAGCAAAATCCATTGGAGCAATGCCCTTTAAATCCAGACACTCCAGATGACAGCCTGTCATGCGGGTGCGCAGTCCGCCCACTGTACAGCTTTCTCACGGCAAACCCGGAAACAACATTAATGGCCACCAATTAATTTGTGATTGCATGGGGAAAAGTAACTTTTATTAGTCGGATTTGCCGCGTGCCCATTGACCACCCACCCCCCCCCACCGCCCCCCACCCATGCCTGCTGCCATCCGGCTGCCCTTTTAAAATTGAGCCCATGATGCTTCAGATGGTACTTCCAGCACGCAATAAACTTTACTCATTTTAAATATATGTTGGAAATTACTGTCATCTGGCAAAACTTCTGAAGCTAATGAACTGCCAAAAGTTAAAAAGGCCAACTATGACAAGCACTGGTATGCTGAAAGCTTTAAACTATCATTTGTTTTCCATTTATGAAGTAGAAATAAGCAAAGCCACAACAATCCAAAGTTTTTAAAACCCCAGAGTACAGAAGACTAGAGATGAGAGCAACCCAGCCACGCAGCATTCTGGATTGTTGACAGAACACTAAGTGCAGTTACCAATTCCAGGTGCAGGTCTGTGGTTCAGGCACAGCTGTGTCGGTATTGCCGTACTGGACTTTGCAATGAAGGACCTACCTCTTCATTTGCCTAGGCTCCTTGTGAATGGAAAACGTGCACAGGGAGTCAGATGTGCAAACTGACTCGCTGCCAGTCACAAACTTTCATCATGCAGCAGCATTTAAAAAGGTGATGCTCGCCCTTAATGGAGTAACACTAGTTTTCAGAGCAAACCACCAGTTACCTTCTGAAAGAAAGGCTGCAAGAAGCAATGTGAGAAAATCTGATTGAGGAGTGATTTGATCGAGATGTTTAAAATGTTAAAAGGATTCAATAGGGTAGATACCGAGAAACTATTTTCTCTGGTGAGGGAATCAAGAACGAAGGGACATCATCTTAAAATTAGAGCTGGGCCATTTAAAAGGGAAATCAGGAAGCACTTTTTCACGCAAAGTGTAGTAGAAATCTAGAATTCTCTCCCCAAAAGGCTGTGGATGCTGGGACAATTGGAGCTTTCAAGACTGAGATCAATAGATTTTTGTTAGGTCAGGGTATCTAGGGATATGGAACAAAAGGGTAAATGGAGTTCAGGTACAGGTCAGCCATGATCTAATTGAATGGCAGTGCAGGCTCGAGGGGATGAATAGTCTATTCCTGTTCCTAATCTTCCTATGAAGCCCCGCACATCCTGCTGCGGGAGCTGCAGCAAAGTAGGGTGGTCATGCAAAGGCAGTTGCTCAAACTGCCTGGAACACAGTGCAGAGCAGGTCCAGCAGATCTGGGAGCAAACGCAGAAGTTGTTTACAAGCATCTGCAGAAGTGAGAAGGTGAGTGGACTCCACTTTTCATTTAAGCTCCAACTAAGGCACCCAGGATTTGTTGTTCCCCTGCCCCTAAGGGATACAGGATGAGAAGGCTATGTTTCCCTTTCCACAGCAGTCATGCAATACAAGATGCAGAGCACATTTGTAATTGGCCACACCAACATGTTTCACTTAGTACTTGCAAGGTCTGTTCAACTCAGTACAGCCACCACAAAGTCCTTGGTATCCCCTTTTCAAAGTGTTGGCCCTCGCACAGAGGTGTTATGGTCTCAGGGGTGCTGTTTGGAGTGGTTTATGAGTTCATCTAATGCTCTTCACTACATTCTGCTTGCAGTCCAAAGTCACGCATAAACACCAGGATACCGCAATAGATACTGGCCCTGCAGCCCTGAAGCAGTTTGTTTCACACAAAAAATGGCACTCACTCTGCTCCCGGAGAGAATGTTGGCAAATCTGAGTTTGGTGGTATGGTGCCACTACCCAACAGGAATCCTTTTTTTTGGCCCCTTTCATACATTTTCTGTCTTCCTTCTTCCTGTTGCTACACTTGCTCAGTAGCTGTAGTACATACAAAATGTCTTATGTTGTTGCCTCTCTTCGAAGGCATTGTCTTCGGAATGTATTGTAACTGGCTATCCTTTTCACTTTTTCTTTATTTTGTTCTTGGGATGTGAGCAATACCAGAAAGGCCACATTTATTGTCCATCTCGAGCTGCCCTGAGAAGGTAGTGGTAGGCCTTCTCCTTGAACCATTGCCGTCCCTATGGTGATGCTGCTCCCACAATGGTGATAGATAGGGAATTCCAGAATTTTGTCTCAGTGGCAATGGAGTGTGTGAATCCAAGTCAGGATGGTGTGTGACTTGGAGGCAAATTTGTAGGTGATGGCATTCCCATGATGCTGCTGCTTTTGTCCTTCTCGGTGGCAGTGGTTGTGAGGCTGGAAGGGCTGTCAAAGTAAGCTTGATAAGCTGCGGCAGGACATCCTGCAGATAGTACATACCGCAGCCACAGTACACCAGTAGTGGAGGGAATCAATATTAAGTTTAGTGCTTGATGCACCAATGAAGCAAACTGCTTTGTTCTTTTGTGGTTACACTCATCCAGGTGAATAGCATTCCATCACACCCCTGACCTTAACCTTGCAGACGGTGGAGAGACACTGAGGGGTCAGAAGGTGAGCCACTAATTGCAAAGTATCCAGCCCCTCCTCTTCTCTTGTGGCCGCAATAGTGAAACGGCTGGTCCAGTTCAGCTTCTGGTCAATGGTGACCCCAAGTTGTTGACGATGGGGGAATTAGCGATTGTGGTGTTGTTGAAGGCCACTGGTAGATGGTTGGGCCTTTTCTTGTTGAAAATGGGAATTTCTAGTAATTAAGTGGCACAAGTGTTACCTGCCATTTGTCACCCCAAACCTGGATGTTATCCAGGTTCTGCTGCAGGCTGGCATGGTCTGGTTCATTATTGATTTCAATAGGAAGAAAATCAGGCAGGTGGCAATCCGCTCCGCCAGGTTATTGCCTAGATGGTGGAGATGAAAATTACCCCCCACAGTAAACCAAGTGTTGTGCAGTAAAATCAAATCTTCTGCATGGCAGCACCAAGGAATGAAAAAATACTTTGCAAGATGTTCAGTGCACAAGTATAAAAAGGTTCCTGTCAGGAAAATTGCAACTGGAAAGGCAGCCCAAAAGCCACAGACTGTCTTTAAAAAGCAGTGCAGAGCATGCCTCTCCTGCTGTTTTTATGGGTGAGGTTAACACTGTGGGCGGGCCCTTGTCCAAACTGATGAAATTCAGCGTGAGACCATTGTTACAAATTTTCTTCATCTAACTTGGGCATATGCATGCCAGAAACGTGTTCTCCACCCCCTCCCCCAAATATTATTATTCTTTACTGTGGACAGTGTTTGTTGGGAAGGGCTGTGAAAGGTAACAGTGATGGGTGGAGGCTGAAAGATGACCGTTCAGTATCAGTTGTAATAATGAGATTCATGATCTTTGCGAGGACAACTCGTGCGCTTTCATTGGAATGACAATGTTGCTGGCAGGCCAGATGTGTCCACTGGAAGCAGTTCTTAGTCACAAATCTCCCTGCACATCCGATTCCTTTATGTCGACCTCCTCTTCGTCTCCTGGGGACGTGCAGTCCACATTAGGGTTGCCCACCCTCCAGGATTACCCTGGTGTCTCCATGAATTAGATTAATCTCCAGGACACTGCTGCAAGCAACCCAGGAGAAAAATCATATGGGGCAATAAAAAATTGTGTTTTCAAAAAAAAATTCTTTGAACATTTGGTTATTAGTTATAAAAATATCTGAGATGGGAGAAAAGACTGACTGACAGTCAAGAATCATCCAATCGGGTAATGAAGAGTCTGTTCGCTTTCCAATTGGCTTGGAAAGGCAGTGCACCACAAATATGGATGTGTTGGGTGACCAATGGCAGGAGTGTGGGGGCGGGGCTGTTGGAGGCAGGATGTCATGTGATGACACCTCCAGGAATATGTCCAACCAAATTTGTCAACCCTAGGCACAAGGACTTCCTCTTTTCCTACTGCATGCTTTATCCTTTTTTGATGGCAAAAGAGTGCAGCATTCAGCAGACAGAAATTACTTTGGAGGTCTTGGTTGGATTGTACAGCAACGCCCCACCTGAGCTGTCCAAACAATGGAATTATTGCTTTAGCGTACCTATTGTTTTCTCCATAACAATTTTGGTTCTGGCAAGGACCTTATTGTATTTGGACTCTGCTGTTGCTTGGAGCCATGAATTTAAAAAGTAGCCTTGGTCTCCCAAAAGCCATCTGTTCATTCTCAAATGAAACCTTAAATAATGCAGGCACTGTAGACTATTGCAAAATAAGCACATTATGAAAGCTCCTGGATTTTGGGTATTAACATGTGGTATCATGTTTCTGTTGTCAGATACTACCTGAACAATTCTGAAGTGTTCATGTATGCATTGAGATTACTGTATAAAGTCCCATAGCTTTATAGATGACACATGAGTCACTTATTTTATGCAAGTATCATGCTGATGTCCCCTGCAGTTGCCTGCAAGAATCTGTAGAATAGAAGCTTAATGCCAGTGTGACTGTAACTACCAAGGGAAGAGCCATCCCAGTCCTCGAAGTTGACAGTAGGCCAGCCTGTCACAGATGGTATAGCTCGGTCACTGCCTTTGCAGTGAAGTGGAGATGGTGAAGAGAGGTTTCTTCTAACATACACAGATGTGAATGATGCAGTCTATGAATACAGCTCCTTGGGTAATGATGGGTGTGCATATAACGTCTATGATGTTGTTGGGCCTGAAGATTTTAGCCCCCTCATAAAATCATCCTCCTCACCCAATTTTTGTACCACAATTGGAATACCAAAGGGATTTCCATTTTCAAAGCGTTCTTACTGCAACCTGTAATGCAGCGGTAATTGAAAAGACTGCAGAAGTCTGACCTAGCAAAGTGGAATGTCAATGCAAAATGCACAGACCAAAGCTAAATGCTAAATCTAAAAGTACATAAATGCTTAATGCAAATAAACAACAGCTTTCCATCAACTCCAATAACAATTATCTTGCATTAAGGATTATACTAAACCAAGCCAGATGAGGGCAAATGGAGTGAAGATACAGATCAGTCATTATCTAATTAAATTGCAGAACAGGCTCGAGGGGCTGAATGACCTGCTCCTGTTCCTATGTTCCTAGTAGTACAGTCATGCATCTAGTTTATATGGCCAAGTTACACGCTGGGGGCAGAGTTTGCCAAAAACAGGTGAAATTTGGCAAGGGACCTACTGAACATAATTATTCTATTTAGATGAAGCATGGTCTCTTCTCACCCAGCAAATTCCAAGGCTGCAAATTTCAGAATGCTACAAGATCATGTACCCAATCTTGCCTGCCCACAGTGAGCCTCTATGCCACCAGTGGAGCCTGGTAAAATCAGTGCCAAAGAAGAGGTACAAGAAAAATATTTTGCATTCTCTTTTCTATTAAGGATGAGACATGTTGGTGCCAAAATTATACTGATCAGCACAAATAGCCAGTCTGAATGTATAATAATAATAATCAGTGACTTGAAATAAGTCTTTCTCCCAAAGGCCATATAATAAGTTCCAAACATAAACACTGCACAGGTAATTAATGTAGACGTACAATAGAATTATCTAATGACCTTTTTCTCTTTCAATATTACCTAAATGTGGGTGGGATATAATAAATTAGTTTGAACATGTTTATTAAGCTTACAGAGTGCTGTGAGGGTAAGAAGAGCATTGTGGTGGTCTTCTGTCACCCCTGGCCAGTAGATTAAGTACCTTATTAATAAGCTTTCCACATGAGTTAGCTAAACTCACCTTGGGAACAAAATATAAGCTGCAAACTTACAATGCGGTTAAACTACACATAGTAATTATTCCTCAATTTCTTACCCACAAGTGATGACCTTTTCATTGAAATATAATGGGCCAGATTTTGCTGTCAAAATAACGGTTAGGATAATGGCGCTCGCAGTTATTTATACGCAAATGGTACAGCAACATCAGACGAGGTTAAACACGGATATCCAGAAGTTGCTGTCAAAGTTGCATCCCTCCACTGTTAGCGTCGCGAAAATGGCATCTCACTGTCTGTCTCACCATTGAAATGCATCGAACGGCGTGAAGTTGCTGTATTTGTGCGGTAGATACAAACTAAACTCGCCACAGACAGTTAAGTCTTGTCATTTCAAGTGTAACGATGTGATAAGTGTTAATTACTGCCAATCAACCTCTCTGGCACTGAAAATTAACAATTACAGGTGTGGAGTCTCATTCCTTCAGGTTTTAATTGTTGTTGGATATTTTAAAAATGTAAAATTTGAAATTTGAAATGTCTTTTTTACTTTTCCTTTCTGTCTCTTTTTTCTCTCTCTTAATCCAATCTTTCTTTCCCTCTCTTTATTTCTCTTTCTGTACCTGATTTGACATTGAATTCACCCACTCTAACTTACACTTCCTTCTCAGTCCTTGCGCTGTTAATTTCAATCTGATTGGTTAAGGAGATGCCCAGTTGCTTGCCCTGTTCACTCAAGTCCCAGATGCCCCGTTTCCCTCACTGCAACGTTATCAGCTCGCACTTTCAGCAACTTGCCATGCAAATAATTTAAAAACCTAAACATGCAAGGGCAAATCTAACTAACGGCAGACGCCACCAGATGCCCTGCTACAACAAAATTTGGCCCATTGCTTATTTCACAACTGTAAATGATTAGTTACCAAACTTTTCAAAAGGAGTAAAATAAACTAATTGGGGTTGAATTTGACTCCCTTCACCCAGCATTAATGGGGCGGTAACGGCCTCAAAATGGGGTCGGTAGACTGACCGCCCGTTAACGCCAGCGATATGGCTGACGCTATTTTGAAAGGGGCCTACCTGTTTCAGGCAATACTCCCCTTTTAATATGGAAATCAGGGTCCTAGGATGTACATAGGATCCTCCAATTGCCATTTTAGGTCAGAGCCTGCTCCGTGCGCACTCCAACCAGTTCCACGGGCGATGGAACCTAAGAGGCCCGACAAAGGTAAGTGTCAAATTATTTTTGTGGGTCCTGGAGGAGCAGCTTCTCCAAAGCCCACAAAAATAACCTGGGCCGCTGCCACCCCTGGACCCACACCCTCCGCGATTGTGACCTCGCCCCCAGCAACTTATCTTGCTGGCGGCTACCTCAAGACCTCAATCTGGCGAGCTGCACCGGGATGCTCGTTTGGTGCCCTGCAGCTCACCTGCCAAATTTAACTGAGGCCAGGTCCTCAAAATCTCGGGGGCCTCTTTGCCGCTCGAGCGGGCAGCTGGCCAGCCCACTCCACTGGTCAGTCGCCCAAAAGTCAAAATCGACCCTGTTATTTTTTTTAATTGTGTTTGTGTTAAGTTGTATTACTAGATTTATGGAAACCTTTTGCTGCAAATTTTGGCAGAACTCTTTTTAAATGCACATTATGATGCCTGGAAGCATTTAGGATTGAGCATCAGAAATTACCCCACAAGGGTCACTATATTAATATGTTAAAATTTCTAAACACATGTCCAGGTCAAGTAAAAATAATGTAAACATGTGTAGAGTAGGAAATCTGAATTTGCACTATAAGACTGCATAACAGCACCCCTGGTGGCCAAGTGGATAAAAGAGTCATGTAATGTAGCACGAAGTTATACAGAAGGGGGTAAATTTTAACATAGAGGCGGGATCAATACGTAGGTGAGAAACCAGGAAAAATCTTTCATGCATTTCTCGAGCGATCGCGACTCAATCGAAGGCCCTTAATGTGACGTCCAGGTTTTGCATCTACAAGCTGTGCAGCATACATTCTGCACACCCGAATGACGTGCTGGCAGCTGGAGTATTTACAGGGTCATTGCAATCATGGATTTTAAGGGAGAAAGGAGCAATTTAAAGAAATGGAACAACAAAGGACAAAGCCATCAAGAAGGCCTGGCTCGAGGTGGCAGAGGAGGTGAGCAGCAGGAGCACTGTGCCAAAGTCAAGGCCAACCGCAACATCGTCATTAAACCAGCGGACAAAGGAGGAGCCATTGTCATACAGAACAGAACGGACTATTGCAAAGAAGCATACCGACAACTGGACAACCAGGAACACTACAGACGGTTATCTGCAGATCCGACCAAAGAACACACCCACCAGCTCAACAAACTGATCAAGACCTTCGATCCAAACCTTCAAAGCATCCTACGCACTCTCATCCCACGTACTCCCCGCGTGGGAGACTTCTACTGCCTTCCAAAGATACACAAAGCCAACACACCTGGACGTCCTATCGTATCAGGCAACGGAACCCTGTGTGAGAACCTCTCTGGATACGTCGAGGGCATCCTGAAACCCATCGTACAGGGAACCCCCAGCTTCTGTCGCGACACTACAGACTTCCTACAAAAACTCAGCACCCACGGACCAGTTGAACCAGGAACACTTCTCACCACGATGGACGACTCGGCACTCTACACCAGTATCCCCCACGATGATGGCATCGCTGCAACAGCCTCAGTACTCAACACCAACAACAGCCAATCTCCAGACGCCATCCTACAACTCATCCGCTTCATCCTGGATCACAATGTCTTCACCTTCGATAACCAGTTCTTTACCCAAACACACGGAACAGCCATGGGGACCAAATTCGCACCCCAATACGCCAACATTTTCATGCACAAGTTCGAACACGACTTCTTCACTGCACAGGACCTCCAACCAACGCTATACACCAGATACATCGACGACATTTTCTTCCTATGGACCCACGGCGAAGAATCACTGAAGAGACTACACGATAACATCAACAAGTTCCATCCCACCATCAAACTCACCATGGACTACTCCTCAGAATCGGTTTCTTTCTTGGACACACAAATCTCCATCAAAGACGGGCACCTCAGCACCTCACTCTACCGCAAGCCCACGGACAACCTCACGATGCTCCACTTTTCCAGCTTCCACCCTAACCACGTCAAAGAGGCCATCCCCTATGGACAGGCCCTACGAATACACAGGATCTGCTCAGACGAGGAGGAACGCGAAGGACATCTACAGATGCTGAAAGACGCCCTCGTAAGAACGGGATATGACGCTCGACTTGTCGATCGACAGTTCCGACGAGCCACAGCGAAGAATCACATAGACCTCCTCAGAAGACAAACACGGGACGCAACCAACAGAGTACCCTTCGTCGTCCAGTACTTCCCCGGAGCAGAGAAACTACGCCATGTTCTCCGCAGCCTTCAACATGTCATCGATGACGACGAACACCTCGCTAAGGCCATCCCCACGCCTCCACTACTCGCCTTCAAACAGCCACCCAACCTCAAACAGACCATTGTTCGCAGCAAATTACCCAGCTTTCAGGAGAACACGTTCCACAACACCACACACCCCTGCCACGGCAACCTCTGCAAGACATGCCAGATCATCGACACAGATACCACCATCACACGAGAGGACACCACCCACCAGGAAAGGATGCCCCGGAGCATGGTACATTGGCGAGACCATGCAGACACTGCGACAACAGATGAACGGACACCACGCAACAATCGCCAGACAGGAGGGTTCCCTCCCAGTCAGGGAACACTTTAGCAGTCAAGGACATTCAGCCACCGATCTTCGGGTAAGCGTTCTCCAAGGCGGCCTTCGAGACACACGACAACGCAAAATCGTCAAGCAGAAATTGATAGCCAAGTTCCGCACCCATGAGCATGGCCTCAACCGGGATCTTGGGTTCATGTCACGCTACACGTAACCCCACCAGCAGGGGGAAAAAAAAGTTATCTGTTTTTAATACAACTGGAAATTCTCTCTCTCGCTCTCTCTGCCTTTCGGGTCTCTTTCTCTCTGTCTGTGTAATTTCACACATTGTGTATTCAGTATACTGGGACCTACTGTTTTCTGTGGCTAACCTGTCTGAACACCAACGACACCTTTGATTGGTGTGATGGTGTCCCAGCCTAATATAAGATATGCGATTTGAGAACCTCTCATTCACTACTCACCTGACGAAGGAGATAATCTCCGAAAGCTTGTGATTTTAAAATAAAATTGTTGGACTATAACCTGGTGTTGTAAGATTACTTACCAAAGTCAAGGGTGCAGTGCAGGAATCGCTTTAATGATCTAACCAGATCAGGAAAAGTGAGTACAGTGACTAATTCATCCACATCCTGTGGTGCACATCACCCTCCTCCTCTCACTCTGTCTTGCCAAGCCTCCTCCATCACCTCACTCCTCACACCCACTTATGTCTCATTATCAATTTACCGTCATTTTCTATGCACTTCCTCATTTCCCCATTTGTGAGCCCACCACTTCCACTCACCCTAATCCTGATGCAATGTTATGAATCTGTCTGATAGTCACCCTCTGATGTATCTCATTCATGGGCAGCCTCACCCAAAGCATTGCATCCATCGGGTTATCCCATCATCCTCACTCACTCACACGTCTGTTCTTTCTACCCTTATAGCAGAATAAAGCGCAAAATGCGTGGGAGAGGAGTAAGACTGGAGGGGGGCCACCACAAACAGTGGCCCTGACAGCAGCAGAGGAGGAGGCCTTGGAACTCAGCCGGACGCAAGAATGCCTGGCCAGCGGAGATGCCGAGGCTGGCACCCCTCAAACGTCTGGTAACAGAACTTTAACATCTCTCACACACAACATGAATTGATGTTATCAATGATTGACCTGTTGCACACGTCAGAATGCTCATTGCAACATCACTTCTGCGATGAACCTTAATATTGCTGTATGTTCTCTTCCAGGGACTTCAAGGAGTGCTTAAGAGGCCCACGACGTAGACGAGAGCGATTCCTCAGAGGAGCTCCGTGCCTCTGAGGGTGCACCATAACACTATAGCGAGCCATGCACCAGCACAGATACTCATGCCTCGGTGGGTCCTATTAGAAAGTTGGTTGGGCTGTCACCTGGTGAGTCTCTGCACACAAGTGAGCTTGAGCAGACACTGGTGGCAGGGGCAGCTGTGGAGAGCCTGTGTCGGTGGATGCACTTCTGTCCAAGCTCTGCTCAGTTGGACACAGATGCTGAACCCCGAGGGCCATCCTTCAAAAGGAGAATGATAGAGGTACAGATGCACCTTTGCGACATACTGGAAGATGTGCCACACTCACTCTCCATAACAGCAGAGAAGATGGAGGAGTCCACCTCCAGCATTAGTGGACTGGTGCACAGTTAAGTGCAGGAACGTCTGCAATGGAGAGAATGGTAGCCTCCTTTGCATTTCAAGGACGGCTTACAAATGAGTCCGTTCAGGCCCTGACAACAGCCATGCAGACTCAAGGTGAACAACATTCTGCCGCCTTAAACAGGCAGGTAGATACGTTGGCAGTGGCCTTACAAGGCCTTACAAGCAGTTGTTTAGCAGACTGGTAGGAGTGATGTGGCCCTGGCCCAGGAGAGGGATGATGGTGAAAGGGGACATGATAGTGGAGTCTCCATTCAAAGCACTCCCACATATCACCCGTTGCCCCCCCCCAACCAGTAAACGCAATGCCACCTCCTCTCCAGATGGCCGAGTCTACCCCTGCACAGGTGCAGGTGGAGCAGTCTTTGGCGGTGCCCTCTCAGGCTCCAAAACCCAAAGTGGATAGGTCAAGAGCATCTCAGCAGTCAGGGCAGTGATCTGAGCAACCTGCCTCTACCTCTGCTGAAGCCACAGGGGATGCATCATGTAGAAGTAGTGGGAAGAGGAAGACAAAGGTTTTGTGATCACCAATGGTATGCAAAAGAGTGTCTGATGCAATGTCATGTTTTTCATTTATAATTGTTTTTTCTTACCTGCAAATTAAATGTTATAATTTTCACCACCACTGGCACGTCTTGTCCATTCTTGAGTCCCTTTCGTGAAAGTGCCTTTGCATGTCCCTCATCATGAATGGCGAGACTTGATGCCACTTATTGTCCGTGTGGGACTGTTTTGTGCAAAGAAGGGGGGGGGCAGGGGTTGGGGCGGTTGGTGTTAGTGGTGGTAGTGGTCGTTCCAGGTGGTCTAAGTACTTAACTGTCTTCTCTTTGCAGATCTCCTAATTAGAATCTATCAAATATGAGTGACTCCCTAGCATCACGAGCAGCCAGGTGAGCCGCTGCTCTGCCGATGGGTTGCCTATCATCCTGCACCTCCTCGCCTTCTTCAATGTTGATGGCAGGTTCGGATGCTTCATGAGCGCATGGGACCTCATCTACCTGTAACCCACTCTGTTAAGCGATGTTGTGCAGGACGCAACACACGACTATTATTCTACACACCCTCACCGGTGAATACTGAAGGGATCCCCCAGATTGATCCAGGCACCTGAGTCATTTCTTGAGCATTCCTATGGCTTGTTCAATGACAGACTGATGGTGATGTGACTCTTGTTGTACCGCTGCTGTGCCTTGCTGGTGGGGTTTCTCACAGGTGTCATGACCCATGTCTGCAGGGGGTATCCCTTGTCTCCAAAGAACCAGCCCTTAAGTCTGTTTTGTGCATGGAAGAGGGCTGGGATGTTGGATTCGTGCAAAATGAAGGAATCATGGCAGCTGCCAGGGTATTTGACACACATCTGCAGAAACCTCCTCTAGTGGTTGCAAAGCAACTGCGCATTGATGGAATGATATCCCTTTCGGTTGATGAACAGTCCTGGCTCATGTGCAGGTCCTCTGATTGCTACGTATGTGCAATCAATTGCGCCCTATACCAATGGGAAGCCAGCCAGACAGTGGAAACCTACTGCCCTCTCAGTCTGGCTGATGTCGTCAATGGGGAAGTTGACGTAGTCAGACGCCCTGGCAAAAGAGCCATCCGTGATTTGGCGTGTACACTTATGTGCAGACGACTGAGAGATCCTGGTGATGTCACCGGTGGCGCCCTGTCAAGGCAAACAAATTAAGGGCAGTGGTAACTTTGACTGCGATGGGCAATGCGAGGCCACCAGGCCACCAGGTGGGAGCAGCTCTGCATGAAGGAGTCTGCAGATGTCAGTGACTACCTGGCGACCCAATCTGAGCCTTTGTAGGCACTGCTCCTCAAGAAGGCCCTGGGAGCTCAGCCTTTGTCTGTAGACCCTCTTACAATGGTAGTACCTCCTGCGACCACAGCCCCTCCGTTGATCCTCTCTCTGCTCTTCTCCAGGTCCTTGTGACACAACTCTGTCTTGTGGAGCTGCAACTCTCAGAACTGCACGCCGTGCCTGGCGCGGATGGTAATGTGCCTCCTCCTGAATAAATTCATTGCGCCCCCATCCTGATGGTGTCAATTTGAGGGAGTCCAAAAAGTAGGTAAATATATCTGAATGCAAGAATTCTGAGCGTGAACAAAGAAATCTGTCTGAACACAAAGAGCTCCCAGCCAAAGTTTTGTCTGAGAGAACTGAGTGCCCTGCTGCAAAAACTCACCTTTTCTTCACGTGTCAATCACTGGTTTAAAGATCCAAATAGGCGCCAGCTGCAACTCGCCTCTGTTTCCATGGCGTGTTTCAGAGGCCTCGGGAGACATATTCAGGAACAGTTAATATGGCTGATGTAACTCAATACACAAAAATTTAACTTCCTTAAGTAGTTTAAATAGCTCAATTGGCCCTAAAGCCGGCGGGACTTCCGGGTTTCAGAAGCATGCGTGCACCCAGATGCGTCTGGGTCGAATCTTGAAGTCGGCGGGTTGGAGCCGGGATGCAGTCCCGCTCCCAAAACTGACAATTTTTACTACCCACCCGTTCTTTGGGGTTAAAATTTACCCCAAGGTCTCAGGTTCAATTTATATCTGTGGGGAGTAATCTTACGTCAGCCAAAGTAGAAGCTGAAGTGCTACAATAGATCTCATTTGGTCAATTATCAGCTTGGCTCAGTTGGTAACACTGATCAGAAGATTTAGGGGTTCAAGCCCCACACCAAGATTTTAGCCCATAATCTCAGGTGACTCCCTCCCTGCAGTAAAGAGAGAGTGCTGCATTGTCAGACATGCTGTAATTTGGATGAGATATTAAACTGAAGTCCTATACACCTATTCATGTGGATATTAAAGAACCCATGATAATATTCGAGGAAGAAAAGGGAGCTCTCCTGGTGTCCCAGCCAACAATCTTCCCTCAATTAACAGCACCAAAAGTAGCATAACTAGTAATTCAACTCATTGCTACATAACAGCAGTTACCGTCTTCAAAAATTAATTCATGTTTTTTTCAAATTTTGAGATTTTCTAAGAGTGTGCTAGTCTTTCTCAGTATCTCTGGGCTAGGAGGGGGAAGAATCAGTCTGGTTCCTCCTCCTGAGTGGAATCTGGATAAAAACAGGATTGGCTTGGCTGTGATGTTCTCCATGAGCAAATAACCTAGCAACAGTCATGCTCTAGGCTCACCTATGAACAACAGCCATTTTGGCATACTGGAGGTTGATGGCATTCATGTATCTGTACCCTCACTAAGAGCCAGAGCCTGGAGGAGGGGGAGAAAATTTAAAGTTAATGAATTATGGCCCTGAATTTCCAAGCTGTTTTCTGCGGATTTGCAGCTTTGAATTGGGGCAAGAACTTTTCCTGGTCAGCAGGCTGGGGCGGCTTATCCCCATGCACCTAATTAATATATATCACCACCATCACCATCACGGCCACCATCACCACCACCACTGTCACTGCCACCATCACTACCACCATAGGCACCATTACTGACACCATAACCGTCACCACCAATACCGCCACTGTCACCACCACCATCACCACCATCACCGGCACAGCCACGGCCACCTTCACCACCAACACCACAACCACCATCACCGGCACAGCCACCGTCAGCATCATCACCACCACCACCACAGCAACTTGCATTAGTACAGAAGCTCAAGAAGCTTTATACTCAAGAAGCTCGACACCATCCAGGACAACGCAGCCCACTTGATTGGCACCCCATCCACCACCCTAGACATTCACTCCCTTCACCACCGGTGCACCGTGGCTGCGGTGTGTACCATCCACAGGATGCACTGCAGCAACTCGCTAAGGCTTCCTCGACAGCACCTCCCACCTTCTACCACCTAGAAGGACAAGGGCAACAGGCACATGGGAACAACACCACCTGCATGTTCCCCACCGAGTCACACTCCATCCCGACTTGGAAATATATCGCTGTTCCTTCATCATCGCTGGGTCAAAATCCTGGAACTCCCAACCTAACAGCACTGTGGGAGAACCGTCACCACACGGACTGCAGCGGTTCAAGAAGGCGGCTCACCACCACCTTCTCAAGGGCAATTAGGGATGGGCAATAAATCCTGGCCTCGCCAGCGACGCCCACATCCCATGAACAAATTTTTAAAAATCTTTAAAATAGAAAAACGTCCTAAGCTGCTTCACAGAGGTGTATTTTAAAAAATAAATGCATAGAATGAAAAAAAGGAGATATCAGAAGGAGTGATTAAAAGCTTGCTCAAAGTGGTGGCTTTTAAGGAAGGTCTTAAAGGAGAGCCAGGTGGCGAGACAGAGGGGTTAAAGGAGGGAATTCTAGAGTGTACGGCCTTGGATTTGCTTCTGACTGCCTGTGAGATTGTGAGATCTCTGGGAGATTTTGGCCCTCCACCCACCCACATGGAGGGATTCTCAGGAGCAGATTTGCCAGTCAGACATGGCATACCTTTGTATGCTGTTATCATGGAGGAGAAAGATCAGGAGAGGAAGGTGGAACCGAGAGTGAGGCAACATTTAAGGAGGATGAACCCCTCAAGATATTACCCCTACAAAGCAAATGCAGGCAAGAAAGATCTTTGGGTTGACACGTATTAGAAGAGTATACTTCACCAAGGAGAAAATCGGAGAACTGTACACATGAGGACCTTAGGAATTACCAGATGAGGGCTTGCAGCCAAGGTCATCTGCCTGCACTACTGTGTCTATGGCTATGAAAGTGATATCTCCACTCATCTTTTATGCCACAGGCTCATTTCAGGTAGCTTTGGGGATCTCTATATCAGCTAGACTGCGTACGGGCATGCATTTATCAGGTGATTGATGCACATTCCACCAAAGGCAGATTAAAGATTTGAACACAGATACAGCCAACTGACAAGTAAGGCTCAAGCTTTTTGAAGATTGGCACCAAGCATGCTTTGCTGATGGACCCAATGTTGTAACCTCCAAAGAGGTCACATAGGCAATTCCATAATTCACTAGATGAACTTTAAAAGGGTGGTTCTCAATGAGGCCTGCATGCCTTGCAATGGTTTCATTATTCACGATGCCCACCCTGTGAGCTTTGACATTATTGGAAGAGAATGGGGATGAGGGCATTAGCAAGGAGAGGGAGGTTGTTCTAATCTGCAGCTTCCTGGTCTGACTTTGATCCCTTCTTGAAGAAGCTACGTTACTATTTTGTAACTGATCTTGATTTGGGTGAATGCATTGTTGCAATTTGTTGAAAGTTTGAAATCTGGTCTTGTGATTTCAGATGTATTTTAGGCAAACTTGATGTTCAATAATTCCACCTCATCTGTAATGTGTAGCAACTGACTGTCCTTCTCAAGAGGATGGTGAGATTGAGCAGATTTATGCATCTTTCACCAGTCCTTACAATTTGTCTGAAAATTATGTAGTCTGAGCAGATCTAGGACTAATGCATCCACCAAGCTGATGATGTGATATTTCATAGAGTTACCTTTGTCATTTTGACTGCCTGCTCTTCTCCATCTGCCAATGAACTTCTGTTTTTTGGCCAATTCTGCATGATACCTTTGATTAAACCAGCCCTATGAGTCAGTTCTGAAGTGTAGCTGTTTGGATGGGATGTGACGCTCTGCGTCATTATATATGAGCTACTTAGCTTGACCTAAAGTCTAGAGTCCCGATTTTAACACTGCCCACCCGGCAGGAACAGTGCGGGCGGGGTTTAAAATGGCGTCCGAGCAGATACTGCAGCGTTACCGACCAACTCCCCCCTCCTCGGTCCAGCTATTTTAACTGTCAGGCTTTCAAGAGCATGGAGGACACCCGCCACAGGCATGCGGGGGCCTCACAAATATTAAAACGTCTGATGACGCAATTCAGACCCTGGTGTAATTTTAACTGTGAGATGCAAGCAGCATTGGACCTGAAGAGCCCAAGGGAGTAAGTTTTTTAAAGGTTCCTTGTGGCCCAGGAAGAGCAAGAATGCTCCTCCTGGCCCAACGAGGAAACCTTGGGCATCCTCTACCCCGGGCTTGTAATGGGGTCATTCTTACCCATGCTGCTTAGTGTAAGTACAACATATAAAAATACTCTTATATGTGTAACTAGCTAAATTTGTATCAGGTGCAAGACCAGGCCACATATTGATCAGCTTACTTAACTGTTTAGGGGCCTGTAAAGTGTAAGAATTTCATATTTTATTACTACTGCAAATATTAAGTCAATAATGTTGCTGTTGATCTGACAGAACAAGAAAAAATAAGAAATAAGAAGAAAAAAATGTAAACTGGTCTTTTCTAACAAGGGTTCTACACATAAAATGCTAACCTTTTCTGTTCAGGTGCTTAGGATTTGCTGTGCATTTCCACCATTTTCCATTTTCATTTAAGAGAATGTATAAATTATCAATCGAAACTAAAAAAAACTCAAACAAAACCACAGAAAATAATGAAAAGCAAATCTTGTAAACCACTACACTGAAAACAAAAGTATAGATGAAACACAGTTGCTCATAGTGTAAAGTTTTGCCTTTGCAGCCCTTTGTACTCCAGATTAGGTTTCAGTTTTCATTAAAAGATCTCTCTAGTTTTGGTTAATGCTTGTTAATTTTGGACCTTTGACTTTTAGGCTAGTGCTTGCAGTCCAAGATAAATCACCTCCTTACATCTTTATTATCTATTTCTCTTAGTCAAAGCATCACAGCCTGTAAGTCCTGGGGCGAATAAGGGGCAAGACGGACCTTCTGCCTGTCCACTGAAGGATCCTTGGCCCCATCTGAAATTCCAGGGCCAGGATAATTTGCATCACGTGGGAGGTCAGCATAGAGGGGGTGCAAGATGTGCCCATTGCAGAAATTGTATTTTAGGGCTCTATTGAGTGCTGATGTGTGCTAGAGTACTGGAGAGTCGCCAATGTACCACCCATTTTTAAAAAGGGAGACAGAACTAATCCGGTTAATTACAGGCTAGTTAGCTTAACATCTGCAGTAGGGATAATTTTGGAGTCTTTAAGGAAGAAATTACCACGTATCTAGATAAAAGTAGACAGCTGAGATTTTGTGCTTGAAAAACTTCATAGAGTTTTTTGAGGAGTGTATATCAATGATTTGGTTCGAGATTTAGAGAGAGTGGTGTCGAAATTAGATGATGATAGCAAAATAGGAGGTATAGTTAATTATTTAGAAGACCAAAGGCAACTGCAAAAAGATATTGATAAGGTGGTGGAATGGGCTCAAGTGTTAGTTGGAATTCAATGTCAATAAGTATGAGGTGATGCATTTTGGTAAAAAAAATAACAGTCGCAATTAAAAGTAATAGTTATAAGTAGTGGTTGTTGGAGGCCAATCATCTCAGCCCCAGGATATTGCTGCAGGAGTTCCTCAGGGCAGTGTCCTAGGCCCAACCATGTTCAGCTGCTTCATCAATGACCTTCCCTCCATCATAAGGTCAGAAATGGGGATGTTCACTGATGATTGGACAGTGTTCACTTCCATTCGCAACCCCTCAGATAATGAAGCAGTCCGAGCCCGCGTGCAGCAAGACCTGGACAACATCCAGGCTTGGGCTTATAAGTGGCAAGTAGCATTCGCGCCAGACAAGTGCCAGGCAATGACCATCTCCAACAAGAGAGAGTCTAACCACCTCCACTTGACATTCAATGGCATTACCATCGCCGAATCCCCCACCATCAACGTCCTGGGGGTCACCATTGACCAGAAATTTAACTGGACCAGCCACATAAATACTGTGGCTACAAGAGCAGGTCTGAGGCTGGGTATTCTGCGGCGAGTGACTCACCTCCTGACTCCCCAAAGCCTTTCCACCATCTACAAGGCACAAGTCAGGAGTGTGATGGAATACTCTCCACTTACCTGGATGAGTGCAGCTCCAACAACACTCAAGAAGTTCGACACCATCCAGGACAAAGCAGCCCGCTTGATTGTCACCCCATCCACCATCCTAAACATTCACCCCCTTCACCACTGGTGCACAGTGGCTGCAGCGTGTACCATCCACAGGATGCACTGTAGAACCTCGCCAAGGCTTCTTCGACAGCACCTCCCAAACCCGCGACCTCTACCATCGAGAAGGACAAGAGCAGCAGGTACATGGGAACAACACCACCGGCACGTTCCCCTCCAAGTCACACACCATCCCGACTTGGAAATATATTGCCATTCCTTCATCGTCGCTGGGTCAAAATCCTGGAACTTCCTTCCTAACAGCACTGTGGGAGAACCTTCACCACACGGACTGCAGCGTTTCAAGAAGGCGGCTCACCACCACCTTCTCAAGGGCAATTAGGGATGGGCAATAAATGCCGGCCTCGCCAGCGACGCCCACATCCCATGAACGAATAAAAAGACAAAAAAAAAGTAATTGGAACAACCTCCCTCTCCATGCCACTAATTATGGAAGTAGGCTCGATGATGTGGAAGAGCAGAGGGATTTGGGGGCATGGGTTCACAGAACATTAAAGGCTGAATCTCAGGTTGATAAGGCTCTGAAACTAAAATTCTAGTTTTATTGTCAAGCGGTACAGAATATAAAAGAGGTAAGGGGTATTGATGACCCTACATAAAACCTTAATAAGACCTCACTTAGAGTACTGTGTACAGTATTGGGCTCCACGCTGTAGGAAAGATATTGAGGCTTTAGAGAGGGTACAACACAGATTCACAAGGATGCTGCCTGGTATGAGGAAATACAAATACAAAGAAAGACTTGAAAAGTTGGCTCTTTTTCATTAGAACACAGATTACAGGGCAATATTATATAAATGTTTTAAATTATGAAAGGATGGGGCAAGATAGATAGAAGCAGACTGTTTCCAGTTGTTGAGGGGTCACAAACGAGGGAGCATTGATACAAGATTAAATGTAAGAGATTTAGAACAGAGGGCAGGGGAAACTATTCACACAGAGAGGCTGTGGAATTCACTTTCAGGGTTAGTGTTTGAGGCAGAAACTATATCAAAATTCAAGATAGGTGGAAAAAGGAAAAATGGTTGAAGGGATATGGGAACAGGGTGGGTAAATGTGATTAGAACTATTTTATCGTGTGGGGTGTGAATGCTAACAAGGACTGATTGGGCCGAATAACCTGTTTCATTGTTGTAACTTGTATGTATTTCTATGTAAAGATGGTGGAAGTGAATTTGAAAAGCACAGCTGCCAGAGTGGTAAGATTTCCAGAAGTTATATCTGATCTGATTTGGGTGATTTTTTCCTATTTTTTACTGGCCTCATCCACTTTCCCATCTGCTTCTGTGCCATAAACTGTGGGGCTTCCATTAACCCTTCACTTTTCAAACAAGGCACAATGGGTTGCCCATTGGGAATTCCCCTTATCTTCTTTTTGGAAAAAGAGGGATCACGGGGGACAACACTAATATAAGCCAATCAGCTGCACATAGATGCATTAAGCAAGTTATGGATGAATTATATGTTAGCACAAGTAATTTCATCCACATCCGTATAGACCACCACAACAGCATAAAAGGACACTGCAATTTTAGAGTGGCAGGATTCTCAAAGGTCTGGGGGTTCAGAGATTGTACCCTCATGGCCATATGTGTTCATCTGAAAAATGCATCACGATGTCAACATAAAAAGATTCTACTCTCTGAATGTGCAGCTCATTTGAGACCAGAAGCTCCACATCATGCATTTGAATGCTCACTTCCCTAGTAGCTACCATGATGTTTTCATTCTAAGGCATTTCAGCAGGCCAGCACTCTTCCAACCTGAAAGGGATATTTTGGGGTGGCTCCTGAGAGGCTATCCTTTGCATACACGAGTAAGTAATGATACCTGTGCGGCACTCCCGAGATACAAGATGAGCAATGGTGTCCGAAGTAGCTATCAGAGATACAATTGAACATCCTTAATGCACGTTTCAGGAGCCAGAATCAATCAGGAGGCACTCCACAATACGAGTTGGCTGGGCTCTTAAGGATCAGAGTTGTGTGCTGCCTGCTGCACAATTTTGCCCTACAAAGAGGCCTGAAACATTTCCATATTTTTTGACCGTTTTTTGACTGAAAGGATTTTTAAAAAAACATTACTTTTAAATGTTGGGGTTGAAAAGCAAAGTGTATTTACACTAGCACCCAGATGAAAGACGGTTATTTTGCTAATGGCAGTTGTTTTTCCCAAAGACTGCAAATAATAAGCAATTTATTATCTGCCGGTAATTGGTAAATACCTCACACCCATTGTGTTGAAAAGTCTCTGATCTTGCGCGCTACGCAGGGGAGCTCTCTGGCTCGTCTTTCCTTCTGGCTGTGAATGCAGATAGATAAAAATACAGACAGAGACATAAGCAGGCAGTCAGATCCAATAAAAGCTGCAAAGCCAGTCAAGATTTAAACAGAAAGCGGTTCCTGGGCTCAGAAGGAGAATGCAGCAGGATAGTTAGGTGTTACTTTGTTTAAGCTAAGCAAGATTGATCTGGGGAAGTGCTCAGTACAAGTTGTACTGATTGAATTAAGTGCACCTGACCTTAACTGTTGCTCCGTAAAAAAAAGTACCTTAATGATTCATATTCTGGCTGTGCCTTACCAGGTGTTTTCTTGGTCCACCTTTGAAAACACTGGAGATGCAAGTAGGGACATGTGCAACAGACACAAATATCTAGTTCAGGTCACAGGCAGGTACGATTGTTATGCTCCTGGGCGACATTATTGTATACTTAGATATTGGGCAGTATAGGCACATCCCTAAACAAGGCCTTGAAGGAGAAAGGCGTCCAAGGTTAGCAGAAGGATCAGGTAGAGGAGCATCAGCAGCTGTAAGAGGATACGGAAGAGAACCCCTTGTCAGCTGCAAAAGGCACTCATGGTACTTTTATACAGGAAGCCTTCTCTTGACTTCACATCTGGTCAGTCCATTAACAGTTATTTCTACACCTTCCCCCTTCCCTTCACAAAGAAGCCATCATCTGCATCTTCTTCTCTATGCCTAATAACTCACCAAGGCCTCATTCATGCTACCTCATGAAGGCAACTTCCAGACCGTTCCAAAAGCAAAGTTTGCACACACAACAACTTTAGTACCACTATAATTTTATTGTCAACCTCTACTGTATGTGTGTACGTGCTAGTGCTTCTTACCACCATGCTTCCCCTTGGTGCCACCGCGTTATGTATGAGGTCTTAAACCTAATCTATTACTTCTTCTAGGTGCTGCTCAAATGCTAAGAGTGCGTGAGGTGACTAGCTGCTTTATGTCAATAAAAGCTTCTTGGGACTAAGCTAAGTTCTGAGATTGATCTTCTGCAGCCTGCAAGTCTTGTGCTGCTGAATGGGCAACCTGGCCATGCCTCCTTACTGCCACATGTGCAGGCTTGTGCTGCTATCCTGAAAGACAGCATTATCATTAGAGCATATTCTTGCTACGCCACTAGTATTGGGCACTGGCTCTGCATGCCCACGGAGGTCTGAGAAGGTAGACCTAATGGTACCAATGAGATCAGTGAAGAGCTGCTTCACGGCTGTGCAACCATTTGCCACTCTTGTTAAAGCTGGAAGGGATAGTCCTCTTCAATTTGGCATCCCAAACCTCTACTTCAGCAGTTTAAGTGTCAACTAAGGAAGCAGACTGACCCTTTTTCATGGCAGATGTCCGTGGAGCTGTTATGCACTCCACAGTGGACTGCACTGCAGTTAAATTGTCCTTCCATGTGCTGCACATGCTGCTAGAGGCCTCCTTCAATGAGCTGACATTTGTAGCACACTGTTCAAAAAGTTATCCAATGCTTGCGTAATTCCTGATGCTCTGCCAGGATTATTCTTTTAAATGTGAACTCATGAGCTGTAGATCCCCAGGTTCTTCAGCTTACAGGCGATGCCTCCTCATCCTCCGTCCAGAAACATCTTCCATCTCATGTGCCAGTACTAGCTGCTCTTGCTCACTTGTGCACTGCATGCCACCCAGTGAACACCCTCTGCCACACTCTCTGTCTATGTGGTAGCCTAGTGAGATGTGCACGGCATAGTCGAAGAGTGTGGTTGTTGTGTGAAAGGTGGTAGAGAAGTGGAGAAGTGAGGAAAGTAACAGGTGTAGAGTGTGTGAGTAGAAGCAGTGATTACACTTCAAAACTACTTCATTAGCTGTAAAGCGCTTTGTGACATCCTTAGTTTGTGAAAGACGTTATATGCAAGTCTTTCTTTTCTTAGATAGAGTGAAGTGAGGTGCAGTTATTGTAGGAGAGTGAAGGGAAGCAGGGGAGGGAAGGCTTGTGAGCAGTGGGGCATAGGTGGTGCAGAACTGAGGAGAAAGCAATGTGAGATGTGAGTGAGGAGTCCTACCTTAGCAACACAGGTGAGATCATTGTTCTTCTTGCAGCACTGCAGCCACATTCTGGGTGCAATGCTCTTGGCATTGACCTCTCCCACCTCTTGCCACTACTGCTTGTCACTTGTCTGGAGACTCTTTGGAAACCCCGGCGAGAACAGCACCTCACTCCTCTGGTGAACCACCTCCACAAGGACCCTCGGTGCAGTATCTGGGAACCAGGGGGACCAGACAGCAACTATTTCTGGCATGTCTGAAGTGTCCATGGCAGATTCCAATATTCTTCATCCAAAGTGCACCTCCCTTTTAAGAGGCAGGCTGCCTTTCATAGCATCATGGACACATTATTTTCAGGCCCCCGATTAGATGAGCTGCCAATGAATAGCGTGAGTAGTGCCGGCAGCCCACCTATTCAATGTTAATCATAGAATCACAGAATGATACAGCACAGCCTGTGCTGGTTCTTTGAAAGAGCTATCCAATTAGTCCCACTCCTCTGCTCTTTCCCCATAGCTCTGCAAATTTTTCCACTTCAAGTATTTATCTAATTCTCTTTTGAAAGTTACTATTGAATCTGCTTCCAGTGCCCTTCTAGGCAGTACATTCCAGATCATAGCAACTCGCTGCGTAAAAAATGTTTTCCTCATGTCGCCTCTGGTTCTTTTGCCAATTACCTTAAATCTGTGTTCTCTGGTTACCGACTCTTCTGCCAATGGAAACAGTTTCTCCTTATTTACTCTACCAAAATCGTTAATGATTTTGAACACCTCTATCAAATCTCCCCTTAACCTTCTCTGCTCTAAGGAAAACAATCCCAGATTCTCTAATCTTTCCACATAACTTAAGTGTTTCATCCCTGATACCATTCTAGTAAGTCTCCTCTACACCCTAAGGCCTTGACATCCTTCCTAAAGTGTGGTGCCCAGAATTGGACACAATACTCCAGCTGTGACCTAACCAGGATCCTGTACACCTTTTTAACAGCCTTCTCAACTCGTCCTGCCACCTTCAAAGACTTGTGTTTGTACACCCCCAGGTCTCTCTGTTCCTGCACCCCTTTAAAATTGTACCATTTACTTTATATTGCCTCTCCTCATTCTTCCTACCAAAATGAATCACTTCACACTTTTTTTTTTTTCGTTTATGGGATGTGGGCGTCGCTGTCAAGGCCAGCATTTATAGCCCATCCCTAATTGCCCTTCTCTGCCTTAAATTTCATCTGCCATGTGTCTGCCCATTTCACCAGTCTGTCTATGTCCTTCTGAAGTCTGTTACTATTCTCCTCACTGTTTACTACATTTCCTAGTTTCCTGTCATCTGCAAACTTTGAAATTATGCCCTGTATACTCAAGTCCAGGTCAGTAATGTATATCAAAAACAGCAGTGGGAGACACCACTGCACACTTCCCTACAGTCTGAAAAATAACCGTTCACCACTTCCCTCTGCTTTCTGTTAATGAGGCAATGGAACCAATTTCTCTACTTAACAGTGCCCACTTATTCAAGCGTGCACAGTGCTGATTTGGCACCTGAAAACAGACGCAGACCAATTTCCTCCCCATGCATTCTCAAAAGTTGTAGCTGAGTCCTCTTGCCTTGCCTAACCTGGGTAAGGTCATTAAACTTTTTCCAGCATTGAGTAATCATACAAGCGATGTTGAATTGGCACTCACTGCCTTGCCACCTCTTTCCACTAATCGGGAGAGATGTATAATGGGCAGCTGAATCGTTATCGTCCATTTTACACTATCGCCCAAAGTCAAAATTACCCCAAAGGAGCTGTCTTAATTCATTCACTGTTAGTGAAACTAGTATGAGTAATTAACTGTGACATTCCATACCAATATAAAATAATTTTGGCACCTTTCTAATTTCATCATTGTCTATTATACAGAAAGGAAAAGCGCTACTGGCATTACATCAAGGAATCATCAAAACTGCATAGAAACCATGAGCAACTATTGTCACCATTTTGGCCCGGAAATTGCTTATAAAATAACAGCAAGGCTAACAGAGCTCGCTGTTATTTCAGGGCAAAAAGAAGAGCAAGTCAAACCTGAAAATCCGGAAATTGCTCTACCATTCGCCCTGCTTGTTTGAAAGCATGACGTTAAAGAGATCTCGCCGACTGAATGAATGGACCACCACAAACTGGCTGCACTGCCTAGCTGGGAATGAACTAATCTCTCCATAAAAAAGGTGCGCTGTTTTCTTTTAAGTCTAATCTAATCTAACTTTTAACAACGTGGTAAGTATTAATGATTGCCAAACAACCTCTCTGGCACTAAAAATTAAATCATAAAAATGTGGAGTCTCATTCCTCCTGATATTAATTGTTGTTGGGGACATTTAAAAAAAATGTTTTAAATTTGAAATTGTTACTTTTTTACTTATTCTTTCTGTCTTTTTTACCTCTGTCTTTTAATCTTACCCTCACTTTATTTCGCTTTCTATACCTAATTTTATAGAGAATTTACTAATCCACCTGACACTTCCCGGTTCTTAGTCTACATGGCTTGTCAGTGATGCTTCCAACTGATTAGTTGAGGGAAAAGATAGATTTTTTTTCCCCACTATCATAGCTCAGAGAAGCCCAGGAAAGACCGTTGCACTTCTTGCAGGTCTCCAGTGAAGCAAGCTGGGGCCCAGAAGCCCCCGAAATGTTTGTGGGTGAGTTAGTTACTGACGTGTGGTGGACAATGTTGGTTCGCCGCTCAGTGCAATTTCCGGGCCTAAGAGCTTCACTTCAAAACTTCACTTGCACTAGACACTTCTCTTTAAAAATAAAAATATAAACCAGCAGATGGGGTTCATTTCATAGGTTTTTAGAAATAAATAAGATTGTGGAAATTACCTGAAAAAGACAAGCAAACATGGGTCCCTCCAGAATATAAGTTTCAGGGACAGGTACTGTTCTGATCTTATTTGTCCAGATGGAGTGAGTTGGCAGAGAAACAGGGTTAGGCAGCAAGGGGTCAGTAATATGCAGCTACAGTTCCTCGTGCTGACTTGTTTCCAAGACCACACACCTCATCCATGGATAAGCAGCATTCCTTTTATTTCCAAAAATCATTTTTAGTACAGTTTGATCAAAGAGGTGGGTTTTAAGGAGAGTTTTGAAAGAGGACAGGACTTGGATAGACGGAGGGGTTTAGGGAGGAATTTCAGAACATAGGCCCAGGTGGCTGAAGGCACAGCTGCCAATGGTGGAGAGAAGAGGATACACAAGAGCCCAGAGTCGGATGTACAGGAAAGTCAGGAGCGGTTGTAGGGCTGAAGTAGGTTACAGAGATAGGAAGGGGTGAGGCCATGAAGGGATTTAAATACAAGGATACGAATTTTAAATTTGAGATGTTGGAGGACCAGGAACCAATGTAGGTCAGGGAGGAGATGGGTGATGGGTGATGGGGACTTGGTGTGTGACAGGTTATGGACAGCATTTGGATGAGCTGATGTATACAGAGGGTGGAGGATCGGAAGCCGGCCAGGAAAGCAATAGAATAGTCGAGACTGGAAGAGACAAAGGCATGGGTGAGGGTTTCAGCAACAGACGGGCTGTGGTAGGGGTGGGAGGGCGACGTTATGGAATTGGAAATCGACGGTCTTTGTGATGGAGAGGTTATGGGGTCGGAAGCTCAGCTTGATGTCGAATAAGATGCTGAGAATGCAAACAGTCTGGTTCAGCCTGAGACAGTGGCCTGAATCAGTGACAAGCATATGGAGTTTGTGGTGGGGGCCAAAGACAATGGCTTCAGTTTTCCTAATGTTTAACTGGAGGAATTGCAACTCATCCAAGACTGGATGTTGAACAAGCAGTCTGACAACACAGAGACAGTGAAGGGGTCGAGAGAGCTGGTGGAGAGTGATTGCTGGGTGTCATCAGCGTACATTAAGATGGAGAGTGAAGTAGTCGAATCCAAAACTAGGGTCCTGAATCTAAATAAAGGAAATTATGAAAGTATGAGGTGCGAGTTGGCTAGGATAGATTGGGGAACTTTATTAAAAGGGATGACGCTGGATAGGCAATGGCTAATATTTAAAGAACGTGTGCAGGAATGACAACAATTACTCATTCCTGTCTGGCACAAAAATTAAACAGGAAAGGTGGCTCAACCGTGGCTTACAAAATAAATTAGGGATAGTATTGGATCCAAAGAGGAGACATATAAAATTGCCAGAAAAAGCGGCAAGCCTGAGGATTGGGAGCAATTTTGAATTCAGCAAAGGAGAACAAAGAGATTAAGAGGGGGAAAATGGAGTATGAGTGTAAACTAGCAGGGAACATAAAAACTGACTGTAAAAGCTTCTATAAATAGGTCAAGAGAAAAAGATTAGTGAAGACAAATGTAGGTCCCTTACAGTCAGAAATGGGGGAAATTATAATGGGGAACAAAGAAATGGCAGAACAATTAAACACACTTTGGTTCTGTCTTCACAAAGGTTGACACAAATAACCTCCTGGAAATGTTAGGGAACCAGGGTCTAGTGAGAGGGAGGAACTGAAGGAAATCAGTATTAGTAAAAAAATAGTGCTGGGGAAATTAATGGGGCTAAAGGCTGACAAATCCCCAGGGCCTGATAATCTACATCCCAGAGTACTAAAGGAAGTGGCCCTGGAAATAGTGGATGCATTGGCGGTCATCTTCCAAAATTCTATAGACTCTAGAACAGTTCCTACAGATTGGAGGGTGGCAAATGTAACCCCACTATTTAAAAAAGGAGGGAGAGAAAAAACAGGGAATTACAGACCAGTTAGCCTAACATCAGTAGTGGGGAAAATGCTAGAGTCTATCATAAAAGATGTGATAACAGAACACTTGGAAGGCATTAACAGGATTGGACAAAGTCAGTATGGGTTTATGAAAGGGAAATTATGCTTAACAAATCTATTGGAGTTTTTTGAGGATGTAACTAGTAGAATAGATAGGGAAGAACCAGTGGATGTGGTGTATTTGGATTTTCAGAAGTCTTTTGATAAGGTCCCACACAAGAGGTCAGTGTGCAAAATTAAAGCACATGGGATTGGTGGTAATATACTGGCATGGATTGAGAATTGGTTGACAGACAGGAAACAGAGAGTAGGAATAAATGGGTCTTTTTCCGGGTGGCAGGCAGTGACTAGTGGGGTATCGCAGGGATCAGTGCTTGGGCCCCAGCTATTCACAATATACATCAATGATTTGGATGAGGGAACTAAATGTAACATTTCCAAGTTTGCAGACGACACAAAGTTGGGGTGGAATGTGAGCTGTGAGGAGGATGCAAAGAGGCTCCAATGTGATTTAGACAAGTTGGGTGAGTGGGCAAGAACAAGGCAGATGCAGTATAACGTGGATAAATGTGAGGTTATCCATTTTGGTTGTAAAAACAGAAAAGAAGATTATTATCTGAATAGTGATAGATTGGGAAAAGGGGAGGTGCAACAAGACCTGGGTGTCCTTGTACACCAGTCGCTGAAAGCGAGCATTCAGGTGCAGCAAGCAGTTAGGAAGGCGAATGGTATGTTGGCCTTCATTGCAAGAGGATTTGAGTACAGGAGCAGGGATGTCTTACTGCAGTTATACAGGGCCTTGGTGAGACCACATCTGGAGTATTGTGTGCAGTTTTGGTCTTCTTATCTGAGAAAGGATGTCCTTGCCACGGAGGGAGTGCAACGAAGGTTTACCAGACTGACTCCTGGCATGGCGGGACTGACGTATGAGGAGAGATTGGGTCGACTAGGCCTATATTCACTAGAGTTTAGAAGAATGAGAGGTGATCTCATCGAAATATATAAAATTCTAACAGGACTAGACAGACTAGATGCAGGGAGGATGTTCCTGATGGCTGGGGATTCCAGAACCAGGGGTCACAGTCTCAGGATACAGGGTATGCCATTTAGAACCAAGATGAGGAGAAATTTCTTCACTCAGAGGGTGGTGAACCTGTGGAATTCTCTACCACAGAAGGCTGTGGAGGCCAAGTCATTAGATGTATTCAAGAAGAAGATAGATATATTTCTTAATGGTAAAGGGATCAAGGGATATGGGGAAAAAGCAGGAACAGGGTACTGAGTTAGACAATCAGCCATGATCATTTTGAATGGCGGAGCAGGCCCGAAGAGCCGAATGGCCTACTCTTGCTCCTATTTTCTATGTTTTTATGTTTCTATATTACATGCGTAAGCTGAGACCCATTTCTGTGGATGATGTCACCAAGGGGCAGCATGCAGATGAAGAAGCGGAGATGTCAGAACAAAGCCCATGAAAAACAGAATTACTCAGAATTACATTAGGTTAACAGCCATTCACAGGTCAATTACCTAGGATGTTTGTCCACATAAGTGCATCTGGCATTACAGTGAACTTCAAAAGAATTTCTCAGCCTTTCTATTTGTACTTGACCATGATGTCAAAATTGAGTACTGTAACAGCTAAATGGATAGGTGTCCAGAAACACTTCTGAGGATAATGCATATGAAGTTACCCTTTTGCATTCCAGCCTGTAACTATATTCCAATTGCTTGCAGAAACAGCCAGCAGAAAGCGGTATTAACCCTCTGCGTATATTGTGGGCAGAAATCAAGAAACTGACTTGCATTTATATAGCACCTTTCATGAGTTCAGGATGTCCCATAGTGCTTCAAAGCCAATGAAGTATTTTTGAAATATAGTGAATTTGTAATGTAGGAAACATGGTAACCAATTTGCACAGAGCAAGGTCCCACAAACGCCAATATGAAAATGACCAGATAATCTGTTGGTTGAGGGATAAATATTGGCCAGGACACCGGTGAGAACTCTGTCTTTGAAATAGTGCCATGGGACCTTTTATGTCCACCTGAGAAGGCAGACAGATTTGTACTTTTGCACCTCCGACATTTCAGCACTCCCTCAGAACTGCACTGGAGTGTCAGCCTAGATTTTGTGCTCAACTTTCTGGAGTGGGGTTTGAACCCACAACCTTCTGACCCAGAGGCGAAAGTGCTACCACTGAGATGAATGGATCAAACACAGACAAAATATTTCATTTTTATCACAGGCACATTAAAGGCAATGCAATGGCAGGAAAGAAAAATGACTGTGTACCTTTAAAACCTGCCCTCCTGACAGGCAATAACTCATTGGCCGTTAACACCATTTTAAATTAGTGAATTTAGCACTGAGTGGGAATGGGACGAAAAAATAACCAAATCATGGGTTGCTTCACTGTGCCCAACTTGAATGAAATCTGGATGCTTGGTGAGCGTCTCACACATTCTCTGTGAGAGCAAATGATGCCAGCGAACACCCAGATTTATACTTTTGCATAAAGCGGGTGGAGAGCTGGCGAGTTTGAAAACTGAAATTATCCTGTTATTCCCAGTGAAAGTATTTTTGCCAGAAGAAATTTCTACACTATGATGAGTATTAGGAGACATGGGTTAATATGTAGATTAAAAAACAGCAGAAGGATTTGGAAGAGAGCAACCAGAATGATTGAGGGGATGGACGGATTGGATTATGAGGAGCTATTATGTAAATTGGGTATGTCCTCGCTGGAAAAGAGAAGGTTGGGAGGTGATAGGATTGCTGTTTCTGGGATTCTAAAGGGACTAGATAATGTAGAGTATGACAAGATATTTCACCTTATCCAGATCAATAAAAGCACAGGACATGGCTTGATGGAGGCGTAAATTCAAAACTAATCTGCTGAAACATTATTATAAATGAGTGGTCAATCTTTGGAACACACTTGCCAGGGAGACAGTGGAATCAGCTAGAAATGATTCAATCAAATGCAAATTAGATAGATTTCTTTCAGAAAATAACACTTTGGGATACAGTATATGAGTAATTGGAGAAATGACATGTGGTAAATGTAGCAAGTTAGAACATAAGAACATAAGAAATAGGAGGAGGAGGCCATCCGGCCCCTCGAGCCTGCTCCGCCATTCAACAAGATCATGGCTGATCTTCTACCTCAACACCATTTTCCTGCACTATCCCCAAATCCCTTGATATCCAGAATATCTGGAAATCTATCGATCTCTGTTTTGAATGTACTCATTGACTGCCACAGCCCTCTGGGGTAGAGAATTCCAAAGATTCACCACCCTCTGAGTGAAGAAATTTCTCCTCATCTCAGTCCTAAATAAATCCTAAATGGCCTTATTCTGAGACTGTGACCCCTGGTTCTAGACTCCCCAGCCAGGGGAAACATCCTTCCTGCATCTGCCCTGTCGAGCCCTGTAAGAATTCTGTATGTTTCAATGAGATCACCTCTCATTCTTCTAAACTCAAGAAAATACAGGCCTAGTCTACTCAATCTCTCCTCATACGACAATCCCATCATCCCAGGAATCAGTCTGGTGACCCTTCATTGTACTCCCTCTATGGCAAGTATATCCTTTCTTAGGTAAGGAGACCAAAATTGTACACAATACACCAGGTGCGGTCTCACCAAGGCCCTACATAATTGCAGTAAGACATCTTTACTCCTGTACTCAAATTCTCTTGTAATAAAGGCCAACACACCATTTGCCTTCCTAATTGCTTGCTGCACCGACATGTTAGCTTTCAGTGACTCATGTACAAGGACACCCAGGTCCCTTTGAACATCAACATTTCCCTCTCTCTCACCATTTAAAAAATACTCTGCATTTCTGTTTTTCCTACCAAAGTGGATAACTTCACATTTTTCCACATTATATTCCATCTGCCATGTTCTTGCCCACTCACTTAGCCTGTCTATATCCCCTTGAAGCCTCTTTGCATCCTCCTCACAACTCACATTCCCACCTAGTTTTGTGTCATCAGCAAACTTGAAATATTACATGTGGTCCCCTCATCCAAATCATTGATATCGATTGTGAATAGCTGGGGCCCAAGCACCGATCCCTGCGGTACCCCACTAGTCACAGTCTGCCAACCTGAAAAAGACCCGTTTATTCCTACTCTCTGTTTTCTGTCTGTTAACCAATTCTCAATCCTTGCCAGTGTTGTGGGAAAAAATCACCACTCGGAGTCAGACTTAAAGATTCAACATGCAGTTTATTGGACAAAGCTTTGGGAGAAGACTGGACATTCCGCAATGCACGCAGATAACTTCTCAACTTTAAAATGGTTGTCATGCTTTTTTATACCTTTGAAATATAGATTTTCAGTAGATTTTACATCATTAATCTTGATTACACACATTAACCAATTAAGTCCGCACAGCAACAATGGACAGTTTACACATTAACCAATTAAGTCCGCATAGCAACAACGGCGTTGCCTTTAATTCAACAGTCCAAAATCCACGCTAACACCAGTATATTACCCCCAATTCCATGTGCTCTAACTTTGTTCACCATCCTCCTGTGTGGGACCTTATCGAAAGCCTTCTGAAAATCCAAATACGCCACATCCACTGGTTGCCCCTTATCTATTCTACTAGTTACATCCTCAAAGAACTCCAATAGGTTTGTCAAATATGATTTCCCTTTCATAAATCCATGTTGAGTCTGCCAAATCCTATTATTATTTTCTAAGTGTCCTTTTATCACATCCTTTATAATAGATTCTAGCATTTTCCCTACTACTGATGTCAGGCTAACAGGCCTGTAGTTCCCTGTTTTCTCTCTCCCTCCTTATTTAAATAGAGGGGTTAAATTTGCTACCCTCAATCTGCAGGAACCATTCCAGAATCTATAGAATTTTGGAAGATGACAACCAATGACATTCACTATCTCTACAGCCACCTCTTTCGAAACCCTGGGATGTAGATCATCCATGGGATTTATCGACTTTCAGTCCCATTAATTTCTCTCGTACTATTTTCTTTACTAATACTAATTTCTTTCAGTTCCTCATTCTCGCCTGAGCCCTTGGTTCTCTAATACTTCTGGGAGGTTTTTTGTGTCTTCTTCCATGAAGACAGACACATGTTTGGGAGGAATAGGTGACTTTGGACCTATGGTTTCCAAAGCTCTCCACCACTGGGGTTTTTCTTGTATCATGTCTGGGTCTGCTGCAGACTAATTGATAGAGATTGATTGCTATGATTAGTCAACAACTCCATTATCATTGTATTATGCAACTACCAGGATGGTAGGAGAACGAGAGGGACCGTGGTCTTTTTTCGTCTAACAATTCCTATGTTCCTACACTTTTATCTTCTCTACTGAAAGACTAAAGTGGGCTTTCCAAGTCAGATAACACCTGCATGCAATCACGCTCCAGACTTTGAGAGAAACCTTACTTAATTGAAGCATAGTATGGTGAGCTCGGAAAGGGAGATAAGAGCTTGAGAAAGTGGAAATCAAGATGTTTGAGAAAGGGAGTCATCTTCACCCATGTTAAAGTTAAAGGTATATAAACCAGCAAATTGTAACAGGAATTTTATTTGAAGGATTCGATCGACCTGAATACTGAGCTCAGAACTGTAACACGTTGCATCCCACAATTATCAGGTGATTGTAAGTACTTTATGATTCATTTTATTCTTAAGTACTATTGCATGTGCTATATACTTAATAAATCTGTGAACGTTTGCTCATAACATTTCAAGAATATTATTGATTATGAGCAATACATAAAACATCTAATCATAAATAAATGTATCTCCTAACAAGAGCAACAAAATTGCTGTCTTACAAATTCTGTTAATATTCCAAGCTTTATCAAATAGCTTCTTTATTATGCTGGTCACAGCATTTATTCTGCTATCTATAAGGAATTTGTGTTTATTCAGCAGAGGAAAGGTCAAACATTGAGAGTAAAATTTCAAAAGGAAAGAGAAAAATATCAAGTTTCTAATTTTTAAATGACCATCTACACACTTAAAGAATTATAATGAATTACAGTAAAATTTTTACAGTTATATTGAAGAACTGTGCAGTAACGTAATAAATGGCAGAAAAACAGCATTTTGCTGAATTTATTTTCACTTCAGTTAACATCACCCTGGCCTAGAAATTCAATTGCATTAAAAACAGGCGTGCACACTACGCCCCTGTTCACATGGTCCCAGGCAGCACGTTAAATTTGTGCTGGGACCTCATTAAATGATTCAAGGGTGCAGACTGTTTGGGGGGTCAGAAATTGGGCGGACGCCACTTAAAGGCATCCGGCACCTCATAAAGGGGAGGTGCACTCTGGCTTCAGATAGCAGGGAAACACATGAAGAAAGAAATGGCTCCTCAACCTGCAGATTGTGCCCTTGGGTTTTCCGATGCTGCTTTGGAGGTTCTAGTCCAGGTGGTGAACAGGAGGAGGAAGATCCTGTTCCCCCAGGGGGCAGAAAGCCCTACAGGCAACAACTTTGTGGCCAGACAACAGGTGTCGCAGAGGAAGTCAATGCCAGGAGGTTAGCTCCAAGGACATGGCTGCAATGCCTTAAAAAAAATCAATGACCTCATCAGAGTTGTCAAGGTAAGACTCCTGCTCTCTGCTCACACCTCCACCACCTACGGCCTCAATATTCACAATAACCCCTCCCCCACGTCCCTTCACTCTGCTACAATCACTGCACTACACTTCACTACATCTCCTTCTCTCCACACACACACATTCACCACTATTGCAATCCTCACTTCTCTACACCTCACATCTTACCCACTGAAAACCAACTATTTGACCATGGCAGGCACATTCTCAAAACACCTCACAAGACTCTAACTTGCACACTCCCTTCTTTCTTGCAGGAGAAGGGAGTGTGCAACTCCAGCCAGGAGGCTGCCACGGGAGGAGGTCAAGCCCACCTGCACATCCTCTCCCCCATCAAAGAAAGTGCATTGGCCATTCCGGGCAGGGGGAGAGTCTTGGCCGTGGTGACTGGCAATGCTGGAGTAGATGCACGGAGGGTTTCTTCTCACCTTTTCCTCTTCTTCCCTTATTACTTCTATCTCACTCTACATACTTTGCATGACAAACTGCAGATGCTTTCACAAGCCGCTCTCTCTCTTTGCTCCCCTTCACACTAAAAGCTAAGCGTCGTCCCTCTCTTTTATTTCAGGTGTTGAAGATGTGGAGGTATCTCTGCCACATCAGGAAGAGGAGGCCGGCATGCCGGAAGATGCACTGTCACTCGATCTGACCCCCGCAAACACCAACTCAGGTACTGGCACCAAGCGTACCTTCGAGGCTAGGCTAGAGGAGGGGTCATCACATGATGAACAACCGGGCACAAGTGTGTAGGAGCTACAGCAGGAGGATAGGACGCCACAGGTGCCAGCTCGCTGGAGATCGAGATTGAATACTAGCTCCGCTGCAGAGGACTCAGATGCTGACTTCGAAGGGCCCAGCCTACTGAAGAAGGCTGATGGCCATATTCCAGGAAATGCTAGGTGCACTGGGCAGCCTGCCAGCATGCTTGCACAATGTTGTAGAGCTTGGAGGAGTTCAGCTCTAGCTTGTGTCAAAGGTTCGCATAGAGCATGGAGACCATTCTGTCCAACATGGACTGAGCAGGCAGCTCCATGAACTCCACAGTGGCGTCAGCCATTATGGAGCCTGTCCTGACAACTCTCACAGCTGCCATGGAAGCTTAGATGGCTCCTATTTTAGCTTTGGGGGCCACTGTTGAAAGGGGCTTCCAGAACATCACATAACTCCTGCAGTCTAGTCTCCTTGGAGCTGGAGGAGTGCTGGCCCAGTCCCAAGAGAGTGGCTGTGGCTCCATGGGAGAGGTCTGTCTCAGGATGACAGCATACCTGCTCTCCGCCATCCACTCTGGCAGTGCCCTTGTTAGTGTCACACAGTCAGTTGGGCCAGACTGCCCCGCTGAGATGCTGTAATCTGCAGCTGGGCCATGAGGGCCAAAAGCTGCTTGAGATCACCCACCACTGCCATCTGAAGCGTCCTCAGTGGAAGCTCAGCAAGCTTTCACTTCCTTCCCCTACTGGGGAAACACTTTGTAGGAGCACTAGGATAGATAAACGAGCACACAGACAGGCACTAAAGGCTTGCACAAGGGTGATTCTTATTTATTTCTGTTAACTGTTAGATACAGATGGAACTGAGTTGGTTGATAAATTTGTTTTTTGTTCTGGATTTGGTGTTGGTGCCTATATTTGTTATGGAGTTTGCAGCAGACAACCACAAATCTGGATACTCACTCAGGGTGTGTACTGCAAAGCTCCTCCCAAACGGTCCAGGCAGCAAAAGCTTCAGCACGCTGATTGTTCGATCACGTTTGTGGTGGCTATAGGCCCCTCTGCAGCTATGCCCAGGTTCCTGACAGGCGTCATGAGCCAAGTCTGGAGGGGATAGCCTTGTTGCGTAGTAGCCAGCCTGTAACCCGACGGCCTGGTTAGAATAAAGGCAGCATAGAGGACTGGTGAAGGATGAATGAATCATGACTACTACCAGGAGACTGGTCACAGACCTGCATGATACGCTGCCTGCGGTCGCAAACCAGTCTACTGAACTCTCACGTGCTTCACTCTATCCATGGGGAAAGTAATGTAGCTGTTGATCCTAGTGTAGAGCCTTGGTGACCTCCCTGATATAGCATTGGACTGCAAACTGTGAGATGTTGCTAATGCCACCTGCTGCAGCCTGGAAGGAGCCTGTTGCATAAAAGTTAAGGGCCATGGTGACCTTGTCAGCCACAGGCAGTGCTGTTCATGCCCTGGTTTGAGGTTCGAGTTGTGGCTGCAGCAGGTGCCGTTGCTCGGTGATAGCCTCCTTTGTGAAGCGAAGGCGCCTCAGGCATTACTCCTCCGAGAAGTTCATGTAGGAGAAGTGCTCTCTGAAGACACGCTGTGGGTATTGCCTCCTGTGCAATGCCCTCCTCCTTGCTCTTGTCCAAGCTGCTCTCTGCTGTCTTCCTTGCTGCTCCCCCTCGTCCCTCAGCCCCAAAGGCAGCCCTACCAGACCACTCATGACTGCAGTCAAACTGTTTACAAGGCAGCCAAAAACTGTGCAACATCTGCAAAATCATCTTCTCAGCAGTCAGTCAGAAATTAGGCCAAAATACACCCAAAAGTTAACCAGCAGCCTCAAATGACAAACCAGCAACAGGTATATTTATGTGAATAAGCCCTTTAAATAGCGCTGCTGAAGGATTCTTCCTGCTGTTAGCGCCTCGAGTTGCTGAGTGAGTTTATCACATGGCGAGTCAGGTGCTGGGGTAACCAAATATCAGAACGGTATCCTACTACAAACAGAGGACCTTTATTCAAATATCTTAATTAGCGATTTTAATAGTTTTGATGTGCGCCCTGAACGCCCACGGAGCAGCCTAATCAAATATGGCGGGCACCACACTTCCGGCTCATAAGACCACGCGTGCACCACACATGCCATATTGGATGCTTAGGCATCCATTTTGCGCCTGAAAAACGGGCGCACCGCAATCGAATTTCTAGGCCCCTCTCTCCAATGTTAATTAAGTGACTAAAATCAGTAAATGACCAGATTCAAGACGTCTAGGAATGGTGAAAGAAAACAGAAATGCATTCTGTAACCAATGACTAACTAAAACAAACAGCATCAATTGGAGTAAAATTACTTCTTCTGCAGGGAGATATAGTAATGTTACTCTGCAGGGATTTGTACATTTCTGTTGGCAACTTTTACAAAACATGAGCAAAGATTTCCTTTGTTCATTATTTGTAACAAAATTGTAAAAGTCATAAAAGGAATGCATTTATGATTGTGTTACAAATAGCAGAAAAATAGTTCCAGTGAATGTTTATCCTAACTGATTTTCACTAGGATGCTGATTAGTTTTACAATGTCATCAATTTGTTACAGAAATTCTATTGGAGCACAGGGTCATAGGCTCAGTAGATTTTTTTAAACTTTTATCCCAGCAGACAACTGATGAAAACCCAGTCAATGCACAACAGAGATTTATCGTAACACGCTGCCCTGGTAGGCAAATCTGCAATCATCTGCTTGGAAAATAGGCTATTTACTGCTTGTGCTATTAGGCCACAAATAACTTTTACTCACTGGGCAATCCTTAACAAAGGATATGAAGGCCATAGAGAGGGTGCAGAAGAGATTTACTAGAATGATTCTAGGGATGAGGGACTTCAGTTACGCGCATAGACTGGAGAAGCTGGGGTTGTTCTCTTTAGAACAGAGAAGGTTGCGAGGAGATTTGATAGAGGTGTTCAAAATCATGAAGGGTCTGGACAGAGTAGATAGAGAGAAACTCTTCCCATTGGCGGAGGAGTCAAGAACCAGAGGACATAGATTTAAGGTGATTGGCAAAAGAACCAAAGGCGACATGAGAAAAAACTTTTTTTACACAGCAAGTGGTTAGGATCTGTAATGCACTGCTTGAGGGGATGGTGGAGGCAGATTCAATCGTGGCTTTCAAAAGGGAACTGGATAAGTACTTGAAGGGAAAAAAATTGCAAGGCTATGGGGAAAGGGCGGGGGAGTGGGACTAGCTGGGTTGCTCTTGCAGAGAGCCTGCACGGACTCAATGGGTCGAATGGCCTCCTTCCGTGCTGTAACCATTCTATGATTCTGTGATATTATTCAGCCAATTTTATGAGGTGTCAAGAAGTCTCACTAGCTGGGAGCATGGTTAGCATGTCTGATTCTTAGAGAGCCAGCAGAGACCTCATTAATGCTTCAGGTTTGATATTAAATAGTGCCTCGATAGATCTTGCAGCTTTCTCTTTGCTTCCTCACCAGCAGCACTGCTCCCCCACGATGTGTGCAAGGCCTGGCCTGTAGGGGGAGGCTTCTTAAAGTTTTGGTTATGAAAGTTAGGATTTTTTTGATACAGTACATTGCTTTATCTAAACTTGTAGGCCTGGAAATTGGATCATGCCCGAATTGGGGTGCACGCTGCACGTGCCTAATTAGGCTGGCAGCAGGACCAAGGCAAATTGGCCCGCCAGCCTCATTAGGACAGTACTGGGTCCAGAGGTAGCTTGCTAGTCGCGGCAGAGGAGCGAATTCATCCAGCTGGAACGCTGGCCGAGAGCCTCAGGAGAGTCCAGGGTGGGGGAGGCGATTGGAAGGGGTTGAACAGTGGCTGGCAGCGCTTTTAATGTGGAGTCTGGAAAAGCAAGAGTGCTCTTTCCGGCTCCACATTCAGACGAGCATGGTTTAGAAAACATTTTGGTGGTGCCTGTCAGCTGTCCCTTTAAGGACCTCTGGTTAGGCCACATGTAGACCAGGTAATCCTGAGGCCTGCTACGTTCAGGGTAAAACAATCTCCAATTTGGGTCCTAAAACAGCTGTTGGACCCCTTATTAGCATATTCAAGGCGCCTAACACCTGTTTTAGGACGGCTCTACAGCGCCCGATCCAATATGGCATGAGACGTGTTTCTGACACTGTTTGGGCATGGGAGGTTGGCCCCCTAAATTTGACAATTTTGCAACCATTTTTTTGCTTCCGGGCACAGCAAGATCCAATTTTTTTTTTCTTTTTTTATTCGTTCACGGGATGTGGGCGTCGCTGGCGAGGCCAGCATTTATTGCCCATCCCTAATTGCCCTCGAGAAGGTGGTGGTGAGCCGCCTTCTTGAACCGCTGCAGTCCGTGTGGTGACGGTTCTCCCACAGTGCTGTTAGGAAGGGAGTTCCAGGATTTTGACTCAGCGACAATGAAGGAACGGCGATATATTTCCAAGTCGGGATGGTGTGTGACTTGGAGGGGAACGTGCAGGTGGTGTTGTTCCCATGCGCCTGTTGCCCTTGTCCTTCGAGGTGGTAGAGGTCGCGGGTTTGGGAGGTGCTGTCGAAGAAGCCTTGGCGAGTTGCTGCAGTGCATCCTGTGGATGGTACACACTGCAGCCACAGTGCGCCGGTGGTGAAGGGAGTGAATGTTTAGGGTGGTGGATGGGGTGCCAATCAAGCGAGCTGCTTTATCTTGGATGGTGTCGAGCTTCTTGAGTGTTGTTGGAGCTGCAGTCATCCAGGCAAGTGGAGAGTATTCCATCACACTCCTGACTTGTGCCTTGTAGATGGTGGAAAGGCTTTGGGGAGTCAGGAGGTGAGTCACTCGCCGCAGAATACCCAGCCTCTGACCTGCTCTCGTAGCCACAGTATTTATATGGCTGGTCCAGTTAAGTTTCTGGTCAATGGTGACCCCCAGGGTGTTGATGGTGGGGGATTCGGCGATGGTAATGCCGTTGAATGTCAAGGGGAAGTGGTTAAACTCTCTCTTGTTGGACATGGTCATTGCCTGGCACTTATCTGGCGCGAATGTTACTTGCCACTTATCAGCCCAAGCCTGGATGTTGTCCAGGTCTTGCTGCATGCAGGCTCGGACTGCTTCATTATCTGAGGGGTTGCGAATGGAACTGAACACTGTGCAGTCATCAGCGAACATCCCCATTTCTGACCTTATGATGGAGGGAAGGTCATTGATGAAGCAGCTGAAGATGGTTGGGCCTAGGACACTGCCCTGAGGAACTCCTGCAGCAATGCCCTGGGGCTGAGATGATTGGCCTCCAACAACCACTACCATCTTCCTTTGTGCTAGGTATGACTCCAGCCACTGGAGAGTTTTCCCCCTGATTCCCATTGACTTCAATTTTACTAGGGCTCCTTGGTGCCACACTCGGTCAAATGCTGCCTTGATGTCAAGGGCAGTCACTCTCACCTCACCTCTGGAATTCAGCTCTTTTGTCCATGTTTGGACCAAGGCTGTAATGAGGTCTGGAGCCGAGTGGTCCTGGCGGAACCCAAACTGAGCATCGGTGAGCAGGTTATTGGTGAGTAAGTGCCGCTTGATAGCACTGTCGACGACACCATCCATCACTTTGCTGATGATTGAGAGTAGACTGATGGGGCAGTAATTGGCCGGATTGGATTTGTCCTGCTTTTTGTGGACAGGACATACCTGGGCAATTTTCCACATTGTCGGGTGGATGCCAGTGTTGTAGCTGTACTGGAACAGCTTGGCTAGAGACGCAGCTAGTTCTGGAGCACAAGGCTTCAGCACTACAGCTGGGATGTTGTCAGGGCCCATAGCCTTTGCTATATCCAGTGCACTCAGCCGTTTCTTGATATCACGTGGAGTGAATCGAATTGGCCGAAGACTGGCTTCCGTGATGGTGGGGATATCGGGAGGAGGCTGAGATGGATTATCCACTCGGCACTTCTGGCTGAAGATGGTTGCAAACGCTTCAGCCTTGTCTTTTGCACTCACGTGCTGGACTCCGCCATCATTGAGAATGGGGATGTTTGCAGAGCCTCCTCCAGTTAGTTGTTTAATTGTCCACCACCATTCACGACTGGATGTGGCAGGACTGCAGAGCTTTGATCTGATCCGTTGGTTGTGGAATCGCTTAGCTCTGTCTATAGCATGTTGCTTCCACTGTTTTGCATGCATGTAATCCTGAGTTGTAGCTTCACCAGGTTGGCACCTCATTTTTAGGTACGCCTGGTGCTGCTCCTGGCATGCTCTTCTACACTCCTCATTGAACCAGGGTTGATCCCCTGGCTTGTTGGTAATGGTAGAGTGAGGAATATGCCGGGCCATGAGGTTACAGATTGTACTGGAATACAATTCTGCTGCTGCTGATGGCCCACAGCGCCTCATGGATGCCCAGTTTTCAGCTGCTAGATCTGTTCTGAATCTATCCCATTTAGCACGGTGGTAGTGCCACACAACACGTTGGATGGTGTCCTCAATGCGAAGACGGGATTTCATCTCCACGAGGACTGTGCGGTGGTCACTCCTACCAATACTGTCATGGACAGATGCATTTGCGACAGGTAGATTGGTGAGGACGAGGTCAAGTAAGTTTTTCCCTCGTGTTGGTTCGCTCACCACCTGCCGCAGGCCCAGTCTCGCAGCTATGTCCTTCAGGACACGGCCAGCTCGGTCAGTGGTGGTGCTACCAAGCCACTCTTGGTGATGGACATTGAAGTCCCCCACCCAGAGTACATTTTGTGCCCTTGCTACCCTCAGTGCTTCCTCCAAGTGGTGTTCAACATGGAGGAGGACTGATTCATTAGCTGAGGGAGGACTGTAGGTGGTAATCAGCAGGAAGTTTCCTTGCCCATGTTTGACCTGATGCCATGAGATTTCATGGGGTCCAGAGTCAATGTTGAGGACTCCCAGGGCCACTCCCTCCTGACTGTATATCACTGTACCGCCACCTCTGGTGGGTCTGTCCTGCCGGTGGGACAGGACATACCCAGGGATGGTGATGGAAGAGTCTGGGACGTTGGCTGAAAGATATGATTCTGTGAGTATGGCTATGTCAGGCTGTTGCTTGACTAGTCTGTGGGACAGCTCTCCCAATTTTGGCACAAGTCCCCAGATGTTAGTAAGGAGGACCTTGCAGGGTCGACTGGGCTTGGTGTTTTGCCGTTGTCGTGTCCGGTGCCTAGTGGTCCGATGCCGGGTGGTCCGTCCGGTTTTATTCTTATTATGACTTTTCGTAGCGAGATTTTACAACTGAGTGGCTTGCTAGGCCATTTCAGAGGGCAATTAAGAATCAACCACATTGCTGTGGGTCTGGAGTCACATATAGACCAGACCGGGTAAGGGCGGCAGGCTTCCTTCCCTAAAGGACATTAGTGAACCAGATGGGTTTTTACGACAATCCGGTAGTTTCATGGCCATCATTACTGATACTAGTATTTTAATTCCAGATTTTTAAATTTAATTAATTGAATTTAAATTCGCCAGCTGCCGTGGCGGGATTTGAACTCATGACTGTGGATTTTAGTCCAGGCCTTTGGATTACTAGCCCAGTAACATAACCACTATGCTGCCGTACCCGGTATTGCTGTGTTCAATTTTGGGCCTAATTTTTTGCATTACATGACATTTATTTTCAAATCCATTTCTTAATACACATCTTGCTTTCAGCTGTTATTTTGCTTGCATCAACCAAACAGGACAGGATGAAAATTCCTTTGGGAGTTCCAATAATGCTCCTAGATTTGATGCCGTCGCTTGCACCTTACAGCTAGGGAAATTCTGCCATTCAGTTAAAGTTCACTACCCACTTATGCTGTTGTGCTTGGTCCATTGTAAACGTGATGGTTGTGCAGCTCACGCAAGCAATGCATCGATCACCACCTACATTACACATCAGCGGACAGCTGACTGGTTGTTATTGAGCATGCCCATTGATGCAGCTTGAAAAGAGTTTGTTGCATAAATGTTGAGTGGCATGGTGACTTTGGCTGACATTAACACTGCTGTGCTTCTGGTGGGGGTATGTTCCAGGCCCAGGGACAGCAGGAGGCACAATCCTCTATCATCTCAGAATGGAAATGCAGTCTTCCGATACATTGTCTATTGGAAAGGTTGAGATCTGTCCTTCTGGGTCTGGGATGTGGGTACATGCGAGTGGATTCCAGATGCCTCCAAATAATGCCTGATGAACCTTTCCTTCCTGAGTTCCTCAACTTCATCCAGCAGTTCATCCCCTTAAAAGCATAGGTACAGGGAAATCCTCAATGAATACCATGGTTTATAGCTAAAGATTCAAAACATTTAATCTCCACAGTACCCACAGCAATGCTGAAACTATTACATAGAATGTACAGCACAGAAACAGGCCATTCGGCCCAATAGGTCCATGCCAGTGTTTATGCTCCATACATGCCTCCTCCCACCCTTCCTCATCTAATCACATCAACATATCCTTCTATTCCTTTGTCCCTCATGCATTTATCTAGCTTCTCCTTCAATGCATCTCAACTAGCCACCTCAACTACTCCTTGTAGTAGAAAGTTCCACATTCTAACCACTCTCTGGGTAAAGAAGTTTCTCCTGAAACCCCTGTTGGATTTATTAGTGACTATCTTATATTTATGGCCCCTAGTTCTGCTCTTCCCCGCAACATAGTCACTACACGAAGGGAAAAAATTTACAGGGCTATGGGGAAAGAACAGCTGAATGGGACTAATTGGATAGCTCTTTCAAAAAGCCAGCACAGGCACGATGGACCGAATGGCCTCCTCCTGTCCTGTGCTGTACCTACTATGATACAATGAAGTAGAAACATCTTCTCTACATCTACCCTATCAAACCCTTTCAAAATCTTAAAGACCTCTATCAGGTCACCCCTTAACCTCTCAGTTCTGGTGACATCCTAGTAAATGTTTTTTGCACCTTCTCCAGTGCCTCTATATCCCTTTTATAATATGGAGACCAGAACTGTTCACAGTACTCCAAATGTGGTCTAACCAAGGTTCTATACAAATTTAACATAATTTCCCTGCTTTTCAATTCTATCCCTCTAGAATAGGATATTTTTCATGGCCTTATTAACCTGTGCCTCTACTTTTAGTAATTTGTGCATCTGTACCCCCAGATCCCTCTGCTCCTCTACCCCATTTAGACTCTTAGGACGCTAAATTGGGCCATGTAGCACCCGTTGTTTCAGCACTATACGGCCTCTCTGACATCCAAGATGGCGTCTTGGATGTGCACGCACGTTTCCACCGTGATGTGCGCCGGACGCCATCTTGATATAGGAGCTAGCGCATGCACAAATGCAGAACGCTGGAAGCATGTAAAGTAGGGAGAAAATGCGTGCAATCGGTGTGCAACACTGATTTAAAGTGATAGACACTATTTTTGACCTTAACGCTCAACTCAACGCACAATCTTAACCCCGACCATCTGAACGTTTCTTACAGTGCCTGAAGGACCCCCCACCAACGCTATTTAAAGGGGCCATGCAGGTGTTACAGGTTAGTTGCTGGATTATTGATTCTGGCTGCTGGTGGAGTAGGAAGTGTTTTTTGAAGCTCCCTATTCTTACTGAGAGTTCCTAGTCTACATTTGAGAGTGGTTTGGCAGGTGCTGCCTTACTGTTCGAAAAGTTACAACCATGGTTGAACAACATTCCTGGCAACCATGGGCGGTTTGCTAGGCTCCCGCTGGGCATTGAGCACGACTGGGAGCATGCAGAGAGGCCACGCATAGCTGTGAGGAGATGGAGGACGAGGAGGCGCAAAGCACTGAGTATGAGGCCCTACCCAATGAGGGTCTTCCGGGACCAATTCTCTTACCTCAACATGACTGAGGAGGATTGCATCCGACGCCTGAGGTTCACCAAGGAAGCCGTGACCAAGATCAGTCAACTGGTGTGGCCACAACTGCAGCCTCAGAGCAGGGCAAGGACAGCCTTGCCTGTGGCTGTGAAGGTCACCATGGCACTGAATTTCTACGGCTCGGGAGCATTTCAGGCCTCTGCTGGCGACATGTGCAACGTCTCGCAGTATGCAGTGCACTGCTGCATAAGGGAGGTCACAGACACACTGTACCAGATGAGGAACAGGTTCATGATCTTCCCTCTCCACAGAGACAAGCAGAATTAGCGAGCACGGGGGTTCGCCCGCATTGCTGGCTTCCCCATGGTGCAGGGTGCCATTGACTGCACACACATTGCCCTGCGTGCCCCGCAAATCAACTCAGCCGTCTTCGTCAACCGAAGGGGCTTCCACTCCCTCAGCGTGCAGCTGATGTGTGACCACACGCATTAAATCATGGAGGTCAATGCCCGCTACCCTGGGAGCAGTCACGATGCTTTCGTCATGCGGCAGTCCAACGTGCCAGCTATCTTTCACCCGACTCAGCAAGTCAAAGGCTGGCTACTGGGCGACAAGGGCTATCCACTCACATCGTGGCTCATGACACCGGTCAGGAACCCACGCACACGTGTACAGCAAGCCTATAATGAGAGCCATGCTGCTGCACACATCGTGGAGCACACCATAGGCCTCCTCAAACAATGCTTCCGCTGCCTGGACCGGTCTGGAGGAGCTCTGCAGTACTCCCCTGAGTGGGTGGGCAGATTCGTGGTGGTCTGCTGCATGCTGCATAATCTCGCCATCATGAGGGACCAGCCTTTGCCACCAATGATTGGAGAAGACCCTGAGCCAGAGGTGGAGGAGGAGGAGGAAGAGGCTGAGGAGGAGGAGAGGAGGAAGAGGCTGAGGAGGAGGAGGAGGAGGAAGAGGAGGGGGTGGAGCCAGAAGAGAAAGTGGAGGAAGACGCAAGGGTGCAACAGGAACCATACGCCTTGTCTGCAAGTGCTCTGCGTGCTCGCCTGATCCGTGCCCACTATCAATAATGTCAACTACATCCCCCAGCTCACCACCAGTCCTACACTCCCCACCTTTCCACTCCCACAGGACAATCAAATCGCCCTCCATCTGATTACACATTAGTTTCCCTCTCAGTTCACTGCATAAATAAAAACCAGCACCAAATGCAAAATCAAAGTCTCATTCATCAATGAATAAATAAAATTATGCAAACATAACAGTACTATTCACCCTTGTGTATTCCCTTAGTGCCTGTTGTTCGTGTGCCTTTACCTATCCTAGTGCTCCTACGAGGTGATTCCCCAGTGGCTGGACCATGGGTGGTGGGAGGCTTCTGGCCTTCAATGGAGGAGTATGCAGATGGCCTTGGAGGACGACCTTGAGCAGCTCTGGGCCGGGAGAGCCCGGCTTCAGACTGCACCGTCTCAGCATGGGCTGCAGCAGTCTGGCTTGACTGGCCGATAGGCAACAACAGGGGCACTGGCGGAGTGGCAGGTGTGGGAGCAGAAAGCCTGTCATCCTGAGAGAGGACAGCAGGTCCGACTGCCATGGCACCACTGCCATGGCAGTCGGACCTGCTGTCCTCTCCCGGGGCAGTGCCTCAGCAATCCTGGTGATCAGCTGGAGAACGGATTGCTGGAGTGCTGTGATGCCTTGGAAGCCCCATTCCACGGTAGTCCCCAGAGCCACGATAGCAGCAGTCTGAGCTTCCAAGGCAGCAGTCTGAGCTCCAAATGCAGCAGTCAGACCATGGATGGCAGATGTTTGTGCTGCAATGGAAGCTGTGACATCGGTCATCAGAAGCTGCATCATGGTGGGTTCCAAAGGTGTGCTGATGGAGGTGACCCACCCGTTCCATGTTGGAAAGGATGGGCTCCAAGGTCTGTGCAAAGCTCTGTGCCAAGTTGGAGCTGGACTCCTCCATGCCCCTTCTCATTGTGCGCAAGCTTTTCAGTGGCCCAAGCATTTGGTGGTGTACGGCCATCAGCTGCCTTCCGTAGCCTGGCCCATCGAAGTCCTCATCTGACACCTCTGCAGCAGAACTAGTGAGCGACCTCGCCCTCCGGCGAGCTGGCACCTGTGGTATCTATTCCCCCCGCCCCGGCTCCTGCACACTTGTGCTCGGTGTCTCACCACTTGCAGATCCCTCCTCTAACCTAACATCTAAAGTAAGAACAGTGACAGTCTCTGAGCTGGTGAAAGCAAGTGTCAGATCGAGTGACGGTGTGGCTTCAGTGTTCCCACCCCCTCCTCCTCCTCCTCGGATGGTGCCACCATGTGGTCTTGGGTATCTGCAATGACAAAAGGAAACAGGTTGAGTTGTGGAGTGGGGAGAGGAGCAAGTATGACTGGTGTGCTGACAGCATCTGCAGTACGTGAGTCAAAAAAGATTATGGGAGGTGGGAGATGTGGAAAAAGAGAAGGAGCATTAGATATGCAGAGACCCCCTTCATCGGGACCTCCAGCGCAGCATGTTGTCACGGCTGCAGCAATGGCCCGCCCAATGATCCAAAGCACTCTCTCCTCTAGGGGGGTGAGAACGTGTAGGCGTGCCCGTCCACCCTCAGGTCTCTCCTGCTGCCGGCTGTTATGCTCCACCTTCTCCTGCAAGACAGAGGACAGTGTGTCAGTGAGTATCCTGCAAGGTGTATGGGTGGTGTGCCTGTCGTGATCGAATAGCTGCCACTTTGTGACCTGTGAGTGGTGGTTGTGTGGCCTGCAAGTGTGATACTACGTGCAGGTGAGATGCAGCATGCCGAGTGCAGCATTGCGTATGGATGGGCAGTGTTTGTTGGTGGGCGGGTGACGGGGAGTGTGATGCGTGGAGCAGTGGTGCAGTTGGTACGATGAGCCACTTGACACTTCATTCACTCACCTTGACCACTCATGCCAAATCATTGAATTTCTTTCGGCACTGCACCTACGTACATTTTGGCCCTCCTTTCGTCCACCCCTTCCACCAGGGCCTCCAGAGCATCATCGGAGAAGCGTGGAGCCCTCTCTTGTGCCGGTCCTGCTATCCTCGTGGCCATTCTTCCCTTCTCCTAGTTAGCTGTGTACTTGCCATTTGAAATGTGCCTGCACCTTTAAGTAGTGCAGGCTGCTGATGACGTGCGCTGTGCACGCCCCATTTCCAATTTCCTCATTCTCCATGCAGCCTCAGCAGCGCGGGTAGCGCTGGCTGCATGGAGATATCATGGTAAGTAGCAGGCAGCATGAAGTTCACGTGCTGCCTGCATCGGGCGCGGGGTACTAGCGCATCACGCTACCCCCGCCCGAAAAGAGCCATTGTTGAATTTTTCCCCCTTACTTTCCAAGGAGTATATGGCATCCTTATTCTATCTACCAAAATGTACCACCTCACACTTAACTATATTGAAATTCATTTGCCAATTATGCGCCCATTCTGCAAGTTTATTAATGTCTTCCTGTATTTTATCGCAGTCCTCCTTGGTATTAGCTATAGCCCCCAATTTGGTGGCGTCTGCAAATTTTGAAATTGTACTTCTGATTCCTGAGTCCAAATAGTTGATGTAAATGGTGAATAACAGTGGGCCCAGCACTGATCCTTGTGGAACACCACTTCCTACCTTTTGCCAGTCTGAGTAACTACATTTAATCCCTACTCTCTTTTTTGTTTTGTAGCCAGCTTACTATCCATTCTGACTCCTGTCCCCTGACTCCACATGCTCTGACCTTAGTCATGAGTCGACAATGCGGTACCTTATCGAAGGCCTTTTAAAAATCCAAATATATTACATCTACTCCATTACCCATTGAAAGGTTGTTCCTTTTTGAAATCCGTGCTGACCAATCTTTATTATATTTTTGGTTTCTAGATATTTTTCTATTACATCTTTGAGTACGGATTCCATTCTCTTTCCTACCACCAATGTTAAGCTGATTGGTCTATAGTTCCCTGGATTTGTTCTATCTCCCTTTTTAAATATAGGAATCACGTTAGCTGTCCGCCAGTCCTCTGGCACTATTCCCTTTTGTAATGAATTTTTATATATATGTAATAGTGTCCCTGCTATCTCGTCTATTGACAAGATTGACAGAGAAAAAGCCCACAAAGAGCAAGAAAAAAATGATTCCTCAGCAGAAAAATGTGACCAAATACACTACCCTAAGAAGGTGGCCTTCAACAGTACTTCTGCCTGTTTGATGTCCCGTAGCAACCAGTAATGTCTCTTTTATGCATGCGTTGATTTTGTGAGGCAGGCCACAGGTAATAGGGTTGGGATGAGAAGTCCAACATTGGACATTACTATGCCATTTAAATCCAATTTGCATGCGATGGGCAGGATTACGGCAGGTGATGTGGACCGTCTACATTGTGGGCAAAGGAAAATTGCAACGGTGGTTATACTGGTGGAGATTTTGGCTCTAGGCCTCTCCCTTGAATCCACCAGATAAGGGTCAGTAACGGCGGGAAAATCCAGGTCTATTTCTCAGCGTAGTTGGTTTAAATTGGAGAGCTCCTCTATAAAGCCTTTGAAGAGATACAGTCAGGTAGCTAGCTTCCATGGATAGTAAGAAAAAGAGCCATCTTTTAAAAATACTTTCATTTAGAGCACTACTTACTTGAGAAGATAGTTAAGCTTAATAACTAATGTAAAATCTATGTGCGTCATTGCTACTATTCAAGTATTCTTTTATCATTTATTACTTAATCCAAAAAGTATTTTAGAATGAACAACCCTGCAATATAAACCTGCAATTGCAGAATGTGTTACGTTATCCTCGCTGCCAAAACTGGATTATACTCGAAATGGATACACTTGTCTATCTCACATCAATGGTTAAATGTGACTCACGGTTATAGAAGACATACTTGTACATACTCGAGCCCAGAAATCATGTTGGCAATATAAGTGAACAAATGCTTAATAGAGTCAATATTTTAGCGAAGGTGTTAACTTATTTAAAATAACCAGGTAAACACTTGTACTAAAATATCAAACAGAGAAGGTCATACAAATGGTTTATTTCTAAGTTTATAGCTCTGTTACCACATTACAGTAATAAATACTTTTTATATCACAGAAAACTACTTCTTCTTGTGCTTTTCTTACCTTCTGATTGATTAAATGCCTCACTAAAACAGGAAAAACTGATCTCAGCGTGTGATTACTTCACCTTATCCAATTTCACTATTGGAACACCGCCCAGTGATAAGCAGTTCTACCTACTAAGCAAACTCCTTGTAGTTGCCTTGTTTTTTGAGAAACAAAACATTAGGGTAAATTGTACGAATGTGTCCACCCAGTATTTGGCTAGCCAGGATCATAAGAACATAAGAAATAGTAGCAGGAGTAGGCCATACGGCCACTCGAGCCTGCTCCGCCATTCAATAGGATCATGGCTGATCTTCAACCTCAACTCCACTTTCCCACCCGATCCCCTATCCCTCGATTCCCCTAGAATCCAAAAATATCTGATCCTTGGCAGCACCCCACTAGTTACAGCCTGCCATCCTGAAAATGACCCGTTTATCCATATTCTCTGTTTTCTGTCCGTAACCATTCCTCTATCCATGCTAATATATTACCCCCAACCCCATGAGCTCAGATAATGAACCCTTCAGATAATGAAGCAGTCCGAGCCCGCATGCAGCAAGACCTGGACAACATCCAGGCTTGGACTGATAAGTGGCAAGTAACATTCGTGCCAGACAAGTGTCAGGCAATGACCATCTCCAACGAGAGAGAGTCTAACCACCTCCACTTGACATTCAACGGCATTACCATCGCCAAATCCCCCACCATCAACATCCTGGGGGTCACCACTGACCAGAAACTTAACTGGACTAGCCACATAAATACTGTGGCTACAAGAGCAGGTCAGAGGCTGGGTATTCTGCGGCAAGTGACTCACCTCCTGACTCCCCAAAGCCTTTCTACCATCTACACGGCATAAGTCAGGAGTGCGATGGAATACTCTCCACTTACCTGGATGAGTACAGCTCCAACAGCACTCAAGAAGCTCGACACCATCCAGGACAAAGCAGCCCGCTTGATTGGCACCCCATCCACCACCCTAAACATTCACTCCCTTCACCACCGGCGCACCGTGGATGTAGTGTGTACCATCCACAGGATGCACTGCAGCAACTCGCCAATGCTTCTTTGACAGCACCTCCCAAACCCATGACCTCTACCACCCAGAAGGACAAGGGCAGCAGGCACATGGGAACAACACCACCTGCACGTTCCCCTCCAAGTCACACACCATCCCAACTTGGAAATATATCGCCGTTCCTTCATCATCGCTGGGTCAAAATCCTGGAACTCCCCACCTAACAGCATTGTGGGGGAACCTTCACCACACGGACTGCAGCGGTTCAAGAAGGCGGCTCACCACCACCTTCTCAAGGGCAATTAGGGATGGGCAATAAATGCCGGCCTCGCCAGCGACGCCCACACCCCTTGAACGAATAAAAAAAAATGAGCCCTTATCTTGTGTAACAACCTTTTATGTGGCACCTTATCGAATGCCTTTTGAAAATCGAAATATACTACATCCACTGGTTCCCCTTTATCTACCCTGCTAGTTACATTCTCAAAAAGCTTTAATAAATTTGTCCAAACGATTTCCCTTTCATAAAACCATGTTGACTCTGCATAATCATATTACGATTTTCTAAGTGCCCTGATACCACTTCTTTAATAATGGATTCCAGCATTTTCCCAATGACCAATGTCAGGCTAACTGGCATGTTATTCCCTGATTTCTCTCTCCCTCCATTCTTGAATAGCGGGGTTACATTTGCTACCTTCCAATCCGTTGGGACCGTTCTAGAATCTAGGGAATTTTGGAAAATCAAAACCAATGCATCCTCTATCTCTGCAGCCACCTCTTTTTGAACCCTCAGATATCGGCCATCAGGTCCAAGGGATTTATTGGCTTTTAGTCCCATTGGTTTCTCAAGTACTTTTTCTCTACTGTTAATTACTTTAAGTTCCTCACTCTCATTAGCCCCTTGGTTCCCCACTATTTCTGGTATGCTTTTTGTGTCTCCTACTGTGAAGATAAATACAAAATATTTGTTTAACGTCTCTGCCATTTCCTTATTACCCATTATAATTTCTCCTGTCTCAGCCTTTAAAGGACCAACATTTACTTTTGCTACTCTCTTCCTTTTTACATGCTTGTAGAAGCTCTTACAATCCGTTTTTATATTTCTTGCTTGTTTACTTTCTTATTCTATTTTCTCCCTTTTCATCAAATTTTGGTCGTTCTTTGCTGATTTCTAGCCTGCACTGTTCTCCAATCACTGATCCACACTTCACTAAATATTCTTCTCCTCATCCTAACGTATTCAGCACGATTACAAACTTCACTTTCCCGCAACTCATATCTCACACACAGTGACAGCTATTCCACCATGACAGCCACATTCTCCAAACCTCACAAAACTCTCACTAACACACTTCCCTCTTCCTTGCAGGAGAAGGTGGTGTACTACACCAGGCAACAGGCTGCCACCAGTGGAGGAAGTGCATGTCTGCACACCCTCTGGCCGGTTCAAGAGAATATCCTGGCAATATGGGAAAGGGCAGAGTGGAGGCTGTGGCCACTGGTGATGCTGAAGGAGATTCCAGAGGAGATGTGGTTTCTTTAAATCTAATCCTTTTTGTCTCTTCTCACTTCGCTCTCAACCCACACACTCTGCATGACAAGCTGCAGATGCTTTCAACACTTCTTTCTATCTGCTCTCTCTCACACCACAATCTAACCCTTATCCCTTTCTTTCATTTCAGCTGCTGAAAATGTCAACGCCCCTCAGCCAGTGGACAAAGGTGAGCGCAGTGTTGCAGAAGATGCACCATCACTTGATCTGTCTCTCACAACCATCAGCTCAGATACAAACAGTGCTGTTAATGCCCTGGTTTGAGGCTCTAGTTGTGGCTGTAGCAGGTGATATAGCTCGGTGACAGCCTCCTTGGTAAAGCGAAGATGCTTCATATATTGCTCTTCGGTCAAGTTGAGGTAGGAGAAGTGCTCCCTGAAGACCCTCTGTGGACATGGCCTCCTGTGCAGTGCCCTCCTCCCTCTTTTTGCAGCCTCTCCTGCTCTGTGGTGTCTTCCTTGCTGCTCCCAATCGTCCTCTATTCCTAAAGGCAGCCATACCAGACCACCTAAGTGTGCAGCCAGACTATTTGTGAGGCAAAGAGTAACAATAGTACAAAAGCAGCAAAACCTCTCTCAGTCAGACAAAGTGAACTTTCAAGAATGCTTGAACTCAGCAAAAGACACTGAGAAGTCAAAGAGTAGCCAGAAATACAAAACCAGCAACTAACCTGTAAGTACTGCATGATGCCTTTAGTGCAGGCGAGGGGGCTCCCATGCCAGTTAAAGTCAGCAGCACATGGCATGTGAAGCGATAGGGTGATCCAAAATGGAAAATTGGTCCTGCACAAAACACAGGAGCCTCATTTGCATACATTAAGTTCTCCGTTGAATAAGTGCTTACTCCTGTACCAATATGGCAGACGGCGCACTTCCAGTCCGAAGTTTGTGCACACTTCCTGCCTGCCATTTTGGGGACTTAATGGCGCTATGTGGCCCAATTTCGAGGCCATTGTTTCTAACATAATGGAAAAAAAATACAAGCTCTATAGTTATCAAATAATTGTTATTTCTATATCTGAGGCATTTAACCTCCTAAATAGTTTTTGAGTGGTGCTTACTAGCCTAAATGGCTAAAGTGTGATGAATTTTGAAAATGAGCAAAGATCAATTTGAAGCCCAAATTTTTATATAAATTATACATTTAGAGATGTAAATGTACTCAGAAAAGTAATTTACATAGGAAATAATGGCTGGAAAATTGTGACATTAGACTGTTATGCGATTAAGTGTGTGATTAGAACCAGGCCGCATATTAAGAATGGATTTGGTCAATTAGGTCGGAGGCGCTGTACAACAAATAATACGTAACAAAAAGAAAGATAATTTGGAATAATTTGTTAATGGTAATTCAGCTAAAAGAAGATTGAGACTGCTAGAGATGGAAAAAAGTAATGGAGGAAGATTAACCACAAATGTATAGACATATAATACTACAAGTAAATAAATATGTCTATACTCCTCTGTTCTGTCCACACAAATTGAAGGATAGTTAAGTATGTGCATAACCTGCTGGCTTATTTTCTGCATACCTGTGATAGCACAGCAAGATTATGAGACACAAAGCCACTCAATCAAGAACATACTTCTGCTACAAGTAGTGTTTTTTTTCCATTTACATGACAACAGCCAAAGGCATATTGCAAATGAAATTAACAACAAGGATGCACAATTTTGTTTCAGTTGTTCATCAATTTCTAAATGCTGTATTCAAAGTAACATTGAGTGATGTCAATAACATTAGGTAAATCTACAGCCATCAGCTCGCTAACCTTTTTGACTCAAATATTCCAAGTGATTTTGAATCAGAAGTGCATAAAATGCATAGTGCTCCTTCCCCAAATTAAAATATACTTTGTTTTTTCTGCCTTCAGATGACAGCTTCTTTCCATCATGAGTTTTTTTTTTGCTAAAACGAGGTAATAGATGTATTTCAGTTTTAGTTTCAGGCTAAAGAATTTCACTATTTTGAGGAAAGCAAGTGGCCACTAGAAAAAGCTATCTATATTCCTCAGTTTTATTAGAACAGTTGTTTCTCCTTAATTATTTTATGGTTACTTTTATACAGCAGAAATTCCAATCATTAAAGCTCACATACGGACATAATGGGAGACAAATTCAACTCACGGCCACCTGTCTTTCCGGCGTAAAACCTCCAAATTGTGAGTCACGATATGCCATGCCCAACCTGTGCCGGAGTTGCGCAAACGCCTTGACTCGGATAACTTTTAGTTGTCTAGGGCGCCTGCCTGAAAGCATCAGGGGCCTAATAAATATATGAAAATTAGGGTCTTGTGCCTGCTTATAAGGACCTTTCTGACAAATTGAACTTTGGAAGCCCTATATTCATTCCTTATAAAACCCGCCCATAAATTCTTGGCAACAACAGTCGGGAAGGAGGCTGCACCAGCATTCTTTAGAGGGATTCTCAGCTGCATTTAGGTAAGTCGCTGGGTAGTCATTTCAGACTGCCTGTGAATTTTTAGGCCTATGTCTGGCTGCATTGGCTGTTCTACCTGAGTTCAAAAATTGTGCAAAGATTTTTTTTGAACTGCAGTACAATCTCTGCCATGGAGTATGTACACAAGGTTACTCTGCCAATATGGCTTTGCTGCTCGGTCTGCCACTGGGGCTGGAAGATGAGGAGGAAGAAGAGCAGCGAGTTAGAGTGCAGAAACCTGCAGCTGCTGGAAGAAGACAGCGTAGGAGGGGAGGGCGCGGGGGGCCTTAAGCCACACGAGTGTACAGGAACAGAACATCTTACCTCGAGTTAACTAAGGAGCAATATATTCAGCGGCTCCACTTCACCGGGGAGTCTGTGACAGAATGATGTCACCTGTTGCAGCACCAATTGCAGCCCTGCACTAGGTCACGCACTTCATTGCCAGTGGCTCTGAAGGTTAGTGTGGTTCTGACTTTCTACGCCTTAGGGTCATTCAACGCTGCAACAGATGACTTTAGCAAATTCAGTCAATTTGCAAGGCATTGCTACATTAAGCAGGTGACAGAATGTGCTCTTTGCCAAGCACAACAAATTCATCACTTTCCCCATGGAAGCGCAAAGCAGGAAGACAGAGGTCTGAGCTTTGCCAGAATAGAAGGCTTCCCCCAGATTCAGAGCACAATTGACTGTACCCACATGGCCTTGCATTCTCCATCTCAAGAACCGTGAGTTTACATCAATAGGAAGAGCTTCCATTCACTCAACATTGGTATGTGACGACAGGCCATGTATCATGCAGGTCTGGGCCTGGTTTCCTGGCAGTTGTCATGATGCCTTTATCCTGTGCCAATCCTCAATAGCCCCACTCTTCCATCCAGACCATTGGGTATCAGGCTAGCTGCTTGGGAACAAGTGGCTTATAACACCAGTCAGGGATCCAGCCACAGACTTAGAGAAGCGCTACAATCAGAGCCAGACTTCTACCAGGGCTCTGATTGAGCAAACAATGGGCATCTTGAAACAGAGGTTTCACTGCCTGGATGGGTCCATAGGCATTCTGCCATATAGCCCTGAGAGCATCTCCAGAGTTGCTAACCTTTGCTGCATGCTCCATAACATTGCCCTGCAAAGGCGGTGTCCCTTAGAGGCACTTGGGGAGGAAGAAGTGGAGCAGGAAGAACAGCAGGAAGCCAAGGAAGAGCAAAGGCCACCAATCCTGCCAGCTACCAGAGCTTTATGACAGCAGATCATCAAGGAACGATTTGGTTGAATCATCTCTCCACCACCACCTCCCCTCCACCCCGCACCAACAGTCACTCTGACCGTAAAACATAGTCCTTACACCCTCCAAGTGAATGTCCTCAACTTCAACTCCAGCATGGGCACCTGTTATCACTTCATGGGGTCAGTTGAAACAAATACCAATCCGAAAAAACTGGTTCAAAATGGTTCATTTTAAATTTGGGAACAAACAAGTTGGAGAACTAAAGGTCACCCTCGTGAAAAGCCCCCGGTGACTAGCTTAAGTGCTCTTTTGGCTAATCCAGTGCTCCTATGAGGTGCTACCCTGGTGGTTACAAAATGGGAGGTGGAACGCTGCTGATCTTCTACTAAGGGCACTTTGGATGGCTGTGGTGAACAACATTAAGGAGCTCTGGCCATAGAGGACCCAGCTGCAGACTGCATCATCTCAGCTGTGGGTGGAACAGTCTCGTCCAGCTGACTATCTGGCACCAACAAGAGCACTGGGTGAGGATCTGGCGGGGGAGCCCAATGGTGCCATTGCCTCATGCATGGAGCTGCATATCAGCACTCATGAGGACAGCATGCAGGAGTGATGTGATGGTTGAGAAGTCCCTATCCATGCTTTCCTTCGGACGTTACAAGCTGAAAGAAATATTGGAACCCAGATCCATAATGGCAGCAGTCTGAACTTCCATCAAAGCTAAGGAATCTTACAACACCAGGTTATAGTCCAACAGTTTTATTTGAAAATCACAAGCTTTCGGAGGCTTTCTCCTTCGTCAGGTGAAGTGTCATCAAAGCTGTCAGAGTTGTCGCCAAAGGGTCCATAAATGAGGGTCCTGACTGCAGTGTGCATAGAGGTGATTACAGGCTCCATGGTTGACTGCATTGTTTCCATACCAGTGTGATGACCCCACACAAGTTGGAGTTGGATCCTTCCATATTGTCCGACATTAAGCGCAGGATCGCTGACATGCAGACCAATGCCCTGAGAAGTTGAAGGTGCGCAGCTATCAATCTTCTTCTATAGGCTCGGCCCTTGGAGTCAACATCTGTGCTCTTTGCAGCAGAACTAGGGTGCAGGTTTGACCTCCGGCAATCTGGTTCCCAGGTCATCCAACCCCCTGCTCTTGTTGCGGCGCACTTGTGCTTGGTGAATCGCCCAGTGTAGACCCCTTTAACTGACCCTCTAAGCTAAATGGAGTGCCAGTTTATGAGCTGGTGCCTGTAAACATAAGGTTGAGTGATGGTATCTATTCAGGAGGATAGTCCTCCTCTTCCACTGCTGCAACTATTCTCGTTATTTGTGATAGATTTGGAAAGAGAAGAGAGGGACAATCGTTAGCTTGTCCTCCAGCCTCATCAGTTGCAATGCTCCTGATGTGCCCTCTGCCGATGAGTCTCTTCCTGTCTTTATCTGCAACCTGGTATTGTGTGCCAGGTTGTCCTGCGAGAAGAAAGTGAATGGGACCGGTTTTCGGATGGCCGAGCGGGTGCGTTAGGGGCGGGGGTGCTCCTAAAATGGCGGAATCCCTGAGTGGGTTTGGACCCCGTCTCCAACCCACTGACTTCCGAGTTCCCCAGTGACGCGTTCAGATGCGTGCACAGCTCCCACATGCGGGACTCCCACAGGCAATTAAAGCCGGCGGGAAGCTACTTCACATAGTTATTTAGATGGTTGAGGTACTTGACAGACCTCATTGACTGGAGATTTTGGCAGGGGTGCAATTTTGAAGGATCCTCAGTGTGTTTCCCGTGCTGTGGGAAACACTCCCTGTTGGAGCAGACGTGTTTCAGCCAGCAGCCAGTGGGAGAAGCAAAGGATTATTTGACAGGTGGGGGGAAAACATCACTTATTGCAGCAGGGCACTCTGTCACTTCAGACAAAGTTTTGGCTGCAACACCTTTATCTTTCCACTCAAAATTCTTAATTTATACCCTAAACTCTGCTGTGCAAACACATTTACCTACTTTGCGGACCCCCTCAAACTCACACGGTCAGGATGGGGACGCCATAGCTGCATTCATAACTTCATCCGAGGACGAGCAACATCACCAGCCTCGCCAGGCACACCATCCACCTCCGCCACGTGGAGCTCCACAACACACAGTGCTGTGCCACAGGCACCTGCACAAAATAGTCGTGCAACCACACATAAACCCACTGCAGGGTGACCCAATGGGTGACATCAAGTGTGGGTGTTCATGGTGAACCTCATGAAAGGGACTTATTACACAAGCCAGTCAAGAATGGCCAAGACATGGCAGTAGTGGAGACAATAATAATATTTGATGTGCCATTAACAAAAATCAAATATAAATAAAAAATGTAACAAACCGTCAAACACCCTTGTGCATCCCCTTTGTGCTCATAAAACCTTCGCCTTACGCTTCCGACTACTCCTACGTGGTGCTTCCCCTGTGGCTGCAGCAGAGGGAGTGCCAAGTTGCTCTCGGTCATGCCCTGACCGATTAGATGCTTTGTGCTTACGCCCTCTGCGTTTCGGTGCCCGTGAGGGCCCTTCCAAAGACTGCTCCACTGCAGGGGCAGACTCGGCCACCTGGAGAGGAGACAGCATTGCAGGTACTGGTTGAGAGGGGGGCAACGAGTGAGACGTGGGAGCGCTTTGAGTGGCATCCCCACTTCCATGTCCCCTTTCGCCATCATCCCTCTCCTGGGCCAGGCCCACATCACTCCTACCAGCCTACTGGACAACAGTTTGGAGGACATGTGTGAAGCCATGTAAGGCCAGTGCTAGTGTATCTGCCTGCCTGTTTAAGGTGGCAGAAAGTTGCTCACCCTGAGTCTGAAGGGTTTTGTCAGGGCCTAAATGGGATAGATTCAGAACAGATCTAGCAGTTCAAAACTGGGCATCCATGAGGCACTGTGGGCCATCAGCAGCAGCAGAATTGTATTCCAGCACAATCTGTAACCTCATGGCCCGGCATATTCCTCACTCTACCATTACCAACAAGCCAGGGGATCAACCCTGGTTCAATGAGGAGTGTTAGAAGATCATGCCAGGAGCAGCACCAGACATACCTAAAAATGAGGTGCCAACCTGGTGAAGCTACAACTCAGGACTACATGCATGCTAAACAGCGGAAGCAACATGCTATAGACAGAGCTAAGCGATTCCACAACCAACGGATCAGATCAAAGCTCTGCAGTCCTGCCGCATCCAGTCGTGAATGGTGGTGGACAATTAAATAACTAACGGGAGGAGGAGGCTCTGCAAACATCCCCATCCTCAATGATGGCGGAGTCCAGCACGTGAGTGCAAAAGACGAGTCTGAAGCGTTTGCAACCATCTTCAGCCAGAAGTGCCGAGTGGATGATCCATCTTGGCCTCCTCCCGATATCCCCACCATCACAGAAGCCAGTCTTCAGCCAATTCGATTCACTCCACGTGATATCAAGAAACAGCTGAGTGCACCGGATACAGCAAAGGCTATGGGCCCCGACAACATCGCAGCTGTAGTGCTGAAGACTTGTGCTCCAGAACTAGCTGTGCCTCTAGCCAAGCTGTTCCAGTACAGCTACAACACTGGCATCTACCCGAAAATGTGGAAAATTGCCCAGTTATGTCCTGTCCACAAAAAGCAGGCCAAATCCAATCCGGCCAATTACCGCCCCATCAGTCTACTCTCAATCATCAGCAAAGTGATGGAAGGTGTCGTTGACAGTGCGATCAAGCGGCACTTACTCACCAATAACCTGCTCACCGATGCTCAGTTTGGGTGCCGCCAGGATCACTCGGCTCCAGACCTCATTACAGCCTTGGTATAAACGTGGACAAAAGAGCTGAATTCCAGAGGTGAGGTGAGAGTGACTGCCCTTGACATCAAGGCAGCATTTGACCGAGTGTGGCACCAAGGAGCCCTAGTAAAATTGAAGTCAATGGGAATCAGGGGGAAAACCCTCCAGTGGCTGGAGTCATACCTAGCACAAAGGAAGATGGTAGGGGTTGTTGAAGGCCAATCATCTCAGCCGCAGGGCATTGCTGCAGGAGTTCCTCAGGGCAGTGTCCGAGGCCCATCTTCAGCTGCTTCATCAATGACCTTCCCTCCATTATAAGGTCAGAAATGGGGATGTTCGCTGATAATTGCACAGTGTTCAGTTCCATTCGCAACCCCTCAAATAATGAAGCAGTCTGAGCCCGCATGCAGCAAGACCTGGACAACATCCAGGCTTGGGCTCATAAGTGGCAAGTAACATTCGTACCAGACAAGTGCCAGGCAATGACCATCTCCAACAAGAGAGTGTCCAACCACCTCCCCTTGATATTCAACGGCATTACCATTGCCAAATCCCCCACCATCAACATCCTGGGGGTCACCATTGACCAGAAACTTAACTGGACCAGCCATATAAATACTGTGGCCACAAGAGCAGGTCAAAGGCTGGGTATTCTGCGGCGAGTGACTCACCTCCTGACTCCCCATAGCCTTTCCACTATCTACAAGGCACAAGTCAGGAGTGTGATGGAATACTCTCCACTTGCCTGGATGAGTGCAGCTCCAACAACACTCAAGAAGCTCGACACCATCCAGGACAAAGCAGCCCACTTGATTGGCACCCTATCCACCACCCTAAACATTCACTCCCTTCACCACCGGCGCACAGTGGCTGCAGTGTGTACCATGCAGCAACTCGCCAAGGCTTCTTCGACAGCACCTCCCAAACCTGCGACCTCTACCACCCAGAAGGACAAGAGCAGCAGGCACATGGGAACAACACCACCTGCACGTTCCCCTCCAAATCACACACCATCCCGACTTGGAAATATATCGCTGTTCCTTCATCGTTGCTGGGTCAAAATCCTGGAACTCCCTTCCTAACAGCACTATGGGAGAACCGTCACCACATGGACTGCAGCGGTTCAAGAAGACGGCTCACCATCACCTTCTCAAGGGCAATTAGGGATGGGCAATAAATGCTGGCCTCACCAGTGACGCCCACATCCCATGAACAAATAAAAAAAAATGCACTCATTGGTAAGCCGTGCTTGAAGCTTGATGGAGGCTAGCCTTCCTTCCATTGCAGACATTCCCGCACTTACCCGCGACACTATCTCAGAGATGCCCTCAAGTCCCTATGACAGTATCTCAGAGATTCCATCCTGTACCTGTGCCACCATTCCACTCATGCAGGAGTTGGACTCCTCCATCCTCTGCGCGATTGTGGAGAGTGCGCGTGGCACCTGTTCCAGCACCTCGCAAATGTGCTGCTGCCCCTCGATCATTCTCCTTTTAAAGGATGGCTCCCAGGGTTCAGCATCTGTGTCCAGATGAGCAGAGCTTGGAGAAGAGTGCTCCCACCAACGTGGACTCTCCACAGCTGCCCCTGCCGCCAATGTCTGCTCGTGCTCACGTGTGTGGTGACTCACCATGTGCGACCCCAACTAACTGAGGACGGGGACCCACCGAGGTTTGTGTATCTGTGCTGGTGGATGGCTTGCTAATATATGACGGTGCCCCCTCAGAGGCCAGCAGGTCCTCTGAGGAATCACCCTCCGCCGTTACAGCGGTCGCTGAAGGCCCTGTAAGAGAATGGAAGGCAATATTAAGCATGATGACAGATGTTGAGGTGCTGAAGATGGCGAGGCATGTTAACATCATTTGCTATTGTGAGTGCTGAATGTTAAAGTTGTGTCACCATCTGTTTGTCAGGTGGCAGTCTCGGCGTCCCCGACGGACAAGCACTCGAGGGTGCGGCTTCAAGAGCCTTCTGCTCCGCATCCGTGAGGACGACCAGATGTTGCAGCCCCACTCTGGTCTTCGCCCTCTCCCGTGCATTCTGGGCTCTCTTCTCCTCTAAGGGGAGAAAGTAGAGAGACGTGAGTGAGGGATGGTGATGTGACCAACTGCTGAATGCATTGGTTTGGGTGAGGCTGACCATGAAAGAGACGCATCAAAGGGTGAGTATGAGACAGAGCCATGATATTGTATGAGGATTGGGTTGAGTGGTAGTGGTGGGATGAGTACTGGGGAGGTGAGTAAGTGCAGGTAAGTTGAGGATGAGGTTTGAGTGGGTGTGAGGAGTGATGTGATGGAGTAGTGTTGGCAGTGCAGAAGGAGTTGTGGGGTGGGGGCGGTGATGTGGAAGACGGAGTGTAGAAGAATGAGTAAGTGTACTCACTTTGGCTGACCTAGTTAGGTCATTGACGTGCTTCCTGCACTGGATCCATGTGCGGGAGATGTTGCTGCTGCTGGTGACCTCCTCGAGCCAGGCCTTCTTGGTGGCAGAGACAGGCCACGCCCTTCCATCCGTTGGGTAGAAAATATCCCTCCTCCTCCTCACCCCATCCAGTAGGACCTGGAGTGAGGCATTGATAAATCCGAGAGCAGCCTTTCCCCAGGTCTGCTCCATGCTGCACTTTTGGTTGTCTGCTGCAGAAGCAGCATTGGAGGACTGCCCCTTTAAATAGGGCTCCTCCAGCTGACAGCCCGCTGCGCAGGTTGACGACGGGAAACCCGGAAGCCACGGTAAGTGCCTTGAAATTATCCACAATTGTGTGGGGAACGGACAGATTTTACTGGGCGGGTTACCTACGCGCCCAGTCACCCCCCCTCCTCCCCCCCCCCCCCCCCCCCGCCGCTGCCATCCCACCTCCCTAGTAATATCGGGGCCAATGTGTTTGTGTGTGGCCTACTGAAAGGTTGTGAAGATGCACGTGTCAGGGTAGAATAGTGTGGATGGTGCATGAAAGAACCCACAGGTGTGGGGAAATGAGGGAAGTAATTGTAAAAACAGTAGCAGATGTAGGGTGTGCCAGTCAGAAGCAGCAGAAGGAGGTTCAGTGATGTGTTCTACTGTGATTGCAGGAGAGTGATGGGAAGCAGAGAAGGGAAGGTTTGTGAGTGCTGGGGCTATCGGTGGTGCAGGGCCTAGTAGAGAGTAAGAATGATGTGAATAGCACTCTTACATTAGCAGCTCAGATCAGATCACTGAATTTCTTGTAGCATTGCAGCCAGGTCCTGGGCACAATGCTCCTTGCAGTAACCTGCTCTGCCACGTCTGATGACTGCTACTGGGTTATTTGCCTTGGCATTCTTCTCCCATTCACTGGAAAGAGCAGCTCCCACCTCTTGGTCACCTCCTCCCTGAGTACCTCCAGAACAGTGTTTGAAAATTGGGGTGCTCTTGCAGAATTTTTCCTGGCAGCCCTCTTCACTTTACTGCAATGACTGAGCTGTGACAGCCAAAGTGCACTTCCCCTTTAAGAAGTGCAGGCAGCCTTTAAATGGCATCACTGGCATCCGATTTCCTGCCCTCCCAATCGACGAGCTGCTAATAAACAGTGCGAGTAGCACAGGTAGCTCACCAATCATAATCAAATGAGACATGAGCACCAATTTGGCTCATGCCACTTGCCTCTCATCGTCAGGTGTGAAGTAGCCGCTATGCCCATTTTGAGCCTGTTTTTGGCACAAATTGAATTGTTCCCCGAATGTGCTTGTACTATATTCTGCTAGCACACTGTGTGCGCTATTTTTATACAGTCATTAACCTGGGTTAAAGTGTGTGAATAAATAACACACACAGAAATGAGCAATGTGCACATAAAGGGTTCGTAGATGTTCTTCGCCAATGAGAATTTCTATCCTTCAGTGTCCTGATAGTAAACAGTGAAAAATAAATGTTCTCTTTTGAAAACCTTTCAGAAAATGCTCATGTAAGATTCTTAACCCATTTGTCAGCCTGAAAATCCTATTGGTGAAGCAGCTATTTTTTTCTGATATGTGAATTGCACTGAAAGCTAAATAGAGATCAGGTTAAATTGTATTTTACTTGGATTCCTCTACCAGTTTGTGCTGGCGAATAGATTCAAGTTACATTAAAAAGCACAACTGTAGACGAATGTAAAAATCCTATAAATTTAATCGTTACTGCCTCCTAGTGGTTTTATAGGAACCTCTAAAACCAAAAAGCAACAATTTTGCAAGGTTCCACTAGTAACGGGAAACCTCGCTGGGTCAAGCTTGAGTTGCGAAATCTGTTGTACAGGTCTGCACATCCAATTCACAGTGTACCACATTTCGTAGGGAAGAAATTCATAGGCAAATGGAGGCCATCTAGTAGCCATCAAACACCTCATTTCAATAGTAAAATGATGCATATCAGTTCCCACATCCAATTTCACATTCTTATAGCAACCTCTGCCCTCAGCACTAATTTCAACTATATAAAATGGGTCAAGACTAATCCACTAACTGACCTTCTAGAAGTTAAAGCTGCTATTGAATTGGAAAAGTTGATTCTTTTTTGAAGCAAAAAACAGAAAGTGGTAGAAGCATACAACTCCTGTGGTCAAATTTTGTCTGATGATGCTCCTGTGAAGTGCCTTGGAACATTTTTACCACGTTAAAGGCGCTACATAAATGAAAGTTGTTGTTGTTGAGAGAAAAGACAGGTTAACACATCAGCCCTTTATCAGAATTAAGAATTAAAGATAAATAATCATTTTAATAGAATCAGAAGAAAACTATGAGAGAGGGAAATTTATGTTCAGCATTTATTGATTTTGCACCAGTGGATGTATTTTGAGTTTTATTTGTGTTGATATTTAATCACATTTTGTTTTTGGAATTTTTTCTGTTGCTGTGGGGGGCACCATTTTTGCATTGCAAGATTTTTCTCTATAGAATTGTTGCTTACTGTTGCAATTAAACTTGCAGCAATCAAAGTGCTGAGGGTGGAAATTCCTTTGGAAGTTCCACAACAGGACACCAAATGCACATGCAACAACTCCAAAGGCATTATGGCCATCCTCGTCAGTGCCATGGACTCACTATTTACAGACCCAAATACTCCTACCTATGCATGTCAAAGGATATTTGTCTTTGCCTTCACAGAGGAGGCTATTACTGAGCTAAGCCATACGAACATACATACGAACATATGAATTAAGAGGAGTAGGCCATTCAGCCCCTCGAGCCTGCTCTGCCATTTGATAAGGTCATGGCTGATCTGATTGGAACCTCAACCCTACTTTCCCGTCTACCTACTATAACCTTTGACTCCCCTGTTAATCAGGAATCTATCTAACTCAGCCTTAAAAATATTCAATGACCCTGCCTCTACCGCTCTCTGGGAAAGGGAGTTCCACAGACTCACTACCTTCTGAGAGAAAGAAATTCTCCTCATCTCCGTCTTAAATGGGAGAGCCCTTATTTTTAAACTGTGGCCCCTAGTTCTAGTCTCTCCCACAAGGGGAACATCCTCTCAGCATCTACCCCTTCTAGTCCCCTCAGGATCTTATATGTTTCAATAAGATCACCTCTCATTCTTCTAAACTCCAGTGTACACAAGCACAACTTGTCTAACCTTTCCTCATAAGATAACCCCCTCATCCCAGGAATCAGTCGAGTGAACCCTCTCAGAACCACCTCCAAAGCAATTGTGTCCTTACTTAAATAAGGAGACCAAAACTGCACACAGTATTCTAAATGTGGTCTCACCAATGCCCTGTACAACTGTAGCAAAACATCTCTACTTTTATATTTCATTCCCCTTGCAATAAATGACAACATTCCATTTGCCTTCCTAATCACTTGCTATACCTGCATACTAACTTTTTGTGATTCACGTACTAGGACACCCAGATCACTCTGTACCTCAGAGCTCTGCAATCTCTCTCCATTTAAATAATATACTGCTTTTCTATTCCTCCTGCTAAAGTAGACAAGTTCACATTTTCCCACGTTATACTCCATTTGCCAAATTTTTACCCACTCACTTAATCTATCTATATCCCTTTGAAGACTCCTAGGGCCCGATATTACCATGGCGACGGGTTCGCGGCGGGTGGTCAATTGGGCGCGTGGGTAACGCGCCCGGTGAAATCAGTCTGCTCCGCAACGCAATCGGAGGCTAATTGGATCCACTTACCTGTTCTTCCGGGTTCCCCATTGCTAAGCTGCGCGGCGGGCGGACTGCGCATGCGCAGTAAGGTCTGTCAGCTGGAGGAGCTCTATTTAAAGGGGCAGTCCTCCACTGACAGATGCTGCAGGAAATAGGAAAATTACAGCATGGAGCAACCCAGGGCAAGGCTGCTCCCAGGTTTAATGATGCCTCACTCCAGCTCTTATTGGATGGAGTGAGGAGGAGGGGGAGGACAGAGATCATCCCCCCGGCGGGCGGGAGGAAGCGGCCTGCCTCTGCCAACAAGAAGGCCTGGCTCGAGGTGGCAGAGGAGGTCACCTGCACCACCAACATATCGCCCACCTGCATACAGTGCAGGAGGCGCTGCAATGACCTAAGTAGGTCAGCCAAAGTGAGTACACTTACTCATTCCCCTACACTCCATCTGCCATATCACCGCCCCCACCCCACATCTCCTTCTGCACAGCCAACACTTCTCTGTCACATCACTCCTCACACCCACTCAAAGCTCATCCTCATCTTACCTGCACTTACCCACCTCGCCAGTACTCATCCCGCCACTACCACTCAACCCAATCCTCATACAATCTCATGGCTCTATCTCATACTCAACATCTCATGCATCTCTTTCACGGTCAGCCTCACTCAACCTGCCACTACCTGTGCTGCAGCCACAGGGCATGCATCACATATGTGCAGTAGGAAGCATAAGGCAAACGTGTCGTGAGCATGAAGGGGATGCACAAGGGTGTTTGAGCCGTGCAGCTTAGCAATGGTTTTTACTTATATTTAATTTCTGATCAACTCACATTACATATTATATTGGCACCACTACTGCCACGTCTTTGCGAATCTTGTCTGGTTTGTGCAATAATGCCCTTTCCTGAGGATCACAATGAAGACCCACAACTGTGCCACCCATTGTGACACTGCAGAGTGGGCATAGGTGTATTTGCAGGGCTCTTTTGTGCAGACGACTGAGAGATGGTGGCGATGTCCCTGGTGGCACCCTGGAAGGATGCGGAGGAGAAGTTGTTGAGGGCATTGGTGACTTTGACAGCGACAGGTAAGAAGATGGTGCTCAGGCCAGCCCGGAGCAGCTCGGCATGAAGGAGGCTGCAGATGTCCACGACTACATGTCGAGTGACTCTGAGCCTCCGTGTGCACTGCTGCTCAGAGAGGTCCAGGAAGCTGAGCCTCGGTCTGTGGACCCTGTGGCGAGGGTAGTGCCCTCTGCGACGCATCTCTCTCTGCGGTTGCCCTCCCTCCTGCTGTGCAGGTGGATGTGTCACAGCACTGTGTTGTGGAGCTCCACGTGTCAGAGGTGGACGGCGTGGCCGGCAAGGCTGGTGATGCTGTTTGCCCTCCGAGGAGGTCATGACTGCAGCTACGGCAGCCCCCATCCGGAAGATGTACATTTGAGGGGGTCCGCAAGGTAGGTAAATGTGTCTGCACACCGGGGTAAGTGTGCAAGTTGGTGAATTTTATTGTTAGAAGCATGGTGGTGGAGGCCAAACTTTGTCCAAAGTGACAGAGTGGCCTCCTGCAATGAGTGAGGGTCTCCCCCCACCACCTGTCAAATGGACCTTTGCAGCTGCCACAGGCTGATGGCTGCAACATGTCCATTTCAACTGGGAGTATTTACCCCAGTACGGAAAACAGTCTCAGTCAGTTGGAAAATCCCATCCCTGCTAAAATAACAGGTCAATCAGGTCTGTAAACAACCTGAAGTACCTGTTCAAGTACTTTAAGTGGCACCCCGCCGGCTTTAATTGCCGGTGGGAGTCCCACATGCGGGGGTTGCGCGCGCATGTCAGCGCGTCAGTGGGGAAACCCGGAAGTGGGTGGGTTGGAGCCGGGCTCCCGACCCACCCCAGGAATCCCCGATTTTCGCAGCCCCCCCGCCACGAACACACCCGATCGCGGGTGCAAAAATCGAGCCCCTTGTGTCCGCTTCACAACTTACTTTCCTACCTACTTTTGTGTCATCAGCAAATTTAGCAACCATACATTCAGTCCCTTCATCCAAGTCATTGATATAGATTGTAAGTAGTTGAGGCCCAAGCACTGATCGCTGTGGCACTCCATTCGTTACATCTTGCCAACCTGAAAATGACCCATTTATGCCTACTCTCTGTTTCCTGTTAGCTAACCAATCCTTTATCCATGCTAATATGTTACCCCCTACACCATGAACTCTTATTTTGTGTAGTTGCCTTTGATGGGGCACCTTGTCAAAAGCCTTCTGGAAATCCAAGTACACCACATCCAAAGGATCCCCTTTATCCACGTTGCTTGTTACTTCCTCAAAGAACTCCAATAAATTAGTCCAATATGATTTCCCTTTCACAAAGCCGTGTTGACTCTGCCTGATTGCATTGAGATTTTCTAAGTGTCCTGCTATAACCTCCTTAATAATAGATTCTAGCATTTTCCCTATGACAGATGTTAAGCTAACTGGCCTGTAGTTTCCTGCTTTCTGTCTCCCTCCTTTCTTGAATAGAGGAGTTACATTCGCTATTTTCCAATCTGATGGGACCCTTCCAGAATCTAGGGAATTTTGGAAAATTAATACCAATGCATCTCCTATCTCTGCAGCCACTTCCTTTAAGACCCTAGGATGAAGTCCGTCAGGTCCTGGGGACTTGTCAGCTTTTAGTTCTCATATTTTTTTCAGAACTCTTTCCCTGGTGATTGTAAATGTTTTAAGTTCCTTCCTCCCTTTCACCTCTTGATTCACAATTATTTCTGGCATGTTATTTGTATCCTCTAAAGTGAAGACAGACACAAAATATCTGTTCAATTCATCCACCATTTCCTTATTCTCCATTATTAATTCCCCAGACTCACTCTCTAGAGGACCAACGCTCACTTTACTTACTCTTTTCCTTTTTAAATACCTGTAGAAACTCTTACTATCTGTTTTTATATTTCTAGCTAGATTTCTCTTGTACTCTAACTTCTCCCTCCTTATTATTCTTTTAGTCATTCTTTGCTGTTTTTTATATTCTGTCCAATCATCTGACCTGCCACTAATCTTCGCAGAATTGTTTGCTTTTTCTTTCAATTTCATGCTATCTTTAACTTCCTTAGTTAGCCACGGATGGTACGTCCTTTCCCTAGAGTCTTTCTTTCTCACTGGAATGTATCTTTGCTGCGTGTTATGAAACATCTCATTAAATGTCTGCCACTGCATCTCTACTGACATATCCCTTAACCTAAGTTCCCAGTTCACTTTAGCCAGCTCTGTCTTCATGCCCTCATAATTGCCCTTATTTAAGTTTAAAACACTAGTCTTAGACTTACTCTTCTTTCCCTCAAACTGAATGTGAAATTCAATCATATTGTGATCACTGCTACCTAGAGGCTCCTTTACAATGAGGTCATTAATTAATCCTGTCTCATTACACATTACCAGATCTAGAATAGCCTGCTCTCTGGTTGGCTCTAGAATGTGCTGCTCTAAGAAACTGTCGCAAAAGCACTCTATGAACTCATCTTCCAGGCTACCTTTGCCAATCAGATTCTTCCAATCTATATGTAGAGTAAAATACCCATGATTATCGCTGTTCCATCTGCTCCAAGCTGGCCTGCAAACAACAGGGACAGCAATTACTGTAGCTCTTAAGGTTACCATAGCATTACATATTCATGCCACTGGATTGTTCCAAGTCACCGAAAGACACATCTGCAAGATCAGCCAGTATGCTGTCCATAGATGTATCACACACGTGACACAATGTCTGCAAAGGACAACATCTTTTTCACTTTCTCTGTGGAAAGAGGCATCAATGGGACACGGCACAGACCTATCATCAGGTTGCATTGTTCGTAGAAGTATTCGTTATGATAAATGTTGCCCATATGGGCATCAGGAGTTCTCACATCGCCGCATATACCATCAACAGAAAGGGTTTCCATCTGATTAACATTTCAATGGTATCTGACCATTGAATCAGCATAATGCACGTAAATACCTGTTAACTAGAAAGCACTCGAGATGCTTCATTATGCTGCAGTCCATGGTGCCGGCGCTAATTGAAGGCCCAGATAAAGGATAGATAGTTGCTGGGAAGCCAGTGATATCCTTTGCATTCCTGGCTGATGATCCCACTGATTGGCAATAGAATGGAAATACAATGAGGCACAGGCCTCAATCAGAATTTCTGTATAGCAGGCCACTGAGATGCTAGAGCAAAGATTCCACTATAGAGCTGCATAGATAGAGTGCTTCTCCAAAATAATCATGGTCTGCTGAAAGTTGCATAACTTCACAATACAAAGAGGAGTGAGCATGTAGCAAGTCGAAGAAGAGGCCCGTGGTGCAGCAGTAACAGAAGAAGAGGAGGGAATGAAGGAAGCAGGAGTACAGCCAGGAAGATTGGTTTGATAGGTTTTCATTGATAACTTCTTCCAGTAATTCTCAAATTTGGCCCCTTCATAAGTAATCCAAACAAATAAAACAACAGACAATGTACCCATAAACAATATGCTCTGTATTGACACCTACTGTACGCTCTGTAGGAAGAGACAAAGAAGGTGTGTTACAATGGTTTCAGAATGCAAAGCCTTCTAAGGGACATAAAATGCCAACATATTGGGCTCGTTAATAACCTAGAGGCAGGATCTGAGCCGGGGGGAGGGGCAATAGTGGCTGTGAATCGCAGAAGATCGTGGGACGCTTGGGAATGTCAGATTTCAGCAGGGATGCTTAATTATCATTTTACTTCCAGGTTCCATGTCTCCAATGCGCGTGAGCGGGTATGATGCGTACCGCATGACACGATTTCACGTCGACTATTTAAAGGGCCAGTGCAAAGATACAATTTGTAGAGAGACGAAAAAATTCAAACATGGAGTCAAGATGGGCAAAGGCTGCACCACGCATCGATGACACGTCATTTGATGTACTGCTGGGTGCAGTAAGGACCGGGAAGGAGGTACTCTTCCCAAGCAATGGCAAGAAGAAACCTGCTGCTGTGACCAAGAAGTCGTGGTCATAGGTTGCTGAGGAGGTCAGCAGCATGAGTATAGTGCCCCGTACCTGGATCCAGTGCAAGAAGCGGTTCAATGGCTTAAGCAGGTCTGGAAAGGTGAGCACATTTGCAGATTCACCTACATCCTGTCGTGCACCCCCCCCCCAACTCTGTCTTGTCAAGCGTACTCCATCACATCACTCCTCAAAGCCATTTTAAAATTTCAACAGCACCCATTGTTCCCTTTCTATGCGCTTCATCACCTCCCCATTTGTCCATCCACCACTGTCACTCACCCCAATCCTTATGCAATGTGATGCCACCTCACTCAGCTCACACATCCTCAAATGCATGCCAGTGCCATTCGTGATGCATCTGCCTGATAGTCACCCTCACCGAATGCACTGTATCCACTGGATGAGCACATGCCTTACAGACACTCATAGGTCTGTCGTGCCCCCTTGTAGGAGAAGAGAGCACAAAATACAAGGGAGAGGGAGAGGATCAGAGGTGGCCCACCACACATTGTGCAGTTGACATCTGCAGAAGAGCAGGCCATGGAGATAAGCAGAATATTAGTGCCCCTGACAATCGGAGAGGGAGAAACTGGGACTTCGCTGCTGCATGGTGACAGCATTAAATATCACCGACCCACATCTCATACAAGATTAAGTCATGTTGACTTGATTTCAGCAGCGAGTGAAATATGATCACCTTAACATGCTGAGTTGCAAAATTTTTACATTCCCATTACTAAATCATATCCGTCTCTTCCAGAGCTATCACCTGAAGAACAGCATCCAGTGGCCCTTCTGGAGGAAGTTTCCTCAGAGGACCTGATTCCTTTTGAGGGTGCACTGTTGCAGGACACATATGAAGCAGGCACCAGAACAGATATGAGCACTTCGGTGGGTCCTGTTACACAGTTAGGTAGGTTCTCACATGGTGAATCACAGTTCACAACTGTGCACAAGCAGTGTGTGGTGGTAGGGACAGATGTGCTCAGCTGGACATAGATGCTGAACCCCGGGGCCATCAATGAAAAGAAGAGCGATAGAGGGTCAGCAAAAAATGTGCACGGTACTAGCAGTCATGCCACACTGTCCACAGAGGACGGAGGAGTCCAGCTCGAGCATTTGTGGATTGATGTCACAGGCCATTGCAAGGATGTCGTCCATGGATGGACTGGCCTCCTCCATTGAACTTCAGTCGTGGCCCTGGTCGCAGCCGTGCAAACCATGGAAGCCAACATTCCTGCCACTTTAATCAGGATGACAAATACCTTAACCGTGGTTTTACAAGGCGTCACTGATCTGCACCAAGCTGCTCTCCCCCAGAGAGGCAGGAGTGATGTGCCCTTGGCCCAGGAGAAGGATGATGGAGAAAGGGTACATGGAAGTGGGGACTCCACTCAAAGCGCTCCCACGTTTCACTCGTTGCCCCCCACGCTCCCCCCACCCCAACTAGTACCCGACATGCTGCCTCCTCTCCCGATGGCCGAGTCTGTCCCTGCAGAGGTGCAGGTGGAGCAGTCTTTGGTGGGGCCCTCACGGGCTCCAAAACCCAGAGGTCATTGGCCGCGAACATCTCAGAAGTCAGAGCAGGGATCAGAGCAGCCTGCCTCTACCTCTGCTGAAGCCTCAGAGGTTGCACCAAGTAGGAGGGGTCTGCAAAGAAGGAAAGCTTTGCAATTCACCAGTGTAAGCACATGGGTGTTTATTAAAATGTGTCAGTAAGTTTCATTTATTTATTTATTCACATAAAATTTAATAATTCCCAAACCATGGGAGGTGTTAATTTCAAATTGCTGCCAAAATCCGAAAGGAGACTGATTTAAATGTTATAATTACGGACCCGCCTCTCCAAAGAGGGTTACTTGGACACTCCCAAAACTGCTGCAGTTAAACTGAAAGTTGACTCGTTAGGTTGGGTTGGGGTCAGGTTTCACATTTCTAACAATTTAACCTCCCCCTTACCGCCCATCATGGGGTGTTAAAATTCTCCCCATTGTGTGCCCTGCTACTGTTGTGCAATGTATGCCTCTAAGTTACAGAGCACGAGAGTGAATAAGTGTAATGAGACTAATAAAAGAAAGATTCTTGCTGGGTGGTAGCAGCATGTCTCCAAATTCTCATCGTCTTAAGATTTCTATAGACATATGCCATCTTCTTGAATTTGGACAACTACACCAAAGTTGCAGGGTCCCCACCTGTGTGAATGCACTTCCTGTGGTTGTGAGTTCCCTTCTCCAAGAAACACACACAAGGCATCCAAATGTTAGAAATTAGCAGACAGTCACTCCTGTGGCCAGTTTACGTCATTCCTTGTGTGACTGCATTGTATGCATGTACCTTCTAGTGGCAGTGTATGTCTGCCTATATTATTCCATATAGATAGGAATGGAATCGGTGGCGAGGGAATGGAGTTTGCGTCGGTGGTGGTGTGGGGGGGGGGGGTGGCGGTGGTAAAGACAATAGCGTCATGTCCTCGGATGATGTCACCAAGGGGCAGCATGTAGGTGAGAAATAGGATAGTTCATGGGGAACTCCATAAGTAGCGGTGTGGAGGCAGAGAAGCCATTTGAGATGACTCTCTGGCTACGACTGGATAGGTAAGAGTGGGACCAGGCGAAGGCATTCCTGCCTGTACCAAGCCTCCAGTGCAGCATCGGGGAACCTTGGTGCCTGTTCACTCCCTCCTTCAGCCATTTGTTCATCAACTTTTTCATTGTTCTGTGCAGCCAGAATGCACCTCCCCTTTAAGAGATGTTGTCTGCCTTTAACTGGCATTATAGACGCCAGATATCCACCCGCCCCGACAGGCGTACAGCCAATGAGTAGCGCGGGCAACGCTGGCTGCACACCTGGACCATTAAAATCAGCAGGCAGCACAAATATTGCATGCAGTGCACGCCCAGCCCCCTGCGCACCCAATTCTGGACACAATAGGATTACTAGTCCAAGGTAAGGAGCACTATATAGATGCAAGGTGATTAGCGCTATATAAAATAAAGGTGGGGAATGCTATATAAATGCAAGGTTGGAAGTGCTGTGTTAATGCATCGTGAGGAGTGCACTATAAATGAAAGGTGAGGAGTGCTATAAGATTGCGAGGCAAGGAGCACCACATGAGAGAACGTGCCTTTATATAGCGCCTTTCACGAACTCAGAAGGTCGAAAAGTGCTTTACAGCCAATGAGGTACTTTGAAGTATAGACTGTTATAATGTAGGAAACGCAGCAGCACACAGCAAGCTCCCTGAAACAGCACTGAGATAATAACCAGGTAATCTGCTTTTTTTTTGTGCTAATGGTTGAGGGATAATTATTGGTCAGGGCACTGGGCAGAAACTCCCCTGCTCTTCTTCAAAATAGTGCCATGTGATCTTTTACGTCCACCTGAGAGGGCAGATGGGGCCTCAGTTTAATGTCTCATCTATAAGACAGCACCTCCGACAGTGCAGCACTCCCTCACTACCGCACTGAAGCATCAGCCTAGTTTATGTGCTCAAGTCTCTGGAATGGGACTTGAATCCACAACCTTCTGACCTCAGGGTGCTACCACTGAGCCAAGGCTGACACCAATAAATTCATTGCGAGGAGCGCTTTATATAAACAAGTAGTTGTTTCACTCTTTTTGTCTAAATATTGCAGGAGGGAATTTCCATGCTGCTTTCAGCATAATTTCAGCACATAATCAGGGCAAGAATCTTTTTGTTTTGGTAAAATGGGGCAGAAGCGATTTATACTGCTTCACCCATCCCAAAATCAATCCCTCTGAGTTCCCAAGTGCAATCTGCCCACTGAGTCCCAACTGACCTCACTTGAATATATTATAATGATGACCAGTGTTGCTGCAGCTCTGAGTTTCCTGCTTTTACACTTAACTTAGACTGAGAACTATAGACAGAAGTAAGGAATTTCTGAGCCTGAAGACTGCGAAGAGTATGGAGAGTTTCACTTTAAATCTTTGCATCTGGGAACTACTTTTTGCAGCGATTGTTTGTCATTCTGCCTGTACAGAGGTAGACTTGCTTCTCCCTATTTCTGACAGCACCTCCCAAACCCACGGCCTCTGCCACCTAGAAGGACAAGGGCAGCAAGTGCATGGAACACCATCATCCAAGTTTCTCTCCAAGTCACACACCATCCTGACTTGCACATATATCGCCGTTTCTTCATTGTCGCTGGGTCAAAATCCTGGAACTCCCTGCCTTGCAGCACTATGGGAGTATGTTCACCCCACAAATCTTGCATTGGTTCAAGAAGAAGGCTCACCACCACTTTCTCAAAGGGAACTAGGAATGAGCAATAAATGCTGGGCTTACTAGCAACGCCCAGATCCCAACCATGAATATTTTTTTTTAAATCACTAATCCAATGGATATGCAAATGAGCTGGCCAAGGAAATTCTCGTGCAAATACCTCTCCAGACCATCAGTGAGCACAATCTTTTTCCATTGGTGTAAATGATATGACATTGGTGCAACTCATCACATGGAAATTCTTTCCCTGCAGCTTTGAAAAGCAAACACTGGAGCTGTTTGAAAATGTAGTCAAATTTTGCCTCAGTAAACATCATAATATTAAAGTAAAAGGCCTAAATCTTAATCATACACACAAATGATAAGAAGTGAGATTCAATAGTTATCTGAGTCAGCGGAACAAGTGCCACATCATTCCACAATATCAGACATAAAGCTTTATGTGAAACACCACTTTAAAATTGTAATAACTGAAAAAGTAGATAAAATGCTGTATCAGTCAGTCCAATTGACATTTAATTGATGTTTAAGGGAAAAATATTTCAGTTTCATTTTTCATGTCAAAAAAAAAATGCCAGTAATAAATTTTGTTGTATAGAATCAAGTGGTTCAATACTGTCTACATGATACTTTTACTCAATTCTCTTTCAGGACTGTTTTTATTTGAGCTTTGGCTTGGACTTTCCATGTTTCCCAATCATCTTATTTAAGGGAAGAACAAAGATGGACAGACTAACAGGCCTCTTCCCGATGCTCAGCTGGTAAAGACAGTACCTAGCAGAGTATCATAGCCTAGCGTAAATTGAATTCAATAAATTTGGTAATTTGTATGTTATAAATTGGATAGCCAGGTGGTGAAGGATGGAATACTAGAGCCTGGTCTTCAGTTGCTTCCAAGCCTTTATTCACACAGCTCAACATTACACCCACACCACACCTTCGATCAGCTCTCTTATAAATGGATACAAGAGCGTTCCCAACTGATAGGCACCACCTGAGTACAATTAACACTAATTGATATAAATCATAGGGATACAATTAACATTGTGGACTAGTACCAGAAAATGACCATTAAAGCTGCTGGGTTGTTGTAAAAACCCAACTGATTCACTTATGTCATGCAGGAAAGAGAACCTGCTACCTCGACCTGGTCTAGCCCATATGTGACTCCAGTCCCAAACTATGAGGTTGACTCTTAATGCCTTCAGGGCAACTAGGGATGAGCAATAAATGCTGCTTTGCCCACATTCCAACATTTTTTTTAAATGCAGGCAGGAATACCCCAGGTTCCACAACAGGTATGTGCTGACTTAGCCAAACTCAGTTGGGGTTCCAGTAGGGGTGCTTCTAAAATTGGCATCAGTGTTCCTGGATTTTCCTGTTCCCAAGTGTCAGTGTATCTATGTCACGTGAAGAAAGGAACAAGCTCAGCAGTGATGTTCCTGTGGTTGAATAGCTCACCAACATTCACATATGGAGAATGACTGGTGAGGTACTAGAGGAGAACTAGCAGTCATGGGACTGTACCACAGAAAGGGGACAATGCCTTGAGGAGAAGAGAAAGGGACGGGAGAGAATGTTCAGGAAAAAAGAATCTCCAGTAAACCTAAAATAAAAATAAAAGAAAGATAAAATGATACAGGAAAATATGGAAATAAATTATGAAAAAAGGATGTAAGGAAAGCAAAAGTCAAAGCAATCCAACAAGCCAATCAGTTAACTTCCTTTTTGTGTGGGTGTCGCATGTTATATATATGCGAGTGTGCGTGTGTGAATGTGGCTGTCTTCGCATACGTGCATGTGTTTCAGTCTGTAAAGCCCCAATTTTAACCAATGGGAACTGGTTGAACAGGGGGCCCGGGCAATTTTAACGGGAAGCAGCAGTTGGAATTTCAGGCGACAGGAGGCTCTTCCTGGCCCTGCAAGAAATTTTTTAAAAAGTTTTAAAAACTTGCCTGTTTGGGCCACTTCCAACTACCTTTACTTGGCGGGAAAGCCGTAACAGCTTCCCCACTTAGGCCACCAGTTAAAATAGCAGTGGGGCCTGATGATGTCATCGGACCTCGATCTGCATATTCAAGAAGGACCCTGCCAGCTTCATGTGGGTGTCCTTGGTACCTGCTCAGAAGATTGGATTAAAATTCAAGACAGGGGGATCAGTGCCTGACGTCAGCTGTTAAGTGTTCGGCCAATTTTAACTGGTCACCCGCCTGGCTTCTCCTGGATGAGTAGGCTTAAAATCACCCCTTATCGCTCTCATACAGCAGGTGTATACCTGTTGCAGAGCTCCTTGCATTAGGGATGCAGTTTTTAATGGTGATAACCGGGCTATGGTTGAATACCATTTTTATGTTGTGAGCTTACTGGAGCACTAATACAGTCAATATCAATTGGAAACAAGTTGGCAGTAATTAGCACCTAATTTTGATTTTCCAATATTAAAACTGTAGTGCTGATGAGGGAAGCTCAAACCTGCCCTTAACACTTCACCCAGCTAATAAGCTTTTTTTTTAAACATCCACAATAATTGGCCAGACTTTGTCCTCAGCAAGCCAAGACTCAAGCTGAGTCAATCACAGCAACTGGAAGCTGTTTCATTTTATATGCATCTGACTCATTCTTCACTGCTGGACTGTACACTCTGTTCTTATTCTGATTGCTGTAAACAATTTTACAACACCAAGTTATAGTCCAGCAATTTTATTTTAAATTCACAAGCTTTCGGAGACTTCCTCCTTCCTCAGGTAAATGTTTCAGGAGCTCCTTGAAGCCTACGCATTTATACATATAGAACAATACATGGTGTTTACAGACTGCCCCTGCAACTGCCCGTTGCCAAGGCAATCACCGTGTTCAGACAGAGAGGTGTCACCTGCAGAACCCCCGAATACACATTCAACAAAAAAACAAACAGGGAAAAAAAACAGAGAAAAAAAAGAGAGAGGCAGAAACATCCGGAAGGCAGAGAGAGCCAGCAAATGACCCATTATATTAAAGACAGATAACATTTGTTCGCTGGTGGGGTAACGTGTAGCGTGACATGAACCCAAGATCCCGGTTGAGGCCGTCCTCATGGGTGCGGAACTTGGCTATCAATTTCTGCTCGACGATTTTGCGTTGTCGTGTGTCTCGAAGGCCGCCTTGGAGTACGCTTACCCGAAGGTCGGTGGATGAATGTCCATGACTGCTGATTGCAGCAGTCATGTGCATTTTTCTACTAGTGGGTTTTGGATATTTTATGACTGATATAAAAGATGCTGCATCTTTTATATCAGTCATAAAATATCCAAAACCCACTAGTAGAAAAATGCACATTTTAATCTGCATCTTGCTGCCAGAATTGCAAACTAGGCGTGGCAGAGGCGATAATTATTTTCTGCCAACTAACCTGAAAATTACCCTTGCAATCTATTGTAAAAAGACCAATTGAAGCATATTTAACAAGAGAAAAGATAATGGTCCCAAATTTTCTTGGGACCTGGGCCATAATCCCGGGTGATAGACAGCCAGGACTGCCGTGGAGGGGGTGGAAAATCAGGCGGGAATTGGAGTCACCAGAGGCATGATTTTAACATGGGGGTGGAATGTGACCGGGGTGGGGGGGGGGGGGGGCAAGATAAATAGCCATGAAACTCAGAAGGTAAGTTGGTGCATCGCAATCTGCGATCGTGACCTTAATGAGGTCAATAAATTTTTACTTCCGGGCTTCATGCCTGGCAAGCAGCCTGATTGCAGCATCTTTTATATCAGCCATAAAATATCTGAATCCCGCGCTATAAAAATGCATTATTTTAGTCTGTATCTTGCTGCCAGAATTGCAAACTGGGCGTGGCAGAGGTGGCAGGCTAGCTGGCTGTCGGGCAGGAAGCCCAGGGATCGGAGAAGAGGGATTGTGGGCCATGGAGAATATATTGGGGAGCAGATGCCGGGAGGGCATGTGGGGGGAGGGGGGAGCTGATACCGGGAGGACATGGGGGGGGGGGGCTGATGCTGGGAAGAGATCGGAGGTCAGTCGAAGAGGAAGAAGAGATTGGAGGTCAGTCGAAGAGGCAGAAGAGATTGGCTGTCGCTCGAAGAGGAGGAAGAGATCGGAGGTCGGGTGAAGAGTAGGAGGTGGGGGGAGGGGAACCACCATCTGGGGTGGTCCAACATGCGGTGGGGGGGGGGTTTCCAGCATGGGGGGGGTCCTACATGGGGGGGATCGGCTGATCGCGGAGTCATGTCACACCAAGTGAGCTTGTTGGGCCTGGAAGAAGCACTCCTGCTCCTCCAAGCTCACAAGCAGCGCAACAAAAGGCAGTCACCTTATGGATTCGGCCCTTCTCGCCTGCTTTCACCTAAATCGGAAGCGATGGGAAACCCAAAGAGGTAAGGTTAAAGTTGTTTTACTTTTGTAATACACAAAAATTTAAGTACCTCAACTATTTCAATGAGGTACATTGCCCCTTTAAGTATCGGCCCACCGGCTTTAAGACTTCAGGACGTCTGTTGCTCGCACACCTGGGTCAAACCCGGAAGTGGGCGTGTTGGAGCCGAGATGCAGATCAGCTCCAAAAATCTACTGTTTTGACTGCCAACCCGGCCCCAACCCACCAGTTATTGGGGGTTAAAATTACCCCCCAGGTATCCACTCAGAAGAGGAGCCACAGGGATTTTCCACTGGCGCCCGAGGCACACGGTGGTTCTATCCAGTCCATACAGGCCCGTGATATCATTAGGAGATGGAGCCGGCAGGGTGGTTACCCCATTGGAATTCCCGCAGCTCTGGCCTCCTGAGTGCCCAATGATCTAGATATCAGCAAGATATCCGTGACCAGGTCCTTAAAGGGATGCAAGTGGGTCCAGTCTTGGGCTTTGGCCTGAATATCCCAGACGGCTCCTGGAAGCATCATCGCAAATCAGTCCTCTTATAAAGGGGTCAATTGCCAATACTTTTAAGCTGGCGGGACTGGCTTGCCCCCTGAGTGGGTAGCCCAGGGCGACATCTTCCTTTCCCTGCCTTTTGCGGGCGCCCTAGTTGTGCCTGTAGTGACATAGGCGCCCGACTGAATTATTTAAATTTACCGACCCCACCTTGACTCTGACCGCAGGTAGGGTCAGGAGCGGAAGTCTTACTTACAGCGGTGGACCAGATCCAAGGATTTCCAGCTCCAATAATTCCAAACCAAGATCGAGTAATGAAAGGGAGATCATGCAAGATTAATTTACTGGAGTCCTTTGAGGTTATAACTGAATGAATGGATAAGGATTATATAGTGGAGGTTATATATGTTGAGTTTTGAATACATTTGATAAGGTGCTTCATGAGAATTTTAAGGCTAAAGAAAAAACTCCAGGGTTTAAAGATGCTTAAATTGGATATGACGCAACATGATTTGTGATGGTCATTCTAATCAGACAGCCATGACCAGCAGGATACCCGTGAAACCTCCGATGCTCACAATATCTATAAATAATCTTAATTCTGGTGTTAAAATAGAACATATGAGTTTTAGAAATAATGCCAACTGTGTATAAAAGCAGAACTGTATGGCTAAATCATGTGAAATTTTAATACTGAGAAATGTTAAGTTATGCACACTTTTGAAAAAAGCAAATATTACAAAATCAAGGCTGACCAAGAAGACCCAGTTAAAGAGGCCTGACAGTAGTTAACAACCACTGAAAGTGTGTCACAATGTAGGACAGCATGTAGGAGGGAAAATAAATTATTGAGTTGTACACGTGGGTTAATAGAAAATAAGTCAAAGGAAGTGATACTAATACTTTAGAAAGCATGTAAGTGAGATCATATGTAGAGTATTCTGTCCAGTTGTGGTCACCATGGTTAAAATAGACACAATGGGAATTGTCTACCCGAGGCTAAATGGAGTTTTGGTCAAACTTCTGCCAGTTTGTAATGTCCACTCCATGTTGAATTGGGGGAAAAACATTTTCTGCACAATTACAAGATCTGCTAAGTACCAGAAGCCAGAATCTACTTGACCCAGATGACTTATTTTTTTCCACACCTGCAGAGTATAATCCAAATGAGACATGGGGTTGGATTTCCCTCCGCTATCCTGAATGAAATCGGGTGGAATAGCGATGGAAAAGGGGGCAAAATCGGGCAGTAAGGCCTACCACCACATTCCTAACCCAAGCTAAATTTCACTACCCCCATGCCCCCTCCGGCCCGCCTCGTCCAGGACCACTGCTGGCCTCCCCTCCCTGACCGTCACAAGTAAATGCTGATGGGAAACAGGTACCGGGTTCCCAGAGGATTTTTCTGGTTTGTATCCTTCTTACAGTCACTCCCTGGCCCCGTTGTAGCCATGGTAATAGTCCTGATTTCTGTAAATAAAATGACAGTGATAATAGGGGCCTCCTCTCCTAAATTCGACACCTAACACTTACCATAATAAGCCTCAGCCAAGGCCTACAAAACTAATAGGCTTCTTCATCTTCAGGCTTTTCAGCCTCTTTAAGTTCATTCGCCACCTCTTATGCCGTTGAAGTGGCGTACCCACTGTAGCACTGTCAGATTTTCTTTTTCAGCCATGGTGGGCTCCCTCTTGGCAGCGAACATCCCACTGGGAGCCCTCACTGCATGGCCCATTATCCCTGACCCAGGAAAATAAAAAAAATAAATAGGGAACTAGGCCTGGGTTGTGGCAGGATTGGAGGTGGAACCCACCGCTGGAAGGAAAACCCAATCCATGATGTAAAAACCATAACATCATCATAGGAGGGCGTATAAATATTTTTTCTGTGACATCTACTATTCAAAATATAATGCATTCAGCAACATTACAAATAATGTAATGGACAAACAAATGATTCTCATATATATTCTATTCTCTGGAACTGTTATGGGGCAAATGAAGTGGTATCACACATTGACTGTGGCACTCTCACCTGTGGTGGCCTGGTGGAGGATACAAGAGATTACCTCCTGCTACCTGATTGTATACTCAAGCGTATGTTCTCCACTTCATTTCAAAGCTTCATTTCCTATCTTATGTTTCCGAGCATTTGTCAGACCCAAATTGGCAGATAATTTCTCCCTTCTCTTTCTCTCTTTCAATATCATGACAGTTCACTGCTTTTCCAATCTCCAAAAATGGTGACATCAACAATCCATCTGTGGAAACAGAGAACAAGGTTTTGCTTAATTCATGATGGCTAATACATAAAATGAAGGATGTTATAACAAACGTAAAAAAACCCAAAAAATTTGCAGACATTTAAAGCATTAATGAAGACTGCACTGAACTTAACAAAAAAGCAGCTGATTAAAGACTAAAACATTTCCATATACTTTATACATTGCTGCAGGAGTTCCTCAGGGCAGCGTCCTAGGCCCAACCATCTTCAGCTGCTTCATCAATGACCTACCCTTCATCATAAGGTCAGAAATGGGGATGTTCGCTGATGATTGCACAGTGTTCAGTTCCATTCGCAACCCCTCAGATAACCTCACAGTCACGCATAGGTTTGTCATGTCCCCTTGCAGGAGAAGAGAGTGCAGGGAAGGAAGAAGGGGGGCTGGAGTAGCTGTACTAATTAGATAACATAATGGCAGTAGCAAAAAGGGACATAACTACCAGAAGGATAGAGACAGAATCCATATGTATTGAAATAAAATATAAGAAGGGATCGATTATGCTAACAGGGGTATACTACAGACCACCTAATAGTGGAAAGGAGGTGGAGGAAGGAATACGTAAGCAAATATGCAAAATGAGTAAAGGACATAGAATAATAATCATGGGAGATTTTAACTACCCCCAAATAAACTGGCAGGACGAGGTAGGTAAAGGGGTACAGCGAATGGAGTTTTTACAATGTGTGCAGGACTCCTTTCTTACCCAGTATGTAAAAAGCCCAACAAGAGAGGAAGCACTGCTGGATCTATTAATGGGAAAAGAATCAGAACAGATAAGAAAGGTTAGCATGGGGAACATCTAGACAATAGCGATCACAACATAATAAGGTTTAAGATAAAGATTGAGAAGGACATAAGTAGGACAAAAACAAAAGTAATAAATTGGAAAAATGTCAAGGGGATGCCAATGGAATTAGGGAAAATGAACTGGAAAAATTTACGGCAAACAAAGAAATAGAACAGCAGTGGGAAACATTTAAAACGGCGGTCAATAGAGTCCAGGAGAAATATATCCCAGTAAAAAGCAAGAACAAACTAGCCAATAATGACACAACATGGATGAATAAAGAAATAAGGGTAAAGTTAAAACTAAAGGAAAAAGCATATACTAACTACATAGACAGCAAAGGAGAGGATGACAAAAGGGAATACAAAAAGGTTAGGAAAGAAGTCAAAAAACAATTAGGAAGGAAAAGAGGAACTACAAAATTAAATTATGAAGGAATATAAAAAGAAATAGTGAAGAATTCTACAGACACATAAATAAAAAAAGAAAAATCAGGATAGGGACAGGGCCACCAAGGGATACACACGATAAACTCACAGGTAATGACAGCGAAATGGCAGAAATATTAAATAACTATTTTGCCTCATTGTTTACCAGGGAGACATGCATGGTGGGCATGACATTAGAAGAAGAGATCAAAAAAGGTATAAAAACATTTAAGATAAAAAGGGAGATAATTGATAAACTAATCAAACTTAGAGAGGATAAGACCCCTGGTCCAGATGGATGGCATCCGCACATATTAAAAGAAGTTAGGGAAGAGATAGCAGAGACAGTATTACGTATATATAAATATTCATTACAAAAGGGAATAGTGCCAGAGGACTGGCGGACAGCTAATGTGATTCCTATATATAAAAGGGGAGATAGAACAAGTCCAGGGAACTATAGACCAATTAGTTTAACGTCGGTGGTAGGAAAGATAATGGAATCCATACTCAAAGATGTAATAGAAAAACATCTAGAAAGTGAAGATATAATAAAGAACAGTCAGCACGGGTTTCAAAAGGGAAGTTCATGCTTGAACAACCTTATTGAATTCTTTAAAGAAGTAGCAGAAAGGGTACACAAGGGTAATGCAATAGATGTAATATATGTGGATTTTCAAAAGGTCTTCGATAAGATACTCTGGGTGGGGGACTTCAATGTCCATCACCAAGAATGGCTCGGTAGCACCACTACTGACCGAGCTGGCCGAGTCCTGAAAGATATAGTTGCCAGACTGGGCCTGCGGCAGGTGAACCAACACGAGGGGAAAAACCTACTTGACCTCGTCCTCACCAATCTACCTGTCGCAGATGCATCTGTCCATGACAGTATTGGTAGGAGTGACCAACGCACAGTCCTTGTGGAGACGAAGTCCCGTCTTCACACTGAGGACACCGTCCAACATGTTGTGTGGCACTACCACCATGCTAAATGGGTTAGATTCAGATCTAGCAGCTCAAAACTGAGCATCCATGAGGCGCTGTAGGCCATCAGCAGCAGCAGAATTGTATTCCAGCACAATCTGTAACCTCATGACTCGGCATATTCCTCACTCTACCAACAAGCCAGGGGATCGACCCAGGTTCAATGAGGAGTGTAGAAGAGCATGCCAGGAGCAGCACTGGGCATACCTAAAAATGAGGTGCCAACCTGGTGAAGCTACAACACAGGACTACATGCATGCTAAACAGCAGAAGCAACATGCTGTAGACAGAGCTAAGCGATTCCACAACCAACGGATCAGATCAAAGCTCTGCAGTCCTGCCACATCCAGTTGTGAATGATAGTGGACAATTAAACAACTAACGGGAGGAGGAGGCTCCGTGAACATCCCCATCCTCAATGATGGCAGAGTCCAGCACGTGAGTGCAAAAGACAAGGTGGAAGCGTTTGCAACCATCTTCAGCCAGAAGTACGGAGTGGATGATCCATCTCGGCCTCCACCTGATGTCCCCACCATCACAGAAGCCAGTCTTCAGCCAATTCGATTCACTCCATGTGATATTAAGAAACGGCTGAGTGCGCTGGATACAACAAAAGCTATGGGCCCCGACAACATCCTGGCTGTAATGCTGAAGGCTTGTGCTCCGGAACTAGCCGCGCCTCTAGCCAAACTGTTCCAGTACAGCTACAACACTGACATCTACCCGACAATGTGGAAAATTGCCCAGTAATGTCCTGTCCACAAAAAGCAGGACCAATTACCGCCCCATCAGTCTACTCTCAATCATCAGCAAAGTGATGGAAGGTGTCGTCGACAGCGCTATCAAGCGGCACTTACTCACGAATAACCTGCTCACCGATGCTCAGTTCAGTTCCGCTAGGACCACTCGGCTCCAGACTTCATTACAGCCTTGGTCCAAGCATGAACAAAAGAGCTGAATTCCAGAGGTGAGAGTGACTGCCCATCACATCAAGGTAGCATTTACCGAGTGTGGCACCAAGGAGTCCCAGTAAAATTGAAGTCAATGGGAATCAGGGAGAAAACTCTCCAGTGGTTGGAGTCATACCTAGCACAAAGGAAGATGGTAGTGGTTGTTGGAGGCCAATCATCTCAGCCCCAGGACATTGCTGCAGGAGTTCCTCAGGGCAGTGTCCTGGGGCTGAGATCTTCAGCTGCTTCATCAATGACCTTCCCTCCATCATAAGGTCAGAAATGGGGATGTTCGCTGATGATTTGATTGCACAGTGTTCAGTTCCATTCACAACCCCTCAGATAACGAAGCAGTCCGTGCCCACATGCAGCAAGACCTGGACAACATCCAGGCTTGGGCTCATAAGTGGCAAGTAACATTCACGCCAGACAAGTGCCAGGCAATGACCATCTCCAACAAGGGGGAGTCTAACCACCTCCCCTTGACATTCAACGGCATTAATATCACCGAATACCCCACCATCAACATCCTGGTGGTCAGCATTGACCAGAAACTTAACTGGACCAGCCACATAAATACTGTGGCTACAAGAGCAGGTCAGAGGCTGGGTATTCTGCAGCGAGTGACTCAACTCCTGACTCCCCAAAGCCTTTCCACCATCTAAAGGCACAAGTCAGGAGTCTGATGGAATACTCTCCACTTGCCTGGATGAGTGCAGCTCCAACAACACTCAAGAAGCTCGACACCATCCAGGACAAAGCAGCCCGCTTGATTGGTACCCCTTCCACCACCCTAAACATTCACTCCCTTCACCACCAGCGCACCGTGGCTGCAGTGTGTACCATCTGCAGGATGCACTGCAGCAACTCATCAAGGCTTCTTCGACAGCACCTCCCAAACCCGTGACCTCTACCATCTAGGAGGACAAGGGCAGCAGGCACATGGGAACAACACCACCTGCACGTTCTCCTCCAAGTCACACACTATCCCAACTTGGAAATATATCGCCGTTCCTTCATCGTCGCTGGGTCAAAATCCTGAAACTCCCTACCTAACAGCACTGTGGGAGAACCTTCACCACACGGACTACAGCGGTTCAAGAAGGCAGCTCACCACCATTTTCTCAAGGGCAATTTTGATGGGCAATAAATGCTGGCCTCGCCAGTGACGCCCACATCCCATGAACAAATAAAAAAGAACATAGTAGTCTTATGACTACGGTGAGAGCATGTGGAGTCAGGGGACAAGTAGCAGAATGGATAGCAAGCTGGCTACAAAACAGAAAACAGAGTGTAGGGGGTTGAAGGTGGGAAGTGGTGTACCACAAGGATCGGTGCTGGTACCACAGTTGTCCACCATTTACATAAACGATTTGGACTCACGAATTGGAAGTAAAATTCCAAAATTTGCGGATGACACCAAATTGTGGGCTATAGTTAATACTGAGAAGGACTGCGACAAAAGGCAGTATACATGTTGGCGGTCAGAATTTGCAAAGCTAGCATCTGGGCCTGGAGGGACTCATTTGTGCTCCCTGATGCAACTTCCATAGAGGAGGCCAGACTTGCAATGGAAAATTGTGTCTTTGAAAAGCCCTGCGACATCACTTCACAAATATTCAAGCTGGACTCTTCCATCTTCTGTACCATTGTGGAAAGTGTGCCTGGCAGGACTGCTAGTTCCTTGCACAGTTGCTGCTGATCCTCTAGCATTCTCCTTTTATTTGGTGGCCACCCGGGTTCAGCATCTCTGTCTAGCTGAACAGGGGTTGGTGAGCACGGTGCCCTCCGACACAGACTCTCCAGAGCTGTCCCTGCCTCAACTCTCTGGAAATTTGCAGACAACACCAAATTGGGGGGTGTAGTTAATACAAAGGAAGAATGCGATGAGATACAAGAAGACATTAATAAACTTGTAGAATGGGCATGTAATTGACAAATTAATTTCCATATAGATAAGTGTGAGGTGGTTCATTTTGGTAGGAAGAATAAAGAGGTCATATACTGCTTGGATAATAAGACTCTAAATGGGGTGGAGCAGCAAAGGGATCTAGGGATCCAGATACACAAATCACTAAAAGTAGCGACACAGGTTAATAAGGCCATAAAAAAGCAAACCAATCACTGGGATTCATTTCTAGAGGGATAGAACTGAAAAGCAGAGAAGTTATGTTAAACGTGTATAGAACCTTGGTTAGACCACACTTGGAGTACTGCGAACAGTTCTGGTCTCCGTATTATAAAAAGGATATCGAGGCACTGGAGAAGGTGCAAAAAAGGTTTACTAAGATGATACCAGAACTGAAAGAATATACTTATCAGGAAATGCAGAACAGGCTGGGGCTTTTTTCTCTAGAAAAGAGAAGGCTGAGGGGTGACCTGATAGAGATCTTTAAGATAATGAAAGGGTTTGATAGGCTTAGACTTGGAGAAAACGTTTCCACTTGTGGGGCAGTCCAAGACTAGAAGTCATAAATATAAGATAGTCAATAAGATAATAAATCCAATAGGGAATTCAGGAGAAACTTCTTTACCCAAAGATGAGTTAGAATGTGGAACCGGCTACCACAAGGAGCAGTTGAGGTGATTAGCGTAGATGCATCTGAGGGGAAGCTAGATAAACACGAGGGAGAAAGGAAGAGAAGGATATGCTGATAGGGTTTGATGAAGTAGGGAGGGAGAAGGCTTGTGTGGAGCATAAACACCGGCATAGGCCTGTTGGGCCGAATGGCCTGTTTCTGTGTTGTACATTCTATGTAGTTCTACGTACTGTACAAGGGAGAGGGAGAGGACTGGAGGCGGCCCCCACAGATCGTGGAGCTCACAAATGCCAAACAGGAGGCTTTGGACTTAAGCAGCATGTCAGCGTCCCTGACCATCGGACTTGGAGAGACTGAGGCTTCATTACTGCAGAGCGACAGAATTAATCTATCCAACCCACATGTCCTCCAAGATTAAGTCATCTTGACTTGAATTCAGCATCAAGTGAAATATGATCACTTTAATCATGCAACGTTGAAACATTTTTACATTCCCAAGACTAAATCATATCCGCCTTTCCTCTTCTCCAGGGCCATCCTTATGAGGGTGCACCATCACAGGACACATTCCAACCAGGCACCAGCCTCCTCTCCCGATGGCCAAGTCTGCCCCTACGCAGATGCACGTTGAGTAGTCTTTGGCGGGGCAATCATGGGCTACAAAACCCAGAGGTCGTCGGCCGCGGCCACTTCAAAAGTCAGAGCAGGGATCAGAGCATTCTGCCTCTAACTCTGCTGAAGCCACAGGGGTTCCACCATGTAGGAGCGGTAGGGAAAGGAAAAGATTTGTAGTTCACTGAGGGTATGCACATGGGTGTTTGTGAAACTGTTGTGTAAGTTTCATTTATTTATTTAATCACATGAAATTTATTAATTTGCACCACTTTCCCATATTCACCATTCTTACTTGGCCGAGTGGCAATTCGGGTTTTCAGTTGCTTGGTGATGAATGTGACATAAATTGACTGAGACCAATTGGTGCATGTGCAATGGGTGGATTGTTGCTTACAGGACCGCTTTGTGTCAGTGGGGGTGTGGCGGGGGGGAGGAGGCGGGGGATGTGATAGTTAATTTGGTCCAGTGTGAGTGACTAACTGAACCTTCGAGCTACTAGGGCACCCCTGGCATCCCGAGCAGCAATGTGAGTGGCTGGTCTGGCGATGGGTGTCCCATCTTCCTCCTCGTCCTCCACCTCCTCTCCATTGGAATTCTCAACAGATGAAGTGTGCTGAGTGGCTTGTTCTTTCTGCAACTCTAATCCTTTCTGCTGCACTATGTTGTGCAGAATGCAGCACATCACGATTATCCTAGACACCCTCGCTGGCGAGTACTCAAGGGTGTCTCCAGACCTGTCCAGGCACCTGAAGCGCATCTTGAGCATGCCTATGACTTGCTCGATGACACATCTTGATCTTCCTCCTGTAAGTACAGGCCCACTCCGCGACTCCCCCAGTGGAGTCTCTGTAAGTACAGGCCCACTCCGCGACTCCCCCAGTGGAGTCTCTGTAAGTACAGGCCCACTCCGCGACTCCCCCAGTGGGGTCTCTGTAAGTACAGGCCCACCCTGTGACTCCCCCAGTGGAGTCTCTGTAAGTGCAGACCCACCCTGTGACTCTCCCAGTGGAGTCTCTGTAAGTACAGGCCCACCCTGTGACTCCCCCAGTGGAGTCTCTGTAAGTACAGGCCCACCCTGTGACTCCCCCAGTGGAGTCTCTTTAGGTACAGGCCCACTCCGCGACTCCCCCAGTGGAGTCTCTGTAAGTACAGGCCCACTCCGCGACTCCCCCAGTGGAGTCTCTGTAAGTACAGGCCCACTCCGCGACTCCCCCAGTGGAGTCTCTGTAAGTACAGGCCCACCCTGTGACTCCCCCAGTGGAGTCTCTGTAAGTACAGGCCCACTCCGCGACTCCCCCAGTGGAGTCTCTGTAAGTACAGGCCCACTCCGCGACTCCCCCAGTGGAGTCTCTGTCAGTACAGGCCCACCCTGTGACTCCCCCAGTGGAGTCTCTGTAAGTACAGGCCCACCCTGTGACTCCCCCAGTGGAGTCTCTGTAAGTACAATGTCAAAATTTACAAACAACACCAAATTGGGGGGTGTAGTTAATACAAAGGAAGAATGCGTCAATATGCAAGAAGACATTAATTAACTTGGAGAATGGATGCGTAATTGTCAAATTACTTTCAATATAGATATGAGTGAGGTGGTTCATTTTGGTAGGAAGGATAAGGAGGCAACTTACTGCTTGGATAATAAGTCTAAATGGGATAGAGGTGCAAAGGAATCTGGGGTAGAGATTCACAAATCACTAAAAGTAGTGACGCAGCTTAATAAGGCCATAAAAAGGTAAACCAATAGCTGGGGTTCATTTCTAGAGGGATAGAATTGAAAAGCAGAGAAGTTATGTTAAACTTGCATAAAACCTTAGTTGGACCACACTTGGAGTACTGTGAACAGTTCTGGTCTCCATATTCTAGAAAGGATATAGAAGCACTGGAGAAGGTGCAAAAAAGATTCACAAGGATGATACCAGAACTGAGAGGATATACATATCAGGAAAGGCTGAACAGGCTGGGGCTCTTTTCTCTAGAAAAGTGAAGGCTGTAGAGTGACCTGATAGAAATCTTTAAGATAATGAAAGGGTTTGAAAGGGGAGACCTAGAGAAAATGTTTACAGTTGTGGGGAAGACCAAAACTAGAGGTCATAAATATAAGATAGTCGCTAGTAAATCCAATAGGGATTTCAGGAGAAACTTCTTTACCCAAAGAGTGGTAAGAATGTGGAACTTGCTACCACATGGAGTAGTTGAGGCAAATAGCATAAATCCATTTAAGGGGAAGCTAGATAAGCACACAAGGGAGAAAGGAATAGAAGGATATGCTGATAGGGTGAGATGAAGTAGGGAGGGAGGAGGCTCGTGTGGAACATAAACACCGGCATGGGCCTGTTGGGCCAAATGGCTTTTTCCTGTGCTGTAGACTCAATGTAACTCCTCCTCCTCTCCATTGGAATCCTCATCAGAGGAAGAGCGATGAGCAGCTTGTTCCTTCTGCACCTCTAGTCTTCAGAGCTGCGCAATGTTGTGCAGAACGTAGCACATCACGATTATCCTGGAGACTCTTGGTGGTGAGTATTCAAGGGCGCCTCCAGACCTGTCCAGGCACCTGAAGTGCATCATGAGCATGCCGATGACTTGCTCAGTGACACATCCGGTTGTCATATGGCTGGCGTTGTACCGCTCTTGGGGTTCATTGGTGGGGTCCCTCAGTGGTGTCATCAGCCATGTTTGAAGGAGGTATCCTTTGTCGCCTAGCAGCCACCCCTTAAATCTACTTCCAGGTATGAACAGCTCGGGGATGTTGGATTGATGCAGGATGAAAGCATCATGGCAGCTCCCAGGGAATCTGGCGCAGACCTGCATGAACCTTTTCTGTGGTTGAACACTAGCTGCACTTTGATGGAATGAAATCCCTTGCAGTTGACGAAGGCTCCTGGTTGATTTGTGTACAGTCGATGGTATCCTGAACCTGTGGGAAGTCAGCCAGAGAGGCGAATCCGAGTGCCTGCTCATTCTGGCTATTGTCACCACAGGGGAAGTTTATATACCTCCCAGCCCTAGAAAACAATCCATCCATCGCCTGCCTTATGCATTTATGTACAGCCGACTGGGAGACCCTCGATATGTCTCCGGTAGCGCCCTGAAAGGAACCAGAGGCAAAAACAATTGAGGGCAGTGGTGACTTTCTCAGCCACTGTAATGTGTGGTTACCAGGTCCAGCAGGGAGCAGGTCTTCTTCCCAGAGGCAACAGAAGTCTGCGACCACCTGACATGTCAATCCCAGTCTCCGGTTGCTCTTCTGAGAAGTCAAGGAAGCTGAGCCTATGTCTGAACACCCTGTTATGTGGGTAGTGCCTCCTGTGAGCTCGACCTCTCTGTTGCTCCCCTCTCTGTTACTCCCATCTCTGTTGTCCACCTGCAGCTCCCTCCACAGCACACCCTTGCTACTGCTGATTGTCATACTCGTCCGAAGTCCAATCTAAAGCAGCCATGAGACCACCCATCCTGATGTTCTCTGTGTGAACACCTCCAAGTTGTACAAGAAAGTCTCTCACAACAAGTGCTCTCAACAAACTGTTCCCAGAGGGAACTGATACAGTAGCTGTGTGCACTAAGCCTTTATTCATATCGGGACAACTGACCTTTAACCATCCCCATGAGATGCCACTCAATCTCACCTCCGTCTTACTGCTGAGTTTCCCAAACCCTGGGAAACCCATGCAGGAAGTGTTAATTTCAAATCTCTGCCAAAATCTCATGAAAGGTTCCTCATTTAAATATTATCACTCACCTGCCTCTCCAGAGCGGATTAATCGGTCGCCCCCAAACTCGCCACAATTAAACCGGAAGTAGGCATGTTCGCGGTGGGTTGGGGTCAGGTTTCAGATCTTTGCCAATTTAAACCCCCCTCCCCCGCCCATCATGGGGTGGGATTAAAATTCCCCCCTTAAGGTCATGGAAGATGCTATATAAATGCAAGTTCTTTCTAGTCACCCATTAATTTTAGAAACTTTGTTAACTTTCTTTAAAATTCACAAATCCAAATGAAGGGTTTCAGTTGTTGGCAGGTGGGAACATTAAAGCATATAAGAAATCACAAGACAAGTAAAGTCCCACATTTCCACTATTCAATTCCGGCCAGCTGCCCTCTACTGTTGCCCCCCCCCACCCACCCCCTGAATTCCATGACACAGGAACTAAGAAACCTTTATCTCAAGGAGTATTTGATCATCTAAATCTGTACTTATCTCAGTTCGAACCAGATGTTTATCCAACTCTTTTTGAAGGAGTGAATCAACTAATCATCACTGCTTTGTTGAGTGTCATGCATTTCTACTTTCTGTGGAGAGGAAAAATGTTTCCTAATCGCTAGTTTTGCTTGAGGTTTGTTAATTAGTCCTTTAGTTCTGGACTCATGATCAAGTAAATAGCTTCCTTATATCTGTATCACCTATGACTCACAGCATTTCAAAAACCTGGATCATATCTCCCCTCAGTTGCCTTTACTGCAATAAGAATGTTTAGCTCCTCATAACGTTAAGCCCTAAGTCCCCAAATCATCCTTGTTACTCTTCTTTGAACCTTTCCAGCATGTCGTCAGGTTTCTGTGAGGGTACTGTGCCCAAAATTGTGCACAGTATTCCCAGCTACGATGTGCTATTCCCACATGTTGAAAGCATTTTATTAAATACTATATTTGTCGACAATATGCTGGCACGCAGTTAGCAAATACAATAACAGCAGATCTTGTGCTTACAGACCACTATCACACCAGACCTGGGATAACAGCCGGGAACAGTCCAAGAGTGCAATGCAAGTGGGTCAGGCCACATTCACTGTTTTTTTCCACTATGCTCCCAGACCCCACCCTCCCTTCAAAACTGCCAGAGCCCCTTGCCCATGTCACTGCTCCCAGAATGTCCCCTGACCAGTGCTCTCAGACTACAAATACTCCCATATCAGGGAACTGCCTACCAGATTCAGGAATCCCCCTCTCAGTGCTCGCAGACCACTTTGGACCTAAGAATGATAGATCAGAGTATTTTCTATATGGTGAGAAACTAGGAACTGTGGAGGAGCAGAGAGATTTTGGGGTCCATGTACAGAAATCACTAAAAGTTAGTGGACAGATACAAAAAATAATTTAAAAGGCTAATGGATTGTTGGCCTTTATCTCAAGGGGGCTGGAATACAAAGGGGTGAAAGTTATGTTACAGTTATATAAAGCTCTGGTTAGACCCCATTTAGAGTACTGCATTCAGTCCTGGGCATCGAACTTCAGGAAGGATATTGGCCTTGGAGGGGGTGCTGCGCAGTTTCACCAGAATGATACTGGGGATAAAAGAGTTAAATTATGAGGGCAGGCTGCATAGACTAGGCTTATATTCCCTTGAGTATAGAAGATTAAGGGGTAAACTAATTGAGATGTTTAAGATGATTAGAAGAGTTTATTAGGTAGAGAGAAACTATTTCCTCTGGTGGGGGAGTCTAGAACAAGGGGGCATAAACTTAAACTTAGAGCTAGTCCATTCAGGGGTGATGTCAGGAAGCACTTCTTCACACAAAGGGTAGTGGAAATCTGGAACTCTCTCCCCCAAAAAGCTGTTGAGGTCAACTGAAAATTTAAAAACTGAGATTGATAGATTTTTGTTGGGCAAGGGTATTAAGGGTTATGGAACCAAGGCGGGTAGATGGAGTTAAGATACAGATCAGCCGCGATCCAATTGAATGATAGAATAAGCTCGAGGGGCTGAATAGCTTACTGCTGTTCCATTGTTCCTAGATACCCCTTTCAGTGCTCTTAGATGCTGGGATCCACCTCCCACTTCTCCCAGATCCAGGAATTCTGTTCTCAGTGCTCACAGACCCAAGGATCCGCCTCTCAGTACACTAATATCCAGGGATATCCCTCTCAAACACTGGGAGGCCTCTCCCCAATGGTTACAATGCCAGAGATTCCACCATCTATCTTGCAATCAGACCCTGTCACCTCCCTTTCCAGTACTGCTTGGCCTCTTTTCCCCCCAATTATGCTGCATTATGAGACCCTCTGACCCATCCACTGACAGCGACTGGCAACTCCCCAAAATACTTTCAGGCTACAGAACTTACTCTCCAGGACTACCAAACCCTGACATTTACCTCCAATGCTGTCAGATCTCAAGACCTCCCTCAGTGTGGCCGGAGCCCATCCCTGCCCCCTCCACCCAATGCCCCAGACCCTGGCACTCTTTGCAGTGCTGCCACATCCTGGCATCCTCTGCCTCAAATGCTAACAAATCCTGGTAGCTCCTCCAATGCTCCCAGTCCCCAGGGCTCACACCTCAGTGCTGTTACACTCTGGTACTGCCAAACACTGGGACAACCCCCCCACCTCACTACTATCAGACCCCAAGAATCATCCAGTAAACCAAATCCCACATTACATCGTACACTCCCGATGCTATCAAAGCCAAACAGCCTAATAAATGTTATTAAATCCATAACCCTCCTACCCACTGCCTCTAAACTGCACATATCTAACTGCTCTGTGTTGACTATCATCTTCCTGTGGGTATCCTGAGTACTAAAAAGAGTCAAAAAATATTTTGACGCCTACCTCAGAAATCTTAAGTAAAAGTGCCATACTTCATGGGTTTTTTTCCTTTTCAAGTTTTTATCCAAAAAAGATTAAATTATGTAAGAATCCATTGTTTTTTCCATGCGAGTGAGAAAAATTCTTAACTCCATATATATGAAGCCAAAATGAAGAGGAATAGGGCATTTCACTAAGAAAGATAAATTATTTGCTTTGGCTTTGGATAAGCATAAGTAACAAAAAGGATAGCTGCTGTTTGTATGCCTTGCTTTCTTTGGGGCAAAATTTAAGTGTTTAATTCAGCAATACATAACAGTTAACAATGTAAAGATGAACTGAAGAAAAAAATGTAAAATTTGTTCTCCAATGTGTTTTGAAATCACTTGGAAGGAAGTTAGAAATTCTGCCATGGAACAAACAGCAGTGAGAAAGTCCGATTGATACACAATGGGAAACTGTACACACCACATGTGCTTAAACTGTAATATCTCACTGAAGCTAAAAGTAATTGCTGTGTTTGAAATCGTCCAATCCAAGGCCAGGCCTTTGAGATCGGCTGAGGCCTTGAAATAAAACATTTAAATAAAGGTATTGAAAGACACAAAAGATACTTTCTTGAATAAATGTAATTATATTATTGTGAAATATGGTTATTTAAAATTTATTTAAAACCTAATTTTGGACATTAGAAACTTCAGTTATTGAGGAAAAACATGGCAAACAAAATTAACTTTTTTGAGCGATTTGATTAGGTGCCTTCTCCATTTATTCGTAGGTTTTCAAGACTGGTCATTCAGAATAAGTTATTTTATTAAGATTTTAGTGGCCATTTTTTTTCGCTGTCAGTCATATGTTCCGTCCTTCCTTAGTTCTGATTTGCTACTGTTTTCTTTGAGCCAATGAACAAAATGTGACTGAGAAAATAAAGCAACAGAAAAGTGTTATGGGACATAAATGTTATAATTACAGTAAGTGAGCTCTATATACAAAACGTTTAATAGATGACTAATGAATGTCCCATAGTATTGCTCACAGTAAGTTGCAGCATACCCTCTCTGTCTTACTGTCTTTGTCATCATTGTGTTGCTGGTGGTCTCCCTCCCCTCATCTGTTTCTCTCTTATTTCTCTGTCCTGTTTTGCTTCAGTATCTGTCTTCTTTTCTAGTTCTTTCTCTGTCCTCTTCTTTTACCTTCTGTCTCTATCTTATCTTGCATTCTTGCTCTTTTCTTTTGATTTATGTCTCATTTCTTCTGTTTTCTGAGATACACCCGAAGTAATGCTTGTGCCCATGTAAATGAGGTGCCCTCCTACTGGCCCCACAAACTCTATCAGAGTCAGGATCATGACCATGACCCGCGGTATTTCGGCACCTATATAAATATGTGTGAAATTTAAACCTCACCCGCTTAACCTTGATAACCAGGTGTGACACCCAACCATGACAGAAGTACCATGACATGATCTTCCTGTAAGCACAAGACATGTGTGCTAAATGGAAATCTTTTAGGGATTGCATTTCCATGGTGGTTCGCCTGACTGTCTACCGCAACTTTGGCAGAAGTTCTGCGGAAATCCTGGAGAAATTCCAGGCTGAAATGATCATTCTGACTCGTCTAATTACTTGAAGCAGTTTGTACTCAGCCACATAACAAATCCTACCCCTCCCCACCCCTCAACTAATGTTCCTGACATCTGCAAATAAACAGAATGCCTGTTAGTAGAGGTTTCACACAACCCTGTTAACAACATCAACAAACCCACTGGCGCTAAACAGAGAGACAAAATGAATTGTCTAAACAATTAATCGAACCTTGGGTCCTTCTATGTTATTCACAAAAAAAAGGGCCAGCCGCAAGGAAGAGTAACCAGTTGTCAGATTGATAAATCGAAATCTGAGCAAAAAATACAAAAGGGCAGGCTTTGTGTGAACTGTTTTGAAACTGTCAACAAATGCAATGAAATCTTTTTTTTCACAATGATTCCTATGTAAGTGAAAGCTTGAAAGGTTAGCTTGGGCTTTTCAACTTAAAGTCTGCACTGTATGACAATCATCACAGTGTATTAGATTCCCAAAGTACAGTTTAATTCACTTTGGTCCACATGAGTATTATGTACTGTCATTCTGAAGTGCATGTGAAAGTGCAACAGTAGCCCTGAGTTTAACCTGGGGTGGGAATGTGGCGTGAAGGCCAGAGCGGGAGGGAAGTGCCCGTAACAGCACTAGTGTGAGGGCCTGGGCCATTTTAACTCCCGCGCCTCACTTAAATTTGGCAACTCTGACTCCTGCCCAAAGCCGGTGGGAACGATGTGGAATCCGGTAGGCGGGAGCGGGATTTCAGGCGGTAGGAGGCTACTGTCAGGTCCCAAGGGAATGGTCCCCGTCAGTCAGCTAAATTGATCAGGGGAGGGTCAGGAGGGTTTTGAGGTCAGATGTGGGGGATGGGGGGGTTATTCCAGGGCAGAAGAGGCCCACGTTTCCTTCTGGGGCCCGGAGGAACATTCCTGCTCCTCCTGGCCCACAAGCAAACTTTAAAAAAAAATTAAAAATCAAACTTACCTAGGCCTCTTCTGGCTTCAGTCCCATTTGCTGCCAAGTTTCCCTGGCTTCGGGACTGTGTGTGACTTGTGTGTTCTTTTGTGAAATTTGCGAAATGAACCAGCTAACCTTTAAGTAAGGTGTTATTACTGTTAGCAGTAGAATGTTAAGAAAGTCTCTCTTAAAAATAAATCGATGCCTCAGGGAGATAGACCATGACATTTAGGAAGGTAAGGTTTCCTAAGTCATGCACCCACAAAAATCCCTATTGTGTAACCTAGACAAAAATTAAACATGCCTTTCACCAACAGATGCTGTGGACTGTAGGAACTATCTCAACAACTTACAACAGGTTACAAGAGAGGAGACAGGCTATACCAAATGGTTTTACCATTCATAGAATCAAGTGGAGGCCAGAATCAGTCAGTCCATTGAATTTGATAAGTGCATTTAGAGACCATCAAGGTTTTTACTTATTTGAAATACTGTAAAAAATTAGCATTCTGACTCAGATAACACTTCCAAATCTGAGGCCTATTTGAAGTATTCCAACTAAACCACCATTAGAATAAGTGGAAGACAATTATTAGGCATCCACACAAAATGTAATATCCTAAAAATGTACCAATGAAATTATAGGAAGAATGAAATCTTTAGGATACTTTGATCCAATGTTTTAACATAACTTACAGTTCCTTTAAGATTCCATGGCCTCAATATTAACCCCTCTACGATGGGCAGGAGACGGTCAGTGTTGGGGGGGATGGGGCGGTTAAAATGTAAAATGCGCCTAACCATCCCCAACCCACCTCGCACGCTGCCATTTTTACGGCTGCGGATATCAGGGTGTCCGAGTGTCCCGCCGAGGAGCAGCAGGATGCTTATTAAGATATTTAAATCAGGTTCCTACAATGCAATTGGGAGCCCGATTTTAAGTTAACTGCTGCTGCGCGGGTTTCCCGGGGTAGAGAAACTCAGCAGCGAAACGTAGGCAGGAGCTGTCAATTCCACATGGTAAGTGGCTGTTTCAGCACTTCTTGTGGGTCAGGAGGAGCAGGTGTGCTATCCCCTGGCTCCTCAAGGAAGCCTTCGGCCTTCCCCAGCCCCGATCGCCAGCCTCCCCCCGACCAGCCCCGATCTCCAGCCTACCCCCAACCCTCCCGAATGCTGACCATCCCCCCTTCTGATTGCCGACCTCTCCGCCCCTCCCGATTGCCGATCTTCCCCCCTCCCGATTGCCGACCTCTCCCCCCGATTGCCAATCTTCCCCCTCCCAATTGCCGATCCTCCCCCTCCCAAATTCCAATATTCCACCCTAGTCCCGATCTCCATCCTCCACCCCTCCCGATGCTGAATTCCCCCCACCTTCCAATTGCCTCCCCCACCGATTTCTGATCTCCCCCATCCTCCTGATTGCGGACGGGAGCTTCCTGCCTCCCTCCCGATTGCCTCCCCCCACCAAATGCCAACTCCCACCCTCCCTCCCGATTGCCTCCCCCCCACCAAATGCCAACTCCCACCCTCCCTCACGATTGCGGACCGGAGCTTCCTGTCTCCCTCCCGATTGCCTCCCCCTCCCGATTGCCAGGGACCGTCCTCCTGCCACCGGTGATCTCTCCCGCCCACTAGCCAGGCTGTCCATTTGGTTGGCTGCCAGGCAGGAAGGGGGTCCTGTCGCTAAGATCGGCAGAACCTCCACGTCCCCGGCCTTGCTAGGTTCTTCGGCCGTTTTCGGCCTCACCCGTACCCTCCCCACCTCTCCATAAATATGGGGGCCCATCGTTCTGTTTCCAAATACCATGGGGAGAATTTTAACTGGGAGCAGGTTTCGGGTGGGCAAGGGTGGGATTAGTATTACATTTCCCCTCCCCCAGGCATCACCAATTTGAGGCCCTGGCTATTTTAACTCACGGGCCTCATTTACATCTTGCCGGTCAGCTGCTCGCCCGAAACTGCCGTTTCTTCCCTGACGGGCTTTACTGAGCGGGATGGCCATGGCGGGAGCCTCACTGTCGACAGTTAAAATGCCTGTGGTGGTCCTGGGACATTATAGGACCCTGATTTGCATGTATTAATCTTGGACGCTTAAAAAAAGGACCTAGCTAAGGAGGCGACAACAGGAATCGTGCGGGAACAGAGCAGTACGTTTTTGAAGGCGATTTTAACTGCACGTCCAACCTATTCCCCCAGGTCAGGGTGGATTAAAATTGCCTTTCCATTTTTTTTCACTTTCTGATGGCACTGTTTAATCCCTGGATTCCTCCGCAGCTACTGTCAGCGCTGCTCATCAACCAACAAACTGATCCTGTTAGACTTTTTTCACTGTTTTTGTTTTTCTTACGCAGCTTTTTGTTTCTTTCACTCATCTTTGTTGCTCAATACCTCTTTAACTTTCTTTCTGTCTCTTTTTCCACATGATCCCCTGCTCAACCTCACAATATTGTAACTCTCATTCTCATTTTAAAGTGGCTGTATTGCATTTATGTAGCAAATATCACATATCAGGGAACTTCACATGCAGTTATTACTTATTAATTACTTTTGAATTTAAGCTAATTGCAGGGAGCAAGATCCCATAAACTGCAAATGAAATTTTTATAAGCTTATGCTTTTTGGGGTGTTGGTTGAGAGAGGAATGTTGGCCAGGAACTCCTTGCTCTTCTCTAAATAATGCTGTGGATTCTCTTGAGCATTATTTTAACATGGTGGCGGGAACTTAGCAGGTGGATAATTAGTCACGTGAGAAACCCGGAAATAATTTACTGCAACTGCAACTGAATTGAATGCCCTGCATTTTACTTTGCATCTCCAAGCTGTGCAGCGGGCGTACTGCGCACCCGCATGACGTGCTTTGAACTGGAGTATTTAAAGGTCCAGTGCAAAAATGGATTTTAAAGGAGAAAGGAGGAGCATCGAGAATGCCGCAGCACAGAGCCAAGGCAGTACCCCGGTTCAGCGACGCTTCCCTTGAGGTGCTACTGGCTGGTGTGAGGAGAAGGAGGGACGTCCTGTCCCCAGCTGTCAGGAGGAAGAGACCTGCTTCCGCCGCTAAGAAGGGTGGCTGGAGGTGGCAGAGGACTCAGCAGCAGCAGCACGGTGCCCAGGTCTTGGTTCAATGCAGGAAGTGGTTTAATGGCCTAACCAGGTCAGGAAAAGTGAGTACATTTGCTGATTCACCCTCATCCTGTGAAAAGAACAACCCCCTCTCTCGCTCTGTGTTGGCCTACTCCATGACATCACACCTCACACCTGCTTAAGTTTCATCGTCAACTATCCTTCACTTACTATGCACTTCCTCACCACCCCACTTGTGCACCGACCACTGCCACTCACCCCAATCCTGATTCAATGTGATGAATCTGTCTGATAGTCACCCTCTGATGCATCTGTTTCATTGTCAGCCTCACCCAAAGTAATGCATCTATCAGGTGAAGACATCACCTTCAGTCACTCACAGGTCTGTTCTTTCTCTCCTTGTAGGAGAAGAGAGCGCAAAACGCAAAGGAGAGGATTAGGACTGGAGGTGAACCACCACAAATAGTGCTGTTGACAGATGCGGAGGAGGAGGCAATGGACATCAGTGGTACGGTTGCATGCCAGGTCGTCGGAGAGACAGGCAACCTGCAGATGGCTAGTGATAGAACTTTAACATCTTTCACACAGGTGATGAATTGATGTTATCAATGATTGAACTGTTCCACACCTCAGTTCCGTTTGGGGGAAGTTACTGTATGTAAATTGGCTGCCCTGTTCCCCCCTCATTACAACAGTGACTACGCTTCAAAAGTACCTCACTGGCTGTGAAGCATTTTGGGACATCCTTAGGTCGTGAAATGCGCTATATAAATGCTAGTTCCTTTTTACAAGGAAATCACGTTGAGCAGCAGATTGGCAGACAGAGTCATTACGTTACTGGACTATTTGCTGCAACCTGTTTCTCTCTCTAAAATAAATGACTGCTCAAAGCTACATCAATACTATATTACAATCTAAAACTGGCATGGATGTATGACTGTAATTTCACTGTTGATGGGGTAGATATTGCAGTAAATGATGAATAGATCTTACCCCCTCAATTCCGCATATTCCAAATGATGGCTCATGGATTTATTGCTGGTTCTGTGCCTTTTGTCAGTTTCCAAGCCATTTTGTTGTTTTTAATGTAAACTGTCAATGTATTTTATTTTTGTTGATTTGCACCAAGTATTAGTCTTATCATTTATTTGTTGTTACTGTAGACAGTTTTCTTATCTGTTCTGGCTTATTGCAGGAACGTGGTAGTCCATGCATGTGAATCAATTATGTCTGTTAAGCAAAAAGAAGAAAACCGTATTTGTTGCATTTAAAAAGAATTGCCTTATGATCCTAAACAGAAATCTTGGGTAGAATCTTCTCATCAGTAATGTTATGGAGTTCTAAAGTAATGCTATGAATTGGGAGTGTTATCCACCATTCACTCTCTCATTTAATTTACCACAGTAGTGAAGTCACATGGGTAGATTCCCTAGATTTTCACTATGAAGCGAGACCAGTGTGTTGTTAGCTTTTTACATGCAACTAATAGGAATAGCCAAATCCACTGAATCTTCTGCGATCTGCATAATTACCTATTCAAGGTGAGCTCCCAGTGTGGATTGAGCCTCAGGAACAGAAGAGTGTTGAAAGATATATATATTTTGACAATTTGGATTTCAACACCCTAATTATAACCCTTTTTGAAATCTTTCTGTGCAGAGAGCGTTCTAAAAGTAGCCGGGGACCCTGTAATGTTAGTTGACTTGGCTAATAATGTTAGTCTTTCGGCAGATGCAGTTTATTCGAGGATGGAAGGACTGGGAAAGATTCTGGACATGACTGTTAATGGAGTGGAGCAGGGATTGTTCAGCTGAAACACTCTTCAGTAAGCTGCTGCCAAACAGCTTTGGCTGCAGACAAATGTTGGAAATCTTCCACTTCTATGTCATCAGTGTCATCATTATGCTAAAGATCTTCGCCCAACGTTGACTCCATGGGCCCAAATTTAACTTTAATTTAAGTTAAAATAACAGGAGTCGCTAATCCCTGCCGATCCTGCTTCCTTCCCGTCGTGTTCCCATATTAACCTGCTCTTTTCAGCAGGCAAGCAGGACACGCGCAGGAAGGAAGCAGGGTCCTGTTTTAAATATGCAGATCGGGTCCGATGATGTCATCAGGATCCGATCTGCAATTTCAAGCTGAGGTCTGAGCAGGTGGGGGAGGGGGCGCGCAGTGTCGGCTTCCCCATCAGGCAAAACCACCAGAAGAGGCCTAGAAGTTAAGTTTAAAATTTATTTTTCAGGTTTGCTTGAGGGCCAGGAATGGCAAGAGTGCTGCTTCTGGTCTCATAAAGAAGCCTTGGGCTTCCCTTGCTGCTTCTCCCCGATTGCAGCCAGACGCCTCCTCTGTGTTAATTGTACCTAAATGAATTGCATCAATTGATGAATGATCGTGTGCAGGTGCATGAGCAATTGGGAACTCTCTGGCTCCATATATAAGGGAGTAGGCTCGGTGAGAGGGTGGGTTTTTGGGTGAGGGATGAATTAGGTGGAGTGTGAATCCCAGCAAATAAAGTGTATATGTAACTGAAAGTAGTTAGTTCTTCACTGTCTGGCTGTCCATTGCAGTGGAAGAGGATTTTGGCCACTTGGCTGGTTCCTGTTCAATGTTGGAAATCTTCCACTTCTATGTCATCAGTGTCATCATTATGACACTGATGACATAGAAGTTGACTAAACTTGACACTGGTTGAAGTGGATCCAGACAGGAAGGAAGAAAACTAACAGCAAAGGAGAGGAAAAGAATACCACCATTTGCAGGGGTGTGGTTGTTTCAATCTACACTTAACAGGGGAGGTGGAAGAAGAGGTGGGTGCTGTTACACTTTTTATTGACTGGAATTGCTTAAAGGTAGAGGGGGGGAAAGAAGATTGATCAAGGCTGCATTGAAAGTCAAGGGGTTTCCCTCAGTGTCTAGCCCAGGACAGCTGGAGATGCCTGGGTGAAGTTATTTTCTATTTAACAATCTGTGGAGGACTGAGCCTAGGCATCTTCCCCACCCACCCACCTGATTAAGATGACCAGTGGCAACACCACCAACAAGAACCACCTTTTAAGCTACAACCCCACCCCTCTTTCACCCCCTTCTGCAGCAACCCACCCCTGCAGCCTCTCTCCCTCCCTCCCTCCCCCTCTCTTGCTCTCTCTTTTCACCTCAAAAGAGAGAGGATGTTATTTATTTTGTTTATTTCATTTTGGAAGCCCTTCTCCCAGCAAACCTATAACAACTCTGGGAGAGGTGGTTCCCTTTTATTTCATGAGGACACCATCTACAACAGTCCTGAGACTTGGGGTGAGTGTAGCTCTTCAATAATAATGGTGACTCCATCTTTGGTGCCGGGACCCAGCTGGACATTTGCGGGCCTGGCCTCCGCAGCTGCTCCTGCTGCCCCGGCACCTTTCCACCTTCTTATGAGAAAACATGTGGTGAAGAGCTACACTCACCCCAGCATGACTATCAAGGCATGCATTAAGGCCATGGCCGAGGTTGTCAGCCCCTCGGCCATCGTTGCAGCCTCAAATGTACGGCAAGGCTGTGTTCACTGAGATTGGAGTGGGTGGTGTCCCTTGCCCTCTGTAAGGGGCTTACGGTGGGTGGGACTTTTCTGCCAGTGGACCCGCTGGAGGCCACTGCGCAGCGGGTTGTCCTATCAAATGCCCGCCCTTCCCCTCGAATGCGCTCCTCTTCCCCTACCTATGTCAGCTGGGGTGGTGAGGTCAGGGGTAACACCGCTCCTGCTTGGCCTCTGGGAGAGCAGCCTCCATCACATTTACTCCTTCCGGCGCCAGGCTTGCGTTCAAATGGCGTGGGAGGAGGACACTGAGGGGGGCTTCTATGCCCTTTGTGAGCGGACCGCTTTCTGCGTCTTTTGGATGACAGGGGATGAAGGGAGATTTGGCAGAGGGCACCCACCACCTCACTGGCGATGGTCTCCAAATTGTCCCCAGTGCCCACCACTGAGTCCTCATCCGGGTCATCGCCGCCCGCGACTGCCCCACCTCCTCACAGTGCCATGCCTGTGAGGAGGTGGGGCACGTTCAGAAGAACTCCGCCTCCTGGGCTGCCAAAAGGGGTAAGGTGGCTAAGGCTGGCACCGCGGCTGCTCATCTCTCCAATCCCACCTCCACGTCGGGAAAAGAAACTGCACGGGCAGCTGGCATCAAGACCTCCGCCAGGGGGGATGGAGGACATCCTCACGGAAGAAAGGTGTGGCAGAAACGGAAACGTCTGGAGGCTGGTCCCCAGGGTATTGGCAAAGTCCTGAGCCTGTGATCATGACCGCGGCCAGTTTCGATCTCGCGGTCGCGTCTGAGCCCAGGATTATTAGGAGGGAGCGGAGGAGAGGCCCCAGCAGACATGGAGCTCCCCCTCCCTCCACGAACCTCCGGGTCAAAAAGAAGGCGCCTCTCCTTGGAAGCAAAGGGGAACCCTGCAAAGGGACAGCCCTCTGTGGAAGAGGAGTCGGTGCCTGACAGATCCTGCAGCTCCCCCCACCACTTCACATGTCGGCAGGAGTCCCCTCCCCCCAAGCCTTAACTCCACAGCTGAATAGAATAGAAATGGCTCTGATTTGATGGATCCCAGGGATATGCTGAATACACTGGAATGTTTGTATCAGGAAGGCCCCAGTGAAGTCTGATTCCTTCATGTAGTCGTGTATGAGGGGACAGAGCTCGTGCCTCCTAGGGGGATAGGGCCTGCCTATGGGGAGTGGGAGGGGGGCTGCAGATCCGCCAAAGGAACAAGATTTACCCTTCACCGGGTCAGGCGTCCTGGGGGCTGGGGCAGATGAGGCTGAGCCTGCCCTCCCACAACTCAACATCTCCTGGGCCTGTTCGACCTGGTGGATGAATTTAATAAAAACACCCCTCCCGCTGGGTTGGGTTGATGGTGGTGGGGGAGGTCCCTCTCCCGGTTTCTGGGCTCAGTGCCAGTTGAGCAGGGGATGGTTTACTCCCTGGTTTCCCTGTAGAGCCTAATGCCGGAGTTACACTGCTTGGAGGCTGGAGAGGGTCCCTGTCCGCTGCTGCTCTCTGGCTCAGAAACCCCTCCCCCACCCCGGAGGAGCCTAGAGAGGACTCCCCTGCTGTCGATCCTGGGAATGGGATTGGGACAGAAGTAGGGCCGGCTGGTGCAGCCGATCTGTTCGCCACACTCGGTAGATTTGACAAGTTCTTGATCCTCCGGGACAGGAAGTGCGGTGTGCTTTCTGCAAGAAACCCATACCGTTCCGGGAGACCAGGCTACGTGGATCCTGGAATGGGGAGGGGGGGTCTACTTGAGTCACCTCGCCAGCGCTTCAAGCGGGGTGGCTATCTTGTTGGCCCTGACTTTTCAGCTGGAGATCTTGGGGTGAAGGAGCCGGTGCCAGGCCGCTTGCTCCATGTAGCCCTTTGCCTCGGGGACATGCCACTTCACCTGGTGAACGTGTACGCACCCCAACCGCCACCCCCACCCCCCCGTGCCAGTGTTCAGCAAGTGAGCTTCTTTGAAGAAGTGTCCACTTACCTCAACTCCATGGTAGCAGAGAATGGTTGCCTAAAAGTGGAGGCTGGAAACTAAGAAAAAAAAGATTTTTTTTTTGGGACATAGAACTTGAAAGCCGAGTGGCCATTGTCAAGAATGGCAGAAAACAAGAGTAAGTTGGTACAATTTCCCTCATGTCCTTGGAGTTTGAACCATATGACCAATTGAAAAAAGAGGTTGGTTCGTGGACATGGGTTACTGCTTTGCTGAAGAGAAAACATGACCTGGCCTTAGCATTGTCACTTCCTGAATGCAGTAAGATTAGAAGTAAAGTGTTTTTGGAGCTGGAGGCTGATTGTTTGGATGATGATGAAGGTTTTGACTACCTAATAAGATACCTGGACAAAACATATAAAAAAGATGATCTGTTGAGTGCCTGAGGCCTGGTCAGAGTTTGATTGATTTTGGAAGACAAACGGTCATTCCATGGAAGAGTACATCATGGACTTCAACAAACTAAACCAAAGGTTAACAAAGTTCAAGTTGGAGATCCCTGAATCGGTCCTTGAGTTTAAATTATTGGACTGTGCTAAAGTGTCTCATGGACAGACAACTGGTCTTAACTGGCGTCCAGTTCTTGGACAGAGGGATGCAGTTAGATCAGATGTCTGCCGCTTTTAAAAAAATTATTAGGGAAACATTCATTCCCTTTGGCCCTCATAGATCACATGGGGCCTTCTGCAGTAACACAGAATGGAAGATTCCATGGCGACCAGGTTTAGAAATGATGCGGATACTGAACGCAGGTGCCAAGCCGGGTTTTGGAATTCTCAGGAGACCGGATGAAGACGTCAACGTGATGAATGGGTTAAGGATAGGCAGACTGGTGATGAACGTCAGTAAAGCAAATCTGGGAATGTAGACAGATGGCAAATTTGGGACAGGAATTATGGGTGACTGAAATCCAGGAATGGCCAAGGACAAATCAGAAGGTGCTTTCGTTGTAACTCTCCATATCATTATGCGATGAATTGCCCAGAGTGTAGACGCAGGGTATTTGAGACGACCCATGACGACAGTAGCTTTGAGGTGGAGGTTGAAGCTAATGATGCTTATGATCAGATTATTCCGGTCACCAGGAGTTTTAATCCAGTGTTGCAGGTGTTAATCGCGGATTCTTTCAATTGTGCGGTACTAGATAGTGCATGTACTGCGACCTTTTTGTGGGGTAGATTGGTTAACCTGTTATCTTGATTTGCTCAGCAATGAAGATGGACGCAAGGTTAAAGAGTTTGAGTTCTACCTGCTTTTGATTTGGCGATGACAACACTTTGCGGTCACTCAAGCATGTGGTCATTCCATGTAAGATAGCTGGAGTAAGCCATTTTATAAGCACAGATGTAGTCTTAAGTGAGATACCTATGCTTTTGGATAAACCTTCAATGAAAAGGGTGAAGATGAAACTTGACATGGAGCATGATCAGGTGATTATGTTTGGAAAATCAGTTGATCTGCAATTTACAGTCAGGGCATTATTGTCACCTTAATGAAACTTGATGTTTCTCATCAGCATGTCAGGCAGGTATTGAAGGCATCGGGTGTTCAAGACAATTTGCTTTTTCCCTCGCCCATCCTGAAGATGCAGAGGCAATTTGTCCACCCCACTTGTCAGCGTTTAAAAAGATGCAGGGGCGGTCGATGAGTATACTCGGCTGATTGAAGAGATTAGTGACAATTGTGACATCTGTAAAATGTAGAGACGAACGCCCCCATGTCCTATTGTAAGTGTTCCATTAGCACGGGACTTTAACGAGGTAATTGCCATGGATATAAAAGTGTAGGATAAGGCCAGAAATGTTTTCAGCCTACTTTTTATTGACCTGACTACAAGATTTAATATTTCTTCCCTAATACGGAGGAAGGAGAAGAAGGTTGCTCTCAATCAAATTATGGAAAAATGGATAGGGACTGGGCTTGGGACACCAGCCAAATTTTTGACCGATGATGGGGGTGAATTCGTTAATGTGAGAATATGAATATACTTGACATGACTACAGCGACTGAGCGCCCTTTTAGCAATGGTCCTTGTGAAAGGAACCATGCGGTGATTGATAACATGGTACATAAAATTTTGGCTGATCAGCTAAAATTTTAAGTTGTCAACTGCCCTAGCATAGGCCATTCACGCAATTAATTCTTTACCAATGGTTTGAGGATATAGTCTTTACCAGCTAGTCTATGGGCGTAATCCCAAATTACCTTCTTTTCTCAGTGATAATCCCTCTGCTCTAGAAGGTACTACTATTAGTGGTGTTTTTTCTGAGTATTTAAATGCTTTACATGCACGAAGACAGGCTTTTATCAAAGCTGAGGTATCAGAAAATTCGTAGACCACTGAGGCATCGTATTAGACCATCTGAGACAGAGTTCAGTTCAAGAAATTTGGTATACTACATGAGAGGGTCATAAAGAATGGAATGGCCCTGGTAAGGTGATCAGTTGTGATGATAAGACAGTACTTGTCCAAAACAGCAATCAAACTGTTGAAGTTCATTCCTCACGTTTACTTGGAATGAATTATAGGACCTCGGACTCTGAGCAGACAATAGCAGTAAACAAGGCACCTTGTATGTCGAATGCTCATGATTTTTTTGATGCGGGTCCTGAGGAACAGAATGAGGTAGATCAAGGGCTGGACAGTGATAATGTGAGTGATCAAATACCTGCCAGAGCAGTCACCTCCAAAACTACAATTACCAAAGTGGGTACACGGGTGATGTATGTTCCAGAAGGAATTGACGAGTGGAGAGATGCGACAATTTTGGGACGTGTACAGGAAAAGCTAGCGGGAAGTTTAAATATTGGTTAAATGCTCAGGATGATGGCCAAGAAGCGACGTCCATCGACTGGCAGAACGTGAAGAGTCAGAAAGCGCAGTACAAGTAACGATAGGGGGTCCGGCAGTGAACCTCGTGAGAAAACTCACGTATTCAAGAAAGAGCCTCAGATACTGCAAGAGGGAGATCTCGCAGTAGTAGTCCCTACAGATGTAGAAGTAGAGGCTGGAGCTTGAATAGATTAGACAGTGAAACAACCACCACAGAACCATCACGTAATAAAACATGAAGCAGAAGTTCTCATGACTGTGAAGTTTTGGTGGCTGCTAATAGACTTGAGGATGAAAGAATTAGGGAGGCAAAATAAAGGGTGTTGGATAGTTGGAAAAGAATTTGATGTTTATTCAGAGGTACCAGATAAGGGTCAACCAACTTTGTCTCGTAAATGGGTTTGTACTGAAAAAGTCCTTGCAGATGGGACTTATAAGGTGAGGTTGGTAGCTGGGGGTTTTGAAGAGAAACTGGGTGATACAGATGTTAGAGTGGATTCTCCCACTGCTGGAAAGGTAATCTTAAAAATCATTTTAGCTCTTCTGGTAACATATTCATGGGAGTGTAGGTCGATTGACATAAAAGCTGCATTTCTGCAGGGGATTCTTTTCAACGAGAAATGTTTCTGAAACCGCCTAAAGAGGCAGCAGATGCGGAAGGAAAACTATGGAAACTAAACAAATGCGTCTATGGCCTGAATGATGCTTCCAGGGTATGGTATTTTTCGGTGAGATCTGTTTTGCTGAAAATAGATTGTATTCAACTAAAAGCAGATCCCGCCATTTTGTATTGGTACCATAAAGGCAAGCTTTCAGGCATCTTCATGCTGCTTATTGATGATTTCTTATGGGGAGGTACTGCGGAATTTGAGATTCGTCATTGGTAAAATTAGAGCAGAATTTAAAATTGGGAGTCAGGTCTGTGGGGCTTTTAAATATATTGGTTTAGATATCAGGCAAAGTGGGTCTAGTATAACTTTAAATCAGCAGTCCTAGACCAGATGCTAGTTTTGATGTGTTGGCGTTAAGTACCTCAATGAAACACCCTGTAGTAGAGAATGTTTTTAAGGGCAAATAAAACATTACGGAAATTAAATATCGGTACATGTGCACTTAAGTTCCCATGCTTAGCTGACCCAAAGAAAATGAAGCTAGTTATCGTTAGCGACGCTTCACATGTTAATCTTCCTGATGGGTATTCATGTGCAGCTGGTTTCATAGTGTTTCTTGTGGGTAAAAACAGGAAATGTTGTCGTTTTAGCTTGGGAAGCTAAGAAAATAGACAAGGGTTGTTAAAGGTATTTTAGCTGCTGAAACGCTGGCTCTCAGAGGCAGTGGATATGGAATTCTATTTGGCAAATATTTTAAATGACATCCTCTACAATGAGAGTACTGACGATAGTATATCCATCGAATGTTATGTAAACAATCGTTCATTGTGGGACAATGTACACGCTACTAAAAATGTAAGTGAAAAACGTCTACGGATTGATCTTGCCGGTTTGAAACAAATGCTGCAGAGAAAGGAAATCTCCAAAATTAAATGGGTAGATTCAAGCCAACAACTATCGGATTGTTTTACAAAAAGAGGTACATATACAAAGAAGCTTATAGCGATCCTGGAGAAGGGTCAGATCACAATGTAATGCTTTGTTGAGTGTAAGAATTTTTTTTGCTTGTATTTTTTATATAATCATTTTTTGTTTAAAAAGACAGAGAGGAATCTGTTAATTGTATCTAAGTAAATTGCACCAATTGATGAATGATTGTGTTCACTTGCATGAGCAATTGGGAATTCTCTGGCTCCCATGTCTAAGGGAGTAGGCTTGGAGAGAGATTGGGGGCTTGTGTGAGGGATGCATTGGGTGTAATGTTAGTCCCAGCAAATTATATTTAGTTGCTTATAAACTTTTTCAGTCCTTCACTGTCTGGCTATCCAGTTCTAATACCCCGTGTTAGAACTGGATAGTGCCTCCCCTCCACCGATTGCGGCCAGACATCCCCCTTCATCCCGATCGCGGCGAGTGCTTCACCTCTTCCCTGCCGATCGTGGCCATTACCTCTCCTCTGCCCCTATTATGGCCACTGTTTCCCCTTCCCTTCCCTGATCACGGCCAGTGTTTTTTTTTTCTTTTCTCTCCTCCTCCTCCTCCTCCTCCCCCACCAATCATGGTCAGTGCTTCCTATTCCCCTGATCGCGTCCAGGGCCTCTACTAACTGCCGGGACCCATCTCCACAGGTCCCCGGCTGCGGCCTCCTGCATCGAGTTCCTGCTCGCATCAGCCGGCCGGGCTGTTAATTTGGCCAGCTGTCGAGCGAGAGTCTGCATTCTTTTATTTAAATGAGGCCCAGCATGAAGGTGGCTCACCACCACCTTCTCAAGGACAATTAGGGATGGGCAATAAATGCTGGCCTTGCCAGAGACGCCCACATCCCATGAACGAATATAAAAAAAAATCGGCAGTGCCTCCACGTCCCCAGCCTTGCCGGGTTTTCCCCGCGCTACCCCACACCCTCCCCGCCTCCCTGTTATTATCATGTGTTGTCCCTGTTCCAGATCAAAGTTACGCAGCAGACAGCAAACCACTATCATATGGGTCAGTCTTTGTGAGGTGTGTTGCAGGAAGCCACCAGACCTGTCCGGACAGCGGAATTGGTTCCTGAGGACTCCAAAGGTCTGCTTGATGAGGGCTCTAGTACAGCTGTGGATCTGATTGTAGAACTGCACAGCTTGCCAAGTGTGCGTTCCTGAGAACTTTCGTAAGCCAAATGTGCATTGTTAGCCCTGGACCTAAGGAGCCAGCCTCTCATTCCTGTGCAAAGGCAAAGAGTGGGGGGTTGGAGGATTGGCGCAATATAAAAGTGTCACAATAGCTACCAGAAATGCAGGCACAGAACTGCTTGATGCGCTGCTGATTATCATCACACTAGCTGCACATTAATGGAATGGAAGCTTTTGCAATTTATGAAGGAAATGGGGTCATGTGAAGGAGCCCTGGATTTGGGGGAAGCCTGAAATCTGAGAAACTCACAGAAAACTGGGAGCAGTTGTTGCTACCAAACTTTCTGGGATCAGCCTCATGGAGTAGTCACAGTGACCTTACAGCCTACATTCGAAGAGAAGGGGAATTATGCGAGGAGGCCCTAGATCTGTTCTTTTGCTCAACAGACAGAGAGTGATAATTTGCACCCAGGCCCATTATTTGCCTTCCCATTCACCCTTCTAATTCTATGCCAGCACATAGCAGGTACAATTGCTAGAACCTGCTTATCAAGGCAGAAGTGAGTATTTAAAGGGAAGCTGCTGAAGGTGAGTTTGCTTTTCCAGACTTTTGGTGATTTCTTCAGATTGCCTGCAGGTTTCTGCAAAATTCTTGCACCATTTTATTCAGGAAGCCTTTACCTACATCCTCCATTTCCAGTGGGGAATTAAATAGCAAGTATCTCAAGGCTGCAAAATAAGCTTCCCAATGGGAATCCCACTTTATTTGATACACATGTGGGAGGAACTGGAGCAACAGGAGGCTGTAAGTAAAGCCAGATTAATCAGCAGCACCAAAGGAAAGCCAGACTATCCCATCCAGTAGGATTTATTGGTGAAGGCAAGCTATCCAAGGTCATCCCCATCTTCAATGATGGCAGAGTCCAGCACGTGAGTGCAAAAGACAAGACTGAAGCGTTTGCAACCACCTTCAGCCAGAAGTGCTGAGTAGATGATCCATCTCGGCCTCCTCCCGATATCCCCACCATCACAGAAGCCAGTCTTCAGCCAATTCGATTCGCTCCACGTGATATCAAGAAACGGCTGATTGCACTGGATACAACAAAGACTATGGGCCCAGACAACATCCCGGCTGCAGTGCTGAAGACTTGTGCTCCAGAACTAGTTGAGCCTTTAGCCAAACTGTTCCAGTAGAGCTACAACACTGGCATCTACCCGACAATGTGGAAAATTGCCCAGGTATGTCCTGTCCACAAAAAGCAGGACAAATCCAATCCAGCCAATTACCGCCCCATCAGTCCACTCTCAATCATCAGTAAAATGATGGAAGGTGTCGTCGACAGTGCTATCAAGCAGCACTTACTCACCAATAACCTGCTCACCGATGCTCAGTTTGGGTTCTGCCAGGGCCACTTGGCTCCAGACCTCAAGAGCAGGTCAGAGGCTGGGTATTCTGCGGCAAGTAACTCACCTTCTGACTCCCCAAAGCCTTTCCACCATCTACAAGGCACAAGTCAGGAGTGTGATGGAATACTCTCCACTTGCCTGGATGAGTGCAGCTCCAACAACACTTAAGAAGCTCGACACCATCCAGGACAAAGCAGCCCACTTGATTGGCACCCCATCCACCACCCTAAACATTCACTCCCTGCACCACCGGCGCACTGTGGCTGCAGTGTGTACCATCTACAGGATACACTGCAGCAACTTGCCAAGGCTTCTTCGACAGCACCTCCCAAACCTGCGACCTCTACCACCTAGAAGGACAAGGACAAGGGCAGCAGACACATGGGAACAACACCACCTGCACATTCCCCTCCAAGTCACACACCATCCCGACTTGGAAATATATCACCGTTCCTTCATCGTCGCTGGGTCAAAATCCTGGAACTCCCTACCTAACAGCACTATGGGAGAACCTTCACCACACGGACTGCAGCGTTTCAAGAAGGCGGCTCACCACCACCTTCTCAAGGGCAATTAGGGATGGGCAATAAATGCTGGCCTTGCCAGCGATGCCCACATCCCATGAACAAATAAAAAAAAATTCTCATGAATTGTGTTTCAGGAGGCTGCAATTCAGTCATGTAAAATGAAGCTTTGTAAGATCTTTGTTCATTGCTTCAGCCATATTTGCAAACAAGATCAAAGCAATATCAACCTCCCCAAGACGGGCAAGAGAGGGGGAGGGGGTTAAATTTTTAAGCGGACAACGTGTCCCCAACCCGCCACATTTTTACAGCGGCGGGTTTTGTGTTGTGCGAGTGTCCCGTCGAGAGGCAGTGCATTGGGAGCCCGATTTATATTTAACAGTTGCCACACGGGTTTCCCAGGGCTCGGGAAACCCGGCAATTAAAGAGAGGCAGAAGCTGCTGCCTCGAAGGTAAGTAAGTGCCTGTTACAGCACTCTTTGTTGGCCAGAAGGAGCAGGAGAGTTCCCCAGCCACTTAAGGAAGCTTTCGGTCTCCCCTTTTCTGATCACAGCCTTTCTTTCTCCCCAACCCCCCCCCCCCCCCCCCCCGCCCTCACCACCAACAACCCTGCCGCAATTACTAACCAGCCCCCAAACTCCGGCCTTCCACCCTCCCGCCGAAGGCCTCTCTTTTCCCCGCCCCCGATCTCTCACTCCCTCCCTCCTGCGATGACCTTTCTCTTTTTCCACCCCCCCCCCCCCCCGCCAGCCCAAGTCCCAATCTCTCGCTCCCTGCCTCATGCAATGGCCTTTCTCTCCCATCCAAAGCCTCGATCTGTTGCTCCCTTCCCCCTCCCGATTGCCGGGGATTGTCCCTAAGGGTCCCCGGCTGCAGCCTCCTGCCGCTGGTTTCCCCTCCCAGCAGCGGGCCAGCCTGTCAATTTGACCAGCTGTGCGGGGAAATGGAAGAAAAAAGTTATAACGAGGCCCTGCTGTTAAATTCATCAGGGCATCTGCGTTCCCGACCTCGACAGGTTTCCCCACGCTATTGTGCTCCCCCAGCCTCCCCATAATACTTGGGCAGATATGTCTGTGCAGAGAAAGTGACCACAGCTCGGATCTTTTATACTACAGGCTCTTTCCAGGGAACCACAGGAGAGTTTTGTCAGATCATCCAATTTGCTGTACATTCATGCATAATACCCTCTTTGCCAGGGCAGCTCAGTTTACACACTGCAACAGTGGTCCCAAATAGGTGACTTAGAAGACAATGAATCTTTTCAGAATCACCGGATTCTCCAGGGGAACAACTGATTGCATCCATGTGGCACTGCAAGCCTAAAATGTAAACCTCCATATTTAACTCAACTCCAAAGTCTTTCCTTCCCTAGATGTGCAGGTTATTTGCAGCCATAGACACAGCTTCCTACACATAAATTCATGATGCTTTTATACTTTGCTAGGCCAGTGTCCCAACTATATTTCAACAGCGGGGACAAGGGTAGGATGGCTGCGGGGTGACGAGATACCCCTGCCCTCATGGCTTATGATACGACTTTTTCGGACCACCTGCAGAGGAGCACTACAATGAAACGCACAGTAAATCAAGAATTAGAATTAATCAAGCCATTGCGATTCGTAAAGGAAGGTTGTGGTGCATGGATAAATCCAGAAGTGCCTTGCGGTATTTTTTAAAATTCGTTCATGGGATGTGGGCGGCGATAGCATTTATTGCCCTTGAGAAGGTGGTGGGGAGCCGCCGCCTTGAGCCGCTGCAGTCCGTGTGGTGAAGGTTCTCCCACAGTGCTGTTAGGAAGGGAGTTCCAGGATTTCGACCCAGCGACGATGAAGGAACGGCGATATATTTCCAAGTCGGGATGGTGTGTGACTTGGAGGGGAACGTGCAGGTGGTGTTGTTCCCATGTGCCTGCTGCTCTTGTCCTACTAGATGGTAGAGGTTGCGGGTTTGGGAGGTGCTGTTGAAGAAGCCTTGACGAGTTGCTGCAGTGCATCCTGTGGATGCTACATACTGCAGCCATGGTGCGCCGGTGGTGAAGGGAGTGAATGTTTAGGGTGGCGGATGGGGTACCAATCAAGAGGGCTGCTTTGTTTTGGATGGTGTCGAGCTTCATGAGTGTTGGAGCTGCACTCATCCAAGCAAGTGGAGAGTATTCCATCACACTCATGACTTGTGCCTTGTAGATGCCGCAGAATACCCAGCCTCTGACCTGCTCTTGTAGCCACAGTATTTATATGGCTGGTCCAGTTAAGTTTCTGGTCAATGGTGACCCCCAGGATGTTGATGGTGGGGGATTCGGTGATGGTAATGCCGTTGAATGTCAAAGGGAGGTGGTTAGACTCTCTCTTGTTGAAGATGGTCATTGCCTGGCACTTGTCTGCGCCAAGCACTGTCTTTGTGAATTGTGATAGCATGTTGTGTACTTCATAACTTCACTTTCTAGGAAGGATTGATCCTAGATGTCTCAAAGGATGCCAGAGAAGTTGATTATGATACTGTTGATGCTAAAGACTAGACCCATGCAAAGGTGCAGTGGTTAGTACTGCACGACAGCTGAGTTCCAAACTTATTTAGAACACCTGCACAGGTGCCTAGATCAATATTTTTCTGAGATCACAGCCCATCAAAGATCAGTCTCCTCTCATCAACCTATCTATGGTCTAAGTAAAATCCTTGCTCTTCATAGATAACTATCAGATCACAATCACGAGTCTCAACATCAGAATAGTACCATTCTCCATTGTTCAACAAGAAAACCAAACAAGAAGCAATCATTGCAGGATTCCCAAAGTCGAGGGAATTACTGATAGCACCCATGTGAGCCTTCAGGAACAGCAAAGACTTTCACTCAATCAATGTCCTGGTTGTCAGTGGCCATTAACACAGGAGGCCGACACCGACGACTCAGGGAAACAGTTCCCAGTTACAAGGTAAGTGCTCTGGGAAGGGAATCCCTATCGGGGGAGGGATTGGAAACATGGGGCAGGCGAGGTGTAAAGTTTCCTTACAATCCTGTTCCTCCTGGCCCACATTTAACTTACTGGGTCTCTTCTGGCCCTGGCTTCGACTCCCAGCAGATTTGGCTTGGCGGGAAAGCCACCACTGCTCCTCCGCTCAGGCCTCAGGTTAAAATGGTAGATCAGGCCCCGATGACATGGTCAGAGCCCAATCTGTATATTTAGAGAGGACCCTGCCTTGGGGCAGATGTTCGTGCGGCCTTCAATTTAAAATTGCTGCCGGCCAGATTGGGGCAGAAAAGGAGTGGGCAAGGCCCCTGCTCCATTTTAATTGTCCCCCGCCTGGTTTCCGCCAGGCAGAGAGAGTTAAAATATACCCCATGAAATTGGGTTTTAATTTCAAATGTTATCTGCTCATCTTCAAGCTTTCTGAGATGATTACTGTACCAAATGCCACCTGCAAGGCTAAACATAATGATTTAAAAATGCTAACCTCCTGCATTACAGTGGGAGTTATTAAAATATACTTCCACCAAAAATGATTCTGCTGCTACTATTTAGATTGAATTACTATATGACTAAATCAATGAACTGTTTGCAAATTGCTGATTTTTATTAGTTATAACTTCTGATTAAACCATAATATTTCTTGCCCAACTAATTATGTCTTTAATTGAGATGCCGAGGCAGTAGTAGCAGAAACAATAATGTGCAGTGGTATTATGGCAGACAAAGATAAATAATACCCGTTCAATTTGAACTTGAGATCCTTGAGAATGACCAGTATTAATTAACCTTTGTTTCCCAGTATGCATAGATCTAAGGATAACTTGAGATGGGTTCGATACTCCTATTAAAATCTGCAGTGTATGCAGCATATACATCGTTCCCCTGCCCAAGCAGACAAATAATACTAAAATGCATACTGTTGGGTAGATAAAACTCAAAATTAGCTATGTCAAACATTAAAAATCATGTACTAGCACTAATATATTAGTAATATGTGGTAAACAAAATAAATTATGATATGGAGCTAAAGAAGAAATAAGGCCCAAAACTCCTTGACTTTTTTGGTGCATTTGGGGCCTACATTTGGTGCAACTGTATTTTTTGGCCCAGAAATTGAAGCAAAAGCTATTTCCATTGGTTTTACGCCCTAAAATCAATGATTCTGACATTGTGAATGCAGTTTGACCTTTCCTACATTCTTATAGCCAATTGCTTATTCAAATGTTGCTGTGCTATGATATCTAATTTGGGTACAAATACATCACCCACTAATTTAATGGTACAAGTAGAGATGGGAGGAGACGAGGTGCAGGGAGAATTTGAACGGTTAACTAAGGTGATGCTCTACGAGAATATTGTCCTTTTATATAGGACAAAAGGGGGAAATGTAGAAATGCATAGAGATACTTGACCATGTTAATGTAGAAATGCATGAACAGTTACTTGACCATAGTAAAGAAGAAATGCATGATGGATATTTGACCAATGTTAACTCCTTGGCTCCCATAATAGGGTAGCTAGAGCACAGACACACAGAAAGACACAATTGTGTAATTACGTTTAAGCCTTGGTATGTTGATAATTAAGTTGGCTGTGCAGGTGCTTAGTACTGAGGACACCATCCAACGTGTTGTGTGGCACTATCACCGTGCTAAATGGGATAGATTCAGAACAGATCTAGCAGCTCAAAACTGGGCATCCATGAGGCGCTGTGGGCCATCAGCAGCAGCAGAATTGTGTTCCAGCACAAACTGTAACCTCATGGCCCGACATATTCCTCACTCTACCATTACCAACAAGCCAGGGGATCAACCCTGGTTCAATGAGGAGTGTAGAAGAGCATGCCAGGAGCAGCACCAGGCGTACCTAAAAATAAGGTGCCAACCTGGTGAAGCTATAACTCAGGACTACATGCATGCTAAACAGCGGAAGCAACATGCTATAGACAGAGCTAAGCGATTCCACAACCAACGGATCAGATCAAAACTCTGCAGTCCTGCCTCTCCAGTCGTGAATGGTGGTGGACAATTAAACAACTAACGGGAGGAGGAGGCTCTGCAAACATCCCCATCCTCATTGATGGCGGAGTCCAGCACGTGAGTGCAAAAGACAAGGCTGAAGCATTTGCAACCATCTTCAGCCAGAAGGGCCAAGTGGATGATCCATCTCGATCCCCACCATCACAGAAGCCAGTCTTCGGCCAATTCGATTCACTCCACGTGATATCAAGAAACGGCTGAGTGCACTGGATACAGCAAAGGCTATGGGCCCCGACAACATCCCAGCTGTAGTGCTGAAGACTTGTGCTCCAAAACCAGCTGCGCCTCTGGCCAAGCTGTTCCAGTACAGCTACAACACTGGCATCTACCCGACAATGTGGAAAATTGCCCAGGTATGTCCTGTCCACAAAAAGCAGGACAAATCCAATCCGGCCAATTACCGTCCCATCAGTTTACTCTCAATCATCAGCAAAGTGATGGAAGGCGTCATCGACAGTGCTATCAAACGGCACTTACTCACCAATAACCTGCTCACCGATGCTCAGTTTGGGTTCCGCCAGGACCACTCGGCTCCAGACCTCATTACAGCCTTGGTCAAAACATGGACAAAAGAGCTGAATTCCAGAGGTGAGGTGAGAGTGACTGCCCTTGACATCAAGGCAGCATTTGACCGAGTGTGGCACCAAGGAGCCCTAGTAAAATTGAAATCAATGGGAATCAGGGGGAAAACTCTCCAGTGGCTGGAGTCATACCTAGCACAAAGGAAGATGGTAGTGGTTGTTGGAGGCCAATCATCTCAGCCCCAGGACATTGCTGCAGGAGTTCCTCAGGGCAGTGTCCTCGGCCCAACCATCTTCAGCTGCTTCATCAATGACCTTCCCTCCATCATAAGGTTAGAAATGAGGATGTTCGCTGATGACTGCACAGTGTTCAGTTCCATTCGCAACCCCTCAAATAATGAAGCAGTCCGAGCCCGTATGCAGCAAGACCTGGACAACATCCAGGCTTGGGCTCATAAGTGGCAAGTAACATTCGCGCCAGATAAGTGCCAGGCAATGACCATCTCCAACAAGAGAGAGTCTAACCACCTCCCCCCTGACATTCAACAGCATTACCATCGCCAAATCCCCCACCATCAACATCCTGGGGGTCACCATTGACCAGAAACTTAACTGGACCAGCCATATAAATACTGTGGCTACGAGAGCAGGTCAGAGGCTGGGTATTCTGCGGCGAGTGACTCACCTCCTGACTCCCCAAAGCCTTTCCACCATCTATAAGGCACAAGTCAGGAGTGTGATGGAATACTCTCCACTTGCTTGGATGAGCGCAGCTCCAACAACACTCAAGAAGCTCGACACCATCCAAGATAAAGCAGCCTGCTTGATTGGCACCCCATCCACCACACTGAACATTCACTCCCTTCACCACCAGCGCACTGTGGCTGCAATGTGTACCATCCACAGGATGCACTGCAGCAACTCGCCAAGGCTTCTTCGACAGCACCTCCCAAACCCGCGACCTCTACCACCTAGAAGGACAAGAGCAGCAGGCACATGGGAACAACACCACCTGCACGTTCCCCTCCAAGTCACACACCATCCCGACTTGGAAATATATCGCCGTTCCTTCATTGTCGCTGGGTCAAAATCCTGGAACTCCCTTCCTAACAGCACTATGGGAGAACCGTCACCACACGGACTGCGGCGGTTCAAGAAGGCGGCTCACCACCACCTTCTCGAGGGCAATTAGGGATGGGCAATAAATGCTGGCCTCGCCAGCGATGCCCACATCCCGTGAACGAATAAAAAAAAATACTGTCTGGCCCCCACCCCCCGAACAGATAAGAGTATTGCTGACTATAAAATATAATGAGAATACAGTTTCTTGAGAGGCCATGTGGCCTTGAGACTGACTTCAGCCCTACTGATAACCAGCTTTAGAATGTAGGGAGGATAATGTGCTCGGGCCTACGTGCCAAAACAGGAATGAGCTATGGACGTCCAGAGGGGCAGGCTCACAACTTGATTGACCAACTACCTGAAGCAATAAAGAATGTACATGTATGCCCATATTCTATGACAGGTGGACATTGCTAATTAAACTGTATAAATGTGAACTGTTTCCTTCGTTCAGTGAAGAGGTTGTTTTGACCATTGTTCAGAATACAGCTTCCCTTGTATACAAGTCAATTAAAGTAAAATTTTTCCCTTTGTGATACTGGTCTGAGTGTGTTAGTGCATTGGTATAGTGTTAAGTTTCGACACCATTCTACAAGTTTATTAATGTCATCTTGTATTTTGTCACATTCTTCCTTTGTATTAACTACACCCCCCCCAATTTGGTGTCGTCTGCAAATTTCCATAGAGTGGTGGCAGGGACACTTCTGGAGAGTCCACGCGTAGGGCGCCTTCCTCTCCAAGCTCTGCTCAGCTGGACGGGGATGCTGAACATGGGTGGCCATCAAATAAAAGGAGAATGCTAGAGGATCAGCAGCAAGGAACTGGCAGTCTTGCCAGGCACACTTTCCACAATGGCACAGAGGATGGAGGAGTCCAGCTTGAACATTTGTGCAGTGATGTCGCAAGACCTTTCAAATATGCAATTATTCATTGAGAGTCTGGCCTCCTCTATGGAAGTTGTATCAGGGCACAAAAACGAGTCCCTCAAGGCCCAGATGCCAGCCTTGCAAACTCTGACCGCCAACATGTCTACTGCCTTACACAGGCTGACAGACAGATTAGATGTGGCATCACTGATCTCCTCCAAGCTGTTCTCCTGCAGAGAGGCAGTTGTTATGTGCCGCTGGCCTAGGGGAGGGAGGATAGTAATAAGGGAGTTGAAAGTGTGTACTCTTCTCAAAGCGTATGCACGTCTCACCTGTTGCCCATTCCCCCTCAACCAGTACCCGACATGCTGCCTCCTCTCCCTCTGGCCCAGTCTACCCCAGTTATTGGCAGGGCCCTCATGGGTTCTAACACCCAGGGTTCGTCGGCCACGAACACCTCAAAAGACAGAGCAAGGAACAGAGCAGCCTGCCACTCCCTCCGCTGAAGCCACAGGGATTGCACCATGTAGAAGTGCCAGATATAGGAAAACAAAAGTTTTATAGTTCACCATGGGTAAGCACATGAAAGGTTTTTGATATTTGTTAATCCAATTAAATTTTTACATCACATTAAATTTATTAATTTGCACCACTTTCCCTTGTTCCCCATTCCTGAATGGTGAATGCCAATTGTGCTTTTGTTTGGTGCTGAATATGTTGTGATGAATTGACTTGATACCAACTGATGGATGTGGAACCAGTGGATGAATGGTTACATGCTTGTGTGAGGGGGGGGCGGGGAGCAGCTGTATGTTATCATGACATTGGTCCAGTGTGACTGACCAACTGAACCTTCGAGCTATATGAGCATCCCTGGCATCTCGAGCAGCAATGTGATCAGCTAGTCTTGCATTGAGCACTCCAACTTCCTCCTCGTCATTGGAATCCTTATCAGATGAGGAGTCCTGAGCAGCTTGTTCCTCCTGCGCTTCTAGTCTTCATTGCTGCACTATGTTGTACAGAACAAAGCACACCACAATTATCATGGAGACTCTCACTATTGAGTACTGAAGGGCACATCCAGGCCTGTCCAAGCACCTGAAGCGTAACTTCAGCATGCCGATGGCATGCTTGATGACACATATGGTTGTCATATGGCTGGAGTTGTACTGCTCCTGGTGCTTATCAGTGGGGTTCCTCAGAAGTGTCATCAGCCAGGTTTGAAGGGGTTATCCCTTGCTGCCTAGCAGCCAACCTTTAAGGATCATTCCAGGTCGGAACATGTTGGGGATGTTGCACTGCCGCAGTATGAAAGCATCATGACAGCTCCCAAGGAATCTGGCGGAGACCTGCATGAACCTTTTTTATGGTTGCACACCAGCTGTGCATTGATAGAAAGAAATCCCTTGCAGTTGATGAATGCTCCTGGTTCGTCAGGGGGTGCTCAGATTGCCACGTGTGTGTGGAGTCGATGTTACCTTGCACCTGTGGAAAGCCAGAGAGACGAATCCCAGTGCACGCTCATTCTGGCTATTGTCATCACAGGGGAAGTTTATATACCTTCCAGCCTTGGCAAACAATCCATCCATCACCTGCCTTAAGCATTCATGTGCAGCCCACTTCGACACCCTTGTGACGACTCCATTGGCAGCCTGGAAGGAACCGGACCCAAAAAAATTAAGGGCGGTGGTGACTTTCACCACCAGGCCACCAGGTCCAGCAGGCAGCTGGTCTTCTTGTAGGATGCCAAAGATGTCTGCAACCAACTGACGTGACAATCTCAGCCTTCGGAATCACTGCTCATCCGAAAGGCCAAGGAAGCTAAGCCTCTGTATGTAGACCCTTTTAAGTGAGTAGGGCCTTCTGCGAGCTCGTCCCGTCTTTTGCTACCTTCTCTGCTGGTCCCCTGCAGCTCCCTCCACAGCACGCCCTTGCTGCTGTTTTTCCTCCTCTTCCTCAGTCCAATCGAGAGCAGTCATGGCGCTACCTATCGTGAGCTTCTCTGTGTGAACACCTCCGAACTCTCCAAATGACTCTCTCACACCAAGTATTCTCATCAAACCGTGTCACAGAGGGAACTGAGAAAGCTCCTGTGAGTACCGAACCTTTATTAACATCGGGCCTCCTGACCTTTAACCACCCCGATAAAGTGTGAAGTAATCTCGCCTCCGTTTCCTTGCACCCCCACCCCCCCACCAAAAGTCCCTCCTACCATCAGTTAATTTCAATTAAGGGTCCCAATTGTATTATAGGAGCCCGATTTAAATGTGCTAATAAGTGTCCCGACCCTCTCCCACCTGTCATGGGATGGGGGGGGTTAATATCGAGACCTATGTCTATGGATTACTGGAGCAGAGAAAGAACTTTTGGAACATTTGTTTTCTTAGCTTTTCCCCTAGACAGTACTGGAGTTGCCTTTGATTGCATGTGGGATTGTGAGATAGAATCATAGAATCATAGAAGTTACAACATGGAAACAGGCCCTTCGGCCCAACATGTCCATGTCGCCCAGTTTATACCACTGAGCTAGTCCCAATTGCCTGCACTTGGCCCATACCCCTCTATACCCATCTTACCCATGTAACTGTCCAAATGCTTTTTAAAAGACAAAATTGTACCCGCCTCTACTACTGCCTCTGGCAGCTCGTTCTAGACACTCATCACCCTTTGAGTGAAAAAATTGCCCCTCTGGGCCCTTTTGTATCTCTCCCCTCTCACCTTAAATCTATGTCCCCTCGTTATAGACACCCCTACCTTTGGGAAAAGATTTTGACTATCTACCTTATCTATGCCCCTCATTATTTTATAGACTTCTATAAGATCACCCCTTAACCTCCTACTCTCCAGGGAAAAAAGTCCCAGTCTATCTAACCTCTCCCTGTAAGTCAAACCATCAAGTCCCGGTAGCATCCTCGTAAATCTTTTCTGCACTCTTTCTAGTTTAATAATATCCTTTCTATAATAGGGTGACCAGAACTGTACACAGTATTCCAAGTGTGGCCTTACTAATGTCTTGTACAACTTCAACAAGACATCCCAACTCCTGTATTCAATGTTCTGACCAATGAAACCAAGCATGCCGAATGCCTTCTTCACCACCCTATCCACCTGTGACTCCACTTTCAAGGAGCTATGAACCTGTACTCCTAGATCTCTTTGTTCTATAACTCTCCCCAACGCCCTACCATTAACGGAGTAGGTCCTGGCCCGATTCGATCTACCAAAATGCATCACCTCACATTTATCTAAATTAAACTCCATCTGCCATTCATCGGCCCACTGGCCCAATTTATCAAGATCCCGTTGCAATCCTAGATAACCTTCTTCACTGTCCACAATGCCACCAATCTTGGTGTCATCTGCAAACTTACTAACCATGCCTCCTAAATTCTCATCCAAATCATTAATATAAATAACAAATAACAGCGGACCCAGCACCGATCCCTGAGGCACACCGCTGGTCACAGGCCTCCAGTTTGAAAAACAACCCTCTACAACCACCCTCTGTCTTCTGTCGTCAAGCCAATTTTGTATCCAATTGGCTACCTCACCTTGGATCCCGTGAGATTTAACCTTATGTAACAACCTACCATGCGGTACCTTGTCAAAGGCTTTGCTGAAGTCCATGTAGACCACGTCTATCTTCTTGGTTACCCCTTCAAAAAACTCAATCAAATTCGTGAGACATGATTTTCCTCTCACAAAACCATGCTGACTGTTCCTAATCATTCCCTGCCTCTCCAAATGCCTGTAGATCCTGTCCCTCAGAATACCCTCTAACAACTTACCCACTACAGATGTCAGTCTGTAGTTCCCAGGCTTTTCCCTGCCGCCCTTCTTAAACAAAGGCACAACATTTGCTACCCTCCACTCTTCAGGCACCTCAAGATATTTTGCCCCCCACCTACAAGGTTCCTAGGGCCAGATGTGAGATTCTTAATGAGCATTCATTTGTTTGCCATAATAACGGAGGAGGAGGAACTGCAACAGGAGAGAGTGGTGGAAAGGGGGGAGGTGAGACAACATATGAGAAGGATGTGCTGATGAAGATATTACTACCTCCCCAAAGAATATAAAGGCAACGCAGGCCCTATGAAAACCTTATTGAGGAGCTCCGTGTTAGATGAGCGTGTGTCACCAAAGAGACAGTGGGGTAGCATTGATAGCTACTACAAGACCTGCAGCCACAGTCATCTGCCTGCATAGCTCTGTCTGCGGCTGTTAAGATGATTGAACTCAGCTTTTATGCCACCAGGTTATTTCAAGCAGTCATGGGGGATCTATGTAGTATTAGGCAGGGTGTCATCTAGGCATATATTTGTCAGGTAAATGACACACTTTTTGGGAGACTAGGTAATTCATCCAGTTTGGCATGACAACAATTCAGCAGTGCAGCAGGGCCATCCAGTTTCATGGTATTGTTGGCAAGGGGGTTGAAATTCAAAAGTGAGGGCTTTAGTTGTACAAGAAAGATAGAAAGAAAGGAAGAAAGACTTGCATTTATATGGCGCCTTTCACGACCTCAGGATGCCCCAAAGCACTTTACAGCCAATTAAGTAATTCTGAAGTGTAGTTACGGTTGTAATGTCGGAAACACGGCAGCCAATATACGCACAGCAAGATCCCACAAACAGCAATGTGATAATGACCAGATAATCTGTTTTAGTGATGTTGGTTGAGGGATAAATATTGACCAGGACACCGGGAAGAATTCCCCAGCAATTCTTTGAAATGGTTCCATGGAATCTTTTACATCCACCTGAGAGGGCAGACAGGGCCTCAGTTTAACGGCTCATCCAAAAGATGGCACCATGCATAGTGCATCATCACTCCCTCAGTACTGCACTGGAGTGTCAGCCTAGATTTTGTGCTCAAGTCCCTAGAATGGGACTTGAGTCCACAACCTTCTAACTCAGAGGCGAGAGTGCTACCACTGAGCCGTGGCGGGCATATATCCTTGGTCAGGCCCCTTCTGAAGTACTGTATTCAATTTTGGGCACCAATTCACAGGAAAGATATATTGGCCTTGGAGGGGGCACAGTAGAGTTTCACTACAATCAAAGTAGGGCTTAAAGGATTAAATTATGAAGACAGGTTGTATTCCCTTAAGTTTATATGGTTGAGGGGTAATCTAATCGAGGTGTTTAAAATGATAAAGGATTTCGATACAGTAGATAGAGAAACCCTTTCCCCAGTGGACCAATTCAGAACAAGGCAGTGTAATCTTAAAATTAGAGCTCGGCCATTTAGGAGTGAAACCAGGAAGCACTTTTTCACACAAAGGGTAGTGGAAATCTGGAAATCGCCCTCCAACAGCTGTGGAAGCTGGGTCAATTGAAATTTTCAAGACTGAGGTCAGTAGATTTTTGTTGGGTAAGGGTATCAAGGGATATGGAGCAAAGGGAATGTGTATTTTAATAAACTGCCACATAGTTTTATGGCAGAAAATCATTAAGGAATGCTTTGGTTGAATCAACTTTCATCCCCCTGTACCAACAGTCCCTCCTACCATCAGACATAGTCCTTACACCCTACAGATGAATGCTCTCAACTTCAACATTAGCATGGGTATTACTATTACTTCACTAGGCATGGTCAAACAAATACCAATTTAAAGAAACAGTGCACACCAAGAAACTACAGTAGTTCAAAATGGTTCATTTTACAATTAAGAACATGTTGGAAAACTAAGGTCAACCTTGTGCAAACCCCTAAGTCTTAAGTGCTTTTGGCTAATCTGGTGCTCTGGCATGGTCTTACCCCAGTGGCTACAACACGGGAGGTGGAAGGCTGCTGGTCATCCACTGAGAGCACTTTAGATGACCGTGGTGGGCAACTTCAAAGAGCTATGCCCATAGAGGGCCTGGCTGCGGGCTGCAGCATCTCAGCAGTAGCTACAGCAGTCAGGCCCAGCGGGCTGTCTGGCACCAACATGGGCACAGGTTGAGGGGATGGCGGGGGAGCAGCGACAGCATGTGCCTCTCCCATGTCGCCACTGCCACTTACATGGGGAGCGTACCTCAGAACTCCAACTGCTCTGTGTGAGAACAGAGTCTAGGAGATGTGACAGTTTGGAAGCCCCTATCCATGCTTTCCTATATGCCTTGCAAGCTGGAGGAGATGTTGCAACCCAGAGCCACAATGGCAGCAGTCTGAGATTCCAGCAAAGCTGTAATCAAAGGCTCCATAACTGAAGGCCCCGCTGTAGTGAGCATAGAGGTGACCATACGCTCTATGATTGACTGCATTGGTTGACCCTACACAAATCGGAGGTGGACTCCTCCATACTGTCTTACGTAGTGCACAGGCTCCCTGGCGGGCAGTCCAATGCATTGAGCAATTGGTGGTGCACAGATTCCAATCTTCTTCTATAGGCAGGGCCTTTGAAATCAATATCTGTGTCCTGTGCAGCAAGGCTAGGTTGAGTGCTTTCCCTCTGTGAGTTGGTTCCTGAGCCATCCTTTCCCTCCTACATACTTGTGCTCATTGAATCTCCCAGTGCAGATCCTTCTAAACTACACAGGGTGCTGACATCTGAGTTGATGCCTGCAGAGGTAAAGTTGAATGATAATATGTCTTCAAGGGGGCTATCCTCCTCTTCCTCTGCTGCAACTGGGTCTTTTACTTATGATGGACCTGGAAAAAGAGAGGTACAAGGGTCAGCTGTGACAAATGAATGGCAGCTCAAAGTAGCACTACTTTATCATGCTGAGTATGTGAGGGAGAGAGTTTAGTGTGAAGAAAAAATTAGAATAAGGTGGTCAAACACCCTGCAGAGCTTATCCTCCAACTCGCCAATTACAATACTCCTGACGCATTATGTGTCCACTAGTTCTAATGCAGTCTCTTCCACTGGGTACAGGACTTGTAGGGCTGGTGCCCCTCTTCCTGCACTCATCTGTTTCCTGGGATTGTGTGCCAGCTTGTCCGGCGAGAAGGGAATGTGTTAGTGTGTGGCCTGCTGAAAGGTTGCGAAGATGTACGCGTCAGAGTTGAATATTGTGGCTAGTGCGTCAAAGAATCCAAAAGTGTGGGGAGGTGAGGGAAGTAATTGTGAGAAGAGTAGCAGGTGTAGAGTGTGCAAGTTGTAGCAGATGAAGGTTCAGTGAAATTTTCTGCTGTGATTACATGAGAGTGATGGGAAGCAGAGGAAGGATTGTGAGTGTTGAGGCTACAGGTGCAATAGAGCTAAGCAGAAAGTAAGAAAGGCATGAGTAAGATTCTTACCATAGCAGCTCTGGTCAGATCATTGAATTTCTTATACCAAGTTCTGGGAAAAATGCTCCTCACATTAACTTGCTTTGCCACATCTGACCACTGGTGCCAGGATATTTGCCTTGGCATTCTTCTCCCATCGGCTAGAAAGAGCAGCTCCCTCCTTCTGACCGCCAACTACACGAGGACCTCCAGAGTGGTGTATGAAAATCTGAGCACCCTTGTCGACTTTGTTCTCACCGCCATCTTCACTTTACAGCAATGACTCAAAGCAGTGATTCAAAACAGCCAAAGTGCACCTCCTCTTTAAGAGATACAGGTTGCCTTTAAAAGGCGTCACTGCTGCCTGATTTCCCACTCCTCAATCGGCAAGCTGCCAATAAATAGTGCAAGTAGCATTGGCAGTTCGCCAATCATTATGAAATGAAGCCCGAGTGCCAATTTGACTCGTGCCTCTCGCCAATATCATTGGCCATGTGTCATGGTTGCTAAGCCCATTTTTTCCCCATTTTCAGCCCAAGTTGATGTTTGGGCACAAACCTACGGTACTTTCATTCATTATAATCAGCCATTAGAGGGAAACTGGTTAAAACCCCAAATTAAAGGGATATACCGAAACAATTTTGAAAGTTTCTTTTGAACATTTTTATTTTTCATGTAATGATTGAAGTAATCATTTAAAAACTCAGCTGATGCTTAATCTATTCTTACAGCATTTTCTAGATGAAACCACAAAGGAAATGCTTATGTAATGAGAGTACCAGAAGAATCATCGTCACCAATATCACAGAGAAACAGAAATTCTTTCCAAGACTCCCGCAGATGAAGTAGATCCTTAAAGAACTTGAAATGTGTAGTGTCACCCACAATACCAGCATTCATACAACTTCAAGGTGCGTCAATGCATCTAACTCGAAGTACAACAAGTGCAATGCTCTTTGGCATGTCACTGTTACCTTGCTGCTGGGGTGCTTTGAAAGAATTACAGTCATTGTACGTTAGATTAAATACTGGGCCTAGACATTCAGAAGTGGCGCACACGAATAGTAGAGTCCAAGGAGCCACAGATATTGATCCTCAGACCTCATTCACATATCAACGACGCTGTGGGAGGAAGCTACGCAGGTGAGTGATGAAAGATCAGGACGCTGCTAACGTCGCAATGAAGTGATCAGTGTCCACAGGGGGAATTGCGGGCCTTGGAAGAGGGGTGGATTGTGGGCCTCGGGCTATTACAGACGTCAAGGGGAATGATCAGTGGCCGGAAAGGGGGTGAGTAATTGGTGGACGGGGTTGAGGGAGATTAGGGAGCTTGGAAGTCGGGGTCGAGGCCAGAGGGAGGGCGATCGGGGATGGGGAGACTCGAGGTCGGGGATCTCGGGGCTGGGAATGGTGGTGATCAGGAGGGTGGTTTACAGGTAAATAACTTACCTTTTTCTGTAGGTGTTCTGCAGGATTGGTTTCCCTAAGTCCAACCAGTGATTGCCTCAGGGCGAACCATTGAATCATAGAATTGTTACAGCACAGATGGAGGCCGTTCGGCCCATCGAGCCCATGCCAGCTCTCCGCAAGAGCGATCCAGCTGGTCCCACTCCCCCGCCCTTTCCCCCTAGCCCTGCAAATTTTTTCCCTTCAATTTCTTATCCAATTCCCTTTTGAAAGTCATCATTGAATCTGCCTCCACCACCCCCTCAGGCAGTGCATTCCAAATCATAACAACTGTTGCATAAGAAAGTTTTTCCTCATGTCGCCTTTGGTTCTTTTGCCAATCACCTTAACTCTGTGTCCTCTGGTTCTCGACCATTCCGCCAATGGGAACAGTTTCTCTCTATCTACTCTGTCTAGACCCCTCATGATTTTGAACACCTCTATCAAGTCTCCTCTCAACCTCTCTCCTCTAAGGAGAACAACCCCAGCCTCTCCAGTCTATCCACGTACCTGAAATCCTTCATACCTGGCACCATTCTAGTAAATCTTTTCTGCACCCTCTCTAAGGCCTTCGCATCCTTCCTAAAGTGCAGTGTTCAGAATTGGACACGATACTCCAGTTGTGGCCGAACCAGTATTTTATAAAGGTTCATCGTAACCTCCTTGCTTTTGTGCTCTATGCCTCTATTTATAAAGCCCAGGATCCCGTATACCTTCTTAACCGCTTTCTTAACCTGCCCTGCCACCTTCAACGACCTATGCACAAATAACCCCAGGTCTCTCTGTTCCTGCACTCCCTTTAAAATTGCCTCTCCTCGTTCTTCCTACCAAAATGTATCACTTCGCACTTCTCTGCGTTAAATTTCATCTGCCACGTGTCCGCCCATTCCAGCAGCCTGTCAATGTCCTCTTGAAGTCTATCACTGTTCACTACACTTCTAAGTTTTGTGTCATCTGCAAATTTTGAAATTGTGCCCTGTACACCCAAGTCCAAGTCATTAATATATATCAAAAAAAGCAGTGGTCCTAGTACCGGCCCCTGGGGAACACCACTGTATACCTTCCTCCAGTCCGAAAAACAACCGTTAACCACTACTCTCTGTTTCCTGTCACTTAGCCAATTTCGTATCCATGCTGCCACTGCCCCTTTTATTCCATGGGCTTCAACTTTGCTGACAAGCCTATTGTGTAGCACTTTATCGAACGCCTTTTAGAAGTCCATATACACCACATGAACCACAGTTCCCTCATCGACCCTCTCTATTACCTCATTGAAAAACTCAATCAAGTTAGCTAAACACGATTTGCCTTTAACAAATCCGTGCTGGCTTTCCTTAATTAATCCACACTTGTCCAAGTGACTGTTAAATTTGTCCCAGATTATCGTTTCTAAAAGCTTCCCCACTATCGAGGTTAAACTGACTGGCCTGTAGTTGCTGGATTTATCCTTACACCCTTTTTTGAACAAGGGTGTAACATTTGCAATTCTCCAGTCCTCTGGCACCACCCCCTGTATCTAAGGATGAATGGAAGATTATGACCAGTACCTACGCATTTCTTCCCTCAGCAACCTAGGATGCATCCCATCTGGACTGGATGACTTATCCACTTTAAATACAGCTAGCCTTTCAAGTACCATCTCTTTTATCAATTTTTAGCCCATCCAGTATCTCAACTACCTCCTCTTTTACTGTGACTTTGGCAGCATCTTCTTCCTTGGTAAAGGCAGATGCAAAGTACTCATTTAGTACCTCAGCCATGCCCTCTGCCTCCATGAGTAGGTCTCCTTTTTGGACCCTAATCGGCCCCACCCCTCCTCTTACTACCCGTTTACTATTTATATGCCTATAGAAGACTTTTGGATTCCCTTTTATGTTAGTTGCCAGTCTACTCTCATACTCTCTCTTTGCCCCTCTTATTTCCTTTTTCACTTCCCCTCTGAACTTTCTACATTCAGCTTAGTTTTCACTTGTAATATCAACCTCACATCTGTCATATGCCCCCTTTTTCTGTTTCATCTTACTCTCTATCTCCTACATAAAGCCTTGCACCTCCATCAATCACCCCTGTCCTTGCCAAGCTCCATTAACTTTTTATATCCCAACAGACTGATTACAAAATTCTTGCATTCATGTTCAAATCCCTCCATGGCCTTGCTGCACCTTACCTCTGAGATATCCTCTGACCATGCATCCTTGCAAGCATCCCTCGCTTCTCAGAGACAGGTCTACTTCTTATTCCTTGCTCCCCAACTGGCAGTCATTTCTTCAGCTGCGACACCCTCATTCTTTAGGACTCCTTTTCAAAATCCCTCCACCTCGCCATTTCCCTCTCTGCTTTCATATGCCTCCTTAAAATCCATCACTCTGACTGTGCCTTCCCTTCTTCTCCCTAATCTTCTGAGACGCTCTGAGATATTTTTCTCCATGTCACAGTTAGAAATATAAATTGTTGTGCACAGCGAGTAGATGTGCATTATGGATCAGATAGCCTCTCAGGTTTGATCTTTGGTCTATGCTGAGTTAGCTGATCTCAGCCAATTTAGCAGTAGAGCACAACTACGGGCCTCAGTGCCCTAAGCTGGGGAGGAAAAGCAGCCATTTTTCTGACACTGTTCACGATCTGGTAACCTGTACTGATAGTGGACATGCAGATGTTGGATGAGGAGAGGATTGTGCTTGGTTATGATAGTCTGCCAGTACTCACTTTCAAGACTTATATGAATAATGACTAGTTGTGGCACCCAACAAGGGGTCAACAGAAGAGGAGAGAAAATTTGCAACAAATAGGAAGGAACAAGTATGAAGATTAGAAATATAATACTTTGAGGGGCCAATAATGCACTTTGGTGCTGTGCAATAGGCACTGGCTCCCTACATTATGAAGCACTGAGGACTATGGGGCACCCAATGCACACAGCGCCTCAGGCACATGGCGCCTGCCCACTGTGCACTAGGTTCATTAAAGCCCCAGCTTTGATGCAAATGAGAAAAGGCCCTAGTAATGTGCGTGGAGCACCTCAACAGCGCTCAGTAGGCTCGGTGCCTGCATAAACACAGCAGAATCCACCCAAGGAAGCATGGGAAATTTCTATCTCACCTCACAACATTCGGTGAATATTTTCATCACGCAAGTCTCTGATGCACTGTTTGCCAAGCCAGTGAATTTGGAAAGCAGCCAATAGCAGAAAAGATCCCCACTTCTACTAAGTGGCAGGATTACTCCATATAACTGTAGTAATGTGTCCTAACATGCCCCACGTCCTGATGCCACTCCATCCATTAACAGAAAGGGCTACCATTCCCTGAATTCAGGAGAACAGCGTCCATGACACCACACAACCCTGCCACGGCAACCTCTGCAAGACATGCCAGATCATCGACACAGACGCCACCATCACACAAGAGGACACCACCCACCAGGTACATGGTTCATACTCCTGTGACTCAGCCAACGTTGTCTACCTCATACGTTGCAGGAAAGGATGCCCCGGAGCATGGTACATTGGCGAGACCATGCAGACACTACGACAACAGATGAACGGACACCACGCAACAATCGCCAGACAGGAGGGTTCCCTCCCAGTCAGGGAACACTTCAGCAGTCAAGGACATTCAGCCACCGATCTTCGGGTAAGCGTTCTCCAAGGCGGCCTTCGAGACACACGACAACACAAAATCGTTGAACAGAAATTGATAGCCAAGTTCCGCGCCCATGAGGACGGCCTCAACCGGGATCTTGGGTTCATGTCACGCTACACGTAACCCCACCAGCGAAAAAAATTTATCTGTTTTTAACACAACGGGTCATTCTCTGTCTTTCTCTTCCTTTCGGATGTTTCTCTCCCTCTCTGTTTTGTGTTCTGGCCGTTTGTGTATTCGGTGGTCCTGTAGGTAACATCACTCTGTCTGAACACTTTGATTGCCTTGACAACGGGCAGTTGGAAAGATTATCTGTAATCACCAGGTATTGTTCTCTGAATACAAATGCGGTAACCTTCCATGGAATCCCACACTCGCTCACCTGACGAAGGAGAAAGCCTCCGAAAGCTTGTGATTTTCAAATAAAACAGTTGGACTATAACCTGGTGGTGTAAGATTCCTTACATTCCCTAAATGTGCAGCTTATCTGATTTTCACAACGGCTTAGGATTATTTTTTAGGTACACATATCCTCAGTATTCCAGAGCATTGTTGTGGCTTGTATCTACAAGGTGGTGGGGGCGGGGGGGGGGGGGGGGGTGCGCCAGTGGGCCCAAAAGCTATGGAGGAATCTTACTAGCATCAGTGGCTCTTAAGGTGGCTCTCTGAGTTGTCATGGCATATATACTGGATACTCTGAAAACGCACTGAATAATCAAAAAGGAAAAAACTGGTTCCACTCTCATTAGGAACGCACAGAGAAAGGTTCTGGCTTTATTCAAGATTGCAGAGCATTATAAGGTTCACTGGAATTCCACTTGCATTGCTTTCATTGAGTTTTGTAAGACATTCACCTATTGTTTTATACAGCCACCATGAAGAAGCTGGAAGCTATGGAGTAAATAGCTAAATCTTGGATTTAACGCTGAATATTTACTCCATCTCTAAGATCTGTGTAAAGTCAGATGAGAGAATTATTGAACCTTTCTCTCCCAAAGAAACGGAGAAGCAAGGTTATCCACTCTCAAAAAAGTTATTTGATGGCATAATAAGTGATGGACTCAGAATATGTTCCAGGTCGCCAGAATGATTTTCTATCCCACAAATTGCATGAGGTCATCCGGGCCTAATTTCCGATGCAAGCTCTCATCGCGCAAAGCTTTCTGAAGGGGAGTGCAAACTCATAAAATTACCCCTCCGATGTAATCAGAAAGTCAAAAAACTGAGGAGAATTTGCAACTCTTATAGAGTTGAATAAGAAACATCACAGCACAGCAGTCATCTTTCTCAATATATTTACTGACTTGATCGCAGCGCTGAAGGTAACACACTATCCAACTTTTTACACCTGCAGTAACTTACACTCCATTGTATGGCAATGGGAAGGAATAGACAGAAATGGCATAGAATGGTATGATATTGTACTGCATTGTGGCATTATCCTCCCTATTTTCCATCCTTCCCACCAGAAATTACTGTTGATGATAGTAACATTTTTGTGTGACATTTCTCTTATTTTATTTTAACAAATGTAAGGAATCTTACAACACCAGGTTATAGTCCAACAGTTTTATTTGAAAATCACAAGCTTTCGGAGGCTTTCTCCTTCGTCAGGTGAAGTGTGGGATTCCTTGAATGTTACCGCATTTATAGTCAGAGAACAATACCTGGTGATTACAGATAATCTTTCCAACTGCCCATTGTCAAGGCAATCAGTGTTCAGACAGAGAGATGTTACATACAGGACCACCGAATATACAAACGGCCAGAACGAAAGACAGAGAGAGAGAGAAACATCCGAAAGGAAGAGAAAGACAGAGAATGACCCGTTGTATTAAAAACAGATAACTTTTTTTCGCTGGTGGGGTTACGTGTAGCGTGACATGATCCCGGTTGAGGCCGTCCTCATGGGCGCGGAACTTGGCTATCAATTTCTGTTCGACGATTTTGCGTTGTCGTGTGTCTCGAAGGCCGCCTTGGAGAACGCTGACCCGAAGATCGGTGGCTGAATGTCCTTGACTGCTGAAGTGTTCCCCGACTGGGAGGGAACCCTCCTGTCTGGCGATTGTTGCGCGGTGTCCGTTCATCTGTTGTCGTAGTGTCTGCATGGTCTCGCCAATGTACCATGCTCCGGGGCATCCTTTCCTGCAACGTATGAGGTAGACAACGTTGGCTGAGTCACAGGAGTATGAACCATGTACCTGGTGGGTGGTGTCCTCTTGTGTGATGGTGGTGTCTGTGTCGATGATCTGGCATGTCTTGCAGAGGTTGCCGTGGCAGGGTTGTGTGGTGTCGTGGACGCTGTTCTCCTGAAAGCTGGGTAATTTGCTGCGAACGATGGTCTGTTTGAGGTTGGGTGGCTGTTTGAAGGCGAGTAGTGGAGGTGTGGGGATGGCCTTAGCGAGGTGTTCGTCGTCATCGATGACATGTTGAAGGCTGCGGAGAACATGGCGCAGTTTCTCCGCTCCGGGGAAGTACTGGACGACGAAGGGTACTCTGTTGGTTGCGTCCCGTGTTAGTCTTCTGAGGAGGTCTATGCGATTTTTCGCTGTGGCCCGTCGGAACTGTCGATCGACGAGTCAAGCGTCATATCCCGTTCTTACGAGGGAGTCTTTCAGCGTCTGTAGGTGTCCATCGCGTTCCTCCTCGTCTGAGCAGATACTGTGTCTTCGCAGGGCCTGTCCATAGGGGATGGCCTCTTTGACGTGGTTGGGGTGGAAGCTGGAAAAGTGGAGCATCGTGAGGTTGTCCGTGGGCTTGCGGTAGAGTGAGGTGCTGAGGTGCCCGTCTTTGATGGAGATTCGTGTGTTCAAGAAAGAAACCGATTCTGAGGAGTAGTCCATGGTGAGCTTGATGGTGGGATGGAACTTGTTGATGTTATCGTGTAGTCTCTTCAGTGATTCTTCGCCGTGGGTCCATAGGAAGAAAATGTCGTCGATGTATCTGGTGTATAGCGTTGGTTGGAGGTCCTGTGCAGTGAAGAAGTCCTGCTCGAACTTGTGCATGAAAATGTTGGCGTATTGGGGTGCGAATTTGGTCCCCATGGCTGTTCCGTGTGTTTGGGTAAAGAACTGGTTATCGAAGGTGAAGACATTGTGATCCAGGATGAAGCGGATGAGTTGTAGGATGGCGTCTGGAGATTGGCTGTTGTTGGTGTTGAGTATTGATGTTGTTGCAGCGATGCCGTCATCGTGGGGGATACTGGTGTAGAGTGCCGAGACGTCCATCGTGGTGAGAAGTGTTCCTGGTTCAACTGGTCCGTGGGTGCTGAGTTTTTGTAGGAAGTCTGTAGTGTCGCGACAGAATCTAGGGGTTCCCTGTACGATGGGTTTCAGGATGCCCTCGATGTATCCAGAGAGGTTCTCACACAGGGTTCTGTTGCCTGATACGATAGGATCTCCACATCTCTGGCATCTCCACATCATATTTTAACAAAGGCATTAATACCATTGGTTAAATGGCAGACAGAAGACTATCACAAATGCATGGCCAAACTCATCATTTCCAGATTGGTAAGAAAGTTGTTTAATTTGCATGATTTCCATTTGCTTTGGATTGGATAGCTATATTTATTGCTTTAGCAAAAGCAGATTTACTGCAGAACTACCTCTACTCCCTGCCAAGAACAAGTTCCAGGCCAAGTCATTACATTTTGATCTTTCATTGTTGCATTAAGGTCATGCTGTCATGCTATAACTTGCATTCATTTTGATAGTGAAAGGCTTCTAGCACAGTACTGTTATCAACATATTTAACCTTTTCATCTCTCAGTGATGAGATGTAGAATCTCTTTGAATAAAACAAGTTCAGTATGTTTCCCAGTGGCATCATGAATGCTGCTCACTTTCTACTTTCATTCTCTACTCTATTCCTACTGTGACAGGCGTGGGAAAATGAATACAAAATGTCTGCTTCCAGGTTATCTTTGACACAGTATTAAATGCATAAAATGGGGTAATAGGAGATGACCGAGACATCAGTGACTATACAGGTTTCTCCCTACAGAACATTTAAGACTGGACAATTCAGTAGAATATACTTCTTCTTTGTTGTCACATTGATTAAAGATGGACAATATCTGGTTAATTATGGGATTGGAGATTATAGACTAAGAGGTAAATTAAAATCAATGGATGGAAAATTGTGGGTCCATGAATTCAGCATGCTTGAATTCCCAGTGAAGCTCTTCAACAGGTGTGATAAAGATGGAAATATATCCTCAACTGTAGATAAAAGGTAAATTGAAGGAAATGCAGGTTGGAGATAAGGGTACGGTAGCGTAGTGGTTATGTTACTGGGCTAGTAATCCAGAGGCCTGGACTAAAATCCAGAGTCACGAGTTCAAATCCCGCCACGGCGGCTGGCGAATTTAAGTTCAATTAATTAAATAAAAATCTGGAATTAAAATACTAGTTTCAGTAATGATAGCCATAAAACTACCGGATTGTCGTAAAAACCCATCTGGTTCACTAATGTCCTTTAGGGAAGGAAACCTGTTGTCCTTACCTGGTCTGGCCTATATGTGACTCCAGATCCACAGCAATGTGGTTGATTCTTAATTGCCCTCTGAAATGGCCTAGCAAGCCACTCAGTTGTAAAAATCTCGCTAGGGATGGGCAATAAATGCCGGCCTTGCCAGTGACGCCCACATTCCGTGAACAAATAAAAAAAAAAGCTACAACAATGTCAGCTGATTCTGCAGGCCACGCTCCTTTCGAGGGTAGTTCCCCGCTGAAAGTGTGAGATCACTGAATTTACAGTATAGATGAAATACTCTATGCAGCATAACTCCAATCCTGTTTAAACCACTGAAATTACATCTGTGGACTGCAGCTAGTCAGGATCAAATATTATAGTGTTATATTGACATACAGAGCTGTGATTTAATTACCTTCAAGGTTCAGGGAGAAATGTCAGTGTTTTATTTACTTGGAAGTTTTATCTATAGTTAGTCACCACCCTCAGAAGTTTAAATAAGTTGGGGAGACTTCACAGAAAAGTGTATGTAGTATGTTGAAAAGATCAGGGTTAATAGTTTAAATGGCCTTTTCCCATTTCATTCTTCCCTGTATTCTTACATTCCTAAACCCATGCAGTATCTTATTTATCCTTGTCTTATCCAAATTGCTCCAAATTACATCACCCAGTTGTTTCCCTGGCACAAGTCAATACTTGAACTTTACAAAGCTCCACTTTAGATATCATAAACCCTTGCCTATTGATGACCTACCTCACTGGGGCACCAACGGATGATTCATCCAACAGTAGGCCTCTTCTATTTGAAATTCACTCTGGCAAAGGGTTCAAATAACAGGGTATATAACTTGAAATTAGGAGCAAAAAGGGAAGTCAAGTGGAACTTGTTTGCACAATAAGTAATAGAATAATAAGAGCTGATTGTAACTCACGGCAGGAAGTGGGTGGGAGCGGATAGCAATGCCACATGGGAGTCTTTCTCAGAGGTCTGGCATTGCTTGCCCATTTTGGGCAGAAAGCGGCAGCTTGCCTGCGGCGGTGGGGGGATCAAAGATCGGGCAGCCCAGAGGCCGCTCACTGGCACCGAGAGAAGACTGCTGGCAGCAAGGTAAGTCTGGGAGGGGGAATGTTGTGAGGCTTTCGCGGCTGGGGAGGTGAGGGCGCCGGCTGTGCAGAGGCCTGGTCTTTCCATGTAGGGCACGAAGCAGCACTCCTGCTCCTTCTAGAACGACTAAGGAAAGTTTTTTAACTTGCTTTAGAGGAGCTCGCTGGCTTCTTGACAGCTTTAACTGACAGGGTGGCCATGGCAGGCACTTCACTCAGGAGCAGGTTACAATGACATCAGGATCCCATGAGATCCCAATTTGCATTTATTACTGAGTGTCTGTCAGACTCTGGTAGGAGACCCATCCTTTGGCAAAACTAGCAGTGTTAAAATGGCGGAATTGGTGGGAGCGGAGCAGAAAATGAAGCCACTCCATTTTCACTGCTGCCCCGCTCCTTTACTGCCAATCGGGGAGAGCTAAAATTTCCCATATAGTGTAGAATAATTAATCAGGGAAGGCCACTGAAGTGACCAATATTAATGAGTTCTAAAGATAATTAGATGCATTTGTGTAGAGAGATGGGATTGAGGATATTGAGAAAGATTGGGAAAGTAGGAAAGTCTGATTGGGAACGATCAATCAGGGTTACATTTTAGGCCAGGTGATTTTTTCCTGTTCCTAAAAATTCTTGGACTAGATTTTCCTCAATTCACCCCATAAGGATCAGGGCAGGACTTTCTCCCACTGTTTCAACCCCACCATGAACCCAATCCAGTTTCTTTATCAAGTGCATCCTATAGTTAGGGGGGGGTGTCACTACTGGGAGAGAGTGTGCACTCCAGATTAGGCAAACAGAAACTCTACCTGTGTGGAATTCTAAGTACATAGAAATATAGGAACAAGAGTGGGCCATTCAGCCCCTCGAGCCTGTTCCGCCATTCAATGAGATTATGGCTGATCTGTATCCTAACTCCATCCACCCGCCTTGGTTCCACATCCCTAATACCCTTGGCTAGCAAAAATGTATCGATCTCAGATTTAAAATTATTAATTGAGCTGTCATCTATTGCTTTTTGCAGGAAAGAGTTCCACACTTCGACCACCCTTTGCGTGAAGAAGTGTTTCCTAACTTCTTTCCTGAATGGCCTGGCTCTGATTTTAAGGTTACGTCCCCTCGTCCTAGACTTCCCCACCAACAGACAAAGTTTCTCTCTATCTGCCCTATCGATTCCTTTCAAAATCCGAAAAAACCTCATCAATCACCCCTTAAATTTCAATATCTCAGGGAATACAAGCTTTGTTTATGTAATCTCTCCTCATAATCTAATCCTTGGAGCCCTGGTAACATTCTGGTGAATCTGCGCTACACTCCTTCCAAGGCCAATATATCCTTTCTAAGGTGCGGTGCTCATAACTGTACACACTCCAGATGCGGTCTAATCAGGGCTTTGTATCAGTGTAGCAAAATTTCCTCCCCTTTATATTCTGCCCTCTAGTTATAAAGGCCAATATTCCATTAGCTTTTTTGATGATTTTTTATACCTACTACATTTTAGTGATCTGTGTACATGCACCCCTACATCTCTTTGGACCTCCACTGTTCTTAGCTTTTCACTATTTAAAAAATACTCGGATCTATTCTTTTTTGGTCCAAAATGGATGACCTCACACTTACCTGCGCTGAAATCTTTCTGCCACAGTTTTGCCCACTCGCTTAATCTATCAATGTCTCTTTGTAATTTTATGCTCCCGTCTACACTACTTACTATGCCACCAAGCTTTGTGTCATTGGCAAACTTGGATATATGGCTCTCTGTTGTGTTATCTAAGTCATTAATAAATACAGTGAATAGCTGAGGCCCCAGCACAGAGCCTGTGGAACACCACTAGTCACTTCCTTCCAATTCGAGTACATACCCATTAACCCTGCTCTGTGCCTTTTACCATCTAACCAATCTCCTAATCAGGTCAATAATTTACCTTCAATTCCATGAGCTTTAATTTTAGTTAACAGTTTCTTATGTGGAACCTTACTGAATGCCTTCTGTAAGTCCATATAAATTTCATCCATAGACATTCCCCTGTCTACTACTTTAGTTACTTCCTCAAAAAATTCAATTAGGTTTGTTAGACATGACCAACCCTTTACAAATCCATGTTGGCTCTCAGTAATCAGCTCAAGTTTCTCTAAGTGCTCAGTCACTCTGTTCTTAATTATGGATTCCAATAACATTCCCCACAACAGATGTTAGGCTAACAGGTTAATAATTTCCTGGTTTTGCTCATCTTTCTTAAACAATGGAATTACATTTGCAATTTTCCAATCTAAAAGCACAATTCCTGAATCGGGAGAGTTTTGGAATATTATGGCAAAAGCGTCTGCAATTCCCTCCCCTATTTCCTTTAAAATCTTGGCATGGAAATCATCAGATCCTAGGGATTTGTCAGTCTTTAGTGCCATTATTTTTTCTAATACTGTTTTCTTGCATACGTTAACTTTAGTGAGTTCCAGTCCTTGATTCATTATTAGTTTCTCTGGAATGTCAGGTATATTATCCTCTTCCTCTACTGCGAAAACTGACACAAAGGGCCCGATTTTAGCACCCGCTATCGGGTGCGTTCTCGGCGGGGGGGGCCTCGAAAATCGTAAAATCCAGGATCCCAACCAGATCCCGCCTCGATCCCGCCCACTTCCGGGTTCCCCGCTGACGCGCCGGCGTGCGCGCGCAGCCCCCTCTGGTGGGAATCCCGCAGGCAATTAAAGCCAGCGGGATGCCACTTGAGAGTATTTATGTAGGTATTTCAGGTCATTAACTGACCTGATTAAGGGACTGTGTGTGATTTTGGATCAACATGGGACTGTTTCCCACACTGGGGGAAACACTCCCAGATCGAATGGACGTGTTGCAGCTGTCAGCCTGTGGCAGCTGCAAAGGTCCATTTGACAGGGGGAGGGGGGAGACCCTCACCCATTGCAGGAGGCCACTCTGTCACTTGGGACAAAGTTTGGCCACCACCACCCTCCTCCTGACGGTCAAAGTCACCAACCTGCACACTTACCCCGGGGTCCGGAGACATGTACCTACCTTGCGGACCCCCTCAGATGTACATCTTGCGGATGGGGGCCGCCGTAGCTGCAGTCATGACCTCCTCGGAGGGCAAACAGCATCACCAGCCTCACCATCCACGCTGTCCATCTCTGACATGTGGAGCTCCACAACAGAGTGCTGTGACACATCCACCTGTACAGCAGGAGGGAGGGCTACCGCAGAGAGAGATGCGTCGCAGAGGGCACTACCCTCGCCACAGGTTCCACAGACCGAGGCTCAGCCTCCTGGACCTCTCTGAGCAGCAGTGCACACGGAGGCTCAGAGTCACTCGACATGTAGCTGTGGACATCTGCAGCCTCTTTCATGCCGAGCTGCTCCTGGCTGGCCCTTGCACCATCTTCCTACCTGTCGCTGTCAAAGTCACCACTGCCGTCCCGAACTTCTCCTCCACAGCCTTCCAGGGTGCAACCGGGGACATCGCCGATGTCTCTCAGTCGTCTGCGCAGAAGAGCCCTGCAAATACACCAACACCCACTCTGCAGTGACACAATGGGTGGCATCAGTGGTGGGTCCTCATAGTGATACACAGGAGCGGGCATTATTGCACGAACCGGACAGGATTCGCGAAGACATGGCAGTAGTGGTGCCAATATAATGTGTGATGTGAGTTGTTCTGAAATTCAATAGAAGTAACAACCATGACAAACCCTCAAACACCCTTGTGCATCCCCTTCATGCTCACGACACGTTTGCCTTACGCTGCCTACTGCACATATGTGATGCATGCCCTGTGGCTGCAGCACAGGTGGTGGCAGGTTGAGTGAGGCTGGCCGTGAGAGAGATGCACGAGAGGGTGAGTATGGGATAGAGCCATGAGATTGTATGAGGATTGGGTTGCGTGGTAGTGGCGGGGTGAGTACTGGCGAGGTGAGTAGGTGCAGGTAAGATGAGGATGGGGTTTGAGTGGGTATGAGGGGTGATGTGACAGAGTAGTGTTGGCAGTGCCGAAGGAGATGTGGGGTGGGGGCAGTGATGTGGCAGACGGAGTGTAGGGGAAAGACTACGTGTACTCACTGTGGCTGACCTACTGAGGTCATTGGACCGCCTCCTGCACTGTGTGCAGGTGGGCGATATGTTGGTGGCGCAGGTGACCCCCTCTGCCACCTCGAGCCAGGCCTTCCTGGTGGCAGAGGCAGGCCGCTTCCTCCCGCCCGCTGGGTGGAAGATCTCTGTCCTCCCCCTCCTCCTCACCCCATGTATTGATACCTGGGGTGAGGCATCATTAAACTGGGAGCAGCCTTCCCCCTGGGCTGCTCCATGCGGTCATCTTTGCTATTTGTTGCAGCATCTGTCAGTGGAGGACTGCCCCTTTAAATACAGCGCCTCCAGCTGACAGATATTACTGCGCATGCGCAGCCCGCCCGACGCGCAGACCAGCAGCGGGGAGCAGGTAAATGGCTCCAATTAGTGCGTTGCCTGCTACGATCGCGCGGAAAACCCACTAATTTCACCGGGCGCGTTACCCACGCGCCCGCTTGCCCCCCCGCCGAGAACCCGCACCCCTGCTAAAATCAGGCCCAAAGTAATTATTCAACAAGTCTGCCATTTCCTTATTTTCATTTGCAATATTACCCGCATCTGTTTTTAAAGGAACCACATTACTCTTGACCACCCTTTTATCTTCTAATATCATTGTAAAAACGTTTTGTGTTAATCTTGATATCCCTCACAAGTTTCTTTTCACATTCCCTTTTTGCAGCTCTTACTATCTTTTTTGTTTTCCTTTGCTGTTCTTTATATCTCTCCTAGTCCCCTGGATCTACACTATTCTTTGCACTATGCTCTTTCCTTTAGTTTTATGTTATCTCTCATCTCTTCTGTTGACCATGGCTGTTTTATTTAGTAAGTAGTCCTCTTGACCCTTAGGGGTATATACTGGTCCTGTATTAAGCTAAATTCTTTTTTGAATGCCTCCCACTGTTCATCTGTAGTTTTACCCGATAACAGATTTGACCAGTTTGTTGTCGTCAGTCTATTTCTCATCCCGTTAAAGTTAGCCTTACCAAAACCTAGAATCTTAGTAATTGTGTTAAGTTTCTCTTTTTCAAACATTGAATTCAATCATATTATCATCACAGTTAGATAAATGTTTGCTTACTGTTAGATTATTAACTAAGTCTGGCTCATTACTCATTACTAAATCTAGTATAGCCTGCCCTCTTGTTGGTTCTAGAACATATTGCTCCAGAAAACTATCTTGAATGCACTCAAGAAATTCACTTCCTTTTTGACTTGAGCTACTCTGCTCTTACCAATCTATATGAAAATTAAAGTCTCCCATTAAAACAACTCTGCTTTTGCTACAAGTCTCTCTAATCTCTGAATGAATACAATCTGCCACGTCATTGCTGCTATCAGGAAGCCTGTAGACAACATTACAGTTTTATGTCCTCTCTTATTCCTCAATTCTAACCATAGAGTCTCCACTGATTGCTTTCCCTTACCTATATCCTCTCTTACTAATGTTGTAACAGTACCTTTAATCAATAAGGCTGCCCCTCCTGCTCTTCCAGTTTCCCTGTCCTTTCTAAAGATCATATAACCAGGAATATTTAACTCCCAATCATGACCAGCTTGCAGCCATGTCTCAGTAATGGCCACTATGTCATACTCTAAGTTGTATTTGAGCCTCTAATTCACTCAATTTATTTCTTATACTCCGTGCGTTAGGAGATAAAAATCTTATTTGGGCAAGAGGCCCTAACCTGTCTTTTTGCCCACGCCATTTAACTTAACACATTTCTTATTTGTCACTCCTGATGTAACTACTTTAGGTATTTTAGTCTCTGAGGTGTAACTGGACCTGGAGTGTCTATATCACTGTTTGTGACCTGAACTCTGCTCTTATCCCTTTTTTTATCTTTAAACTATCACTTTTCTATTGTTTCTGATTGAGCCCTCCCTCCCATTTATTAGTTTAAAGTCCTTTCTACCACCCTATTTATCCGTTCCACTACGACCTTGATCCCAGCCCGGTTCAGATGCAGCCCGTCCAAACGGTTCAGCTCCCTCCTGTCCCAGTACTGGTGCCAGTGTCCCATGAAATGGAACCCCTCCTTCCCACACCACTCCTTTAGCCACCACTCCTTTAGTTCACCTTCCTGATCTGTTTGTCCCTATGTCAATTAGCACATGACTCAGGTAATAAGCTTGAGAGTACCACTCTCGAGGTCTTGCTTTGTAATTTAGCTGCTAACTCCTGATACTCCCTCAGCAGGACCTCCTCTTTTCTTCCCTATGTCATTGGTCCCGACATAGACCATGACATCTGGATCTGCCCCCTCCCTTTCCAAGTTCCTTTCCAGCCACATCATGACTTCTCTTACCCTGGCACCAGGTAGGCAATACACCGTTCGGGACTCTCGATCATGGCTGCAGAGGATGCTATCTATCCACCTAATTACTGAATCCCTTATAACTAATACATTTCTATTCTACTCCTCCCCATTTTGGATAGCCCTCTGTTCCACGAGGTCAACACTGTGGCTGTTCTCCCCGCAATCTTTCTCCCTATCCTCACGGATATTAAGTACAGTGTACCTGTTGGATAAGACCAGTGTCTGCGGGACCTCCTCCTCTATCTCCTCTCGGTTGAGCCCTCCCTCCCATTTATTAGTTTAAAGTCCTTTCTACCACCCTATTTATCCGTTCCACTACGACCTTGATCCCAGCCCGGTTCAGATGCAGCCCGTCCAAACGCTTCAGCTCCCTCCTGTCCCAGTACTGACAGTTACACTCAACCCTTCCTGTACCTGTGCATTCTCTGAGGTGTGACTGTACTCTGGAGAAAACTATCCAGAAATTCCTCCCCCTCCCTTATGTGTCGGAGTGTCTTTAACTCGCACTCCAGCTCAAGGATTCTGAGCCGGAGTGTCTCAAGGCAGACATTTCCTGCAGATATGGCAATCCGGGACAGTCTCATTGTCCACAAACTCCCACATATCACAGTCCTGGCACATAGCCTGCACTGCCATTTCTAGTTTTTATTTATTTATTTATTTGTTAGTAGTAATTTAATTCTAGCTATAACAGAATTACTTGAGCTCTATATTATATTTAGTAGATGGATTTAGCTTGATTTCAGATTAATTTGTAACTAATTAGTCTTGTTTTTTGTTTATTAACTTCATTATGTTAGTATCCCCTTCACTCCTATTATTTATGTATGCCAGATTTTTATTTAATGCAATTGGGATCCTTTTAACGTTGGTATCCTCTATTTAGTTAATTTTAATGTAATCCCCTTAGGTCTAATAAGCTACTTTTATTATTTATATTTACTTATTTACTGTTGCCCCTTGGTTTAAATTACTTAGTACCTTGTTCCCCCTTTGCACCTAATTCCCACTCTCACCAAATTCCCGTCGTCACTCTGTTTAGCAGATTCACCCTACTCTCACCCAGCTCTCTACTGCAGCTTGGTTCAAAGACAGATAAACATGGTGATGGATTTCCACATAAGTTAGACACCAAGTTCACAAAAAAAAGCCCCGCCCATGCACAGCAGTCCTCTCCCAGTGGTTAAAATTTAAAGTTTCAGAGAGTCTGGGGAGGAAGATCCACATTACCAGATAAGTTTAGTAAGCATTTAAGAGATCCAAGGTTTGACACCGTATTGAGAAATGGCAAATGAATTTCAATATAGCTAAGTGCGAGGTGATGCATTCTGGTAGGATGAATAAGAGGGCCACATACTCCTTGGAAAATAAGAGTCTAAATGGGGCAGAGGCCCATTTAGGGGTACAGATTCACAAATCATTAAAAGTAGCATCGCAGGGTAACAAGACCATAGAAAGTGCAAACAAAGCAATGGGGCTCATTTCTAGAAGAATAGAATTCAAAAGCAGAGAAGTTATGTTCAACTTATATGGAACCTTGGTTAGACCACACTTCTGCACAGTTCTGGTTTCCATATTACAAAAAGGATATAAAGGCATTGGAGAAAGTGCAAAAGAGATTTACAAGGATGATACCAGAACTGAAAGGGTACAACCATCTGGAAATACTGAACAAACTGGGGCTCTTTTCTCTAGAAAAGAGAAGACTGAGAGGTGACCTGATAGAGGTCTTTAAAATTATGAAGGGGTTTGATAGGGTAGACATAGAGATGTTTCCACTAGTGGGGGAGTCCAAAACTAGGATCCATAAATATAAGATAGTTACTAATAAATCCAATAAGGAATTCAGGAGAAACTTCTTTACTCAGAGACTGGTGAGAATGTGGAACTCACTAGCACATGGAGTGGTTGAGGCGAATAGCATAGATGCATTTAAGGGAAACTAGATGAGAACATAAGAGAGAAAGGAATAGAGGGATATGTTGATAGGGTGAGCTGAAATAAGGTGGGAGGAGGCTTGTGTGGAGCATAAACACTGGCATAGATCTGTTGGGCCAAATGGCCTGTTTCTGTGCTATAAATTCTATGTAATTCTATATAAGTATGCAGGGCGGGCTCCCGGCAGGATCCCCATCAACAAGGGGAAGCCTACCACTGTCAGACAGAAAAATCTGGCAACGGAACTATCACTGTAGCACCTTGAAGAGGGAACAAGGTCCCAAAGATCAGTGTGACTAAGCCAACGCCTAACAAAGGCAAGGTTTTGGGGGGCTGAGGGGAGACATGCCCTCTACTGGGCCTTCTGTTTCTAAAAGGGGCATCAGGAGGCTTTCCACTGCTGCCCCAGGATCTACTGCCACCTGTCCCAAAGCACTTTACAGGAGGCACAGTGAACATTGATGTAGTTGCCAACCATCTGTTTTTCACATTAGTGTTTCTGGCCAAAAAATATGCTTATTTTGGAAGATGTCAAATTGTCTATAAAGCACTGCAAGTCACCTCTTCTGTGCATGCATGATGCAACTTCCACCGCCCAGAAGGACAAGGGCAGCAGGAGCAAGTTCCCCTCCAAGTCACACACCATCCTGACTTGGATATATATCACTATTCTTTCTTCATCGCTGGGTCAAAATCCTGGAACTCCCTACCTAATAGCACTGTGGGGGCACCTTCACCATACAGGCTGCAGTGGTTCAAGAAGGCAGCCCACCACCACCTTCTTAAGGACAACTAGGGATGGGCAATGAAGGCTAGCCCAGGTCCCAAGAACGACTGAAACAAAACAAAGAAGAGGTAACCAGCAATGTTTTAAGGTGCAAGCTCAGCCAGCGGTTTTTCACTCTTGGGAAATAAATGAGTGGGGCTCCAAGGTGGCAGGTATGGGACTGAAAGATCTCTGATTTTCACTTATCACTGTTTCAAAAATAGTAGCCATGATGTGGAGATGCCGGTGATGGACTGGGGTGGACAAATGTAAGGAATCTTACAACACCAGGTTATAGTCCAACAAATTTATTTTAAAATCACAAGCTTTCGGAGATTATCCCCTTCGTCAGATGAATGAGTGAAAAGGTTCTCAAATCGCATATCTTATACTAGGCTGGGACAGCATCACACCAATCAAAAGGTGTCGTTGTTATTCAAACAGGCCAGTCACGGAGAACAGCACGTCCCAGTACACTGGATATACATTGTGTCAATTACACAGACAGGCAGAAAGAAACCCAAAATGGCAGAGAGAGAGAATATTAAAAAACATAATTTTTTTCCCTTTTTTGCTGGTGGGGTTACGTGTAGCGTGACATGAACCCAAGATCCCGGTTGAGGCCGTCCTCATGGGTGCGGAACTTGGCTATCAACTTCTGCTCGACGATTTTGCGTTGTCGTGTGTCTCGAAGGCCGCCTTGGAGAACGCTTATCCGAAGATCGGTGGCTGAATGTCCTTGACTGCTAAAGTGTTCCCCGACTGGGAGGGAACCCTCCTGTCTGGCGATTGTTGCGCGGTGTCCGTTCATCCGTTGTCGCAGTGTCTGCATGGTCTCGCCAATGTACCATGCTCCGGGGCATCCTTTCCTGCAACGTATGAGGGAGACAACGTTGGCCGAGTCACAGGAGTATGAACCATGTACCTGGTGGGTGGTGTCCTCTCGTGTGATGGTGGTATCCGTGTCGATGATCTGGCATGTCTTGCAGAGGTTGCCGTGGCAGGGTTGTGTGGTGTCGTGGACGCTGTTCTCCTGAAAACTGGGTAACTTGCTGCGAACGATGGTCTGTTTGAGGTTGGGTGGCTGTTTAAAGGCGAGTAGTGGAGGCGTGGGGATGGCCTTAGCGAGGTGTTCATTGTCATCGATGACATGTTGAAGGCTGCGGAGAACATGGTGTAGTTTCTCCGCTCCAGGGAAGTACTGGACGACGAAGGGTACTCTGTTGGTTGCGTCCCGTGTTTGTATTCTGAGGAGGTCTATGCGATTCTTCGCTGTGGCCCGTCGGAACTGTCGATCGACAAGTCGAGCGTCATATCCCGTTCTTACGAGGGTGTCTTTCAGCGTCTGTAGGTGTCCATCGCGTTCCTCCTCGTCTGAGCAGATCCTGTGTATTCGTAGGGCCTGTCCATAGGGGATGGCCTCTTTGACGTGGTTGGGGTGGAAGCTGGAAAAGAGGAGCATCGTGAGGTTGTCCGTGGGCTTGCGGTAGCCTTTTTAGATTTAGCATTAATACAATGCTAAAGAATGAAAATATGCTAATTATAATTGGGAATGGGACAGCAAGTTGGCAATTTGGTGCAGTGAAAGGCAAGAGTGGTTTTATTATTTAGTGATGGTAAAACTTTTTATTAGGCTGGACTGACTTGATGTAAATTATATTTCCGTAATATTATTACCTACCTTTTGGGGTTCTTTCAAAATTGGACTGGGAACTGTCTGCCTCACCCTCATTTAGTACCTCCCTATTATAAACTGAATAATGGATATGCATATTTATATACAAACTGTTGTACTCCTTTGTCATTCAGCTACATGAATCCCCATACCACTGCAGTTTAAGTCAAGGACTGCAAGGCCACTTCTGCTAAAGGCATGTGATTCAGTCAAAGGAGCGCAAGGGCACTTCTGCTAAAGGCAGGTGATTCAGTCACAGGAGTGCAAGGGCACTTCTGCTAAAGGCATGTGATTCAGTCACAGGAGTGCAAGGGCACTTCTGCTAAAGGCATGTGATTCAGTCTTAGGAGGCAACCGCTATTCGCACTGATTGGTGTGCAGGTATTTCTGTGGGATAGGATACAGGCTGCAAAGTTCTAGTTGAGTTGGAATTTGTGTTGAGTAGGGCTTGGGAAGCCAGTAATGAGCACTGCAGAAATCTAGCTTTGAAATGACAAAGGAGTGATGAGGGCTTCAGAAGTGAAGAGAATGAGCTAAAAACATAGACAGGCAATATTCCAGAGTGGAAGTAAGCAATCTTGACAATGGACTAGATTTGGGATTTGAAGCTCAGATAGGTCAAACAGGACAGTTAGGTTGTGCATCTGCACGTTCAGTTTGAGCAAGGAGTCAGGAAGAGATATAGAATTGGCACCTGGGCATAATTTCTGCTGGAAACCAAGCAGGATACTTTCAGTCTTGCCGATTGTTGAGCTGGAGAAAGTTCTGTCTCAATTCAGAACTTGATGGCCAGATGGCCAGCATGGTAGAAGGATGGAGCTGTGAGGAAGAGTTAGGATGCCATTGGTGTACATATTGAAGCTGATACAATGTTTGTAGATAATATCATAGAGAAGTTTAATTTAGATCATAAGAGGGAAGGCAAGGGCACATCAAAGGTGATTGGTTGGCCACAGGAGAAGTTATTTTAGGAGATGAACTGGCTGCTTTGGGACAAGTAGGAAGGAACCAGGTGATTCAGAGATGGACCATGGAGGAGAGCTGGTGGAAAAGGAAGATGGAATGGTCAACATTTTTCAAGGTGGCGGAGAGGTCAAAATGAAAGTCATTTTTTGTCCTGCAGAATGTAATACTGAAACTGACTGATAATGCAATACTGATGCGTGAACAAGCATGCACATCAGCATGGAGGCTTGCTGACACTGCTATATGTGCTATGCATTGTGGCAGAGCTTTATTCTGAATGTACATTCACTGATTGGACATTCATACAACATGGGCATGGAGAACCTAACTGCACTTTTACAGCTGACACGGACAAGGCATTCTCCACATGAAAACTGCATTGTCATCAGAACCCCCAGGCGAAAAGTGCACCTTTCCATCCTCACTGTGGTGTGATATGTGGTGTACAGGGAACTAAAAAAGGGTCAAGGGACAAAAATAATGAAAGCAGCAAATTAATAAATGAATAAATATGATGTTACTTAAACTCGGAATCTCTGATCTGACTGCCACTTTGTGTATGGTTTCAGTTGTTTCTGTACACATTTTCAGTGGTTGTACATTTAAATACTGTTGTGGAAAGGTACATGATTGTTCACAAATTTTGCTGGTTTATTAGAGTATACAGGAATTTTCCACCATTGAGTTATATTTTTTTCTCAGCTGTATGGTCAAACTAAAAACTAACTTGTGTGCAGCCAAGTGTTATTGTTGGCAATGCTCCCAGCTCCAGAGCAGCCTTTTCCAAAATACATCTTGTATAGTTTTCACTATTCTATTTGTGTACTTTTCCAGCATATTGTTGAAACTTAAGCATACATTTCCCAGTTATGTTTCCTTGATGCTACAGCTGTCAAAGACTAAATAAGCCAAAAAATATTATGTCAATTGTTTTACCACTTTGCAATACCCCTTTGTTGTTTTATCAAAATCTACAGGGCCGATTTTAACTCAGTTTAAACAAGGGTACCGAGTTAAACAAGGGTGCAGGCAGCGAACCGTCCGGTCTCCCAGAGCGTGAGACCAAGGAGATTTGAACTCCGGGGCCTCATTTAACAGCCCCGAATCTGACTCCCGCCCAAAGCCAATGGAAGTAACATCACCGTCAGCGGGCGGGAGTCAAAATTGGCCAAGGCTGGGGATCTACGGAGTCGATCTCCAGCAAGGTAAGTACAGATAGTGGGGGGAGGCAATTCCGCGTTTGGGGGATGGGGGAATCCCAGGGCATGGGTGGCCCATGGTATTCCTGTTCCTCCTGGCCCACAAGGGACCATCAAGAAGCATTTTTAAAAAGGGCTTACCTGGGCCTGGATCCTTGCTGCCGCCAGCATTTGCTAGTGTGCATTTGACTGTGTGGGTTGTTGTCGGGCCAATGGTTAAAATGGTGTGTGTCCAATGAGGACATCGGGTCGTGACACTACCATTTAAATTATGTCTCGCTCCTCTGGGGCGGATAGTCTTCCTGTGCCTTAACTGAAGGACGTAAAAATAGTGGGGGGCAGGAATGCCTCATAAACACTTGCACTATATTACCACCACCTCCCCACTCCCGGCCGCACTGTTCCCGCTGGGCATAGGAGTTTTACAATCAGCCTTTATTATTCAGTATATGTATGCTAGTTACAAAACAATACATTAAAATAAGCAAGGGTAGAAATTCTGAAAGTATATCCAGAAGGGTTTGGAGATCGCTCTCACAAAGGTTGTGCGCTCTTCTCTGCCCCTCTTTGCCATGCCCTTGTCCCTTGTTCAGCTATCGGTGCCAGATTCTACAATGGTAGGCATTCTACAAAAGTTGGACAAAAGCACACATCAGCCATCCAATGCAGCCGACAGGGAACTTTTCTTCCTTTTTTTTACCATATTCCAACTTAATTGGTTTGCTCTTATTCCAATTATGCATACAAAATAGCTGCTGCCAAAGACCCATACTCCTCACTTCCGTGTTTTTATCCTGTTCTTTACTTGCACCCCCCTCTACCATGTTCTTCACCTCCCTTAATCTCCAAACCTCACCTTGGCCTCCTGTACCATTTCTCCCCCACCCAATCCGCCCCAAATTCCCGTCTCTCCTTGATGGGCCCACAATCTCCCTCCGTTCAAGCTTGAGTATCTTGAGCACACCCATCTTGGCACATATCACCAGCACTTCCGCAGCAACCATCTAAATCTCCTGACATTTTCTTTTCCCACCCCACTCTTTTGAGGTAATTTTCGCCAAATTTCCCTCCCAGCCTCCTCCTCGCCGCCCCGAACGCTCCCCATTCAGTTCCCTCAGACAAACTGTTGTTGTGCTGCCCTCAAAATGTCCGCTTCCTTGCTAATAAGACTCTTATCAACTGCCTAGACCTACTAAGACTTAGTTTAACAATGATTCTCTCTCACTGAGCACTGGCCCGATATGTAGCATTGCTTCAAGGTCCCAATTGTGTATTTCATTATTCTAGTTATAGCAAGAGCTTTGTTGTACCTACTTTTTTTTAACTTCAAAATATACTTTATTTCATAGAATTTAAGAATACACACTGTTCAATGTAAATATCACAACTCAAAACCAGTACAATTCAAACCAAAATACTGCAGATCGTACACAAAGCGATCTCATTATTACAATTTAAACACAGTATTTCTTATGACTCATGGTGTACAATACAAGGTAGGGTGGCCTTCCACGGTGGCCTTTCCCCAGAGAGCCTTTGCGTAGGTCGCACCTGCCTCAGTGAGTCCCGCAGCACGTATTCCTGAACCTTGGAGTGTGCTGTAGGTGGTCAGTGCAAACGTGTATTGAGCCATGCTGCAGAGGGCACCCTTGATCTCCATGGAGCCAACCACCCATTCTTCATTCCCCTTCAAATAAAGGTGACACAGATGATTACCTTAAAACGAAACCATAACAAGAACTTCTGGGAAAACAGGCATTGATCGGCATGATTCTGTGCAATATCTACACTGAGAAAATAAAACCCTTTTTGGGTCGGTATAGGTCACAGCATTGTGCAGAGGCCTGAATGACATATGTACAGTCGACCCTCAGCACGCTGGAAAAGCCATTAGTTCTGTAGAATTATTGCATGCTTTCACACTGTTGCTGTTGGTCTGTAGCTAAAGTGATGAAATCGTTATCCCTACTGAATAATGCATCTGTAGCCTCCCTGATTTATCTGTGGACAGCAAACTGGTTGGTACTCCAGGTATTTCCAGTGCTAGCATTGAAACAGCTTGGCATACAGGAATTGAGGCAGTGCCATACTTATGTTTATGTTGTGTAGAAGTCTTCCAAAAGGGGATGATACAACTCTGCCTTCCTGCTAAACCTCAACCTCCAAAGGTATATCTCTACTGCCAGTACTAGGTAGCTGTACCTGATACGGGAGACCTTGGCCCCGATATTTACTCGGAGCCGGGAAGAGAACGGGGGGGGGGGGGGGGGGGGGAAGATTTTCAGACTCGAAACCTAGAAGTGAAGTTAGCGGGTCGGATTGTGCAATCTTAAATTGCTTAAGCGATTACATTTTTTCTTCCAGGTTTCTCGTCTCCAAGCTGCACAGCGAGCGTAATGCGCACCCGCATCTCGCGATCTGAAGTCCGCTAATAAAAGGGCCATTGCAAAAATGGAATTTGGAGCCGGAAGGAATTTAACCATGGATTCACAAAGAGCAAGGCTAGCATCCAGATTCACTGATGCTTCCTTTGAAGTTCTGCTGGTTGCAGTGAGGAGGAACATAACTTACCCCAGCAATGGGAGGAAGAATCCTGCATCTATTACCAAGAAGGCATGGCTGGAGGTGGCTGCTCCTGCTGCTCACCTCCTCAGCCACCTCCAACCGTGCCTTCTTGATAACAGAAGCAGGTTTCTTCCTCCCATTGCTGGAGTAAATTATGTCCCTCCTGCTCCTCACTGCACCGGGGGCCATCATTGAGAATGAGAATGATTGAGGTACAGCCACAACTTTGCGAGATACTGGCAAACGTGCCACACACACTTCCCACAAGAGCGGAGAGGATGGAGAAGTCCACCTCCAACAGTAGTGGATTGTTGTCCCAAGTAATTGCAACAATGTCTGCCATGGAGAGAATGGCTGCCTCCATGGAGTTTCAAGCACAACTCTCAGATGATACTGACTTTCAATTCTATTGCGTCCTCCGTGCAGGAGCTGTCTGCCGCCTTAAACAGGATGACGGATACCTTATCCGTGGCCTTACAACATGTCACTGATGTGCACCAAGCTGCTTGCCCTTACCTCTGCTGAAGCCACGTAGAAGCGACAGGAAGCATAATTTCAAGCAATTGTAATTCACCAAGGGTATGCACGTGGATATTTGAAAAAATGTTATGTTGTGAAGTTTCCTTTTTTTATATCGGCGCATAAAATTTATTGACTAGCAAGACTTCCACATCTTGCCCACTATTGCGTCTCAACTGCCAACTCACCCTTTCATTTGCTCCATGACGAATCCCCATTGGGCGGATGTGCAATGGGTGTATGCATGGTTGGAGGACTATTTTGTGCAGGGTGGGGGGCGGGGGGCATTGGAAGTGGTGGGAGCGGGCCAGAGTATTTCAATGTTTCTTTTTCCCAGTCTGTCTAAGTGAACCTTTGAGATACGAGGGCATCTCTGACATCCAGGGCAGCAGTGTACGCAGTTGGTCTGGCGATGGGTGCCTCATCTTCATGTTGCTCATCGTCCTCCTCCTCCTCTTCTTCATCGTTCTCATCATCAGAAGATGATTGACGAGCGCCTTTGTCGTCCTCCACCTCTAATCCTCTCTGCTGCGTAATGTTGTACAGGACGCAAGGCACCACTATGATTCTGGACACCCTCTCTGGCGAGTACTAAAGGTCGCCTCCAGACCTATCCAGGCACCTGAAGCGCATCTTCAACATACTGATGTTGTATCATCAAGAAAGCCATGTGGCTCTGGTTGTAGCGCTCTTGCGCCTCATGGGGTTCCTCACAGGTGTCATGAGCCAAGTTTGAAGGGGGTATCCCTTGTCTCCAATAAGCCAGTCCTTAAGTCTGTCTCCTGGTAGGAAGACGTCTGGAATGTTGGACCGCCATAGTATAAAAGCATCATGATAGCTGCCAGGGAATCTGGCGCACACTTGCATGAATCTCTTCTTGTGGTTGCATACCAGCTGTGCATTGCTGGAGTGAAATCCCTTGCAATTGATTAAAAACCCCTGGTTCATGTGGTGGTCCTCAGACTGTCACATGTGTGCAATTAATTGCACCCTGCACCGGTGGGAAGCCAGCCAGAGAGGCAAAACCCAACTGCCCTCTCATTCCGTGTATTGTCGTTGTGGGGGAAGTTCACATAAGTGGACGCCCTGGCAAACAACCCATCTGTTACCTGCCTCATACATTTATGTGCAGCTGATTGAGAGACTCTGGAGATGTCTCTGGTGGCACTCTGAAAGGAGCCTGAGGCAAAGAAATTGAGGGCACTGGTGACTTTTACAGCAGTGGGCAATGCATGGCCACCAGCTACAGCAGGGAGTAGCTCTTCTTGAAGAAGGTTGCAGATGTTTGCAACCACCTGCTGGCTCAATCTGCTTAGGCACTACTCTTCAGATAGGTCAAGGAAGCTCAGCCTTTGTCTATTGACCCTCTCACGTGGTTAGTGCCTCCTGTGACCTCAGCTCCTCTGTTGCTCTCCTCTCTGCTGTTCCCCACTCTACTCCCCTCTCTGTTGTTCTCCACTCTGCTATTCTCTCTGTTCTCCAGATCTGTGTTGTGCACCTCTCTCTTGTGCACCTGCAGATTGCATCACAGCACAACACTGCACAACATAGATGGTCATCGTCTTCCTCATCCGATGTCCTATCGGATACGTCCATGGCGACCCCCATCCTGTTCTTGTCCATTTGAAAGCCTCCAAAGTTCTGAAAAAGCTGTATGAACACAAGAACTCTCTGCCAAACATTAGCCAGAGGGAACTGAGACACCAGCTGTAATCACTGAACTTTTATTCACATCGGGCAATCAGAATTTTAAAGACCCCCATGAACTGCGGCTCAATCTCGCCTCCATTTCACTTGCGAGTTTTACGAGCATTGGGAAACCCGTGCTGGAGGTGTTAAATTTGAAGGTGTCTTAAATTCAGTTTAAAATCACCTAATTATCATCTCATAATCAGGCAAATTGCTCCGATAAGTATCCGCCCGCCTGTACTAACTATCGGCCCGCCTCTGGCAAATAGGTTACTCCCAAACAGCCAAACGCGCCGCTGTTAAGTGGAAGTGGGCCTGTTGAAGCTGGGTTGCGGTCGCACTGGAAAATTGTATTATTTTAACTTCCCACCCGCCCGTTCTTGGGGGTTAAAATTCTGTATAGTGAAGCGATAGGATTTGATGGTATGTTTTGTGTGCCACCTGACAGCATAGACAGTCATTTTTTGTTCTTGCGAGTCCTCCTCTGCCAAGTCCAGTGCTAATGGAGCACTAATTGTAGTTCCATTAATACACAAAAACCTAGAACCTGGAAAGAAAATTTGCAGCTGCTCACTTGTGAAGACTCCAGCTTTCTCACCCCAGCCTCTCCAGCAAAGCCTGTTCCATCTCCACATCATGTTCCATCTGAGAGTGAGGAGCACTTCAAACAAGCAGTATATTACTATTGCACTTTGGGGCACTCCACTATTTAATACTCAACCTGTTGGGTTAATTAGCCCACTGCACAAATTGAGTGTAATAACACTCGGAATAAAAATTCTACTTATAGCAATGTTGAAACAGCTGGGAAACATGTGGTAAGTGCGTACTTTATCGCATTCCCATCATTACCGGCCTCCATAGCACATGTGCCACTAGCGTTAAGCTTAACACCAACAGCAACATTTAGGCTATAGAGCCATTGAGGCAACTATGCTCTGCATTTCCAATGGTAAAGCACTGAACTTTCATCAAAAAGGTTGCAAGTTAATTGAGAAATACACAACATACTGGGGTGATGTTTCTACATCTGGCAGTAAAATTTAGAAACAACCATTGTCGGGAAATGGGCGGACCATATACTGAGAATTTTGGAGCTAATCACTTGTAATCTATAAAGCAATGAATCTTGTTTATAAAATCACGTGGTCAGGAAGCATCAAGTTATGCCAACCTAGAACTTCTTGATTTGTTGACTTGAAAACATGTCCCAGGCCATTTTAGTTATGGAGTACAGATTACAGGAAAATTGTCACCATAAAATATATTGTAGGTATCTGTATGATATCTGATATCATACCAAAACAGGAAAAAGCTCAAAAGTCATCTGTTTAGTGTGAGAAATGAACAGGGAAATATATAATTTTGGTGCTGCCTTTAAGGGAAGTGGATGGCATTCAGTTAATTGGATAGTAATAGAAATAAAATCGGTTTAAGGTTTCATTGAGATATTGTTTGATATTCACTGAGAGCGGAAGTGTATTCTATTGATTTGTTACATAACTTAAAATTTTACAAGAGTTATCTGTATAGCTGACTAACATGTAGGATGATGTGATAATCCACTAAATTAATTTCCTCTTTAAAAAACTACCAAATAAACTATTTAATGAAGCAAATGACACAAAAAAGATGACTTCTTCACTTCAGTATATTTCTCAGTAGAACAAGTTCCTATAAAAGGTTCTGTAATAACACAATTGTTATTTGTTGAAGAACATGTTCTTCATCCAGTGCAGATAAATTAAATCTGTCTTCTCGCTCTATTGCTTTATAATGAAAGTGATGTTTTTGGTTGACAACTTGCTACTGCAATGACTGGTCTTCAGCTCTACAATAGTAATCATGAATGATACATCCCTCAGTAGAATGTATTTCCCTTGCGAAGACTGGTTTCCTTCAAATTCAACCTCATAATTTGTTTTTATTTCCCGCAATACTTATGTTTTAACAGTGATGTAGGACTTGTGTGTGTGGGTAAGTGTGAATTATTAATATTTATCCATATGGAGGAGAGAGAATGGGTAAATGCCTGCTTTCACTGTCGTGTAGAATAGTAGTTTAAACTCCCCTATTTTCTTCACAAACTCATACCTATTCAGAAATAAAAGATAAAGGTAAAATAATCATAATAGATTGTGTGTATGTGAAAATAATTAGGTAGTAAATATTTATACCCAATATAACTGCGAACTTCTGTCTATTTCATCCTAGTGTACCAAAATCTGTAATCTTTTCTGCAGAATTATATGTGTCTGTGCGCTAGTATGTCAAACTTATCAAAAACTGAAAATAAAGACTGATACAGTCCACAAATAAAGACTGTATCGAAAATAACCGAAAATAAAGACTGATACAGTCCACAGTGCTAAAGATAAGTACCAGATACATTCCAATGGGATACCATCACTTACATCATCCAGCACACTGACTTAAGAGTACTATAGCACTAAAGAGTTAACTTTAATTACCTTGTCTCTCATAATTAATATCAATAAGATTTTGCACAAGTTGCAGACAGCACTCTCCCACTGGATTTCCGCAGCCTTTGAGATTTTATTATTATTATGTTTTTAGTCTTCTTTGCTCAGCTCAGTGTGTACTTTATCCAATTACATTGTGGGCCAGATTTTGCCGTAGTATGGCATCTAACAGTGTCTGCCGTTAGTCAGACTTGCCCCTGCACCCATCAACTGAGAACATTTTTGCCTACAAAGTTGCTGAATATGCAAGCTGATAACAGTGCAGTCGTGGGAAACAGAGCATCTTCACCTGAGTGAACAGGGCAACCAACAGGGGATCTCCTTAACCAATGAGATTTAAGGATTGGGAAATAAACAGCAGAAGGACTGAGAAGGAGGGTGAATTAAAGGAGTGAATTAAATGTCAAATCAGGTACAGAAAGAGAAATAAAGAGAGGGAAAGAAAGATTGGATTAAGAGAGAAAAAAGAAACAGAAAGGAAAAGTAAGGAAAAAAATGTAAAATTTAAAATATGACATTTTTAAAATCTCCCTGAAAAATTCAAAACCTGAAGGAATGAGACTCCACACTTGTAGTAGTTAATTTTCAGTGCCAGAGAGATTGATTGGTAGTAATTAACAATTATCACATCTTTAAAAGGGTACTTACACTCGTAAATACTAGCCCTAAATAGCTGTGGCGGGTGTAGTTCGTATCTACCAAGTAAATACAGCAACTTCACAGCATTCAATGCATGTCAGCGGTGAGGTAGAGAACAAAATGACGTTTTTGCAAAGTTAACGCGGAGCGGCGCAACTCGGACAGCTACTTTTGGATATTCACATTTAAGCAAACATTTGCTTCTTGTTTGAAGTTGATGCACCATTTACGCATAAATAACAGCGAGCGCCATTGGTCTCATCGTTATTTTGACAGCAAAATCTCGCTGTGACTAGTGCTAAGGATGCGCACTCGGACCCGGAGCATATTGGGCTACGCATGCGCAATTTAGGTCACCAATTGCCCTCGCTGCCATTCATTAAAAGCGCGGACCGGAGGCTGAGCACCAAAAATGCAGCCACTGCAGGTGGGTAGAGCTGGGAGGAAAGGGAGAAGCAGGGTGAAGAGGAGAAGTGGGGAGGGAAGGGGAGAAGCAAGGGGATGGGGGGAGCAGAAGCAGCACGGGAAGCATTGGAATGGGGGAAAGGGAGAAGCAGCGAGGGGAAGGAGGGAAGTGCAGGGGGAAGGAGAGAAGCAGGGAGCAGAAGCAGCGTGGAAAGGGGAGCAGAAGCAGTGCGAGAAGCTGGGGGACGGGGAGCAGAAGCAGTGCGGGAAGCTGGGGGAAGGGGAGAAGGGGGAAGCAGAGACGGAGGAAGGGGGAGCAGAGGTAGAGGGGAAGGGGGAGCAGAAGCAGCACGGGAAGGGGTGGTGCAAGAGGGAGGGGAGAAGCAGGGAGGAATGGGGGAGCAGAAGCAGAGGGGAAGGGGAGCAGAAGCTACGCAGGAAGCAGAAGCAGGGGGAAAGGGAGAAGCAGCAGGGGGAAGATGTAGCAGAAGCAGCGGTGAAAGCAGAAACGGGGGGGAAGCAGAAGCAGCAGGGGAGAATGGGGGAGCAGAGCAGGGGGGGGAGGGGAGAGAATGTGATCCAGGTCTAAGGGTGGTAAGAGAGGGAGAACCTGGTCCAGAAGAGGAGATGGATCACATTCTCTTCCCCCCCATTAGACCTGGACACTCTTGAGCATGAATAACAGCGAGTTGATTTCTCGGAAAGTATGCGCGGCAAGTGACATCATCAGATGAAGTGTCACTATTCACTTTGTAATGTAAAAGGTGACCCCCCCACCCCTCACTTTCTACCCAATAAACCAGAAAACAATCCATGACCCACACACAATGCCCCATCAGTCACCACGGCTCTTTCCCACAGTGTTTAGTTTGTAGGAGTGATTAGCGACAGTGTGGATGCTTCCGTTTTCGATCGACCCATGGCGTCCTTCTGCGCATGCGCAGGGCCACCCGATGATGCCACTCTCAGCGCATGCTAAAAAGCTATGGCTCCGCTAGTGAAGTCACTTCCAATTACGTCACCCTCACCCATTCTCGTTGAATGAAATGCGTCTCACTAAACCAACCTTGCAGCTCAAATTATGTAAAATAGTCAATGCTGTGGAGTTGTCAAATACAGCCTCACAGCTCCCCACATGAACTTGCAGTGCCCGTTCATGGGGCCACATATTTGAAGAGGTCCACAAGTCAATTCCTGGGTTAGCCTGGCGTGGAGTGTTTTCAGAGTCAAAGCGAAGTGGGAGGCTGCTCAATGTGGAGGCCTCACTCCTCCAGCAGACAGGGCAGTTTGGTGGGAGTTTTTATCAGATCATGTTGATAGCATTCAACAAGGTTCCACATAAGAGACTATTAACAAAAATGAGAGCACATGGAATTGGAGGCAACCTATTGGCTTGCGCTCCACACCTGTCTCCGAACCTGGTCATTAGTTTGTCGGTGCTCCAGGCTGTCTCCATCCTATCTACGTCAACCTTATCCCACCGCGGGACCTCTGACTTTAACATTGGACTCCCTCCTATTGTTTCCTCTCTATTCCGTTTATCACCAGGACATATCTATCCTAACCGTGCTATGTAATCATGCCTACGTAACTTGAGTTTCCCTGTGTCCATTCGCGTGTGCATTCTGGCTGCCGCTCCGGACCCGAGCCCATCGCTTCTATTTTCCCTTTTTTCTTCTTTTCTCTTTACCCCTCCAGGACCCTCTTTCCTGTCATCATGCCTTCTTTCATTTTTCCCCTAATCCCTACCCAAACCCTTCAGCACTCCTTGACCTTCCTACTCTTCTGCCGCCATCCCAGGCTTGACTCCCTCTTAGATAAGCCTGCTGCTTCCCTTTGTGCCTCTCTTGGCATCCTCCGAAGGGCCCATCGAGGCACTCGTCACTGCCTCCTTACGAACAGCAACCCCACCTGCCCCATCGTACTTTCTCACCATCTTTCCCGCCCAGCGCGCCCAGTGGGGGCTAATCTTGCCAATCTCCTTCCCATCCTGCTCACCCTTCCCAGCACTGACCCTGTGCAGAGGCAGCGGATCAGCTATCACCGCCCCTCTCCACATCTCCCGCCAGAATGTCCCGTCCAGATCGCCGCGGTGATAGTGTGGCCCTTATCACCAAATCAAATCATGGTCTGTCCCCTATTCCTCTGGCACCATCTCCTCCTTTGAGCATCTCACCTTGTTTCACCCCTCTTACCCTTCCTTTAAAATCCTCATTCTCTACCGCCCACCCAAGTACCACGCCAAGTTTCTCTCCGAAATATCCTCACTGCTTTCTTCCGTCAGCCTCTGCACCAAGCGACTTCTCATCCTCAGTGACTTCAACCTCCATCTCAACTCATTACGCTCTCTCTCCTGAGTTCACTGCCCTCCTAACCTCCCTTAATCTCTCCCTCATATAAACTCCCCTACTCAGATTCACAGCCACCTCCTTGAATTTGCCATCTCACATGGCCTCTCGACTCCCATTGTGTCAATCACGGATAAGGCCATTTCTGATCACTTCGTTGTAGCCCTCTCCACCCCCATCCCCCTCCCCACCCCACTTCCTTCTGTGTTTGCCACTGGAAAAAACTCTCCCCCAAATCACTTAGAATGGCACTTTCAAATTCCCAATTGTCTAGCCTTTGGCCCTCCATTCACCATGACATTTCTGCAGCTACCAATCTGCTGAATCACACCCTCATCTCCACCTTTTATGCCCATGTCCCCATTAAAACCATTAAAACCTCTCATCCTGGACATTCCCCCAGTACGGCCCTTATCTCCCCTCCCTTAAGTCCAAGGGATGCAGCCTTGAACGTTTATGGCGGACAACTGGTTTAGCCATTCATCGCCTGATCTGGTTGGACCACATAAAGCACTTTTGAGTCCTGCTCTTCTCTGCCAAAACTGCTCACTTTTCCAGGATCATCCTGGGATGCAAAGATAACCCTCGGCTTCTCGACTGCAGTCTTCTTAAACCACTCTTCCCTGCCTCCTCCACCCTCACCTCCAACAACAAATGTGAGGAGCTCATGGACCACTTTGTCACTAAGATCCATTCAACTGCCTCTACCACTTCCCTCCCTTCCCCTAGCCCACCAAGCCAAACTTCCCCTACGGTTCCCTCCACCCTAGCCTTGAACTTGTATCTTTCTCTAGTTTCTCTCCTATCTCCCCTCATGCCCTCTCTGAGTTCATTTTGACCATGAGATGCACCTCCTGCTCCCTCAACCCTATTTCTACCAAACTGCTGACCACTCAACTTCCCTTCCTGGCCCCCATGTTAGTTGATATTGTTAACGGTTCCCTCTCCTCAGGTACCGTCCCCCTCCCCTTTAAATCTGCCGTCATCACCCCCTCCTCAAAAAACTCACCCTTGATCCCTCTGCCCTTGCATACTACCACCCCCATCTCCAATCTCTCTTTCCTCTCCAAAGTCCTTGAATGTGTTGTCGCCTCCCAAATCCGTGCCCGTCTTTCCCGCATGTTTGAATCCCTCCAATCAGGTTTCCCCCCATCACAGTGCTGAAACGGCCCTTATCAAAGTCAGAAATGACATCCTATGTGACTGTGACCGTGGTAAATTATTCCTCCTCATCCTTCTTGCTCTATCTGCAGCATTTGACATGGTTGACCCCACCATCCTCCTCCAATGCCTTTCCTCTGTCGTCCAGCTGGGTGGGACAGCGCTCGCCTGGTTCCATTCTTATCTATCCAGTCATAGCCAGAGAATCACCTGCAATGGCTTCTCTTCCTGCTCCCGCACCGTTACCGCTGGAGACCCCCAAGGATCTATCCTTGGCCTCCTCCTATTTCTCATCTACGTGCTGCCCCTCGGTGACATCATCCGAAAACACGTCAGGTTCCACATGTACGCTGACGACACCCAGCTCTACCTCACCGCCACCTCCCTCAACCCCTCCACTGTCTCTGATTTGTTACACTGCTTCTCTAACATCCAGTACTGGAGGAGCAAAAAATTTCTCCAATTAAATACTGGAAAGACTGAAGCCACTGTCTTCAGTCCCCTCAACAAGCTCCGTTCCATAGCCACCGACTCCATCCCTTCCCCTGGCCACTGTCTGAGGCTGAACCAGACCGTTCGCAACCTTAGCATCCTATCTGACCCCGAGATAATCTTCCAACCACATAGCGCTCCATCACCAAGACCGCCTAATTCCATCTCCGTAACATCGCATGTCTCCGCCCCTACCTCAGCTCCTCTGCTGCTGAAACCCTCACTCATGCCTTTGTTACCTCTAGACTTGACGACTCCAATGTTCTCCTGGCCAGCCTCCCATCTTCCACGCTCAATGCAATTGAGCTCATCCAAAACTCTGCTGCACTTATCCGAACTCGCACCAAGTCCCGTTTATCCATCGCCACTGCGTTCACTGACCTACATTGGCTCCCGGTCCACCAACACCTTGATTTTAAAAAAAAAGAAACTTTAATTTATATAGCGCCTTTCACTATCTCAGCATGTCCCAAAGTGCTTTACAGCCAATGAAGTACTTTTGAAGTGTAGTCACTGTTGTAAAGAAGGGAAACTCGGCAGCCAATTTGCGCACAGCAAGGTCAATGAGATAATTTGTTTCTTAGTGATGGAGGTTGAAGGATAAATATTGGTTAAGACACAGGGGAGAACTCCCCTGCTTCTCTTAGAATAGTGCCATGGGATCTTTTACATCCACCTGAGAGGGCAGATGAGACCTTGGTTTAATATCTCATCTGAAAGACGGCACATCCGACAGTGCAGCACTCCTTCAGTACTGCCCTGAAGTATCAGCCTAGATTATGTGCTCAAGTCTCTGGAGTGGAACTTGAAGCCACCACCTTCTGACTCAGAGGCGAGAGTCCTACCATTGAGCCAAAGCTGACACCTAACTACCCAAAGGAAAACAATTTTATTATTGTCGATGACCCTGAAAATTTATGGGACTGCTCTTCCACAGTAAATGCCGGAGAGCACCCGATGGAAACTCCGCTTTTAACCTCGTCAACGTATCTGGGGACAGGGGTTATGTTCCTTCACCTGCATATGGAAGGCGGGTACTAAGGAGGGGGGTGGGTAATATGGCACTGGGCAGCTGGAGGCCCCGTTATTAGCAAAACCTCTGTGAGACCACATCTGCCCCTTTATGAGGCTATTTTCTTCTGGTTTCCAGGCCTGGATGCCCAGGTAGCACCCAGGTCTGCTAAACTGAGAGCCAGTATGCCAGCTAGTTCTTATCTTAGGCATATTGCCATACAATACCAGTCGCTCAGCATATCCCAGGCTGAGGATGAGGACGTTTCTAGCCTGGGATTTTGCTCTCTCCCAGCCCCACCCCTCTGATATCATGTACCATTTTTGGGGCAGATGGAGGTCCCACTTCAAATATGCCATCCCAGAAACTGTGAGTGAGACCAGGACCCTGCCTATCCGGCTCCTGGCCCAATTTCCAAAACCTCCGCTGCGATTTATGGTTGGAGATTTTCGTCCCCGATATTTTTATTTGAATAAAACAGAAGCAAAATGCTAACAACTAAACAAGTACAGAATTACTGATCCACTCATTGATCTCCATATGGTCTGCGGCCCCCATTTTGAAAGCACCTGCTCTGCACTGACATTACAGTCAGACACTTTATTATATTTATTTTTAGTGAGTTTTTTTTATTTTCACACATTTACTGAATGTCAGAAGAATTATGTTTGTCAAAATTGATTGCATAAATATTTGTTTCAGTCAGTCAAGATCAAACTTAGAGTTGTTTATATCTGTTCAGTGGCATCATCCTAATGCTTTCATTTCTATAAAATAATTTGTCTGTGTGACAGAAAGATAATAATTGATCAAAACAATTGTTATACATTTTTCTCTAATCTGTCAATTAATTTATGCTTGAGGTGGCAGAGGCGAGAAGAGATCACAGAAACTGTGAAGCTTGAGCCGATGGCCAGATGTCTGTTGCTGACCAGCTGTGACCTGGTGATAGTGAGAGAGATTAACTGGACTGTTCAACAACCAAACATTATACATTATATCTGAATCAGGATATGTGACAAGCATTAGGCATGGAATGAATTATGTATGCTGTTTTTTAGGGTAGACGATTACTCTTATGTTTTTGTGCTGTCAAACATTTTCCTAAGTGTAACATGCTAAACATTGTGCAGAAGATTTAACAAAAACATACCAGTGTTATTAATAAATTCAAGTTCTTACCACTTATCTCTAGGCATATTGCCATACAATAAAGTAGGTGATGGATGTCTGATTTTTCAGAGCACCTAAATGCATCACTCAATATAACAATTTCCTCATGGCACTGGTTACTGAGACAGCTAATTACCTTTAACGTTAAAAGTTACCTTTTGTGTAGTTAAAAACTGCCAATATTGTATATCCATATAATAATAGGTAAAAAATGAGTGTGTAGCAGTGTGCAATGTGTTTCAGTGTGTGGAAGGTTGGGAAGTACATGCCAAGTATTGGTTATTAGAATTAGAACATTCATGTTCAATCACAGAAACAAAGAACTATCTATGAATACTGTTCATCTCCCATAATACTATAACGCAACCGTGTTATATAAATAGGCATATTAAAAACATAGGGGCCGATTTTTTTTCTCGCTACTGCCCCATGTTTAGGCATGAATGGGGTGGTAATGGGACGAAAAATGTTTTAAAAATCAGCAACATGCTGCTGGAGGTTTGCCTGTTCCGAATTTAGGGCAGGCCTTGATTTAGGCACCCAGGGCTCTCGTCTGAAACAAGCAGGGGCCGAATAAATATGGTAAATCAGGGTCAAATGGCATTTTCGGGACCCTGACCCCATCACTGTGGCCCTCAATGTCTTTGCCTCCAGCTCCCTCCAGGGTGCCACAAGGGATATCAGTAACATCAGTTTGCAGTTCATGCATGCATTAAGCAGATGACGGATGCCATATTTGGTAAAGAAAATACTTTCATCACATTCTGCATGGACATCTGGAAGCAGCAGGATATTGCTCTGGGGTTTGCTCAGATTGCAGGCTTGCCCCAAGTCCAGGGTTTCATTGATTGTACCCACATCACCCTGAGGACTCCTTCACATGATCCCATTGCCTTCATGACTTACAAAAGTTTCCATTCCATTAATGGTACCAGCAGTGCATCATGCAGGTCTGTGCCCACTTTCCCAGCAGTTGCCATGACATTTTTATATACCCCCAATCCTCCATCCTTCCCCCATTCATTGCCGCTGCACAGCTAGTGAGAGGCTGACTGCTTGGGGTCAAGGGCTACCCTTTGCACACTTGGCTCATGACTCCTCTCAGGAACCCATACTTGGCAGCCAAGCAATGCTACAATCAGATCTATAGCTCAACCACAGACCATTGGAGTCCTTAAGTAACGATTCCACTGTCCTGCCAAGTCTGGTGGCTTCCTGCAACGCAGACCATAAAGAATATCCCATATGACAGCAGTTTGTTGGATGCTTCAAACAGGGAGCCATCACTGAATGATGATCTTCAGCATGATGACAGAAATGACGCTGATGACATAGAGGATGGCAAGGAAATGGGAGAGCTCCAACAGTTGCATGCAGCTAGAGGTCTTTGGCAGCAGCTCACTGAAGGATGCTTCAGCTGAAAAATCCCTGCTCCCCTGCAATAACAGTCATGTAAAACATCTCTCCCAGTCTTTTCACCCTCAAATAAACCTCATCCGCCCAAAGACCAACATTGTTAGTCATGTCAAGTAATATTGTAGGGTCACCATCTACTACAGGAACATCCTCTGCACTCAAAGATTTTTAAAAGGATGATAATCATGGCTGTAATAATTCCTAATACTAATTAGGAGAGCCTAGTGATTATCTTAAGTGCTCTCTTACTGACACTAGTGCTCCTACAAGGTGCTCCTCCAATGGCTAAAGCATGGGAGGTGGAAGGTTACTGTGGCTTACTCAAAGGCTCCTGAGATGCTCATGATCAGTGACTTCTAGCTCGGGCTTGAGCAGGCCTGGCTGCAGACTGCAAGAACTTGGTTTGGCTCAGCCGATTTTCTGGCACCAGTGCATGCACAGGTTGAGGTCGTCACGAGACTCCAGACATACTGGCAATTAAAGCCGGTGGGATGACAGTTAAAGTCCCAAATGTACCTCATTGAGGTACTTAAGGCACTTTACCCATGACAGATGAAGGGATTAGAAAGATTCTTTTTTAAACTTACCTGGGCGGCTTGCCCACTGCCTATGATTCACGCCTGGGGCCGGATCAGGGAAAAAGAAACAAAATAAACTAAATAAAAAACCACGGAAGAAAGTGAAAAAACTAAATGAGCCTACCTTTGAAACCTGCTCCGATGTCCGCTGTCTCCCGCTCTGATGTCCCCTCTTCACCCTCCCGATTTCCCCCCGATCTCTCCCTCCTGATCTTCCCCTCTCTCCCCCCCGACCCCGATCTCCCCCCCCCCAACCCCCTGGTCTTCCATTCTCCCGACCCCGGTCTTCTGTTCCAGCGCCGGATGACGTCTGGCTCTCTCTCTTTCCCGTCCCCCTCCCTCGCATCGCAGCTCCTGATGGCAGCCAGCCTGTCAATCAGGCTAGCTGCCGGGCACGAAACCCGGAGAGGATGTTAACCACTATCAATCAACGTGCGATCGCGTCGGAAACAGTAAGTTTGGTTCATGCGGGTTTGCCACGTGCCCAATCACCACCCCCCCGCCAACCCGCCTCCCCGCTAATATCGGGGCCACTATCATTTTGAGAGATGGTAACATATTCCCTTCCCATTGCAGACTGCCTCTGCTATTGGGCTGTGGCTGTAGGAGATTAGTGATCCAACTGAAGTCCCTATTCATTCGGTCTCCCAGCCAGTCCAAATCAGAGATGGTGAAGTCTAGAGTCTGCACCGCCTCAGTATGAGCATCCAAGAGATATTAATTATGAGTCATGCTAGAGACTCCTTCAGAGAATGCCCAGTTGCACCGTCCATTGAGATGACCATACGCTCCATGAATGGCAGAAGAGTGTCAATGCCATGTGCCAAAATCCCACATCAATTGGTTGTGGACTCCTCCATGCACTCTGACATACTGTGGAATCTCTCTGTCAAGCAGTCCAATGTATTAGGCAATCTGTGGTGCACAGAAAGCATCCTTCTTTTAAAGGCTGGGCCCTAAAGTCTGCATCTCTATCCTCTTCAGCAGAGCAATGAAACAAGCTCGTCTTCCGGTGAGTTTTCCACCTGCATTTGCTCCTGTTCACTTTTGCTCAGTGAATCACCCAGATGGCTCTAACTCACTAGCTATTGCATGCAGGACTCCAATTTCTGTGCTGGTACTCGGAAGGGTGAGAGCGAGTGACGGTAATGCTCGGGAGGGTTTTCCATCTCAGCGTATGTGCAGCAAAACTTAAGATGTCTGACAGATCTATAAAGAGGGGAAAAGGACAATAGTTAGCATGTACTGGCAAGGATAACCAGTAGCAGATGAGTGACAGCACAATGCCCTACCAGGTTGTCATGCTGAGTGTGTGAGTGAGAGAGTTCCATATAAAGAGAGAAGCCCAAACACGCTGCTGCGTGTGGCCTCCAGCCTCGCCAGCTCCAATGCTGTGTACTCTTTGTCGGCAACATCCTCCACTGGTATGAGCATTGCACTGAGGCAGGATCTATTCCTACCCTTGCACTCCAACCTATTGTGTGTGAGCTTCTCCTGCAAGAAGAGTGGAAATGTGTACACTGTTGCAACTGTTTCGAAAATATATAAGACAGCTTAGATAACAGGAAGAAGCAGCAAGTGTGGGCAAGAATGGAAAATAGCAGGGCTGTGCAGAGAATAAGATAGATGTGAAGGGAAGTCTTACCTTAGCAGTTCTGGTGAGACAATTACATTTCTTCCTGCAATGCTGACAGGTTCTGGGTATAATGCTGCTGGCATTGGCATGCTCTGCCACCTCTCTCCATTGTTGTTGGCAAATGTGCCTGGGCATCCAATGCCCATCAGAGAAGAAGACCTCCTTCCTGCTGCTCAATTGCTCTATGAGCACCTTCACTGCACCATCAGAAAATCTGGGAGCCCTGGACAAAGTCATTTTACCAGCGGATTCAGAAAATTAATTGCCACTAACCAGCATTGAAAAGTTCGCAAATACATTATAGTGAAAAGTTCACCTCCTGTTTAAGAAGTGCAGGCTGCATTTAAATAGTGGCAGCACTGCTGGATTTCCTGCCCTCCCAGTCGGAGAGCTGCCTATAGGGAGTGTGATTAGCAATGGCAGCTCAGCGATTACATTTAAATGAGGCCTGACCAAGAAAATGGATTGATCTTCCCTCCAATGTCATTGTGTGGATAATTGTAAACAATTTTACAACACCAAGTTATAGTCCAGCAATTTTATTTTAAATTCACAAGCTTTCGGAGATTTTCTCCTTCCTCAGGCAAACATTTGCCTGAGGAAGGAGAAAATCTCCGAAAGCTTGTGAATTTAAAATAAAATTGCTGGACTATAACTTGGTGTTGTAAAATTGTTTACAATTGTCAACCGCAGTCCATCACCGGCATCTCCACATTGTGTGGATAGGTGGAGCAGACGTTCCGTCCACTGCCCACCCAATCAGTGCTCCACACCAAAATCGACCTCATGATGTTTTATTTGCCATAGAATCTGAGCATTTTAAAAAGTGAATCTATCGGTTTATGCTCATTTTGGCGCACGTATAAGTGTGTTATCTGCAATATTAACCGGTTTTGTGTTTAAAGTCTCCACCAGGCTTAAAATATAAAGTAATGATGCACCGAGTAGTTCCAAATAAGACAATTTACATTTGTCTGTTTTGGTTCTCGCTTTAAGACACAGAGGCCTAAAGGGCCCACTCAGTGGAAAATGGGTGGGTAGTTAAAATCACCCGGGAGATTTACCTGACGTCCCGCTCCTTTCCTGCAGTCTTCCATGTTAACCTGCTCATCTGAGCAGATGGCAAGGACAACCACTACAAACTTAGCAGGGTCTTTCTTTAAATATGTAGATCGGGCTCTGATGACGTATTTGAGGCACGACTGCTATTTTGCCCAGTGACTTGAGCAGGGAAGTGGTTGTGGCTTACTTAAGAACATAAGAAATAGGAACAGGAGTAGGCCATATGGTCCCTCGAGCCTGCTCCACCATTCAATAAGATCATGGCTGATCTTCGACCTCAACTCCACTTTCCCACCCTATCCCTATATCCCTTGATTCCCTTAGATTCCAAAAATCTGTCGATCTTGGCCTTGAATATACTCAACGACCGAGCATACACAACCTTCTGGGGTAGAGAATTCAAAAGATTCACAACCCTCTGAGTGAAGAAATTCCTTCTCATCTCAGTCTTAAATCGCCAACTCCTTATCCTGAGACAATGCCCGCTAGTTCTAGACTCTCCAGAGGAAACAGCCTTTCAGCATCTACCCTGTCAAGCCCTCTCAGAACCTTATCTGTTTCAATGAGATCACCTCTCATTCTTCGAAACTCCAGAGAGTATAGGCCCATTCTACTCAATCTCTCCTCATAGGCCAACCCTCTCATACCAGGAATACTAGGGTATGGTAGCATAGTGGTTATGTTACTGGACGAGTAATCCAAAGGCCTAAACTAATAATCCAAAGTCATGAGTTCAAATCCTGCCATAGCAGCTGGGGAATTTAAATTCAATTAATTAAATAAAAATCTGAAATTAAAATACTAGTAAGAGTAATAGTAATGGTGGCCATGAAACTACCGGGTTATCGTAAAAACCCATCCGGTTCACTAATGTCCTTTAGGGAAGGAATCCTGTTGTCCTTACCCAGCCTGGCCTATATGTGACACCAGACCCACAGCAATGTGGTTGATTCTTAATTGCCCTCTGAAATGGCGTAGCAAGCCACTCAGTTGTAAAATCTTGCCAAAAAAAGTCACAATAAAAATAAAACCGGAGGGACCACTAGGCACCGGATACGACAAAGGCAAACCAAGCCCAGTCGACCCTGCAAAGTCCTCCTAACTAACATCTGGGGACTTGTACCAAAATTGGGAGAGCTGTCCCACAGACTAGTCAAGCAACAGCCATACTCACAGAATTATACCTTCCAGCCAACGTCCCAGACTCTTCCATCACCATCCCTGGGTATGTCCTATCCCACTGGCAGGACAGACCCACCAGAGGTGGCGGTACAGTGATTTACAGTCAGGAGGGAGTGGCCTGGGAGTCCTCAACATTGACTCTGGACCCCATGAAATCTCACGGCATCAGGTCAAACATGGACAAGGAAACCTCCTGCTGATTACCACCTACCGCCCTCCCTCAGCTGATGAATCAGTCCTCCTCCATGTGGAGAAGCACTGAGGGTAGCAAGGGCACAGGATGTACTCTGGGTGGGGGACTTCAATGTCCATCACCAAGAGTGGCTCGGTACCACCACTACTGACCGAGCTGGCCGAGTCCTAAAGGACATAGCTGCTAGACTGGGCCTGCGGCAGGTGTGTGAGCAAACCAACACGAGAGAAAAACTTACTTGACCTCGTCCTCACCAATTGACCTGTCGCAAATGCATCTGTCCATGCCAGTATTGGTAGGAGTGACCACCGCAGTCCTCGTGGAGATGAAGTCCCGTCTTCGCACTGAGGACACCATCCAACGTGTTGTGTGGTACTACCACCGTGCTAAATGGGATAGATTCAGAACAGACCTAGCAGCTCAAAACTGGGCATCCATGAGGCGCTGTGGGCCATCAGCAGCAGCAGAATTGTATTCCAGCACAATCTGTAAACTCATGGTGCAGCATATTCCTCACTCTACCATTAGCAACAAACCAGAGGATCAACCCTGGTTCAACGAGGAGTGTAGAAGAGCATGCCAGGAGCAGCACCAGGCGTACCTAAAAATGAGGTGCCAACCTGGTGAAGCTACAACTCAGGACTACCATGCATGCTAAACAGCGGAAGCAACATACTATAGACAGAGCTAAGCGATTCCATAACCAACGGATCAGATCAAAGCTCTGCATTCCTGCCACATCCAGTCGTGAATGGTGGTGGACAATTAAACAACTAACGGGAGGAGGCGGCTCTGTAAACATCCCCATCCTCAATGATGGCGGAGTCAAGCACGTGAGTGCAAAAGACAAGGCTGAAGCGTTTGCAACCATCTTTAGCCAGAAGTGCCGAGTGGGTGATCCATCTCGGCCGCCTCCCGATATCCCCACCATCACAGAAGCCAGTCTTCAGCCAATTCAATTCACTCCACGTGATATCAAGAAACGGCTGAGTGCACTGGATACAGCAAAGGCTATGGGCCCCGACAACATCCTGGCTGTAGTGCTGAAGATTTGTGCTCCAGAACTAGCTGCGCCTCTAGCCAAACTGTTCCAGTACAGCTACAACACTGGCATCTTCCAGACAATGTGGAAATTTGCCCAGGTATGTCCTGTCCACAAAAAGCAGGACAAATCCAATCCGGCCAATTACCGCCCCATCAGTCTACTCTCAATCATCAGCAAAGTGATGGAAGGTGTCATCGACAGTGCTATCAAACGGCACTTACTCACTAATAACCTGCTCACCGATGCTCAGTTTGGGTTCTGCCAGGACCACTCGGCTCCAGACCTCATTACAGCCTTGGTCAAAACGTGGACAAAAGAGCTGAATTCCAGAGGTGAGGTGAGAGTGACTGCCCTTGACATCAAGGCAGCATTTGACCGAGTGTGGCACCAAGGAGCCCTGGTAAAATTGAAATCAATGGGAATCAGGGGGAAAACTCTCCAGCGGCTAGAGCCATACCTAGCACAAAGGAAGATGGTAGTGGTTGTTGGAGGCCAATCATCACAGCCCCAGGACAATGCTGCAGTAGTTCCTCAAGGCAGTGTGCTAGGCCCAACCATCTTCAGCTGCTTCATCAATGACCTTCCCTCCATCATAAGGTCAGTAATGGGGATGTTTGCAGGTGATTGCACAGTGTTCAGTTCCATTCGCAACCCCTCAGATAATGAAGCAGTCCGAGCCTGCATGCAGCAAGACCTGGACAACGTCCAGGCTTGGGCTCATAAGTGGCAAGTAACATTCGCGCCAGGCAAGTGCCAGGCAATGACCATCTCCAACAAGTGAGAGTCTAACCACCTCCCCATGACATTCAACGGCATTACCATCGCCGAATCCCCCACCATCAACATCCTGGGGGTCACCATTGACCAGAAACTTAACTGGACCAGCCATATAAATACTGTGGCCACAAGAGCAGGCCAGAGGCTGGGTATTCTGCGGCGAGTGACTCACCTCCTGACTCCACAAAGCCTTTCCACCATCTACAAGGCACAAGTCAGGAGTGTGATGGAATACTCTCCACTTGCCTGGATGAGTGCAGCTCCAACAATACTCAAGAAGCTCGACACCATCCAGGACAAAGCAGCCCACTTGATTGGCACCCCATCCACCACGCTAAACATTCACTCCCTTCACCACCGGCGCACTGTGGCTGCAGTGTGTACCATCCACAGGATGCACTGCAGAAATTCGCCAAGGCTTCTTCGACAGCACCTCCCAAACCCGCGACCTCTACCACCCACAAGGACAAGAGCAGCAGGTACATGGGAACAACACCACCTGCACGTTCCCCTCCAAGTCACACACCATCCCGACTTGGAAATATATCGCCGTTCCTTCATCGTCGCTGGGTCAAAATCCTGGAACTCCCTTCCTAACAGCACTGTGCGAGAACCTTCACCACACAGACTGCAGTGGTTCAAGAAGGCAGCTCACCACCACCTTCTCAAGGGCAATTAGGGATGGGCAATAAATGACGGCCTCACCAGCAACGCCCACATCCCATGAACGAATAAAGAAAAGGAATCAATCTTGTGAACCTTTGTTGCACCACCTCTTAGGCAAGTATATCCTTCCTTGGATAAGGAGACCAAAACTCTACACAGTACTCCAGATGTGGTTTCTTTAGGCCCAAACAATTGGAGCAAGACTTCCTTACTCTTGTACTCCAACCCTCTTGCAATAAAGGCCAACATACCATTTGCCTTCCTAATTGCTTGCTGTACTCACCAGATCAACCTAGCAGGAAGAAGAGGCAGGGCCACAAGAGGCCTAAACAGGTAAGTCATTTAAACTCTTGTTTTACTTTCCTTGGGGCACCAGGAGGAGCAGGAATATTCCTTGTGCCCCACAAGGAAGCTTTAAGCCTCCCCTGCTCCAGACTTTCCTTTCTTCCCAATCGCGAGCCCTCCCTGGAAACTTTCATGTCGCCTTTTAACAAATCAGCCTGCGCTCTTCAGGAGCACACATGGAGGACAAATAGGAAGAGAGGAACAGTGCTTGGCTCTGAATTCATATCACACTAATAACTTCATTGCAAGTGTTCGCAATATTTTTATTATACTTGTACAAAGTTAAGACCACACAGACACCATCTAAACTCATCGGGCAGCAACCCAGAGAAGATCGCAGAACTTCACTGATTCAGACCTCCAAACACTTCTTGAGGAAATCAAAGGCAGGCAGTACAGGCTCCAGGGTGTGAGTAGCACCAAGGCACCCAGAAATGTAACACATGCCACCTGGAGGGAGGTGGCACTGGCATTCAGTGCCAACTTGCTCACCCCCAGGACTGCAAAACAGTGCCACAAAAAAGTTCAATGGCCTCAACAGAATTGTGAAGGTATAATACAATGGGCTTTTCTTCCTTGCCCACCCTGGGCACCTGTACACTCTTCATTCTCTAAAGGAACACCACCAGAACTAACCCTTCACACTTTGGTTAAGGGCAGCCTCACTGCAATTACTTACATGCACAACCCTAAAATTCCTTCCTCCTCATAGCCACACTTCTTTTACTTCACCTCTTCCAGGCCACTTGGCACACACTCCTCAACTGCTAGCCTTATCCTCATTCACTCTATCTTTTTGCGAGACAATTTGGCATATATGGTGTGGGGGAAAGAAGGTAAGGCCGCACATTAGAAGTAGATTTTGTTGTACAGAATGAAAAACTTCAGTGATGATATGTATAGCGAAGCCTCTTGCAGTAAATGCTGCCCAAGTCACAACGGTGGAGGGGGGGGGTTTTGAAAATTTGACCCTATGAAAAGCAGTGAGAAGCTAGATAACCAAAGACAGGATTAAAGATGTAGGTTTTAAGGAGCTTTATGAAGGTGGAGAGAGACATACTAAGGCAATGAGTTTGGGGAGACAGTCCCAGCATGAAGAGGCAAGATGGCTGAAGGCTCTGCCACAGGTGGCGAAAATGGAGGGAAGTGCACTGTATACTGGTAAAGTAGAGGAAGCGTGGAACACGATGTATCATATTCAGAACAATGGAGAGTGTGAGCAAGGACACAGGGCTGGAGGAGATTGCACAGATAGAGTTACACAAAGCCATGGAGGGATTTGTAGAGAATAAGATTTTTTAAGTCAATTGTCGGAGGTTGGCTAGAATAGGTGTGAACAGGTAAGCAAGACAGAGGCCCTGATATTTACAGGGAGGCGGGGAGGGAGCTGGGGCAAATGTCTGCGGCCGGAAAACCCGCAAAAAGGCCAGGAAGGTGGCGGTCCAGCTGAATTTAATGGCAGGACCTCATAATATTTTATTACTCCGTTTCCACCTGGCAGCTAGCCAGATTGAGAGGCTGGCTGGCTGGTGGGCGGGAAAGCCTGTGGTAGAAGGCTGCAGCCGGGGAGCGCTGGGGTGGTCTCCGCCAATCGGAAAAGGTGGTGGGGGGGTGGGGTCTCAGGAGGATCAGCAGATCGAAGGGGGGAGGCAGATCTCGGGGAGTTGAGGCAGATTGCAGGGGGTCGGCCAATCTCAGGGAGGGAGACAGATCGCAGGGCCGACTGCAGCAGAAGATTTGCTTGGGGGGCCAAGCAGAAACACTCTTGCTCCTCCAGACCCACAAGTAGTGCTCTAAAAAGCAATTACCTGCCGGATCCGGCATTCTTGCTTCCCTTTAGTTGCCGGGTTTCCCAAGCCCTGGGAAACCTGGCCCGCAGACGTTACATTCAAATGGCTGCCAAAGCTTGAGGAATGGAGCCTTATTTAAGTATTATAATTACAGACCCACCTCTCCAAAGCAGTTGCCCAGCCGCCCCCCAACCCATCGCGTCCACGAAAGGCTGGGGTCGGCTTTCACATATTTACCAAATTAACCCCCCCACCCAACCCTCTCCCGTTCATCGTTGGGGGAGGTTTAAAATTACCCCCATAGCGAAGGATAACATTAAGGCAGTGACGTTTGTGGATAAGTTGGAGTTTATGTAGGATGGAGCTCAGCTCAGCCCATGAAAATGGCATTCAACATGTCGGAATTGGAGGTGACATATATATGGATGAGGATTTCAGCTCAACAGCAGTGGGGGTGAAATAGAGACAGAGATGAATAATATTTCAGAGGTGGAAGTAGGCTGTCTTGGTAATAATTTGGATGTGGAGTTTGAAGCTCATGGTTAAGCAGGATACCAAGGCACTGCACATCATTGTGTTGAGTTTCAGCAAGCATAATAGAAACACAGGAAAGTAAAGCACCAATAAAACCATTTCAGTCCATCTGACCAAAACCAGAGTTCAAAAACAGAATATACAGTTCAGGATCAGGATCCCATGCAAGAAGGTGGATGGGACCAGGGGCTGATGCATGAAGTTTCTGGCAGAAGCTTTAATTTCACCAATATCAAGCTTGAGAACAATCCACTTGTCCACGGCTTGGTTGGACAGGCAGTTGGGCAGTACAGCGGTTGTTGTGCAATCAAGGGTGGTGGTGGATAAGCAAGCTGGATATCCTCAACATAAATACGAAAGCTGACCCCATGCTTAAGGATAATGTTGCCAAGAGGCAATATCAGGAGATGGGTACAATAGTGTACTGGTTATGTTACTGAACTAGTAATTCAGAGGCCTGGACTAAAATATCCAAAGTACATGAATCCAAACCATCAACGGCATCAACTATGTGCGAATAGGTGGCAGAGCATGTAAATGCCAGCAGCTTAGCTCCCAGGACATGGCTGCATAGTCGAGAAAAGTTCAATGACCTCGCCAGAGTTGCCATAGTAACAATACTGTTCTCTTACTCCCTGCTCACACCTCCACCACCCACAGCCTTGCTATTCACAATGCTCCCCCTCTCCCACTTCCTTTCACTATCCCACAATCACTGCACCACACTTCACTACACCTTGTTCTCCTCACACTCACGCACTCACCAATACTCCAACTCCCATTTATCCATAACCCATATCTGACACACTGCATACCAGCTATTCCACCATCACAGGCACACTGTCTTAACACCTCACAAGACTGAGACTAGCACACTCCCTTCCTTCTTGCAAGAGAAAGTCACGTACAACCTGAGCCAGGAAGCTGCCAAGGGAGGAGGAAGAGCCCGTCTGCACACCCTCTCTTCCCTCGAAGATAAGATGCTGGCCATTACAAGACTGGGCAGAGTCACGGCCGTGGCGACTGGCAGAGCTGTAGGAGAGTCGCGCAGAGTTTCTTCACACCTTATCCTCTTTTTCCCTTATTCCTTCTATCTCTTTCACTGCCCACTGCTCTCTCTTTGCTCTCCCTTCACACTAAAAGCTAATTCTTGTCCCTCTCTTTCATTTCAGATGCTGAAGATGTGGAAACCCCTGTGCCAATGTAGGAAGAGGAGGGTAGCCTTTAGGAAGATGCCCCGTCACTCAAGCTCACCCTCGCAAGCACCAGCTTAGATACTAGCACCACGTATACTTTAGAGGCTAGGTTAGAGGAAGTGTATTCATGGGATGAATCACCAGGCACAAGTGTACTGGAGCTAGGGCAGGGGGATAGGATGCCAAAGGTGCCAGCTCGCCAGAGGGCGTAGTCACATACTAGTTCTGCTGCAGAGGACTCAAATGCTTACTTCAAGGGCCCAGCCTACGGAAGAAGGTTGATGAGCATATACCAGGAAATGCTAGGTGCACTGGGCAGCCTGCCAGTGAGCTTGCTCAATGTCGCAGAGCACGAGGAGTCCAGCTGTAACTTGTGTCAAGGCTTCGCGCAGAACATGACGACCATTTTGTCCAACATGGGCCGAGTGGTCAGCTCCATCAACATCACAGTGGCGCTTCCAGTCATGGAGCTTCTCCTGACAGCTCTCACTGCTGCCATGGAAGCTCAGACAGTCCCCATCTTCGATTTGGAGCCACTGTTGACAAGGGCTTCCAGAGCATCACCTCACTTCTACAGTCTGCTCTCGAGCAAAGTCGTAGAAGCGCTGAGGCATGCCTGCTCCCCCGCCGCCCACTCCTCCAGTGCCATTGTTAGTACCACATAGCCAGCTGGGCCTGACTGCTCCGCCCACACTAAGAAACTGCAGTGTACAACCGGCCCCTCAAGGCCCAGAGCTGCTCGTCCTACAAGGCCATCTGAAGCCTTCCATCTCCCTAGCTGTAGCCACTGGGGAAACACTTCAAAAAGCACAAGGACAGGAAAACAATAACACAAGACAGGCACTAAGTATAAATCGTAATATCTTTTGTTAATGATGACATATAGTATGACAATATTTGTTTGATACATTTGTTTTTTGTTCTGGATTTGGTGTTAGTGTTTATCGTTGTAGTGAAGTGAGGGCAAGACCCATACGACTGGACTGAAGGAAGGCAATCGAATGGTGGTAGTAAGAATGGTGGTAAGGATTGTTAAGACTTGGTGCATTGGGCATGGGAGGGCCGATTTAGGTGAAATGCTCTTTGATGAGCTGGTCTCTGAGAGTTCAGACAGCTGGGGACAGTGGTGGGCCTCCTCTCCTGCTCCTCTTCATCTTCATGCTGCTCCTCGTCCTCTTGCTCCACCTCCTCCTGCACCATCTACTGCACGTCTTGCTACCCAGGTGGTGGTAAAGGCTGATTCTTCATGATGGCGAAGTTATGCAGCATGCAGCAGACAACCACCCACAAATCTGGATACCCGCTTAGGACTGTACTGCAGCTCTTCTTCAGACGGTCCAGGCAACAGAAGTGTTGCTGGAGCACACCAATTCAATGCTCAAATCACGTTTCTTGTGGTGGTATGGCTCTCGGTGTAGGCTAGCTCTGTAGCTGTGCCTGAGTTCCTTACAGGAGTCATGAGCTATGTCCGGAGGGTATATCCCTTGTCACCCAGTAGCCAGCCTGTAATTTCTCAACCTGGTTGGAATAAATGCAGTACAGAGGTCTGGTGTAGGGTGAAAGAATCATGACTGCTGCCAAGATACTGGGCACAGACCTGCAGGATGCACTGCCTATGGTCACAAATCTGGCAGTATGTTGAGTGAGTGAAATTCCTTACGATTGGTAAAGATGCCTGGCTGGTGATAGGGAGCAGGTAAGGCAATGTGGGTGTAGCCTATGGCGCCTTGCACCCTGGGGAAACCTGCCATGTGGGCGAAGCTTTGCTCTGTCCATAGCAAAGGAGATGTAGGTGTTCTTCCTGGTGTAGAGAGCCTCAGTGATCTCCATGATACAGCAGTTGGCTGCAAGCTATGAGATGCCACTGATGTCACCTGCTGCAACTTGAAAAGAGCCCGTGGCATAAAAGTTCAGGGCCACGGTGACCTTGACAGCCACAGGCACTGCTGTCCATTCGCTGGTGCGACGCTTGTGTTGTGGCTGCAACAGGTGACATAGCTCGGTGACAACCTCCTTGATGAAGCGAAGATGTCTGTGTACATTGTTCTTCAGTAAAGTTAATGTAGCAGAAGTGCTTCCTGAATACCTGCTTTGGATCTGGCCTCTAGCGCGCTGCCATCCTCCTCCTTCTCCTTCTGTCAGCTGCTCCTGCTCTGTGGTATCTTCCTGGCTGCTCCCTTCGTCCTCCAGTTCCAAAGGCAGTCCTATGAGACCACCCATGACTGCAGTCAAACTATCTATGAGGCAGCAAACAACTGTGCTAAACCTTTGTAAACAATTTTACAACACCAAGTTATAGTCCAGCAATTTTATTTTAAATTCACAAGCTTTCGGAGACTTCCTCCTTCCTCAGGTAAATGTTTCAGGAGCTCCTTGAAGCCTACGCATTTATACATATAGAACAATACATGGTGTTTACAGACTGCCCCTGCAACTGCCCGTTGCCAAGGCAATCACCGTGTTCAGACAGAGAGGTGTCACCTGCAGAACCCCCGAATACACATTCAACAAAAAAACAAACAGGGAAAAAAAACAGAGAAAAAAAACAGAGAGAGGCAGAAACATCCGGAAGGCAGAGAGAGCCAGCAAATGACCCATTATATTAAAAACAGATAACATTTGTTCGCTGGTGGGGTAACGTGTAGCGTGACATGAACCCAAGATCCCGGTTGAGGCCGTCCTCATGGGTGCGGAACTTGGCTATCAATTTCTGCTCGACGATTTTGCGTTGTCGTGTGTCTCGAAGGCCGCCTTGGAGTACGCTTACCCGAAGGTCGGTGGATGAATGTCCATGACTGCTGAAGTGTTCCCCGACTGGGAGGGAACCCTCCTGTTTGGCGATTGTTGCGCGGTGTCCGTTCATCCGTTGTCGCAGCGTCTGCATGGTCTCGCCAATGTACCATGCTCTGGGGCATCCTTTCCTGCAACGTATGAGGTAGACAACGTTGGCCGAGTCACAGGAGTATGAACCATGCACCTGGTGGGTGGTGTCCTCTCTGCTAAACCTTGTTCTCGTTAGACAAAGTGAACTTTCCAAACTGGTAAAACACACTAAGAAACATCCAGCAGTTAACCAGCAGCCTGAAATAACAAATCAGCAACTAACCTGCAACTTCTGCATGATGCCTTTAAATAGTGCTGGTGAAGGGTCAGTCCTGCCGGTTAGCACCATGTGTTGCTGGGTGAGTTCAGCATGTCGCGAGTCATGTGCTGAGGTATACCAAAATCACAAGTGGGTCCTGCTAAATAACGTATTCAACTTTTAACATGGCTCCTTACGCTAACGGAGTTGCCTAAACCAATATGGCGGACACTGCACTCGTAATGAGCGTGCGCTTCCTGCCTGCCATATTGAAGGCTTAGGAGGCCGTTTAAGGCCCAAAAAACGTGTGCTGCGCAATCGAATTTCTAGGCCATAATCTTGGCTGACACTTCAGGGGAGTGCTGCACTATTGGAAGTACTGCCTTTCTGATGAGATATTAAACCAAGGTCCCATCTGCCCTCTCAAGCAGACGTAAAAGATCCCATGGCACTAATCAAATACAAGCAGTGGAGTTCCCTCAACCAATACCACTAAAATATCTGGTAATTTATTTCATGGCTGTTTGGGATCTTTGCTGTGCATAAATTGGCTGCTGTGGTTCCATATATTACAACAGTGACTACACTTCAAAAGTATTTAATTGGCTGTGAAGCATGTTGGGGCACCCTGAGGTTGTCAACGGAGCTATACAAATGCAAGTTCTTTTCTAATTGCTTTGTAGTTCAAGCAACATTGTTATTTTGGTGTAACAGCAATATTTCTCTAACAGTAGACTAGAACATCATAAAAATACTCTATGGTATATATGTTTAATTTTTTAGATCTTTTTCATTTTTGAAGCTGAGGGTATATAGCAAGATGGTGTGAACATGTTATATTGCCATGCTACTAAACTTTGGTTCTGCCAAATTCCAGGATTACTTCCTTCCCCTTCCCCTTCCCCTTCACCTCCCCCCACCAACAACAAAAGCCTATCATCACCCCAGTGCTACCAAAGTCCAGGAATGGCCTCCAGTGCAGCGACCCCCTTCCCCCACCCTCCAGTTGGAGGTAGGTACCTGGTATTTATCGGTACTGGGGAGTAGCTGCACTGTGATGTATAGAATGTTTACTTTTTCCAACCACATCTACAAAACACAGATGATGATAATCAGAGACTGTTTGCCTAAAAAGCTTTTAGAATTCAATGAATTGTTTGTTATCTTGCTAAAAGAAAAGAAGCACTCAATATAGGGTAAAGAGACATTGGCAGGATTTTCAGGTGGCCTGGCAACTAAAATGGAGTGGAGAGGTTCTCTGTTAAAACTCCAGCCTTAAAGATGGACACCACAATTGCCCAGCTGTGACCACACTATGACTCTCACCGGCCTGCTGGATGCACAATCCAACACATTGGGCCAAGTGTCCAAGTGTTTCCCTGAGCTTCTGCCCAGATTGCAAATCACTGCCACTGTAAAGTTATGCAACACAGTTTGGATTGGTGTCATTTCCACTACTTTGAAGCTGCAGTTTCTGAACACATATGGGTACTTTGTAAAACATGCTGAGAATTTCCCCTTCCCCCTTCGTCAGGTGAATGAAGAATTTCAAGGCAGCTGTATATAGTGAAATAACAGACTTACTTCTAGGGCTTCCATTGTTCCAATGCTTTGAGGAGACAGAGGATGATAAGGACATGAAGGAGGAAAGGATAGAAGCCAGGAGAGTGCATGCATCATGTTAAAAACAGTGGATGTCCAAAGAGACCCAGGGGTTCAGGTACATAGATCACTGAAGTGTCATGAACAGGTGCAGAAAATAATCAATAAGGTGAATGAAATGCTGGCCTTTATATCTAGAGGACTAGAGTACAAGGGGGAAGAAGTTATGCTTCAGCTATACAAAACCCTGGTTAGACCGCACCTGGTGTACTGTGAGCAGTGCTGGGCACCGCACCTTCGGAAGGACATACTGGCTTTGGAGGGAGTGCAGCGTAGGTTTACTAGAATGATACTCGGACTTCAAGGGTTAAGTTAAGAGAAGAGATTACACAAATTGGGGTTGTATTCTCTAGAGTTTAGAAGGTTAAGGAGTGATCTGATCGAAGTTTATAAGATATTAAGGGGAACAGATAGGGTGGATAGAGAGAAACTATTTCCGCTGGTTGGGGATTCTAGGAGTAGGGGGCACAGTCTAAAAATTAGAGCCAGACCTTTCAGGAGTGAGATTAGAAAACACTTCTACACACAAAGGGTGGTAGAAGTTTGGAACTCTCTTCCGCAAACGGCAATTGATACTAGCTCAATTGCTAAATTTAAATCTGAGATAGATAGCTTTTTGGCAACCAAGGGCATTAAGGGATATGGGCCAAAGGCAGGTATATGGAGTTAGATCACAGATCAGCCATGATCTTATCAAATGGCGGAGCAGGCACGAGGGGCTGAATGGCCTACTCCTGTTCCTATGTTCCTATGCATGCAGGCAACACCCAACCTGCAGCTATCCACGCCAAAGCAACTATAGAACAGAGGTCCTAACTGAATTTTTCCTATAGGCAGTGTCTTCCCTTGACATCATGATGAAGATATGCCAGCTGTTGGAACCTGACTTGCAGCCTCTTTCAACCAGGGATATTTTGGAACAGGCCATTGGAATTCCGAAGTCCTGTTTCTGGCTTCTAAAGTCAATCATATCAATTATGATTAGTGGAAACATTTAAAACTGCATGGTGTACTCATTGAGAGCATCATATTAAGATCTTAGATTTAATGATAATGATAAAATATTTTGCTAAAGATCTAATTAAATGATGATAAATTTGAAGGTATGTATATATCAGAATTGTCAACTATCGTTTTAGAATTTGGCTTTGCCTAATGCCAATCACAACAACAACATCTACTTACATTATTATAATGCTCCTCATGTGCAGAGATACATCTCTGAATGCTTTAGAGTTATTCCCAGAGATAATGTGCAACTTCACATTCATACTGCTTCTATCTGTATACAGATTCCTATATTTTACATGATTTTAACTCCAAGTATGATATTATGAGAACATTTTTTAATACAAAGCATACTAAGCTCCCCCGATTTCTCACCAAGTTTACTTATCAGTAGCTGAGCTATAACAGGTCAACAAGGTCCCAGGTTCAATCTCCATTATATGCTGAATTAGCTGACCTCAGCCAGGCAGCAGGTGAGACATATTGCTGCAGTGTCCCAGTTGAGTGAAAGGGAAAATTGGCCAGGGTTCCAGCTACTGATTGTCTAGGGACCCCATGCCTTTGTCATGTTCAGACTTGACTATTACAATGTTCTCATGGCCAGGCTCCCATCCTCCACCCTCCATAAACTTCAGTTCATCCAAATATCTGCTGCCATATCCTATCACAGGCCAAGTCCAGTTCACCCATCTTCCCTGTGCTCGCTGACCTACATTGGCTTCCGGTCCCCCAAAGCCTCAGGTTTAAAATTTTCATCCTCATGTTCAAATCCCTTCAGGGCCTCATCCTTCCCTATCTTTGTAACCTCCGGCATTACAACCCTCCGAGAACTCTGTGTTCCTCCAACTCTGGCCTCTTGTATATTCCGAAATCCCTTTATCCCACCAATGGCAGCCGAGCCTTCAGCCATATAAGTCCTGAGCTCTGGATTTCCCTCCCTACACCTCTCTGCTCTCCATATCCTGTAAGACCCTCCTTAAAACCTACCTCTTTGACCAAGCATTTAGTCACCCCATCTAATATCTCCTTCTTTGGCTCGGCATTGATTTCTGACTGTTTACACTTCTGTGAAGCGCCTTGGGACATTTTTCTACATTAAAGGCACTATATAAATGCAAGTTCCTGTTTCACATTATAGGGGGGGGGTGCCTTGTAGGAAGAGGCCAGCCACTCTGATCACCACCTGGGCATAACCAGAACAACAGCTGCTGCCATGTTGTCACCAACTCCATCCTGGTATCTTATCTGCACAAGCACCAGCACAGAGACACCCACTCACAAGGAATTAGACAGTTAGAAGTGTTGTCACTGGGTGGGTTACTGAGCACTGGTGAGAATAAGGACCTGGAAGCGGAAGAGGAGAATGTTAGTCCTCTATGGAGGGGTGAGAAATAACTGCTCTCGGCTGAGGAGCCTAGGGACCCAGGTCTCAGAGGCCCAGTCTTCAAAAGAACAATGATTCGTGAGCAGCGATCGCATGTATAAGCAGTGGAGATGATTTCCACGGATATGGTTGAGATGATGGATAAATGGGAGGAGTCCACTATCTGCATCTGAAATACATTGCAGAAAGTTTCTCACAACCTGCAGAACACTCTGAAAGCTGTGACAGCATCAAGATGCCAGCAATAGCTTCTAAGGGCATTGGTGATTTCAGGAATGACAGTTACAAATGCTTCAATAGATGCTTTGAATAGAAAACTTTCACGAGGCTCCCATGATCTCTTCAGGACGATCAGATATGTGATGTCACCAATCAGTAACACCTCTGAGCTCATGCCCAGCACCAGTGGTCATAGGCTCAGTGGGTGCAGATGTCACTGTCTCTCCAAAGAGTGGCAGTGAGCCCACTAGTGCATTCTGAGGGAGCTTCAGGCATTGACCCTTGCTACTGCAAGTGCCAGACAGCCAGAAGTTGGTCCCTCTGGGACAATAGGTATCCTGTGAAGAGAGTCATTTCTGGTCTCCAAGACTCCAGAGGAACCATCCAAGCTCATGGAGCACTTAGTAGAAGTAGACTGGAACTAGTAAGAGTAAGTAAGAGTGAGTAAGGTAGTTGCTAAGGCCACATTTATTTCCCATCCCTAGCTGCCCTGAGAAGATGCTGGTGGGCTTCCTCCTTGAACCACTGCCGTCTTTCTGGTGATGGCACTCCCACAATCGTATTAGGTAGGGAATTCCAGGATATCAAACCAGTGCCAATGAAGGAACGCCAATATATGTCCAAGTCAGGATGGTATGTAACTTGGAGGTGATAGTGTTCCCATGATATTGCTGCTTTTGTCCTTCTTAGTGGTAGGGATTGCAGGGGAAGGTGTTGTCAAAGTAACATTGATGAGTTCCTGCAGTGCATATTGTGGATAGTATTTACATACTGCAGCCACAGTGCACTAATGGTGGAGGGGGTAGATAGAGCACTGATCTTTTGTTACTTCTGTAACGTAGCTGTTTTCTCTTTTTTTTTAAATACACATTGGCTTATTACTGTGGAAGAATTGGTCAACATCAACAGGGAAATATGAGGAGTGGTGTTAATAACAGTATATTAGCTACCTCCAGACTGGAGGCAGTCAGGCAGGTGCATCTGAGAGCACAAAGTTCAGCCTGTTCCTGGAAACCTGACCTTTGAGCGCTCTACATTTTTGAACGATTGCTGTATGTATTAACACTTGTATTCAGGGATACTTTTTAGTTGTTAGCTTTTCTGAGCTTGTGTCAGCTTTTGTGAGGCTCTTGGTCAGCTTTTGCTAGTTTTCTAGGTTGCAATATACAGATCCTCAAGTCTTCAAACAGATTTGTAATCAAGAACATTTTACTGATCATACCTCTTATTCCTAAAAATAAATATTCCATTTGCATTTCCATTCGCTTGGAACACTTATTGGAAAAGTGCACACACACCCAATGATTTTCTATACTTTAAATTTAGCAAATGGAAAGTAATGGATTGTAAATGCATTATATGCACTCCTTGCCAGCAAGGTTGCACACCAGATGCAAGAATTGAAAATTTACCCACTAAAGTTGGCATCTCAGTTCCCCGCATCCAGAATTCTACTTGTGTTATAAAAATAAGTGTTTCCATATAAAGAGTGAAATCAAATATGAGGATAGTCACTGAGAGAAAAAAAATCCAATATTCTGAACATAATGAGAAATATGCGCACATTAAATTGAAAGGTGAACTACAAAATGCCAGCAACCAATAATAATAAAACCGTCCGCACCAATTAAATTAAACACACTACAGTCCACACTTTATTAAGGCCCCCCTCCCTCCCTCCCTCCCGTTAAGAACAGATTGATAATATTTAGACTTTGGGACGAAGTCTCTGTTACTCACTGGGTCTTGGTTTCTTCTGGAGGTCCCTGAGGTTGGGTTGGACGGCAGTTGCATTTGGGCGGGAAAGGAGCAACACGCGAGCAGTCGGTTGATGCGGGCGGGCGGGTCCAGGGGGGAGGGGGAGGGGGGAGGGGGAGGGGGGTCTCGAGCCGCCCCGCCGGGAGAGTCTGACGGTGAGGAGCGGCGGCACAAGGCAGCCAGGTCATCAACAAGCGGGTGGCAATACGGTGAAACAAGGCCCCAAGGGTAAGCCACGGTTTCATATTGTGATTTTTTTTTTTAACCAATGAATACGGAACAGAAAAAAACACATTGTTATAATCGGAGCGGTTACAGTAGGTCAAGTAAAGGGAATTATGTTTGAGGTAACATGCTTAGACTCCTCTGCATGCAACTGGGGACTGACACGAACCAAGTGGTCACTCTCATTTTAAAGCTACATTTCTCAAAAGTGTTCGGCCAACTATTTTTTTTCATTCCAGCATTCTCCACGTACTGCTGGATTTGAATCGGTTTACCTGTTCCCTGGGGAAAAGTATATAGTCAGCCAGATCCCTTAAGTGGGATTTTTATTTTGATAGAATGGGCATGCCACTGTCACATGAAGGATATATTTGCAAGGCTCCCCTCGTGGGAGGGATCAGAGACAGAGCTATAATGGGCCGGATTTTGCTGGAAAAGTAACGCCGTGTTAACGACGCACGCCGTTATTAATGTGCAAATCAGCCAGCAAATTTCAGGGGATTAAGAGATACGCCGTGAGTTGCGAATATCCAGAACTTCCTGGTCGTTTTACACCGCTCTGTAATTTGCTTCGCACAAACGGCATCCCGCCCTCAACCTCTGTTATTTTTAAGAATCTACTGGATTTGTAGATTAATTGTCCGTTAAACTTGCCACAAAGTTAAGTCTGGTAATTAAACACATATGTACCCTTTTAACAGCGTGATCATTGTTCCCTTCCACCCCCCCCATATCCAACCCCCAACGATCCTGATCTCTCCCCGACTCCCCCATCCAACCCCCAAAGATCCTGATCACCCCAACCCCCAAAGGTTCCGATCTCTTCCCCCGACGTCCCCCATACAAACCCCGAAGGCTCTGATCTCTCCCCGGCTGCTTTCCCAGCCGACAGGCAGCCAGCCTGTCAATCTGGCTGGCTGCTGAGCCCGAAACGCGTAAGTAACATTTTATCCTTCAATTAAGTTGCGATCGCAGATTCCAACCCACCAACTTCACTTCCGGGTCCGATAAACTTCCGCCTCGCTCTCTTCCCGGTTCCAAGTTAAAATCTAGGGGCATGATTTTAACTCGAGTTAAAATCATGGTGGGGCGAGGGGGGGGGATGGGGGCAGTAAACATTTTAAAAGTTTGGAGCGGGAACAAGTCCCAGCTCCAACGCAGCAAAAAATGAGTTATGCTCAGACACATCTGGGTGAGCGCGTGCACTTCGGAAACCCTGAAGACCCGCCAGCAATTAAAACTGGCGGGATGACATTTAAAGGGGCAATTAACATTGTTGAAGTACTTAAATCAATTAAATTTATGGGGATTGAGGCAGGCAAATGATTTTAACTCTGCCTGAATGTGTCTCCTGTGGCCTCTGAAACACACCATGAAACGGAGGTGAGTTGCAGCCGGCAGCCATTTGCACATTTAAACCAGTGATTGACAAATGGTGATTAAAGGTGAGCTTTTGCAGCAGGGCAAGCAGTTCTCTCAGACAAACATTTGGCTGGGAGTTCTTAATCTTCACACACACATTTCTTTGTTCACACTCAGAATTCTTCTGTTTGGACATATCTGCCTGCATTTTGGACCCCCTCAAACTGACATCATCAGGATGGGTGGATGCAATGGATGTATTCAGCACTACATCTGAGGAGGAGGCACAGCACCATCCACACCAAGCACAGCTTGCAGTAATGGACGTTGCAGGTCCATAAAATAGAGGTGCGTCACAAGAACCTGAAGAAGAGCAGAGAGGGGACCAACGGAGTGGCCGACGTTGCAGGAGACACTACCCTCGTGAGATGGTCTACAGGTAGAAGCTGAGCTTCCTAAACCTCTCTGAGGAGCAGTGCCGACAAAGGCTAAAATTGGGAGAGCTGTCCCACAGGCTAGTCAGGCAACAGCCTGACATAGCCATACTCATAGAATCATACCTTACAGCCAACGTCCCAGACTCTTCCATCACCATCACTAGGTATGTCCTGTCCCACCGGCAGGACAGACCCACCAGAGGTGACGGTACAGTGATATACAGTCAGGAGGGAGTGGCCCTGGGAGTCCTCAACATTGACTCCGGACCCCATGAAATCTCATGGCATCAAGTCAAACATGGACAAGGAAACCTCCTGCTGATTACCACCTACCGCCCTCCCTCAGCTAATGAATCAGTCCTCCTCCATGTTGAGCACCACTTAGAGAAAGCACTGAGGGTAGCAAGGGCACAAAATGTACTCTGGGTGGGGGACTTCAATGTCCATCACCAAGAGTGGCTCGGTAGTGCCGCTACTGACCGAGTTGTCCGAGACCTGAAGGACAATAGCTGCCAGACTGGACCTGCGGCAGGTGGTGAGTGAACCAACACGAGGGAAAAACCTACTTGACCTCGTCCTCACCAATCTACCTGTCGCAGATGTATCTGTCCATGACAGTATTGGTAGGAGCGACCACCGCACCGTCCTCGTGGAGACGAAGTCCCGTCTTCGCACTGAGGACACCATCCAACGTGTTGTGTGGCACTATCACCGTGCTAAATGGGATAGATTCAGAACCGATCTAGCAGTTCAAAACTGGGCATCCATGAGGCGCTGTAGGCCATCAGCAGCAGAATTGTATTCCAGCACAATCTGTAACCTCATGGCCCGGCATATTCCTCACTCTACCATTACCAACAAGCCAGGGGATCAACCCTGGTTCAATGAGGAGTGTAGAAGAGCATGCCAGGAGCAGCACCAGGCGTACCTAAAAATGAGGTGCCAACCTGGTGAAGCTACAACTCAGGACTACATGCATGCTAAACAGCGGAAGCAACATGCTATAGACAGAGCTAAGCGATTCCACAACCAACGGATCAGATTCAAAGCTCTGCAGTCCTGCCACATCCAGTCGTGAATGGTGGTGGACAATTAAACAACTAACGGGAGGAGGAGGCTCTGCAAACATCCCCATCCTCAATGATGGTGGAGTCCAGCACGTGAGTGCAAAAGACAAGTCTGAAGCGTTTGCAACCATCTTCAGCCAGAACTGCCGAGTGGATGATCCATCTCAGCCTCCTCCCGATATCCTCACCATCACGGAAGCCAGTCTTCGGCCAATTCGATTCACTCCACGTGATATCAAGAAACGGCTGAGTGCACTGGATACAGCAAAGGCTATCGGCCCCTACAACATCCCAGCTGTAGTGCTGAAGATTTGTGCTCCAGAACTAGCTGCGCCTCTAGCCAAGCTGTTCCAGTACAGCTACAACACTGACATCTACCCGACAATGTGGAAAATTGCCCAGGTATGTACTATCCACAAAAAGCAGGACAAATCCAATCCGGCCAATTACCGCCCCATCAGTCTACTCTCAATCATCAGCAAAGTGATGGAAGGTGTCGTCGACAGTGCTATCAAGCGGCACTTACTCACCAATAACCTGCTCACCGATGCTCAGTTTGGGTTGCGCCAGGACCACTCGGCACCAGACCTCATTACAGCCTTGGTCCAAACATGGACAAAAGAGCTGAATTCCAGAGGTGAGGTGAGAGTGACTGCCCTTGACATCAAGGCAGCATTTGACCGAGTGTGGCACCAAGGAGCCCTAGTAAAATTGAAGTCAATGGGAATCAGGGGGAAAACTCTCCAGTGGCTGGAGTCATACCTAGCACAAAGAAAGATGGTAGTGGTTGTTGGAGGCCAATCATCTCCACCCCAGGACATTGCTGCAGGAGTTCCTCAGGGCAGTGTCCTAGGCCCAACCATCTTCAGCTGCTTTATCAATGACCTTCCCTCCATCATAAGGTCAGAAATGGGGATGTTCGCTGATGACTGCACAGTGTTCAGTTCCATTCGCAACCTCTCAATTAATGAAGCAGTCCGAGCCCGCATGCAGCAAGACCTGGACAACATCCAGGCTTGGGCTCATAAGTGGCAAGTAACATTCGCGCCAGATAAGTGCCAGGCAATGACCATCTCCAACAAGAGAGAGTCTAACCACCTCCACTTGACATTCAACGGCATTACCATCGCCGAATCCCCCACCATCAACATCCTGGGGGTCACCATTGACCAGAAACTTAACTGGACCAGCCATATAAATACTGTGGCTACGAGAGCAGGTCAGAGGCTGGGTATTCTGCGGCGAGTGACTCACCTCCTGACTCCTCAAAGCCTTTCCACCATCTACAAGGCACAAGTCAGGAGTGTGATGGAATACTCTCCACTTGCCTGGATGAGTGCAGCTCCAACAACACTCAAGGTGCTCGACACCATCCAAGATAAAGCAGCCCGCTTGATTGGCACCCCATCCACCACACTAAACATTCACTCCCTTCACCACCGGCGCACTGTGGCTGCAGTGTGTACCTTCCACAGGATGCACTGCAGCAACTCGCCAAGGCTTCTTCGACAGCACCTCCCAAACCCGCGACCTCTACCACCTAGAAGGACAAGAACAGCAGGCACATGGGAACAACACCACCTGCACGTTTCCCTCCAAGTCACACACCATCCCGACTTGGAAATATATCGCCGTTCCTTCATTGTCGCTGGGTCAAAATCCTGGAACTCCCTTCCGAACAGCACTGTGGGAGAACCGTCACCACACGGACTGCAGCGGTTCAAGAAGGCGGCTCACCACCACCTTCTCGAGGGCAATTAGGGATGGGCAATAAATGCTGGCCTCGCCAGCGACGCCCACATCCCGTGAACAAATTTTAAAAAAAATATTCTCTGGAGTTAAGAAGAATGCGAGGTAATCTCATTGAAACATATAAACTTCTTCGAGGGCTTGACAGAGTAGTTGCTTAGAGCTTATTTTCCCTGGCTGGAGAGTCTAGAACTAGGGGTCACACTCTCAACGTAAAGGGTCAGGTGAGGAAAAATTTCTTCACTGAGGATTGTGAATCTTTGGAATTCTCTACTTCAGAGGGCTGTGGATGCTCAGCCATTGAGTATTTCCAAGACTGAGATCGATGGATATTTGGACACTAAAGGAATCGAGGGATATGATGATAGGGCGGGAAAGTGGAGTTGAGGTCAAAGATTAGCCATGATCATACTGAATGGTGGAGCAGGCTCGAGGGGCCGTATGGCCTACTCCTGCTCCTATTTCTTATGTTCTACTAGGGACTTGATGGACAGATCGCAGGAAGACTCAAAAACCAAAAGGAAATTCAGGTAGTAGCATTTTAAAGGCACAGAAGTGGCATAAACAACTCCCACCCAAATTTCCTCACTAAAGAAATTTCCTATGCGGTTTAAGCACTGCTAATTCACTAAAAATGGCAAGGAAATTCACCCCCTTTAAATCTTACTTAACAGTGCAGTATGCTAAGTCCATTTATACAGAATTAGGCTGAACTAACATAATTGACACATACTAATTATATTCGGTATTATTTTGCTTTGTAAGGTATGGCTGGACAAAGCGCACAGCTTTCTCTTTCGCAGATAGTTAAAGAAGTAGCACAACAACAACAGCAACAGGCAGTAGAAGCAGAAAAAAACAAGAGCATTCTTCGTCACTTGCAGGTAAATTGGTTTATATTGCTTTGAGGGCACAAGATTACAAGCTAATTTCTGAGTACCATGCATGCTGTTCTGTGGTCAGGATCTTTACAAAATAAAATTAAGTAGTCAAAAACATATACTGTGGCTACAAACCTGATGTAAGTAACTTGCTTTGCAAAGTAAATATGAAAAGCAGTTGTTTATTACTTATTCCTTACATAGGATTGCAATCAAAAAGCTTGCACTGATGTACAGATTTTTTGATAAATTAGTGAGGACAAGATGTGACTCCTCTCAATTGAATAGCTTGCTGGGTTCCATTGTCTATCCTCACACATAAAGAATTGCCCCTTGGATGTGGAGCTATTGGATGTTAGGCCCCTTGTATATGCAAATAAAGGGCCTAACACCTGTTTGAGGCCGCCTCTCCAAGATTGGTTTGTCCTGAGGCAGCCCTAGGGATCGCCTGAAACAAAGAAGTAAGCAGGTTACCTAAATGTGGAGCTAGGAGGAACAGGATTGCCGCTGCAATTCCCCTTCCCCCACCCTGGCTACTGATCTTTAGCCCCCCAGGATGACCTTTAGCCCACCAGCCAAACCTCTAGCCACCCCCCCCCCCCCCCCACCTCGGTCGGCGATCTATCTCCCTCCTCTCCGGCCTCTGATTTCTCTTCCTTGTCCCCCCCCTCCCCACCTTGGGATACTGATCCCCCTGACTGAGTCCTCACTTACCACCTCGCCGACATGATGTTAACTTGTGGGGGAGTCCAAAACTAGGGGTCATAAATATAAGAAAGTCACTAATAAATCCAATAAGGAACTCAGGAGAAACATCTTTACCCAGAGAATGGTTAGAATGTGTAACTTGCTACCACATGGAGTAGTTGAGGCGAATAGCATAGATGCATTTAAAGGGAAGCAGGATAAGTACATGAGGGAGAAAAGAATAGAAGGATATGCTGATAGGGTTAGATGAAGTAGAGTGGGTGGAGGCTCGTGAGGAGCATAAACACCGGCATAGACCAGCTGGGCTGAATGGCTGTTTCTGTGCTGTAAATTCTATGTAATGAAGTCCAAGGTCTGATATCAGGGGTGCCTCAGATCTCACCATTCAGCTCTGCGCCACCCGCCCGCCAAACGAGCGCCCTAATTTCTCTGTCATTGTTTGTTCCAAATGCTATTCGTTTATCTATTTATTATTAAATGCAGTGTCTGTTGGTTTACACCTGAGCTGCGATCTGATTGAATGTATATTTATCTGCCTACTAAAGGTGAGAAGTTCACACGGCAGCATGTGATACAGTCCCCACCACTTATAGCGGGTGCGTTTGTGTATAATGGCCATCGCATACATGTATGTGCTAAGCATGCCTCTCAGTGGAGTGTAATTTTCAAAAACTTACAGTTCAGTGCAATGTATTGTAGTCATTTTCCCTAAAATACCTTGTTTTAAAACAATGTAATCCCCAAGCTAGAAATTAGGTCAGCTGCACTTATCCAGTTTCAACTTTAATAAAACTTGTGAACAGGGTGACTAGAAAAGAAAACAATTTGCCACAGGAGGTTTGGAGCACCCATAACCTGCAGTGCTGATATCAATCATTGTCTTACTTTCCAATAAAACACTGGCCTCTATCTCTTTCTGCCCAAAATATATGGAGCATTAATGACACTATAACTGACAACTTTGAAATTGACGTTAATGCATATGGTTAATGGTTGTCACTTTTTGGCTGATATAAAAGCGACTGCCCATTTTAAACGTGGACGTTTTAAGTGGTGAAGACTGTACGTTGCAGTAAGCCAGAGTACAATGGCAAGGGTTCTCTATTTGGCCCTTAGGTCTTGCTAGTTTTGCCTAATTGTTGGGCAGGCACCTATCTAACTTATGCGTAAATGTTGATATCATAGAAAGGTTACAGCATGGAAGGAGGCCACTCGGCCTGTCGAGTCCGTGCCGGTTCTCTGCAAGAGCAACCCAGCTAGTCCCACTCCCCTGCGCTATCCCCGTAGCCCTGCAAATTTTTTCCCTTCAAGTACTTATCCATTTCCCTTTTGAAAGCCACGATTGAATCTGCCTCCACCACCCCCTCAGGCAGTACATTCCTGATCATAACCACTCGCTGTGTAAAAAAAGTTTTTTCTTATGTCGCCTTTGGTTCTTTTGCCAGTCACCTTAAATCTATGTCCTCTGGTTCTTGATCGCCAGTGGAAATAGTTTCTCTCTATCTACTCTGTCTAGATCCTTCATGATTTTGAATACCACTATCAAATCTCCTCTCAACCTTCTCTGCACTAAGGAGAATGACCCCAGCTTCTCCAGGCTGTGCACGTAAATAAATTCCCTCATCCCTGGAATCATTCTGGTCAATCTCTTCTGCACCCTCTCTAAAGCTTTCACACCCAGTTCCAGTTGTGGCCGAACTCGTGTTTTATAAAGGTTCGTCATAACCTCCTTGCTCTGTGCCTCCATTTATAAAGCCCAGGGTCCCATATGTTTTCTTAACAGCTTTCTCAACCTGCCCTGCCACCTTCAATGATTTGTGCACATATACCCCCAGATTTCTCTGTTCCTGCACCCTTTTTAGAATTGTACCCTTTAGTTTATACTGCCTCTCCTCATTCTTCCTACCAAAATGTATCACTTCACACTTCTCTGCGTTAAATTTCATCTGCCATGTGTCTGCCTGTTCCACCAGCCTGTCTATGTCCTCTTGAAGTCTATCACGATCCTCCTCACTGTTCACTACACTTCTAAGTTTTGTGTCATCTGCAAATTTTGAAATTGTGCCCTGTACACCCAAGTTCAAGTCATTAATATATATGTGTATATATATATATATATTTTAATCTCAAAAAAAGCAATGGTCCTAGTACTGACCCCTGGGGAACACTACTGTACACCTCCCTCCAGTCTGAAAAACAACCATTCACCACTATTCTGTTTCCTATTGCTTAGCCAAATTTGTATCCATGCTGCCACTGCCCCTTTTATTCCATGGGCTTCAACTTTGATGACAAGCCTCTTATGCGGCACTTAATCAAACGCCTTTTGAAAGTCCATATACACCACATCAACCGCATTGTCCTCATCGACCCTCTCTGTTACCTCATCAAAAAACTCAATCAAGTTGGTTAAACATGATTTGCCTTTAACAAACCCGTGCTGGCTTTCCTTAATTAATCCACACTTGTCCGCGTGACTGTTAATTTTGTCCCGGATTATCGTTTCTAAACGTTTCCCCACTACCAAGGTTAAACTGACTGGCCTGTAGTAGCCGGGTTTACCCTTACACCCTTTTTGAACAAGGGTGTAACATTTGCAGTTCTGCAGTCCTCTGGCACCATCCCCATATCTAAGGATGATTGGTAGATTATGGCCAGTACCTCCACAATTTCCACCCTTACTTCCCTCAGCAACCTAGGATGCATCCCATCCGGACCGGGTGACTTACCTATTTTAAGTTCAACTAGCCTTTCCAGTACCTCCTTTATCAATTTTTAGCCCATCCAGTATCTCAACTATCTCCTCTTTTACTGTGATTTTGGCAACATCTTCCTTGGTAAAGACAGATGCAAAGTACTTATTTAGTACCTCAGCCATGCCCTCTGCCTCCATGTGTAGATCTCCTTTTTGGTCCCTAATCGGTCCCATTCCTCCTCTTACTACCCGTTTACTGTTTACATGCCTATAGAAAACTTTTGGATTCCCTTTTATGTTAGCCGTTATGATTCTATGAAAAAGTCTATTTAAATCTACTCTGTCCCATCCATTCTGAACACCATGAGAAATCTTTTCTCCCAGAGGGTGGTGGGGGTCTGGAACTCACTGCCTGAAAGGGTGGTAGAGGCAGAAACATTCATCGCATTTTAAAAAGAACTTGCATGTACACTTGAAGTGCCATAACCTACAAGGCTACGGACCAAGTGCTGGAAAGCGGGATTAGGCTGGATAGCTTTTTTTCGGCCGGCAGAGTCACAATGGGCCGAATAGCCTCCTTCTATCCAGTAAATTTCTATGATTCCTATCAAATCACCTGACAATCTCCTCTGTTCTAACAAAAACAGCCCAAATTTTTCAAGGCTTTCTTCAAATTTGCATTTTCTCATACCAGACAGCCTCCTATTGAATTTGCACAGCATCCTCTCTTGCCTCAACTTCCTTCCAATAATATGAAGCCCAAAACTGCACACAGTATTCCAACTGTGGTCTTACTAAGGTTTTGTGGATTCACCATTACATCTTAACTATTATATACATCTTTCCATAAAGCTTAGTATTTCATTAGCTTTTTTTATCGCCATATCCATTTGAGCTGCTGTGTTTAATATGAGCTGGATTCATTGCACATACCTAGCCCAGAGCAATTCCAAAGATTAAAAAGTTGGTTCGGGGGGAGGGGGGGGCGGCACGGGTAAGACGTGGGAGCGCTTGGAATGGCGTCTCCACTTCCATGTCTCCTTTTGCCATCATCCCTCTCCTGGGCCAGGGCCACATCACTCCTACCACTCTGCTGGACAACAGTTTAGAGGACATGTGTGATGCCTTATGAGGCCAGTGCTAATGCATCTCTCTGCCTGTCTAAGGCAGTAGAATGTAGTGCGCCCTGAGTCTGCACGGTCGTTGCCAGGGCCTGAATGGACTAATTTGTGAGCCGTGCTTGACGCTCAATGGAGGCTGCCACTCTCTCATCGCAGACATTGCCGCACTTACTGCACCAACAATCCACTAGCGATGGAGTTGGACTCTTCCATCCTCTCTGCTGTTGTGGAGAGTGTGAATGGCATATTTTCCACTCCCTTGCAATGTTGCTCCTGTACCTCTATCATTCTCCTTTTCATGGTTGGCCCCCGAGGTTCAACGTCTGTGCCAAGCTGAGCAGAGCTTGGAGAGGAGTGCAGCCACTGATGCGGACTCTTCAACTCTGCTTCTGCCTCCAGTGCCTGCTCGAGTTCACTTGTGTGTGTTGATTCACCAGGTGACAACCCAACTACCTCTCTAATAGGACCTACCAAGGTGTGAGTATCTGCGCTGGTGGATGGCTTGCTAAGTTGTGACAGTGCGCCCTCAGAGGCAGGGAGCTCCTCCTGAGGAATCGCCCTCGACCACGTCTTCTGTCCGTGAAGCCCCTGGAAGAAAACATACAGCAGTATCAATAATCATCGTAGAAGTAATGTTGCAGTGAGCATAGTGAGGTATGCAACAGGTCAGTCATTGATAACATCAATCCATGTTGTGTGTGATGGATGTTAAAGTTCTGTCATCAGACATTTGCGAGATGCCAGTCTCGACATTCCTGAAAGCCAGGCACTCCACCGTCCGGCTTATCTGCAACACCTCCTTCTCCGCCTCTGTGAGGGCCACAATTTGTGGAGGCCCCCCTCCAGTCCTCGCCCTTTCCCTTGCATTTTGCGCCCTCTTCTCCTACAAGGGGAGAGAGTACAGACATGTAGTGAGTGAGGTTGAAGTGGCCACCCAGTGGATGCATTGTTTTGGGTCAGGATGACAATGAAGCAGATGCATCAGAGGGTGACTATCAGACAGATTGATCACATTGGATCAGGATTGGGGTGAATGGGAGAGGTGGGTGCACAAATTGGGGGGATGAAGAAGTGCACAGAAAGTGAAGGTAACTTGATACTGAGCCTTATCTAAGTGTGAGGAGTGATGTGATGGAGGAGGCTTGGCAGGGCAGTGTGAGGGGACGAGGGGGGGAAATGTTCACCACAGAATGCAGGTCAATCAGTAGCTGTACTCACTTTTCCTGACCTGGTTAGGTCATTAAATCTCTTTCGGCATTGCAGCCACGACTGGTGCACTGTGCTCCTGCTGCTGACCTGGTCTGCCACCTCTAGCCACGCCTTCTTTTGTGACAGAGCCAGGTTTCTTGCTCTGTCCGATGGAAATGCACCTCCGTCCTGTTTCTCATTGCACCCAGCAGTGTCCTCAGGGCAGCGTCAGAAAACCTAGGTACTGGCTTGGCTCTGGAACATTGCATAGTCATTGTAGCCTCCTTTCTCCTTCAAAATACATTGTTGGATTGGCCATTTAAATAGCGGGCTTTAAACACGTCATGTGGGTCTGCAGTCTGCCCGCTGCGCAGCTTGAAGACCCAAAACCCGGAAGTTCAGTTAAGTGGCTTCAATTGAGTCGCGACTGCTCGGGAATCTGCATGATTTTTTTCTCCGGGTTTTCCGCCCGATTATTGACCCCCACCCCCTGCTGAGATCCCACCACCTAGTTTAAATTCAGGCCCTGGACTAATAATCCAGAGAATTTCCAGTTTAATAAAATCTGGAAATAAAAAGCTGCTATCAGTAAAAGTGAACCTGAAGATCGTTGTAAAAACCCAACTGGTTTATTAATGTCCTTTATTGAAATAAACCTGCTGTCCTTCTCTAGTCTGGCCTATATGTGACTCCAGCTCCACACCAACATAGTTCACTCTTATCTGCCCTCTGAAGTGGTCTAGCAAGTCACTCAGTTGTATCAAACCACTACCAGCGGATGAAGAAGGCAGCCCACCACCACCTTCTCAGGGCAACTAGTGATGGGCAATAAATGCCAACTTTGCCAATGACACCCATATCCTGAGAATGGATTGAAAAAAAACATCTGCCATGCGAAGCTTTGTGCCGGGAGCATGAATTTGTGAAATCTACCCTTATGTGCCTGGGGCACCACAGAGTCTACGGACAGTCAAAATTAAATAGTACAGTTGCAGACCAACAAGTGAAGTTTTTATTTCAACAACTTCAATATAGCATTAGAATTACACCCAGGTCGCCAATGGAGAGAATTATAAGGGTTATATATAATTAAGATATTTTTGACATTAAAGTATTGACCATATCAACAATTCCTTGCATTTATATAGCACCGTAAATATCGAAAACATTCCCAACGTGCTTCACAGGGCTGAATGAACAGAAATAAATAGAGGTCGTCACAATCACAGTCCCTTTGTCATAATGTCATCAGTTTTCTTTCTTTGCCAACTTGAACTATTACTTGTAGCTTGTGTAAAAGTTGTCAAAAGACTCGGGTCGATTTTGACTGCCTTTTCTTGGCATTAACGGCCTCACAATGAGTAGCCTTACCGCCCTGTTAACACTAGCGATGCGACCCGCTCCGTTTTGAAAGGGGCCAACCAGCCAATGGCCAAAGCACCTGACTGTTTCAGGTAATAGGCCCCTTTTAACATGGAAATCGGGGTCCTATGACGTAGCAGCAGAGGAAGAGTGGGAGAGGCCACGGTGGCAGGAGAGTAAGGCTAAGAGGAGCTGGGGCAGAGCAACAGGCTGCAAGAACAGAGTAGGTTAAAAGGATGAAAATGGATCGATAGATTAAAAATTAAAGTGAAATATTCTAATTGCTAGCTATCAACAAAACACAGGTGGCAATTAGAACTTTCAGAATTCAACTGGTCTTTTTTTATTTGAAAAAACAAATTAAATGAAGGTCTCTGTCTTTCTCACCATCCCTGTGCCTAACAGTAATTAGAATATTTACACTTTCTAACTGTCAACATAACATGCAAGGCTTTTTGCTTCAAGATTCACCTTTTTTTTAAAAATGAACTCAGACACAACAAGGGTAAAATTCTGGAGGTGAAATTCAACTTCGGGTGCGCAAAATGGTCAGTATTCGATTGGCCGCTCATTATACACTTTGCCTGATTTTTCTTTCCATTGATGTCAATGGAAAGAAAAGCAGGCATGGTGTGTTACAAGTGGTTGATTTGCATTCCTGCTAAAATTGAATTTCACCCCTCTCTCCAAGCTCAAGGCACTTTTTGAAGTTTATAAAACACAAAACAAAAATCACAATATTGTATGTAATCAGTAGAATTTTTTTCACTCGTACTCACACATACAGCTTCTCTGTTTAGATAAAACATAATGAATTTTACTTGAATAACAAATTTGAAATTTGTACTCTAGCTTTTCTTTAAAGAATTTTGAAAAACTTTGAGCAGAAACTACCAAAATAATCCATCAGTACAACTCACTGAACACTACTGATGCATCCTGAGAAATTAGGTACACTGTATGTGGTCAGACTGCACAATCTACATTCAGCTCACAGAGTCGCAGCTCTGGGCAAAAATAATAAACTTGGACACTAAAAATTTCTGTTGCTGAGAAAAAAATGTGGGATCAAAAAATGTCACAAAGCATTTTGAGAGAATTATGGGGAGTCAGTGGATTGCAAGATCACAGCCGCAAGCAGTGGCGGGGGAGGGGGCAGAGAGAAAAACTGCGAGCAGCGGCAGGGGAAAAAGCCAGATCAGGGCCATGAGTTGTATGGAGGTCAGAGAGCTAGACAGGGGCCGAGAGAGGGAGCCAGGGTGGGAGACTGGGGAGTGATGATAAAGATTCGCCAATACTAATTTCTAACTCTGAATGTAAAAACCATTTTGCTCCCTGTCACTACTCGCATCCACAGTTTCACGCTCTGCCACCTCCCCCACCACTGCTTGTGCCTGTGATATTACTATCCGCACCTCCTCTGCTTGCAATCCTAGTCTTGCTGTCCATCTGCTACTTCTTAACCCATTACCGACTCTCATCAGCAGACCCATCCTGGGCCAGTGCTGCTCCACCGCTTCTCTTCCGTAGGCTGTAACTCTGCCCTATCTTACTCTTGTGGCCTTCATTGTCTAAGTCCTCCCTCTGTCCTGGTCCAATTATCCCCCCACCCTTGAACCCCTCTTGATTGAAAGACTGCACTTAGTCTTGAGTCTCTGTATGAAATGCCATGGGAGATTGACTGGTAACATATTAAAATCCTTGAATGACAGAGATAGAAACTGAGAGAGTCACAGATCCAGCAACCAATCAGAAAATACCAAATTCAATCTTAGAAAATCACTAACCAGTGCTACTAGACATAGGAGATGTGAAATTGAAGTCAATGGAAACGAAAATCAAGAGCAGTGTAAAACAGGGTTGCCGTTTCGCGATTTCACCGAAGAACAATTTCACTCCCAGGGTTTTTTCTGAACCAGTGTTGTCAGGTCCATACCTTGCCCCTCCCTCACTGCTGGTAGACACCAGGGCTTCGATATTAAAACAATTACTTGAAGGTAAATCAGTGTCAGAGCAGTGGGAGGCATTCAAGGGGGAAATTCAATGGGTTCAGAGTAAACATGTTCCCACAAAGAAAAAGGGTGGGACTGCCAAATCTAGAGCCTTCTGGATGCCAAGGAGCATACAGGGTAAGATAAGGCAAAAAAGGGAAGCTTATGTCAGACACCAAGAGCGCAATACTGCAGAAAGCCTAGAGGAGTATAGAAAGTGCAGGGGTGAAATTAAAAAGGAAATTAGGAAAGCAACATCAACTGCACTACCTTCATAAATCCTTTCCATTACTTCATCAAAGAACTCAATCAAGTTAGTCAAACATGATTTGCCTTTAACAAATCCATGCTGGCTGTCATTTATTAACCCACATTTTTCCAAGTGACAATTAATTTTGTCTCGGATTATTGTCTCTAAACGTTTCCCTACCACCGACATTAGGCTGACTGGCCTGAAGTTGCTGGGTTTATCCCTCTCCCCTTTTTTGAACTGGGGTGTAACATTTGCAACACTCCAGTCCTCTGGCACTACTCCCATTGCTAAGGAGGTTTGGAAGATTGTGGCGGAGCCTACGCTATCTTCACCCTTTTGTCAGCAACCTAGGATGCATCCCATTCGGACCAGGTGACTTTTCTACTTTGTGCGCTGCCAAACTTTTTAAGTACCTCCTCTTTATCTATTTTTATCCTATCCGATTTCTCTACTACCTCCTTCTTTACTGTGACATTGGCAGCATCCTCTTCTTTAATGAAGAAAGATGCAAAGTACTCATTTAGCACCTCAGCCATACCCTCTGCTTCCACAAGAAGATCTCCTTTTTGGTCCCTAATCAGCCTTTATAAAGCCTTTCTTTTCCTATCTCTGGCACTTCTATGTTATGCAATCCCTGTGACTTCAGCAGAGGGAGTGGCAGGCTGCTTGGTTCCTTGCTCTGTCTTTTGCGGTGCTAGTGGCTGACGACCCCTGGGTGTTGGAGCCCTGAGGGCCCTGCCAATGACTGCTGCACCTACTCCTGTAGGGGTAGACTGGGTCAGTGGGAAAGCAGGCAGCATGTCGGGTACTGGTTGAAGGGGGGGTGGGCAACAAGTGAGATGTGCATATGCTTTGGGAAGAGTACACACTTTATCTCCCTTATCACCATCCTCCCTCCCCTAGGCCAGCAGCACATATCTCCTGCGGGAGAGCAGCTTGGAGGAGATCTGTGATGCCTTGAAAGCTCACGTCTAATCTGTCAACCTGTGGAAGCTGGTAGACATGTTGGCGGTCAGAGTTTCAAGGCCGGCATCTGAGTCTGGAGGGCCTCATTTATGCGCTCTAATACAACTTCCATAGAGGAGGCCAGACTCTCAATGGAAGATTGTATCTTTGAGAGGCCCTGTGTACCTGGCAGGACTGCTAGTACCTTGCCCAGTTGATGCTGAGCCTATAGCATTCTCCCTTTAATTAAAGGCCATCCGAGTTCAGCATCTCTGTTGGAGAGGACGGCATCTTCAGACACGTACTCTCCATAGCTGTCCCTGCCACCTCTGCTCGTGCTCACTTGTGCCGTACGAATCACCAGGTGACATCCCACCTAACTATCTAAAGGGCCCCACCGATGTGCTCATATCTGCACTGGTGCCTTCAACGCATGTGTCCTGTGACGGTACGCCCTCAGCAAAAATGAGTTGCTCTGAGGAGTCCTCGTCATCGCCGGACCTGGGTTCCTGTTCTTCGCCTGATAGTCCTGGAGGAGAGAAGAGACGGATAAGAGAAGCCACACCTTCTTAGTAGTGGAAGCAGGTTTCTTTTTCGCATAGGTGAGAAACAGGACCTTCTTCCTAGCCCTTACTGCACCCAGTAGATCATCCAGAGATGACTCACTGAACCTGGGCGCAGCTTTAGCATCTTTCATCAATGACTTCTCTCCTTCAAACAGCACTGTTGCAATCTCCAAACATCCTCCTCTGTTTCGTCTCTGAACTGGGCCTGTAAATAGTTGTGCGGGTCCGCATCATGCCTGCTCGCGTCCCGGAAGTAAAATGATTCAACAGGCATTCCCGTTGAAATCGGACATTCCTACCCATCCCATGATGTTGCTCATTTGTCAACCCCATCAGTGCCCCCCCCCCCCCGTCCCATTCCCATCTCCATGTTAATATCGGGGTCCAGGAATCCATTAACAAGCCAAACCTCACATTCAACCCTCAGTTGTGGCAAACCTCGGGTTCATCTTCCACAGTTCTGCTAAACCCCAGATTCCATCTCCACAGTGAAGTCAGATCAAACCATTTCCCATGCTTCCAATTTTAACAGCCCCACTGAAGTATTATCTAACTCCAGGACTCATACCCTAGTTCTACCAAACCCCAGAACTATTCTCCAGTGCTACCCCCATTGCTATCATAGTTTAGGACTAGCCCCCAAATGCAGCTAAAGCCCGTTCTCCCTCCCCAGTACCGCTAAATATCAGATATCTACCTCCAATTGGTACAGCTTGCATACCATTTTGCCATGGTGTATTTTCAGCATTAAAAATAGTAAGGGATAAAAATTAAATACATATGGGGCTGAATTTCTTACTCGCCATAACTTTGGCAGAATAGACGCAGGAACCCCCCAAAAAATAGCATAAACTTCCACCAAAGACAAGTGGGAGAACTCCCGCAGAATTCATTGATATAGGTAAAGGAATGTATATAAAATTTAAAGGCAACTCATTTATCCTAACTCTAACCCTAATATGAAACTAAAACCCAAAAGCGCCAGTAAAAGTCCCAGAATACATATATTAAAAATGATATTTGGTTTATTTAGTCAATAAATATGTGGCCCCACTTGGCATAAACATCCCTATTGTTATAAGCAATGACATGAGAGATCCACTAATATAAAAGACAAAATGTGAGAAAAAACTTATCTTGGAAAGAAATCAAGATGGTGTTACAGGTCGTAGACAAAACTGAAAAATTTGCTTTGCACTGTCACCCCATGGCTGGGGCTTGAAACTGCTAGCAGACTTAATGATATTTTGGATTTCTTGAATTGTAGAGCTACCCAGGTTTAGAAACAGCCAAAACATTACCCAAGTCACCTAAATTACGCCCAGTGTAAATTGAAATTCCGTGATGTTTTGCGCTGATTTGGCCGGATTGCGCTGAAAAAAAAGACTCGGCTATTATTTTGCAGTTTAAAAATGGAATCCACATACTTTCCTATAATTCATGTTGGCAATGCAGATGGTTAAAGCCCCACATAGCCTTTGTGCCCCAAGTTAATCAAATTATAGAGTCTTTGAAAGGCCATGAAGAGCTTACATTTCAACTCCCAGACTGGATTATGGTTTCAATTATCATCAGGCATCAAAAGCAATTTAAAATGTAAGAATATGCAGATTGGCTGACAAGTGGAATAAACAAGTAAAATTTATCTGATTCTGAAGATTAGACGATAAACATATAAAAGAAAGGTCATTGGGCCCATCTTAGCCCATCTTTCTAGAACGAGTCTGTAGTCTCCCCTATCATGACATCTATTTGTTGCTTAAATTGCTTTCAAAGAAGGCACGAAAATGTGGTGGGCATCTTAAGTGATCTCTAATTAATTATAAACCATAATTGGGTAATTGTTAATTTTGGCACACTACTCCACATACAGAACATACAAGGGTGCAGGTTTCAAATCTGCTTATGATAACCCACTTTTTGCCAAAGACAAAATTGATAAGAGAAAGCCTGAACCAAACACATGTTAGTAAGTTAAGCATTGCCTGCATTTCTTTCAGCAGCTGACATTTCAGAAATAAAGTCAGCCTGCTCACTTAATTTACAGTTTTCAAGTACAGCACCTTTGAGAGGTGTGATGCTATGATGTTGCGCTTGACACTTGGGTCTTGGAATTCGATTGCACCGTTTTTCAGGTGCTAAATGGGCACGTAACCATCCAATATCGCAGAATGTACGCGCTCATTACGAACCAGAGGTAACCTTTCTGCCATATTGGATCAGGCTTCTTCATAGGCATCCAGAGCACACGCCACAATTATTTAAAGCAATGAATAACTTATGTAAATAAGAGTCCTGCGCTTATCGTAGGACCCTTTTTCGATATTGAGCTGCCCCAGCACCTTACTCGCCAAGTGTTAAACTCATCCAGGAACTCGTGGCGCCAACAGCACTATTTAATGGGATCATGCAGTACGTACAGGTTAGTTGCTGGTTTGCTATTTCAGGCTGCTGGTTAACTTCTGGGTATTTTTTGATCTGCTATCTAACTCTGGAAGATTAATTTTGACTGCAGAGAAGAAGATTTTGCTGGTGTTGCACTGTATTTGGCTGCCTTATAAACAGTTTGACTGCAGGCATGCATGGTCTGGTTGGGTTGTCTTTGGGGGTGGAAGGAGAGGGGGCGCAGCAAGGAAGACAGCAGAAAGCAGAAGCAGCTGCGAAAAGAAGGAGGAGGAGGACAAAGTGCAGGAGCCGATACACATAGCGAGTATTCAGGGAACACTTCTACCTGAACTTTTCGGAACAGCAATGTATGAGACACCTTTGCTTCACAATAGAGGCTGTCACTGAACTATGTCACTTGCTGCAGCCACAACTCGAGCCTCATACAAGGGCATGTACAGCACTGCCTGTGGCTGACAAGGTCATGGTGACCTTTTTGCTATGGGCTCCTTTCAGGCTGCAGTAGGTGATACCAATGACATATCACAGTTCATCCCCATCCTCAATGATGGCGGAGGTGAGTGCAAAAGACAAGGCTGAATCGTTTCTAACCATCTTCAGCCAGAAGTGCCGAGTGGACGATCCATCTCGGCCTCCTCCCGATATCCCCATCATCATAGAAGCCAGTCTTCAGCCAATTCGATTCACTCCATATGATATCAAGGAACGGCTGAGTGCACTGGATACAGCAAAGGCTATGGGCCCCAACAACATCCCGGCTGTAGTGCTGAAGACTTGTGCTCCAGAACTAGTCGCGCCTCTAGCCAAACTGTTCCAGTGCGGCTACAACACTGGCATCTACCCGACAATGTGGAAAATTGCCCAGGTATGTCTTGTCCACAAAAAGCAGGACAAATCCAATCCGGCCAATTACCGCCCCATCAGTCTACTCTCAATCATCAGCAAAGTGATGGAAGGTGTCGTCGACAGTGCTATCAAGCGGCACTTACTCTCCAGTAACCTGCTCACCGATGCTCAGTTTGGTTCCGCCAGGACCACTCGGCTCCACACCTCATTACAGCCTTGGTCCAAACATGGACACAAGAGCTGAATTCCAGAGGTGAGGTGAGAGTGACTGCCCTTGACATCAAGGCAGCATTTGACCGAGTGTGGCACCAAGGAGCCCTGGTAAAATTGAAATCAATGGGAATCAGGGAGAAAACTCTCCAGTGGCTGGTGTCATACCAAGTACAAAGGAAGATGGTAGTGTTGTTGAAGGCCAATCATCTCAGCCCCAGGACATTGCTGCAGGAGTTCCTCAGAGCAATGTCCTTGGCCCAACCATCTTCAGCTGCTTCATCAATGACCTTCCCTCCATCATAAGGTCAGAAATGGGGATGTTCGCTGATGATTGCACAGTGTTCAGTTCCATTCGCAACCACTCAGATAATGAAGCAGTCCATGCCCGCATGCAGCAAGACCTGGACAACATTCAGGCTTGGGCTCATAAGCGGCAAGTAACATTTCGCGCCAGACAAGTGCCAGGCAATGACCATCTCCAACAAGAGAGAGTCTAAACATCTCCCCTTGACATTCAACGGCATTACCATCGCCGCATGCCCAACCGTCAACATCCTGGGGGTCACCATTGACCAGAAACTTAACTGGACCAGCCATATAAATACTGCGGCTAGAAGAGCAGGTCAGAGGCTGGGTATTCTGCGGCGAGTGACTCACCTCCTGACTCCCCAAAGCCTTTCCACCATCTACAAGGCACAAGTCAGGAGTGTGATGGAATACTCTCCACTTGCCTGGATGAGTGCAGCTCCAACAACACTCAAGAAGCTCGACACCATCCAGGACAAAGCAGCCCACTTGATTAGCCACCACCCTAAATATTCACTCCCTTCACCACATGCGCACTGTAGCTGCAGTGTGTACCATCCACAGGATGCACCGCAGCAACTCGCTAAGGCTTCTTCGACAGCACCTCCCAAACCCGCGACCTCTACCACCTAGAAGGACAAGAGCAGCAGGCACATGGGAACAACACCACCTGCACGTTCCCCTCCAAATCACACACCATCCCGACTTGGAAATATATCGCCGTTCCTTTGTTGTCACTGGGTCAAAATCCTAGAACTCCCTTCCCAACAGCACTGTGGGAGAACCTTCACCACATGGACTGCAGCGGTTCAAGAGGCGGCTCACCACCACCTTCTCAAGGGCAATTAGGGATGGGCAATAAATGCTGGCCTTGCCAGCGACGCCCACATCCCATAAACAAATATTAAAAAATTAAGTTGTGTGAGTAAACTATGCTTTAAAAATCAAACATTTCAATGCAACTTTTTTTCTGTGGAGAAATAGTAAAAAATCCCATAACATAAGTGGTGTTCTTCTGCATTTTGTTTTCATTGATTATAGTCATGTCAAAGCCAATGGCTTGTGCCAATTGAAACATATAAATTACTTTAACCACAAAAATGTTCTTTCGGAAAAAGGCAGTTTTTTTACAAGGTAATAAATAGGTTTATTAGACATATTGGACTGTGCCATAATGTAATAAAGCATAATTTGTATTGCTTTGTGATGGATCGTAATGTTTCACCAAGGTCTAACGATTCATTTAACAATGCAAATTCTGCCTTATTTTATTTAAATTAATGCATGTCACCAGTAATAAAAGTTCGCTGGATTGTGACTTCTACTGTTGGTGTAACACATTTAAAATATCAGACTAAATAACATTAATGGGATTTGGCTCTATTAGTGTTTTTCAATTACACCAGTAATGATCTACCTACGTGTTAAATATCTAAATATGTGGTCTTACTGCTAAAAATACTTTTGACCTAAAGTATAGCTTTCTTCTCTGGTAACTGAATGGAATAAATATTGACAGTCCAGATATAAAATGCATGTCATTTTTTTTACAGGCCCAATTGTTTAAAATGGAGAAAGAAAACAAGATTGTTTTGCAAGAATTTAGGACAACAGAGAAACAGATTTACCATTTAGAGAATGAATCAGAAAGTCGGCAACAACATTGTGCTGAGCTGGAGGCCCAGCTCTGGAGCCTTAACACAAACAACTTGCAACTCAAGTTTGCTATACAAGAAGAAGAAGAAAAATATTTTAAGTTGCTGTCTGGATATGATAAATATCGTAAAAAAATGTTGGCTCACAAAGAGCTGACTAGTCAGCTGGAAAGTAGAACTCCAATAATGATGCAACTTGAAGAAAAAGTACTGATGGTCAAAGAGTTAAAAGCAAAGAAAGAAGAACTAGTGACAGATCTTATGAATCCTGAAGGAAATATTATAAAACATGTACAGGTTTGAAACATTTTCCATGATACATGAAAGTATTACGTAACATGTTATGTATTTGGGTCATTTTTAACCACCTTATCTTAGATTATTTTGACTTTCATATCTTAGATTACTCTCATGGTGAGCCCCAACTCCCCATACCTTTGAGAGTGTGTGTTCTTGCTTTGAAATCTAGGTAAGCTTTCAGTAATATGCCCGGGAAATGAACTGCAAATGCTGTCTGGTAATTGCTTTTAGCTACTGGACTTATTTTGTCTCTTTAAGATCTCACTCCAATCTTTGAAAGCAATAGAACAACACATCAGAGTTTGTTTGAAGTTTGAAATATCAAGCAAATTTATTTTACAAAAGATGAACAAGGACATAAGTAACAGTCATATAACCTAGTTATACATTTACAGCAGACATCCTGCCACCTAACTCATTGAATGAACAACTTAATAAAAAGATTGTGGGGATTATTTTAACCCTGCTCGCCTGGCAGAAATTGAATGGGTGGGCAGTTAAAATCATTCTGGTCATTTATCCACCCTGGAGCTGCAGGGAGCTATTTTAACCTGAATAACTGAGCAGGCGACAAGCACACCCGCCCAAAGTCGGCAGTGTCCTTTTTATCATATGCATGTTGGTCCCAATGACATCATCAAGCCCAATTGCAATTTTTACTGGGAGGCCTGAGCGGGAAGTGGCAGTACATTTCCCACGATCCAATCCAGCACAGAAATGAATCAGGGCCAGAAGAGACCTAAAAAGGTAAGTTTCCTTTTTTTTATTTCCTTGTGTGGCCAGAAGGAGCAGGAGTAGTGCTCTTCCAGGCACCAAAAGAAAATCTTATGCCTCCCCAGCCACAATCTTGCCCTGCCTCTCAATCACCGGAACTCTTGCAGGACAGTCCAGCAGCCGATCCCACCACTTACCTGCTATTGCCAGGCAGGCTGCGCGATTTCACTGCTCCTTGTCGACCTCTCACATGGATCGGGTAGGTAGGCAGTCAGCGGCATTTAAATGAGGACCCTGAGTTAAAATACCGAGGCCTCTTTTTTTGCTGCAACGGGTGACTTTTGAACTGACACCAGTGGCCCGATGTTAGCAGGGCTGCGGGTTCTCGGTGGGGGGGCTATCGGGCGTGTGGGTAACGCGCCCAGTGAAATTAGTCAGTTTCCCGCGTGATTGTAGGATCCAATCCACTAATTGGATCCACTTACCTGGTCCTCCGGGTTCCCCACTGCTGATCTGCGCGTCGGGCGGGCTGCGCATGTGCAGTAAGATCTGTCAGCTGGAGGCGCTCTGTTTAAAGGGGCAGTCCTCCACAGACAGATGCTGCAACAAATAGCAAAATTACAGCATGGAGCAGCCCAGGGGGAAGGCTGCTCCCAGTTTAATGATGCCTCACTCCAGGTATCAATACATGGGGTGAGGAGGAGGGGGAGGTCAGAGATCTTCCTCCCGGCGTCGAGTGACTCTGAGCCTCCGTGTGCACTGCTGCTCAGAGAGGTCCAGGAAGCTGAGCCTCGGTCTGTGGACCCTGTGGTGAGGGTAGTGCCCTCTGCGACGCATCTCTCTCTGCGGTAGCCCTCCCTCCTGCTGTACAGGTGGATGTGTCACAGCATTCTGTTGTGGAGCTCCACGTGTCAGAGGTGGACGGCGAGGCTGGTGATGCTGTTCGTCCTCCGAGGAGGTCATGACTGCAGCTACGGCGGCCCCCATCTGCAAGATGTACATCTGAGGGGGTCCGCAAGGTAGGTACAAGTCTCCGCCACCGGGAAGGCCTGGCTCGAGGTGGCAGAGGAGGTCACCAGCGCAACCAACGTATTGCCCACCTGCATACAGTGCAGGAGGCGCTCCAATGACCTCAGTAGGTCAGCCAAAGTGAGTACGCGTAGTCTTTCCCCTACACTCCGTCTGCCACATCACTGCCCCCACCCCACATCTCCTTCAGCACTGTCAACACAACTCTGTCACATCACCCCTCATACCCACTCAAACCTCATCCTCATCTTACCTGCACCTACTCACCTCGCCAGTACTCATCCCGCCACTACCACTCAACCCAATCCTCATACAATCTCATGGCTCTCTCTCATACTCATCCTCTCGTGCATCTCTTTCACGGCCAGCCTCACTCAACCTGCCACTACCTGTGCTGCAGCCACAGGGCATGCATCACATATGTGCAGTAGGCAGTGTAAGGCAAACGTGTCGTGAGCATGAAGGGGATGCACAAGGGTGTCTGAGGGTTTGTCATGGGTGTTACTTCAATTGAATTTCTGACCAACTCACATTACATATTATATTGGCACCACTACTGCCATGTCTTCGTGAATCCTGTCTGGTTTGTGCAATAATGCCCTATCCTGAGGATCACTATGAGGACCCACAACTGATGCCACCCATTGTGTCACTGCAGAGTGGGTGTAGGTGTATTTGCAGGGCTCTTTTGCGCAGACGACTGAGAGACATCGGCGATGTCCCCGGTTGCACCCTGGAAGGATGCGGAGGAGAAGTTGTTGAGGGCAGTGGTGACTTTGACAGCGACAGGTAAGAAGATGGTGCTCGGGCCAGCCAGGAGCAGCTCAGCATGAAAGAGGCTGCAGATGTCCACGACTACATGTCGAGTGACTCTGAGCCTCCGTGTGCACTGCTGCTCAGAGAGGTCCAGGAAGCTGAGCCTCGGTCTGTGGACCCTGTGGCGAGGGTAGTGCCCTCTGCGACGCATCTCTCTCTGCGGTAGCCCTCCCTCCTGCTGTACAGGTGGATGTGTCACAGCACTGTGTTGTGGAGCTCCACGTGTCCGAGATGGACAGCGAGGCTGGTGATGCTGTTCGTCCTCTGAGGAGGTCATGACTGCAGCTACAGCGGCCCCCATCTGCATGACGTACATCTGAGGGTGTCTGCAAGGTAGGTACATGTCTCCGGACCCCGGGGTAAGTGTGCAGGTTGGTGACTTTGACTGTCAGGAGGAGGGTGGTGGAGGCCAAACTTTGTCCCAAGTGACAGAGTGGCCTCCACCACCCTCCCCCCCCCCCCCCCCCCCCAACCTGTCACATGGACCTTTGCAGCTGCCACAGGCTGACAGCTGCAACACATTCATTTGACCTGGGAGTTTTTCCCCCAGTGTGGGAAACAGTCCCAGTTTGCTCTAAAATCCCACATAATCCTTTAATCAGGTCAGTTAATGACCTGAAATACCTACATAAATACCTTCAAGTGGAACCCGTTGGCTTTAATTGCCTGCGGGATTCCCACCAGCGGGGGCTGCACGCGCACGCCGGCGCGTCAGCGGGGAACCCGGAAGTGCGCGGGTTCGGGGCGGGCTCTGGTACCGCGCCGGGATTCTCCGATTTCCGGAGCCCCCCCGCCAGGAACACACCCAATAGCGGGTGCTAAAATAGAGCCCCAAAACTCAATCGCCGAATATCCTGCTAAAATCAAGCCTGTAACTCTAAGAACTAACTAACTCTTTGAAAAAAAACTTTTAAATAGTAGTGTTTCTTTCCCTTCCACTGTGGAAACCTAATTAATTTACACTGTTTCTTAAAAATTCAAACTGATTTCTTGGCCATTTCAAACTGAACAGTTCTTTCAAACTCAATCTTCCTATTCCAATAGAATTATTATTTTAGATCCCAGAAAAGAGTTACCAGGACTTCTTGCATTTTGGATATTTGACCATTCAAATGTGAAAAAAAGTCATGAACCATCTGAATCAATCACACAGTATTGTTTAAATTTGAATTATTCTTCTCTCCAGCCTGTAACCGACAAAACTCACAATATTGTATCAAAATATGTTTACACAAGAATCGGAGCAGCAGTCTTTTTTTTACCGCTTGTGACTATGACTGGATTGAAAACAACAGGCGCTAAATCAAAACTGGACAGAAGTACCTGATTTTTGTCACATATATCTTTTCCAACAAAAAATACATATTATAAAAAAATCAGATGAAGGAGAAAGGCCCACACTGCGCAACCAAGATTGAAAAGATTGGAGAGAAGACAAATAACAAAATTCAAAAGTCTGCTGATTGCTCTTTTGTGACCCTCACCAAAGTGCATATATGGATGTTAGTTGCGAACAGGATTGGATTTAGTTGTGACCCCATAAAGAGTTCAGTAACGTGCATATAATCACCATCTGTCCTCACGCGTGAAGAATGGCTATTTGGGCAAAGCACCAAAGGGCTACTGGCACAAATGGAACCATACACTGGCATGTGTCACCATCTTCAGAAAGGGAGAGAAGAAAATTGGAAAAAGTAAAAGATAAACACTCTACTGTCATTCTGAAAGTCCTCCACACTTAAGGTTTACAGTGCATATTGGAAGAGGTTTGCTGTAGGGTGTCAGAGCCTAGCTCATAAAAAACGTGCCATCTGTTTCAGCCTATCCACCTTCTGGTGATACCAAGATATGAAAACATCACCTTTTCTTGATGTTTTGAGGAGCCTACAAAACCCGGAATTTCCTCAGAGCTGCTCCGAGTCTACCACTGTAACTTCACCAGAAATGCAGCGGAAACCCCATTTATGTGCAAAAACAAGGTTTCCTCTGAAGTTATGATGGCAGAGAGGGTGCAGCTCCGAGGAAATTGCGAGCTGTATGCGTCATTTTTATGCATGCAGCATTGCAAGCCTACAATCTTTCAGTACCATGCCTCCTCCGTGAAGAGTCCCTTCCAACATATGGTTTTCTTCATGTAGATGTCCAGAACAGTATCTCTTCCAGCTATGGCTCTGAGCCATAAGGCACTGGTTCTGGTAGGAGTGGAAGGCAAAAGTGTTTTAGCATTGTTGAAAGTAGTTACTCAGATGGCACTATCAATTCAACTGAATTAAGTTGATCTTATCCCGACCTACATCCATTTTAAGGTGGCAAGGATGAACCGAAAGAGGAATACGGGGCATTAAACCCTCTCGGGCCTTTTGCAGACACAGGAACTTGAATTCCAGCATTCCTGTGTCCACTTCTGATCACACTTCATTTTATGAGTACATAAGAACATAAGAAATAGGAGCAGGAGTAGGCCATCCGGCCCCTTGAGCCTGCTCCACCATTCAACAAGATCACGCCTGATCTTCTACCTCAGTCCCCATATCCCTTGATGCCTTTAATATGTAGAAATCTATCGATCTTTGTTTTGAATGTAGTCAATGACAACCTCCGCAGCCCTCTGGGGTAGAGAATTCCAAAGATTCACCACCCTCTGAATGAAGAAATTTCTCCTCATCTCAGTCCTAAATGGCCTACCCCTTATTCTGAGACTGTGACTCCTGGTTCTAGACTCCCCAGCAAACATCCTCCCTGCATCTACCCTGTTGAGCCCTGTAAGAATTTTGTTTGTTTCCATGAGATCATCTCATTCTTCTAAACTCTAGCAAATACAGCCCTAGTCTACTCAATCTCTCCTCATACGACAATCCCGCCATCCCAGGAATCAGTCTGGTGAACCTTCATTGCACTCCATCTATGGCAAGTATATCCTTTCTTAGGTAAGGAGACCAAAATTGTACACAATACAGTCTCAGGTGCAGTCTCACCAAGGCCCTATATAATTGCAGTAAAGCATCTTTACTCCTGTACTCAAATCCTCTTGTAATAAGGCCAACATACCATTTGCCTGCCTAATTGCTTGCTGCACCTGCATGTTAGCTTTCAATGACTCATGTACAAGGACACCCAGTACCGAGTGTACTTCCTTTGATGAATGCAATGTTTGTATTGCTTCTCAGCTTTGAATCTAGGTCCACTTGTACTCTGGTACGAATGATGAGAATTTAGTTGGCCCCAGTTTCAGGCTACTTATCACTGCCCTTTGGCACTGAGTGATGCAGAATGGAGAAAATTGAGTTAGCAGTCGCTTCAGTGGAATTTCTTTTTTGTGCTAAATTGCCAAAGTTTATATTTAGTACATATGCACAGCAGGCAGAGGAATTAAAGGGAGAGCAGATTGTATCAAATCCAGAATGCTCCTGATATTACACACCCATTACCTGGATATGACTTTAGAGCACTGCGTACAACACCTATAGTTATCCAGGGAGATAGTAACTGAGTTGTAACACCTTGAACCCAAGCTAGAAGAGCAATCCACTTTCAGCAGCGCTCTGTCTTTGGCTTGTAAAGTGGGCTGTATATAGTGACACCACTATCCAGGCCAGAATGGAGATGACTGGTTAATTCCCCATCCATCACGTCTGGAGTAAAGTGACTGGGATTGATTTTACGCACATAATTTGTATTATATAACTATCCTCCACTCACTGGAATTAGCCGGAGAAATAATCCTACTTTTATCGGGAGACATTGTTGCAGTTTCAGTCATGAATTCTGTGTGCTGTAGTTCGTCAAAACTCTTTTTAAATAGACTCTGTATTCTGTTTGCTGTAGTGTGCTGTTTAAACAGACACTGTTTTCTGATTAAATAGACTTTGTTTGCTGTAAAATACACTGTTTGCTGTGAGTTCTGCTGTAAGTCCTGCCCCGCCTTCAACTCATTGGCTGACACAGTGCAACTCATTGGCTGACACAGTGGTGTCAACAGACACTGCTTAAAGTGAGCCGAGACCTGGATTTTTATGCTTCAGGGTCATCGCAAGCAGCCAAAGGGAATTTGATATAACTCGGCCATTTCTCATTACAGCAAAGTTCCTCAATGTCATGAAGCTCTGCTGTGCAACACCTTGCATTTATATAGCACCCTTAATGTAGAAAAACGTCCCAAGATGCTTCACAGAGTCTTAAGGAAAATTGGATGCCGAGCCAAAGAAGGAGAGATTGGAAATTGTGACCAAAAGTTTAGTCAAAGAGGTGGGTTGTAAGGCGGGTCTAGGGAGAGAATTCCAGAGCTTAAGGCCAAAACAGCTTAGGCGTGGGTGAAGGAAGGAGAGGGGTTTCATAAGCGGCTGGAATCAGAGGAAGAGACATTTTGGGGACACTGTTGGTCTAAAGCCGGTTAAAGAGATAGGGAGAAGAAAAAAGCAAGTTGACGCCAAGGGTGCAAACCATCTCACCAGGAGAATTAATACAATCAGAAAAAGTGGAGGGGGAAACATATATTGAAGGGAGGAGGTAATAAACATACAGACAAGTAAAGAAATAGAATGACCTGTTAAGTACTTAAGTAGAAAGCATGAGATGGTTGTCATTTAGCCATCACCTGACTCTGCATTTCCCCCCTTTCCCTTTGTTCTTTTCCTCTTTACATGCTGTTTATCTATCATATCTTCTTTCTTTCTTCAACGTTTTAATGCTTTTGTCCATTACTTAACTGAGATGATGGGCACAATTTTAAAAGGGCGGCGGGATGGCAGCGGGTGGGGGGGGTGAATGGGCGCACAGTAACCCGAATAATAAAACCTTACCGTTCCCCGCACGATCGTGACTTAATTGGTGGCCATTAACCTTGTTTCCAGGTTTGCCGTCTGAAAGCTGCTCAGCGGGTGGACTGCGCAAACGCATGACCTGCTGTCAGCTGGAGTATCTGAATTTAAAGGGCCATTGCTCCAATGGCTTTTGCTGAAGCAAGGAGCAAGGAGATAGAATGGAGCAGAAGAGGGGCAAGACAACTCCGAGATTCAGTGACGTCTCACTTGAGGTGCTGCTGACGGGGTGAGGAGGAGGAGGCAACTATTTTACCCAGCTGACAGAAGGAAGCGCTCTGCCTCTGCCACCAAGAAGGCCTGGCTCAAGGTGGCAGAGGAGGTCACCAGCAGGAGCAACATATCCCGCACTTGGGTCCAGTGCAGGAAGCACTTCAATGACCTAACTAGGTCAGCAAAAGTGAGTACACTTACTGATTCTCCTGCATTCCGTGTTGCACATCATCCCCCCACATCATTCTGCACTGCTAAGACTACTTCACACCCACTTATGGTTCATCCTCAATTTATCTTCACTTCCTGAGCATTTCCTCACCTCCTCATTTGTGACCCCATCACTACCACTCACCCCAATCCTGATCCAATGTGATGTCTATGTCTGATACTCACCCTCTGATGCATCTCTTTCACAGTCAACCTCACCCAAAGCATTGCATTCATCGGTTGGCCACTTCACCCTCACTCATACGTCTGTACTTTCTCCCCTTCTAGGAGAAGAGAGCGCAAAATACACACGAGAGGGCGAGGACTGGAGGGGGGCCACAACAAATAGTGGTCCTCACAGAGGCGGAGGAGGAGGCCCTGGTGATCACCTGCACCTTCGAGTGCCTATCCATCGGGGACGCCGAGACTGGCACATCACAAATGTCTGGTGACACAACTTTAACATTCATCACACACAACATGAATTAATGTTAAGAATGAGTGGCATTTTGAACACCCCGGTATGCTCATCGCAACATGACAAATATGTGATGATGCTTAATATTGCCTTCTGTTCTCTTCCAGGTCCTTCAACGACTGCGGCGACGGGAGAGGATGATTGTTCAGGAGCTCCCGGCCTCTGAGGGCGCACTGTCACATCTTAGTGAGCCATCTACCAGCGCAGATACTCAAACCTCAGTGGGTCCTAGTAGTCAGTTAGTTGGGTTGGCACCTGGTGAGTCACCATACACAAGTGAGCACGAGCAGACACTGGTGGCATGGGCAGCTGTGGAGAGTCTGCGTCGGTGGGAGCACTCCTCTCCAGGCTCTGCTCAGCTGGACGCAAATGCTGAACCCCAGGGGCCATCCTTTAAAAGGAGAATGATCGAGGGACAGCAGCACTTTTGAGATACTGGAACAGGTGCCACACAGACTCTGCACAATAGCAGAGGGGATGGAGGAGTCCAATTCCTACATTAGTGGAATGGTGGCATGTGTACATGCGGGAATGCCTGAGATAGTGGCGCAGGTAAGCGTGGGAATGTCTGAAATAGTGGCGCAGGTAAGTGCAGGAATGTCTGCGATAGTGGTGCAGGTAAGTACAGGAATGTCTGCGATAGAGAGAAGGCTAACTTCCATTGAACTTCAAGCACGGCTCCATAAATGAGTCCATTTGGGCTCTGACAATGGCCGTTTGGACTCCGGGTGAACAACATTCTGCTGCCTTAAACAGGCAGACAGAAACTTTACAACTGGGCTTACAAGGCATCACACATGTCCTCCAAACTGTTCTCCAGCAGGGTGGTAGGAGTGATGTGGGCCTGGCCCAGGAGAGGGATGCTGCCGAAAGGGGACATGGAAGTGGGGACGTCACTTAAAGTGCTCCCACATCTTACCTGTTGTCCCCCTCTCAACCAGTACCCGCAATGCTGCCTCCTCTCCAGGTGGCCGAGTCTGCCCCAGCACAGATGCAGGTGAAGCAGCCTTTGATGGGGCCCTCACGGGCTCCAAAACCCAGAGGGCATAGGCCGAAAGCATCTAAGCAGTCAGGGCATGAACATAAGCAACCTGCCACTACCTCTGCTGCAGCCACAGGGAATGCACCACGTAGAAGTAGTAGGAAGAGAAAGGCTAAGGTTTTGTGATCATGAAGGGTTGCACAAGGGTGTTTGGCAGACTGTCATGTTTTTCATTTATATTTGTTTTTTGTTAAAGTCACATTAAATGTTATCATTCTCACCACTACTGCCACGTCTTGCCCATTCTTGACTGGCTTTTGTGATAGCGCCCTTTCATGTGCTTTAACATGAATGGCAAGACTTGATGCCACCCAGTGGGTGACTTTACAGTGGGTGTATGTGTAGTTGCAGGACTGTTTTGTCGGGGAGGTGGAGTATGGTGTTGGCGCAGCTTTTTCCAGGTGGTGTGAGGACTGGATGATTCTCAATTTGTGATCTCCTTATGAGAAGCGTTCAAATATTAGTGACTCCCTGGCCTCACGACCAGACAGGTGAGCCGCTGCTCTGCCGATGGATTCCTCCTCCTGCTCCTGCTCCTCCTCAATGTTCATGGAAGATGTGGATGCTGGATGAGGGCATGGGGCCTCCTCAACTGGTAACCCTCTCTGTTGTGCAGGACACAACACACTACTATAATTTGACCCACTCTCGATGGTGCATATTGAAGCGCTCCCCCAGATGGATCCAGGCACTGAAATCGCATCTTCAGCAGTCCTGTCGCATGTTCAATTACAGACCTGGTGGCGATGTGGCTGTTGTTGTATCGACGCTGATCCTCGCTGATGGGGTTCCTCAGAGGTGTCATGAGCCAGCCCTTAAGGTTGTTTGGTTTGTGGAAGAGGGCCGGGATGTTGGATTGCCTCAGAATGAAGGAATAATGGCAGCTACCAGGGAATCTGGCGCACACATGAAGAAATCTTTTGTGGTGGTCACAAATGAGCTGTCCATTGATCGAGTGACATCCCTTTCTGTTGGTAAACAGTCCTGGCTCGGATTGCTATATGCGTGCAATTGATTGCACCCTGTACCCGTGGGAAACCCGCTGCCCTCTCCGTCTGGCTGAGATCGTTCATGGTGAAATTAACGTATTGCGACATCCTGCGAAACAAACCGTCGGTGACCTGTCTTAAGCACTTGTGGGCAGACGACTGAGAGGCCCTGGCGTTGTCACCGGTGGCTCCCTGGAATGATCCGGAGGCGAAGAAGTTGAGGGCGGTGGGCACTTTAACTGCAACGGGCAATGAGATGCAGCCAGGAGCAGCTCAGCATGAAGGAGCAGATGTCTGCGTCCACCTAGCGACTCACTCTCAGCCTCCGTAGGCACTGCTCCTCAGAGAGGTCCAGGAAGCTCAGCCTCGGTCTGTAGACCTTCTAACGAGGGTAATGCCTCCTGCGACGTCGGCCCTCTGTTGTTCCCCTCTCTGCTCTTGTGCAGGTGCCTGTGGCGCACCACTGTGTTGCAGAGCTGCAAGTGATGGATGTGCACGTCGTGCCTGGCGAGGATGGTGATGTTCCTCCTCCTTGGATGTACTCGTGAATGTAGCCATCGCGCCTCCCCATCCTGATGGTGTGAGTTTGAGGGGGTCTGAAAAGCTGGTAAATATGTGTAAACAAAACAATTCTGAGTGTGAACCAAGAATTTTCAGTCTAAGCACAAAGATCTCACAGTTTGTCTGAGAGAACTTAGTGCCCTGCTGCAATAACTCACCTTTTATCCCCATCTGTCAAACAGGGATTTAAATGTCCAAATGGCTGCCGGCTGAAACCCAACTACTTTCCCAAGGCGTGCTTCACACAGCACAGGAAACACATTGAGGCAGCGTTGAAATCGCTTGCCATCATTCTTAATTCCATTTATGCACATTTTAAGTACTTGAAATGCTGCTTTAAATATCTTCCTGCCGGCTTTAATTGCCAACGAGATTTACGGGCTTGGGTACGGCGCGGACACCCAGATGTCTCTGGGTCATGCGCGTCTTTCGCCAGGTTGGAGCCAGGTTTCCTTCCCGCTCAAAAAATCCCGATTTTCTTTGCCCCCAGCGCCCCTGCACTTTCATGCCCGATGTGTTACTTTATTCCACACAATTCCTCTCTGGGTTGTTGTGCTTTTTTATACACATATATTTTCCACTGCCCTTTTTCTGATGCTGTTAACACTTCTGTTCTCATATTTTTCAGTTTTCAAGAAGGGTTCACAATCAAAATATAAACTCATCTGTTCTTTCCACAAATACTGCCTGATCTTCTGAGTTTCCAGCATTTTCTGCTTTTGTTTCAGATTTACAGCATCTAGTTTTTAGTTTAGCTTTTTAAATTATTGTTTGTTTAAATGCAGTCATTTAAGACCATAAGAGATAGGAGCAGGAGTAGGCCATTCAGCCTCTCGAGCCTGCTCCGCCATTTAATGAGATCATGGCTGATCTGATTTTTACCTCAACTCCACTTTCCCGCCCTTTCCCCATATCCTTTGACTCTTTTGCTGATCAAAAATTTGTCTTAACTCAGCCTTGAATGTATTCAATGACTCCGCCTCCACAGCTTTTTGGGGTAAAGAATTCCAAAGATTCACGACCCTCTGGGAGAAGAAATTCCTCCTCATTTCTGTCTTAAACGGGCGACCCCTTATTCTGAGATAAATGCCCGCTTGTTTTAGATTCCCCCATAAGGGGTAACATCCTCTCAGCATCTACCCTATCGAGTCCCCTCAGAATCTTGTATGTTTCAATAAGATCTCCTCTCATTCTTCTAAACTCCAATGAGTATAGACCCAACCTGGTCAATCTTTCCTCATAAGACAACCCTTCCATACCCGGAATCAACCTAGTGAACCTTCTCTGAACTGCCTCCAATGCAAGTATGTCCTTCCTTAAATAAGGGCACCAGAACTGTACGCAGTACTCCAGGTGTGGTCTCACCAGCACCCTGTACAGTTGTAGCATGACTTCCCTGCTTTTGTACTCCATCCCCCTAGAAATAAAGGCCAATATTCCGTTTGCCTTCCAGATTACCTGCTGCACCTGTATGTTGACTTTTTGTGTTTCGTGTAGGAGGACACCCAGATCCCTCTGTGCTGCAGCATTTTGTAGTATTTCTCCATTCAAATAATATTTTGCTTTTTTATTTTTCCTCCCAAATTGGATGACTTCACATTTTCCAACATTATATTCCATCTGCCAAATTTTTGCCCATTCGCTTAACCTGTCAATATCCCTTTGCAGACACTTTGTGTCCTCATTGCAACTTGCTTTTCCACCTATCTTTGTATCATCAGCAAATTTGGCCACAAGGAACTCTGTTCCTTCATCCAAGTCATTGATATATATTGTAAACAGTTGAACCCCCAGCACTGACCTCTGCGGCACCCCACTAGTTACAGATTGCCATTTTGAAAATGATCCTTTTATCCCGACTCGTTGTTTTCTGTTAGTTAGCCAGTCCTCTATCCATGCCAGTATATTACCCCCAACACCATGAGCTCTTATCTTGTGCAATAATCTTTTATGTGGCACCTTATCGAATGCTTTTTGGAAATCCAAATATACTGCATCCATTGGTTCCCCTTTATCCACCCTGCCCGTTACTTCCTCACACAACTCTTAATAAATTTGTCAGATACGATTTCCCCTTCATAAAACTATGTTGACTCTCCTTGATTGTATTATGAGTCTCCAAATGTCCTGCTACTACTTCCTTAATAATGGATTCTAGCATTTTCCCAATGACAGATGTTAGGCTAACTGGTCTATAGTTACCTGCTTTCTGTCTCACTCCCTTCTTGAATAGGGGTGTTACGTTTGCAGTTTTCCAATCCGCTGGGACCTTTCCAGAATCTAGTGAATTCTGGAAGATTACAACCAATGCATCCACTATCTCTGCAGCCACTTCCTTTAAGACCCTCAGATGCAAGCCATCAGGTCCAGGGACTTGTCAGCCTTTAGACCCATTAGTTTACCTAGTACTTTTTCTCTAGTGATAGTGATTGTTTTTAGTTCCTCCCTCCCCTTTGCCCCTTGATTATCTACTATTATTGGTATGTTATTAGTGTCTTCTACTGTGAAGACAGATACAAAATATCTGTTCAATTCCTCTGCTATTTCCTTGTTTTCCATTATTATTTCCCCTGTCTCATCCTCTAAGGGACCAATGTTTACTTTAGCTACCCTCTTTTTATATACTTGTAGAAGCTTTTACTGTCAGTTTTTATATCTCTTGCTAGTTTACTCTCATAATTTATTTTCTCCCTCTTTATTATTCTTTTAGTCATCCTTTGCTGGTTTTTAAAGTTTTCCCAATCTTCGGGCTTACCAGTAATCTTTGCCATGTTGTATGCTTTTTCTTTTAATCTGATACCATCCTTGACTTCCTTAGTTAGCCATGGTTGGTTCACCCTTTTTGTGGAGTCTTTCCTCCTCACAGGGATATATTTTTGTTGCGAGTCGTAAAATATCTTTTTGGGAGTATTGGTTGAATAATATCTTTGATAGTTGTCTGGGCAACATGTTACCTACCCGCCATCACAGGTAATTGGCACAAGTATACTCCATGCAATTCCAAAACATCATGGGTAATTGACATCCTGGGGTAGTGGTTTCAATTGACAGCTGTATTTGGGGTGAAGAGATGGGTTGAACCTGTGAGAATTGAGTATCATTTATTCTTTTAATCTCTTTGATGGACAGCGCTATGGTCAGGGCTTCTGATTGTATGTTTATTTGAGCTGCCTGAGCCAGCTAGTCAATCTGTAGCAAATAGAGAGGCTAGGCTAGTTTGGTTCAGTGGTAATGTTTTGCTAGAAGAGAGCAACTGTTTTCAGAGGTCAATTTATGTTGAGTGATAGTTTAGGAGTGTCTATGTTGTTTTTAATTTATCAAGGAAAATAGTACGGTTTGTAAACTACTGTAATTATACTGTTCATTTACCTGTTCTAGATTAAATAAATTGCCTTTGTGTATAGCCTAAGCGTTGGTCTGATAGTGTGGCAGCACATATTACATTCCATTAAGTTGGAGTACGGGGGCAATGGCTTTTTGTTTGTTTTCTGGATTTTGCAATTGTTTATCTAGATATTAGGCAAGTAAAGACCTTCTCTGGTTTATAGGGCATGCAAGCTCCACTTACTGGAGTGATCGGCAATTCTAGACCGAAATTGAATATCTAGTGTAAAATTCAAAAATGTTACAGTAACCATAGATGAACATAAGAAATAGGAGCAGGAGTTGGCCATATGGCCCCTCGAGCCTGCTCCGCCATTCAATCAGATCATGGCTGATCTTCGACCTCAACTCCACTTTCCCACCCGATCCGCATATCCCTTGATTCCCCTAGAGTCCAAAAATCTATCTACCTCAGCCTTGAATATATTCAATGACTCAGCATCCACAGCCCTCTGGGATAGAGAATTCCAAAGATTCACAACCCTCTGCCTGAAGAAATTCCTCCTCATCTCAGTCATCTCACCCTTATCCTGCGACTGAGCCCCCTAGTTCTAGACTGTCTAGCCAGGGGAAGCAATGAAGCCAAATGAACAATGAAGCCATATTTGCTGAAGCCTGAAGGCTGGCAGATGCAGAAGGCCTGTTGTTTCTATGCAAATAACAATGCGAAGGCCTTGCAACGGAATTCGCTGGGAATGTTGCTGCCCCTACTTTGGAGCTGTAAAAACCATACAATATCGACAACAACTTGCATTTACATTGCACCTTTAAAATAGAAATAGTCCCAAAGCATTTCACAGAGGCATAATAAAAAAGGGATGTTGAGCCAAATAATGAGATATAAGAGGAATGATTAAAGCTCTTCATAATTTTGGTTAAGGCATTTTGGGTTCTGTGAGAGGAGCTCAAAGGTTGATTGGAGGGATTCAAATGGAGTTTTGGAAAAGATGGGCACAGATTTGGGTGGCAAAAACATATTCAAGGACTTTGGAGAGGAAAGGGAGGTCGGAGATGGGGCGGTAGAGAGTCAAAGGTGATTTTTTTTAAGGAGGAGTGTGATGATAGCATTTTTGAAAGGGAGGGGTACAATGCCTCAGGAAAGGGAACCGTTTACAATGTCAGTTAGCACAGGAAGGAAAGTTGGTTAGCCATCAGTTCATGGGAATGGGGTTGAGAGGGCAAAGGTGGGTCTCATGGAGCTTGGACAGGATATGGGGAAAGATTGGAGAGAAACTAGAGTGAGATGGGGTTTCAAGGCAGCGTGTAGGCCAGGTTTGGCTTGATGGGCAAGGACAAGGGAAGAAAGCAGCAAACATAGTCGAATAGATAGTCTCTCTCTTGGTGACAAAATAGTCCATTAACTCACCATACTCGTTGGATGTGAGGGTGAAGAAGGCAGGGGAGAGGAGTTTATGGAGACGGTTGGTAGTGGAGAAAATAATCGAAGCGTTATCTTTGTTCTTCAGGATAATCCTAGAATCGTTGGCAGTTTTGGAAGAGTGAGGCCCGATAGAGCTTGAGGTGGTCCAGCCGGATCTAATGATGGATGTCGAAGCCAGTTGTGCACCAGACACGCTCACGTCTGTGCCCCTTGAACTTAAAGGAGGAAAGATAGTGGCCACACCAAAGGGAACAACTGGAATAGGAGACGGTGAAAGTTTTGCTGGGGATAAGAGCATCAAAGATGGAGGCAAGAAAGTGACAGCTACAGAGGTGTTACGACAAATGGATGGCCAAAGGCTAGGCAGACGAGAGTCTGAAAATGCAGTTGTAAGTGTTTTGGGGTAGAGTTTTTTTCAGGAGCAAACTCAGAAAAAAGTGGAGTTGGAAGGGTATAAGGGATGTGGGTGGTGAGGAATACAGGAAGTGATCGGAGATGGCATTGTCAGCGATTGTGACGAGAGGGGTAGGGAAGCTATGGGAAATGACGAAATCAAGGGGTTGACCATAATTATGGATAGGAGCGTTTATATGGAGGAAGATGTATACGGAGGACAGGAGGGCAGCTAATTAAGAGAAGAGAGATCAAGGGGAACTGAAATGGAGATTGAAATCACTGAGGATGAGGGGTTGCTCAATGCAGAGGCTGCGGGAGGAAAGGAAACATTCATACAAAACTCTGGTTCTACAGGATTTTGCCAGCAGGAATGCAGTTGATGCATCTTGTGCAGGGATACCATTCTGCAAACTAGGTAACAGGGGCTTCGACAATGCTTGAGCTTTTATCAACAGGCACCTTTGTGGCTCCTTGCATTCCCTCCCTGAGGCTCTCCACTCTTACCCCAAAGAGTTCAAGTTGCTCTTGCCCACTTTCTATAGTTTGACACCAAAGCATCCATTGCAGCTGTGAATGTAGATATAAAGCTTGCAAATGCAGTAGTTATACCCTCAGAAATTGAGGATGTAGTTTGCACTTTCTCAGCATACATCCAATAACAGCAACATGCATTTATATAGCGTCTTTAACACAGAAAAGCATCCCAGGTTGCTACACAGAAGCATAATCAGACAAAAATTGACAGTGAGCAAAGGAAGCAGATATTAGGAGGGATGACTAAAAGCTTGATCAAAGAGTTGGATTTTAAGGAGGTTCTTAAAACAAGAGAGGGAAGAGATTTAGAGTGGGAATTTCAGAGCATAGGGCCTAGACACTGAAGGCACGGCCATCGTTGGTGGGGCAAAGGGAAAGGGGAATGCACAAGAGACCATAATTGGTAGAATGCAGAGTTCTTGGAGGATCGTAGGGCTGAAGAAGGTTGCAGAGATAGGGAGCGTTGAGGCTATGATGGGATTTAAACACGAGGATAAGAATTTTAAATTTGAGCCTTTGGAGAACTGGAAGCCAATGTACGTCAGTAAGCGCAGAGTTGATTGGTGAGCAGGACTTAGGCTGCAGAGTTTCGGATAGGCTGAAGTTAATGGAGGATGGGAGGCTGGCCAGGAGAGCATTGGAATAGTCAAGTGTGGAAGTAACTACGGCATGAATGAGGGTTTCAGCAGCAGATGGACTGAGGCAGGGCGGAGGCAAGTGATGTCACAGAGGTGCAAGTCAGCTGTCTTTGTGATGGAAAGGATATGGGGTTAGAAGCTCAGTTTGAGGTCAAGTAAGATGCTGAAGTTGTTAACAGTCTGGTTCAAATTGAGTTAGCCACCACCCATTCCTGCCCATGTGCTGAAATTGATTCTTGCCTGGGCCTGTAACAAGCAAAGTGATGGTAAAAACTATATATTATGGCACACGGTCTCTATTTAATTGTATGTCTGCTCCTTAGGGGGAGTATCCTGCAATTCCTCACATAGTTCCATTTTGTCGGTTTTAATTCTCTACAAGCCATACAGGTTATTAAAATAGCTGCCTGTTATAATTTACAGAGTCGTACAACACCAGATTATAGTCCAACAGCTTTATTTTAAATCACAAGCTTTCGGAGCTTACCTCCTTCGTCAGGTGAGTGACGAAGGAGGTAAGCTGACGAAGGAGGTAATCTGGTGTTGTACGACTCTGTACATTTGTCCACCCCAGTCCATCACCGGCATCTCCACATCATGTTATAATTTATACTTCTCCTGATATTTTTTCTTGTTCCCAATACAAAACTTAGCAACCATAGATAAACCTGTCCTTCCTATAAAATGAAGAATGAACTTGTATGCAAAATAATGTGGGATAGAATAATTGACATGCGTCATCGGGTTATTAATTGATGACATAATCTAATCAGGATACACTGACATGGACAGCACTTGTCAAACATCACAAGTAGCCAGCGATATGCTTTTCTGTATGTGTTGTGGATCTTGCTGTCCATTGTTTGAGTAAACTATCTCTATCACAGACTGGCTTCTCAATGACAAGGCTATATTTCAACGAGTTTTACAGATATAATAATCCAAGACCTTTTGATATACCAGTTAGTTATGATTTTCACTTATCCCAAACACGAATAATAAACCCATTTGTAATTTTTGGATTATACATAGGATATCCACTATTTGCCCCATCACTTCAGAAGACTGTTAATGCCAGAAACTTCCATAACAAACAAAATTATTCACTGATTGAAGTTATTGAAGTCCATCCAAATAACACAGCAGCTTTAAACCAGTACATAAAAGAGTTAAAAAGTAATTGGAGTACCTCTCATTGGCTTTCTTTGGAGATCTTTTCTAAAATAAAAGATGGGTAAGCACTTCTCAGAAGGGGAACAGCTATCCAGTGCCTACCAGTTACAGTCTTTCGTGGAATTACTTGAGTGTCTTACCCACAGAGCTGGGTCTTGCTTCTGCATCTGTTGTGGCTAGGTAATGCAGCAGCAAATAATAATTGAAAAGGTAGGGAACGTACAAATCAAAAGTGAGGGAAGTGTCTGGGAAACTACCAATAAGAAATCACAAAGGACATTTGAAGACAACCAGTAATGAATGGCCTGCAAGAGAACTGACCAATAAAAGAAAGAAAGTGAATAATGTCACTAAACATTTTTTGAAAAATTTTCATATACTGTTTTTTTCTCAGTAACTGAATTCTTTAATATCCAAAATAATGTTTGTAAAAAAAGTGCTTAAAAATGCATATTTTACAATAACACCATTAAACTTAGCTTGTTGTAGTTTGGGATTTTTTGACCAATTTTCACAAAAAGGATTTGGAAACAAAAAATTAGTTTTATATTCTTTATAAGTATAGCATATGCAGGCAAGCTAAAAAAAAAAAGGATGATAGACGGTTAAGATGCTAATAAAGGTGTTGTTGCCATATCCTTTGTAAATAAGAAAATCATTAGCTTGTCTTGGCTAATCAAAAAATACCTTACACCCATTGTATTAGAAGGTTTTTGATCCCATTTTTAACTGAACAAAGAACTATAAGATAGAGGCTGAGAGTGCGGATTTTTGAAACATGATGCTACAAAGGCAGTCAGGTTTTTTTAGAGGAAACTGCAAGGGCGTTTGCCAAGATTAAGAGGTCAGAAATGGTGATGGAACAGTTAGAAATCATCTTGTTTAAGTCACACTGAAAAGGGCCTTCCCCATTGCACCCTGGTCACTATCTCATGGCAAATAATGATGATGAGGAGGAGCAGAGAGAATATATGAGAGTCAGGCTACATAAAGGATATATGTGGACCTCTAGGTATTAATGTGTATCAATCTCAAAGATCCTGGACCTCACCAAGCAACAGTACTTCAGAAGACTCTGCTTCCCTAGGGAAGCCCTTCATAAATTATGCCACGTGCTGGAAACCAGCTTCAGACCCACTTCCACCATATCAACTAAAGTGAAAGTGGCAATCAAACTGACAATGGCGCTAAATGTTTATGCCTCACAGTCCTTTCAGGCTACTTCAGAGGATTTGCGCGAAATCAATGCATTCAGTTGGGCACTGCTGTATTTGGCAGATCAAAGATGCATTATTCAGCTGCATTACTCAATTCATCCCCTTCCCCTTGGATTGGTCTTAATGTGCAAGAGCAGTGGGATTCTTCATGGTAGCAGAGTTTTTCAAAGTTCAAAGGCCTATGGATGAGACTTTTGCAGCCAAGTTGGCTCCCTGTGGAAGCCTAGTCCTATATGAACCACAAAAGGTACCACACTATCAACAGGCAGATTGTGTGTGACCACAGACACAGGATAGTGCATGTTAGTGCTCAGTATTATAGCTGCTGATCTAGCTCATTCATACTGGAACAGTCAACGGTGCCAGGATTGTGAAGACCACAGATATGTGTTGGGATGGCTGATAATATGTGAGGATTCCCAGTACTACTAGGGAAGAAAGATATGTTGACTCATTCTGCCACCAGGATAATAATAAAGTACACAGAATGCTGAAGGCTCAGTTCAGGTGCTTGGATAGGTTCGATGGTGCTTGACAATGCAGTCCTGCACATGTCTCCTGGATATTGGTAGCTTACTGCACAATGCTTCACAATTATGAACTCAAAAGAGGGCTATGAAAGGAGGATGACAAACAACAAGCTCAAGCAATGCAAAAGAGGGAAGCAAGTGAGCAAGAGCAGCAGGAGAATAAGGAGGAGGCTGAAGGGCCTGCATCCAAAGATGGTTTTATGCTGAGTGCTAATGATCAAAGATCAGAAATGGTTTCTCTTTTTTTGAGGCTCGTACTCTGAGGAGGCCCAAACATTAGCCTACCTGGGAGAAGAATCTAGATAGCAGGAAACTCAAATTTCTCATTCTTATTTCCACAGAAACAAGAAGGGTGCTGCAGAGCGAGAAAGGGAACCAATACAAGAATCTTCAACATCTGGAATTGCCAACAGAAATTGGTCCATTATATCATGAACCCTATCACTTGCACTCACCAGTGCAGATAGGTTAACATGACAACATTGAGATAAAGTTTTAATAATTAAATATTGAGATTCTTCTGTGTTTCTAAATGAACTAAATTTTCCTTCACTAGGGTGAATACAAATGAGATGCTTCATTTAGAGTTTTCTATAGACAATGAATTTTGTTACTGAAAGGGATTAAAATTATTTTTCTTATTCAAACAGAGAGAAATTACAGAATTAAAGACCAAAATCTCAGAAATAAAGGAAGCTAATAATGAAAAATCAGTTCTTTTGATCAAGGAACAAGAGCGTCATGTTCAACTTAGGAAAGAAATAGAGGTAAGTTGAGGTACAATGAAAGGAACTTTATGTATCTTAAGCAACCAAAGAAAGATGGAATATTAAAATTACTAACTGTGACTACATTATTTTGTAAACTTGATTAAAACAAGCACACAAATTTAACATAAATTGAAACAACACAGCATACTTAATGCATTTGGAACTGGCTCTCTGAATAATTTTTTTAATTTCAAAATATGCTTTATTTCATAAAATTTAAGGATGCACACAGTTCAATGTGAGTGTCACAATTCCAAAGCAATACAATTCAAAAACAATACAATACACATCGTACACAATACAATCCCATAATTACAATTCAAAACACAGTATATATCTTATGATACATGGTGTACAATACAAAGGTGGGATGGCCTTACATGGTGGCCTTTCCCCTAGAGCCTTTGCATAGGCCTCTCCTCGCTTCTGTGCTCCTGGACCGTGCCAGTCAGCAACACTCGGTCGTGGACAGCTCCTTCAGCTGGAAGACCAGCAGATGGCTCTCTCAATAACTGGCACTGGCCCTTAAGCATCTTCTACTAAAATCATTAATGTCTCAGATAAAACATCAGAATGGAACCTTCTCCTATTATATACCCTGACTAGTGGCTGGAAATTAAGCAGCTTGTAGGTGAATTTCTGCGGGGATTCTCCATTCATCCAGTGGAAATTTGGTGGAAGAGGCATAGAAATTCCAGAAAAACAGCATTTATAGCTCCTCCACCCATTACAGTGCACGAGCAGGAGATCCTCCCTCCGCCCCCACCCAACGGAAATTCACCCCCTTGTTTCTTAATCCTTGAAAATTTGTATTACTATTAGAAAGGAATATTAAGAACTACTTAATTAATAATGATAGAGATTATGGGATAAAAATTGGTTATGGCCTCTCGCGCACACCCCACCCAGGAGGCCTGAGGCTCACCTAATATTGGACGTCAGGCCTCGTTTGAATAATTTGGGTGAGCTGCCAGCGCTTGTCGTGCCTACAGAGGCAGCTCATCCATTGCTAGTTTCCAATTTGGGTCATCTGTTTCATTGGCAGCAGCCCTCAGGTAAGTCCTGGGGAGGGCGGGAAGAGAATGAGATGGGGGCCAATCACGGCCAGCAGCAGCCTCCAGGAGTGCTATGGAGCTGGGAGGAGCACACTTGTTCCTTCTGGCTCCACATCAAGATTTTAAAAAAATTTACCTACCTACCTTTTTGGTGACCGCTGCGTACTAGGCTTCATCCACACCAGGAAACCCTGAGCAGGCCTGGCACTTGCTCTGCTCAAGGTAGCCCAATTTCCCAGAGAATCTTAAAACAGGCCTTCGACCCCTCATTAGCATCTCACAAGTTGGCCGTACAGATTTAAGGGGAGAAATTGGACCCCACAGTGCACGCTTTTCGGGTGCAGAACGTGGGCTGTAAATACAAATTTCTCAGTTTTGCCTCCTGCGCCCCCAAGGCACCTGAAATAGGTCTGACCCTATTTTGAGGCAGGCAATTTTCAGGCGTCCTTGATGGCCGCAAAATGAAAATAATCTTGGTTTCTATAAAGGGCGGCTGATCTGCAACGCCAGTTATACAGCCTTGCGGCAAGTTGAAAATCTACCCCGATGTTTGCAACGGGCAACACCTTCATCACTTTCCCCGTGGAAAGGACAGGGCACAAAATAAAAAGAAACAAAAACAGAAAGTGATGAAATGTACAGCTGGTCCATCAGCATTTGTAAAGAGAAAAGATATGTTTCAGATATAACCCTTCATCAAGGCACAGAACTTTTACTGAGTGGCAGAATTTCTAAGAGTATAGGATGTGTTAGATAGCACCAAGTTGCACATCCGGACTCTTCACATCAACTTCAGCACGTCCATTCGATTAATGTTCACATGTCTGATCACTGAAACACCATAACACAAGTCAATGCCAGTTATCCAGGAAAGACCCATAATGCCTTTAATTTGTGGCATTGCATTGTGTCTGCATTATTTGTAGAATCCCATAGACTGGGCAGCTGGATTATCTGATACCGGGGGCCGATTTTTGAACCCTTCTCATACGGGAATAAGACTAGCGCTCCGTCCATTGGTGCCTCAAAATTGCATCAGGGTCGTACACCAGGCAAATTACCCCAATTTGCATATTATAAACTACAGTTGCGGAACTGAATTTACCGCCCTGTTCCTGCTCCCCATCTTCACGATCTGGATTCATCTTTTCCCGCCCAATATCTAGTTATGATGGCATGATCCAGGGATTGTGACACAGAACCCTGACTCCATACATCAATTACTGAAATATAACATATGCTGCCATGTGAATTCTCCTCTCTTTATGGAAGGCAGACTGAATAAGCACTCTCATGAGATGAAACTCAGGCATCAAACCAAAAACTGATTTATTCACATAAAATATATGAACAGTATACAGTTTTCACAGTGAGAATAATATATTTCCCAACACTCATCGATTGATGAAAACAATAAAAATTCAACTTGCTTTCTCTCTAAACTTGGGAGCAGATTTTAACTATTGGACTGCGAGACTCACAGCCCATTTTGACAGCCGGGCCTTATTAGCATGCATGCTGTCAGCTGCACACCCTGAACAGGTGTCCTGATGCAGCTCGCTGGCTCTGGGTCAGTACAATAAAAGGTAAGTCAGGGGGAAGGAGGTTGTGATTTGGGGAGGAGAGCCAGGGGCAGCAATGGCCCACATTATTCTTATGGAGCACTCCTCCTGGCCCAACAAAAATAATTTTAGTGCTTACCGTTTCAGACCTCTTCTACTGTACCATCAGGTTTTACTGAGCTGAGCGTCCACGACGCACACTCCACCCAGTAGCAGTTAAAATGGCCTTGGGGTCCTGTGTACATCATAGATTAATGAGGCTCCTGTTTGAATCAGGCAGGTACCTGGAACACCCAATCGGAAGTGCCAGGGAAAAAGGTGGCCCAGGGACAGTAAGTCAACAACCTTCAATTCAACTCTGCTACCACCCCGTTTCTGCCCAGCAGAAGGAGTTAAAATCTCTCTCATGGTCTCTAAGATAGAATATCACTTAACTTATCTTAACCTTTTGCGGCCTAGTTGACTTAAGCTTTAAAATACAGGCAGCATTTTGCTGCTAGAATCACGCACAACTCTGTGACTGAAGAAGACTGATCTCCCATGTCTCAGAGCACTGTCTCTTGAAGATAACGGGGTAAATTTTAACGTCGAGTCGAGAAGACAACGGGGGTGGGGGTAGGGAGATTTCCGGACGAGAAACCCAGAAGTATGGGCTTCCTGGACATCCTTACTATTTTGACGTAAGGACGCCTTTCAAATTTTTTCAGTAGGTTTCCCTCCTGACAGTCAGCCAGATTGACAGGCTGGCTGTCATCCGGACAGGAGAGCAGCCAGGGACCGGATGTCGGCAGTAAGTCTTAGATCTTAGGTCATCGGGGGGAGTAATCGGGGTCAGGGGGTTCAGTCATCGGGCTCAATCATAGGGGGTCGAACATCGGGGGGTCGGTCATCGGGCTTAGTCGTGGGGGGGTCGGACATCAGTGGAGTCGGTCATCGGGGGGGGGTCGGAGCTCGTGGAGGCTTTGTGAGATCGTGGGGGTTCAAAGATCGTGGGGGTCAGAGATCGGGGGGAGGAGGTTCGGCCGATTGCTTGTGTGGGATTGTGGCAGATAGGCTTGTTGGGCCTGGAGGAAACACTCCTGCTCCTGGCCCACAAGCAGTGCAATAAAGGCACTTACCTGTTGATCCAGGTTTTCTCACCTCCTCTTACATGGTGTGAAGCAAAAGGCCCAGGAATCCTGGCCTCTAGGAGTTAAAAGTAAAAATGGTGTTAAAATGGAGGAAGCCTCCTTAAAAGATTTTACTGACCGACCTGCCTCCTAAGAGTGGGTTGGTCGCCAGCCCCCTGACCTGCCTCTGTTAAAACCAGAAGTGGGCAGGTTGGGGTAGGTCTTTACCTTTTTACAATTTTTACCTTCCCGCACGCCTCCAACCCACCCATTCTTGGGGTTAAAATTTACCCCAATGAGTTAAGATCTGTCTGCCCACTGAGCTGTCAACCACAGAGGACTGGGGTCTACCTTTATAACTGTGGGTAGACAACATACCTTTCATAGTTTAATTAAACCAGAATGGCTATTCATCAATATGGAATGAAAACAATCTCTTGATGACCCCAGGCACTTATTAGTGAATTTGTCCTTTCTACCTAACTGACTCCTGGGACTTTCCCTTTGTTACTAGTTTCAGTAGTTTGCATAAGTAAGCAATGTTGATGCTGACGAGTCTAGAGCTGAACTGCTGTGATGTACCTTATCTTTGAGAAACTTTGGGTGACATAGATTTAAGACCTTACACACTGGGCTGCATACAGTGACACTATTATTCCTAGCCAGAATGGAGATGATTGGGTAATTCCCACGTCAATTGCTGCTGTAAGGAACTGGGATTGATTTTACGCACAAATTTTGTATTACGTAACTATCCTCCACTCTACATTTTGCTGAAGAAATCACCCTGCTTTTGTCGGGAGAAGTTGCTGTAATTTCGGTCATCGTCTCCAACTCTTTGGCTGAAACAGTGGTGTCAATAGACACTCTGGGCTAGAAATTGGGCCATGTAGCACCCGTTGTTTCGGCGCTACACGGCCTCCCGAACATCCAAGATGGCGTCTTGGCTGCGCACGCACGTTTCCAGCGAGACGTGCGCCGGACGCCGTCTTGGAATGGGTATTAGCACATGCACAAATACGCCGGCAGCATGTAAAGTAAGGAGAAAATGGATACAATCAGCGTGTAACGCTGATTTAAAGTGATAGACACCATTTTAGAACTTAACACTCAACTCAACACGCAGTCTTAACCACGACCATCTGAACATGTCTTAGAGTGCCTGAAGGACCCCCCACCAGCACTATTTAAAGGGACCATGCAGGATTTACAGTTTAGTGGCTGGATTATTGCTTCTGGCTGCTGATGCATTTGTAACTGTTTATGGAGGTCTTCTAGACTTGAATACTAGGACACGGGGACAGAGCCTAGCATTTAGAGCCAGGACTTGCAGAAGTGAAGTTAGGAAACACGTCTATGCACAAAGGAGGGAAAAGTTTGGAACGCTTTTCTGCAAACGGCAGCTGATGGTAGTTCAATTGCGAATTCTGAATCTGAGATTGATAGATTTCTGTGAACTAAGGGTATTAAGGGGTATGGGACTAAGGCGGGTATATGGAATTAGGTCACAGGTGCACCATGATCTCATTGAATGGCGGACAGGCTCGAGGGGCTAAATGCCACTGCCACTTGCTGCCCCCTGTTATGCGCCACCTTCTGCAAGAAAGTGGGAGGTGTGTCTGGGTGATGTGCCTGTCATGGTTGAATAACTGCCAGTGTGTGGCCTGTGAGTTGTGGGTGGGCGGCTTGCAACTGTGGTAATATGTAAGGGTGACAGGAAGCATCTGATTGGAAGAGTTGAGTACTGATTGAAAGAGTTTGTTGGTATGTGAGTGGTGGGAGGTATAGCGTGTGGAGCAGTGGATGCAGCTAGTGGTGCAGTTGGTAGGAGATGCCACTTGACAGTTGACCACACTCACCTTGACCACTTGTGTCAAAGCATTGAACTTCTTCTTGCATTACATCCACATTCGTGGTACTGTGCGCCTGGCATTGACTTCGTCCCTCGCTGCCTCCTACTGCCTTTTGGGCATATGTCTGGAGGGCCTCTTGTGCCCCCCGCCTCCCCACCCAGCAGATATAGGATGTCCCTCCATCTGTCCACTTCTTGCACCAAGGCCTCTAGTGCATCAGCAGAGAACCTTGGTGCATGGACTCTCGCAGGCCTGGTACTAACTCAAATCGGCAGATTGGTGAGGTCTGGCACGCAGATTGGAGGATGTGGGATTTAGTAGTGCGCAACCTTTATTCAACGTTTTAACATAACTCATCAGTTTGTAAACATAGGGACGGGACCTGCATCGGTGTTTTACATGTGCGATGCCTAGGGGATTTCTAAGGGACAGGATAAACTGTCACTTAGAAAGGCACGGACTAATCAAAGACAGTCAGCACGGATTTGTTATGGGGAGGTCGTGTCTGATTGACTTGATTGAATTTTTCAAGGAGGATCGATGAAGGTAGCGCAATTGATGTAGTCTACATGGATTTTAGCAAGGCTTTTGACAAGGTCCCACATGGCAGATTGGTCAAAAAAGTAAAGGCCCATGGGATCCAAGGGAATGTGGCAAATTGGATCCAAAATTGGCTCAGTGACAGGAAGCAAAGGGTAATGGTTGACAGGTGTTTTTGCGACTGGAAGGCTGTTTCCAGTGGGGTGCCGCAAGGCTCGGTACTAGGTCCTTTGCTTTTTGTGGCATACATTAGTGAATTAAACGTAGGGGGCATGATTAAGAAATTTGCGGATGACACAAAGATAGGCCGTGTGGTTGAAAGTGAGGAGGAAAGCTGTAGACTGCAGGAAGATATCAATGGACTGGTCAGATGGGCAGAAAAGTGGCAAATGGAGTTCAATCTGGAGATGTGTGAGGTAATGCATTTGGGGAGAGCAAACAAGGCAAGGGAATATACAATAAATGGGAGGATACTGAGAGGTGTAGAGGAAGTGAGGGACCTTGGAGTGCATGTTCACAGATCCCTGAAGGTAGCAGGACAGGTAGATAAGGTGGTTAAAAAGTCATATGGAATGCTTTCCTTTATTAACCGAGGCATAGAACATAAAAGCAGGGATGTTATGCTGGAACTGTATAAAACACTAGTTAGGCCACAGCTTGAGTACTGCGCACAGTTCTGGTCACCGCATTACAGGAAGGATGTAAATGCACTAGAGAGGATGCAGAGGAGATTTACGAGGATGTTGCCAGGGCTGAAGAATTTTAGCTATGATGACAGATTGGATAGGCTGGGGTTGTTTGCCTTGGAATAGAGGAGACTGAGGGGTGATTTGATTGAGGTGTACAAAATTATGAGAGGCCTAGATAGAGTGGATAGGAAGGACCTATTTCCCTTAGCGGAGGGGTCAATAACCAGGGGGCATAGATTTAAAGTGATTGGTAGAAGGATTCGAGCGGAAATGAGGAAAAAAATTTTCACCCAGAGGGTGATAGGGGTCTGGAACTTACTGCCTGAGAGGGTGGTAGAGGCAAAAACCCTCAACTCATTTAAAAAGTACCTGGATGTGCACCTGAAGAGCCGTGACCTGCAGAGCTACTGACCAAATGTGGGAAAATGGGATTAGGCTGGGTGGCTCGTTTATCAGCCTTCTGTGCTGTAAATTTTCACTGATTCTATTCTGTGATTCTGATCTCTGTTCAGACTCCATGCAGACCGCAGACTGTTATTTTTAGCAAATAACAGGTACCAGCTACCTTTAAGAGATTTTAAGAGACATCCTCCTTTAAGAGATTGAGGCTACCCCTGCTGGTGGAAAGTACGCATTTACTTGAATCAACATGCAAGGCCTGGATTTCAACGCTGCTTGAAGGTGAGCACTGAGGCCGGACGAAGTTCTCGCCCTGCCTGCGCAGGGGGCCATTGGGCACTGGTTAATAGCGGATCACGCTTCCCGCACCCAATAATAGGCCTTATCCAATTTCCCCCCCCCCCCCCACTGTGTCTAAGCCTGGGCTTTGCCAACAGGGAATTCAGGAGAAACTTCTTTACCCCAAAGAGTGGTAAAAATGTGGAACGCACTACCACAAGGAGTAGTTGAGGCAAATAGCATGGATGCATTTAAGGGGAAGCTAGATAAGCACATGAAAGAGAAAAGAATAGAAGAGTATCCTGATAGGATTAGATGAAGTAGGGAGGGAGGAGGCTCGTGGAGCTAAATGTCGGTATAGACTAGTTGGGCCGAATAACCTGTGTGCTGTAGTTTCGATGTAACTCGATATAACCTGTGCCTAAGCTCTCTGGTCTTGGGTAAATGAGATGTGTTCTTTTGGGGAGAGAGACCCTACCGGTGATACAGATTTCTCAGTAGCTTGATTTGGAGATTCTTAACAATTTGGGTTTCTGCATGTGAATGATACCCAGCTGACTAAAATCAAAACCCTAGTAAATTGTCTCACATACTCTGTTACCAGCAGCATGGACCCAAGCTCAGCAAGGGGAAGGTGAACAGACAGTTTAGATTGAACTATTTCACACGGAAAGTGGTGAATGTGAGGTACAGATTAGACTCTAGAGGAATCAAGGGATATGGGGATCGGGCAGGAAAGTGGAGTTGAAGTCGAAGATCAGCCATGATGTTATTGAACGACGGAGCAGGCTCGAGGGGCCGTATGGCCTACTCCTGCTCCTATTTCTTATGTTCTTATTGCTTAATTAGACAGTGGAGGATGATGGTATCAGCTACTGGGGAGGGAGTTGGCTAGTTTCTTGACAAAATATGTAAGATGTCCAAATAGCAAAGACAAGATTGTTGCAGTAGCTCAGTCATTCCACTGCTATCCTGGTGGGTTGCTGTACTGGTCTCCACTGAAAAGTCACCAATCAGTGCTTGATACACCAATCTTCCCTTCGGCAGTGGCTATTGAGCTGATAGTTGATCATGTGCACCCTCCTCCTTTTCAACTTTCTGTTGCTGCAGTTGCTTCTTATTGCCTTCCAGCAAAATGTCTCCATTGAGACCCATAACACATACATCAAAGCACAATTATTTTGCCAAATCTTCCTGGGTTTACTGCAAGACCACTGTCCCCATACAAGTCCAAACATCAAAAATGCTGCTTTAATACCCAAAAGTCTGCTTGCTGACTTTATTCTCACATGAACCTTGTATCTGTGGAGAGAGAAACAGAGTTAATGTTTCAGGTCGATGACCTTTCATCAGAAGTAGAAGAAGTAAATATTTAACAGTTTTTATGCAAGTACAAAGCCAGGGAAAGAGGTGGTGGGGAGGAAAGACTAAAAGGCCTGTGATAGGGTGGAGTGCAGGAGTGATTAATGACAAAAGGGATGATGGTTTAAGGTAAAGGGGGTGGTAATGGGACAAGTAAAGAAACAAAAAATGGGTCTAGAGGAGCTGTAAATGGCAACAGCAGAACCATTACCAGCACCCGCTGTCCAAAAAAATGGGAGCAGTGGTTATGATCTGAAGTTATTGAAATCAGCATTGAGTCCGGAAAGTTGATACGTGCCTAATCGAAAGATGAGGTGCTGTTCCATGAGCTTCCGTTGAGCTTCATTGGAACAGTGTAGGAGGCTGAGGACAGAGAGGTCAGAATGGGAGTGGGACGGAGAATTAAAATGGCGAGTAACCGGAAGCTCAGGGTCACTCTTACAAACTGAGCGGAGGAGTCCAGCAAAGTGATCACCCAATCTGCGTTTGGTCTCCCCAGTGTACTGGAGACTGCACAGTGAGCAGCGAATACAGTATACTAACTTGAAAGAAGTACAAGTAAATCGCTGTTTCACCTGGAAGGAGTGTTTGGGGCTCTGGACAGTGGAAAGGGAGGAGGTGAAAGGGCAGGTATTATATCTCCTGCGCTTGCAAAGGAAAGTGTCGTGGGAAGGAGAGCGGGCGTTAGGGGTGATGGAAGAGTGGACCAGGGTGTTGTGGAGGGAACGGTCCCTTCAGAATGCTGAGAAGGGAGGAGAGAGGAAGATGTGTTTGCTGGTAGCATGGCGCTAGAGGTGGCGGAGATAGTGAAGAATGATCCGTTGACTGGAGTCTGGTGGTATGAAAGGTGAGAACAAGGGGAGCCCTATCATGGTTCTGGGAGGGAGGGGAAGGGGTGAGGGCAGAAGTGCGGGAAATGGGACGGACACGGTTGAGGGCCCTGTCAACTACAGTGGAGGAGAATCCTCGGTTGAGGAAAAAGGAAGATATATCAGAAGCACTGGTGTGGAAGGTGGCATCGTTGGAACAGATGGAGATGGAGAAACTGGGAGAATGGAATAGAGTTCTTACAGGATTGAAGGATTTCAATAACTTCAGATCATAACCACTGCTCCCATTTTTTCAGACAGCAGGTGCTGGTAATGGTTCTGCTGTTGTCATTTACAGTTCATCTAGATCCGTTTTTTGTTTCTTTACTTGTCCCATTACCATCCCTTTGCCTTTCAACATCATCCCTTTGGTCATTCAATCACTCCTGCCCTCCACCCTATCACAGACCTTCCCTTTTGATCTTTCTTCCACCATCCGCTCACCCCTTCCCCTGCCTGTGTACTTGCTCAAAAACTGTTATTTTACTTCTGACGAAAGGTTATCGACCTGAAACATTAATTCTCTTTCTCGCTCTACTGATGCTGCCTGACCTGCTGAGTATTTCTAGCATTTTCTATTTTTAGTTCAGATTTACAGTACAGCATCCACAGTATTTTGCTTTTATCTTGTATCTGTTCTTGATTGGGTTCTGAGGATTGTGCAACGGTGTGAGAACCCGGATCTCCCTGGAGCCATCTCTCCAACCTTTGTTCTCCTGATTATTTGAGGTTGAATGTTAACTTCCCCGAAATCTTGTATTCATGTGCATAATCCTCCTATGGATGTCACATGCCTTCTGAGCATTCATAGACAAGTATCCTAATTTGCTCATGTATGCCATTGCATAGTTCATCAACACAGTCTACATAGATGCAATAACATAAGAAAAGGAGTAGGCCATTCAGCCCCTCGAGCCTGTTCCGCCATTCAGTGAGATCATGGCTGATCTGTATCCTAAGTCCATCCGTCCGGCTTGGCTCCATATCCCTTAATAACCTTGGCTAGCGAACATCTAACTATCTCAGATTTAAAATTATTCATTGAGCTAGCATCTACTCCTTTTTGTGGGGAGAGTTCAACATTTCTACCACCCTTTGCTTGAAGAACTGTTTCCTAACTTCTCTCCTGATTGGCCTAGCTCTGATTTTGAGGTATGTCCCCATGTCCTAGACTCCCCGACCAGCAGAAAAAGTTTCAAACCACCCCTTAACCTTCTATATTCCAGGGAATACTAGCCTAATTTATGTAATCTCACCTCATAATTTAACCCTTGGAGCCCTGTTAACATTCTGGTGAATCTGCGCTGCACTCCTTCCAAAGCCAATATATCCTTTCTAAGGTGCGGAGCCCAGAACTATCCATACACAGTACTCCAGATGTGGTATAATGAGGACTTGTATAGCTGTAGCAAAACTTCCTCCCTTTTATATTATAACCCACTAGTTATAAAGGCTAACATTCCATTAGCCTTTTTGATTATTTTTTATACATGTACATTTTAGTGATCTGTGCACATGAATAACACCTTGTACCTTGGGAAATCAGTTGTTTCAACTGAATGAGAGTTCAGAGGGAAACAAGCCTTGCACGAAGGTGAATGAAATTTTGAGCAAGAAAGCATGAAACAGCTGAATTTGTACTGCTAAGATGAGAACTTTGTTCATCATTTAACAGAGACCCTTCAGAAGCTGGCTTACAAAGGGATCCATTACACACTTTCTCTTTTTATTTTTGTATGCATGTTATTGTGCTGCATATTATTATTCATGGATATGTAAAGATACTGGTTGCTTTAGTCTCTAATCACCTGGTCTGTGTGATAATATCACTCATTTTGAAAAGAATTTGGTGGACTAACACGAGACCACATTAAATCCAGTAAGCAGATTACTGCAAGTGTAACAATTATTAGCTTCTCGAGTACTTAGTTCTCTGAGGACAGAATATAGATAAGCTAAATGTTCCAGACTAAGGCGACTGCTTGCAGGGACTGTTAGAACATTGACAGAGAAGATGGTACTAAAAATCGTGAAAATACAACAATCTGTCTGAGTGAGATTGTCAGTCTCGTTCTTAATTATGGAAAATGTTGTGCCTTGGATCTGCGTTGAATAAAATCTGGAGCCCCGATTTTAACTCGGGGCGGGAATTGGGTGCAGGGCCAAAGCGAGGGGCAATTCAACTGTCCCCCATCCCCCAGAACGTGAGGCTCAGGAGATTTTAACTCCCAGGCCTTATTTAAATTTCCCAACACAGATTCCCGCCCAAAGCCGCTGGGGATGACGTGGAGGCCGGCAGGCGGGAGTGGAAAATTTAGCAGCTACAGGCTGCTGTCGAGGACCAAAGGAAACGATCCCCAGCAAGGTAAGTGAGCAATGTGGGGGGGGTCTGAGCCCATTGCGGCAGGAGAATTGAGAGAGAGAAACCCAGGGCAGAGAAGACCTAAAGTTTCGTTGTTGGACCAGGAAGAGCACTCAAAAATGTAATACTTACCTGGGCCTCTTCTGACCCGATGCTGTTTGCGGCCAGCTTTTCCTCACTGCCTGGCGATTCGCAATCACCAAGTTAAATTGGCGCTGCGGTCCGAATTACGTTATCGGACCCTGACATTTCAATATTTGTGAAATGCCTGTGGAGTTAAAATCTTGGTCTCTATTTTAACCTCATGCCTGCACTGTTCCCACTGGGTGGTCAGGGTTAAAATCGATCATTGGGTTTCAGCTGTCCATGTATTTCATGTCGGACTCTTACAGTCAGCAGGTGGTGCAAATTTTCATTCCGTCAATCTGGAATTCAAACATGGGCCCTATAGGTGAAAGGATTAAGTGATAACTTACCCAATTCCCCATATTATAGGAAATTAAACTACAGTGTATGAAATATGATTACAGCTTGATGATGTACTAACATTGTTACTGTTGTATGATGTTACCTCTGGAGACTACATTATCCAGTTTAAAGTAAAAAATTTCACAGTTCGAAAGACACAAATGTAATCCCGTGGCCCCAATTTTTGTGCCTGTCACACTCCATAAACAGGCGCACACAGGCTGTAATGAATCAGGAAGAATTCAGCTAGACATAAGTAGGTTTGGATTCAGAAAGTGGTGTCTCTTCTTTTAATTCCATAAGTAGACAAATGGAATTTTTGGTTTGGTACTATTTAAATCATCTCATTATGCTGTCAATTAACTTAAGAATTAGGTTGCAATAATTTATTAGAGCAATATACAGCATTGCACATCCATGCCTCAAAGTATAGCTGTAGAATAATTTGGGTCGGTTAGGTGATGCATTGAATTAAGACACTGCGGGGGTTAAATTGGATAAGGCCAATTTATTGGGTGCAGGTACCACGGTCAGCTAATAACCCGCGCCCAATGGCCCCTGCACAGCCAGCATGTGAACTTCGTGCTGCCTGCTAATTAGCATGATAGCTCCGAAATGGGGCGTGCTCAGCGCACTTCATCGGCAACCTGCACCTCTTAAAGGTGCAGATGCACATTTTAAATGGTACATGCACAGTCCATTGGGAGGAGGGAAAGATGGCTGGAAGGATGGCGGGACCAGCGCAAGAGTGGGCCCCACACTTCTCCAACGATGCACTGGAGGCCCTGGTAGAGGGGGTAGATGAAAGGAGGGCCAACATGTACCCACAGGGTGGCAGGAGACCCTCCAGACTCCTGTTCCACAGGCAATGGGAGGCTATGGCCCAGAAAGTATATGCTAGGAGCATGGCACCACGCACGTGGGTGCAGTGCCGAAAGAAGTTCAACGATTTGACACGAAGGGTCAAGGTGAGTGAATGCAAGTGACAAGTGGCACATCGAACCAACTACACCACTGCTCCACGCACGATACTCCCCGTCATCTACCCACCAACAAACACTGCCCATCCATATGCAATGCTGCACTCGGCATGCTGCATCTCACCCACACATAGTACCACACTTGCAGGCCACACAACCACCACTCACAGGTCACACACACTGGCAGCTATTCAACCATGACAGGCATATCACCCAGACACCTTACAGGATACTCACTGACACACTGCCCTCTGTCTTGCAGCAGAAGGTGACGCATAACAGCAGGAGAGACCTGAGGGAGGACAGGCACGCCTACACGTCCTCACGCCCCCATTCCCCCCCCCCCCCCCCCCAGCCCGGAGGAGAATGTGCTTCGGAGCCTTCGATGGCCGAGCCATCGCTGCACCCGTGACCACATGCCATGCTGGAGGTCCCGATGAAGGGGGTCTCTGCGTATCTAATGCTTCCATTGCAGCACAAACCGATGTGATCAGAGGTCTGCAAGTTACAGTTGCAGCTCAGAGTGCTGCAATGTAAGCTATCGTGGCTCTGGGGACCACTGGAACAGGGCTTCCAGAGCGTCACAACACTCCAGCAATGCGTTCTCCAGTCGATCACCAGGATTACTGAGGCACTGCCCCGGGAGAGTGGGAGTGACGCCATGGCAGTCAGACCTGCTGTCCTCTCAGGACGACAGCATTCATGCTCCCATCCCTGCCACTCCGCCAGTGCCCTTGTTGTTGCCTATCGGCCAGCCAGGCCAGACTGCTGCAGCCCATGCTGAGATGGTGCAGTCTGAAGCTGGGCGCTCCCGACCCAGAGCTGCTCGTGGTCGTCCTCCAAGGCCATCTGCATGTTCCTCCATTGAAGGCCAGCAGCCTTCCACCACCCATGCTTCAGCCACTGGGGATGCAAATCGTAGGAGCACTAGGATAGGTAAAGGCACATGAATAAAAGGCACTAAGAGAATGCACAAGGGCGAATAGTTCTGTTATGCTTCCATAATTTTATTTGTTTATTGATAAATGTGACTTTGAATTTGCATTTGATGGTGGCTTTTATTTGTGCAATGAGCTGAGGGGGAAACCAATGTGTAATCAGATGGAGGGCAATTTGATGGTCATGTGGAAGCGGTCAGGTGGGGAGTGTAGGACTGTTGGTGAGTTGGGGGATGTAGTTGAAATTATTGATAGCGGGCACGGATCAGGCGAGAATGCAGAGTCCTTGCAGACAAGACGTGTTCCCTGTTGCACCTTGTGTCTTCCTCCACTTCCTTTTCCATCTCCTCCTCCTCCTCCACAACTGGCTCAGGGTCTTGTCCGATTATTGGTGGCAAGGGCTGGTCCCTCATGATGGTGAGGTTGTGCAGCATGCAGCATACCACCACAAATCTTCCCACCTGCTCAGCAGAGTACTGCAGGGCTCCTCCAGAACGGTCCAGGCAACGAAAGCGTTGTTTCAGGAGGCTTATGGTGTGCTCCACGACATTGTGTGTGGCAGCATGGCTCTCATTGTAGGCCTGCTCTGCACATGTGCGTGGGTTCCTGACTGGAGTCATGAGCCACTGCGTGAGGAAATAGCCCTTGTCGCCCTGTAGCCAGCCTTTGACTTGCCGAGTTGGGTGAAAGATAGCTGGCACGTTGGACTGCTGCTTAACGAAGGCATCATGACTGCTCCCAGGGAAGCGGGCATCGACCTCCATGATTCGATGCGTGTGGTCGCACACCTGCTGCACGTTCAGGGAGTGGAAGCCCTTTCGGTTGATGAAGTTGGCCGAGTTGATATGCGGGGCACACAGTGCAATGTGCGTGCAGTCAATGGCACCCTGCACCATGGGGAAGCCAGCAATGCGAGCGAACCCCATGCTCGCTCGTTCTCTGTCAAGAGGGAAGGTGATGAACCTGTTCCTCATCTTGTACAGTGCGTCTGTGACCTCTCTAATGCAGCAGTGCACTGCATACTGCGAGATGTTGCACATGTCACCAGCAGAGGCCTGAAATGATCCTGAGCCATAGAAGTTCAGCGCCACTTCTCTGAGGCTTAGTTCTGGCCACAGCAGTTGACAGATCTCTGTCACGCCCTCCTTGGTGAACCTCAGCTGTCGGATGCAATGCTCCTCGCTCATGTTGAGATACGAGAATTGGTCCCGGAAGGCCCTCATTGGATAGGGCCTCAGTGCCCTGCACCTCCTCCTCCTTTCGCTCCTCGTAGCTTAACTTGCTGTGCGTGGCCTCTCTGTGTGATCCCTGTCGTGCTCAATGCCCAGCGGGAGCCCTAGCAGACCACCCATGGTTGCCAAGAATGTTGTTCAAACACAGTTGTAACTTTTCGAACCATAAGGCAGTACCTGCCACACCACTCTCAAATGTACTCTAGCTACTCTCAGTAAGTATAGGGAGCTTCAAAAAACACTTCCTATTCCACCAGAAGCAATAATCCAGCAACTAACCTGCAACACCTGCATGGTCCCTTTAAATAGCACTGGTGGGGGTCCTCCAGGCCGCCTAAGAGATGTTCAGGTGGTTAAGATTGTGCATTGAGTTGAGCGTTAAGTTCCAAAATGGTGTCTGTCACTTTAAATCAACATTACACACTGATTGTATGCCTTTTCTCCTTACTTTACACGCTGCCAGCGTTCCGTATTTGCGCACGCGCTAGTACCTATATCAAGATGGCGTCCAGCACATGTCACACTGGAAACGTGCGTGTGGAGCCAAAACGCCATCTTGGTACTTCGAGAGGCTGCGTAGCACCGAAACAACAGGCGCTACACGGCCCAATTTCTAGCCCCGTGCTTTCACCTCTGAGATGTGAGTTTTTTAATAAAAGTCACTCAATGGTTCAGTTGGTAAATTCGCCACATGGTGTATTACTGAAGTGAGTTAACTAATCTTGGCCAGCTGGCAATAGAACACTGCAAATGACCTCAGTGTCATTGCTAACCAGTACATGTTTTCTCCTAAAGAGCAGAAAAGTTGGACCACGATTCCTGCTTCCCCAAGCAGGAATTGTGGTCCAACTTTTCACTGTCCAGTGACCCCTGTTAGAAGTGTGCTGTATATCCCCACAATCAAACAGCCACCTAGAATCACTTTCCAAGCCCACGCATGAAGAATGGCCTTATGGCAAAGTACTGAAAAATTGGCAGCACCCGTGGTACTAAATTTCCACATGAGTCAGTGCTTTTAATATCATAGAATGGTTACAGCACGGAAGGAGGCCATTCGTCCTGTCGAGACCGTGCTGGCTCTCTGCAAGAGCAATCCAGCTAGTCCCTCTCTCCCGCCCTATCCCCATAGCCCTGCAAATTTTTTCCCTTCAAGTACTCATCCAATTTCCTTTTTGAAAGCCACGATTGAATCTGCCTCCACCACCCACTCAGGCAGTGCATTCCAGATCACAATCACTCGCTGTGTAAAAAAGTTTTTTCTCATGTCGCCTTTGATTCTTTTGCCAATCACCCTAAATCTATGTCCTCTGGTTCTTGACCCCTCCGCCAATAAGAACAGTTTCTCTCTATCTACTCTGTCCAGACCCTTCATGATTTTGAATACCTCTATCAAATCTCCTCTCAATCTTATCTGCTCTAAGGAGAACAACCCCAGCTTCTCCAGTCTATACACATAACTGAAGTCCCTATCCCTGAAATCATTCTTGTGAATCTCTTCTGCACCCTGTCTAAGGCCTTCACATCCTTCCTAAAGTGCGGTGCCCAGAACTGATCACTATACTCCAGTTGTGGCTGAACCATTGTTTTATAAAGGTTCATCATAACCCCCATGCTTTTGTACTCTATGCCTCTATTTATAAAGTCCAGGATCCGGTATGCTTTCTTAACTGCTTTCTCAACCAACCCTACCACCTTCAATGATTTGTGCACATATACCCCCAGGTCTCTCTGTTTCTGCACCCCTTTTAGAATTGTACCCTTTAGTTTATATTGCCTCTCCTCGTTCTTCCACCGAAATGTAACACTTCACATTTTTCTGCGTTGAATTTCATCTGCCTTATGTCTGCCCATTCCACCAGCCTGTCTATGTCCTCTTGAAGTCAATCGCTATCCTCCTCACTGTTCACTACCCTACCAAGTTTTGTGTCATCTGCAAATTTTGAAATTGTGCCCTGTACACGCAAGTCCAAGTCGTTAATATATATAAAAAAAAACAATGGTCCAAGTACCAACCCCTGGGGAACACCACTGTATACCTCCCTCCAGTCTGAAAAATAACCGTTCACCACTACTCTCTGTTTCCTATTACTTAGCCAATTTCATATCCATGCTGCCACTGCCCTCTTTATTCCATGGGCTTGAATTTTGATGACAAGTTTATTATGTGGCACTTTATCAAATGCCTTTTGAAAGTCCATATACACCACATCAACCGCATTGCCCTCATTGACCCTCTCTGTTACCTCATCAAAAAACTCAATCAAGTTAGTTAAACACGATTTGCCTTTAACAAATCCATGCTGGCTTTCCTTTATTAATCCACACTTGTCCAAGTGGCTGTTAATTTTGTCCCAGATTATTGTTTCTAAAAGTTTCCCCACGACCGAGGTTAAACTGACTGGCTTGTAGTTGCTGGATTTATCCTTACTCCCTTTTTTGAACAAGGTTGTAACATTTGCAATTCTCCAGTTCTCTGGCACGACCGCTGTATCAAAGGATGATTGGAAGATTATGGCCAGTACCTCCGCAATTTCCACCCTTGCTTCCCTCAGCAACCTAGGATGCATCCCGTCCAGACCAGGTGACTTATCTACCTTATGTATAGCTAGCCTTTCTAGTACCTCCTCTTTATCAATTTTTAGCCCATCCAGTATCTCAACTACCTCTTCACTTACTGTGATTTTGGCAGCATCTTCTTCCTTGGTAAAGATAGATGCAAAGTACTTATTAAGTACCTCAGCCATGCCTTCTGCCTCCATGCGTAGATCACCTTCTTGGTCCCTAATCGGTCCCACCCCTCCTCTTACTACCTGTTTACTTTTTACATGCCTATAGAACACTTTTCGATTCCCTTTTAGGTGAGGAAAGGTAAAGAAAAAGGACTGGAGGGTCAAAAAAGAGAAAAATAACATTTTTCTCAGTCAAGGAGATTTTTATCAGATGTTGGACTACTAGTTCAACTAATCTGCTGTGAACTCTTATAAAGTTTGGCCAGTTCTTAGTTAAAATATACAAGATCTATATGGTAAAATGGAAGCTTGTGGACTGAGTTGACAGGGACTATTCTTTCGGCCAGCATGGACACGGTGGGCCAAATGGCCTCCTTCTGTGCCGTAACTTTCTATGATTCTATATAGTTCTCAGGCGTGATATATCCAAGCTTTTTTAAAATAAAATCAGTCATTTGGAACTAATAAAGCTCTATACAAAAGTTTATTAATTAAGCTCATAGCTGTGAGGATTCAGGGCAAAACTTAGGTATGAAGAGGAAATTGCTTAAAGGTAGAAAACAACACGTAATGTTTAGAGGGGGGGTATGGCAGAACTGAGTTGGGGGCACAGTGCTCAGTATTGGAACCGCTGCTGTTTCTCTTTTACATCAATAACCTGGATTCAGAAACTCAATGCAAATTGGTCAGATTTGCAGATGATATCAAACTAAGAAGGGCAAAGGAATCGAAGGAGGCAGCCCAGAAATTACAGAATGAGCTGAACAAAATATGTGAGGGATCCTAGCAATGGTAGATGTAATTTAATGCAGACAAGTGTGAAGTATTGCACATAGCAAGGAAAAATGGATGACGTGTACTCCATGAATAGTGTTGAAATAGCTAAAGGAGAGGTACTCCATGAATGGTGTTGAGATGGCCGAGGATAAGGTTGAGTCCTAATGGACTCATTGCTCAACATGTCCAACCAATGAAGAATGGCAACCAACAGAGCCGATAGAATGTCGAACTACATTGCCAAAACCGTAAAATACAAGTCAGAGAAAGTTGTGATCAAACTGTACAATGCTTTAGTCAGACCACACCTAGAGTACTATGTCCAGTTCTGGTAGTGTAAGGAAACCTCTTAAACTCAATTAAATGATTCCTTATGGTTCAGGCTTGAGCATATTGTCCAAATCAAGTTTATTACTCAGACACCAATAGTATAATAACTATTACGGTAAACTCATACAATCTGGTTTCTTGCAGACCCATGGTGATCAGGCTTGGCATCCGTAAGTTGGACTTCTGACCGTCCTGTCAGCTAACTCCAAAAAGCCTGCTACTTGTTCTTATATCTTCCCTTACATGTCCAAAAACTTTCCCTTTAATGTGAGTCATCTCACATGATGCCCAGAATGTATATTGAAATGAGGTTCCTCCAGACCTCAACATAATGGCCATGTTGATAGTTTAATTGTTAATCAGTTTAACCTGATTTCTCCTGCCTAGCAATATAAAGGGACAGGAGATGCCCTGGCCATCCCAGATAGATAATGTGATGACTGGCTGGCCTCCATTGTTCCAGCTAACCTCTGATATTAACAATTATACTTATCTGATAATCACATCGAAGATGTGATTAACTTTGATGGGACACAAAGCAAATTCTAACAGGTAGCTGAGAAGTATGGGAGATATCCAAGCACTGGATGCAGTGTAGTGAAGAGCCACAAGGCTATTCCCTAGTGTCAGGGCATGAATTATATGGAAAAACTAGAGAGACTTGGGCTACACACGGGTAAAAATTGGTATGCGTTTTGCCCTATTTTTGGGTGTTGAATGGGTGCAATGTATACCAATTTCTGGGCGCGAGGTCCTGCACCTAATACACGCTAGTGGCATGGCCGCGGCCATATTGGTCCTCATTGTTTTTAGGCGCACCTGGCGGCTGCCTGAAATAAACATTGGATCAAATAAAATATGCAAAGAACGGTCCTGAAACAGGTGCAGGACCCTTAAAATTTCACTTATTTCCTCAAAATGTGTGCAAAACTAGGTGGAGCATGCGCCGTGCAAGCTCCGACTAGTTTTTCAGTTCTGCAGCGGCCTAAACAGGGGTCCTTAAAGGAAACACTGGAGGTGGCTGAAGAGATGGTAGGTAAAGTTTTTTTTACTTCCCCTTCTGTGGAGTATGTCCCAGCTGGACAGCACTACTGTAGGCTGCTGCCAGCCCGTACTCGCCCCTCCTGCATCTCACTCCCCCATGTGTTGGAGCTTGCGATGTAAAATCAGGGCATGCAGTGAGAATCCTCTGTCTCCATACCCTTGTTCCCCATTCACCCACCAGTGGAAATGATCTTTTGTAATTTACCCATAGTAAGGTCCCCAGGTTTCACTCAGTCCTTTACTGGCTGCTCCTCTCTCAGCGCCGCTCCCCCTTATGTTGTTGCTGCTGCTCCCGGCTCTTCAGCAAATGCCGGTCTCCACCGCCCACCCGACCCTATTCCCCAGTCCTCGCTCCCATCCAAGCCCAATCCCCTGGACCCCTAGTCCTAAGTTTCCCTCTCTATCCCGGTCTGAGCTCCATCTCCCAACCCCCATTCCCTAGTCTCCCTCTCTTCCCCCTGCCGGAGCCCCAATCTCCAAGCTCCCATTTCTTTGTGTGTGGATGAATTAACAGTTAACAAATGATCTATCTCATCCATAAGTATCTTATGATAATGAATTCTGAAATTGCCCTTTTACAAAGTGGTGTAACTCGAGACTTAAATCCAGAACAGAACATTTGCAAACAACCACTAGATGGCATCTGAAGACTGCAAATCTGGTGATTGTGTATGTATTAAAATGTAATCAGTATCTATGTAAAAATATCTCATATTGCTGGATCAGTGTCTATGGGATACCTGTAAAACATATATGAGCAATAAAGTCATCTGCTTTGCCAATAGGTGGCAGAGGAAGAAAATTAGGAAATTAATGGAGATTGAAATTTAATAAAATAGAAAGAAAACTTAGAACTTCTAATTGCCCCATGAAATAAATAGTACACAGAACTTGTAAAATTTAAATTGTGAAACACATATCTATTTTGGAGGGACAAAATTCAAATATGTGCCAATGGAGATCTCCCATTTCATGTAAAATTCATTTTGCTACAGATAAGTTTACCAAATAATAGGCTTTCACAAAAGTATTTGGGGTATATTTTTCTCTTTTTGTTAGAAATATTAGAGACAATTTTAACTCCCTCCACCCAGTGGACATGGGTTGGTAGTGACTTTAAAATCACAACAGTCGAGTTGCCGCCCCGCTCCCACTCACATTTTACCTACAGAGTTTTGAAGGGCAGCCAAGGCATTTACCTGGAACAGGCAGGCATCTCATTACTGTATTCCAATAGGTGTCCTATGACGTCATTAGGACCCGGACTCCATTTTAACTTGTCAGAACAGGAGTGCCGCCCAGTGCTGAATCACTCAGCAATACTGGGCAGGACAGGTTTCAAACAGCAGTGAGAAGTGGTATTTAAAAGGGCACTCACCTGCAAGCACTCAAATCATTGGTATCTGTTTGCTATAGCATTGGCTGGATTTCCACAGGAGACTTTGCTTTAGATATTGCCTCCGTACACATTATTCTACTTCTACACCCTCAAGAAGGACAGGGCTCAAGATGAGTGTCATCCTGGGCAGACTAGTTTGGTTGGAGGAAGAGGAGCAGTTGAAGTGACCACAGCACTTAACTTTTTTGCCTTGAGCTCCTTCCAGGTTGCAGAAGTCAGTGTGAAGTCAACACATGTATTAAGCAGCTCACCAATGTCCTCTTTGTCAGAGCAAATGACAGCATCTCTTTTCCAATGGATGCTGGCAATCAGCAGGAAAGGGCTGTGGGCTTTGCTGTCATAGCAAGCTTCCCACGAGTACAGTGTGTTGTAGACTGCACTCATGTAGCCATTAGGCCACCTAACAATCAACCAGCAGCCTTGGTCAACAGGAAAGGATACTATTCAACCAATGTGCAGCTGGTCATTGATCAGCAGAAGAGAATCATGTAGGTCTATGCTTTTATTCTGCATCTCTCCACAACACTGTTTTGGAACATCAGAAGATGGCTGCTCGGGAACAAGAGCCACTCCCTGCACACATGGTTCATGACACATGTCCATAACCCAAGCTCACCTGCAGAGATGAGATACAATCAAGACCACCAGAATCATCAAACACATAATCAGGCTCCTCAAAAAATGTTTTTGCTGACTGGACTACCCACTCCATTCCTGCTCACTGGGATTTTTAAGTACCTGATTTTTCAGGCGTGGGGGCACTGGCATGAGACAGGCAAGAGCCCCATACATTCATGCAAATCGAGGATCTATTACATAAATAGGACCCCGAGGGCATGTTAGAAGGAAATGGGGCAGCAGCCCCAAAAGCAAAAACCTGGTTGGAGCCACAAAGAGGCCCTGCAAAGTAAGTTTAAAACATCCGTTTGTGGAGCCAGCAGGAGCAGGAATGATCCTCTGGGCCCCATAGAGAAGTGTGGGCCTACTCTGTCTAGTCTCAACTGCCCTGCCCCCCCAAACTGCTGACCGCCCAGGAACCCCTGACCCGGACATACCTTGGGCCAGGCAGGCAGACTCTGGGACGCCCGACTTTCCACCACTTGCCGCCTACCTCTCGGCTGTTTTGGCCGGGAGGTTGGCAATGGCATGTTAATGAGGCCCGGACATTGAAATGCTCTGTGCCTCCCGCTGTCGCTCCCAGATAGGCTGGCTGCTCGCTGGGCCATTTTCCTGCCCAGGAGTTAAAATTTCCCCCTGGTTGTATATTCATATTGCTTGGGTGATGGTGTGTGAAGTATGACCTCTTAACCCAAATCTGTTGCTTCATCTGGGTACTACCCTAGTGACAGGATTGCATGAGTAGATGGGTGCCGTATGTCAAATTTTTTTAAAGTTTTGTTCTTGGGATGTGGGCGACCTTGGCTAAACTGCATTTAGTGCCCATCCACAGTTGCTTCAGGTAATTCCAGGATTTTGATCCAGCAGGAACGTGAACTGAGTAGGCCTACACTTCTCTTGTGGGGCCCAGAGGATCATCCCTGCTCCTACTGGCTCCACAAACGGATGCTTTAAACTTACCTTGCAGGGCTCTTTGTTGCTCCAACCAGGTTGTTGCTTTTGCCCAGAGACCGCCTGCCTGGCCCAAGGTATGTCCAGGGACAGGGATTCCTGGACAGTCAGCAGTTCAGGGGGGTGCGGGGCAGTTCAGTCTGGACAGAGTAGGTCCACACTTCTTTTGTGGGGCCCAGAGGAGCATACGTGCTCCTCCTGGCTCCACAAACATGTTTTAAGCAACATTTGCCCAAGTCAGGATGGTGTGTGACTTAGAGGGGGCCTTGGAAGTGATGGTGTTTCCAGGATCTTGCTGCTCTTGTCCTTCTTGGTGTTGGAGGCGATGGGGTGGGAGGTGCTGTCGAAGTAAGCTTAATGAGTTGCTACAATGCATCCTGCACATAGTACGTATTGCAGCCACAGTATGCTGGTGGTGGGGGCTTGGCAATTAAATCCAGTGGCAGGGCTGCCGATCAAGTGGACTGCTGCGCCCTGAATAGTGTTGAGCCTCAAGTATTGCTGCAGCTGCACCCATCCAGGTGAGTGGTAAGAACAAGAGTCTCTCAATTGAGGTGACGCTCTTGCCTCACAGCAGCTGGATCCTAAGATGAGCCAGCTGCTAGCTAGGGCATTTATGCTACTGCATTGATACCATAGATCTGCATGTTTCCTGCAACCTGTACAGGAACGAGAGGAGGATGATGGAAGAGTCCAGATGTCTTGGCATCCCTTCTCATTCCAGCCATACCCCTGCTGCTGGGCATTGTCTCGCCGTGGCCACTGATCGCTGTGACAGCAGACCTAATTGCATCAGTGAGATCAATGAAGCCCTGACAATGCATTCTCACTGACCAATCCCCAAACCTTTCAAAACCAGAAGAGATAACCTATTTCACTCTGGCAGAAGAGTGAGCATCCATGGAAGAAGGTCCAGCTGACTAGAGCTTCTGAAGGATTTCTCTGGACATACCCTAAACACAAGACTTTTCATTATATACTGAATGAGATCAAGTTTGTCTTCAGATAAAATGGGTTTGGGGGAAGATACATGGACCAGTGTGTACATTAAATGCTCAATTTAAAGTCATATATTCTGTCCTTATTTTTATATTTCCATTATAAAATCATATGTCCACATTTATAATGGAGGGTAAGAGGGTAAATGAGAGGGGAGGGAGAAGGATCAGAGTGGGGAGAAGGGGGATGGAGAGGATAGAGCGGGGGGGGGGGGGCAATGATAGGGAGAATGAAGGCAAGGGAGACGGGATAGAGAGATTCAAATTTTTAAAAATTCTACAACTGACTGAAACGTAATCACAAGTACTTTGAAGGTTAATAGAAAGCTACAAACTGTAGACTCACCACTATTACTGGCCTTGGAACGTAAGAGCAGGTATAGGCCATTCAGCCCCTCGAATCTGCTCCGCCATTCAATTAGATTATGGATGATCTGTATCTCAACTCCGTGTACCCGCCTTAATTCCATATCTCTTAATACCCTTACCTAACAAAGATCTATTGATCTCAGTCTTGAAAGTTCCAATTGTCCCCCAACATCCACTGACTTTTGGGGAGAGAATCCCAGATTTCTACTACCCTTTGTATGAAAAAATGCTTCCTGATTTACCTCCTAAATGGGCTAGCCTAGCAATTTTAAGATTATGTCCCTTCATTATAGATTCCCCCATCAGAGGAAATAGTTTCTCTACATCTACCCTATCAAATCCTTTTAATATTTTCAGCACCTCGATCAGGTAAGTTCTATAGTCTATACTCAATCTTTTATACTCAAGGGAATGCAAGCCAACTTTATGCAACCTGTCCTAATAATTTAACCGTCTAAGCCCCGTTATTATTCTGGTGAATGCAGCTGCACCCCCTCCAAGGCCACTATATCTTTCCTGAGGTGAGGTGCTCAAAACTGAATGCAGTACTCCAGATAGGGTCTGACCAAGGCTCTATACAACTATATACAAAAGCATAACTTCCTCTCCTTTGTATTCCAGCCCACTTGAGATAAAGGTCAACATTCCATTAGCCTTTTTGATTGCTTTCTGTACCTGTCTACTGGCTTTAAATGATTTGTGTACTTGGACTCCAAAATCTCTTTGCTCCTCTACAGTTCCTAGTTTCTCATCATTTAGAAAATACTCCAATTTATCTTTCTTAGGTCTAAAACGGATGACCTCACACTTGCCCACATTGAACTCCATCTGCCATATTTTCCCACTCACTTAATCTGTCTGTGCCTCTTGGAAAGGAACTTAAACGTTACAAAAAGAATAGTAGAAACCTTCAACAAACTGCCTGACAGGCTAACTCCAGTAGCTAGTTATGCATACAGCCTTAGCCCAGCAAAAGGGCTGAAGATAGAACAGAACTGACACATTAGCACTTCCAGGCGTAGCAGAGCCGTAGCCCAGCAGGAAGGCTGAAGACAAAGTGGGGCAGGCTTATGACCTGGATGAGCAATACTAGCAAAAACAAAGGCACACGTCAGGAGAGATGCTGATGGCTCAAGGTATACAGGAAGGCCTGCAAGTAGGAGAAGAGGAGGCCATAGGGGTGGGGGAACGATTCAAGGGCCTCAAAATGGGGTAACTGAGCTCTGGAAATGAAAATTATTATTAACATTTAAATGAGTATATTTATTTTAAAAGTAAAATAGCTAGAGGCCCACCAGAGAATAAAAAAGCAGGAGTCATAGGAGAAGATATTAGACATGAGTGATGTACAGGAATGAGGCATGAAAAAACTTTTAAAAAAATTAAAACCAACAAATTAAGAGGAGAAAGCCAAACTTTATTTACTGTAAATTCACATTAAAAGTAAATAATTCTTACCAGTACAATCACACCTACTGTGCAGGACAACAGGCTGGATGAAGGTGTGACAGTCTTAACATTGAATACTCCTATTACAGTCCCACCTAAGGCATAACAAGTGCTATAATGGGTTTTCCCTTAGAGACATGAAAGTTTTTTCCTGAAACACAAGCCACATGTAGTCAATTTAATATATTATAGATTTAATATATAATAGTGACTTCCCTGTGACATTACTCACGTGAGTCAGAGGATTTGCTGTTTTATAACATTCGGGGTATATATGCCAAGTAGGGGATAATATCTAATCTAGTGATTTATAGTGACAGAATAGGTCACGTTCCATTTTTATTAAAATGTATTCTGGGATTTTCATTTGTGCTTCAAAGATTGAACTTCAGAACTCTGTCCACTATTCTATATAAAAAAACTGTAAATGAGTGCCCTTTATAATTTGGATATATTCCTTACTATTTTTGACACTGAGAATGCACAACAATTGGAGGTATGTATCTAGTATTTAGCAGCACTGGAGAGGAGGATGATGTTTAGCTGTGAGACGTAGAGAGAAACACATAAAAAGAAATGGAGATAGAGAGTGGGGGCTAAATTGGATAACCTCCAAAGCTGGGTACGGGGATCACGGTCCACGATTAACCTGCACCCGTTCATTGCGCTGCTGGCAGCATGTTAAATTTGTGCTGCCTGCTGATTTCCATGATTGCTGCACGCAGCCAGCACTACCTGCGCTGTTCATTGGCTGCACGCATCAGCAGGGGGCCCGATATTATGAGTGGCTAGCGCTGCTCAAGGTTAACCTTAAAGGGGAGGGGCATTGTGGCTGCTGGAAGTGGTGTCAGGAAGTGAATTGATTTTCAAGGTGGCTCAGCCTGCGAGAGAGCGTGCACCAAGGTTTTCTGATGATGCACTGGATGTCTTGGTTCAAAAGGTGGAGAGAAGGAGAGACATCTTGACCATGTTTTTAGCATGGCGGTGGGAAGTCAGCAGGTGAGTGGATTTGCGCATGGGGAACCCAGAGGCAAAGTAAGCGCGTTTAAATCTGCGATCGTATCTCAATTGCAGGCAATTACCTTTGCTTCCGGATTTTGCGACTCCAGGTTGCGCAGTGGGCCTACTGCGTACCCAAATGATGCGATTTAAAGCCCACTATTTAAAGGGCCAGTCCAAGAATGGATTTTGAAGGTGAAATGGAGTCCAGGAAAGCAAAGGCTGCCCCTAGATTTAATGATGTTTCCCTGGATGTACTGCTGGCTGCCGTGAGAACCGGGAGTTAATGTTTCCAATGAATGGCAGGAAGCCATTTGGCTCTGTAACCAAAAATGCTTGGCTGGAGGTGGCAGAAGAGGTGAGCAACGGGAGCATGGTGCCCAAGTCTTGGGTTCAGTGCAGGAAGCGTTTTAATGACGTAACCAAGTCAGGAAAAGTGAGTATAGTTGCTGACTCACCCACATCCTGTGTTGTTCAACAACCCCCCACCCTGACCCGTCACTCTGTGTTGGCACGTCTATAATAATGTCACATAATAATGTCTTACCCATTGCCCCCCACCCCCCAACCAGTACCCGCAATGCTGCCTTCTCACCCGATGGCTGAGTCTGCCTCTGCACAGGTGCAGGTGGAGCAATCTTTGGTGAGGCCCTCACGGGCTCCAAAACCCAGAGGTCGTGGGCCGAGAGCATCTCAGCAGTCATTGCAGGATCTAAGCAACCTGTCAATACCTTTGCTGAAGCCACAGGGGATGCACCACGTAGAAGTGGTAGAAAGAGACAGGCTAAGCAATTGTAATTCACCAAGGGTATGCACAACGGTGTTTGATGACCTGACATGTTAATTGGCATATTCAATTTAATCATTGTCACCACCACTGCTATGTCTTGGCCATTATTGAGTCTCTTTTGTGAATTTGCTCTTTCATGTGCTTTATCATGAATTCCAAGATATGATGCCACCCATTGGGCAAGTGTGTAATGGGTGTATGCGTGGTTGAAGGACTGTTTTGTGCAAAGGAAGGGTGGTTGGGGGATTGGCGGTGGTGGTTGTTCCAGGCAGCCTGAGTATTTCAAAGTCTTCAATTTGGACATCGCATTATGAGGACCTGTTAGAGATGAGGGAATCCCTGGCATCACGGGCAGCAATGTGCGCGGCTGCTCTGGCGATGGGTTCCCCATTTTCATTTTCCTCCTCCTCAGATGTACTGTGGCATAGATCCATTGCACCCCCCCCCCCCCATCCTGATCTTGTCAGTTTGAGGGGCTCCAAAATTTAGGTAGATTTGTCTGAACACAAGAATTCTCAATTTTAACAAAGAAATCTCAGTCTGAACACAAAGAACTCCCAGCCAAAGGTTGAGATAATTGAGTGCCCAGCTGCAATACTTCACCTTTTATTGAGATGTGTCAATCACTGGGTTAAAGGACCAAATGAGCTTCAGCTGCAACTCGCCTCCATTTCAATGGCACATTTCAGAAGCCACGGGAGACATGTTCAGGAGAAGTTAAATCTGTTTCTGTTGCAAAATCCACAAAAAGTGAAGTACCTAAAGTATTTCAACTACCTGAATTGGCCCTTCAAATATTGGCCCACCGGCTTTAAGTGGGGATGGGACTTCCGGGTTTCTGTTGCACGCACGCATCCTAACGCGCGTGGGTTAAACCCGAAAGTGGGCGCATTGGAGCCGGTGTATGGTCCCACTCTAAAAAGCTGCTACTTCAACCTCCCACCTGCACCCAACCCACCCATTCTTGGGGGTTAAATTACCCCCCTTGTATCCACAGATGTAGGAGGCCCTCAAGACACATGCTCAAGAGGCAATGGGTAGAAATAGTGGCGGAGGTCGATGCCAGGTGTATAGGTCCAAGAACATGGATGCAGTGCAGGAAGAAGTTTAATGATCTGACACGAGTTGTCAAGGTGAGTGAGTTCAATCTTCAAATGGCATAGCTGTACCACCCGCCCCATCCACTGCTCAATTCACTGCACCCCCATCACCCACCTATCAACAATCTCCATCAATCAGTCTCAAACCTTCAATTCAAATGGTTTACCTCACGCTCACACACTTAGCACTGTTACAAGCCTCACACCCACAACTCACACATACTGGCAGCTATTCAACCATGACAGCCACATCACCCAAACAAATTGCAGGACACTCACTGACACACTCCCCTCTTTCTTGCAGGAGCAGGTGGCGCATAACAGAGAAAGCAGCAAAAAACTGGAGGAGGACATGCGCACCTGCACGGTTTAACCCCCATGGAGGAGATAGTGCTGGCCATCATGGGAAGGGGCATCGCTGAGGCCATGGCCACTGCAGGCGCTGGAGGGATCGATGATGAGGGTCTCAGCATACTTAATTCTCCTCCTGGCTTCCCACTTCTCCCTCATCCCACAATCTCTTCTGACTCACAAGCTGCAAATGGTGTAAGCACGCACTTCTTACTTTCTCCTTTCCCCTCACCACAACCCAACACTTGTCCTATTTTCATTTCAGGTACCCAAGAACTGAAACCTTCCCAATCAGAAGAAGAAGAGGAAGAAGACAGTGATGATGAAGAGAGACCAGGCACAAGTGCACAGGAAACAGGACCGGGGGAAAGGATATCGCAGGTGCCAGCTCGCCGAAGGACAAGGTCGCACTCCAGTTCTGCTGCAGAGGAGTCGGATGAGCACTTAGATGGGCCACGCTACAGAAGAAGGCTGATGGTTGTATACAACCAAATGCTTGGTGCATTGGAAAGCTTGCCAGAAAGCCTGCGCACAATGTCAAGGAGCATGGAGGAGTCCAGCACCAACTTAACACAGGGCTTTGTGCAGAATTTGGAGCCCATCCTTTCCAACATGGAACGGGTGGTCACCTCCATCAGCGCACCTGTGGAACCCACCATGATGCAGCATCTGGGACTGATGTCACAGCTTCTATTGCAGCACAAACAGCTGACATGGAAGCTCAGACTGCTGCATTGGAATCTCAGACTGCTGCCATGCTAGATCAGACTGCTGCTATTGTGGCGCTGGGTACCACTGTTGAAAGGGGCTTCCAGGGCATCACAGCAGTGCAGTAATCTGTTCTCCAGCAGATCACCAGGATTGTTGAGGTGCCGCCCCGGGAGAGTGGCAATGGTTCCATTGAACAGGAACCTGCTATCCTCTCTCAGGATGACAGCATTCCTTCTACCACCCCTCCCACTCCGCCAGTGCCCTTGTTGTTGCCTGTCAGCCAGCCACCCCAGACTGCTGCAGCCCAGGCTGAGATGAAGCCAGCCCCTCTAGAACCAGAGCTGCTCGAGGTCGTCCTCCACCGCCATCTGCACTCTACTCAGTGGAAGGCCAATAGCCTTCCACCTCCCATGCTGCAGCCACTGGGGAAGTACCTCATAGGAGCACTAGGAAAGGTAAAGGCACAAGGAAGACAGGCATTTTGGAAATACACAAAGGTGATTAGTTTCATTTTGTATGCATTATTTAATGAGTGAATTGATAAATTTGGATTTGAATTTGCATTTGGTGATGGTTTTTATTTCTGTGGTGAACTGAGGGAGGAACCAATATGTGTTGTCAGAAAGAGGACAATGTGATGGTCAGTAATAGAGGAAAGATAAGAGTGTGGGACTGTTGGTGAATGAGGAGATGTAGTTGAGATTGCTGGTATCACTCATGAATAATCTGATTATTTAGAGCCCTGTCAGAAAGGGACTATTTATGTTGTAGCCTCTCTTCCTCTTCCTCTTCCTTCACTTCCTCCTCCTCCTCTTCCTCATGCTCCTGCTCCTCAGCTTCTCGCCTGATAGATGGTGGCAAGGGCTGTTCCTTCATAATGGCCAGGTTCTCATTGTAGGCCTGCTGTGTGCATGCGTTCCTGACCAGAGTCATGAGCGATGTCATGCGGGGATAACCCTTGTCGCCCACTAGCCAGCCTTTGACTTGCTGTGCTCGTTCAAATACAGATGGAACAGAGGACTGCCGCAGAATGAAAGAATCATAATTGCTGTCAGGAAAGCAGGCAGTCACCGGTATGATGCGCTGTCTGTGGTCACACACCAGCTGAACATTGAGGTAGTAGAATCCTTTTCTATTGATGAATATGGTTAAGTTCAGATGAGGAGTAGGCAAGGCAATGTGCGTGCAGTCAATGGCATCCTGCACCATGGGGAAGCCTGCAATCTGTGCAAAACCTCGTGCTCGCTCCTCCTGCTTGTTTCTAGCAAGAAGGAATGAGAAGAATGTATTACTCATTGTATAGAGAGCCTCAGTGTCCTCCGTTTTACAGCCGTGCACTGCAAGCTGTGAGATGTTGCTTATATCTCCAGCAGCAGCCTGAAAGGAGCCAGAGCCATAAAAATTAAGAGCCACAGTCACCTTGACAGCCACAGGCAATGTTCTCCTTGCCCTGCTTTGAGGCTGCAGTTGTGGCTGCAGCAGTTGACAGATTTCACTCATGACCTCTTTTGTGAACCGAAAACTTCTGATGCACTGGTCATTGCTGAAGTTGAGGTTAGAGAATTGGTCCCTGAAGACCCTCCTTCGATATGGCCTCCTGCTAAGTGCCCTGCTCCCCCTCCTCCTCCTCCCTCTTCTAGCAGCTTGTCCAGCTCTGCGTGGCCTCTCTTCATTCTCCCATTCATGTTCAATTCCCAGAAGAAGCCTTACCAGGCCATCCATCTGGAAGTAACTATTTTCAGCACAATATTTTAAATGACAAAGAAAGTACTGCAAGACCAGCCAGACCACTCTCTGTAGAGTACTTAAACTTTAGCCATGTATAGGAAACCTCAAAAACACGTACAATTACACCAGCAGCCAGAAGAAATAATCCGGCAACTAATCTGTGAGTACTTCATGATCCCTTTAAATAGTGCTGGTGGGGAATCCTTCATGCTATTTATCATCGTGTTCAGTTGTGCGAGGTTAAGACAGGGCTCGATTGTGGAGTTGCAAAATGGCAGCGATGGCTTCAAATCAGCGTTGCACACTGATTCATGTCATGATCCCCCTGCTCTATATGCTGCCGGTGGTCGTTAGGCGCGTGTGCGTGAACCCCTTTACCAAGATGGCGTCCTGCGCACTTCCTGTTGGAAATGTGCGTGCCAGCACCTTGGACACCATTTTGAAACCTAAAAAACGGACGCTACACAACCCAATTTAACCCTCTGAGTCTTTTCGTATTCTAATTTGTGGAGTTAAGGGAGAGGTGAATGCCAGTGTAGTGAAGCGGAAGAGAGGATACAGGAGTTGCAGTTCAGAGGAAGAGGGAGGGACAGTGATGGCAGTGAAGAGATAGTAAGAAGAGGAGGATGTAGTGGATAGGTGAAAATGTAGAGGACAAGAGTTGTGAAGGGGCTGAGGGATGCACTAGTGAGGGATGGGATGGGAGCCACTGAGGAACACATTTTCTCTGCAAACTCACCCCAAATACTGCTTAAAGCTGTTGGCTCCTTTCACCACTGTGCCATGCCAAGCCACCCACCACTTCCCATCCAGAAGGAATGAAAAAAAAGGCAGAGAAGCAAAATAGGACAGAGAGGAAAATATGAGAGTTATGGGGAGAAAAGCAGAAGAGTAGAGAAAGAGACAGAAGCAAAAGAGGGGAGATAGAGAGAAACAGCAATACAAAGTAATCAGAGGCAGATAAGAGAGTGACCATATTCTATGAATTTCTGCTTTGTAATCCCCTAAGAGATTGACTAGTTTCATAATATATATATAACACACAGTAAGTCGGAGAATATGGCCTCCCTCTCCCTTACCTGTCTCTCTTGTCTTCATGTTGCTGTTTCTCTCTTTGTCTCTCCTCTTCTTTTTCTGTCTCTTTTTCTTCTCTGCTGCTTCTCTTCCCCAATTTTGCTTCTCTCTCTGTCCTCGCTTGTCTCTTTTTTTCTTTTCTTCTTTCCTTTCGGGGTAGGTAGCGGCTGGTGTGTTGTGATGTGGTAAGGAAAAGAGCCACCAACAGCTGCAGACTTGGGGTAATTTACTCTAAAATAGTTGCTTTTGTGTGTCACACAGTGTGATAGCTTTAACTTTTTACTTACCCCAGTGCCACCTATAGAAGTAATAGGTACTGCAGGTGTTTATAATGAGTTTTCAATGAAACATATAACAAATTTATTATATATAATCAATCTTCCCTGGTGTTGCATATGGGGAGTCAAGACCAAGGATACTATTCAGGTCAAACAGGGTTAGAGGGTGGGAGGATATTTGGACAAGAGAGGGATAGGCCAGGTGGAATGGGGCAAGAAGGTGAGGGCAGAGAAGAGGAGACAAGGAAAGGGGAGAGTGGGAAAGGAGGACAAAGGGGCGTTGCGGATGGTATGTGGGGAATAGGGATGGAGGAGAGAAAGAGAAGAAGTGAGTAGGGAGAGAGAGAGAGAGGAGGAGAGGGAGACAGGAAGAGTAAAGGAGGAAAGGGGAGGAGAAGGAGAGAGGAGAGGACGGGGAGGGTAGGAGAATGGCCGGAGATTTCACTGCTAGAACACTTCTCTTTGTACATTGTCTAAGGATAACATGCTGCACACTGAGGGCAAAGGGCTCAAGGTGAGAATGCTTGAGTGGGAGATGGGGGCGGAAGCCCAAGATGGTGCTTTGTTGAGCTGATGGTTGTCAGTGAAGGTGGTGGGGTTGGGCTAACGTGCTCAGTGGGGTACACTGACAAGGTCCAGTTATTTCCCATCCCTTGTTGCCTAAGAAGGTGGTGGACCTATGCCTTGAGCTGCTAAGGTGATGGTGCTCTCACAATGGTGTTACTTAGGGAATTGATCTAGTGACAATGAAGGATTGGCAATAAATGTCAAAGTTAGGATGTTGTGTGACTTGGGGGGGAAGTTGGAGATCATGGAGTTCCCACAACATTGCTGCTCAAGTCCTTCTCAGTGATAGGGGGAAGAGGTTGAGGGTGGGGAAGAGTGCGGACATCAAGGAACTGATCATTGGGGGTAGAGGCCCAAGAAGGTGCTCCTCAGTGGTGAAGAGTCTTTCTTACCTACTGGCTTGGTTATCAGTGATTTATTCAAGACTTATTCTTTTGCTCAATTTGGTTGTGGAGGGAGAAGGTTTTAACACCCAGTGAAGATTGGGGTGGGGGGGGCACATAATTAGGTTGTTTTGGGTACGGTCGAGTGAGGAGCACCGCCACATGCTCTTTTTGCCTTGGGCTTACTGCTCTGCTGACAAATTTCCTATCTGCAGCTATTGCTGTGCGCTTCATGCAGTGATCAAAGGATTTTACTGGATTCTTTGCCTTCCCCGCCTCCCCCCCTTAAAAAAACTTTGTGACCCATAGCTCCCAACTCCTACTGAAACAGATTGTGAGCTTTCGACCCCATCCACTGCTGAGAGAGATTTTGGGCTTTGCCACACCCTCATTCCGCGCACGGGAGAGATTCCTGGTCTCCGCTGGTCTGCTGCCACACCCTTGCCCTTTCCTCTCCTCTCCTCCCTCCCCTTTCCCTCTCCCTTTACCCCTCTCCTCTCTTTCTCCCCTCCACCCTGCCCTTTCTCTCATCTGCCTCTTCCCCTCTCCCTCACATCTGCCTCCTTGTACAACCTCTTTCTGACTCCCACGACTTGATCTAATTATTCATACACACTCTAACGCTACTCAATATATGTATGCACATATATAGATATATACTTACAGGTGAACATACTTTGGAATTTTTCAATAGTTGGAACAGCATATGTTCTACTATTGTTGTTGCTCTGGGTCTATCTAAAAAAAACACAATTTTCATTTAATTTCTTCAGGTGCAGAACAAAAGGTGTGAAGCCATACTTAAACGTTTATATTGCCAATTGAATAAAGTTCAGTCTAATAAACGTCAATTGACTTGGGACATGCAACAGATGGAAAAAACTGCAGCGCACCTGAGAAGGTGTCTTGGAATTACAGAGTAAATAACTTCAATCACTGAAGATTTAGAAATCATACTATATTTAAAATACAATATGTAAGAGATAAATATTGTTTAATGATGTTGATATGGTGAACAAGGTTCAAAATTGAGCTGAAATTGCACTGGGTGATATTAGTAAGAAATGAAGTTTCTTTGTCGGCCATTTTAACAAAAGCATTAGCTCTTTATTTTAAAACGCTAATGTCTTATTTAAAATAATGGACAAAGAAATTTCATATGTGTATTAATGCATGTGTTACTAATATTGCATGGAGTGATTTCAATCCAGGTACGTTTTTAAAATTAATACATGAATTTGATTTTAAAAATTAAGAGTTTCAAAAACTTGAAGCTTGTTAGCAAGTTGGTGAAAACTTAAATTTGTTGAATTGAACCAAACCTTGAAAAATGTTTTGATAAAATGCATTTGATATTAATGTTTCAATGCTTTTGTGTGCATATTAGATTTTTCTCAGACCGCACATTACCAACTAGCCTTCAGCTCAGTTAAGTAATGCCACTTACATTCTATTTAACTAAAGGCATTTTATTTTATTATTATTTGTGTTAGAACATTTTAGTTTTGTTGGGCTTCAAATAAAACATTTAAAGAGCACATAGTTTACAATTTTAATAAATATTAGCCAAACTCCCGTGGTATTGCACATGTTACATCGGAGAATATACTTACTTTCTTATCTGTCTCTGGGTGTTTTTGTGTTGTTGTTTCTCTCTGTCTTTCCTCTTATGCATCTGTTTCTCCTTTCTCTGTTGCTTCTTTCCTTTTACCTCTTTTTGCTTCTCTCTCTATCCTCATCTGCTTCTGCATCTTTTTCTTTTTCCTTTCAGTTGGGAGGTATTGGGTCATATGGCGTGGTGCGGCAGGGATAGGAGCCATTTATATGCTTTTGGAGTGAGCATTGCAGGGAAAGTATGGCCCTCAATGGCTCCTTTCCCATCCTCTACTCCAATCACTTGTGCTTCTTTCACTTCCTTGCTCCCATTATGTCCTCTACCTATTCACCTCCCACTATCCATTCTCATTCCTACCACCCCCTCCTATCACTACAGATGTCAGCTGTGACTCAATTGGTAGCACTCTCACCACTGAGTCAGAAGGTTGTGGGCTCAAGCCCCACTCCAAAGACTTGAGCACATAATCTAGTCTGACACTCCAGTGCAGTACTGGTCATCTTTCTGATGAGATGTTAAACTGAGGTCCCGTCTGCCTTCTCAGGTGGATGTGAAAGATCCCATGGCACTATTTTGAAAAAGAGCAGGGGAGACCTTGCTGTGCACCAGTTGGCTGCTGCATTTCCTACATTACAACAGTAACTACTTCATTGGCTGAAAAGCGCTTTGAGACATCCTGAAGTCATGAAAGGCATTGTATAAATGCAAGTCTTTCTCTCTTTATCCCTACCTCTTCCCCTTTGAACTATCCACTCAACCCTTATATCCTTCCCTTCCCATGGCTCCACTGTCACTCACCTCACCCTTAACTCTCCCCCTCTCCCTTCCCTTAAAGGTGAGTACCGAGAAACCAGAGGCCTACTCACCCTCAATGAGATTCTCTCCTCCCCTTCTCCTACCCTCCTTTCCTATCTGGTTCCCTCAAAGAATCGTTATTTGTTTTCAAAATTCAACTTGTTCTTTTTTGAAGAAATCAAATTAGAATGAAGAAAGAAACTGTAATGCTTCCTTTCTTGATTAAATATACACAGTTAGGCTTAACATTTATACTATAATGGCATCAATAAATTCATGCTTCTGTTGAGCCAAATCCTAGATGTGTGCCCAATATTCCATAATAATAGACTGAGGTTTGGGTTTGTTTCTAGTGTTTGTATGTGTGATGCCAAATTTGGTTATGTAGTGACCCCACGTAAATTGACTCTGTTACCAGAACCCAGTTAACTTTTGGTTCACCCAAAATATCAAGGACTGAACAGGACACAGTTTGATATGCAACTACTAATTTATCACATTGCTTCTATGTGATCAAGCATAAGATGATTACTCATAACAAACAAAAAAACTTGCTTTTGGAATTACAGTAACACAGCATAACTGTAATAGTTTTACCTGGATTGAGCTTAATGTGCCACAAAAGTAATATTTGATTTTGTGGATTAGAGTAGATGTTTGACAAAGTTTGCTCTTTTCAATTTATATAGCAAAGTAACAGCAAGCGTGTGTTTCCTGTTTAAATGTATACCTTGGATGATGTTCATATAAAATTTACACTGCAATATTGAAACTGCTTCACCTTTATTGCAGTGCATTGATTCCAGCCCCTGTGGTACATTTTAAGTGAATTGCCTGTCGTCTTCCTTCCTGGTTTATCTTCTTATTCAAGCTAACACCTTACACATGTTTAAACTGTCCCAACCACTGTTGAGACTCCTCTCTGAACTGTACTTGAAAACCATCTGATACCTTATTCAACCTTTTGTCTTTCAAACATCTAAAATCTAATACAAACGCCTCCCCTTTAAAGATGAGCAAGATTAAAAATTACTTCAGGCAATCCAACCATTCAGTTATTTCTCACCAATACTGGAGTTTTCACTAAAGTTATACAAACTTACCTGTCCAAATAACTTCGACACTCAGCATGTTATTGTCAATAATTATTCGCTCAAAAATTTCTGCTGTAAACAACCAATTGAACGTATAAAGAAGGGTTCATTATCTGATTAAACCTCTGCTCATCTGCGTTCCTCCAGGGCTAACAGTTCAGCAAGAGTTAGGTTATATCAAAATATCTGTAGAAAAATTAATCTTATAATCTTACATTGGCTATGTTTTTCCAGCAATGATCATTTATTGTTTACTCAGTCAATTTAGAAATTAGCATGTGTAAATTTCAGCCTTTCAACACGTACTTATGCATTTTGTAACAGGTTGGCATGTGCTGTGTAAAGCAGAGAACCTGGAGTAAAATCTAAGTGCAGCACATTCAAAAGAATTAGTTTTCCTTAGCTAAGGACATGACAACAACTTTTAAGATGTACTCATGCCAGTTAAGTGAGAAACAGACTTAAAACACAGAAAGTTAATACTTCAAAGCTCTGATTGACTGCGGTGGAATGAATCATGAGCCTGCAAAATGCAGACACAAAGGGCAGCAGTGGGAAAAAAAATCACATGGAGTCCATCATGGAAATACAACCAAAAGAATGTAGAAGCTGCTTAAGTCCCACTGTTTATGCATAAGCAAAATATTTCAAGAATAAAGGAACTGAAACTGTCCACTTTTAGTGGGAAAAAACTATAACCAGATGATAAAACAGAATTTGCAGGAATTCCTCAGTGGCTGTGTCAGCATCTGAAATTAGAAAAGGTGACAATTGGTCTGCATCACTACAGGTAGCGACATAAATGCATTTATGAAGATTTTCTGGGGTCAGTATTTCCAGCAAAATCATAAATAGAGAGGATGAAAATGTAGACGATTTTCTTTTTATCAAGACTGTAGCCTAACTAGGAATTCTTTCTTGAACAGCCCCATAGAAATCAAAGAGATGGGCTCACTGCTACCAATCACCATTACTACAGTTTTCCCATTTATCTTTGCACACACCATGTAAGCTTCTTCAAAATCTTAATGGTTTTTACCAGAGACAGTCCCACAGAAAGTTTATGCTCACAAGATTCCACTTCATCAGGTTTCAGTTCCTTTAATCTCTAAATATTTTGCTTGTGCACGAACAGTGGGTTTAACAAGTTTCTGCACTTCTTTAAAAGAAACAAAGACTTGTATTTATATTGCACCTTTCACAACCTCAGGACTCCCAAAGTGCTTTACAACCAATAAAGTATTTTATGAAGTATAGTCACTCTTGTAACGTAGGAAACGTGGCAATCAATTTGCGCACAGCATGGACCCACAAACAGCAATGAGATAATGACCAAATCATCTGTTTTAGTGATGTTGGTTGAGGGCTAAATGTTGGCCAGGACATCAGGGAGAACCCCCCTGCTGTTCTTCAAATAGTGCTATGGGATCTTTTACATCCACCCGAGAGGGCAGACGGGGCCTCGTTTTAACATCTCATCCAAAAGACAACAGTGCATCACTCCCTCAGTGTGAACGTAGATTTTGTGCTCAAGTCTCTGGAGTGGGGCTTGAACCCACAACCTTCTGACTCAGAGGTAAAAGTGCTACCAACTGAGCCAGGGCTGATACCTAGTTTTGTTTCTATGACAGTGTGACATTTTTTACACTGCTGCCCTTTAAAAGAGACTAAGGTTCTGCTTAATTAATGTTAGTCTACATTTTAACTGAACAATTGTATGAATAACAAAAAAGAAACAAAAACACCTGCCCACATTTCCACCATCAGATATAACTGCTGAACTTATTGAAAAGCAATATGTTTAAATGACGGTTTACATTATATAAATTGCAATATATAATTGTGATAACTGAGATTGCAATATCTGAATTGTTTGAAATCAAGTGAAGAAAAAATGTAAAACTATCTAGAATCAGTGGAAATGAAGTTGGGTAATCTGATTGAATGTAGCCAGGGAGTATTAATTATTCCTGGTTCAGGTAACTTTGATTGGCCTTCATGTTCCATTCTCCCATTCCCATTTAAATTAATAGAGTCATTCCAAGACAGTCCAGGTCACCTATATAACATACTTCAGTGAAGCAGCTCCAGAGATAGGCACAGATCTTAAATGATGAGAATCCACGGCAGACAAAATATGCCACTAAAGCAAAGATATCTTCTACCTAATAGCGGTACTCTGTTCAGATAGTTTTTTTTTAAATTAATGTGATGCAATACATTGAACTGAAACTATTTCTTCCTAACTTTTCCCTCTACTTTAAAATTATTCCATCTAGACTACAGTAACAAACACACTCCATACAACATTGTGGTGCTATGTCTGGGACCATCTTCCATTGATAACAAAATAAGCATTGTAAAAATGAATGCCTTGTGATTGATAAGTATCCCCATAGGTGAGGCCAGCTTAGGAGCAACAAACCCATGTAGACTTGTTTTATATTGTCACAAATTAATCAATGGAACAGTTGGGTAGAACCAGTATCTCATCAGGACAAAAGACAATCTTCCTCTATGGGAAGAGCCCCACTAATACAATGGGGGAAGGAGGGTCTGTACAATTTGGAAACTAACAGAAAATCACTTAAATTACAATTGTGAAATCAGGCATCACCTTCAAATTTGTATTGTGCAGTTCCACTTGAAATGGAAGATTTCCAAAAAACCAATACACACTGAAATCTCATATCACACAAATACTTATCAAACCATTCAGTCAGACCAGGCCTAGCATTCCTGTGTATCCTGGATAGTGCATCTGAGTGGATTATGTGAAGATATTTTTGACATATAATTTTCCCAGACAAAATCTTTATTTCCATAACTCATATAGTATGTATATAGTATCCTGGTCAACATTTATCTCTCAACCAACACCACCAATTATAATAGATTATCTGTTCATTTATCTTGGTGCTGTTTGGGGGACCTTGCTGTGCACAAATTCGCTGTCACATTCCCCTACATTACAACAGTGACTACATTTCAAAAGTAATCCATTGCTTGTGAAGTGCTTTGGGATGTCCTGAGTTTGTTAAATAGGCGATATAAATACAAGTTCTTTCTTTCTTTCTTTCTATGTTTAATATTATCAATCCAGAGATTTAAAAAAACTGCAATTGCTATAAATCTGAAATAAAATTAGAAAAAGCTGGAAACACTCAGTGGGTCAATCAGCATCTGTAAAGAGAAAAGACTTTTCAGGTGCGCAAGTTTCATCAGAGTTGATGAGTAAAAGATAAGCATTTTAGTAAGGTTGGGAAAAAATGAAGAGGAAGAGAGAGTCAACAGAAAGGGAGTTAATGGGTTGTACGACCTGCAGACCGCGAGTAGAACACAGTGACACGATATAAAAGATCATCAGTGCAATGGTAGAGAGATGTAAAAGGACAAAAGGATGTGCCATTAGGAGGCTAGAAAGGCATGAGAGAGGTCCGCACAAACAAAAACAGGGGAAATGGAGAAAAAGGACACAATGACTACAAATGCAGCAGATCTGAAATTGAAACTGAAAATGTTGACAAAACACATGGATCCACCAATCCCAAGAACAACAACAACTTGCATTTATACAGCCCCTTCAACATAGTAAAACGTCCCAAGGCACTTCACAGAAGCGTTATCAGGCAAAATTTGACACCAAGACAAAAAGGGTCAACACCATGGGCACAGACTCTCTGCCAGCACTGTGTTCTCATGAAGGATCTCCAGCTCAAACGTCAACCTGCCTCTTCCCTGGACAGTGACAGACCCACCCCACATCATTAAATCTCCCTGCTGTAAAAAACATGGAGGACACAGCTTAAGTCAGAAGTTACTAAAGTCAGTGTTCAGACCAGAGAACTGCAGAGTTCCCAGGAGAAATATTAGATATTGTTCCTGAAGCTTAAGTTGGAACAGTAAGAAATCAAAAATGAAAAGGCCAGAACGGGAATGGGAGGGGGAGTTAAAAGTAGTGAGCCACAAGGGGGTCAGGATCACTTGCGAACAAAAGAGATGTTCATCAAAGTACTCACCTAATCTCCATTTGGTCTTCCCAATGTAAAGGAGATCACCGTGACCATTAAATAAAGAATGCTAGATTAGATATAAAGTACACATAAATTGCCGCCTCAAATCCAAATGTGCTAATCAGTAACTGGAGCAATGGCTCAGAAACAAACCAGGAGGAGAGAAATATTCAGTTAATCTGTCCACCCATAAATCCACAGGTGGGAAACAATATGCAGGTCGTCACTAGCCCATCGCCCCTGGAAACTGGTAAGTCAGAAAAAGGTTGCATGATGTTAAAAAAATGAGCCAAACAGAAACAATTGCCAAACATGCGAGAGTGGACAACAACTGACAGTGCACTCATGCTCCACAAATTTAGACCCCGATATTAACACAGAAACGGGAATGGAGCGTGGGGAGGCGATAGCGGGTGACAAACGTGCAACATCGTAAGACGAGTGGGAATGTCTAATTTCAATGGGGTTGCCTCATTATCGTTACTTCCTGGTTTCACATCTCCACTACGCAAGAGCCAGCATGACGCGGACCCACATGACACAATCTCAACTATTTAAAGGGCCAGTTCACAGATGCAATGGAGAAGGAGGTTTTGAAGGAGTACCTGCACAGTTATGGAAGGTGCGCCCATATTTGATGAGGCATCCAAGGATGCCCTGTTGGGTGCAGTAAGGGTCAGGAAGGAGGTCCTCTTTAACAGCAATGGGAAAAAGAAACCTGCAGCCACCACAAAGAAGGCGTGGCTGGAGATGGCCCAAGAAGTAAGTAGCAGGAGCGTCATAATGATGTCATGGATCCAGTGCAGGAAGTGTTTTAATGACCTAACCAGGTCAGGAAAGGTGAGCAAAGTTGCAGATTCATCTACATCCTGTCACTCTGTCTTGTTAAGCGTACTTCATTCACATCACTACTCACACCTACTTAAGTTTCAGCAGCACCTATCGTTCTGTTTCAGTGTACATCCTCACGTCCCCCTTCCTCCATCCACCACTGCCAGTCACCCCAATCCTCATGTAGTCTGTTACCACCTCAGTCAGCTCCCCCGATTCTCAGCACACATCCTCAAATGGCATTATCAACACATTCCACAAATGCATGCCAGTGCCACTCGTGATGCATCTGCCTGATTGTCACCCTCACCAAATGCACTACATCCATCGGATGCACACATGCCTCAGAGCCACTCATGGATCTGTTGTACCACCCTTGCAGGTGAGGAGAGCACAGAATACCAGGGAGAGGGCGAGGACTGGAGGCAGACCACCACAGATCATGGAGCTTTACCCGGTAGAGGAGGAAGCATTGGAGATTAGCGGCATATCTGCCTCCCTCAGCATCGGAGATGGAGAGATTAGTTGTACATTGAAGTAGGGTGACAACATTAATCTCTCAGACCCACAACTCCTACAGGACAAGTTGACTTCAGCACTTAATCAAATATGATCACTTTAATTATGTGCAATTCAACATTTGTAAAGTTCCATGACTACATCTAATCCATCTCTTCTCTCCTCCAGGGCTATCAAGTGAAGAACAGGAACCCAGGCCCGGAGATGACAAGGACTCCTCAAAGGAGTTCATTCCTGCTGAAAGCGCACCGTCACAGGTCACGTGCGTTACAGGCACCAGCGCAGATACGAGCACATCGGTGGGTGCTGTTGGACAGTTAGGTGGGATGTCACCCGTTGATTCGCACAGCACAAGTGAGCACGAGCAGAGAGTGGTGGCAGGGACAGCTCTGGAGTGTCGGAGGGCGCCGACCTCTCTAAGCTCTGCTCAGCTGGACAGAGATGCTAAATCCAGGGAAGCCATCAATTAAAAGGCAATTCTAGAGGCTCAGCAGCAACTCTGCGAGGAGTTGACAGTCTTGCCAGGCACACTTTCCACAATGGCACAGAGGATGGAGGAGTCCAGCTTGAACATTTGTTGAGTGACGTCGCAGGGCTTTTCAAAGATGTAATCTTCCATTGAGAGTCTGGCCTCCGCTATGGAAGTTGTATCAGGGCACAAAAACGAGTCCCTCCAGGCCCAGATGCCAGCCTTGCAAACTCTGACCGCCAACATGTCTACTGCCTTACACAGGCTGACAGACAGATTAGATGTGGCATCACTGATCTCCTCCAAGCTGTTCTCCTGCAGAGAGGCAGTTGTTATGTGCCGCTGGCCTAGGGGAGGGAGGATAGTAATAAGGGAGATGAAAGTGTGTACTCTTCTCAAAGCGTATGCACGTCTCACCTGTTGCCCACTCCCCCTCAACCAGTACCCGACATGCTGCCTCCTCTCCCTCTGGCCCAGTCTACCCCTGCACAGGTGCAAGTGGAGCAGTCATTGGCAGTACCCTCATGGGCTCCAACACTCAGGGGTCGTCGGCCATGAGCACCTCAAAAGACAGAGCAAGGATCAGAGCAGCCTGCCACTCCTTCTGCTGAAACCACAGGGATTGCACCACGTAGAAGTGCCAGATATAGGAAAGGAAAGGCTTTATAGTTCACCAAGGGTAAGCACATTGGAGTTTTGGAATATTTGTAAATATAGTTAATTTATTACATCACATTAAATGTATTACTTTTCACCACTTTCCCATTCTCCATTCTTGCCTGGCGAGTTTGTTTGGTGCTGAATGTGAAGACATGAATGACTGACATCAATTGGTGGATGTGCAACGAGTGGATGGATGGTTACAGGACTGCTTGTGTAAGTTGTGGGAGGGGAGGAGGCGGGCGATGTTATAGTTACTTTGGTCCAGTGTGTGTGACTAGCTGAACCTTTGAGCTATTAGGGCATCCCTAGCATCTCGAGCAGCAATGTGATTGGCTGGTCCGGAATTGTGCGCCCAATCTTCCTCTTCCTCCTCGCCATTGGAATCCTCATCAGATGGACTTGTTCCTCCTGCACCTCTGGTCTCTGCTGCAGCGCTCTGCTGTGCAGAACGCAGCACACCATGATTATCCTAGAGACTCTCGCTGGTGAGTACTGAAGGGCGCCTCCAGACTTGTCCAGGCACTTGAAGTGCAACTTGAACTTGCTGATGGCTTGCTCAGTGACACATTTCGTTGTCATGTGGCTCGTGTTGTAGACTCCTGGTGGTCATAGATGGGGTTCCTCAGAGGTGTCATCAGCCAGGTTTGAAGAGGGTATCCCTTGTCGCCTAGCAGCCACCCTTTAAGGATCGTTCCAGGTCGAAACACGTTGGGGATATTGGACTGCCGCAATATGAAAGCATCATGGCAGCTCCCAGGGAATCTGATGCAGACCTGCATGAACCTTTTCTCGTGGTTGCACACCAGCTGCACATTGATGGAATGAAATCCTTTGCAGTTGATGAATGCTCCTGATTGATCTGGTGGTGCTCCGATTGTCACGTGTGTACAGTCGATGGTATCCTGTAATGTGTGGGAAGTCAGCCAGAGAGGCAAATTAGATTACCTGCTCATTCTGGCTATTGTCACCACAGGGGAAGTTTATATACCTCCCAGCCCTGGAAAACAATCCATCCATGCATTAATGTACAGCTGACTGGGAGACCCTCGATATGTCTCCGGTAGTGTCCTGGAGAGAACCGGAAGCAAAGAAATTGAGGGCGGTGGTGACTTTCACAATCACTGGTAATGCGTGGCCAACAGGTCCAGCAGGGAGCAGCTCTTCTTGTAGGAGACTACAGATGTCTGCGACCACCTGACATGACAATCCCAGCCTTCGGAAGCACTGCTGCTCCGACAGGCCATGGAAGCTGAGCCTCTGTATGTGGACCCTGTTAGGTGGGTAGGGCCTTCTGCTAGCTCGACCCCTCTGTTGCTTCCTTCTCTGCTGGTCCCCTGCAGCTCCCTCCACAGCACGCCCTTGCTGCTGCTGATCCTCATTCTCCTACTCTTCCTCAGACCAATCAAGAGCAGTCATGGCGCTGCCTATTGTGAACTTCTCTATCTGAACAACTAAAAATCTCCAAATAACTCTCTCACACCAAGTACTCTCACCGAATCGGGACCCAGAGGGAACAGAGAAAGCAGCTGGGAGTACTCAACCTTTATTTGGATCGGGCCTCCTGTCCTTTAACCAACCCGATAAAGTGCAGCTCAGTCTCGCCTCCATTTCACTACCCGAGTTTCTCAACCCCTGGGAAACGTGCAGCAGCTGCTAAATCCAAATCGGGCTCTCAATTGCATTATAGGAGCCCAATTTATATATGTTAATAACAGTCACGCCTCTCCACGGCGGGATTCTCGGACACCCCGATATCCAGTGAGTGCGTGCATGGCGGGTTAGGGTCAGGTTTGGCGTATTTGACTTTTAACCCCCCCCTCCCCAGCCCGACACTCTCCCGCCTGTCGTGGAGGGCGGGCGGGGGTTAATATTGAGGCTTTGGTATCAAATGAATCAGGTGTCAAAACTCAAACTGACTTTGATGGGGAGTCAGACAGCTTGCTCCAGGGATTCACGCTGCTCTTCGTACCGGTGCCAGGTCAGTCATTGATTCCGGATATTTACATTATAACCGCAGCGTTAGTGCGAAGCAAAAAACTGCTTTGTGCTGACCCTACAGTTACAGTTTAAATACACCCATACTGCAGTCATACTGGCAGAAGAAGCATGGTGGAACTGATTAACATGGAGAGCCTGGCGGAGTGATTGAAATCTACCCACCAGCGAACATATTATTCTAGCGGAGTGACGACTGCCACCGAGTCACACATGCGCATTGTAGGTCACTAACTGCCCTCACCGCCCGTTCACTAAAAGCACGGACCGAGGGCGAGCACCAAAAATGAAGCCTATGCAGGTCATAAGGGGGGAGACCAGGAGAGCAGAGCCCGGAAGAAGGAGCGAAGCAGGGGGAGAGGGGGTTGGGGGGAGAGAAGCAGGGGGTGCGGGAGAAGCAGGGGGTGCGGGGGGAGCAGAAAGAGTGCAGCAAGAAATGGGAAGGGGTGCAGAAAGCGCGGGAAGCGGAAGGGGGAAGCAGAAGCATTGAGGGGAAAGGGGGAGCCCAAAGGGAGAAGAGTGGGGGAGGGGGGGAGAATGTGATCCTGGTCTAAGGGGAGTAAGAGAGGGAGAATGTGGTCCAGACGGGGAGATGGATCATGTTCTCCTCCCACCCGTTAGACCTGGATCACGTTCTCCTCCTCCCTTCCAGTTAGACCTGGATCACAGTCCTCTGTTAATTGTATCTATGTGATTTATATCAATGTGTGTTAATTGTATTCAGGTGGTGCGTATCAATTGGGGACTCTCTTGTATCCATTTATAGGAGGGTGTTGAGCTGTGTGAATAAAGGCTTGGAAGCAACTGAAGACCAGGCTCCAGTATTCTTTCCTTCACCAACTGGCTATCCTTTTTACAACATGGTAGCAGAGAATGTTTTAAGGGCAAATAAAACATTACAAAAATTAAATATCGATACATGTGCACTTAAGTTCCCATCCTTAGGTGACGCAAAGAAAATGAAGCTAGTTATCATTAGCAATGCTTCACATGTTAATCTTCCTGATGGGTATTCACGTGCAGCTGGTTTCATAGTGTTTCTTGTGGGTGAAAACAGGAAGTGTTGTCCTTTAGCTTGGGAAGCTAAGAAAATAAAAAGGGTTGTTAAAAGTACTCTGGCTGCTGAAACACTGGCTCTTGTAGATGCAGTGGATATGGGATTCTATTTGGAAAATATTTTGAGTGACATCCTGAACAATGGGAGCACTGGAGATAGTATACCCATTGAATGTCATGTAGACAACCGTTCATTGTGGGATAATGTACACTCTACAAAAAATGTGAGTGAGAAATGATTACGGATTGACCTTGCTGGCTTGAAACAAATGCTGGAGAGAAAGGAAATCTCTAAAATTAAATGGGTGGATTCAAGCCATCAACTGTCGGATTGTTTTACTAAAAGAAGTACATGTACGAAGGAATTATTAGGGGTCCTGGAGAAGGGGCGCCTCACAATGTAATGCTTTGAATAGTATAAGTTGTGCAGAGTATGGAAGTTCTTAATTTTTAAAATTTTGTTTGTATTGTCTATATAAAATTTAATTTTTTATTTTTATTTAAAGAGAGAGAAGGGAATCTATCTATTGTATCTATGTGATTTATAGTTTTAGTGTTAATTGTATTCAGATGGTGGGTATCAATTGGGGACTCTCTTGTATCCATTTAAAGGAGGGGTGTAATGTTCAGCTGTGTGAATAAAGGCTTGGAAGCAACTGAAGACCAGGCTCCAGTATTCTATCTTTCAACACCTGGCTATCCAGTTTATAACATCCTCCTCCCCCCCATTAGACCTGGACACTCTTGAGCATGAATAACAGCGAGTTGATTTCTCGGAAAGTATGCGCGGCAAGTGACGTCATCAGATGAAGTGTCACTATTCACTTTGTAATGTAAAAGGTGAACCCCCCCACCCCTCACTTTCTACCCAATAAACCAGAAAACAATCCATGACCCACACACAATGCCCCATCAGTCACCACGGCTCTTTCCCACAGTGTTTAGTTTGTAGGAGTGATTAGCGACAGTGTGGGTGCTTCCGTTTTCGATCGACCCATGGCGTCCTTCTGCGCATGCGCAGGGCCACCCGATGACGCCAATCTCAGCGCATGCTAAAAAGCTATGGCTCCGCTCGTGAAGTCACTTCCAATTACGTCACCCTCACCCATTCTCGTTGAATGAAATGCGTCTCACTAAACCAACCTTGCAGCTCAAATTATGTAAAATAGTCAATGCTGTGGAGTTGTCAAATACAGCCTCACAGCTCCCCACATGAACTTGCAGTGCCCGTTCATGGGGCCACATATTTGAAGAGGTCCACAAGTCAATTCCTGGGTTAGCCTGGCGTAGAGTGTTTTCAGAGTCAAAGCGAAGTGGGAGGCTGCTCAATGTGGAGGCCTCACTCCTCCAGCAGACAGGGCAGTTTGGTGGGAGTTTTTATCAGATCATGTTGATAGCATTCAACAAGGTTCCACATAAGAGACTATTAACAAAAATGAAAGCACATGGAATTGGAGGCAACCTATTGGCTTGCGCTCCACACCTGTCTCCGAACCTGGTCATTAGTTCGTCGGTGCTCCAGGCTGTCTCCATCCTATCTACGTCAACCTTATCCCACCGCGGGACCTCTGACTTTAACTTTGGACTCCCTCCTATTGTTTCCTCTCTATTCCGTTTATCACCAGGACATATCTATCCTAATCTTGCTATGTAATCATGCCTACGTAACTTGAGTTTCCCTGTGTCCATTCGCGTGTGCGTTTTGGCTGCCGCTCCGGACCCGAGCCCATCGCTTCTATTTCCCCTTTTTTCTTCTTTTCTCTTTACCCCTCCAGGACCCTCTTTCCTGTTATCATGCCTTCTTTCATTATCCCCCTCTCGGGTGTACTCTGCACTCCCAAATCCCTACCCCAACCCTTCAGCACTCCTCGACCTTCCTACCCTCCTGCCGCCATCCCAGGCTTGACTCCCTCTTAGATAAGCCTACAGCTTCCCTCTGTGCCTCTCTTGGCATCCTCCGAAAGGCCCATCGAGGCACTGGTCACTGCCTCCTTACGAGCAGCAACCCCAACTGCCCCATCCTACTCTCTCACTGACTTTCCCGCCTAACGTGCCCGATGGGGGCTAATCTTGCCAATCTCCTTCCCGTCCCACTCACCCCTCCCAGCGCTGACCCTGTGGTCTCTGGCAGCGGATCAGCTATCACTGCCCCTCTCCGCATCTCCCTCCAGATTGTCCGTTCACTTGTGAACAAGGCCCTTGCCATCCATGAGCTTACTGTGGATGATTGCATTGACATTATCCCCTTGATGGCTGGCTGATGGGTGATGACACCTTCCCCCTTAATGAACCCTCCCTGCCTGGCTATATCTTCCACCACTAGCCCCGCCCAGCCCACCGCGGTGGTGGTGTGGCCCTTATCACCAAATCACACCTTGGGTCTGCCTCCCTACTCATCTGGCACCTTCTCCTCCTTTGAGCATATCATAGAATCATAGAATGGTTACAGCACAATAGGAGGCCATTTGGTCCAATGAGACCGTGCCGGCTCTTTGTAAGAGCAATCCAGTTAATCCCATTGCCCCGCTCTTTCCCCGTAACCCTAAAAAATTTTCCCTTCAAGTATTTATTCATTTCCTTTTTGAAAGCAATGATTGAATCTGCTTCCATCACCCTTTCAGGCAGCGCATTCCGGATCATAACTACTCGCTGCATAAAAAAGTTTTTTGTCATGTCGCTTTTGGTTCTTTTGTCAATCACCTTAAATCTGTGTCTTCTGGTTCTCAAGCCTTCCACCAATGGGAACAGTCTATCTTTATTTACTGTATGTAAACCCTTCATGATTTTGAACACTTCTATCAAATCTCCTCTCAACCTTCTCTGCTCTAAGGAGAACAACCCCAGCTTCTCCAGTCTATCCACGTAACTGAAGCCCCTCATCCCTGGAACCATTCTGGTAAATCTTTTCCGCACCCTGTCTAAGGCCTTCACGTCGTTCCTAAAATGTGGAGCTCACAATTGGACACAATGCTCCAGTTGTGTCCGAACCAGTGTTTTATAAAGTTTCATCATAACTTCCTTGTTTTTGAACTCTATGCCTCTATTTATAAAGCCCAGGATCCCGTATGCTTTTTAACTGCTTTCTCAACCTGCCCTGCCACATTCAACGATTTGTGCACATATACCCCCAGGTCTCTCTGTTCCTGCACCCCCTTTAGATTGTACCATTTAGTTTATATTGCCTCTCCCCATTCTTCCTGCCAAAATGTATCACTTCATACTTCTCTGCATTAAATTTCATCTGCCTCATGTCTGCCCATTTCACCACCCTGTCTATGTCCTCTTGAAGTCTATCACTATCCTCCTCACTGTTTACTACACTTCCAAGTTTTGTGTCATTTGCAAATTTTGAAATTGTGCTCTGTACACCCAAGTTTAAGTCATTAATATATATCAAGAAAAGCAGTGGTCCCAGTACCGACCCCTGGGGGACACCACTGTATACCTTCCTCCAGTCCGAAAAACAACCGTTCACCACTACTCTCTGTTTCCTGTCACTTAGCCACTTTCGTATCCATGCTGCCACTGCCCCTTTTATTCCATGGGCTTCAATTTTGCTGACAAACCTGTTATGAGGCACTTTATCAAACACCTTTTGAAAGTCCATATACACCACATCAACCGCATTGCACTCATCGACGCTCTCTGTTACCTCATCGAAAAACTCAATCAAGTTAGTTAAACACGATTTGCCTTTAACAAACCCGTGCTGGCTTTCCTTTATTAATCCACACTTGTCCAATTGACTGGTAATTTTGTCACAAATTATCGTTTCTAAAAGCTTCCCCACCACCGAGGCTAAACTGACTGTCCTGTAGTAGCCAGGTTTATCCTTACACCCTTTTTGATCAAGGGTGTAACATTTGAGATTCTCCAGTCCCCTGGCACCACCCCCGTATCTAAGGAGGATTGGAAGGTTATGGCCAGTACCTCTGCAATTTCCACCCTTACTTCCCTCAACAACCTAGGATGCATCCCATCCGGACTGGGTGACTTATCTACTTTAAGTACAGCCAGCCTTTCTAGTACCTCCTCTTTATCAATTTTTAGCCCATCCAGTATCTCAACTACCTTCTCTTTTACTGTGACTTTGGCAGCATCTTCTTCCTTGGTAAAGACAGATGTAAAGTACTTATTTAGTACCTTAGCCATACCCTCTGCCTCCATGCATAGATCACCTTTTCGGTCTCAAATTGACCCCACCCTTCCTCTTACTACCCATTTACTATTTATCTGACTATAGAAGACTTTTGGATTCCCTTTTATGTTAGCAGCCTGTCTATTCTCATACTCTCTATTTGCCCCTCTTATTTCCTTTTTCACTTCTTCTCTGTACTTTCGATATTCAGCCTGGTTCTCACTTGTATGTCAATCTGACATCTGTCATATGCCCCCTTTTTTTGCTTCATCTTACTCTCTATCTCGTTCGTCATCCAGAGAGCTCTGGCTTTAGTTGCCCTACCTTTCCCCCTCGTGAGAATGTACCTAGATTGTACCCGACCCATCTCCTCTTTAAAGGCCGCCCATTGTTTGATTACAGTTTTACCTGCCAATCTTTGATTCCAATTTACCCGGGCCAGGTTTGTTATCAACCCACTGAAATCGGCCCTCCTCCAATTAAATATTCTTACTCTAGATTGCTCCTTGTCCTTTTCCATAACTAATCTAAACCTTATGATACTATGATCACTGTTCCCTAAATGTTCCCTCACTGACACTTGCTCCACTTGACCCACTTCATTCCCCAGAACTAGATCCAGCAATGCCTCCTTCCTCATTGGGCCGGAAACATACATCAAAAAAGTTCCCCTGAACACACTCCAAAAATTCGTCCCCCTCTTTGCCCTTTACACTATTACTATCCCAGTCTATATTAAGATATTTGAAATCCCTCATTATCACTACTCTATAGTTCTTGCACCTCTCTGTAATTTCCCTGCAAATTTACTCCTCTGTATCCATCCCACTAGTTGGTGGCCTATAGAATACCCCAAGTAGTGTAATGGCGCCCCTATTGTTTCTTAACTCTAACCAAATAGATCCTGTCTTTGATCCCTTAAGGACATCCTCTCTCTCCAGCACTGCAATATTCTCCTTGATTAATACTGCTAACCCCCCCCCCACCCCCGCCGCCCACCACCTTTTATTCCTTCCCTATCTTTCCTGAACACCTTATATCCAGGAATATTTAGTACCCAATCCTGCCCTTTTTTGAATCAGGTCTCCATTATCACCACTACATTATATTCCCATGTAACTATTTGCGGCTGCAGCTCACCAACCTTATTTACCACACTTTGTGCGTTCACACACATGCACTCTAAACCTATCTGAGACCTTCTCGTATTCTCTCTTAGTCTGATCCCACCTAATACTGTACTATTTCTTACTCTAGTGCTATCTGTCTCTCCCAATCCTTTGTGCACCTTGTTTCTCCTTTCTAATGCTACATCCTGGTGCCCATCCCCCTGCCAAATTAGTTTAAACACTCCCCCACGGCACTTGTGATCCTCCCCGCGAGGATACTGATCCCAGCTCTGTTGAGGTGCAACCCGTTCATCTTGAACAGGTCCCTCCTGCCCCAGAACTGGTCCCAATGCCCCAAGAATCTGAAGTCCTCCCTCTGGCACCATGTCTCCAGCCACGCATTAAGCTGCCTTATCTTCTGTACTCTCTAGCGCATGGATCTGGGAGTAATCCAGAATTTGAGGTCCTGCTTTTTAACTTCCTCCCCAGCTCCTGAAACTCTGACTGCAGGACCTCATCCTTTTTCTTTCCTGTGTTGTTGGTACCCACATGGACCATGACATCTGGATGTTCTCCTTCTCCCCCACAGAATGTTCTGCACCCTCTCTGTGATGTCCTTTACCCTGGCACCAGGGAGGCAATACACCATGCGGGACTCACGTTGGCAGTCACAGAAACGCCTGTCTGTTCCCCTGACTATCGAATCCCCTATAACTGCTGCATTTTTACATTTCAGTGTGCCCCCCTGTACAGTCCTTTGCTCCATGGTACCATGCTCGGGACTGCATTCCTTCGAGGTGTCGTCTCCCTCACTGGTATTCAATGCTGAATATCATGTTTGAGAGCGCCACACACCCAGAAGATTCCTGCACTGCCTGCCTCTTCCTACCCTTTTGGATGGCCGCCCATTTGCTATTCTGGACTCTCTGTGGCTGCAGGGTGGAACATATAATCCAGGAAACCTTCAGCCTCCCTTATGCTCTGCTCCAGCTGCCCCTCACGCACAGAAACCCTCAGTTTGAGCTCGAACAATTGGAAGCACTTCCTGCACATGTTGCCCTCCAGGACACATGAAGCATCCTGAAGTTCCCACATGGCGCAGGAATTGCAGGCAATGTTTCACAGTTGCTGTCCATTATTTCACCTTGATGATCATCTCACCTTGTTCCACCCCTCTCACCTGTCCTTTAAAATCCTCATTCTCTACCACCCACCCAAATGCCACTTCAAATTTCTCACCAAAATATCTTCATTGCTTTCCTCCCTCAGCCTCTGCACAGAGCGACTTCTCATCCTCGGTGACTTCAACCTCCAACTCAACTCATCATGCTCTCTCTCCTCTGAATTCACTGCCCTCCTATTCTCCCTTAATCTTCCCTTCCATATAAACTCCCCTACCCATATTCACGGCCACCCCCTCAACCTTGTTATCTCATACGGCCTCTCTAATCCCATTGTGTCAATCAGGGATAAAGCCCTCTCTGATCACTTCCTTGTATCCCTCTCCACCCACATCCCCCTTCCCCCTCCCAACCCCATTTCCTTCTGTGTCCGCCCCTGGAAAAAACTCTTCTCCCAAGTCACTTACAACGGCACTTTCAAATTCCCAACTGTCTAGCCTTTGGCCCTCCATTCAGCATGACATTCCTGCAGCTACTGATCTGCTCAATCACACCCTCATCTCCACCTTTGATGCCCTTGTCCCCATTAAAACCATTACTCTCTCTCACCCTGGTCGTTCCCCCTGGTACGGCCCTCATCTCCGCTCCCTTAAGTCCAAGGGATACAGACTTGAACATTATGGCAGACAACTGGTTAAGCCATTTACCACCAGATCTGGCTGGACCACATACAGCATAGGTCCTACTCTCTGCCAAAACTGCTCACTATTCCAGGATCATCCTGGAATGCAAAGATAAACCCCCAGCTTCTCTTCTCCACTACAAATCATCTTCTTAAACCTGTCTTCCCTGCCTCCTCCACCCTCACCTCCAACAATAAATGAGAGGAGCTCATGGACTACTTTGTCACTAAGATTGAGAACATCCATTCAGCTGCCTCTGCCACTTCCCTCCCTTTCAGCCCACCAAGCCAAATTTCCCCTATGGTTCCCCCTGCCATAGCCCTGAACTCGCATCTTTCTCCAGATTCTCTCCTATCTCCCTTCATGCCCTCTCCAAGCTCATCTTGACCATGAGACACACATCCTGCTCCCTCAACCCTATTCTCACCAAACTGCTGACCACCCAACTTCCCTTCCTGGCCACCACGTTTGCTGATATTTTTAATGGTTACCTCTCCTCAGGTACTGTCCCCCTCCCCTTTAAGTCTGCCGTTATCACCACCTCCTCAAAAAATCCACCCTGGATCCTTCTGTCCTTGCAAACTACTGCCCAATCTCCAACCTTCCTTTCCTCTCCAAAGTCCTTGAACGTGATGTCGCCTCCCAAATCCGTGCCCATCTTTCATGCTTGTTTGAATCCCTCCAATAAGGCCCTTATCAAAATCACAAATGCCATCCCATGTGACTGTGACCATGGTAAACTATCCCTCCTCATCCTTCTTGACCTGTCTTCAGCCTTTGACATAGTTGACTACACCATCCTCCTCCAATGCCTCTCCTCTGTCGTCCAGCTGGGTGGGACTGCCCTCACCTAGTTCTATTCCTATCTATCCAATGGTACCAGAGAATCTCCTGCAATGGCTTCTCTTCCTGCTTCCGCACTGTTAACTTTGGAGACCCCCAAAGATCTATCCTTGGCCCTCTCCTATTTCTCATCGACATGCTGCTCCTCGGCAACATCATCCAAAAACACGTCAGGTTCCACATGTACACTGACGACACCCAGCTCTACCTCACCACCACCTCCCTCGACCCCTCCACTGTCACTGATTTGTCACACTGCTTCTCCAACATCCAGTACTGGAGGAGCAAAAATTTCCCCCAACCAAATATTGGGAAGACCAAAGCCATTGTCTTCGGTCCCCGCCACAAACTCCGTTCCCTAGCCACTGACTCCATCCCTCCCCCCGATCACTATCTGAAGCTGAACCAACCTTGGCATCCGATTTGACCCTGAGAGGAGCTTCCGACCCCGTATCGCTCCATCACCAAGACCGCCTAATTCCATCTCCGTAACATTGCCCGACTCTGCCTGTGCATCAGCTACGCTGCTGCTGAAACCCTCATCCATGCCTCTGTTACTTCTAGATTTGACTATTCCAATGCTCTCCTTGCTGGCCTCCTATGTTCCACCCTCAATATATTAGAGCTCATCAAAACTCTGCTGCACATATCCTGAATCGCAGCAAGTTCCGTTCACCCTTCACCCCTGTGCTCGCTGATCTACACTGGCTCCCGGTCCACCACACCATGATTTTAAAATTCTCATCCTCATGTTGAAATCCCTCCATGGCCTCACGTCTTCCTGTCTGAACTCAGGAGTGTCAGCACTGTGCGTTCTCTGAATTCAGGAGACTGGGCGCTGTGCGTTCTCTGAACTCGGGAGTGTCAGCGCTGTGTGCTCTCTGAACTCAGGACTGTCACCGCTGTGCGTTCCCTGAACTCGGGAGTGTCAGCGCTGTGTGTTCTCTGAACTCGGGAGTGTCAGCGCTGTGCGTTCTCTGAACTCGGGAGTGTCACCGCTGTGCGCTCTCTGAACTCGGGAGTGTCAGCGCTGTGCGTTCTCTGAACTCGGGAGTGTCAGCGCTGTGCGTTCTCTGAACTCGGGAGTGTCAGCATTGTGCGTCCTCTGAAATCGGAAGTGTCAGTGCTGTGCGTTCTCTGAACTCAGGCGCGTCAGCACTGTGCATTCTCTGAAATCGGTAGTGTTAATGCTGTGCATTTTCGGGAGTGTCAGCGCTGTGTGTTGTCTGAACTCGGTACAGTTAGCACTGTCTGTTATCTGAGCCTTATTTTAGAGAGGAAAACAAAGAATTTCAAACTTGCATAACCCAAGAACATTTTATGTTTTTGTATCAGCTGAAATTGCTTTTGCTGTAATTGTGGGATAAACTTTTTTTTTCACCTGTGATTCACACACACAAGTATAAGTACTACTATTAGCACAAAACTATAGACCAACAGCACGTAAGTACTATAATTACCAACGCAACAACGCGGTTGTGGCTCGGTGTCACGCACAAGCAGGTTGAGTCATTGGAGAACTTTGCTGCCAATCGTCTTGTTTTTGACTCCTTCCCACTTCAGCAATTTGATGTTGATTAGAGGTGGGACTTCCACTTGTCACGGTTACATTGGGAGACAAAACCAAGTCAGTGTCTCAGCCGCAGAGAGGGGTGACTTGTAGATTGGATGAAGAGTATCGTGACATGGGCATATATGGACATAGAACGGGCAAGAGTTGAGTCGCGTAGAGACGAATCGCACTCTGAGCAGAACGAGGGCTCAACTACATTTCAGTGCAAGGAAAGTTTGGAGTGTAAGCTGTAAAGATGTGGTGCGCCCTGAAGGAAAACGTTAGAGAAAGGTAAAGCCTTCCCCAAACAAGGCTGTAAGTGAAAATCAGGACAGAATGTAATTAGTTGTGTATTTTTTAATGATTCCTTTTGATCTCGCCTCAGCGTGTTCATTTAAGTATGTCTATTGCTTCGTGTAAGTGCTGTAAGATGTCGGACTCTGGCCTGTGTCTAATAACTTTAAATTCAAGTGATCTTATTAGATTTTTTTGATGGAACAAATATTCAGTTCCCTTAGGTCGAAGTTTTATTTGGTTATGGCAATACAGGGGCAGACCATACTTGTATTATTATAATATAAAATCCTGTTCTAGCACTTAAGACACTTGAAAGTCTGTACCATGAAGGCCTATTCAACCAGCACTTTGGCCCAATTATGGACTTCATTAGAACAAAGCTCTGCCCTGCTGCACGGATTGTCCAGAGGAGGTGTGAGGGTGGGTATAGCGTGTAGCCTATTTTACCCAGCTGTCGCTAAGAAGCCTTCACTCCTTTGGTAGAGCTTGGTAATGTTATGTTGCCACAGTATATGTGAATTGTGTAAATTCCTGAGGAAGTACACATTAACTTGAATGGTCTAAAGATTGTGGTCACATACAATCTGCACAATAAGTTAGTGAAAACCCTTTTCATTTGTGTACACCATGGTACATGAGTATTAATGATTCCTTTTGATCTCGCCTCAGCTTGTTCATTTAAGTATGTCTATTGCTTCGTGTAAGTGCTGTAAGATGTCGGACTCTGGCCTGTGTCTAATAACTTTAAATTCAAGTGATCTTATTAGATTTTTTTGATGGAACAAATATTCAGTTCCATTCGCAACCCCTCAGTGTTCAGTTCCATTCGCAACCCCTCAGATAATGAAGCAGTCCGAGCCTGCATGCAGCAAGACCTGGACAACATCCAGGCTTGGGCTCATAAGTGGCAAGTAACATTCGCGCCAGATAAGTGCCAGGCAATGACCATCTCCAACAAGAGAGAGTCTAACCACCTCCCCTTGACATTCAACGGCATTACCATCGCCGAATCCCCCACCATCAACATCCTGGGGGTCACCATTGACCAGAAACTTAACTGGACCAGCCATATAAATACTGTGGCTACGAGAGCAGGTCAGAGGCTGGGTATTCTGCGGCGAGTGACTCGCCTCCTGACTCCCCAAAGCCTTTCCACCATCTACAAGGCACAAGTCAGGAGTGTGATGGAATACTCTCCACTTGCCTGGATGAGTGCAGCTCCAACAACACTCAAGAAGCTCGACACCATCCAAGATAAAGCAGCCCGCTTGATTGGCACCCCATCCACCACCCTAAACATTCACTCCCTTCACCACCGGCACACTGTGGCTGCAGTGTGCACCATCCACAGGATGCACTGCAGCAACTCGCCAAGGCTTCTTCGACAGCACCTCCCAAACCCGCGACCTCTACCACCTAGAAGGACAAGGGCGGCAGGCACATGGGAACAACACCACCTGCACGTTCCCCTCCAAGTCACACACCATCCTGACTTGGAAATATATCGCCGTTCCTTCATTGTCGCTGGGTCAAAATCCTGGAACTCCCTTCCTAACAGCATTGTGGGAGAACCGTCACCACACGGACTGCAGCGGTTCAAGAAGGCGGCTCACCACCACCTTCTCGAGGCCAATTAGGGATGGGCAATAAATGCCGGCCTTGCCAGCGACGCCCACATCCCGTGAACGAATAAACCAATTAAAATGAACGAAAAAAAAAAAAAAAAAATTGAGTACAGTCAATTATTCTTTGAACTCTAGAGAACCAAGCAAGTCAGTGGAAGACCCACTGCCATTGACAGTGCAGGTGCTGCTTTGTGCCAAAGTTGATGTACTGGTGGGCAAACGCCAGGTGAGTCTCTGCCTAATGGCTCTGTGGACCAAATAATGGTTCACCTCTGTTCTTCCATGTTGGGGCTTGGATGTTATTGGTGGCATAGAAATTGAATGCTGCTGTTGCCTTGAATGTCACGGGGAGGCTAGTGCTAAATTATAACTCTTGCCTCTTATTCAGGAAGTGGCACAAATCCTTCGACAGCCTCGGTCTTTGTACACATTGCTGTTTAATTTGGCACTGGTAGCTGTTTTTTGGATTGTACGTACAGCCTTATGAGTAATTAGTGCAGGTAGTCAGGAGACTCAACAAAGTCTTTGTTCCACTCTGCTCTCTTTTCATGTGGCAATGCAGAACAGCACGTTATGCAGCTCTGATGCTCAGCAGCGTATTTACCTATCCCAGAGAACAGTACGTCCAGCTCAACTCTGTACCAACGGGCACTCACCCAAGAATTTATTGCTCCAGATGAAAAACAGTACCAATTAGAATTAGTAACTCCCAAAAAGCCCTTAATTGACATTAATTAGTAATGGCAATAAACTAACAGTAGAATGTTAACGCTATAATTAAGTCAGTTTACACAGGGCAGAAAACAGCATAGCATTAAAAACTGCCAGCTGGGTCTGTTAGCATGGTCGGTGCCAATTTAAATGCCAATCTTTATTGGTGTTAGCACTGCAAAACATTCCTGTAGGTGTTAGATACTTGAACAGGATTGTTTTAATTACAAAATTAAAGTTTCTTTATCCAATACCAAATGTCCTGTTGCATTGCGTATGTTAAATTGGATGATATTTTATTTTATGAAGACAGGAGCATTATACCACGAAATGTACAATATTATATTCTGCTGAAATACAGTTGTGTGTAACCTATTGTGTCCCTTTACAAATGCCTTCCCAAGGTCAGTTAGAGGCTAATTGTTCTTAGTTGCTCCCTGCAGCAGGATACTTTATAGTCCGACTCAATGAGCAAAAATAAACATTTTATTCAGAGTTAACTTTTGATGGATTCCTTATGTTATAAATACACATAAATTTTAGCGGGAAGAAAAGTTCAAGATGGTGCCTCAAAAGCAATGTCACAGTTTTAGGAGAAATTTAATTGGTTGTTCTCTGATACTTGCCAGTTGGGAACTGGAAGTTTTAAAAAAAATGAATAACCCGATTGCTCATTCCGTTCCTTACTGTTTCCTCATTGTTACTTACCAAGTGAATTGTGATTCATTCATGTTTCGATATCTGATCATCTGAAATGATGACATAGTGGTTAAATAATCAGTTTTTGCTATATGGAATGATGCCCTGAGGTGTGACACTTTTGTTTCCCTAAAATAGAAAACACCACACATTATGTACTTCTTATATCTCCGAAGCCGTGCCATTATATAGCTGGCCTCCCGAATGGCGTGTTGTGAGGGACATCACACAGCTGTGCAGACCCAGATAATCTCAGCTGACACCAAGTGCTGAGAAACAATGGCATTATCGTAGTTGCAGCTCTTCAGGCGAGCCGTTAAACTATGGCCCTGTCTGCCTGGTCCAGTGATTCAGGCTGACATTAAAAAGATCAAATAAGAACAGAGAATTCTTCAGGTGTCCTGACTAACAGTCCTCTCTCAAATAACACCAGAAAAGCAGATTAACTGTCTCGTTCCTGTTGTGGGAGCTTCTGTGTGCATGTTTGCCTACATAACAGTGATTGCACTCTTCGCCCCCCAAAAAAAATAGTAATTTGTGTGTGAAGTACATGAAGACGTTTCTGAGAGACCTGTTAAGGTGTTATATAAATGCAAGTCTGTCTTTATTGCTTTTAGCCTTTTAATGTAACTAGTGATATTGTTATAGTAACACTGACTAAGAAAGCTACAGAGAACCTGTTTTGCAAATACTGTTGCTTATATATGTGCAGTACCGTCCTGTGCAAATTGCTACAATATATTTAAATTGTGTTAAGATCAATCTTTCAGATTAAAAGAAATTTAGCACCATTATACAGAGGCAAAAAACTTGTAAATTAACTTTTTTAAAGGTTTTACAGCACTTCTGAAAATGCCTTGGTGTGTTTCATACTTTATTTTAAAGTAACACACTAAATTATGTAATTTAAGATTCTCTACTCTTCCCTCAACACAGGTTTATTTCTTTTGCTCACGAAGTTCTTGGCTCTTTAAGAAGAAGTGATTCACAACAGACCAAGCGTTTGGCTAGCATGGTGGAAGTGGTCCTGGTTGACTTCTCAGATGTTCACTATGACTACATTCAGAAGTGGCTTTGTGGTGCTGTGGATGTAATGAGCGTGCACAATCTGACCGAGTGTCCGTATGTATTCATGATATACAGCCAGAGAAATCCAAACAGTGCGAATGGTGATGTTCGGAGCTATTTGTATCAATTGTCAGAGCACGTCGCTATGCCAAAAGAAAAGCTTGAGGTTTTGGTTCAATCCAGTTTCGCTGCCATCTTGTACACTATCAAGCAGAAGATTGATAAACGGAGCCTCAGCATCATTAATGTCATTGTGTCCATGGAGAGGAAAGCTACAGTGGAGCTCTATATAGAGCAGCTTTTTACCGCAATTTATAAATTCACATTTGAGACACTTGTGATAGAAAGTGACGGAGAAATAAAACTCCAGTTGCAGATACCTTCCATTAAAGAGCATGTTCTCACTAGCCAACAAACAGATGATCTGTGGAAGGACATCTGGGCATTTTTGGCACAACTCAAAGGAGTTATGGGACAGATTGTAGTTCTCAAGTCTCTGCTGATCCCAGGTATGCTTTTGTAAATATTAAAACATTGGGTAAGAAAGTGTCAGCCATACTATCTACAATATTTGTACATGAGAAGCACTATGTTGTATTTTTTTGGGTTATCACATTATTGAAGGGTAAAATCCTACTCCCAGCAAAGAGAAAATTGATGGGCATTGGCTCTGGGGCATTCGTGTGCACCTCCAGTTGTAGAGTGAAGTTGTACAGACTGAGAAACAGGTCACACCATCTTTTCCTCTAGGTCATGCAAGTGACCTCTAGTGGACAGATTACAGGAAGGGAAGATTCTTTTTTTAAAAAATGAAAAGGCACAAGGCAATGAATTCAATTGTGTTCTTCTACCCAATAAACTACCATCTTTTCAGTGGAGCATTTAAGATTTCACTGATAACCAGAATTGATGTAAAAGAAAGCTTCACATTCTGAGATTTTTATCAGATATAAATTAAACTAATATGGTTTATAGTATGTAAGTGGGAGACTAGTAGGTCTCCCATGGTATCGCACATGGCTGGGTGGGGGGAGGGGGTGTAGATTTTAACCCCCAGTGAGCTTCAGGCAGGTGTTGGGGTCGTGGATCTAAATTTGAGGCCCGGGGGGGGGGGTGGTATTTTAACTCCCCAGCCTCATCTGCCGGCCACCGGTCAGTTGTCCACCCAAAACAGGCAGAATTGTCAGCTGGCCAGCAGGCTGGAGCGGAAGTTCGGGCAGCCAGAGGCACCATAGGATAACTCACCTGCAAGAACATAAGTCGTGGGTAGAGGATCCACAAAGCAAAGTTTTTAACTTGGAATACCTCTTAGTCCTCCCGACGGCGGCTGACCTGGTTCAACTTGGCGGGAAGGTTGCGGCAGCTTTCCCACTTAGGCTCGGGTTAAAATGCAATCTGATTCCCATTGACATCATATGATGCCGATTTGCTTTAATTCATGAGGCCTGAGTCCAGCAGGAATCCTCATCCCCCCCCCCCCCGCCCCCACCAAACCAACGGCGTTAAAACCTGAAAGCGGCGGGAAACGGAGCTGCTCCACTTTACCTGCCCTTCCACTCCGTTCTCGCCGATTGGCAAGAGTTAAAATTGCATCCCCCCCCCCCCCGGGTTTTGAGCCCACTGTAGTCTTCGGGTGAAGTGAGATTAGAGGGTGGGTGATAATTGGACAAAGGTGTGCAGATGTAACTTGGTCCCCATTTTAAAGTCAAACATTCTCACCTTATATAGTTTATTTATTATAACATTACTTAATGGCAGTTTGGGGAGCAGAGAAGTAGAGTTGATTGGAGTAGAGGAGTTTCTCTCAGTACAAACTGACAGCTGGAAGATGCAAAACTGAGCCGCTACAATGCCACCGCTGATGGGAGAGTGTCGTTACAGCAAGACAAGTTTATGTCGGCAGTTTGTATTGTGGAGGTGAAACATGCAGTTTAAGTTAACATCGAAGTGTGACAATAGGAAGTACGGGTTTTATAAACAGTAAGTGCGTGCAGACACAAGATTTTCCGTTTTTATACATAGGTTGTTCAGTTTGTCATATCTGTCTTTGTTCATCATTGAAATGGTAAATTATGAGGTGATGGTTAATATTGTGAGTTAGTGATTTGTTGAGATTTGGGGAGCCCTTTCTGGGCACAAAGTGAGGTCAGAGAGTCCCCACTCTCCCCCTGCAAGTTCTATAAGAATGTAATCAGCTGTGCTGTGGAGATCAGATCTTCAGGATTGGGAAATTCAGCTTTACATATCGAATAGAATCAAGAATGTAGTGCATTGAATGGACAGTTAAACTCATTAGGTTTTCTGCTGAAAGATGTATAACATACAACAGCTTTACAAAATACAATGACATATTTTGCATGCTAAAGTTCCTGATTGAAAAAGTTTTTCCAAAGGTTCTCTTGGACTTGCTGTGCATCCATTGGTAGCAATTATAATTGTACGATCATTGAATGAGGAAGACCATTCAGCCCATTTGATTCATCCTTCCAGAGATCCAAACTCCTCTTCCCCCCCCCCCCCCCCCCTCCCACGTCCCATTATGGCATCCAATTGTTTCTTAAATGATTCCAGGGTTTTTGTCTCCTCTACTCTATCTTGGAAGTTTATTTCATGGCCTGGAGTTTCCTCCTTTAGCGCATTGACGTGAACGGAAAGGAAGATCGGATGGAGTGTATAACGGGTGCTCGATCCACTACTGCCCATTTTGCGCCCCTGCCAAAGTTGAATTTCACCGTCCATTTCCTCTCTGCCCTCTGCTCCCACCTGTCTAGCTTACATAATTTCCTACTGCTATCTCAACATTCCTCACAAGTCTCTTTACCCCTACTTTGAAAATATATCACCAGAGGAAACTCTCGGAAGGGAGAAACTGAGTGACTTGCAGCTGTTAGTAGTGGTCTGCAGTGTTTTGTAACTATACACATAAATTACATTTACACAGGCATTCCAATGTTTAACCAATGACAAAATAATGGGGGATTAAGCTGGCGTCATTTCTACAAGTCTGTCAGATACTTAGCTCTATTTCCATTGGACATTATGTTCTGTATATGTGAATTCCCCTTGTAGAACCTGTGTTATGAAGTTTAGGAATCAACTGTCCTTGGGGTGACAGCTGAGTAATTTTTGAATTGTCATGTCCTAAATGTATCTAGTTTTGTCTTTCGAAACACTTTTACTGGGGAAATTAAAATCTTTACTGAATATTTCATTTGACTAATACATGTGTCCAAATCACTGACCACAAGATCATTACAGATGAGGTAGGCCCATCTTCATTCTTTCATCCATCCAGAAAGATCCCATTTCAAAAACTATCTCTTTCTTAACTGCTTCCAGGCCCCAGAATTGAACGCAGCACTTATGGTGATGTCTGACCAGAACACCGAACAATTTGATCACAACTTCATGTGAATTATATTCTATTGCTCTGGCTATGTAGTTCAACATTCTAATGGCTTTGAGGTCTGCTGAAACTTCAAGGCTTCTTTCAGCTTCATCCTTTACTCTTTCCACACCATTCATGGAATACATGTCACCCATTTTTGCTTCCTATGTACAATATTTACCTGTTAATGTTCTGCTCACACAGATATTTCATCCAACACGCTCTGAATACAAGTCGTTTGATGTAAATTAGAAGCCACAGTGGTTCCAATATCAAGTTCTGGGGCATCCCACCTAGAACTCCCCATCCTGACATAATTACTCTTAACAAGTGCCCATTTTTTTTTTCCTACCCTTCGTCCAGTTTCTTATCCATTCCCAAGATTCACCCTGAATCCCTTCAACTCTGACCTTAACTAGTAGCGTGGAGCGCTGACAAATATCTATCGGAAGTCTAGGTACACCAGGTCAAATCCCCTTGGGTTGGCACTTCCTCAGAGAAGTCTGGGAGATTTGGGGGGAAAAATGTTCCTTTTGCTCCAACACAAGAACAAAAGGAAATCATCTTTAGAATGTAGGAAATGCAGCAGACAGTTTGCACACAGCAAGGTCCCATTGCAACAATGTGATAATAACCAGTTACAGTGTTTTAAAGATGTTAGTTGAGGATTGGATATTGGCCAGGACACTGGGGAGAACTCCCCTGCTCTTCTTCAAAATAGTGCCATGGGATCTTTTCGATCCACCTGAGAGAGCAGACAGGTCTCGGTTTAACATCTCATCCGAAAGACGGTACCTCCAACAGTGCAGCACTCCCTCAGTACTGCATTGGAGTGTCAGCTGAGATTTTGTGTTCAAGTTTCTGGGGTAGGACTTGAACCCATGACCTTCTGACTCAGAGGTGAGAGTGGTACCACTGAGCCATGGCTGATACATAAGACATTAGGAAGAGGATCTGGGGTCACAAGAGGTCATTTAAGGTAAGTTGTGTTTTTTTTTACTTTCCTTGTGGGGCCAGGAGGAGCAGGGCTGCCCCGGGCTTTTCCTCTTGAAACCCTATTACCTTATTACCAGCGAGCCTTCCCTTGCCACGGCAAGTCCCGTTCACCCATCATCCTTGTGCTCCTGGTCCGGCAATGCCTTGAATTTAAAATTCTCATCCCTCCATGGTCTCAAGCCTCCCACCTCTGTAACCTCCTCCAGCCCTACAACCCTTTGGGATTTCTGCATTCCTCCAATTCTGGCCTCTAGCACATCCCCGATTTCCATCGCCCAACCATTGGCGGCCGTGCCTTCAGCTGCCTAGGACATAAGTTCTGGAATACCCTCCCTAAATATCTTCGCCTCTCCTCCTTTTAAGATGCTCCTTTTAAAACCTACCTCTTTGACCAAGTTCCTGTCCTAATATATCTCCTTATGTGGCTCGGTGTCAAATTTTGTTTGATAATCACTCCTGTGAAGCGCCTTGGTATGTTTTACTATGTTAAAGGTGCTATATAAATGCAAGTTGTTGTTTATATTTGCAAGAGGTCCATGGGAGTATGTGGAACTATTGATATTTGCAGGAGGTCCTAATGTGGCAAAGTTTGAAAGCAACCAGATTAATTTCTCAAGTAACCATTCACCTGATTGCAGCACTTCCTTTAAAGTAACTTGCAGGGTAATATTTTAGCTCTCCTGCTATAGAAAAGAGAGCCAAGGTAACACCTCAGTGATGGACTAAAGACAGAGGAGGTGAAATTGGACATGGGCAGGGACATAAAACAGACGGTATCTCATCGGGCTGTTATACGCCCCGGCCAAAAACCATTTCTATTGACTTCAGTAGAACTGAATATCGACCGTGTGGTCTAATGTGCAACCACTGTGATTCTGCCTCATTTGCATCCCCGCCCTTGTCCAATTTGAACCCCAGTATCTTTAGTTTTTAGTTTTTAAAAAAAGTAATGACTAAGTTCAGGCATGTATGATCTTGTTCCTAAAGCTTGTTTTAATTAAACAGATTTATTTCTTCATGGCTTTACTACCAGAACTGGTGGTATATCCTACTTACCAGGCCTCAGTTCCTTAAATCTCTTCAGTAGCTTGAAACGCAGAGACCCAAAGGCTGTGGTTAATGAGAATATACGACGCTTGGGCAGCAGTGCAGGATTTAACCCAAAGACATTCTACCTCACAAAGGTAAAAGTTTCATGTTTGCATTTGAGAATTAGTATTGTAAAAGGTATCGAGCAGTGTGCTCTCGTAATATTTATTTAGACAGAAATGTTTAAAACACCGTGAGGGATCATTTTCAGTTTCAGCGGGGGCAGAAAACTGGCGGTAGCAAATCGTCCGACCAATAAACACCCCGACCGCTTTTCCTTACCATTGACTTCCAATGTCCCAATCTCCCCGTTCTGGGTGATTATCCAGCAATTCCTGTTGGAAGTGCACATATGGATGTTGGATGAACAACAACAACTTGTATTTATACAGCGTCTTTAACAGAGTAAAATGTCCCAAGGCACTTCACAGGAGTGTGATCAAACAAAAATTGACACTGAGCCACATTAGGCGATATTAGGACAGGTGACAAAATGCTTGGTCAAAGGGGTTTGGTTTTAAGGAGAAGAGAGAGGTAGAAAGGTGGAGAGGTTTAGGGAGGAAATTCCAGAACTTAGGGCCTAGGCAGCTGAAGACACAGCTGCTAATGGTGAAGGAAATCCTGGAAATGCAAAGGCCATAATTGAAGGAGCTCAGAGGGTTGTAGGGCTGGAGGAGGTGACAGAGATAGAGATGGATAAGGCCATGGAGGGATTTGAACACAAGGATGAGAATTTTAAAATTGAGGTGTTGCCGGACCGGGAGCCAATGTCGGTCAGTGAGCACACAGGCGATGGGAGAACGGGACTTGGTGCGAGTTAGGATACGGGCAGCAGAGTTTTGGGTGAAGTCAAAATGCGGTGTGTCTGCGATGATCCTCCTCCCCTGGAGTTAAATAGTCTGGCGCTTACTGTCAATGCTCACATGTGCATAATAGTCCCATGGGTGAGGTACCGTAGGACAACTGGTGCTTACACAATGTACCCCAACAAAGAGTACATCCAAGCGCTACATGGGCCTCACACATAGACATCTTGATAACTCCCTTAAATTTAAATAGATAATGCTGATCTCACCTCTGTTTCGTAAATTGCACAATCTGCAATGCCTAAAACACGAGGGCCTAAATTCATTAGCGCTTCAAACCTGCGCAAATCTGGCATTAGGAGATGGTACAGCCCGAGGAACAAACTCAATTCGTCCTTGGGCCTCGCACAATAATTCAGGCGAGCTGGGGGTGCCAATCAGGTGTCCCGATTACCTGTCGGGACCTAACCAATTTCACCCTGAGTAAGTCCGGGGGCGGGGTTGGGGAGGTGATGTGATTGTGGGGGAGGTGAGGGAGCAACCTGCAGTTGTTTCTTAAAGCCAGTAGGAACACTCCTGCTCTCTCCGACTGTAAAGCACCATGTTTCTGGAAGTTTTGGGTCCTTTTTTTGAGCGGTCAGAGCTTGCACACTGCAACTTCTAACTACTCCAAACAAATTTAACAATCTGGGGCTAAAATGGGGCCTGCGCTGCCTAAAATAAACACCCCGTCCAATTTAGCAATGACTTGAACGTCCGTACAGATCGGGTGCTGACCTCTGCCTTGCTAAATCGTTGCGCCTATTTGAGGCCCGTACAATGGGCAGAATGTTAAATTTAGGCCCCATTGAGACTAATAAACATTTGCTGAGTGGTGTGAGGGCAGATGGATTAATCAACACAACAGAATGCCCCAGTAAATGATTTCTATCTTTTTATTAGTGTTAAGTTAGCTGTTTCCCCCATCCCACCCCTAGTCTTAGGGCTTTGGAACTCTGATAACCACTCTTCAACATTTAACTGTTTTAAATACATGTTTTTCAAAAACTAATATTAAAATTAAATTTTTTTAACCTTTTTCATACATGATGGGGAGCACTATAATTGGAGAAAGTATTCTATGTCCTAATATTTTTTGTGGTCCCATTGGAATCTTATTTACTACAGGAAGCTGTTATTTTAGGTGTGGTGTTGCAAATGCACTGTGAGCAGTTTGTTGTGGTGGAATTGATAGCTTTACTTGTGGTCACTTGGTAATAGGTAAACCATGGGAACACCATCTGGACTATAGGGAAGTCTGAGCCAATTAACTATGATGGAATTGTGACTAAGTGGAAAGGTGTCACCATAGCAGCGCCAGGAGCAGACTGCATTCCTCTACTGTTTGCTGATCCTGTCCAACAAGCATGTGGGGTATCTCATGCAGGTAATGCTAAGTTTAAGTGCCAGTTCTGCTCCTTGTCCTACATTTATTGATTCTTCAGTGTCAAATGCTGGTCCCTATATGACACACTTACCTGTAAGGAGTCAGAACTCCTCCCTTTTATCTCCCCATCTAATGACTAACCTAACATCTCTCTGAGGATGCACTGTCATTGGGTTGAAATGTCGGCTACTGTTGGTATTCCCCACTCCTGCCATATTATTGAACAATTGGTCCTATTAATTCTTTATACCACGTAACTGGAAGCAAAGATACTTTCAGTGTAAAGTGCCTTGTGTTTCACAGTTTGCAAAACCTACTTTAAGCGCAGTTTCCAACAATGATCCTCTTTTAAAGGACTGCCCTTTAAAGCATTTTCACCTGATAGTTCTTTGAAGCAGGTATCCTGTACTGACACTGGGCAAAGATCCTCATGGAGCACATACTTGAACCACCACTGAATAATGTGCATATGGTCTAAATAGCCCACTGGCTGCCTCCAAGCCCTCTTTTAATTGTAAACCAGTCCTTGCCAAATGTTTGTGTGGCGACAGTTCCAGCCCAGCTATTCTGGGGCACACGCAAGACTTTCCAGTTGGGCTGCTTTTCAATACAAATTCAGAAATAAAAGTCTCCAAGCCTTGCTTTGGTGCAGTTATTGTGTATAGCATTTTCGGAACATAGGACCGGGATTAGGCCATTCAGCCCTCGAGCCTGTTCAACCATTCAATTAGATCATGGCTGATCTGTATCTTAACTCCATTTACCTACCTTGGTTCCGTAACCCTTAATACTCTTACCCAACAAAAATCTATTAATCTCAGTTTTGAAATGTTGAATTGACCCAGCATCCACAGACTTTTGGGGGAGAGGGTTCCAGATTTCCACTATCTTTTGTTTGAGGACATGCTCCCTAATATCACCCCTGAACGGCCTAGCTCTAATTTTAAGGTTATGCCCTCTTGTTCTGAACTCCCCCATCAGAGGAAATAGTTTCTCTCTATCCTGTCAAATCCTTTAATCATCTTAAACACCTCAATTAGATCACCCCTTAATTTTCTATACTCGAGGGAATACAAGCCTCGTCTATGCAATCTATCCTCATAATTTGTATATTCTCTTACCTAAAGCTGTGATGTGGGATCATAAAATCATAGAAAGGTTACAGCACGGAAGGAGGCCATTCGGCCCATCGAGTCTGTGCCGGCTCTATGCAAGAGCAATCCAGTTAGTCCCACTCCCCCGCCCTTTCCCCGTAGCCCTGCAATTTTTTTCCTTTCAAGGACTTATCCAGTTCCCTTTTGAAGGCCATGATTGAATCTGCCTCCACCACCCCCTCGGGCAGTGCATTCAAGATCATAACCACTCGCTGTGTAAAAAAGTTTTTCCTCATGTCACCTTTGGTTCTCTTGCCAATCACCTTAAATCTATGTACTCTGGTTGTTGACCCTTCCGCCAATGGGAACAGTTTCTCTCTATCTACTCTGACTAAACCCTTCGTGATTTTGAATACCCCTCTCAAATCTCCCCGCAACCGTCTCTGTTCCAAGGAGAACAACCCCAGCTTCTCCAGCCTATCCACGTAACTAAAGCCCCTCATCCCTGGAATCATTCTAGTAAATCTCTTCTGCACCCTCTGTAAGGCCTTCACAATCTTCCTAAATGCAGTGCCCAGAACTGGACACAATAGTCCAGTTTTGGCCGAACCAGTGTTTTATAAAGATTCATCATGACTTCCTTGCTTTTGTACTCTATGCCTCTATTTATAAAGCCCAGGATCCAGTATGCTTTTTTAACCGCTTTCTCAACCTGCCCTGCCGCCTTCAATGATTTGTGCACATACACCCCCAGATCCTGTACCCCTTTTAGAGCTGTGCCCTCTAGTTTATATTGCCTCTCCTCGTTCTTCCTACCGAAATGTATCGCTTCGCATTTTTCTGCGTTAAATTTCATCTGCCAATTGTCCGCCCATTCCACCAGCCTGTCTATATCCTCCTGAAGTCTATCACTATCCTCCTCACTGTTTACAACCCTTCCAAGTTTTGTGTCATCTGCAACTTGTTACAGACCCTGTAACTTGTATGATGTTCTGAAGTACTTTTTTCTGCACATTAGTCTTTTGAAGAATCTTCATGCTCCCTTTTAGCCCCGGTATTATTCTGGTGCACACGCTCCAAGGCCAACATATCCTTCCTGAGGTGCGGTGCTCAAAACTGAATGCAGTACACCAGAGGCGGGCTAACTAGAGCTTTATACAACTGTAGCATAACTTCCACCCCTTTGTACTCCAGCCCTGTGAGATAAAGGCCAACATTCCCTTAGCCTTTTAAATTATTTTTTGTTCCTGTCTACTAGCTTTTAGTGATTTCTGTACATGGATCCATAAATCTCCCTGCTCCTCCATAGTTTCTAGGTTCTCACCATTTAGAAAATACTCTGATCTATCTTTCTTAGGTCCAAAGTGAATGGCCTCACAGTTCCCCACATGGAACTCCATCTGCCACAGTTTTGCCCACTCACTTAATCTATCAATGTCCCTTTGCAACTTTCTGCTCCTATCTACACTACTTAGTGTGCCACCTAACTTAATGCCTGTTGTAAACAATTTTACAACACCAAGTTATAGTCCAGCAATTTTATTTTAAATTCACAAGCTTTCGGAGATTTCCTCCTTCCTCAGGTAAATGTTTCAGGAGCTCCTTGAAGCCTACGCATTTATACATATAGAACAATACATGGTGTTTACAGACTGCCCCTGCAACTGCCCGTTGCCAAGGCAATCACCGTGTTCAGACAGAGAGGTGTCACCTGCAGAACCCCCGAATACACATTCAACAAAAAAACAAACAGGGAAAAAAAAGAGAAAAAAAACAGAGAGAGGCAGAAACATCCGGAAGGCAGAGAGAGCCAGCAAATGACCCATTATATTAAAAACAGATAACATTTGTTCGCTGGTGGGGTAACGTGTAGCGTGACATGAACCCAAGATCCCGGTTGAGGCCGTCCTCATGGGTGCGGAACTTGGCTATCAATTTCTGCTCGACGATTTTGCGTTGTCGTGTGTCTCGAAGGCCGCCTTGGAGTACGCTTACCGGAAGGTCGGTGGATGAATGTCCATGACTGCTGAAGTGTTCCCCGACTGGGAGGGAACCCTCCTGTTTGGCGATTGTTGCGCGGTGTCCGTTCATCCGACGACTTAATGCCGTCAGCAAACTTAGATATATAGCTCTCTATCCCTTCATCTAAGTCATTGATTGATGCAGTGAAAAGCTGAGGCCCCAGTATAGATCCCTTAAATTGTGTCTGGAAAATAAAATTCCCAGAGACCTGAAGATGAGGATTTTCTCTGGTTAAAATTAATTTTCAAAAGCTGGTCTGAGGAACAGTGTACAACGATTACAGCTACCAAAGATTAATGTTTTCATCAATGGCGTCTGAACAGGCATGTGATTTTAAATGACACAAAATGTGGCTAGAAGATATGGGCCTACAAATTCTTAGGGCACTAATGGGGTCTTACTAAGGCTCTACTAAGACCCCAATATTGCGGGCAAGAAGTGGACGCACATTTCCGGCTGCAAGTGCACGACCTGCCATGTTGTGAAAGGACAAAAAATCATCATGCAGTGCCCAGGCCTGAAACAGGCATAGGGGCCTTTGCACATGCAAATAAGGGGCTTAATGCCTGTTTGAGGACCCCACTGAAAGATTGGTTTACCCTGAGGCAGTCAGCACCGGCTGAACTTAGTAAACCAGGCCTTGGGACTGCGTGTTACCAACAAGGTAAGTTTTTGAAATATATTCACCTGAATGTGGAGCAGGCGTGCTCCTCCCGACCTCACGTTTAAAGAACACGGGCCATCACTCCTTTCCTCCACCCCCCCGCCCCCCGGCCTCCGATCTCCACCCCCCCCGATCTTCTCCCCTCCCCTCACCCCCCCCGATCTTCTCCCCTCCCCTCACCCCACCCCCCCCCCCCCCCCCCCGGCCTCCGATCTCCTCTCCTTCCCCCCACCCCCCCCAATCTCCTCCTGGCCTCCAATCTACTCTCCTTTCTCCCCCCCACCCCCCCCAATCTCCTCCTGGCCTCCGATCTCCACCCCCCCCAATCTCCTCCTGGCCTCCGATCTCCACCCCCCCCAATCTCCTCCTGGCCTCCGATCTCCACCCCCCCCAATCTCCTCCTGGCCTCCGATCTCCACCCCCCCCAATCTACTCTCCTTTCTCCCCCCCACCCCCCCCAATCTCCTCCTGGCCTCCGATCTCCACCCCCCCCAATCTCCTCCTGGCCTCCGATCTCCACCCCCCCCAATCTCCTCCTGGCCTCCGATCTCCACCCCCCCCAATCTCCTCCCCTTCCCCCGGCCTCTGATCTCCTCCCCGCTTTGGCAATAATTTAAACTGTTTGTTTTATTGAACTGGAATAATGTTTGTTCTCTCTCAGGGTGGAAGGGTACGCTGGCAGGAGTTGCTATGGCTACAGTGAACGTGATGATGAATGAATTTGGCTGCAGTGTAAACAATATTCTGGTGGTGATGGGTCCTTCTGTGGGCCCATGTTGCTTCACACTTCACCAAGAGGCAGCCAGAGAGTTCATGAAGATAGACACCAGCTGTGTGAAAGGGCTGGACTCTCTCCGTCCTTCTATTGACCTCAGACGAGCAACAAGGTAAGTGTAGAAACTGCAATCTGTTACCAAGTCAGATGAAATCCCAAAGTAGAGAAGTACATATTTTTGTAAGCATTTGTTTCTGTTTTTGATGCTTAAATTATCTAAAATGACATGCAAAAGAGCATTTTAACCAGTGCTTTAAGGACAATTCGATTTTTTTTTAAGTGGAACAGTTGTGAAATTTAAAAATTGCTATATATTTAATACAGATATTTTAAATGACAGATGAGGGGAGGAAGCATTCTTCAAAATGTTGAACTTTTCTCTCCTAAGAGTTTTATTGGAACGTGGAGGGATTCTATCTGAAAACATAAGTGATGATTCCAGTAAATGCACAGAAGTGACCCTTTGTACAGCCTGCCACCCAGACATGTTCTTTTCATATACTCGGGATGGAAGAAACTTTGGAACCCAAATTGGATTTATCTCAGTCAGAGACTAGCTGCAAACCTCCAATCTCACACAGGTAAATAGTTTCTCTATTAAAAGACAGACACTTATGCAAGGACATGAGATGCATCATTTTAGATTGCTGATACTCGTGTGCAAGACTGAAGCGGGAGCTTTGTTTTCCAGAAGTCTGTTGCTGTGGAATCGATGGGTGTGCAACAGTGACATCTTCTGGTACCTACCCTACACTACAGCACACACAACTGAATTCATTTGGATCATGGAATCATTCTTGGAACTTCATCCATGCGCTGCCTTCAAGAAATGTTCTTTCACATAAAGAAGCTGATGTAAACGGACTTTTTAAATCATATTTATAAATACATTCACATTTTTTGCACAAATTTTAATATGTACAGAAGAGGAAAGAAAGACTTGCATTTATATAGCACCTTTCCTGACCTCAGGACATCCCAAAGCACTTTACAGACAATGAAATACTTTTAAATTGTTGTCACTGTTATAATGTAGGAAACGTGGCAGCCAATTTGCTCACAGCAAGGTCCCACAAACAGCAATGAAATAAATGACCAGATAATCTGTTTTAGTGATGTTGTGAGGGATAAATATCAGCCAGGACACCGGGGAGGCCTCCCCCACTCTTCAAGATATTGCCATGGGATCTTTTACGTTCAGCTAAGAGGGCAGATGGGGCCTCGGCTTAATGTCTCATCTGAAAGTCGGCACCTCCGACAGTGCAGCATTCCCTCAGTACTGTATTGGGAATGTCAGCCTAGATTATGTGCTCAAGTCTCTGGAGTGGGACTTGAACTCACAACTTTCTGACTCAGTAGGCAAGAGTGCTACTACCACTGGACCAAGGCTGATACGTTGGCCCTGATTTTAATGGGGAGGGGGGCGTTGAGTATGTTGCATACGAAGCCTGAAGCAGGCAGCAAACCCGGGGAGTCCGGGATGTCTTCAACGCCCGTCCGAACACGGCCAGGTCCACTAGCTGGCCGGTGGGCGGAAGTGAGAATTCGGCTGCAAGAGGCTGCAAACAAGAGCCTGTGGGAACGGTCCCCAGTGGTCAATTGAGTAGGGTTGGTGGGGGGGCTGTGTCTGCGATGGGGTGGGGGGTTGAGCCCAGGGCAAGGGAGTTTCTGCTTCTTCTAGCCCACAAGGAAACCTTCATTTTCCTCCCCCCACCCCCACTCAGGCCTCCAACTAAAATTGGAGAGCGGATCCCGATGATGTCACAGGACCTGATCTGCATATTTAAAGTAGAACCCCTGCTTCTTGCCTGTTAATATCCCGCTCAAAAGAGCAGGTCAACATCGGGATACGGCAGGAAGGCAGTGGGATCAGAGGGGGTAAGCAACTGCGCCATTTTAACTGCCCCCACCCTCCCCCCGCCTGGCGGAGACCAATGAAGTTGAAGTCAATGGAAAAGAAAATCTGGTAGGGTATAAAATGGGTGGCCGATTCGCTATTGCCTTTTATCCACTATCGCCAAAGACTAATTGCACCCCCCAAAATTCCTTAAGCTAGGCCACATTTTATGATTTTTACCTATTTGCCTAGAAGTTAAATTTGGATCGGAAGGGGTTAACTCCCAGCAACACACGAGGAATCTGGGAACGTTGATTTAGGCCCATTAACTGAGACCAGACGAAATAGCCAACAGAAGTGTGTTTCTCGCACACCATATCAGTTTGAGACATTGGGGCCTGTTACCGTATTTCAGAGAGATTCACACCTGTAATGTTGAATTTATTCATTCACTGGCCTTAGCCGGTCAGACATTGTAGCTGTCATACCCCCACACCAAAGGGGGAGGTGGTAGATTGATTGGCAACACAGCGAGCCATATCCCGAGAGAGTTGTGGGAGGGGTAAAGGTTAAGCATTTGGCTCTCTCGCTGTGTGTGTGTCTTTTTCTCACTCACTCTCTCTCTCTCTCACTCTCTCTCTCACACTCGCTTGCTCTTTTCTCGTCCTCTTAGGTCAGTCTGAAGCAAGTTTGAGTTTGGAACAATCCTTAAGGCAGAGGGGTCTTGCTTTCTAATCAGCCAGTGGGAGATGGGGAGTATCCTGGCTGAGATATGAATATAGAATTACATAAAATGTACAGCACAGAAACAGGCCATTCGGCACAACCGGTCCATGCCGGTGTTTATGCTCCACTCGAGCCTCCTCCAACCCATCTTCATCTAACCCTATCAACATATCCTTCTATTCCTTTCTCCCCTGTGTATTTATCTAGCTTCTCCTTAAATGCATCAATGCTATACACCTCAACGACTCCTTGTGGTAGCGAGTTCCACATTCTAACCACTCTTTAGGTAAAGAGATTTCTCCTGAATTCCCTATTGGATTTATTAGTGACTATCTTATATTTATGACCTCTAGTTCTGGTCTCCCCCACAAGTGGAAACATCTTCTCTACGTCTATCCTATCGAACCCTTTCTTAATCTTAAAGACCTCTATCAGGTCACTGCTCAGTCTTTTCTTTTCTAGAGAAAAGAGCCCCAGCTTGTTCAACCTTTCCTGATAGGTATAACCTCTCAGTTCTGGTATCATCTTCGTAAACCTTTTTTGTACCCTCTCCAGTGCCTCTATATCCTTTTCATAATATGGAGACCAGAACTGTGCACAGTACTCCAAGTGTGATCTAACCAAGATTCCGTACAAGATTAACAGAACTTCTCTGCTTTTCAATTCTATCCTTTCAGAAATGAATCCCAGTGCTTTATTTTCTTTTTTTTATGGCTTTATTAACCTGCCTCGCAACTTTTAGTGATTTGTGTATCTGTACCCCCAGATCCCTCTGCTCCTCTACCCCATTTAGACTCTTATTATCCAAGCAGCATATGACTTCCTTATTCTTCCTACCAAAATGTACCACCTCACACTTATCTACATCGAAACTCCTTTCCTAATTACATGCCCATTTTGCAAGTTTATTAATGTCTTCCTGTATTTTGTCGCAGTCCTCATTATTAACTATACCCCCCAATTTGGTGTTGTCTGCAAATTTTGAAATTGTACTTCCGAGAAAGTACAATTTCAGCTCCTGTATGGGACAGGTTAGTGCTGGCTACCTTCAGGGATCACTAACCTGTACTGTAAATTTAATCTGTTAACGGGTAAAGAGGTATACTTCGGTATTACCATGTTCAGAGGAGCAATATGAAATAGATTGTAAATAACTAGAAAACTGTATTCTTTTAATTCATGTATTAAAAGTAAAATAACCAGTTTGTTGGTTTACAATTGCTCTCGCAAGTAACTATCAAGGTCAACTTTGAAGAAGTCGGGCCTGCAAGCTTTTCAGTCTGCCTTCTGGAAGATAGAAGAAGTGAACATAAGGCACGTGCAAGATCATTGCATCCCCAAAGAGGCACCTTATTGTTACGGCCCCTGGGTCATGCTATCATATAATTAGATATTGGGCAGTAAAATATTCTCCTGATCATAGGGAGTGGGAGTGACTGGTGACACTCTACCGAGAGAATCTAGTGTAGACCCAAAACTTGTAACACTGCATCATCAAAAAGATAAGCTGTCAGCGACTTTATTGTGTGCTGAAAGAATAATAACAATTTGCACTTGTACAGAGCTTTTAACTGTTACAGAGCTTTACAAAGATGGGGCATGAGACACTAAGCAGGAGCATGGGAGGAGGGTTGGGAGAAATGACTGAACATGTGGTTGAAGAGATGGGTTTTGAAGAGGTTTTTGAAGGTGGGGAGCGAGTTGATGGGGTTAGGAAGGGAATTTCAGAGTGTGGCGACTGAATGCTGTTTCAACGATGGTGGAGAGAAGGAGAGAGGAAATGTACAGAATATCAGATTTGGAAAAATGGAGGGAGTGAGCTGGGACGTCAGGATGGAAGAGGTTACAAGGTAGGATGGGGGGATTTATAAAAGGATAAGGATTTTGAAAACAATGCACTGGTGGACAAGGAGGTCAATGAGGACAGGGACGATAGTTGAGTGACTTGGATAAGAATCGAGCAGCAGAATTCTGAAATCAGTTGGAGTTGAAATAGGATGGAGCTTGGGAGGGCATCGAGGTCAAGCCTGGAAGTAACAAAGATTGTGGATGAGGATATCATCAGTGTTACAGATGAAGTAGGAATGGAGGCGGGCAACAGTAGAGAATAAAGTTAGCAGCCATGGTGATCAACCAGATCTGAAACAGGTCACCAAAGTTGCACGGTGTCTGGTTCAACTTGAACCAGTGGCCAGGAAAAGGGGAGGGAATTGGAGCTGAAATGTGAAGCTGCTGGCAAGAAATAGAAAGGATGGTTTTGGTCTTGCCTGTACTGAGCTGGACAAAGTTCCAGCTCATCTACAACTTGATATCAGACACACAATTGAGAAAGAACTACAATGCCAACAAGGGAAGTATGGGTAAAGACTTACATATTATGATGTCAATCCTAGAGAAGTGTTTGGTTAAAACGCAAGTCCCTACACCTGAAGTATATCATTCATCCATCCTCCCCCTCGGGCCAGACCAAAGCCATCCTTTTTAGTTCCTCCCTCATCAAGAATTTCCTGTTGTACACATGATTATTCTTTTAAAAATCCTTACGTCCCATGGTGAAGTTGTCGTTCTTGCAGCAGCTGTTATTGGTGTAGAAGTGTCCGGGGAGGTTTTCCCCCACCGTCTCCATTAACCACCTGCTGACCAAGCGGACCATTCACCCTTGTCTGGGCCTGGCTGACTTAAGGGCACTGGCTGCCCTGTCTGAGCATCATTTGAAGAGCCTCAGGAACATCTCCCTCTGGCCCACATAGTTATCAGTCTCTCAACAACACAATAACTACCCTCATCCTACAAACACTTTACCTGCACTTAACTAAGGGACAGTTTACTCAGCGGCTCTGCTTCACCAGTGAGGCTGCGACAACTGCGTCATGTGTTGCAGCACCAACTGCAGCCCAGCACCAGGTTATCGTTGCCTGAGGCTCCAAAGGGGACTGCACCCCTGAATTTCTATGCCCCAGGGTCATTCCAGGCTGCACCAGGTGACATTAGCAACATTTGCTGCATCGAGCAAGTAATGGTTGCGCTCCTCACTAAGCTCCACACAATCATCCACTGCGGAGACAGCCATGCAAAAACAAAGAGCTATGAGCTACGTCAGAGTAGCCCCAGATCCCTTGCTCCTCTACCCCATTTAGACTCTTATTACCCAAGCAGTATGTGGCCCCCTTATTCTTCCTACCAAAATGCACCACCTCACACTTACCTATATTGAAATTCATTTGCCAATTACATGCCCATTATGCAAGTTTATTAATATCTTCTTGCCTTTTGACATTCTTCCTTTGTATTAACTACACCCCTCAATTTGGTGTCAACTGCAAATTTTGAAATTGTATTTCCGATTCCCGAGTCCAAATCGTTTATGTAAATTGTGAACAACAGTGGTCCCAGCTGAGTAACTACCCTTAACTCCTTCTTTCTGTTTTCTGTTTTGTAGCCAGCTTGCTATCCATTCTGCTACCTGCCCCCTGACTCCACATGCTCTGACCTTACCCATGAGTCTACACTGTGGAACCTTATCAAAGGCCTTTTTAAAATCCATATATATTACATCTATTACATTACCCTTGTCTACTCTTTCTGTTACTTCTTCAAAGAATTCAATAAGGTTGGTCAAGCATGACCTTCCCTTCTGAAATCCATGCTGACTATTCTTTATTATATTTGTGGTTTCTAGATGTTTTTCTATTACGTCTTTGAGTAAAGATTCCTTTATCTTTCCTATCACCGACATTAAGCTAACTTGTCTATAGTTTGCTGGACATGTTCTATCTCCCTGTTTAAATATAGGAATGACATTAGCTGTCCACCAGTCCTCTGGCACTATTTGCTAATGAATTTTTATATATATGTAATAGTGCCTCTGACATCTCTTCCCTGTCTTTTAATATGCGTAGATGCAATCCATCCGGACCTGGGGTTTTATCCTCCCTAAGTTTGATTAGTTTATCGATTTAACTCCCCCCTTTCTATCTTAAATGGCTTTATATCTTTTTTGATCTCTTCTTCTAATGTCATGCCCACCATGTTAGTCTCCCTGGTAAATACTGAGGAAAAGTAATTATTCAATATTTCTGCCATTTCGCTGTCATTACCTGTGAGTTTATCTTGTGCATCCCTTAACGGCCCTATCTCTATCCTGATTTTTCTTTTGTTATTTGTGTCTGTAGAATACTGTTTCTTTTTATATTCCATGATAATTTAATTTTGTAGTTCGCCTTTGCTTCCTAATTTTATTTTGACATCCTTCCGAACCTCTTCATATTCCCTTTTGTCATCCTCTCCTTTATTTTCTGTGTGTTTAGTGCATGCCTTTTTCTTTAGTTTCAATTTTACCCTTATCTCTTTATTCATCCATAGTGTTTCATTATTGGCTAGTTTGTTCTTGTTTTTAGAGGAATATATTTCTCCTGAACTCTATTGATCATCATTTTAAATATTTCCCACTGCGGTTCTATCTCATTGTCAAAAATGTTTACCAGTTTACCTTCCCTTGTTCAATTCTCATCCCCTCAAAATTAGTTTTTTTCCCAATCTATTACTTTGGTCTTTGTCTTACTTATGACTTTCTCAATCATTATTTTAAACCTCATTATGTTATGATCGCTATTGCCTCGATGTTCCCCTACACTTACTTCTCTTATCTGCTCTGGTTCATTTCCCATTACTCGATCCAGCAGTGATTCCTCTCTTGTTGGGCTTCTCACATACTGAGTAAGAAAGGAGTCCTGTACACATTATAAAAACTCCATTCCCCTTTCCCCTTTCCCTACCTCTTCTTACCAGTTTATTTGGGGATAGTTGAAATCTCCCATGATTATTATTCAATGTTTTTTACTCATTTCATAGATTTGTCTACATATTTCATCCTCCACTTCCCTCTCACTATTAGGTGGTCTGTAGAATGTACCTATTAACATGATCGATCTCTTCTTAGCCTTTGTCTCAATCCATAAGGATTCTGTTTCTATCTTAATGTTAATTATGTCCCTTTTTTCTATTGCCGTTAGAGTGTCTCTAATTAGTACAGCTCCCCACCCCCCCCCCCCAGCCACCTTCCTCCTTCCATGTCCTTTCTAAATACATTATATCCTGCAATATTTATCTCCCAGTCCTGTTCTTTATGTAACCATGTTTCAGTTATCCCTACCACATCTGGCTCCTCTCTACGAATTATTGTCTCCAGTTCCCCGTTGTGTTTCGGATGCTGTGCACATTGCTGTACAGGCAATTTAATTTGTTTTTAATAATTGTTCCACTTAGTTAATTTTTAGCAGTCATTTTGTTCTCATGTTCTATAACTGTATTTATTGCCTGGCGGTTTATGTTACCCTTGTTCCTTACCTTGGTCTGACCTTTACTCTCATCTCCTATTTCTTTTATCTTCAGACTTACGTTATTTTAACCAGATCTCTCCCCCATCTTACTAGTTTAATGTCCTATCTACAACCCTATTTATCCTTTCGCTAGGACTCTGGTCCCATTCCAGTCCCAGTGGTACAGCTCCTTCCTGTCCCAGTACTGGTGCCAGTGTCCCGTGAAATGGAACCTCTCCTTCCCACACCGCTCTTTCAGCCACACATTCATCTTCCTGATCCCCTATCCCTATGCCAATTAGCACATGGCTCGGGTAGTAATCCCAAGATTACCACCCATGAGGTCCTGTTTTTTTAATTTAGTTCCGAGCTTCTGATATTCCCTTAGCAGGACCTCTTCTCTTTTCTTCCCTGTGTCATTGATCCCAACATGGACCACGACAACTGGATCTTCCCCTCCCTTTCCAAGTTCCTCTCTAGTTGCTCCGAGATGTCCTTTACCCTCGGACCAGGTAGGCAACACACCTTCCTGGTCCCTCGGTCACGACTGACCGAGGACGCTATATATCCCATAATTATCGAATCCCCTATGACTACAACCTTTCTATTCTGCTCCTCCACCCCCCCCTCAGACCTTGGACTGCCTCCTGCTCCACGGTGCCATGGTTCGCTAGCATTCTGGCTGTCCACCCCGCATCCTTATCCTCACAGATAGCAAGTACATTGTACCTGTTGGATAAGACCAGTGTCTGCGGGACCTCCTCCTCTATCTCCCCTCGGTTCCCCCTACCCTGCTGACTGACAGTTACACTCAACCCTTCCTGTACCTGTGCATTCTCTGAGGTGTGACTGCACTCTGGAGAAAACTATCCAGAAATTCCTCCCCCTCCCTTATGTGTCGGAGTGTCTTTAACTCGCACTCCAGCTCAAGGACTCTGAGCCGGAGTGTCTCAAGGCAGACATTTCCTGCAGATATGGCAATCCGGGACAGTCTCATTGTCCACAAACTCCCACATATCACAGTCCTGGCACATAGCCTGCACTGCCATTTCTAGTTTTTATTTATTTATTAGTAGTAATTTAATTCTAGATAAAATACAATTGCGTGCTCCTTATTAAGACCCCGGACTAGTAATGACTTCAAGGGAAAGGAAAAGCGGGCAAGGTTAATAACAGGCAGCCAGTCCGACATCGACCGTTTTATACTATTGCCAAAAGTTGAAATGACCCCTGCGTATCTACTGGATAGTTCCAGTAACTCATGGGTTCTCTGCACCTCTGAGCCCTGTTTCTCGAACCTGCCCCATTTCTTTCTTTCTATACTATCCCTGTCCTGAACTGTCCAGCACCGTGTCTTGGGTGACACATTTTGGAGAGTATGATCCAAACACTCCTTACCCTCCCTGATGCTGTGGAATGTGCCAATAACAAGAATTGGAATCCAACCTTATCTATAGCAGCAGTACGAAAGGGAGGGATGGAACTGCACAAAAGAATTGTGGATTTAAGCCCTATGCCAGGACTTGAGCACACAAAGACCACATCTGGAGTATTGTGTATACATCTGGGCACTGCACCTTAGAAAGGATATATTGGTCTTGGAAAGAGTGCAGCGCACATTCACCAGAATGTTACCAAGGGTCCATGGGTTTTATTTTATTAGTTCATGGGATGTGGGCGTCGCTGGCAAGGCCAGCATTTATTGCCCATCATTAATTGGCCTTGAGAAGGTGGTGGTGAGCCACCTTGAACCGCTGCAGTCTGTATGGTGAAGATTCTCCCACAGTGCTGTTAGGTAGGGAGTTCCAGGATTTTGACCCAGTGACGATGAACGAACGCCAATATATTTCCAAGTCGGGATGGTTTGTGACTTGGAGGGGAACGTGCAGGTGGTGGTGTTCCCATGTGCCTGCTGCCCTTGTCCTTCTAGGTGGTAAAGGTCACGGGTTTGGGAGGTGCAGTCGAAGAAGCCTTGGCGAGTTGCTGCAGTGCATCCTGTGGATGGTACACACTGCAGCCACAGTACGCGGTGGTGCAGGGAGTGAATGTTTAGGGTTAGGAAGTTGGCTGAGCGAAAGGCGACAGAGTAGGGATAATGGGTAGGTATTCACATTGGCAGGATGTGACTAGTGGAGTCCCGCAGGGATCTGTCTTGGGGCCTCAATTATTCACTATTTATTAACGACTTAGATGAAGGCATAGAAAGTCTCATATCTAAGTTTTGCCGATGACACAAAGATTGGTGGCATTGTAAGCGGTGTAGATGAAAACATAAAATTACAAAGCGATATTGATAGATTAGGTGAATGGGCAAAACTGTGGCAAATGGAATTCAGTGTAGGCAAATGTGAGGTCATCCACTTTGGACCAAAAAAGGATAGAACAGGGTACTTTCTAAATGGTAAAGAGTTAAAAACAGTGGACGTCCAAAGGGACTTAGGGGTTCAGGTACATAGATCATTGAAGTGTCATGAACAGGTGCAGAAAATAATCAATAAGGCTAATGGAATGCTGGCCTTTATATCTAGAGGACTGGAGTACAAGGGGGCACAAGTTATGCTGCAGCTATACAAAACCCTGGTTAGACCGCACCTGGAGTACTGTGAGTAGTTCTGGGCACCGCACCTTCGGAAAGTCATATTGGCCTTGGAGGGAGTGCAGCGTAGGTTTACTAGAATGATACCTGGACTTCAAGGGTTAAGTTACGAGGAGAGATTACACAAATTGGGGTTGTATTCTGTAGAGTTTCAAAGGTTAAGGGGTGATCTGATCGAAGTTTATAAGATATTAAGGGGAACGGATAGGGTGGATAGAGAGAAACTATTTCCGCTGGTTGGGGATTCTAGGAGTAGGGGGCACAGTCTAAAAATTAGAGCCAGACCTTTCAGGAGTGAGATTAGAAAACACTTCTACACACAATTGCTAATTTTAAATCTGAGATAGATAGCTTTTTGGTAACCAAAGGTATTAAGGGATATGGGCCAAAGGCAGGTATATGGAGTTAGATCACAGATCAGCCATGATCTTATCAAATGGCGGAGCGGGCTCGAGGGGCTGAATGGCCTACTCCTGTTCCTATGTTCCTATGGGTGGTGGATGGGGTGCCAATCAAGTGGGCTGCTTTGTCCTGGATGGTGTTGAGGACCATCCAGGACAATACTGTTGTTGGAGCTGCACTCATCCAGGCAAGTGGAGAGTATTCCATCACACTCCTGACTTGTGCCTTGTAGATGGTGGAAAGGCTTTGGGGAGTCAGGAGGTGAGTCACTCGCCACAGAATACCCAGCTTCTGACCTGCCCTTGTATCCACAGTATTTATGTGGCTGGTCCAGTTAAATTTCTGGTCAATGGTGACCCCTAGGATGTTGATGGTGGGGGATTCGGCGATGGTAATGCCGTTGAATGTCAAGGGGAGGTGGATAGACTCTCTTGTTGGAGATGGTCATTGCCTGGGCACAAACATTACTTGCCACTTTTCAGCCCAAGCCTGGATGTTGTCCAGGTCTTGCTGCACGCGGGCATGGACTGCTTCATTATCTGAGGGGTTGCGAATGGAACTGAACACTTTGCAATCATCAGCGAACATCCCCATTTCTGACCTTATGATGGAGGGAAGGTCATTGATGAAGCAGCTGAAGATGGTTGGGACTAGGACACTGCCCTGAGGAACTCCTGCAGCAATGTCCTGGGGCTGAGATGATTGGCTTCCAACAACCACTACCATCTTTCTTTGTGCTAGGTATGACTCCAGCTATTGGAGAGTTTTCCCCCTGATTCCCATTGACTTCAATTTTACTTGGGCTCCTTGGTGCCACACTCGATCAAATGCTGACTTGATGTCAAGGGCAGTTACTCTCACCTCACCTCTGGAATTCAGCTCTTTTGTCCATGTTTGGACCAAGGCTGTAATGAGGTCTGGAGCCGAGTGGTCCTGGCGGAACCCAAACTGAGCATCAGTGAGCAAGTTATTGGTGAGTAAGTGCCGCTTGATAGCACTGTCGATGACACCTTCCATCACTTTGCTGATGATTGAGAGTGGACTGATGGGAGGGTAATTGACCGGATTGGATTTGTCCTGCTTTTTGTGGACAGGACATACCTGGGCAATTTTCCACATTGTCGGGTAGTTGCCAGTGTTGTAGCTATACTGGAACAGCTTGGCTAGAGGCGCGGCTAGTTCTGGAGCACAAATCTTCCGCACTACAGCTGGGATGTTGTCGGGGCCCTTGGCCTATGCTGTATCCAGTGCACTCAGCCGTTTCTTGATATCACGTGGAGTGAATCGAATTGGCTGAAGACTGGCTCCTGTGATGGTGAGGATATCGGGAGGAGGCCAAGATGGATCATCCACTCGGCACTTCTGGCTGAGCTAGACTATGAAAAGAGATTACATAAACTAGGCTTGTATTCCCAGGAATAAAGAAGGTCAAGGGGTAATTTGATTGAGGTTTTTAGGATTTTGAAAGAAATTGATAGGGTAGATAGAGAGAATTTTTTTTTCTGCTGTTGGGGGAGTCTAGGACAAGGGGACATAACCTTAAAATCAGAGCCAGGCCAGGGAGAGAAACAGAGCTAGAAATGGAAGATAAAAAAGTAGCAAGCGAGTTTGGAAGGCAGAGGAAACAAAGGTTAGAAAATAGACAACAAAGGAGTTTGGCAGTGCTTAATGGTATTTACCTCAATGCAAGGAGTATAGTGAATAAGGCAGATGAGCTGAGGGCACAGATAGACACATGGCAGTAAAATATCTTAGATATTACTGAAACATGGTTTAAAGAGGGGCAGGAATGGCAGCTCAACGTTCCTGGTTACAGGATTTTCAGACAAGATAGAGAGGGATGTAAAAAAGGAGGGGGGGTGGCAATATTGGTTAAAGAAACAATTACAGCTGTGAGGAGGGATGATCTGTTAGAAGGATCATCAAATGAGGCCTTATGGGTTGAGCTAAAGAACAAAAAAGGGGCAGTCACACTACTGGGAGCGTACTATAGACCCCCAAAGAGTCCGAGGGAGATAGAAGAGCAAATATGTAGGCAAATTTCTGAGAAGTGCAAAAACAATAAGACAGTAATAGTAGGGGATTTCAACTACCCGAATATTAACTGGGATACAATCAGTGCAAAAGGTATAGAGGGCGCAGAATTCTTAAATTGCATTCAGGAGAACTTTTTTAGCCAGTACGTAGCAAGCCCAACAAGAGAGGGGGCAGTTCTGGATTTAGTTTTAGGGAATGAAGCCGGGCAGGTGGAAGGAGTATCATTGGGAAAGCATTTTGCTGGTAGTGATCATAATTCAGTTAGATTCAGCATAGTTATGGAAAAGGACAAAGATAGAACAGGAGTAAAAGGCCAATTGGGGAAAGGCCAATTTTACTCAGCTGAGAAGTGATTTAGCAAAAGTGGACTGGAAACAGCTACTTGAAGGTAAATCAGTGTCAGAGCAGTGGGAGACATTCAAGGGGGAGATTCAAGGGGTTCAGAGTAAACATGTTCACACAAAGAAAAAAGGTGGGGCAGCCAAATCTAGAGCCCCCTGGATGACAAGGAGCATACAGGGTAAGATAAGGCAAAAGGGAAGCTTGTGTCAGACAGAGAGTTCAATACTGCAGAAAGCCTAGAGGAGTATAGAAAGTGCAGGGGTGAAATTAAAAAGGAAATTTGGAAAGCAAAGAGAAGGCATGAAAAAATACAGGCAAGTAAAATCAAGGAAAACCAAAAGATGTTTTATAAATACACAAAGAACAAGAGAATAACTACGGAAAGAGTAGAGCCTATTAGGTTGCATTTTTGGTCTCTATGTGTGGAGGCAGAAGAGATGGATATGGTTCTTAATGAATATTTTGGGCCCGATTTTAGCACCCGCTATCGGGTGCGTTCTCGACGGGGGGGCCTCGAAAATCAGAGAATCCAGGATCCTGAACGGATCCCGCCTCGATCCCGCCCACTTCCGGGTTCCCTGCCGACGCGCCGGCGTGCGCGCGCAGCCCCCGCTGGTGGGAATCCCGCAGGCAATTAAAGCCAGCAGGATGCCACTTGAGAGTATTTATTTAGCTATTTCAGGTCATTAACTGACCTGATTAAGGGACTGTGTGTGATTTTGGATCAACATGGGACTGTTTCCCACACTGGGGGAAACACTCCCAGATCGAATGGACGTATTGCAGCTGTCAGCCTGTGGCAGCTGCAAAGGTCCATTTGACAGGTGAGGGGGGGAGACCCTCACCCATTGCAGGAGGCCATTCTGTCACTTGGGACAAAGTTTGGCCTCCACCACCCTCCTCCTGACGGTCAAAATCACCAACCTGCACACTTACCCCGGGGTCCGGAGACATGTACCTACCTTGCGGACCCCCTCAGATGTACATCTTGTGGATGGGGGCCGCCGTAGCTGCAGTCATAACCTCCTCTGAGGGCGAACAGCATCACCAGCCTCGCCATCCACGCCATCCACCTCTGACACGTGGAGCTCCACAACACAGTGCTGTGACACATCCACCTGTACAGCAGGAGGGAGGGCTACCGCAGAGAGAGATGCGTCGCAGAGGGCACTACCCTCGCCACAGGTTCCACAGACCGAGGCTCAGCCTCCTGGACCTCTCTGAGCAGCAGTGCACACTGAGGCTCAGAGTCACTCGACATGTAGTCGTGGACATCTGCAGCCTCTTTCATGCCGAGCTGCTCCTGGCTGGCCCGTGCACCATCTTCCTACCTGTCGCTGTCAAAGTCACCACTGCCCTCCCGAACTTCTCCTCCGCAGCCTTCCTGCAAATACACCTACACCCACTCTGCAGTGACACAATGGGTGGCATCAGTGGTGGGTCCTCATAGTGATACCCAGGAGTGGGCATTATTGCACGAACCGGACAGGATTCGCGAAGACATGGCAGTAGTGGTGCCAATATAATGTGTGATGTGAGTTGTTCTGAAATTCAATAGAAGTAACAACCATGACAAACCCTCAAACACCCTTGCGCATCCCCTTCATGCTCACGACACGTTTGCCTTACGCTGCCTACTGCACATATGTGATGCATGCCCTGTGGCTGCAGCACAGGTGGTGGCAGGTTGAGTGAGGCTGGCCGTGAGAGAGATGCATGAGAGGGTGAGTATGGGATAGAGCCATGAGATTGTATGAGGATTGGGTTGCGTGGTAGTGGCGGGGTGAGTACTGGCGAGGTGAGTAGGTGCAGGTAAGATGAGGATGGGGTTTGAGTGGATATGAGGGGTGATGTGACAGAGTTGTGTTGGCAGTGCCGAAGGAGATGTGGGGTGGGGGCAGTGATGTGGCAGACTGAGTGAAGGGGAACGACTACGTGTACTCACTGTGGCTGACCTACTGAGGTCATTGGAGCGCCTCCTGCACTGTGTGCAGGTGGGCGATACGTTGGTGGCGCAGGTGACCCCCTCTGCCACCTCGAGCCAGCCCTTCCTGGTGGCGGAGGCAGGCCGCTTCCTCCCGCCCGCTAGGTTGAAGATCTCTGTCCTTCCCCTCCTCCTCACCCCATGTATTGATACCTGGAGTGAGGCATCATTAAACTGGGAGCAGCCTTCCCCCTGGGCTGCTCCATGCAGTCATCTTTGCTATTTGTTGCAGCATCTGTCAGTGGAGGACTGCCCCTTTAAATACAGCGCCTCCAGCTGACAGATCTTACTGCGCATGCGCAGCCCGCCCAACCCGCAGATCAGCAGCGGGGAACCCGGAGGAGCAGGTAAGTGAATCCAATTAGTGGTTTGCCTGCTACAATCGCGCGGGAAACCCACTAATTTCACCGCGCCTGCTTGCCCATCCGCCGGGAACCCGCACCCCTGGTAAAATCGGGCCCTTTGTGTCTGATTTCACAAAAGAGGAGGACGATGCAGAGAATGTAGTTAAGGAGGAGGAGTTTGAAATATTAGATGGGATAAACTTAGTGAGAGGAATTATTAAAGGTTTAGCTTCTTTAACAGTAGATAAATCTCCAGGCCCGGATGAAATGTATCCCAGGCTGCTAAGAGAACCAAGGGAGGAAATAGCGGAGGCTCTGACCATCATTTTCCAATCCTCCCTGGCTGCAGGTGCCAGAGGATTGGAGGACTGCTAACATTGTACCGTTGTTTAAAAAGGGAGAAAAGGATAGACTGAGTAATTATAGGGCAGTCAGTTTAACCTCGGTGGTGGGCAAATTATTGGAATCGATTCTGAGGGAAAGCATAAATCGTCATTTAGAAAGGCACGGGTTAATCGAGGACAGTCAGCATGGATTTGTTAAGGGAAGGTCATGTCTGACTAACTTGATTGAATTTTTTGAGGAGGTAACAAGGAGGTCGATGAGAATAATGCGTTTGATGTAGTCTACGTGGATTTCAGCAAGGCTTTTGACAAGGTCTCTCATGGCAGACTGGTCAAAAAAATAAAAGCCCAAGGGATCCAAGGGAAAGTGACAAGTTGGATCCAAAATTAGCTCCGTGGCAGGAAGCAAAGGGTAATGGTCGATGGATGTTTTTGTGACTGGAAGGCTGTTTCCAGTGGGGTTCCGCTTTTTGTGGTATATATCAATGATTTAGACTTAAATGTAGGGGACATGATTAAGAAGTTTGCAGATGATACAAAAATTGGCCGTGTGGTTGATAGTGAGGAGGAAAGTTATAGACTGCAGGAAGATATCAATGGGCTGGTCAGGTGGGCAGAAAAGTGGCAAATGGAGTTCAATCCGGAGAAGTGTGAGGTAATGCATTTGGGGAGGGCAAACAAGGCAAGAAAATACACAATAAATGGGAGGATTCTGAGAGGTGTAGAGGAACAGAGGGACCTTGGAGTGCATGTCCACAGATCCCTGAAGGTAGCAGGACAGGTAGATAAGGTGGTTAAGAAGGCATATGGGTTACTTTCCTTTATTAGCCAAGGCATAGAATATAAGAGCAGGAAGGTTATGTTAGAACTGTATAAAACTCTAGCTAGGCCACAGCTTGAGAACTGTGTACAGTTCTGGTCACCACATTACAGGAAAGATATGATTGTACTAGAGAGGGTATAGAGGAGATTTACGAGCATTTTGCTAGGACTGGAGAATTTTAGTTATGAGATAAGATTGGATAGGCTGAAGTTGTTTTCTTTGGAACAAAGGAAGCTGAGGGGAGATTTAATTGAGGTTTATAAAATTATAAGGGGCCTAGATAGAGTGGATAGGGAGGACCTATTTCCCTTAGCAGAGGGGTCAGTGACCAGGGGCCATAGATTTAAAGTAATTGGTAGGAGAATTAGAGGGGAGCTGAAGTGAAATTTTTTCACCCAGAGGCTGTTGGGGGTCTGGAACTCACAGCCTGAAAGGGTGGTAGAGGCAGAAACCCTCAACTCATTTAAAAAGTACATGGATGTGCACTTGAATTGCTGTAACCTACAGGGCTACGGACCAAGTGCTGGAAAATGGCATTAAATTGGATAGCTCTTTTTGACTGGCACAGACACGATGGGCTGAATGGTCTCCTTCACCCAAAGGGTGGTAGAAGTGTGAAACTCTCTCCCACAAAAAGCAGTACATGCTAGCTCAATTAATAATATTAAATCTGAGGTTGATAGATTTTTGCTAGCCACGGGTATTAAGGGATATGGAGCCAAGCCGGGTGGATGGAGTTTTATAAAGATCAACCATGATCTCATTGAATGGCGGAACAGGCTCGAGGGGCTGAATGGCCTACTCCTGTTCCTATGCTCCTATCTAGGCTGTCACTTCTGTGTGGTACTAGGAGTGCTGCATTATTGGAGGTGCCATCCTTTGGATGAGATGTTAAACTGAGGCCCCATCTACCCGCTCAGGTGGATATAAAAGATCCCCATGGTGTTATTCCAAGAAGAGTGGGGATTTGTCCTGATGTCCTGGCCAGCGTTCATCCCTCAACCAAAGCAGATTGATTTTGTTTTGTGGGCTCTTGCTGTTTGCAAATTGGCTGCTATGTTTGCCTATATTAAAGTGGCTTCACTTCAAAAGTAATTTGTGTCAAGCACTTTGGGATATTTCTCAAACATGACGAGGCATTATATAAATGCAAGCCTGCTTTTCAGAACAGCAACACATCATTTCCAACACGCAGGGATCACTGATTTTCAATGCAAATAACTGTCATCAGTGTGTGTGTGTGTGTGTGTGTTTACAAAGAACAAATTTTCCCAATGGCTTTCCATGGGCACCAACACAGCCAAGAGCAAAATACATTCCAGGGATTGTAAAATGAACGTTACTACATTGTTCAATGATAATACTGAAATAAAACAGCTGTGTGATTCCATTGTTGAGTTTGTCAGCTCATTTCCAATGCCAGATCACTATATTTTTGCCCAATCAGCCTGACTGGCATTGTGAGGTCCTACATACACCAATCTACCTTTAAAAAAAAACACATTTATTTCAGACTTAAGATGCTAAATGCTCTAGCTAAAAAGAGAAGTATTTAACTTTTAAGTTGTTTTTGGGGGGTACGGAGGAGAAGGTGTATATTATTTTAAGGCCATAGACATGGAATAAAAAAAGCCATTCACTCCATCAAGCCAGCTCCTTCTGCAGAATATGTACAATCTACCGATCATAGACCTGGTTCATCTGTTTAATCTACCTAAGGTAAGTTGTGCGTCAATATTCTAGGATTTAACCATGGTCTGCTGCCCTACTACACCCCCTCCCCGCTTCTTCCCCCTCCTATCCCTCCTCCCTTCCCCATTCCCTCCTCCCCTCCCCTCCCCTTCTCTTCCCTCGCCCTCTCCCTCCCCCTCCCTCCCGAGCACAGAAGCACAATAACAAAAATCCCATTCTCTATTTTGTAATCTCGTTCTATAACTATCCATAAGTCCGTAAATGACCGTGCCAATCTTTTAGCCATCCAGCTCACATTGGAAGGATTTTTATTGTCTCAGCATTTTTATCATTCTTTGTTGAGAGTCTGCTCCACATTTCCACTACTCTGGGGAGGGGGTGGGATTCTAATTTTGCTTTCTGCTTGTTGAATCTAAATCTGTGTCCTTTGGATCCATGCTCACTCTAAGAAGTCTGCCAAACTGTGCATTGTCAACTCTGGCTCAGTAGTAGCACTCTCGAGGTTGTGGGTTCAAGCCCCACTCCAGAGACCTTTGCAAATAATCCAGCCTGACACTACAATGCAGTACTGAGGGAGTGCTGCACTGTCAGAGGTGCCGTCTTTCGGATGAGACGTTAAACTGAGGCCCTGTCTGCTCCCTCAGTTGGATGTAAAAGATCCCATAGCACTATTTTGAGGAAGAGCAGGGGAGTTCTCCCTGGTATCCTGGACAATTTTTACCCTTCAACCAACATCACTAAAACAGATTATCTAGTCATTATCACATTGCTGTTTGGGATCTTGCTGTGTGCAAATTGGCTGCCACGTTTCCTACATTACAACAGTAACTATACTTCAAAAGTACTTCATTTGCTGTAAAGTGCTTTGGGATGTCCTGAGGTTGTGAAAGGCGCTATGTAAATGCAAGTTCTTTATTTTTTTCCCATCCCTAGATCATGTCTCCTTCAATCTTTTTCTCTTCCATGAAAATAAACTCAGCTCTGAAAGTGTTTCCTAGTAACTTGGAGCCTCAGGCCTTGGAATCACCATTACCAATTATCTCTGAAGGTAAAAGAATGTACATGGTCAAGTGTAACTTTACCAGGAACGTAAGCCAGTTGGAATAACTTGTCTCAACCAATAGTTAAATGGCCTTGAGAAATATTCTAGATTTCTGTGTAATGACAGAACATACAGTGGTATATTTTTAAGGATTATGTGTCATGGTGGGATTTTAAGGAACCTATATTATGTTGTGTGTTTATTAAAAAAATGAAAGAATTTTAGCAAAAATGAAGAGAATACCTCACTATCAATCTCTGAATGTGAGTAATTGAACAAAAGCATAAATTCCATGGGAGCTGTGTAGTTCATGACCTCTCCAAAACCTCTGTTGTGTTCATGAATTTGGTTCCCATCCATTCGGTACACATACGCTAGAGCTCTTTAATGGCCACAGAAGATGCTCCAATTATGATTTAAACCTCACTGTAAAGGGGCAGTTAGGTTATTGACTTCAGTTAACAGCTTGTTAATTAACTCCTAGGGTACACTAAGTATCAATGCCTTACTAATTCAGTTGCATACTTCATTGTGAAATTAGATCTGTAACTTGTCCAAGGATGTACAACAATCCAGAAGTATACACAATTCTGTTTTGCATATTAAGGTTTCTAACAAAACAACAACAACAACTTGCATTTATATAACGCCGCTTTTAATGTAGTAAAACGTCCCAAGGCGCTTCACAGGAGCGTTATCAAACAAAATTTGACACCGAGCCACATAAGGAGATATTAGGACAAGTGACCAAAACTTGGTCAAAGAGGTAGGTTTAAAGGAGCGTCTTAAAGGAGGAGAGAGAGGTAGAGAAGCAGAAAGGTTTAGGGAGAGAATTCCAGAGCTTAAGGATCAGGCAGCTGAAGGCACGGCCACCAAAGCTGGAGCGATGAAAATCGAGGAAGTGTAAGAGGCAAGAATTGGAGGAGCGCAGAGATCTCGGAGGGTTGTAGGGCTGGAGGAGGTTACAGAGATAGGGATGGGCGAGGCCATGGAGGGATTTGAAAACAATGATGAGAATTTTAAAATTGAGGCGTTGCCGGACCGGGAGCCAATGTCGGTCAGCGAGCACACGGGCGATGGGAGAACGGGACTTGGTGCGAGTTAGGATACGGGCAGTAGAGTTTACGGAGGGTGGAAGATGGGAGGCCGGCCAGGAGAGCATTGGAATAGTCAAGTCCAGAGGTAACAAAGGCATGGGTGAGGGTTTCAGCAGAAGATGAGCTGAGGCGGGGCAGAGACAGGCGATGTTACGGAGGTGGAAGTAGGAGGTCTTGGTGATGGAGAGGATATGAGCTCAGAAGCTCAGCTCAGGACCTAATAGGCCACCAAGGTTGCAAACAGTCTGGTTCCGCCTCAGACAATGGCCAATGAGGGTAATGGAGTCGGCGGCTGGGGAACGGAGTTTGTGGTGGGGACCAAAGACAATGGCTTCAGTCTTCCCAATATTTACTTGGAGTAAATTTCTGCTCATCCAATACTGTCGGACAAGCAGCATGACAACACAGAGGCATTGGAGGGGTCGAGAGAGGTAGTGGTGAGGTAGAGTTGGATGTCATCAGCGTACATGTGGAACCTGACGTGTTTTCACATGATGTCACCAAGGGGCAGCATGTAGATGAAAAATAAGAGGGGGCCAACGATTGATCTCTGTGGGACTCCAGAGGTAACGGTGCAGGAACCAGTTTTTATCCTCCTAGGAACTGCAATGGAGTCAGTACACCAAAATCAAAAGCCTAACCAAATTATTATTTGATTTGGGTTTGTTCTATTATAAGAAAGAATTCAAAATAAACTAAAATGTACTTTTGTTTCTGTAAAAGAAGAGGCTCAAGTAGCATACTTTGGAACAGCAAGTTCACTTATTCTTGAAAGGAAGCCCTGATGTACATGTGTTAAGGGCTGCAGTGATGGGACAGGACTTGGTAAATAATTGTGGCAACCAACGTGATTGCATAGGAAAGTGTCTGATAATGGTAACTTTTGCTTAAATATGGAATCTGGGCAACTGCCCTTGTTGTGACTCGATGGCTATATCTTATATTGCAACTCCAGTTAACCAATCTCTTGGATACATTGCCCCAATCATATATGTCAGGGCCAGCATTTTGAACTTTTTGAAGTTATTTTGGTGACTAGGAGGTCCAGTCCAGTGAGCCTGTTGTCCTAAATACTTGAACCAGGAAAAAACAACCACTACAAACAGCATAACAATGTAAAATTTGGCTCATGCCCTTGGCAGTTGATGATCATAATTTCCATTTGGACTATGAAGATTTAAAGAAATAATAAGTGGTGCAAAGCCAATGGGAGTATGTAGAAGGAGAATTCAAAGAGTGTGAAATGATACATTTTGATAGGAAGAATGAGGAGAGGCAATATAAACTAAATGGTACAATTTTAAAGGGGATGCAGGAACAGAGAGACCTGGGGCTGTATGTACACAAATCTTTGAAGGTGGCAGGACAAGTTGAGAAGGCTGTTAAAAAGCATATGGGATCCTTGACTTTATAAATAGAGGCATAGAGCACAAAAACAAAGAAGCTATGCTAAACCTTTATAAAACACTGGTTAAGCCTCAGTTGGAGTATTGTGGTCAATTCTGGACACTACATTTTCGTAAGGATATCAAGATCTTAGAGATGGTGTGGAAGAGGTTTACTAGAATGGTACCAGGGATGAGAGACTTCAGTTATTTGGAGAGATTGGAGAAGCTGGGGTTGTTCTCCTAAGAGCAGAGAAGGTTAAGGGGAGATTTGATAGAGGTATTCAAAATCATGAAGAGTTTTGATAGAGTAAATAAAGAGAAACTGTTTCCAGTGGCAGAAGGGTCGGTAACCAGAGGACACAGATTTAAGGGATTGGCAAAAGAACTAGAGGCAACATGAGGAAAAAAAATTTAGGCAGCGAGTTGTTGTAATCCGGAATGCACTGCCTGAAAGGGTGGTGGAAGCAGGTTCAATAGCAACTTTCAAAAGGGAACTGGATAAATACTTGAAAGAAAAACATTTACAGGGCTATGAGGAAAGAGCAGATGAGTGGGACTAATTAAATAGCTCTACCAAAGAGCCAGCACAGGCACGGTGGGCCGAATGGCCTCCTTCTGTGCTGTATCATTCTATGATTCTATTATTCTATGAACTCCAAATATTCCACACATAACCTCCAGCAGACTGTACAGGCCAGCACTAAAGTACACAGCAAGGACACACTGCGATGAGCAGCACAATACTAATGACTATTCTCCTTGCTTGTTCCTCTGGGGTTATAAGAACATAAGAACATAAGAAATTGGAGCAGGAGTAGGCCAATCGGCCCCTCGAGCCTGCTCCGCCATTCAATAAGATCATGGCTGATCTGATCCCAACCACAAATCTAAAGAACACAAGAAGTCGGAGCAGGACCCGGCCACATAGCCCCTGGGCCCTCTCCGCCACCCACAGGGCATTGACCGATCCGAACTCAGCTTCATGTCCAATTTCCTGCCCGCTCCCCATAACCCCTAATTCCCTTTACTTCTAGGAAACTGTCTATTTCTGTTTTAAATTTATCTAATGATGTAGCTTCCACAGCTTCCTGGGGCAGCAAATTCCACAGACCTACCACCCTCTGAGTGAAGAAGTTTCTCCTCATCTCAGTTTTGAAAGAGCAGCCCCTTATTCTAAGATTATGCCCCCTAGTTCTAGTTTCACCCATCTTTGGGAACATCCTTACTGCATCCACCCGATCAAGACCCTTCACAATCTTATATGTTTCAATAAGATCGCCTCTCATTCTTCTGAACTCCAATGAGTAGAGTCCCAATCTACTCAACCTCTCCTCATATGTCCGCCCCCTCATCCCTGGGATTAACCGAGTGAACCTTCTTTGTACTGCCTCGAGAGCAAGTATGTCTTTTCTTAAGTATGGAGACCAAAACTGTATGCAGTATTCCAGGTGCGGTCTCACCAATACCTTATATAACTGCAGCAATACCTCCTTGTTTTTATATTCTATCCCCCTAGCAATAAACGCCAACATTCCGTTGGCTTTCTTGATCACCTGCTGCACCTGCATACCAACTTTTTGATTTTCTTGCACTAGGACCCCCAGATCCCTTTGTACTGCAGTACTTTCCAGTCTCTCGCCATTAAGAAAATAACTTGCTCTCTGATTTTTCCTGCCAAAGTGCATAACCTCACATTTTCCAATATTATATTGCATCTGCCAAATCTCCGCCCACTCACCCAGCCTGTCTATATCCCCTTGCAGGTTTTTTATGTCCTCCTCACTCTCTACTTTCCCTCCCATCTTTGTATCATCTGCAAATTTTGATATGTTGCACTCGGTCCCCTCCTCCAAATCGTTAATATAGATTGTAAAGAGTTGGGGACCCAGCACCGACCCCTGTGGAACACCACTGGTTACTGGTTGCCAGTCCGAAAATGAACCATTTATCCCAACTCTCTGCTTCCTGTTCGATAACCAATCCTCCACCCATGCCAGAATATTACCCCCAATCCCGTGATTTTTTATCTTAAGTAATAATCTTTTATGTGGCACCTTGTCGAATGCCTTCTGGAAGTCTAAATACACTACGTCCACTGGTTCCCCTTTATCCACCCTATACGTTATATCCTCGAAGAACTCAAGCAAATTTGTCAGACATGACTTCCCCTTCATAAAGCCATGCTGACTTTGTCCTATTAAATTATGCTTATCTAAATGTTCCGTTACTGTCTCCTTAATAATAGACTCCAAAATTTTACCCACCACAGATGTTAAGCTAACTGGCCTATAATTTCCAGCCTTCTGCCTACTACCCTTTTTAAATAACGGTGTTACATTAGCAGTTTTCCAATCTGCCGGGACCTCTCCTGAGTCCAGGGAATTTTGGAAAACTATCACCAAAGCATCCACAATCCCTACTGCCACTTCCCTCAAGACCCTAGGATGGAAGCCATCAGGTCCAGGGGATTTATCCGCCTTGAGTCCCATTATTTTACTGAGTACCATCTCTTGAGTGATTTTAATCGTATTTAGCTCCTCCCCCCCGAGAGTCCCCTGTTTGTCCAGTGTTGGGATATTCTTTGTGTCCTCTACTGTAAAGACTGAAACAAAATATTTGTTCAGCATTTTTGCCATCTCCATGTTTCCCACCATTAATTTCCCGGTCTCATCCTCTAAGGGACCTATGTTTGCCTTAGCCACCCTTTTTCTTTTTATATAACTATAGAAACTCTTGCTATCTGTTTTTATATTTTTTGCTAATTTCTTTTCATAATCTAACTTCCCTTTCTTAATCAATCCTTTAGTTACTTTTTGCTGTCTTTTGAAGAATTCCCAATCTTCTATCCTCCCACTAAGTTTGGCTACCTTATATGTCCTTGTTTTTAGTTGGATACTATCCTTGATTTCTTTACTTAGCCATGGGTGGCTGTCATTTCTTTTACACCCTTTTTTCCTCAGTGGAATATATTTATTTTGAAAGTTGTAAAATAACTCCCTAAATGAACACCACTGCTCATGTACCGTCTTACCCTTTAATCTATTTTCCCAGTCCACTTTAATCAATTCCGCTCTCATACCATCATAGTCTCCTTTATTCAAGCTCAGTACGCTTGTTTGAGAATCAACCTTCTCACCCTCTAATTGGATATGGAATTCAACCATGTTGTGGTCGCTCGTTCCAAGGGGATCCTTAACTAGGACATTATTAATTAATCCTGACTCATTACACAGGACCAGGTCCAAGGTTGCCTGCCCCCTTGTAGGATCAGTTACATACTGCTCAAGAAATCCATCCCTGATGCACTCAATGAACTCGTCCTCAAGGCTGCTCTGCCCAATTTGATTTGTCCAGTTAATATGATAATTAAAATCCCCCATAATTATGGCTGTTCCCTTATTACATGCCCCGATTATCTCCTGATTAATACTTCTTCCAGCAGAGTTGCAACTATTAGGAGGCCTATATACTACGCCCACTAATGTTTTTTTTCCCTTATTATTCCTTATCTCCACCCAAACTGTTTCATTATCTTGATGCTTTGTCCCAATATCATTTCTCTGTATTACAGTGATTCCTTCCTTTATTAACATAGCCACCCCACCTCCCCTTCCTTCCTGCCTGTCCTTCCTGATTGTTAAATACCCTGGCATATTTAATTCCCAGTCGTTGTCACCCTGCAGCCATGTTTCTGTAATGGCCACAAGATCATACCCATACGTAGTTATTTGTGCCGTTAACTCGTCCATTTTATTACGAATGCTACGTGCATTCAGATAAAGAACTTTCAAATTTGTTTTGTGACGCTTAGTTCCTGCTTTTTCCTTTTTTAACACTTTACCTATTACTCCATACCTTCTGTCCCTTCCTGTTACGCTTTCCTCTCTCTCCCTGCTCAGGTTCCCAACCCCCTGCCACTTTAGTTTAAACCCTCCCCAACAGCACTAGCAAACACTCCTCCTAGGACAGCGGTCCCGGCCCTGCCCAGGTGCAGACCGTCCGGTTTGTACTGGTCCCACCTCCCCCAGAACCGTTTCCAGTGTCCCAGGAATTTGAATCCCTCCCCCTTGCACCATTCCTCTAGCCACGTATTCATTTGAAATATCCTCCTATTTCTACTCTGACTAGCACGTGGCACTGGCAGCAATCCTGAGATTACTACCTTTGAGGTCCTATTTTTTAATTTACCTCCTAACTCCCTATATTCTGCTTTTAGGACCTCATCCCCTTTTTTACCTATATCGTATGTCACATGATGCTATGGAGATGCACCTGCCTTCCATAATAATAGCAGGAAATCCCCCCCCAAAAAACCCTTGGAAAACCTCCCACACAAGTAACTAAAGTGACTTTGAATTGATTTGGAAACACCATCAAAGACTTGGATCAAGATCTGCAGAGCTCGTTTGAGACTCTCACTCATGATTTTGCAGGGTGCAATTTCCTCATCCAAAATCATTTCCATACCTATGTATGTTTATTGTTCTATTTCAGAATACTTGTTAGACATGTACAAAAATAAAACTGCTGGAAAATGATAAAGAGTCAGCCCTGAAACAGTAACCTTCTCTTTCAGATATTTCTAACATTTTCTGGTTTTATTTTACATGCATGGCTCTCCGTTTTTATCTTTGCATTTACAGGATATTATTTTTGTAAATGATACAATTAAATTGTTGCAATGCTATTTTTAAAATATTCCCATTAGGGTTAGGGTATCTGTTTATCACGTTTCCCAAATAGAACTAAAAACAAAGCTACAGCTTCAAATAGTAGGTATAGGCCTTGCCTGAAGAGGTCAGTGTTGTACTGTTTATAATTGTAAACAATTTTACAACACCAAGTTATAGTCCAGCAATTTTATTTTAAATTCACAAGCTTTCGGAGAAAATCTCCGAAAGCTTGTGAATTTAAAATAAAATAAAATTGCTGGACTATAACTTGGTGTTGTAAAATTGTTTACAATTGTCAACCCCAGTCCATCACCGGCATCTCCACATCAGTACTGTTTATAAACAGCAGTAACATTCACTATACTGAATCTTAGAATCATACAGCATAGAAGGAGGCTATTTGGCCCATCGTGCCTGTGGCAGCTCTTTGAAAGAATTATCCAATTAGACCCACTCCTCTTATCTTTCCCCAAAACCCTGCGAATTTTTCCTTTTCAAGTATTTCTCCAATTCCCATTTGAAGGTTATTATTGAATCTGCTTCCACCACCCTTTCAGGCAGCGCATTTCAGATCATAACAACTCGCTGTGTCCTTTTGTCATACACCTTAAATCTGTGTCCTTTGGTCTCCGACCCTTCTGTAACATCAATTAATTTCTTCAACCTAATTTCCAAAGAGGCTCATCATAAGGAAATGGTGGTCAGTGAAGATGAGGTAATGAATGATGAAAGGTCATCGACCAGAAACGGTAATCCTATGTTTCTCTCTCCACAGATGTTGCCTGACCTGCTGAGCGTTTCCAGCATTTTCTGTTTTTATTTTATATGAGGTAATGAATTAAGTTTATGGTGTGAAAATATACATCAAATGAACAGCAGTAGAATGGACTTTGCTTTGAGGAAATGTAACGTGATTTAGAGCATGTTTACAATATGACTTTAGCATCAGCGTGAAGCAGCTTCTCCTTAACCCCGACACTAAAGTTGTATAAATCCTGAATCCCAAGAGGAGCAGAATGAGATTCCCTGCACGGGGTAATCTTTAACATAGAAAAATGTCACAAAGCACTTACAGCCTATGTTAGTATCTTCTCTGCAATGGAGGATAAGTATCATTTTTACTTCTATATGTTTGACATGTTCCACTGCAGAGGATTTTGAGAAGACACTGATGGAGAGATGGAGAGGAAGAATAAACAGATCCATCAATTCCCCTTGGAACAAGCCAAACAACACTGGAAAATCCCAGTATGTTCCGAGTTAAGTCCATGAGGGGCTGATGTAAAATACCATGAAACTGACTTTCAATGTTTAATTGGACTGTAAATCTTTCTGACTTAGGTATGACCTTTGGCACATAAGAAAACTCAACCAAATCCTTGACGGTGCCAGTTACCCTGAACTAGCATCCCCTGTGCTACACACAGACTGAATAACTCCAGGTTAACTTGTACTCGCTAATTCAGTTTTTTCAGAGGGGGGGATCTTTCATTTTAACATTTAAATCGGAAATTAGTAACTGTTTGATAAATGACACTTTTCAGAAATATATTAATCATTTATAGAGTCTGACATAGAGTGGCCTTCCTTTTAGAGGGTGTACAAGGACTCCTGTACAAGTCACTTTGCTTGCTACATTGTGAAAGCTCAAGCAATCTCTAGTCACAGGTGATGGAGGGAACACCCTGATATCCCTGGTATCTCCACATTTCTGCCTCATTCTGATTCTAATATGATGTTATGAAGATGCATTCTGGGTCTTGCCACCTGCTTACTGCCATCTGGGGCAGAGTTAAGAGATTCCAACGTCAATGGGGAGTTATGAGCCACTTATAAATCCTCTCCAAACCACTCTCACACTATTTATTTCAAAATTACTTTTATGACCGAACTGTTCCCCTGAGAAAACGATCACGAGATTTGGAGCGCTCCAAGAGTTGCCATGGAAACTACACCTCTCTGAGAGAATCGGTATGAGGCACCTCTCTGCAGATTGAGTGTTTACTGAGCTAATGAAATGGGGTTCCTGATCGGCCAGTAGCATCGTAATTATAATAGTGCTGGAAATAATACCATTGTAAGTTCATTGCATAGAAATGTTTCACCAGCAGAAATAGCCCTGACTGATGGTAATATAGAGGGGTAGAAAATGGTTGTGGCTGGTCAGCACACACCCAAACCTGGAGGTCCGAAAATGGGCCTCATTTAGATTATTCGCCCGCCTGTCGTGCCTCCACAGGCAGCTCGACCATTTCAAGTAGATGAATTTCAGACTGTTTGCCTTGCCGGCAGCAGCCCTAAGGTAAATCCCGGGGAGGGGGATGGAGTGCCTGCATGGGGATGCGATCACGAGTACTGTGAATCTGGGGGAAGCCGTCCTGCTGCTCCTGGCTCCACAGCAACGTTTGTTTGGGAAAAAAAACTTACCTTTTGGTGGCGGTCACTGCTTAGGCCACAGCGACCACTGAAGGACCCTGAGCAGACCAGGTCTCATCGGAATCCAATTTAGCAGAGGGGGCCTAAAACAGGTGTCAGGCCCCTCATTTGCATACATAAGGGGCCTAATGCCTATTTTAGGCGTCTGCCAGAGCCGCCTGCAAAATGGCCCGACCCAATATCAAGACAAATGTCTTTTTCGCACCTTGGGGCATAGGACGTTGGTCCCAAAAATTGGCCCTTGTTAACCTGCTTTCCGATCATTAAACAGGTACAACGTGGTCCAATTTCTAGCCCATAGTCTAAAATCTTTGACATAATTCTTAAACACAAAGACATATAATAGAACCCACTCCTGATCCAATGACTCCTACTGCAAGTGTATGAATCACAGTCCAGAAAGTAAATCTTGCAACTGTGCATGCCCAACAGCGAGCCGCGCGCGCCTGCTTGGGGCACATATTGGGACATCACGTGCGTGCAGCCCAGGATGGAAAATCATGGGATGTGCATGCGCCATTACCCGTTTTGCGCAGCGATATCAGGAGAGAGCAGTTGGAAAATTCACCCTTTGGTGCAAAGGGGATCGGGCAAGACTGTGAGCAACCCCTCCCCCCACTGCCCCCCACCACCACCACTGTGGGCCAATGACCTTCCAAACACATAAGGGTAAATTCTTCACTGAGGCGCTCCCGGAACCAAATAGTGCCCGTTGGGTGCACTATTCCAGAAAACTGCACACTCATGGGGAAGAGTGCTACCACTGAGCTAGGTGTGCCAAAGTGAAAATCTACCCTTTACTTCACACTGAATGGCCTCTTGGGTGAGGATTGAGAGGGCCACTGTGTTCCTTGGAACTGTACCCCAACCTCACTGAAGAGAGGGGAGGAGGAATAAGGCGAAAAAAATGGAAGAGAAAATGAAACAGCCCTTTTGGTTTTAAAACATACGCATGTGCGCAGAGGTAATCAAAACCATAATAAAAGAACTTGCCTCAAAAAGGGAAGCCCAAATCTGAGATGTTTACTCTTCCTGCTCAATAGTTCTGGTTTTGGAGAAAACATTATTTGTAAACCTGTCTATAACACGCCTTTTGATACTTATGTGATGAGTCATTTCTTTTCTCTCTCCAATTTTAAAGCTTTGCCTTCAAAACACAACAACCTCAGCAACACCCTTTAGACTGCTCCACCGAGTTAAATCTCATGTACTTCGGCTAGATATATCTAGATGGTGAAATATTAGGATAAATTCAGCGATGCTGTAATCCTGGCGCAGAGCCTAGCTCGTCAGAATAGCAGGTCACAAATAGGCTCCTTAACATTACAGAGCGAATTGTGTTGAGTAAGACTCCGTGCCGTAGTTGCAGCATTACTGTAGTTGCTTTATTATTACTAGTGTCACTAATACACCATTAATTTATAAAATACTTAAGGGTCAAGAGCCTCCCAATCATCAGTACTGCAACAGATTACCAATGCTCTGAAAGGGACAATGCTTTCCGCAGCCTCAGCAAAGGTTCCAGCTATAGCTCACTGGTAATAGTACACACTTCACAAAGTCAAGGTCGCAGGCTGCTAGGCACTTGAATCTGCCAGCCTTGAATCTGATATATTTAATGAGTTCTCTGCTGGTGCCTGGCTGGGTCACCTCAAGGCGGTTGGATTATTAACCCGAGGCGAAGGTACATTTAAGAAGTGCCTTCTCACCCGAGGGCAAAAAAACAGCCTCTTGCACTGCCCTGCAAAGCCAGCTGAACATGGAAATTAAAGGGGAATGTTCACGGAAATATTTTTGGGGCAAACCCGTTATTGTTTTGTTTACAAGGACACATCATTTCATTATTTGTATGTGGTATTTAAAATAGTGCATGGTGTTCTTTTGCATTGAATGGGACAAAATAAACAGTTTAGTGTGAAAGATTAAGGCATAATAATACTACACAAGTCCTACTAAATCCTAATTGCTCCAGTCCTATAGGCATTGACTAATGCTGGGGTACAGGTTCCACTAATGCTGGGACCCTTGGTAACCCAATGATTTTTCTTGTGTGAGCCTGAAAAGTGAGTGAAAGTAGAGCTTCCAATTGTAGGGACCATCACTGGTGAGTCTAATGCTCTCCTCTTCCAATGTAACTACCCTGTGGAGATAGGCTATAGAAACTGGAGTTCTGCGACCTACCAGCCCCTCAGGATTGTCGACTTGCAGACACTTTTCAGCAGGGATTACTAGATAGTGATCGGGAGTGGGAACATTGAATGATTTTGCCCCTCCATAACCCAGTGGTGCAGAGGCCAAGAGAGGTCCTGGCTGTCACCTCAGCTCATGGGATGCTAGCTCAACACAAAGCAAGAGCTGAATCTGGGCTTTCCAAGTCTTTATTACTCTATTTCACAATGGGCAGCGCCTTCACCAGTGACTCATCGGGAACATCTTTCTGAAATCTAAACATTTTCCCCAGATACTTATGTTCCCCCATGACCTCTAACATCGAGAAGGACAAGAGCAGCAACGTGGTGGGAACACCATCACTTCGAAGTCGCACACCATCCTGATATCACCGTTCATCATTGTTGGGTCAAATCCTGGAATTCCCTACTTAACACCATTGTGGGAGTACCATCACCAACAAGGACTGCAGTGGTTCAAAGATAATACACACCACCATCTTCTCAGGGTAACTAAGGATGGGGCAATAAATGCAGCCTTGCCAGTGTCACCCACACCCTGAGAACAAACATTAAAAAAATTGTAACTGAATTGATGCACTTGTGGACATAATAAAAAAAATCTAATATAATAAAGGGGCATATGTGATAATCTATGAAACCTACATCAATCTGTTATGAATTTCCCATGAAGACGGATATGGTTATTATTTTTATATTCTAGGTAAATTGATCAGACTGTAGCTTGGTGATCATTGTAAAATATGTTACATTTCAAATCAGAAGCTTAACAATGGCTGGCGGTGATATTAGCTGACGGATGCCCAAAGCATTTGTATAATAGGTCTAGTTCTATGATCCTGGGGATCCGGCGGTGATCCAGGCTCATTGCAAGCACCAATCGGAGAATCAGGACTACAGTGATGTAACTCTATTTCAAACCCACGATTCCTGAGAACACGGAAACACACGATAATCTCACGCATTCCTGGCCTGCTACTTTAATGCCCATGTTTATTTTAACTGGGTTAACACCTCTGCTAAACTAGCAGGGAGAGGAATGTTAAAAGAAAGAACGACTTGCAGTTATATAGCGCCGTTCATGACCTCAGGATGTCCCAAAGCGCATTACAGCCAATGAAGTACTTTTTGAAGGGTAGTCACTGTTGTAACATAGGAAACATAGCAGCAAATTTCAGCACAGCAAGGTCCCACAAACAGCAACGTGATAATGACCAGATCGTCTGTTTTAAATGATGTTGGTTGAGGGATAAATATTGGCCAGGACACCAGGGAGAACTCCCCTGCTCTTCTTTGAAATAGAGCCGTGGGATCTTTTACATCCACCTGAGAGGGCAGACGGGGCCTTGATTTAATATCAGAGATGGCACCTCTGATATTGCAGCACTCACCCAGTACTGCACTGTATTGTGTCAGCCTAGATTTTGTGTTCAAGTCTCTGGCGTGGGATGTTGTATGAATGCATTGAGTGTTCACCGGCTAATATTGCCGATAATAGTCATTTCAAGGCTATAATCAGCTGGCCTGGGCCAAAGTATCTACAATTGAATCACTGATGAGGCGCTGCAGTACCTTTCTTTGATGTAAGTTGCTTCGAGCTGTTAGTACTGCAAACAAGTTGCATAGTGACACGATCAAAAAGCATTCCTCAATGACTGGAAGGATATGTTATGATTCTTTGTGAAGCTAGTATATCTTATTTCACAAAATATAAACATTTATATACCGTCTCACAACATTTTATATATGGATCAGTTACAGAATTTCAGCGAGATTTGAAACTGAAAAATGCCTTTTCCCAAAACGTACAGCCTGACTAACAGGAAGGAATTCACATTCTATAATCGACAATCTTCCCTCTGGTAAAACTTGTACATGTGTGGAACGAAATCATTGGAGACCAGGCTGAAAGGATAACATGCTGCGAAATCCCAGATGGAAAATCTGAGTTTCGTGTTAGCAGAATAGGCAGCAGTGACAGAATGCTCTCACCACTTGAATTCACAATCTTTAGAATGAAACGCCTTCCAAAACAAAACAAGACATGACACAACAAGGCAGAGAGGGTGGTATTGTGATACTGAAACAGTGCACTCCCTTCATGCTTAGAGAGAAGAATGCTATTGAGACCACAGGTAATAACGGCGTTGCCACAGTATTAGCTATTCAAATTAGTGAGTCGTAACCTCTATGATTTGACTACCTCTTATCGTCTCTTTGCCAAACCCCTGGCTTTCTCCTGGCCCAATTCTTTCACATCTCACCTGGCTATTTGCCACACCTACTGCAGGTCAATTAACAAACTGTTCAGTTCACAAAAGGCAGCAGGGCCGATTTCCTGTGAGTGGAAGTTTGCTCCAATTATAGAAGGTGGGTGGGTTGGCAGGGATCGAGGCATCAGTTCACAGCGGTATTCCTTGAATTTGCTTGGTCACCTTTAGGGGTCAGCGAGGAATTTCCCTGAGTTTTTCTCCCCTAAATTGGCCTAAGGTTATTTCCTCTTTTTTTTTGCCTATCCCAGGAAACGGTGTGACTGCAGAGAGAGGGGGTGGGATAGCACTGATGGGTTTAATAGCGCGTGTAGGTAGCAACAGCATTACTGTTGTCTCAGTAGAGAAGGTTAAGGGGAGATATAATACAAGTGTTCAAAATTATGAAGGATTTTGATAGAGTAAATAGGGAGAAACTGTTTTCAGGTGGGTCGGTAACCAGAGGACACAGATTTAAGGCAAGTGGGGAAAGAATCAGAGTGGAGATAAGGAGAATTTTTTTTACGCAGCGAGTTGTTGTGATCTGGAATGCACGGCCTGAAAGGAAGCAGGTTCAATAATAACTTTCAAAAGGGAGTTGGATATATACATGAAAAGGAAACATTTGCAGGGCTTTGGGGAAAGAACTTCAAGTTCTTTGCATCTTTGTTTCCTTTCTTTCCCCATATTCGATCTGTTGCAATCCTAGAACTGAATTCTCCAAAAGTGCTGTTTAACAACATTTAAGGAAATGATCAAAACCCTTGAATGTTCTGAAATTCAATCTCCTTTTGACTTTAACTTTCCATTACAACTAACCTAACACTTTCAGCCAATTAATTTGAACATAAGAACATAAGAAATAGGAGCAGGAATTGGCCATACGGCCCCTCGAGTCTGCTCCGGCATTCAATCAGATCATGGCTGATCTTCAACCTCAGCTCCACTTTCCCGCCCGATCCCCATATCCCTTGATTCCCCTAGAATCCAAAAATCTATCCATCTCAGCCTTGAATATATTCAACGACTCAGCATCCCGAATACGAGACTCCCACTTAAATTAAAGCACCCGAACGCGTCACGGGGGAACTTGGAAGTCAGAGGGTTCGAGCCGGGCTCCGAACCCGCTCCGGATTTCTATAATTTTAGGAGCCCCCCCGCCCCCAAAGCTTCCGCTCCACCATCCAAAAATCGGCCCCATGTGTCCTCCTCACAGTTTACTTTCCCACCTACCTTTGTATCGTCAGCAAACTTGGATACATTACACTCGGTCCCTTCATCTAAATCATTAATATAGATTGTAAATAGCTGAGACTCAAGCACCGATCCTTGTGACATCCCACTAGTTACAGCCTGCCATCCTGAAAGAAGCCCGTTTATCCCTACTCTCTGTTTTCTGTCCATTAACCAATCCTCTATCCATGCTTATATATTACCCCCGACCTTATGAGCCCTTATCTTGCATAACAATCTTTTATGTGTCACCTTATTGAATGCCTTTTGGAAATTTAAACATGCTACATCCATCGGTTCCTCCTTTATCTACCCTGCTAGTTACTTCCTCAAAGAACTCTAATAAATTTGTTAAACATGATTTCCCTTTCATAAAACCCATGTTGACTCTGCCTAATCATATTACAATTTTCTAAGTGCCCTGTTACCACTTTCTTAATAATGGATTCCAGCATTTTCCCGACAACTGATGTCAGTCTAACTGGTCTGTAATTACGTTTTCTCTCTCCCTCCTTTCTTGAATAGTGGGGTTACATTTGCTACCTTCTAATCCGCTGGGACCGTTCTAGAATCTAGGGAATTTTGGAAGATCACAACCAATGCATCCACCATCTCTGCAGCCACCTCTTTTAGAACCCTAGGATGTAGGCCATCAGTCCGGGGGATTTGTCAGCTTTTAGTCCCATCAATTTCTCCAGTACTTTTTATTTACTGATATTAATTGGTTTAAGTTCCTCGCTCTCATTAGCCCCTTGGCTCCCCACTATTTCTGGTATGCTTTTTGTGCCTTCTAATGTGAAGATAGATACAAAATACTTGTTCAATGTCTCTGCCATTTCCTTATTCCCCATTATCATTTCTCCTGTCTCAGTTTGCTTATTAAAACAAGTGTACTCTATCATGACTGTCCTTTATATAGAATGAGGTGTGATGAAGTTGTCAGCTGAGGCCAATATGTTACAGCTGTGTTGGTGTAACTAAAAGCCACGGAATAAAAGTGTTTTTTTTAGCATTACATGCCATTTTGGGTAATGATGTGTCTAGAATAAGCTTTTAATTGTTGTTTTATTTATTATATATTTCTGTTCAATGATGGGAAAGGAGGTAGATGTCAGCTTTGGCTCAGTGGGTAATGCTCTCACCTCTGATGTTCAGTCCCCACTCCAGAGACTCAAGTACATAATCGAGGCTGATATTCCAGTGCAGTACTGAGGGAGTGCTGCACTCTCACAGCTGCCATCTTTTGGATGCGACATTAAACTGAGGCCCCGTCTTCCCTCTCAGGTCGACATAAAAGATCCCATGGCATTATCTTGAAGAAGAGCAGGGGAGTTCTTCCCGGTGCCCTGGCCAATATTTATCCCTCAACCAACATCACTAAAACAGATTATCTGGTCATTATCACATTGCTGTTTGTAGGACCTTGCTATACGCAAATTAACTGCCACGTTTCCTATGTTACAACAGTGACTACACTTCAAAAGTACTTCATTCGCCTTGGGACATCCTGAGGTCGTGAAAGGCGCTATATAAATGCAAGGTCTTCCTATGTTGATTTTGAAGCATATCACTAATAAAAAAAGGCCTATATAGACAACAGACAGGTGGCAATTGTACTGTACACGAGAGGCCCCGAATGAAAGTGCTACATCGGGGACAAAAAGTAGCTTTGCTGCTCAGTGCGGGCTGTAGGTGTTTATCTGACAGAAGGAAGGTACAATCTGAAGTAAGTGGCAGGACACGCGCTGGAATTTATAGCCTAATCATGAGGTACTGTTCTAGTCCTCCCAACTCCCCCCCCCCTCCCCAGACACAGTGTGATGTTTCGGTAAGTTTGCAGTGTACTGGCAAATGTACTTCCTCTGAGAGTGGGGGGGGGGGGGGGGGGGTTCACTGCTGGCACTTTGCCCATTTTCCATCGATTAAACGTCAGTCTATTCCATGCCCTTACGTTAGATCACAGATGAGATATAAAGGAAATAAAGTGCTGCTAATGGTAAGATAGTTGGGGCTATGAATCCATTATGGAAAACCATTCACAAATACCCAGTGTTTATGGTTTCTACTTATCATGTAGAATTTTGAATTCAGAGGATTCAACAGCTCACAGGAGAATTGTGCTGTGTGCTGGATTCACACTTCCCTTAAAGGGGCACTGTCATCACAAAAAATTGTATGGCAAGCCTTTTTTTGAAGAATAAAAGAAGAAGAGCTGTGGATCATTTTCATCACAACGCTGCCGTACCCAAGTGAAACAGTGCTGTTTACATCACTGCTTTATGCCCTTGTGAACTCAAAAGATTTTTGGCTAAGCCTTTTTCTAATTAACAAGACAAATGCCACCAATTCGTAGTTTCAGTCTTGTGTTTCCTGTAAGATGCACATTGTGATCACACAAGTCGTGATGTTCTGAAATATTTGTAGTCAATTTAAAGCAACGATTTCAACACAAATCATGAAGGTGATGCCCCTTTAAAGCCTCAGTCATAGTACAGTGCAGTCTTTGTTGTACTGTCCATTTACGATTCCTGTTTATTCAACAGGGTGGGTGAAGATTGAGCACCACAAAGTAAAGCTTAGTACTGTAATAATATTGTGGGGGAGCCGATCAAGGGGACAGGTGAAACTGGGCGGATTGCTGTGACTCATACACGGTCTATTTATAGGACTTCCTGAGGCTAGTGCCTCTGGATCTGATTATACTGCTCTGGGTTTCCTGTTGTCTGGAGCTCTTAATAACCATGAGAATATGTTTGTCTTTTCACAAAGTGCATTGAAAGGACTCAAAGCTAAAAGCAGTTTTGAAAACTAGAAAATTGAATTTTTTATCAGGTTTTTTTTTTGTCTTTTCTTCCTTATTTGGTGGAATGTATTTTTTGTGTGATTTCAATCCCCTGCATCATGATAATTGACGAGCTCATTTTCTCACTCCTCATGGGGTCTCCTGGTGCTGTGCACCATTCCTAAGTGAAGGGTCTGGAAGACGATCTCATCCCGAGTTTCTTCCAGTGTCGCTCTGGATATGGCCACTGGGAGATGCATGAGCATGATATGGCATGGGTTGATATCTCCTCCAATTAACCTTCCCTCCTCCTCTCTGGAGATGCACCTTGTTCAACAGCCTGATTCAGATCAGGGGAGAGGTGGGTGTTGACACTTCGTACCAAATTCTCAAGTGTTGCTGATGCGTTTTCCGACACAACTGAAACCCAATCAGGCCAGGTTCTGTCTCTATGACCGAAACAAGTCCTAGACACAGAACTGCAACCAAATCAAAGCTCACTCCCTTGCACGTGCAGCATGTGGCACTGTGCTCATATCAGATCATAATAAAATGAATGAATGAAGCGCTTTAGACACATATCAGAATAAAAACCTTGACCTAAATCAATGGTCTCCATATCGTGGATAGCATTAGGGTGTGTTCCAGAGTTATTTGATCTGAGCCTGTTTGGATTTATCCAAGTTCACCCAGCTGCAATAGAACTCCATTTATAATTTGGCTAAAACTGAACTGAAACTTTTTAGGGAGGCAAATCATAAAACTAGAGCTGACAACACCAAAGGAAATAAAAAGTATAGTAGGGAAGTGAAAAGAGAAATTTGATGGGCTAAAAGGTCATATAAAAATAGAGTAACAGACAACATAAAAAGAAATAGGGCTTTTATAAGCAGATCACAATAAAGAAAGAATAATTAAAGAGAAAGTCGGACCATTCAGAGATGAAGGGAGAATCTAGTTGTAGAAAATATGGCAGAATAATAAATACTTTGCATCAGCTTTTGTAAGTGACAATGGAAGTGAGAATGTGGGGGTACTAGAGGATATGGAACAACTGTTAGAGATAGCCATAGAAAAGGAATTTGTTCTGAAAAAAGTTAGCATAAGATAAACTGGCTATGTCACTGGTCCCTGATGGTCTAGCCTGTTGATGGAGCTTAGAGAAGAGATAGCAGAGGCACTGGCCACAATTTTTTAATCACCTTAAATATGCAAATTGTATGGGGGACTGAAGGAATTTCTCTGTTCAGGAAGGGAAAGAAGGATAAACTGGATAACTGTAGACCAGTTAGTCTAATCCCAGTTTTGAGCAAACTGTAGAATCCATAATTTAAGATCAATTGAGTAAACTCTTAGAAATTCATGGGTTAATCAAGGACAGCCAGCATGGGTTTTTTAAAGGTCGGTTCTGCTGGAGAAATCTAATAAGCTTTTTTTGAAAGAAGTGGCCAATTGGATAGATAGAGGATAAGGTATTTCACAGAAAGCTTGTTACAAAAATTCAGGTGTTTGGTGTAAGAGAAAATGGAGCAGCAAGGATAGAAAGTCGGTTGACGGACATTAAACAAAGAGTTGGGACTAATGGGTATTGACTAGCTGGAGAAAGTTTGGAGGAGGGGTGTCCAGGGATCAGTGCTGGATCCACTTTGGTTCTCAATATTTATATATATCTCGGTGATTTCGACTTGATTGTAGGGAGTATGATATTGAAATTTTCTGATAACACAAAAGTAGGGGGTTTGGTGTGTACAACCTAGCAGGAGAAAGGAACTAGTTATAATAACTGGGTGGATGGGGATGGAAACTATAAATAAATAATACTGCAGGTAAAGTAAAGGATAAAGAACATGTTCAAGATCACAACTGTGATTGGCAGCATTGTGGAAAGAAAATGGTTACACCACACAATGAAGATCAGAGGGAGTGACTCTTATAATCTCACTACAAAGATCTACATCACATATTTTCCAGGCCTCCCTGGCAGAGTGCATCAATTGCTGGTCTCGCCCAACAATATTCTAATGAAATAAAAACAGAAAATGCTGGAAATACTCAGCAAGTCAGGCAGCATCTGTGGAGAAAGAAACAGAGTTAACCTTTCAGGTCAAAGACCTTTCGTCAGAACTGGAAGATGTTAAAGAGTTAACAGTTTTTGAGCAAGTACAGAGCCAGGGAATGGGGGGAGGGAGGGGAGGAGGAAAGAACAAAAGGGAAGGTCTGTGATAGGGTGGAGGGCAGGAGTGATTAAATAACAAAAGGGATGATGGTGCAAGGCAAGGAAGGTGGTAATGGGACAGGTTAAGAACCAAAAGATGGATCTAGAGGAACTGTAAATGGCAACAGCAGAACCATTACCAGCAGCTGCAGTCCTACAAAAAAATGGGAGCAGTGGTTATGATATGAAGTTATTGAAATCAGTGTTGAGTCCAGAAGATTGTAAAGTGCCTAATCGAAAGATGAGGTGCTGTTCCTCGAGCTTGTATTGAGCTTCATTGGAACAGTGTAAGAGGCCAAGGACAGAGAGATCAAAGTGGGAGTGGGACGGAGAATTAAAATGGCAAACGACCGGCAGATCAGGGTCACGCTTGCGGACAGAGCGAAGGTATTCAGCAAAGCAATCACCCAATCTGCGTTTGGTCTCCCCAGTGTAGAGGAGACCGCATTGTGAGCAGCGAATACAGTATAGTAAATTGAAAGAAGTACAAGTAAATTGCTGTTTCACCTGGAAGGAGTGTTTGGGGCCCTGAACTGAGGGAAGGGAGGAGGTGAAAGGGCAGGTATTGCATCTCCTGTGCTCGCACGGGAAGGTGCCGTGGGGAGGAGAGCGGGTATTGGGGATGATGGAAGTGTGGACCAGGGTGTCGCGAAGAGGGTTTCTGGTGGGCTCAGGGTCAGGGTCGATGGACGAGCAGACACCCCATCCTGCTACATCTGTGGCAGCTGATTGTGGGACTTTGAAGTTTGAAGCCTAGAAGAAGAATTTTCTGAGGATGTGCTCCCAAAGGGGAGCCTCTAGAAGTGAGCACAAGTCAGAGCTGGAGATTTAACACTGTAGCCCTGAATATCTGACTTGCGAAGCTCCATGTTTCAGAGCCTCACAAACTGACTAAAGAGTGCTGGCAGCAAGGTCAGATGCCCTCTGAAAGATATGCTGGATCAATGCCAACTCATGACCCTTACAGTAGAGCAAAGCCCAAGCAAGATTCATCATGGGCATCGCATGGTAGGCTATGTCTTCACAGTTTGCATGTAGTGCACTTAGTACCTGTACTTAGCTTTCCAGATCTTTCACATGATCCCACATTATAACCTCCACACCCGCTTCGCAGTATTTTGTAGAGTTAAGTCTTTTGGAGCTGCACTGTGCGTGTCTATTGGACACTTGGATGAGATCCAGTCGGTAAGCAATTCCAGGAAGTCTCCTGCTATCAAACAGAGTCCTTCTGTTTCCAAAACTGTGCCCGCGACCTCTATTGCTGCAGGCAGATATTTTAGAATGTAATATTTTGCTTGTACATTTGCAGTTATATTTATGTACAGTAATCGGGGCCTTCAGATTGCTTTGCTACACTTGCAAAACGGGCTGTTTTGTAAACAGTATTACATTTTCTTGGGATTCAAACTAGATTCATGATAATCTGCATAAGGTTTTCTAAACGACTGCAGCTGTGCAAGACTATAGGCACAATTTTCTTTGGCACAATTAATGTCCTTATGGAGATTTTTGTGCTGCTTTCAGACTTGAACAGATGCCTAACCTGTAACTAGGCAAATTCTGAGTCAAGTTTAGCTAAACTATTCCAATTACACATGTCACCTATCTTGTCACCTAACCCAATGTGGACTAAGGACGACGTAATAATTGGTTACTAACCTCAGACTGTCAATTAATTATACAATAACCCATTACCAAATGCACACATAACTCCAGGGGCCCTGCTGTGTCATTCAGCCCAGGCTTTGCGACAAGACTACAAGTGTTACTCGGGAGGCCACACGTTATACCAGCTGATGATTCCAGCTATAGCCGGACAACAGATACGTATCTCACTTCCGAGGTTCTTTATTCTTCAAGATCAGACTAACTTCTCGGGTTGTTTTTTATGGTTGTTAAGAGCTTCAAAGAACTGAACACAGTACAATAGGTGACCCATATAAGCAGGATACCTGTTGTATGGTCCGATTTTCTCCTTCCAGTTTGTAGCCCCGATTCTACAGCACAGAAACAGGCCATTCGGCCCAACAGGACTATGCTGGCATTTATGCTCCACACGAGCCTCCTGCCACCCTACTTCATCTAAACTTATCAGCATCTCCTTCTATTCATATCTCCCTCATGTTCTTATCTAGCTTCCCTGCAATTGCATATTAATGTCACCTAGGGGTCAGTTTGTGAGGCTCTGAAACATGGAGCTTCGCAAGTCAGATATTCAGGGCTACAGTGTTAAATCCCCAGCTCTGACTTGTGCTCACTTCTAGAGGCTCCCCATTGGAAGCACATCCTCAGAAAATTCTTCTTCTAGGCTTCAAACTTCAAAGTCCCACAATCAGCTGCCACAGATGTAGCAGGATAGGGCGTCTGCTCCTCCACCGACCCCGACCCTGAGCTCACCAGAAACCCTGGGGTCAGCTCATTAGAATATTGTTGGGCGGGACAAAGGTGCAAGTCCCACCAGCAATAGGTGCACTCTGGCAGGGAGGCCTGGAACTGTGACTCAGATCTTTGTAGTGAGGTCTACACGTGATCATAAGAGTCACTCCCTCTGATCGTCATTGTGTGGTGTAGCCACATTAAGAGGGGTGGGAAGAGGGTCAGAGGAAGTACTACTGAGGGTGCAGTTGCAGCATTTAAAGCTGGACTGCTCTTAAAGATGAAGCAGTGTGCAGGAAGGTGAAGACATGGCTCCAATGGGAACAAGCAGCAAACTTTCTCAGATAGTGATATAAGTATTCTTCTTACTGAAATTAGGCATAGGGAGAGGGGCGGGCGGGAGGGGGATGCAATAATGGGAATTGGTGACAAGAGACCTGCCAGTATGGAATCAGGAGCGTGCTGGAGGATTTGGCACAGAAAGTGAGTGGCAACTCTCTAACCTCGAGGATCCCTCTCAAATGCAGGACAAGGTTTAATGGCCCCACAAGGTCCGTAAAGGTAAATGTAATGTCTGCAAGCTACCAGTAAGGTATATTTTGGACATTTCAGACAGTGTAGCCCTATATTTACCCTAAACTGTATTCATAAATCTATGGGGATTACTCTGTGCACTAAATGATCTGCACATGGGATCAATTAATCAATTAAAGGGATACACTGCCCCGCAATGCATGCATGACCATTGAAGCCTTACTACCTCGGTGAGCGTTTCCATAAGAGAAGTGATGAGAATTCTTAAATAATTGTCAAATTTGACAAGTCCTAGACTGACAATAACAAGCATTCTTGTGCCATGCAGGAAAAGATTGCACACAATTCCCAAGACGGACAGGCCACAGCGGATGAGGAAGCAGGAGGTGGCAAGGCACATTCTGGGATCGAGAGCTAAACCATTTAGGAGTGAAATTAGGAAGCACTTTTTTCACAAAAATGGCAGTGAAAATCTGGAACTTTCTCCCCCTGAAGGCTGTGGATGCTGAGACAATTGGAAATTTCAAGACTGAGATCGATGAATTTTTGTTAGGTAAGAGTATCAAATGATAAGTAGAAAAGGAGGTTAAATGGAGTTAAGGGACAGATCCACCATGATCTAATAGAATAGCAGAACAGGCTCGAGGGGCTGAATGGCCTACTCCTGTTCCTATGTGACTCACTCAGCTAATGCTGGACGAGATGTCCTACAGCCACAGGTGGTTTGTGCTAAGTGCTAATGACCAAAGAATAGAAATGGTTTCTCTTCTTTGAGGTTCGTATTCTGAGGAGGCACTTACATTAACCTAACTGGAAGTAAAAACTAGACAGCAGGAAACTCATATTTAGGAATATAGGAACAGGAGTAGGCATTTAGCCCCTCGAGCCTCTTCTGCCATTCAATGAGATCATGGCTGATCTGTGACCTAACTCCATATACCCGCCTTAGCCCCGTATCCCTTAATACCTTTGGTTAACAAAAATACATCAATTTCAGATTTAAAATTAACAATTGAGCTAGCATCAACTGCCATTTGTGGAAGAGAGTTCCAAACTTCTACCACCCTTTGCGTGTAGAAGTGTTTCCTAACTTCACTCCTGAAAGTCCTGGCTCTAATTTTTAGATTATGTCCCCAGTCCTATACTCCCCAACCAGCAGAAATAGTTTCTCTCTATCTACCCGATCAGTTCCCCTTAATATCTTGAAAACTTCAATCAAATCACCCCTTAATCTTCTAAATTTCCAGGGAATGCAATCCTAGTTTGTGAAATCTCTCATCATAATTTAACCTTTGGAGTCCGGGTATCATTCCAGTAAATCTACACTACGCTCCCTCCAAGGCCAATATATCCCTCCTAAGATGCAGTGCCCAGAACTGAACTCAGTACTCCAGGCGTAGTCTAACCAGGGCTTTGTATAGCTGTAGCATAACTTCTACCCCCCTGTATTCTAGTCCTCTAAATATAAAGGCCAGCATTCCATTAGCCTTTTTGATTATTTTCTGTACCTGTCCATGACATTTTAATGATCTATGTACATGGACCCCTAAGTCTCTTTGGATCTCCACTGTTTCGAGCTTTTCACCATTTAGAAAGTACTCTGATCTTTCCTTTTTAGGTCCAAAGTGGACTTGCCTACATTGGAATCCATTTGCCACAGTTTTGCCCAATAATCTATTAATACCTCTCTGTAATTTTATGCTTCCATCTACGCTGCTTACAATGTTGCCTATCTTTGTGTCATCGGCAAACTTGGATATGTGGCTCTCTATCCTGTCATCTAAGTCGTTAATAAATACAGTGAATAGTTGCGGCCCCAACACAGTAAGGTCTGTCAGCTGGAGGAGCTCTATTTAAAGGGGCAGTCTTCCACTGACTGATACTGCAAGAAATAGGAAAAATTACAGCATGGAGCAGCCCAGGGGAAAGGCTGCTCCCAGGTTTAATGATGCCTCACTCCAGGTATCATTGGATGGGATGAGGAGGAGGGGGAGGACAGAGATCTTCCCCCCCGGCGGGCGGGAGGAAGTGGCCTGCCTCTGCCACCAAGAAGGCCTGGCTCACCTGCACCACCAACATATCGCCCACCTGCATACAGTGCAGGAGGCGCTCCAATGACCTCAGTAGGTCAGCCAAAGTGAGTACACTTACTCATTCCCCTACACTCCGTCTGCCACATCACCGCCCCCACCCCACATCTCCTTCTGCACTGCCAACACTACTCTGTCACATCACCCCTCACACCCACTCAAACCTCATCCTCATCTTACCTGCACTTACTCACCTCGCCAGTACTCATCCCGCCACTACCACTCAACCCAATCCTCATACAATCTCATGGCTCTATCCCATACTCACCCTCTCATGCATCTCTTTCATGGTCAGCCTCACTCAACCTGCCACTACCTGTGCTGCAGCCACAGGGCATGCATCACATATGTGCAGTAGGCAGCGTAAGGCAAACATGTCGTGAGCATGAAGGGGATGCACAAGGGTGTTTGAGGGTTTGTCATGGTTTTTACTTATATTTAATTTCTGATCAACTCACATTACATATTATATTGGCACCACTACTGCCACATCTTTGCGAATCTTGTCTGGTTTGTGCAATAATGCCCTTTCCTGAGGATCACAATGAAGACCCAGAACTGATACCACACATTGTGTCACTGCAGAGTGGGTGTTGGTGTATTTGCAGGGCTCTTTTGTGCAGACGGCTGAGAGACGTTGGCGATGTCCCCGGTGGCACCCTGGAAGGATGCGGAGGAGAAGTTGTTGAGGGCAGTGGTGACTTTGACAGCGACAGGTAAGAAGATGGTGCTCGGGCCAGCCGGGAGTAGCTTGGCATGAAGGAGGCTGCAGATGTCCACGACTACATGTCGAGTGACTCTGAGCCTCCGTGTGCACTGCTGCTCAGAGAGGTCCAGGAAGCTGAGCCTCGGTCTGTGGACCCTGTGGCGAGGGTAGTGCCCTCTGCGATGCATCTCTCTCTGCGGTTGCCCTCCCTCCTGCTGTGCAGGTGGATGTGTCACAGCACTGTGTTGTGGAGCTCCATGTGTCAGAGGTGGACGGCGTGGCCGGCGAGGCTGGTGATGCTGTTCGCCCTCCGAGGAGGTCATGACTGCAGCTACGGCGGCCCCCATCCGGAAGATGTATATTTGAGGGGGTCCGCAAGGTAGGTACATGTCTCTGGACCCCGGGGTAAGTGTGCAAGTTGGTGAATTTTATTGTTAGGAAGAGGGTGGTGGAGGCCAAACTTTGTCCAAAGTGACAGAGTGGCCTCCTGCAATGAGTGAGGGTCTCCCCCCTCCCCCACCTGTCAAATGGACCTTTGCAGCTGCCACAGGCTGATGGCTGCAACATGTCCATTTGAACTGGGAGTGTTTCCCCCAGTACGGGAAACAGTCGTTAGTTGTTTGTAAAATCCCAACCCTCCTAAAATATCTTGTTAATCAGGTCTGTAAACGACCTGAAATACCAAAATAAATACCTTAAGTGGCACCCCGCTGGCTTTAATTGCCTGCGGGAGTCCCACATGCGGCGGCTGCACGCATGTCAGCGCATCTGTGGGAAACCCGGAAGTGGGCGGGTTGGAGCCGGGCTCCCGCCCCAACCCGGGAATCGCCGATTTTCGTGGCCCCCCAGCCAGGAACGAACCTGATCGCGGGTGCTAAAATTGACCCCATTATATTTCTCATTCTATTTCCACGGAAGCCAGAAACAAGAAAGGTGCTGCAGAGCGAGAAAGGGAACCAATACCAGAACCTTCAACGTCTGGAACCTCCAACAGAAATTGGTCCATTCTGTCATGAACCCTATCACTTGCACTCACCAGTGCAGATATGTTAACTGCTATATTTGGAGTCTCAGAACCTGTTACATTAATATTTAAATACATTGGCCCAAATAAGTCATCTATCACTTATAATCAAATATTGGATGTTTTCAAAGTTGTTTATCTTTCATTATGCTTTATTCTCAATGCCCTACGTTAAACAGTGTAGACAAAAACAAAGTTAAACACTGGGAGGAACCAGAGGGATAATGTTTACAGGATGAGCCTGGACCAAACTGTAAGAAACTGTTTCACTTCTGTGGAGGAACCACACTGCCCTTTCTCTTTGACTATCACTCTAACATTATTGGTTCAACATCAACTGTGACCAAAACAATGAGACATGCAGTTCAACACATACAACATTGTATCACACACATCACTGTCACACACATCACTGTCACACACATCACTGTCACACATCACTGTCACAAGCATAACTGTCACACACATCACTGTCACACACATCACTGTCACACACATCACTGTGTCACACATCACTGTCACACACATCACTGTCACACATCATTGTCACAAGCATCACTGTCACACACATCATGGTGTCATACACATCACAGTGTCACACATCACAATGTCATACACACCCCTGTGTCATACACATCACTACATTTCCAAGTTTTGTGCCATCTGCAGACTTTGAAATTATGTCTTCTATTCTCAAGTCCAGGTCATTAATTGATAAGGACCCAGAAATTTGGGAATGCCCATTTTTATATATGATCCCTGCACCAGAATGGGTTCTCCAGAATGGGTAACATACTTGGTTGGAGGACTTAAAGACCCCATGTCTTTGATTATTATTTGATTTACTTTCCTGTTCCTTCAGGATGCTACAGACTCAAATGTCAGATGTTTTCGTGTCAGGGAGAAAAGATCAACATTTGCAGCTGTTACGGAATCTGCAAGACGCTGTCTTTGCAAACCCTGAAATCTGTGCTAGTACTGGTGATTGTCCAGTTTAGTCCTGACGGTACTTTTACATTTTTTGTTAAGAGGCTGCCAGGGACCAGAATGTCAAATTACAAAGCGATCAGCCCTTGGCTGCAGACACACTGCCTGTTTTTCACTTGCTCCCTTTTTTTTTCAGGATCACTGAATCCATGTTCAGTGGGTGGATGAAGTGATCTGCTCGCAGGCCTCTTCCAATGTTACTCCACAACCAGCCACGACAGGGTGCGCAAGAACAGCTGAGACTGACTCCCCCGCGCAAGGTGTTCCCTTCCTTTCTATGGAGATGGACCTTGGTGCCTCCCACAGACGAGGCAGCCGAGATCAGGGAGTTGAGACATGAGGGTAAGTGTTTGCGAAGCTCCCCCCCTGATGTAGGGTGCGGTACTGGATTGGTAAACCAGCAGTCGTGAATTCAAATCCCACCATGTGACATTGAAGCTGGGCTAGCAGCAGGAAAAATGATCATCAAAGTTGCGAGATTGTTGTAAAATCCCAACTGGTTCCCTAATGTCCTTCAGGGATGAAACCTGTCACCCTTACCTGGTCCGGCCTACATGACTCTCCGATTCCACATTATGTGGTTGACTCTTCCTGTCCTCAGAGCAAGCGAGAGATGAGAATAAACACCCACATCCTGAGAACAAATTAAAAAAAGAATTTGGCATGCTGACTGATTCTCACATCCTTGCTCTGTGCTGGAAGTCTTGTGAAAAAGTACCCTGTGGGGAATTCTGGTCGCAATACTGCTCTTTGGTGGCACGGAGCACTGGCATCTGAATGTACTGAGCCATAGACTTCTTGCTTTATACCTTTTAAAAGCAAAATTGATATATTCAATTCCAATTTACACATCAGACTTGCAGAGTTTCATTGCAGTTTTAAAATTTCAACTTGCACAAGTGCATTGCAGCCGTCCCAACGCTCGTGCTGATTTTCTGCAATTTCTGGAGAGATTCCTGCATGAAGGATTCATGATTCTATACACGGCCATAAATTGATTGTTTTATGGAAGTATATCCTGTTTAAAAGCACAGTAAACAATGGGGAGAAGATACACTGAGATCAAGGCAACGCCATTTCTTCTAATTCACTGTGGCTCAGTGGTAGCACTCTCACCTCTGAGTCAGCAAGGGTTGTGGGTTTCAAGTCCCAATCCAGAGACTTGAGCACATAATCCAAGCAGGGAGTACTGCACAGTCTTTCAGATGAGATGTTAAACCGAGGCCCCGTCTGCCCTCTCAGGTGGATGTAAAAGATTTCATGTCACTGTTTGAAGAAGAGCAGGGGAGTTCTCCCCGATGTCCTGGCCAATATTTATCCTTCAACCAACATCACTAAAACAGATTATCTGGTCATTTATCTCATTGCTGTTTGTGGGACCTTGCTGTTTGCAAATTGGCTGCTGCGTTTCCTACATTACAAAAGTGACTACACTTCATTGGTTGTAAATCACTTTGTCAATGCCTTGAGTTTGTGAACGGTGCTATATAAATGCAAGTCTTTTTTTATTTTATGTCTGCTCTTTCAATGGGGGAACAGTACACCAACTTAATAAAAATGGAGGAGAGAGTATAGTTGTAAGGGAGCTTTAATGCACTCATCAGCGAATTTATTCAGCTAGGACAGTCATTACCGATCATCCAGAGCCGCATTAACCATTAGCAAATGTACCGACATGAGGAAGGGTCATAGAGTCATAGAGTTATACAGCACGGATAGAGGCCCTTCGGCCCATCGTGTCCGCGCCGGCCATCAGCCCTGTCTACTCTAATCCCATATTCCAGCATTTGGTCCGTAGCCTTGTATGCTATGGCATTTCAAGTGCTCATCCAAATGCTTCTTGAATGTTGTGAGGGTTCCTGCCTCCACAACCCTTTCAGGCAGTGAGTTCCAGACTCCAACCACCCTCTGGGTGAAAAAGTTCTTTCTCAAATCCCCTCTAAACCTCCCGCCTTTTACCTTGAATCTATGTCCCCTTGTTATAGAACCCTCAACGAAGGGAAAAAGCTCCTTAGTATCCATCCTATCTGTGCCCCTCATAATTTTGTACACCGCAATCATGTCCCCCCTCAGCCTCCTCTGCTCCAAGGAAAACAAACCCAATCTTCCCAGTCTCTCTTCATAGCTGAAGCGCTCCAGCCCTGGTAACATCCTGGTGAATCTCCTCTGCACCCTCTCCAAAGCGATCACATCCTTCCTGTAGTGTGGCGACCAGAACTGCACACAGTACTCCAGCTGTGGCCTAACCAGTGTTTTATACAGCTCCATCATAACCTCCTTGCTCTTATATTCTATGCCTCGGCTAATAAAGGCAAGTATCCCATATGCATTATAAGACAAGCTCTAATCAGTGATTTCCCAGATAGCGAGTTCCTAATCTCAGCCAGGTTCCGGGGGGTGGGGGGTGCAGGGGGTAGGGAGATGCTGAGCAGGGGTGAGGAACACTGCATGGCTCAATATTCAGAAGCTCTTCGCCTGCCGTTCTGCTCAGTGAAGGACAGGGGGGACCTAGAGAGATAGATGAACCCGACTAAAAATGGCCTCCCTTGCCTTTAATCACATTTTTGGAACTCCTGTTTTCTGTGACCCAGAGACTGTAGATTAAGAAGGAAGTAGTCCATGTGGATTTTTCAACACTGTTTTACTGAAGGCAGAGAAACTTAATAATTAAAGGTCAATTTTGACAATTTGGGGGTGATTTTAAACCCCAAGAATGGGTGGGTTGGGGGCGGGTGGGAGTTGAGAATAGTTTTTTTTGGGTCGCGACCACAACCCGGCTTTATTTCCGGGTTTAACGTCAGCGCATAAAAGCACAGGCTTCCCACTGGGAATACAAAGTCTGAAAAATTTGTGGTCACGACCCAAAAAAGCAACTATTTTCAACTCCCACCCACCCCCAACCCACCTGTTCTTGGGGTTTAAAATCACCCCCTTCGTGTTTAAAAATAAATTCTTGTGTAATGAATTGTTGAAATTAAGTTTGTTCATGGCACTCCCGTTTAAATCATATCTTCTACATTCAAGCTGGTTGTCCTTTATCTTTCCCCAGGAGTGCAGATTGCTGCAGTGTTTGTTTAGCCTGATGATGCAAAACAAAGCTGTAATCATCTGGTTATCCTGGTGGCATTTCCTATATTTCCTACAGGTCTACTTCCTGTTTTGACTCCCAGCCTTAAGCTCTGTATTCACACACATTGAATTGCATTGCCCTAAACCAGCAGTGCCAGTCACTGCATCAAAACTGATTATTAACCCTCTAAAAGGGGCTTCATGAAAAAGTGCATGACAAAACTTTTTTCATATATGTGTCAACTTGGCTTATTGTAGCATTCTCGCCTTGGCTCAGTTTCTTTTTATTTACTCTTGGGATGTGGGCATCACTAGTATTTATTGCCCTAACAACTGAATGGCTTGCTAGACCACTTCAGAGAGCAATTAAGAGTCAACCACGTTGATGTGGGACTGGAGTCACATATAAGCTAGACCGGGTAAGGACGGTAGGTTTTCTTCCCTAAAGGACATTAGTGAGTTGGGATTTTAAGACAATCCCACAGCTTCATGGTCACTTTAACTGATACCAGCTTTTTATTTCCAACTTTTTTTAAAAAAACTGCACTGAAATTCTCAAACTGCCCTGGTGGGATTTGAACTCACGTTCTCCAGATTATTAGTCCAGGCCTCTGGATTACTAATCTGCATCAGAAGGTTGTGGGTTCAAACCCCACTCCAGAGCTTGAACACATACAGCGGAACCTCCAACTTTGATGGGCATGTTAAACGGGCAGTAGCGGATTGGCCACCTGTTATAAGCCCTTCCTGAAAATTGGGGGGGGTGTATAACAATAGCCAATCCGCTACTGCCTGTTCTACACCCCCACCAAAGTTGAAAGTTCTGCCCATAATCTAGACTGACACTTCAGCGCAGCAATGATGGAAGTGCTGTCTTTCTAATGAGACATTAAACCAAGGCTCCATTCGCCCTCTCAGGTGATCATAAAAAATCTCACGGCATTTTTCAAAGAAGAGGAGGGGTGTTCTCCCCGATGTCTTGGCCAGCATATATCCCTCAACCAACACCATCAAAAAACAGATATTATAGTCATTTATCTCATTGCTGTTTGTGGGAGCTTGTTGTGCGCAAAATGGCTGCTGCCTTTCCCTACATTACAACAGCGACTACACTTCAAAAATACTTCATTGGCTGTGGGAAAAGACAAAAAAGCCTGGAGAGCTGGATGATATTTTCTCTCATTTTCATCATGTTGAGATCGTGCACAAATGTTGCAATGGTGTCGTTTCAACAAAATTGGCCCAGAATTTGCTGGGAAAACAATGGTGAGTTTAATGCGCTCGCCGTTATTAATGTGTAAATCATCCAGCAATTTGTGGCGAGGAAGCGATACCCCATTAGCCTCGCAAAAACGGCATCTCGCCCTCAACCTCCCCGTGAGTGTCAAGAAATCGTTGCATTTACAGATTAATTGCCAATTAAACTCGCCGCAGAAAGTTAGGGCTGGTATTTAACAGAGTATGGACCATTTTAATGACGAGATCTATGCTCCTGTAATGCCACTCAACCTCTCTGGCACAGAAAGGGAACTATTGAAACTGTGGAGTCTCATTTCTGCAGGTAGTAAATTGTTGTTAGAGATTTTTAAAATTTTACATTTTTAAATTTAGGAACATAGGAACAGGAGTAGGCCATTCAGCCCCTCGTGCCTGCTCCGCCATTTGATAAGATCATGGCTGATCTGTGATCTAACTCCATATACCCACCTTTGGCCCATATCACTTAATACCTTTGGTTGCCAAAAAGCTATCTATCTCACATTTAAAATTAATAATTGAGCTAGTACCAATTGCCGTTTGCAGAAGAAATTCCAAACTTCTACCACCCTTTGTGTGTAGAAATGTTTTCTAATCTCACTCCTGAAAGGTCTGGCTCTAATTTTTAGACTGTGCCCCCGACTCCTAGAATCCCCAACCAGCGGAAATAGTTTCTCTCTATCCACCCTATCTGTTCCCCTTAATATCTTATAAACTTCGATCAGGTCACCCCTTAACCTTCTAAACTCTCGAGAATACAACCCCAATTTGTGTAATCTCTCCTCGTAACATAACCCTTGAAGTCGGGGTATCATTCCAGTAAACCTACGCTGCACTCCCTCCAAGGCCAATATGTCCTTCCGAAGGGGCGGTGCCCAGAACTGTTCACAGTACTCCAGGTGCGGTCTAACCAGGGTTTTGTATAGCTGCAGCATAACTTCTGCCTCCTTGTACTCTAGTCCTCTAGATATAAAGGCCAGCATTCCATTAGCCTTCTTGATTATTTTCTGCACCTGTTCATGACACTTCAATGATTTATGTACCTGAACCCCTAAGTCCCTTTGGACATCCACTGTTTTTAACTTTTTACCATTTAGAAAGTACCCTGTTCTATCCTTTTTTGGTCCAAAGTGGATGACCTCACATTTGTCTACATTGAATTCAATTTGCCACAGTTTTGCCCATTCACCTAATCTATCAATATCGCTTTGTAATTTTATATTTTCATCTACACTGCTTACACTGCCACCAATCTTTGTGTCATCGGCAAACTTAGATATGAGACTTTCTATGCCTTCATCTAAGTCGTTAATAAATATTGTGAATAATTCAGGCCCCAAGACAGATCCCTGCGGGACTCCACTAGTCACATACTGCCAATGTGAATACTTACCCATTATCCCTACTCTCTGTCGCCTTTCGCTCAACCAACTTCCTAACCAAGTCTGTACTTTTCCCTCGATTCCATGGGCTTCTATCTTAACTTACAGTCTCTTATGTGGGACCTTATCAAATGCCTTCTGGAAGTCCATGTAAATAACATCCATTGACATTCCCCTGGCCACTACTTTAGTCACCTCTTCAAAACATTCAATCAGGTTTGTCAGGCACGACCTACCTTTCACAAATCTATGCTGGCTCTCTCTGATTAATTGAAAATTTTCGAGGTGTTCAGTCACCCTATCCCTAATTATAGACTCCAGCATTTTCCCCACAACAGATGTTAGGCTAACTGGTCTATAATTCCCTGGTTTCCCTCTCTCTCCTTTCTTAAAAAGCGGAGTGACATGTGCAATTTTCCGATCTAGAGGGACAGTTCCTGAATCTAGAGAACTTTGAAAGATTATAGTTAGGGCATCTGCAATGTGCTCACCTACTTCCTTTAAAACCCTGGGATGGAAACCATCTGGTCCTGGGGATTTGTCACTCTTTAGTGCTATTATTTTCTTCATTATTGTTGTTTTACTTATGTTAATTTTATTGAGTCCCTGTCCCCGTTTCAATATTAGTTTTCTTGGGATTTCCAGCATGCTATCCTCTTTTTCTACTGTAAACACCGACGCAAAGTAATTATTCAACATGTCTGCCATTTCCCCATTGTCAATGACAATATCCCCACTTTCAGTTTTTAAGGGGCCAACACTGCTCCTGACCACCCTCTTTTTCCTAGTATAACTATAAAAGTTCTTCGTATTGGTTTTGATATCCCTTGCGAGTTTCTTTTCATACTCTCTTTTTGTAGCTCTTACTATCTGTTTTGTGACCCTTTGTTGGTCTTTGTATCTTTCCCATTCGCCAGGATCTGTGCCATTTTTTGCCTTTTTGTATGACCTTTCCTTATGTCTTATACTGTCCCTTACCTCTTTAGTTGTCCATGGCTGTTTTTCTTGGCAAGTAGAGTTCTTGCCCCTCAGGGGTATAAACCGGTTCTGTATCACGTTAAATGTTTCTTTAAACATTTCCCACTGATCATCAGTCGTTTTTCCCATTAACAGATTTGCCCAGTTTACTATGGACAGTCTCTCTCATCCCATTAAAGTCGGCCTTACCCAAGTCTAGAATCTTAGCAGCTGATTCACTTTTTTCCCTTTCAAACACTACCTTGAACTCGATCATGTTATGATCGCTATTGGATGGATGTTCACGTACAGTTAAGCTGTTAACTAAATCTGGTTCATTACTCAGAACTAAATCTAGTATGGCTTGCCCCCTTGTTGCCTCTAGGACATACTGCTGAAGAAAACTATCCCGGACACACTCAAGAAATTCGCTACCTTTCCGACAGTTGCTAGTCTGCTTTTCCCAATCTATGTGAAGGTTAAAGTCCCCCATTAAGGCCACTATGCCTTTGTTACATGCTTGTCTAATCTCTGCATTTATACAATCTAGCACTTCAGAGCTATCATTTTTGTCTTGCTTTTCCTTTCTGTCTCTTTTTTTTCTCTCTCTTAATCCAATCTTTCTTTCCCTCTCGTTCTTTCTCTTTCTGTATCTGATTTGACTCGAATTCACCATCCTTCTCCGGGGTTTCTCTGTTTCTCTATCCTTAAATTGCATTGTTTAAGGAGATGGGCTGTTGTTCACCAAAGTCCCAGATGTCCTGTTTCCCATTACCAGTTCGCACTTCCAGCAATTTGCAGCGGAAGAAATTTTCAAGTTGAAGGGTGAGGAAAAGAATCTAACAAACGGATGCCTCGCACCAGCAAAATCCGGGCCATTGTGTAATAATTACATGGGAAATGGCTTGCCAAGCAGGAGAGGCTTCCCTCTGGCTGGTGATGAAGTTGCCCTGGGTACAGAGTTGCAGCATCACTTTTAATATGTAGTCACACTCTCCTCGAGCAATAACAAGTCAACAAAAAAAGTGATGTTAACTCATGTTATAATCTTTGGGTGGGGCTCCACTGCTTTTTTTTGGGAATGCAGTCCCGCAGAGTTCCCCACACGCGAGTAAACTGTGAATCATCACCTGTTATGTTCCAGGGCGGTGTGGGAGCTGAGTGTGGCATTCTGCACTTAAAAGAGCAGGAATCTCCTTTGAAATATGTCGGAACCGCTTTACAAATAGCAGCTGCATTAAAACCACATGAACTCACCCAAGTAAAAGCACCACCTTCTGCCCAGTCAGGTGTGGATTGCTAATCTGAAGAATAAAGTTCAGTTCCATTCTCACAGATTCAGGCGCACGTTCCAGATATTTCAAATCTGCCTCTCGCGCCACAATCCCTCACTTCTAATTAGTCAAGACTGATGCCATCATTTAAAAGAAAAAAAACCAACATGATCTTTTAAAAAAAAATACGGGTTCACCTCGCATTCTGGAATATTCTGATCTACCACCGTGACGTTAAATTCCGGTTCTAGCTCCCACTGTCAGATGAAATCCTCCACATTCACCTCATATCAAAATAATAACTGGCAATTCGGGAGGCTAATCCTCAGACAATTATAACACAGCAGTTCCCCGCATACTGTTGGTGAGCGAGATTGAACTTGTAAATCAGGACAGGGGAAAGACATGATCATTACACAATACACTGCACATCTCTTTCAACTGGAGCATGGCATCATCAACGGTACTGATTGAGACAGAAACACTCCACACCATCCCCCACAACATCACTCCACACCATCCTCCCGAACATCACTCCACACCATCCTCCCTAACATCCCTCCACACCATCCTCCCGAACATCAACCCACACCATCCTCCCTAACATCCCTCCACACCATCCTCCCGAACATCACTCCACACCATCCTCCCGAACATCACTCCACACCATCCTCCCTAACATCCCTCCACACCATCCTCCCGAACATCACTCCACACCATCCTCCCTAACATCACTCCACACCATCCTCCCGAACATCACTCCACACCATCCTCCCTAACATCCCTCCACACCATCCTCCATAACATCACTCCACACCATCCTCCCTAACATCACTCCACACCATCCTCCATAACATCACTCCACACCATCCTCCCTAACATCACTCCACACCATCCTCCATAACATCACTCCACACCATCCTCCCTAACATCACTCCACACCATCCTCCATAACATCACTCCACACCATCCTCCCTAACATCACTCCACACCATCCTCCATAACATCACTCCACACCATCCTCCCTAACAACACTCCACACCTTCCTCCATAACATCACTCCACACCATCCTCCCCAACATCACTCCACACCATCCTCCCTAACAACACTCCACACCTTCCTCCATAACATCACTCCACACCAACCTCCCTAACATCACTCCACACCATCCTCCCTAACATCACTCCACACCATCCTCCATAACATCACTCCACACCAACCTCCCTAACATCACTCCACACCATCCTCCCTAACATCACTCCACACCATCCTCCCTAACATCACTCCACACCATCCTCCCTAACATCACTCCACACCATCCTCCCTAACATCACTCCACACCATCCTCCCTAACATCACTCCACACCATCCTCCCTAACATCACTCCACACCATCCTCCATAACAACACTCCACACCATCCTCCATAACATCACTCCACACCATCCTCCATAACATCACTCCACACCATCCCCCATAACATCCCTCCACACCATCCTCCCTAACATCACTCCACACCATCCTCCATAACATCACTCCACACCATCCTCCCTAACATCACTCCACACCATCCTCCATTACATCACTCCACACCATCCTCCCTAACATCACTCCACACCATCCTCCATAACAACACTCCACACCTTCCTCCATAACATCACTCCACACCATCCTCCTTAACATCACTCCACACCATCCTCCATAACATCCCTCCACACCATCCTCCCTAACATCACTCCACACCATCCTCCCTAACATCACTCCACACCATCCTCCCTAACATCACTCCACACCATTCCCCACAACGTCACTCCACACCATCCTCCATAACATCCCTCCACACCATCCTCCATAACATCACTCCACACCATCCTCCCTAACATCACTCCACACCATTCCCCACAACATCACTCCACACCATCCTCCATAACATCACTCCACACCATCCTCCCTAACATCACTCCACACCATCCCCCATAACATCACTCAAAACCATCCTCCATAACATCACTCCACACCATCCTCCATAACATCACTCAACACCATCCTCCAGAACATCACTCCACACCATCCCCCATAACATCACTCCACACCATCCTCCGTAACATCACTCCACACCATCCTCCATAACATCACTCGACACCATCCTCCAGAACATCACTCCACACCATCCCCCATAACATCACTCCACACCAACCTCCCTAACATCACTCCACACCATCCTCCCTAACATCACTCCACACCATCCTCCATAACATCACTCCACACCAACCTCCCTAACATCACTCCACACCATCCTCCCGAACATCACTCCACACCATCCTCCCTAACATCACTCCACACCATCCTCCCTAACATCACTCCACACCATCCTCCCTAACATCACTCCACACCATCCTCCCTAACATCACTCCACACCATCCTCCCTAACATCACTCCACACCATCCTCCATAACATCACTCCACACCATCCTCCATAACATCACTCCACACCATCCCCCATAACATCCCTCCACACCATCCTCCCTAACATCACTCCACACCATCCTCCATAACATCACTCCACACCATCCTCCCTAACATCACTCCACACCAACCTCCCTAACATCACTCCACACCATCCTCCATAACATCACTCCACACCATCCTCCCTAACATCACTCCACACCATCCTCCATAACATCACTCCACACCATCCTCCCTAACATCACTCCACACCATCCTCCATAACATCACTCCACACCATCCTCCCTAACATCACTCCACACCATCCTCCATAACATCACTCCACACCATCCTCCCTAACATCACTCCACACCATCCTCCATAACATCACTCCACACCATCCTCCCTAACAACACTCCACACCTTCCTCCATAACATCACTCCACACCATCCTCCGTAACATCACTCCACACCATCGTCCATAACATCCCTCCACACCATCCTCCCCAACATCACTCCACACCATCCTCCCTAACAACACTCCACACCTTCCTCCATAACATCACTCCACACCAACCTCCCTAACATCACTCCACACCATCCTCCCTAACATCACTCCACACCATCCTCCATAACATCACTCCACACCATCCTCCCTAACATCACTCCACACCATCCTCCCTAACATCACTCCACACCATCCTCCCTAACATCACTCCACACCATCCTCCCTAACATCACTCCACACCATCCTCCCTAACATCACTCCACACCATCCTCCATAACAACACTCCACACCTTCCTCCATAACATCACTCCACACAATCCTCCTTAACATCACTCCACACCATCCTCCATAACAACACTCCACACCATCCTCCATAACAACACTCCACACCATCCTCCATAACATCACTCCACACCATCCTCTCTAACATCACTCCACACCATCCTCCATAACATCACTCCACACCATCCTCCCTAACATCACTCCACACCATCCTCCATAACATCACTCCACACCATCCTCCCTAACATCACTCCACACCATCCTCCCTAACATCACTCCACACCATCCTCCCTAACATCACTCCACACCATCCTCCCTAACATCACTCCACACCATCCTGCATAAAATCAATCAACACCATCCTCCGTAACATCCCTCCACACCATCCTCCCTAACATCACTCCACACCATCCCCCATAACATCACTCCACACCATCCTCCCTAACATCACTCCACACCATCCTCCCTAACATCACTCCACACCATCCTCCCTAACATCACTCCACACCATCCTCCCTAACATCACTCCACACCATCCTCCCTAACATCACTCCACACCATCCTGCATAAAATCAATCAACACCATCCTCCGTAACATCCCTCCACACCATCCTCCCTATCACTCCACACCATCCTCCATAACATCACTCCACACCATCCCCCATAACATCACTCCACACCATCCTCCCTAACATCACTCCACACCATCCTCCCGAACATCACTCCACACCATTCCCCACAACATCCCTCCACACCATCCTCCCTAACATCACTCCACACCATCCCCCATAACATCACTCAAAACCATCCTCCATAACATCACTCCACACCATCCTCCATAACATCACTCAACACCATCCTCCAGAACATCACTCCACACCATCGTCCATAACATCCCTCCACACCATCCTCCCCAACATCACTCCACACCATCCTCCCTAACAACACTCCACACCTTCCTCCATAACATCACTCCACACCAACCTCCCTAACATCACTCCACACCATCCTCCCTAACATCACTCCACACCATCCTCCATAACATCACTCCACACCAACCTCCCTAACATCACTCCACACCATCCTCCCTAACATCACTCCACACCATCCTCCCTAACATCACTCCACACCATCCTCCCTAACATCACTCCACACCATCCTCCCTAACATCACTCCACACCATCCTCCCTAACATCACTCCACACCATCCTCCCTAACATCACTCCACACCATCCTCCATAACAACACTCCACACCATCCTCCATAACATCACTCCACACCATCCTCCATAACATCACTCCACACCATCCCCCATAACATCCCTCCACACCATCCTCCCTAACATCACTCCACACCATCCTCCATAACATCACTCCACACCATCCTCCCTAACATCACTCCACACCATCCTACATTACATCACTCCACACCATCCTCCCTAACATCACTCCACACCATCCCCCATAACATCCCTCCACACCATCCTCCCTAACATCACTCCACACCATCCTCCATAACATCACTCCACACCATCCTCCCTAACATCACTCCACACCATCCCCCATAACATCCCTCCACACCATCCTCCCTAACATCACTCCACACCATCCTCCCTAACATCACTCCACACCATCCTCCATAACAACACTCCACACCTTCCTCCATAACATCACTCCACACCATCCTCCGTAACATCACTCCACACCATCCTCCCTAACATCACTCCACACCATCCCCCATAACATCCCTCCACACCATCCTCCCTAACATCACTCCACACCATCCTCCATAACATCACTCCACACCATCCTCCCTAACATCACTCCACACCATCCCCCATAACATCCCTCCACACCATCCTCCCTAACATCACTCCACACCATCCTCCCTAACATCACTCCACACCATCCTCCATAACAACACTCCACACCTTCCTCCATAACATCGCTCCACACCATCCCCCATAACATCCCTCCACACCATCCTCCCTAACATCACTCCACACCATCCTCCATAACATCCCTCCACACCATCCTCCCCAACATCACTCCACACCATCCTCCATAACAACACTCCACACCATCCTCCATAACATCACTCCACACAATCCTCCTTAACATCACTCCACACCATCCCCCATAACATCACTCCACACCATCCTCCATAACAACACTCCACACCATCCTCCATAACAACACTCCACACCATCCTCCATAACATCACTCCACACCATCCTCCATAACATCACTCCACACCATCCTCCCTAACATCACTCCACACCATCCTCCATAACATCACTCCACACCATCCTCCATAACATCACTCCACACCATCCTCCATAACATCACTCCACACCATCCTCCATAACATCACTCCACACCATCCTGCATAAAATCAATCAACACCATCCTCCGTAACATCCCTCCACACCATCCTCCCTATCACTCCACACCATCCTCCATAACATCACTCCACACCATCCCCCATAACATCACTCCACACCTTCCTCCATAAAATCACTCCTCACCATCCTCTGTAACATCACTCCACACCATCCTCTGTAACATCACTCCACACCATCCTCCCTAACATCACTCCACACCATCCTCTGTAACATCACTCCACACCATCCTCTGTAACATCTCTCCACACCATCCTCTGTAACATCACTCCACACCATCCTCTGTAACATCTCTCCACACCATCCTCTGTAACATCACTCCACACCATCCTCCGTTACATCACTACACACCATCCTCCATAACATCACTCCAGACCATCCACCAGAACAGCACTCCGCACCATCCCCCATAACATCACCCAACACCATCATCAGTAACATCCCTCCACACCATCCTCCATAACATTACTCCACACCATCCTCCATAACATCACCCAACACCATCATCAGTAACATCCCTCCACACCATCCTCCATAACATTACTCCACACCATCCTCCATAACATCACTCCACACCATCATCAGTAACATCACTCCACACCATTCTACGTAACATCACTCCACACCATCCTCCATAACATCCCTCCACACCATGCTCCATAACATCACTCCACACCATCCTCCGTAACATCACTCCACACCATCCTCCGTAACATCACTCCACACCATCCTCCATAACATCACTCCACACCATGCTCCATAACATCACTCCACACCATCCTCCGTAACATCACTCCACACCATCCTCCATAACATTACTCCACACCATCCTCCATAACATCACTCCACACCATCATCAGTAACATCACTCCACACCATCCTCCATAACATCACTCCACACCATGCTCCATAACATCACTCCACACCATCCTCCGTAACATCACTCCACACCATCCTCCGTAACATCACTCCACACCATCCTCCATAACATCCCTCCACACCATCCTCCGTAACATCACTCCAAACCATCCCCCATAACATCACTCCACACCATCCTCCATAACATCCCTCCACACCATCCTCCATAACATCACTCCACACCATCCTCCGTAACATCACTCCACACCATCCTCCATAACATCCCACCACACCATCCTCTGTAACATCACTCCACACCATCCTCCGTAACATCACTCCACACCATCCTCCGTAACATCTCTCCACACCATCCTCCGTAACATCACTCCACACCATCCTCCGTAACATCACTCCACACCATTCTACGTAACATCACTCCACACCATCCTCCGTAACATCACTCCACACCATTCTACGTAACATCACTCCACACCATCCTCCGTAACATCACTCCACACCATTCTACGTAACATCTCTCCACACCATCCTCCGTAACATCACTCCACACCATTCTACGTAACATCTCTCCACACCATCCTCCGCAACATCACTCCACACCATTCTACGTAACATCTCTCCACACCATCCTCCGTAACATCACTCCACACCATTCTACGTAACATCTCTCCACACCATCCTCCGCAACATCACTCCACACCATTCTACGTAACATCACTCCACACCATCCTCCGTAACATCTCTCCACACCATCCTCCGTAACATCACTCCACACCATTCTACGTAACATCACTCCACACCATTCTACGTAACATCTCTCCACACCATCCTCCGCAACATCACTCCACACCATTCTACGTAACATCACTCCACACCATCCTCCGTAACATCACTCCACACCATCCTCCATAACATCACTCCACACCATCCTCCGTAACATCACTCCACACCATTCTACGTAACATCTCTCCACACCATCCTCCGTAACATCACTCCACACCATCCTCCATAACATCACTCCACACCATGCTCCATAACATCACTCCACACCATCCTCCGTAACATCACTCCACACCATTCTACATAACATCACTCCACACCATCCTCCATAACATCACTCCACACCATCCTCCGTAACATCACTCCACACCATTCTACGTAACATCTCTCCACACCATCCTCCGTAACATCACTCCACACCATCCTCCGTAACATCACTCCACACCATTCTACGTAACATCCCTCCACACCATCCTCCGTAACATCACTCCACACCATCCTCCGTAACATCACTCCACACCATCCTCCAAAACATCCCTCCACACCATCCTCTGTAACATCACTCCACACCATCCTCCGTAACATCACTCCACACCATCCTCCGTAACATCACTCCACACCATCCTCCATAACATCCCTCCACACCATCCTCTGTAACATCACTCCACACCATCCTCCATAACATCACTCCACACCATCCTCCGAAACATCCCTCCACTCCATCCTCTGTAACATCCCTCCACACCATCCTCTGTAACATCACTCCACACCATCCTCCATAACATCACTCCACACCATCCTCCGAAACATCCCTCCACTCCATCCTCAGTAACATCACTCCACACCATCCTCCGTAACATCCCTCCACACCATCCTCCGTAACATCACTCCACACCATCCTCCATTACATCGCTCCACGCCGTCCTCCAAAACATCCCTCCACTCCATCCTCTGTAACATCACTCCGCACCATCCTCCGTAACATCACTCCACACCATCCTCCAAAACATCCCTCCACTCCATCCTCTGTAACATCACTCCGCACCATCCTTCGTAACATCACTCCACACCATCCTCCAAAACATCCCTCCACTCCATCCTCTGTAACATCACTCCACACCATCCTCCGTAACATCACTCCACACCATCCTCCCTATCACCATTCTGTTCTATATTTCTGTCTCCACTGAATGATGTACTTTGAACATTTTACCTCCACATGTCTATTTAAACATTGGAAAATACTGAGCGGCAGACCTGGAGGTTTGGGACTTGTTGTCTGGTCCTTGTGATTTGCAAAGTCGTTTTAAAAGTCACAATGTGAGTACAGTCCAGTAGAGATAAGCAGACATGTCATTGTAGTGTAAATGCATCGTAAATCCAGAGCTGGAGCCTGACCTAAACCCATGATGTTACTGAGGATGTTATGGAGTGATGTTATGGGAATGAAATGAAGTGAGATGATCTGGAGGAAGAATTCTCGCTCTGCTTCACCTCAGAGCTGGTTTGGATCTTCACACACAGTTCACGCTCCAAGTTTGGTGTTTGTTGTGAACTGTTTCAGTTTCTCACCGACACTTGACTTATGGGGGGTAATTTTAACCCCCAAGAATGGGTGGGTTGGAGTCGGGTGGGAGATCAAAATTATAGCTTTTTAAATCGACCGCAACCCACCTCCAAAGCACCCATTTCTGGGTTTAACCCAGGTGGGTTTGAATGCGTGCGCGCAGCCAAAACCCAGAAGTTGTGTCAATTTACCTGTTTGAGATACTTGAGGTAGGTATTTTTTAACTGATTTTTAAACGGAAACTAATTTTACCTCACCTGCATGAGTTTCCCACGGCTTACGAATCTCACCAGTGAAACTGAGGCGAGGTGCAGCCGAAGCTGATTTGACCTTTTAAGCCTGTGATTGACACATCTCAATAAAAGCTCAGGCATTGCAGCTGGTCTCTGAGTTCTCTCAGGCAAACGTTTGACTGAGAGTTCGAGTATTGAGACTGAGAGTTCCTGTGTTGAGACTGAGAGTCCCTGTGTTGGGACTGAGAGCTCCTGTGTTGAGACTGAGAGTTCCTGTGTTGAGACTGAGAGTCCCTGTGTTGAGACTGAGAATTTCTGTGTTGAGACTGAGAGTTCCTGTGTTGAGACTGAGAGTTCCTGTGTTGAGACTGGGAGTTCCTGTGTTGAGACTGAGAGTTCCTATGTTGAGACTGAGAGTTCCTGTGTTGGGACTGAGAGCTCCTGTGTTGAGACTGAGAGTTCCTGTGTTGAGACTGAGAATTTCTGTGTTGAGACTGAGAGTTCCTGTGTTGAGACTGAGAGTTCCTGTGTTGAGACTGGGAGTTCCTGTGTTGAGACTGAGAGTTCCTATGTTGAGACTGGGAGTTCCAGTGTTGAGACTGAGAGTTCCTATGTTGAGACTGGGAGTTCCAGTGTTGAGACTGAGAGTTCCAGTGTTGAGACTGAGAGTTCCTATGTTGAGACTGGGAGTTCCTGTGTTGAGACTGAGAGTTCCTATGTTGAGACTGGGAGTTCCTGTGTTGAGACTGAGAGTTCCAGTGTTGAGACTGAGAGTTCCTGTGTTGAGACTGAGAGTTCCAGTGTTGAGACTGAGAGTTCCTGTGTTGAGACTGAGAGTTCCTGTGTTGAGACTGAGAGTTCCTGTGTTGAGACTGAGAGTTCCTGTGTTGAGACTGAGAGTTCCTGTGTTGAGACTGGGAGTTCCTGTGTTGAGACTGAGAGTTCCTATGTTGAGACTGGGAGTTCCAGTGTTGAGACTGAGAGTTCCAGTGTTGAGACTGAGAGTTCCTGTGTTGAGACTGAGAGTTCCAGTGTTGAGACTGAGAGTTCCTGTGTTGAGACTGAGAGTTCCAGTGTTGAGACTGAGAGTTCCAGTGTTGAGACTGAGAGTTCCTGTGTTGAGACTGAGAGTTCCTGTGTTGAGACTGAGAGTTCCTGTGTTGAGACTGGGAGTTCCAGTGTTGAGACTGAGAGTTCCAGTGTTGAGACTGAGAGTTCCTGTGTTGAGACTGAGAGTTCCAGTGTTGAGACTGAGAGTTCCTGTGTTGGGACTGAGAGCTCCTGTGTTGAGACTGAGAGTTCCTGTGTTGAGACTGAGAATTTCTGTGTTGAGACTGAGAGTTCCTGTGTTGAGACTGAGAGTTCCTGTGTTGAGACTGGGAGTTCCTGTGTTGAGACTGAGAGTTCCTATGTTGAGACTGGGAGTTCCAGTGTTGAGACTGAGAGTTCCTATGTTGAGACTGGGAGTTCCAGTGTTGAGACTGAGAGTTCCAGTGTTGAGACTGAGAGTTCCTATGTTGAGACTGGGAGTTCCTGTGTTGAGACTGAGAGTTCCTATGTTGAGACTGGGAGTTCCTGTGTTGAGACTGAGAGTTCCAGTGTTGAGACTGAGAGTTCCTGTGTTGAGACTGAGAGTTCCAGTGTTGAGACTGAGAGTTCCTGTGTTGAGACTGAGAGTTCCTGTGTTGAGACTGAGAGTTCCTGTGTTGAGACTGAGAGTTCCTGTGTTGAGACTGAGAGTTCCTGTGTTGAGACTGGGAGTTCCTGTGTTGAGACTGAGAGTTCCTATGTTGAGACTGGGAGTTCCAGTGTTGAGACTGAGAGTTCCAGTGTTGAGACTGAGAGTTCCTGTGTTGAGACTGAGAGTTCCAGTGTTGAGACTGAGAGTTCCTGTGTTGAGACTGAGAGTTCCAGTGTTGAGACTGAGAGTTCCAGTGTTGAGACTGAGAGTTCCTGTGTTGAGACTGAGAGTTCCAGTGTTGAGACTGAGAGTTCCTGTGTTGAGACTGGGAGTTCCAGTGTTGAGACTGAGAGTTCCTGTGTTGAGACTGAGAGTTCCAGTGTTGAGACTGAGAGTTCCAGTGTTGAGACTGAGAGTTCCTGTGTTGAGACTGAGAGTTCCAGTGTTGAGACTGAGAGTTCCTGTGTTGAGACTGAGAGTTCCAGTGTTGAGACTGAGAGTTCCAGTGTTGAGACTGAGAGTTCCAGTGTTGAGACTGAGAGTTCCTGTGTTGAGACTGAGAGTTCCAGTGTTGAGACTGGGAGTTCCAGTGTTGAGACTGAGAGTTCCAGTGTTGAGACTGAGAGTTCCTGTGTTGAGACTGAGAGTTCCAGTGTTGAGACTGAGAGTTCCTGTGTTGAGACTGGGAGTTCCAGTGTTGAGACTGAGAGTTCCAGTGTTGAGACTGAGAGTTCCTGTGTTGAGACTGAGAGTTCCAGTGTTGAGACTGAGAGTTCCTGTGTTGAGACTGAGAGTTCCTGTGTTGAGACTGAGAGTTCCTGTGTTGAGACTGAGAGTTCCTGTGTTGAGACTGAGAGTTCCTGTGTTGAGACTGAGAGTTCCTGTGTTGAGACTGAGAGTTCCTGTGTTGAGACTGAGAGTTTCTGTGTTGAGACTGAGAGTTCCTGTGTTGAGACTGAGAGTTCCTGTGTTGAGACTGAGAGTTCCTGTGTTGAGACTGAGAGTTCCTGTGTTGAGACTGAGAGCTCCTGTGTTGAGACTGAGAGCTCCTGTGTTGAGACTGAGAGCTCCTGTGTTGAGACTGAGAGTTCTTGTGTTGAGACTGAGAGTTCCTGTGTTGAGACTGAGAGGTCCTGTGTTGAGACTGAGAGTTCTTGTGTTGAGACTGAGAGTTCTTGTGTTGAGACTGAGAGTTCTTGTGTTGAGACTGGGAGTTCCAGTGTTGAGACTGAGAGTTCCAGTGTTGAGACTGAAAGTTCCTGTGTTGAGACTGAGAGTTCCTGTGTTGAGACTGAGAGTTCCTGTGTTGAGACTGAGAGTTCCTGTGTTGAGACTGAGAGCTCCTGTGTTGAGACTGAGAGTTCCTGTGTTGAGACTGAGAGTTCTTGTGTTGAGACTGAGAGTTCCTGTGTTGAGACTGAGAGGTCCTGTGTTGAGACTGAGAGTTCCTGTGTTGAGACTGAGAGTTCTTGTGTTGAGACTGAGAGTTCCTGTGTTGAGACTGAGAGTTCCTGTGTTGAGACTGAGAGTTCCTGTGTTGAGACTGAGAGTTCTTGTGTTGAGATTGAGAGTTCCTGTGTTGAGACTGAGAGTCCCTGTGTTGAGACTGAGAGTTCCTGTGTTGAGACTGAGAGTTCCTGTGTTGAGACTGAGAGTCCCTGTGTTGAGACTGAGAGTTCCTGTGTTGGGACTGAGAGTTCCTGTGTTGAGACTGAGAGTTCCTGTGTTGAGACTGAGAGTTCCTGTGTTGAGACTGAGAGCTCCTGTGTTGAGACTGAGAGCTCCTGTGTTGAGACTGAGAGTTCCTGTGTTGAGACTGAGAGTTCTTGTGTTGAGACTGAGAGTTCCTGTGTTGAGACTGAGAGGTCCTGTGTTGAGACTGAGAGTTCTTGTGTTGAGACTGAGAGTTCTTGTGTTGAGACTGAGAGTTCCTGTGTTGAGACTGAGAGTTCCTGTGTTGAGACTGAGAGTTTCTGTGTTGAGACTGAGAGTTCTTGTGTTGAGACTGAGAGTTCCTGTGTTGAGACTGAGAGCTCCTGTGTTGAGACTGAGAGCTCCTGTGTTGAGACTGAGAGTTCTTGTGTTGAGACTGAGAGTTCCTGTGTTGAGACTGAGAGTTCTTGTGTTGAGACTGAGAGTTCCTGTGTTGAGACTGAGAGCTCCTGTGTTGAGACTGAGAGTTCTTGTGTTGAGACTGAGAGTTCCTGTGTTGAGACTGAGAGTTCTTGTGTTGAGACTGAGAGTTCCTGTGTTGAGACTGAGAGCTCCTGTGTTGAGACTGAGAGTTCCTGTGTTGAGACTGGGAGTTCCTGTGTTGGGACTGAGAGTTCCTGTGTTGAGACTGAGAGCTCCTGTGTTGAGACTGAGAGCTCCAATGTTGAGACTGAGAGTTCCTGTGTTGAGACTGAGAGCTCCTGTGTTGAGACTGAGAGCTCCTGTGTTGAGACTGAGAGCTCCTGTGTTGAGACTGAGAGTTCTTGTGTTGAGACTGAGAGTTCCTGTGTTGAGACTGAGAGTTCCTGTGTTGAGACTGAGAGTTCCTGTGTTGAGACTGAGAGTTCCTGTGTTGAGACTGAGAGTTCTTGTGTTGAGACTGAAAGTTCCTGTGTTGAGACTGAGAGCTCCTGTGTTGAGACTGAGAGTTCCTGTGTTGAGACTGAGAGTTCCTGTGTTGAGACTGAGAGTTCTTGTTTTGAGACTGAGAGTTCCTGTGTTAAGACTGAGAGTTCTTGTGTTGAGACTGAGAGTTCGAGTATTGAGACTGAGAGTTCCTGTGTTGAGACTGAGAGTTCCTGTGTTGACACTGAGAGTCCCTGTGTTGAGACTGAGAGTTCCTGTGTTGAGACTGAGAGTTCCTGTGTTGAGACTGAGAGTTCCTGTGTTGAGACTGAGAGTTCCTGTGTTGAGACTGAGAGTTTCTGTGTTGAGACTGAGAGTTCCTGTGTTGAGACTGAGAGTTCTTGTGTTGAGACTGAGAGTTCCTGTGTTGAGACTGAGAGGTCCTGTGTTGAGACTGAGAGTTCCTGTGTTGAGACTGAGAGTTCTTGTGTTGAGACTGAGAGTTCCTGTGTTGAGACTGAGAGTTCCTGTGTTGAGACTGAGAGTTCCTGTGTTGAGACTGAGAGTTCTTGTGTTGAGATTGAGAGTTCCTGTGTTGAGACTGAGAGTCCCTGTGTTGAGACTGAGAGTTCCTGTGTTGAGACTGAGAGTTCCTGTGTTGAGACTGAGAGTCCCTGTGTTGAGACTGAGAGTTCCTGTGTTGGGACTGAGAGTTCCTGTGTTGAGACTGAGAGTTCCTGTGTTGAGACTGAGAGTTCCTGTGTTGAGACTGAGAGCTCCTGTGTTGAGACTGAGAGCTCCTGTGTTGAGACTGAGAGTTCCTGTGTTGAGACTGAGAGTTCTTGTGTTGAGACTGAGAGTTCCTGTGTTGAGACTGAGAGGTCCTGTGTTGAGACTGAGAGTTCTTGTGTTGAGACTGAGAGTTCTTGTGTTGAGACTGAGAGTTCTTGTGTTGAGACTGAGAGTTCCTGTGTTGAGACTGAGAGTTCCTGTGTTGAGACTGAGAGTTCCTGTGTTGAGACTGAAAGTTCCTGTGTTGAGACTGAGAGTTCCTGTGTTGAGACTGAGAGTTCCTGTGTTGAGACTGAGAGTTTCTGTGTTGAGACTGAGAGTTCTTGTGTTGAGACTGAGAGTTCCTGTGTTGAGACTGAGAGCTCCTGTGTTGAGACTGAGAGCTCCTGTGTTGAGACTGAGAGTTCTTGTGTTGAGACTGAGAGTTCCTGTGTTGAGACTGAGAGTTCTTGTGTTGAGACTGAGAGTTCCTGTGTTGAGTCTGAGAGCTCCTGTGTTGAGACTGAGAGTTCTTGTGTTGAGACTGAGAGTTCCTGTGTTGAGACTGAGAGTTCTTGTGTTGAGACTGAGAGTTCCTGTGTTGAGACTGAGAGCTCCTGTGTTGAGACTGAGAGTTCCTGTGTTGAGACTGGGAGTTCCTGTGTTGGGACTGAGAGTTCCTGTGTTGAGACTGAGAGCTCCTGTGTTGAGACTGAGAGCTCCTGTGTTGAGACTGAGAGTTCCTGTGTTGAGACTGAGAGCTCCTGTGTTGAGACTGAGAGCTCCTGTGTTGAGACTGAGAGCTCCTGTGTTGAGACTGAGAGTTCTTGTGTTGAGACTGAGAGTTCCTGTGTTGAGACTGAGAGTTCCTGTGTTGAGACTGAGAGTTCCTGTGTTGAGACTGAGAGTTCCTGTGTTGAGACTGAGAGTTCTTGTGTTGAGACTGAAAGTTCCTGTGTTGAGACTGAGAGCTCCTGTGTTGAGACTGAGAGTTCCTGTGTTGAGACTGAGAGTTCCTGTGTTGAGACTGAGAGTTCTTGTTTTGAGACTGAGAGTTCCTGTGTTGAGACTGAGAGTTCCTGTGTTGAGACTGAGAGTTCCTGTGTTGAGACTGAGAGTTCCTGTGTTGAGACTGAGAGTTTCTGTGTTGAGACTGAGAGTTCCTGTGTTGAGACTGAGAGTTCCTGTGTTGAGACTGAGAGTTCCTGTGTTGAGACTGAGAGTTCTTGTGTTGAGACTGAGAGTTCCTGTGTTGAGACTGAGAGCTCCTGTGTTGAGACTGAGAGCTCCTGTGTTGAGACTGAGAGTCCCTGTGTTGAGACTGAGAGTTCCTGTGTTGAGACTGAGAGTTCCTGTGTTGAGACTGAGAGTTCCTGTGTTGAGACTGAGAGCTCCTGTGTTGAGACTGAGAGTTCTTGTGTTGAGACTGAGAGCTCCTGTGTTGAGACTGAGAGTTCCTGTGTTGAGACTGAGAGTTCTTGTGTTGAGACTGAGAGCTCCTGTGTTGAGACTGAGAGCTCCTGTGTTGAGACTGAGAGTTCTTGTGTTGAGACTGAGAGCTCCTGTGTTGAGACTGAGAGCTCCTGTGTTGAGACTGAGAGCTCCTGTGTTGAGACTGAGAGTTCCTGTGTTGAGACTGAGAGCTCCTGTGTTGAGACTGAGAGTTCTTGTGTTGAGACTGAGAGTTCTTGTGTTGAGACTGAGAGTTCCTGTGTTGAGACTGAGAGTTCCTGTGTTGAGACTGAAAGTTCCTGTGTTGAGACTGAGAGTTCCAGTGTTGAGACTGAGAGTTCCAGTGTTGAGACTGAGAGTTCCTGTGTTGAGACTGAAAGTTCCTTTGTTGAGACTGAGAGTTCCTGTGTTGAGACTGAGAGTTTCTGTGTTGAGACTGAGAGTTCCTGTTTTGAGACTGAGAGTTCCTGTGTTGAGACTGAGAGCTCCTGTGTTGAGACTGAGAGCTCCTGTGTTGAGACTGAGAGTTCCTGTGTTGAGACTGAGAGTTCTTGTGTTGAGACTGAGAGTTCCTGTGTTGAGACTGAGAGCTCCTGTGTTGAGACTGAGAGCTCCTGTGTTGAGACTGAGAGCTCCTGTGTTGAGACTGAGAGTTCTTGTGTTGAGACTGAGAGTTCCTGTGTTGAGACTGAGAGCTCCTGTGTTGAGACTGAGAGTTCCTGTGTTGAGACTGAGAGTTCCTGTGTTGAGACTGAGAGTTCTTGTGTTGAGACTGAGAGTTCCTGTGTTGGGACTGAGAGTTCCTGTGTTGAGACTGAGAGCTCCTGTGTTGAGGCTGAGAGCTCCTGTGTTGAAACTGAGAGTTCCTGTGTTGAGACTGAGAGCTCCTGTGTTGAGACTGAGAGCTCCTGTGTTGAGACTGAGAGCTCCTGTGTTGAGACTGAGAGTTCTTGTGTTGAGACTGAGAGTTCCTGTGTTGAGACTGAGAGTTCCTGTGTTGAGACTGAGAGTTCCTGTGTTGAGACTGGGAGTTCCTGTGTTGAGACTGAGAGTTCCTGTGTTGAGACTGAGAGTTCTTGTGTTGAGACTGAAAGTTCCTGTGTTGAGACTGAGAGCTCCTGTGTTGAGACTGAGAGTTCCTGTGTTGAGACTGAGAGTTCTTGTGTTGAGACTGAGAGTTCCTGTGTTGAGACTGAGAGTTCCTGTGTTGAGACTGAGAGTTCCTGTGTTGAGACTGGGAGTTCTTGTGTTGAGACTAGGAGTTCCTGTGTTGAGACTGAGAGTTCCTGTGTTGAGACTGAGAGTTCTTGTGTTGAGACTAGGAGTTCCTGTGTTGAGACTGAGAGTTCCTGTGTTGAGACTGAGAGTTCCTGTGTTGAGACTGAGAGTTCTTGTGTTGAGACTAGGAGTTCCTGTGTTGAGACTGAGAGTTCCTGTGTTGAGACTGAGAGTTCTTGTGTTGAGACTAGGAGTTCCTGTGTTGAGACTGAGAGTTCCTGTGTTGAGACTGAGAGTTCTTGTGTTGAGACTAGGAGTTCCTGTGTTGAGACTGAGAGTTCCTGTGTTGAGACTGAGAGTTCTTGTGTTGGGACTGAGAGTTCCTGTGTTGAGACTGAGAGCTCCTGTGTTGAGACTGAGAGTTCTTGTGTTGAGACTGAGAGTTCCTGTGTTGAGACTGAGAGTTCTTGTGTTGGGACTGAGAGTTCCTGTGTTGAGACTGAGAGTTCTTGTGTTGAGACTGAGAGTTCTTGTGTTGGGACTGAGAGTTCCTGTGTTGAGACTGAGAGTTCCTGTGTTGAGACTGAGAGTTCTTGTGTTGGGACTGAGAGTTCCTGTGTTGAGACTGAGAGTTCTTGTGTTGAGACTGAGAGTTCCTGTGTTGAGACGGAGAGTTCCTGTGTTGAGACTGAGAGTTCCTGTGTTGAGACTGAGAGTCCCTGTGTTGAGACTGAGAGTTCTTGTGTTGAGACTGAGAGTTCCTATGTTGAGACTGAGAGTTCCTGTGTTGAGATTGAGAGTTTCTGTGTTGAGACTGAGAGTTCTTGTGTTGAGACTGAGAGTTCCTGTGTTGAGACTGAGAGTTCCTGTGTTGAGACTGAGAGCTCCTGTGTTGAGACTGAGATTTCTTGTGTTGAGACTGAGAGTTCCTGTGTTGAGACTGAGAGTTCCTGTGTTGAGTCTGAGAGTTCTTGTGTTGGGACTGAGATTTCCTGTGTTGAGACTGAGAGTTCCTGTGTTGAGACTGAGAGTTCCTGTGTTGAGACTGAGAGTTCCTGTGTTGAGACTGAGAGCTCCTGTGTTGAGACTGAGAGTTCCTGTGTTGAGACTGGGAGTTCCTGTGTTGAGACTGAGAGTTCTTGTGTTGAGACTGAGAGTTCCTGTGTTGGGACTGAGAGTTCCTGTGTTGAGACTGAGAGCTCCTGTGTTGAGACTGAGAGCTCCTGTGTTGAGACTGAGAGCTCCTGTGTTGAGACTGAGAGCTCCTGTGTTGAGACTGAGAGCTCCTGTGTTGAGACTGAGAGCTCCTGTGTTGAGACTGAGAGTTCCTGTGTTGAGACTGAGAGTTCCTGTGTTGAGACTGAGAGTTCCTGTGTTGAGACTGAGAGTTCCTGTGTTGAGACTGAGAGTTCCTGTGTTGAGACTGAGCGTTCCTGTGTTGAGACTGAGAGTTCCTGTGTTGAGACTGAGAGCTCCTGTGTTGAGACTGAGAGTTCCTGTGTTGAGACTGAGAGTTCCTGTGTTGAGACTGAGAGTTCCTGTGTTGAGACTGAGAGTTCCTGTGTTGAGACTGAGAGTTCCTGTGTTGAAACTGAGAGTTCTTGTGTTGAGACTGAAAGTTCCTGTGTTGAGACTGAGAGCTCCTGTGTTGAGACTGAGAGTTCCTGTGTTGAGACTGAGAGCTCCTGTGTTGAGACTGAGAGTTCCTGTGTTGAGACTGAGAGTTCTTGTGTTGAGACTGAGAGTTCCTGTGTTGAGACTGAGAGTTCCTGTGTTGAGACTGAGAGTTCCTGTGTTGGGACTGAGAGTTCCTGTGTTGAGACTGAGAGTTCTTGTGTTGAGACTGAGAGTTCCTGTGTTGAGACTGAGAGTTCCTGTGTTGGGACTGAGAGTTCCTGTGTTGAGACTGAGAGTTCCTGTGTTGAGACTGAGAGTTCCTGTGTTGGGACTGAGAGTTCCTGTGTTGAGACTGAGAGTTCCTGTGTTGAGACTGAGAGTTTCTGTGTTGGGACTGAGAGTTCCTGTGTTGAGACTGAGAGTTTCTGTGTTGAGACAGCTTTAGGAAAACTTTGGAGCCTCTCAAACTGACAAGATCGGGATGGGGACGCAATAGATGTATTCCAAAGGACAACTGAGGAGGAGAAAAATGACCATCCACAGCAGCCATGTCGTGCTGTGTTGGGATCTGTTGGAGCACATCAAGAACCTGGAGAACAGCAGGGAGGGGACCAATAGAGGGGCCGAGGTCGTAGGAGGTACTCCCCACGTGAGAGGTTCTACAGGCAGAGGCTGAGCTTCCTGGACCTCTCTGAGGAGCAGTGCCTACACAGGCTCAGATTGAGTCCGCAAGTGGTCACAGATATCTGCAGCCTCCTTCAGGAAGAGCTGCTCCCAGCTGGACCTGGTGGTCATGCATTGCCCGTCACAGTAAAAGTAACCACTGCCCCTCAATTTCTTCACCTCTGGGTCCTTCCAGGGCGCCACCGGTGACAACTGCAGGATATCTCAATCGTCTGCACCTAAATGTATAAGGCAGGTGATGGATGGATTCTATGTCAGGGCGTCCAATTATGTGAACTTCCTCCACGACGACAACAACCAGAATGAACAGGCAGTGGGTTTCGCCTCTCTGGCTGGCTTCCCGCAGGTGCAGGGCGCAATCGATTGCACACACATGGCAATACAAGGACCACCACATGAGCCAGAAGTCTTCATAAACTGAAAGGGCTATCACTCCATCAGTGCACGGTTGGTGTGTGACCACAGGAAGTGATTTCTACAGGTGTGCGCCAGATTCCCTGGCAGCTGTCATGATGCGTTCATTCTGCACCAGTCCAACATTCCAGACCTCTTCCAAACAGGAGACAGACTGGAGGGCTGGCTGGTTGGAGACAAGGGTTATCCCCTGCAAACATGGCTCACGACACCTGTGAGGAACGCCACCGACGGGGCACAAGAGCGATACAACGAGAGGCACGTGACCACCAGGTGGGTCATTGAGCAAGCCATAGACACGTTGAAGATGCGCTTCAGGTGCTTGGATAGGTTTGGAGACGACCTTAATACTCACCAGTGAGGGAGTCCAGGATCATAGTGGTGTGCTGGATCCTGCACAACATAGTGCAGGAGAGAGCTTTACAGGTGGAGGGGGACGAAGGTACTCGTCAATCATCATCTAGTGGTGACAACATTGAAGAAGAGGAAGAGGATGAGGAGGAGGATGAGGAGGAGGAGGAGGAGGAGGAGGAAGATGAAGATGGGGCACCCATCGCCTGATCATCTGTGTAAATTTCTGCCCGGGATGCCAGGGATTCCCTCATCTCTCACAGGTTCTCAATATAAAAGTGGTAAAATAAAGACATTGAGATACTCAAGCTGACTGTCACAACCACCACCAATCACCACCTACCCACCCTCCTAATTTGCACAAAACAGTCCTTCAACCACCCAAACACCCATTTCCCATCTGCCCAATGGGTACCGTCATGTATTTATATTCTTCACAAAGGAAATCAAAGGGCGAGTTAACGCTCGGGACACGATAAGGGCCAAGACATGGAAGTGATGCTTGTCAATAAATTTTATGTGTCAATATAAAAGAAAGGAGACCGAACAACATCCCATTTCTTCAAACACCCTTGTGTATACCCTTGGTGAACTACAATTGCTTAACCTTTCGCTTCCTGCCGCTTCTATGTGGTGCATCCCCTATGGCGTCATAAGAGGTAGAGGCAGGTTGCTCACGTACCTGCCCTGACTGCTGAGATGCTCTCGGCCTATGACCTCTGAGTTTTGGAGCCTGCGAGGGCCCCTCCAAAGACTGCTCCACCTGCACCTGTGCAGGGGCAGACTCGGCCATCGGGAGAGGAGGCAGCATGTCGGATACTGGTTGGTGGGGTGGGGGGGGGAGCAATGGGTGAGACATGGGAATGCTTTGAGTGGCGTCCCCACTTCCATGTCCCCTTTCGACATCATCCCTCTCCCGGGCCAGTGCATCATCACTCCATCACTCTGCTGGACAGCAACTTGGTGAACTTATGTGCTGCTTTGTAAGGTCACAGATAAGGCATCTGTCATCCTGTTTAAGGTGGTAAACTTGCTGGTTTCCAAAGTATGCGCGGCCGTGGTCATAGCCTGTGTAGACTCATGTGAGAGCCGTGCTTGAAGCTCCATTGAGGCGGCCACTCTCTCCATGGCAGACATTCTCGCAATTACCTGCGACATCAATCCACTAGTGTTGGAGTTGGACTCCACCATCCTCTCCGCTATTGTTAAGAATGTGCGCGGCATGTTTTCCAGTACCTCGCAAAGGTGCAGCTTTACCTCAATCATTCTCCTTCTCAATGACGGCCCCCAGGTTCAGTATCAGTGTCCAGCTGAGCAGAGCTTGGAGAGGAGTGCGCCCTCCAACGTGGACTCTTCACAGTTACTCCTTCCACCAGTGTCTGCTCGTGCTTACTTGTGAGTGGTGACTCACTAGGTGACAACTCAACTAACTGTCTAACAGGACCCAGTGAAGTACGAGTATCAGCGCTGGTGCGTGGCTGTACGTCCTGTGACGGTGCACCCTCAGAAGGAATGAGCTCCTCTGAGGAATCGATGTCTTCCATCTCGCCACATTCTTCTTGTGCCCGTGAAGGCCCTGGAAGACAACAGAAAGTGATATGAATTAGTCAATGACAAAGTAACAATCTTGCCAATCACCATATTCAGGTCTGTCAAGAGTTTAGGCATTGATGAAATAAAGTCATCGTGCGTGTGAAAGATGTTTAAATTCTGTCACCAGGCACCTGCGGGTTCCCAGTCTCGTCACCTCTGATGGATGGGGATGAAGCTGTCTCACTTATCTCCATGGCCTCCTCCTCCACATCTGTGAGCTGGACTATTTGTGGTGCTCCACCTCCAGTCCTCGTCCTCACCCCTGTGTTTTGCACTCTCTTCTCCTACAAGGGGCGAAAGAACAAACCTGTGAGTGACTGAAGGTGCGTACTTACCCGATGGACGCAGTGCATCGTGTGAGGCTGATTATCAGACAGATGCATCACATTGCAACAGGATTAGGGTGTGTTGCAGTGGTGGGTGCACAAATGGGGAGGTGAGGAAGTGCACAGAAAGTGAAGGATAGTTACTGCTGAAACTTAAATAGGTGTGAGGAGTGATGTGATGGAGTTAGGCCAACGCAGAATGAGAGGGGGGTGTTGTACAACACAGGATGTGGGTGAATCAGCAAATGTACTCACTTAATGGTTAAGTCATTAAAGCACTTCCTGCACTGCAGGCAATACCTGGGCACCATGCTCCTGCTGCTCACCTCTTCTGCCACATCCAGCCACGCCTTCATGGTGGTAGAACCAGGTTTCTTTCTCCCATCACTTGGGTAAATGACCTCTCTCCCGGTTCTCACAGCACCCAGCAGTACTTCAGATGAAGCATCCGAGAACCTGGGTGCTGCCTTTGCTATACGTGAATCCATACCTTCACTTCCTCCATTCTCCTCCAAAAATCCATTTCTGCATTGGCCCTTTAAATAGTGGACTTCAGATCATGTCATCCGGGTGCGCAGTACACCCGCTGCGCAGCTTGGAGACCTGAAACCAGGAAGTAAAATTAATTGCCTCCAGTTGAGTTACGATCGCAGATTCCGATGCGCTCACTTTACTTCCGGGTTTCCCACGCGAAAATCTACCCATCCGCTGAGTTCCCGGCTCCAGGTAAAAATCATGCCCCAGTATTGGATCTGACAGGCTCCAGTCAGGCACTCCAACCAATCTGATTGGTTCTGAGAGTCTCCGGTCCCACCTTCCAACTGATCAGATTGATTGATTCTGACAGACTCCACTCCCAGTGAAAAGACTGGTTTTCTGATGAAACGCTGGCAAGCTGACAAACGGGTTGAAAGACTCTTAGCTTAAAATGCTGACGCTTGACAAAATGTCAGATATTCCCTGCTCGTTTCAGTTTCTCTGGCCCTGATTGTCTCCTTATCGCTGTGAACTTACAGAATCACCAGGATAATCTCAGCTTCTACCTCGAACAGTGGGCCCTACCAGTCCCCCCTCCTCCACTTGGCTGAACTTATTCTCACCCTGAACAACTTCTCTTTTAACTTCACTCACTTCCTCCAGATAAAGGACGTCGCTATGGGAACAGAATGGGTTCCAACTATGCTTGTGTTTTTGAACAATTTGTGGTTCTTTCTTTGTCCCAATCGTGCTCAGGTCTTTACATTGATAACTTGTTGGAGCCATTTCCTCCTGTTATTCTGATCCTGAAGAATTACACATCGATCTTTCACCCATCCCATTCCTTCATGTGGTCCATTTGTGACACTTCTCTTGCCTTCCTGGACTTTTCTCCCTCCATCTCCGGCAGTGCCTGTTCCACAAGAAGAGTCCCACAACTATAATTCTCGCCAGCCACTCCCCCTTTCTCTAAACAATCCATTCCTTTCACCCGGGTTTCCCATCACTGCTCTGATGAAAACACTGTCTGACCCAGAACCTCTGAAACATCCTTCCTCCTCAGCCAAGTATTTTTCTAGGCACTAATCATCAGGCCCTTTGACCATGCCTGTTCCCGTTCATCCCCTCCCTCTTCTCTCCCGACAATGACAGAGCCTCCCTACACTCCAGTAGCCTCTGCAATTGCTAAATCATCTCCCACCATTTCCATTACCTACAACATTATCCCATCACCAATACATCTTCCTTATGCAGAGCAGGCGCGAGGGGCCGTATGCCCTATTCCTGCTCCTATTTCTTATGTGCCCTTTCTGCTTTCCATACCCTCCAGGATACCCTCATTTATTCTTTCATTGCCTCAACTTCTGCCTGCCCTTCCTCTGGCAGAAGCAACATCTGTTCATTTACCTCTTCCTTTGCCATTGTCCGGGGTCCTAAAAGACACCTCCAGCGTACGGGGTCCCTTTAAAGACCATCAGCAGCCCAAGCCCACCTGTCCGTAGTGACTGACTGGGACTAACAGTGAGAAAACAATTGAAATTACAGCAGTACGCTGTGTGAAAATGTGTGCCCATCCTCATTGTTCCTGTTCCCATTCAAATAGTTAATAAAGCACTATCTTCATTGCAAATGTTTGCAATTGTTGTGTACTGCTGAGGGAGAACCTAAAGGGAGCCCTAGAGCATTTTCATCACTCCCGTGGGAGTGATGTGATGATGAGGGAACGGGAGTGTGACTCACAATTCCCAAATCACTCTCACTCACCTTCTGTCAAGTGACTCCTGTACAACATTTGGTTTGGGACAGGCCTATAGGCAGCTGCCCATCTGCTCTGGCTGGGGAATGGGGAGCGTTATACAGAGGATGTAACAAATAATTTAAACGTTACCATTTGAAATCTGATCCGGGTCTGGAACATTTATAAGAATTCCTAACTCTTGGTAATTAACAGTCTCTTTCCCTTCATAGAAGAAAGAACTTGCCTGTATAAAACACTCCATGCCCCCAGGAAATCCCAAAGTGCTTCACTGCCAATGAGTTACTTTTGAAGTACGGTCATTTTTAATTGGTCGCCTAATGCGGCAGCCAATTTGTGCAGAGCAAGAGCCCACAAGCAGCAATAAGACGGATGACTAATGAATCTGTTTTTAGCAGTGTTGATTGAGGGAAACGTGTTGTGTAAGACACCGGGAGAGAACGCCCTGCTCTTCCTCATGTGGTGGCGTGGAATCTTTTACATCGACTTCGATGTCTCATCCAAAAGACGGCACCTCTAACAGTGCAACAGTCCCTCAGTACGGCAGTGAATTATCAGCTTAGATTATGGGCTCGAGCCCCGGAGTGGGAACTCACAGGGGTGGAATTGGTCTCCGGTGCAAGCTTGAAATGGGCGATAGCGAATCAGCATCCCGCTTTACTCTGGTTTTATTTTCTATTGAAAATCGGAGTCGCTGTAAAACGGGCTGCTGATTCGCCATCACCGTTTGGTACTTTTACCAGAGACCAATTTCATTCCCGTAGCCTCCTGACGTGGAGGGAAGATTGCTACCAACTAGGCCAAGGCAGACATCCCTTCATTCAGTGGAAGTAAGTCTCACAGGAGAGAAGCAAAACAGAATCATTGCAACTACACCCGTTAACATTTTGATATCTGCAGCAGCAACGTCATGGAGCAAAATACAAAATATTACAAGACCATAATTCTTCTAATTTGTTCCAAGAATTCTACAAATGAACCAGAGAATGATGTTCACCTGGGAGTGATTACCAGGCGTTATCTAATTTGCTGATTCAAGATGAGAGTGAAGCTCGAGTGGTTTAAAGAATTGGCTCGAGATAATTTACAGTTGATCACTGGAAGACATTTCAGCCCGTGTACGTACCAAGATGTATTCTCCTAATGTCCCTAACTCCTGCCGTATAATATCCTTCATTCCAAAGACTTAAAAAAATCACAGTTGGCTTGTTAAAGGAAGGAAGCGTGCGTGTTGAAAATAAGAGGCTCAAAGAGTTAAAGCAAAGCTGGCTGCAGTTGTCAGCTTCAGAGACTGAAGGGTAGTCACTGGCCGACAGCCAATATCCATGATTGCGTGATATTGTGGTTGGCCCAAATGTTCTCCAGCAACACATATATTGTATTTGGATGAGACCATTTGCAGACATTTCGACACAGACTATTAGTTTCTGAAGAAGTGCTTTGAGAGCTTGTGCTTTCCCACGAGCACTTGTTTACATGACTTTGTGTGGGTAAGGAATCACTGCATATAGTGGAGTGACCTTTAGTCAGGATATACGAGCTAGGCGAATATAGCTATCATGCACAGCTGATGGTAAACACTATGGTGTAAACATACTTCGCACTGTGGGTAGAATTCCGTCAGTCTGGTGAGCTGTTATTGTTGAACTGTCTCGTTTTCCTGTTTATAAGCCACGATAGCATTGGTATAACACTGTGCTGAACCTTACGCTGCTGACATCTGACTTGTGCAATACTGCTCAACAAATGTCATGCCTCCCATTATCCTTCCACACTGCATTGAACAAGGGTGTGCAACCATTTTATAACTAATCACATTCAGACATCCTGAGGTCATGATAGGCGCTATTTAAATGCAAGTTCCTTTTTCTTTCTTCCTGGGTGAGATGAAGTAAAATGGGAGGAGGCTCGTGCGGAGCAGTAACACTGGCCCAATGGCCTGTTTCTGTGCTGTAAAAATACTATGTAATTCTAACTCTGGTTTCCAATAAATGTTTATGTATCCAGGGTAGGAAAAGGCCTCCTGAGCCACACATGCCTGCCCCCAGTATGTCTGTAGATGAACCAGTGATACAGTTTGACAATGTGTTTGTGTGATAATGGAGTGGCTAAGCCGACACTCCAGTGTGGTACTGAGGGAGTGCTGCACTGTCGGAGGTGCCATCTTTCAGATGAGACGTTAAACCGAGGTCACGTCTGCCCTCTCAGGTGGACATATAAGATCCCATGGCACTATTTCGAAGAAGAGCAGGGGAGTTCTTCCCGGTGTCCTGGCCAATATTTATCCCTCAACCAACAACTAAAACTGATTATCTGGTCATTATCACATTGCTGTTTGTGGGACTTTACTTTGCCATGTTTCCTATATTACAAAAGTGACTATACTTCAAAAGTTCTTCACTGGCTGTGAAGAACTTTGGCTCATCCTGAGGTCATGAAAGGCGCTGTATAAATGCAAGTCTTTCTTTTCTTTTTCACTGAGGTGAGTCACTTGCCCAAGAGAGAGACAACCTATACTGGTCTCACACACAGTAACAGTTGCCTAAAGAGCATCATTGACAGGGGGTTTAGGGGCAAGTTCCTTCCTCCCCAGCTGTGGCATATATGAAACAGGAAGAAGGAAAAGTAATAAATAACTGTAGCAAATCTCGCAGTACATGTTAGAGGTTTATACAGCACCACCTTCTAGTTCCATCACTTTCTTATGATGTTAATGAGTATTTAATTCCAACTGAGCATTTATCCCACTGCAGGACTTGAGCATGTAATCCAGGCTGACTCTCCAGTTCAGCACTGAAGGAGTGCTGCATTGTCAGAGGGGCCCTGCTTTAGAAGAGACATTAAACTAAGGACATTAAAGAGCAGAGACTTCAGATGTCCTGGCTAATACCCCTCCTTCAACCAACACCATCAAAACAGATTATCTGGGCATTCATCTCATTCGCTGTTTGTAGGATCTTGCTATTTGTAAATTGTCTGCCACATTTACCTAGAAAACAACAGGAAATATATTTCAATAGATGTGAAGAATTCTGTGACATCCTGAGGCTGTGATAAGATACGATATAAATTATAACTTCTTTCTTATGCTTCAAGTAGAAATTATTTCATTAAGATGTGAAGTTCATATCTACAGTGATTTCCCCCATTAAAAAGTGCCTCCATTAAAGGGGTGCCATTATTAAAGGGATATCTCCATTAAAGGGGTGTCATTATTAAAGGGGCATCTCCATTAAAGGGGTGTCGCCATTAAAAGAATGCCTCCATTAAAGGGGTGCCTTCATTAAAAGTATGCCATTATTAAAGGGGCATCTCTATTAAAGGGGTGCCTTAATTAAATGTATGCCATTATTAAAGGGTGCCTCTATTAAAGGGGTGCCATCTTCATGAACCTTTGGTAATTTTTTATCATTTCTTTAGTAATGCAAGATGCAATGATGCAAACCATGTCAAAATACATCATCGGGATGAAATGTCATCAGACTGAAACTAGACATGCTGTTTTTGGCATTTTCTGTTTTTATTTCAGATTTCCAGCATTCGCAGTATTTTGCTTTTGTTACACTGTTCTAGCTATTCTCCCTGCCAAACAAAAAAATGATTGGAAGTGCCCTATAAATCCTCCTTCAGAATGACTATCAGATTACCTGTCAGTGCTTTGCAGTCAGTTCCCATGCCATGAGAAGGAGATAGTTTGTGTTTGGTGGACCTGGCAGTGCCTAGTGTATACACACCCCATATGTGGCTATCTTACACAGTCATTTTCATCACAAAAGGTACGATTTATATTGTGTGGGAACATGGTGAATTTGCTCAAGATTAGAATGTTGTTCTCCTGCTTTTGTCACTCTGTGGTATCATTGCCAGCAGCAGAGTAAAGCAACCCTCACTCTGCACCTTACTCCCAACCTCAGAAACACAACTAAGCTGCATCAGCATTAACTCCCACCACTGCCTCCTTTAAAGCCCCTCTCCGTTAGATTGCTAACTCGGAGGTGAATTCACTGATCCCACACTCCCAGTGAGGAACTGAACTGGAACAAGACTACAATACACAGGGCCGGTGAATGTAACCTTTAACACTAATTTGTCCCGAATTACAAGTAATGTTTTTGTGTTGTTTCTTTGCACTCATTAGGAGCTGGGCTGAGAATATCCAAACTCATTTCACAACCTTACCACCAACGGAAGGAAGAAAATTTCACCCCTGGTGCAGTATTTGAACCAGGCCTTAGAGGTGAATGAACTCTGACCTACCATACCGTCCAGTCTTCAGGGATCTGTTACAATTATTATTAACCTGATGAACAAGTTCTGTTTAGTAAAGCTTGAAAATGTAAACTGAGGTATTCATTTAAACAGCAATTCTAGTTGGAGGAACTTCCAATGGGTATGATAGTGTAGTGGTTATGTTGCTAGACTAATAATCCAGAGAATATGTGTTCATATCTCACCATAGCAGTTTGTGAATTTGAATTCAGTTTTAAAAATCTGCAAATTAAAAGTTGGTATCAGTAAAAATGACCATGATGCTGTTGGACTGTCATAAGAACCCAGTGCCTTCATTAATGTCCTTTAGGGAAGGAAACCTGCCATCCTTACCTGGTCTGGCCTATATATGATTCCAGTCCCACACCAATGTGGTTGTCTCTTGACTGCCCTCTGAAGTGGTCTAGCAAGCCTCTCAGTTGTATCAAACCCCAGCACCAATCCAAGAAGAAATCCCACCACCACCACCACCTTCTCAGGGCAACCAGGGATGGGCAATAAATGCCAGCCTTGCGCTCCTGAGAATTAATTAAAGTGCTTAAAGGGTTATTAATATTCTAGCGCTGTTTTCTTTTTTCTCTCCAATCTTCACTGCTTTACTCCCAGGATACAGGCAGCCCTCGGGTACCTCACCCAATGCTTGAATATAAACGGTGAGTAGCCACAGGCTCCGTGACTGAGGTAGACTTCTGAGTCCAATTCTGTTTTCACCTGTTGTTCACACACTGATACTTTCTAGCCTGGGTCATTGGATAGCAACCAGAAGCAGGAACCCTGATCGATTCTCCCCCCTCCCCAGGCAGAGGGGGCCCAGCTAAAATGGGGCCCTCACTGAGGTCGGTTAACTCAGCACAAGCCAGGTCATGTTTCGTGGCCGTTGGTTCAGAACACATTGCACAACACAGCAGGACTTCAGATTTAATTGTTTCAGTAAACAGCTCTAATCCACCCTGCCAACAGAAGTCAACCAGCTTCTCACACCCAGGAAATTCCCAGACCACTCTTGTCACATTGCTTTTATAAGGAGACAGTTCAGAGAAGGTTCACTAGGTTGATTCCGGGTATGGAAGGGTTGTCTTATGAGGAAAGATTGAACAGGTTGGGTCTATACTCATTGGAGTTTAGAAGAATGAGAGGAGATCTTATTGAAACATACAAGATTCTGAGGGGACTCGATAGGGTCGATGCTGAGAGGATGTTACCCCTCATGGGGGAATCTAAAACAAGGGGGCATAGTCTCAGAATAAGGGGTCGCCCGTTTAAGACAGAAATGAGGAGGAATTTCTTCTCCCAGAGGGTCGTGAATCTTTGGAATTCTTTACCCCAAAAAGCTGTGGAGGCTGAGTCATTGAATACATTCAAGGCTGAGTTAGACAAATTTTTGATCAGCAAAGGAGTCAAAGGATATGGGGAAAAGGCAGGAAAGTGGAGTTGAGGTAAAAATCAGATCAGCCACGATCTCATTAAATGATGGAGCAGGGCTCGAGGGGCCGAATGGCCTACTCCTGCTCCTCTCTCTTATGGTCCCTTATGGTCCTATGGGTCACCATGGCTGTCATCTTTTGCCAAGTCCAAAGTAGGACAGGATATGGACAGTGTAGGTGGGAGGATGACGGGCTGCGTGCCAATGGTAAATTATGTTAGGTTTAGCTCCACATGAGGCGTAGCTCTGAGAATCAGGCGGTGAGGTCAGCTCACTACCAATGGGCCAGGCTGACCTCAGCGGCCAATTCTCCGATCCCACCTTCCCATCCAGTGTGGCGGGAGCCTTGCCTAAAATTTGCCCCAACAAGTTGACTCTGCCGCTGATGAGAATTCAGCGAAAACCCTCATTAGCAGAAGAACTAACACCTCCAATCCTGAAAAACGCTGACGTAAATTGAGAAATAGTTTTAAAAATCAAACTTCTTGGTGCCCCATTTTGGAACGTTCACTGACTCATCACCTAGAAGCCCAGGCCATAATGAGTCTAGCGTGCCGTTTTTGCACAGGTTCCCAGTGCACCACAAAGACCAGCCCAGAGTATACCGAAGTGTCTTAGCCCTCAGGCCTCCACACGAGATATTACGGTGCTCCTATGCCCTGAACCATAACGGTTAGGAGAAGGTGATACTTGCAACGTCCTGTCATGGATGAGCCTCTAGATGACAACAATGTTACCGAAACTTATTAGAAAAGTCATCGTATTACCTCATTATGCAGTTAGTTTGTGAACTTTTTTGATATTTCTACCAGTTAGGTGGTTCGTTAACTGATTGAGAAGGATATCAAGGCCTTGAATAGGGTGTAAAGGAGATTTACTAGAATGCTCCTGGTGATGAGGGACTTCAGTTATGTGGAGAGACTGGAGAAGCTGGGATTGTTCTCCTTAGAGCAGAGAAGTTTAAGGGGAGATTTAATCGAGGTGTTCAAAATTAGGGGGGGTTTTGATAGAGTAGGTAGGGGAGAAACTGTTCCCACTGGCAGGAGGGTCGGTAACCAGAGGACACAGAGTTAAGATAATTGGCAAAAGAACCAGAGGGAGATGAGAATTTTTTTTACGCGGCGAGTTGTTATGATCTAGAATGCACTGCCTGAAAGGGTGGTGGAAGCAGATTCAATAATAACTTTCAACAGGGAATTGGATAAATAATTGAAAAGGAAAAATGTGCAGGGCTATGGAGAAAAAGCAGGGGAATGGAACTAATTGGTAGCTCTTTCAAAGAGCCAGCACAGACACGATGGGCTGAATGGCCTCCTTCTGTGCTGTTAGATTCCATGATTCTATGAATTGGAAGATGATTATTGCAGGTGCATCATGATTGGCTGCTTCTATTTTGGGATGGTTACTGGAATCCCATGATTCAAAACCGGTGACCTGTAATTTTGTCAGAGTCAAAAGTAACAACACAAGAAGAATATTCTACTCATTGGGCAAAAGAGGAAAATAAAATAGCAATTAACTGCAAAATACCAGAGTGTATTCTGATTCTGAACTGGTTTGGCGGGACCCTTTCATTTCCTGGTGCGTTTTGGGAATCTTACATTGTAGGCAGGGGGCAAGATTAGGAACATTTTCATGAATGAGCTGCTGTAAAAACTCAGGAGAGTCACAGTCTCAAATAAATTAATGATAGCAGAACGAGGGAAATATTTCCATCCCCCCCCCCCCAAACCCCAACCATATTCCATCCATACTGCAGGGTTATTTTTGTTTCTCTAAGTGACTTAATCTGCCCTCTTGGCAGGAGTGAGGAGAGGAGGGGGTGCTAAGAAGCATCTTATCAATTCTTTTCCTTTCAACGTTTGAGCTTCAGTTCTAAATGAGTGCAGGTCAATGGGGTGCGGCAAATTAGTAGTGTTAAAGGGGCTTCACGAAAAAGTGTTTGTCACTTAGTTTATTTCTGAGAATGCAGCGTAGCAAAGTTAACAGCATGGAAACACGCAGTCGGGTCAACACTCGAGTGAAATCACTGCGACAAAAATGGCGTTCAGCCAATCTCTACCCCTCCAATAAAATAATTGGTTCGCCAAACAGTTCCCCCCCACCCCACCAACCCTACCAATGAAGACGTTGTTCCTTTAAGAAGTCTGCTGTAGTTTAATAACAGCAGCTGAGATCCCATCCAAGGACGTTTCATAGTCTTGCCAAAGTGGGATCTCTTGGGATTGTGGCTGAACCCGACTAAATGAATAAGCTGTTTGCCAAGAATGTTTATGCTTGGATCAGAATTACAGAAAAGTGCAGATAAAAAGAGCTGAATGACTAATCCCCGCACCAGTGCCCATTTTAGTCATGGAAAAACTGGGGAAAAAATACAGCAGAAAGCACAAACTTGTTCGATTTCTGCAACGTGCCACCATCTTTAGGCAGTGACACTTTGCAGGGAGAGTTAAAGAGCAGCTCCTGGGCTGGATGAGGGTTTAATATTTCGGACGTTTGCTTGGAATTGTTTTGATGGGAAGTGGTCTGGAACACTGGCATTCTGTGCTCAGGATTAGACTTGGATTGAAAATGCATTTATCTGGAGCCAGCTGTGTACACACTTTCTCCAACCTCATTTCAAATACCACAGCATTATCTATAAAGGCAGCCAGCGCCGTGTTTCAATTGAAAGCCGTTTTATTTATCATGGATTTTGAGGGTTGGATTTGGGCAGAGATGGAAACACACATACATTGATCGAAATGTGCTGATGTCCAGGGTGGATATAAACGGAGCTAATAATCGGATTTTTATTTCATTCCACCATCACCTGACAGAAGGCGACTGATGAACCGTTAAAGCCTGTTTATAGACATCCTGGGGCCGGGCGGAGGGGGGAGGGAGGGAGGAACTCAGAGTTAAATGTGAAATTCACATTGTTATTGAGTTTGTGAAATTTTACTCTGTTGCCTATTCTAACAAATTTATAACGGGCTCTTTTATTAAATGGTTGCAATTTCACGAGGGTAACTGAAAAGAGAGAAATTTATTTACACAGTGACCGAGGGATTCACACACAGTGAGCGAGGGATTCACACACAGTGAGCGAGGGATTCACACACAGTGAGCGAGGGATTCACACACAGTGAGCGAGGGATTCACACACAGTGACCGAGGGATTCACACAGTGAGCGAGGGATTCACACACAGTGAGCGAGGGATTCACACACAGTGAGCGAGGGATTCACACACAGTGACCGAGGGATTCACACACAGTGACCGAGGGATTCACACACAGTGACCGAGGGATTCACACAGTGACCGAGGGATTCACACACAGTGAGCGAGGGATTCACACACAGTGAGCGAGGGATTCACACACAGTGAGCGAGGGATTCACACACAGTGACCGAGGGATTCACACACAGTGAGCGAGGGATTCACACACAGTGACCGAGGGATTCACACACAGTGAGCGAGGGATTCACACACAGTGAGCGAGGGATTCACACACAGTGACCGAGGGATTCACACACAGTGAGCGAGGGATTCACACACAGTGAGCGAGGGATTCACACACAGTGAGCGAGGGATTCACACACAGTGAGCGAGGGATTCACACACAGTGACCGATGGATTCACACAGTGAGCGAGGGATTCACACACAGTGACCGAGGGATTCACACACAGTGACCGAGGGATTCACACACAGTGAGCGAGGGATTCACACACAGTGAGCGAGGGATTCACACACAGTGACCGAGGGATTCACACAGTGAGCGAGGGATTCACACACAGTGAGCGAGGGATTCACACACAGTGAGCGAGGGATTCACACACAGTGAGCGAGGGATTCACACACAGTGACCGAGGGATTCACACACAGTGAGCGAGGGATTCACACACAGTGACCGAGGGATTCACACAGTGACCGAGGGATTCACACACAGTGAGCGAGGGATTCACACAGTGAGCGAGGGATTCACACAGTGAGCGAGGGATTCACACACAGTGAGCGAGGGATTCACACACAGTGACCGAGGGATTCACACACAGTGACCGAGGGATTCACACAGTGACCGAGGGATTCACACACAGTGACCGATGGATTCACACAGTGACCGAGGGATTCACACAGTGACCGAGGGATTCACACACAGTGACCGATGGATTCACACAGTGAGCGAGGGATTCACACACAGTGACCGAGGGATTCACACACAGTGACCAGGGGATTCACACAGTGACCGAGGGATTCACACACAGTGACCGAGGGATTCACACACAGTGAGCGAGGGATTCACACACAGTGAGCGAGGGATTCACACACAGTGACCGAGGGATTCACACACAGTGACCGAGGGATTCATACAGTGACCGAGGGATTCACACAGTGACCGAGGGATTCACACACAGTGAGCGAGGGATTCACACACAGTGACCGGGGGATTCACAAAGTGACCGAGGGATTCAAAGGCAGTGACCGAGGGATTCACACAGTGACCGAGGGATTCACACACAGTGACCAAGGGATTCACACACAGTGGGGATGAAATTTGGTTCGGCCCATTTTTGGGCACGCTCCTGGCACATGGTGATTATCTTGCACGCCAATGGTGAGTTACGAGGAGTCCCGAGTCTCGGGGGCAAAGCGAACGTGCATCGGGGGTGGGAGTGATCGGGGGTCTCGGGGGGGGACATGAGTGGGGATCTCGGGGGGAGTGATCGGGGGTCTGGGGTGTGGGAGTGATCGGGGCTCTCCGGGGGGACTGATCGGCGGTCTCGGAGAGGGGAGAGATTGGGCGGCTCCAGGTGGACTGATCGGGGTCTTGGGGGCAGGGAGTGATCAGGGGTCTCGGGGAGGAGGGACTGATCGGGGGTCTTTTGGGGGAGTGATCAGGGGTATCGGGTGGGAGGGAGTTATCGGAGGTCTCGTGAGGGAGGGAGTGATCGGGGGTCTCGGGGGGGGAGGGAGTGGTCGGTGGTCTCGGGGGGGAGTGGTCAGGGGTCTCGGGTGGAAGGGCGTGATCGGGAGTCTCGAGGGGTGTCATCTTTTCCCAGTTCCCTATTTATCCTTTCCACACGGACACGGGTGGCTCTCCGGGTTAGGTGCATGCCATCCCGTCTGTACAACATTCCTAAGTCCCAACTGTGGTCCCTGAATCTGAAACCCTCTTTTCTGCACCATCCTTCCTGCCACACATTGATAATCCTAACCTTTCTCTCTCTGCCTGGTCCAGCTCGTGACACTGGGAGTTTCCTATCCTGGACGTTCTGCTCCTTAATCTAGAATTTAGCTCCTTGAAACCTACAGATTTCTACTCTCACTTGTCACTTCCTGCCCTGTCAGCCGATGGTCACCCAGTCTCCCTGACCAGCTCCTCTACTCCTAGCAACCTGTGGGGTGACCACCCTCTGGATCGTCTGCTCCAGAAAACGTTCTCCCTCCTGAATATTGCGGAGTGTGTTCAATCGACTCTCAAGCTGTGCAACGTTGTGCTCAAGGAGTTAACCGTTGTCTTCATACACTTATATTCACCCTGCACGGTATCTGAGTCCAGGCAGGTTCACATCAAGCATTTCACGCACCTCACTCTAAACTCTGATTGTGCCACACGAATCATTGAAACATAGAAACATAGAAAATAGGAGCAAGAGTAGGCCATTCGGCCCTTCAGGCCTACTCCGCCATTCAAAATGATCATGGCTGATCGTCTAACTCAGTACCTTGTTCCCGCTTTTTCCCCATATCCCTTGATCCCTTTAGCATTAAGAAATATATCTATCTCCTTCTTGAATACATCTAATGACTTGGCCTCCACTGCCTTCTGTGGTAGAGAATTCCACAGGTTCACCACCCTCTGAGTGAAGAAATTTCTCCTCATCTCGGTTCTAAATGGCATACCCCGTATCCTGAGACTGTGACCCCTGGTTCTGGACTCCCCAGCCATCAGGAACACCCTCCCTGCATCTAGTCTGTCTCGTCCTGTTAGAATTTTATATGTTTCGATGAGATCACCTCTCATTCTTCTAAACTCTAGTGAATATAGGCCTAGTCGACCCAATCTCTCCTCATACGTCAGTCCTGCCATCCCAGGAATCAGTCTGGTAAACCTTCGTTGCACTCCCTCCATGGCAAGGACATTCTTCCTCAGATAAGGAGACCAAAACTGCACACAATACTCCATTGGTCTCACCAAGGCCCTGTATAACTGCAGTAAGACATCCCTGCTCCTGTCCTCAAATCCTCTTGCAATGAAGGCCAACATACCATTCGCCTTCCTAACTGCTTGCTGTACCTGAATGCTCGCTTTCAGCGACTGGTGTACAAGGACACCCAGGTCTCGTTGCACCTCCCCTTTTCCCAATCTATCACCATTCAGATAATAATCTGACTTTCTGTTTTTACAACCAAAGTGGATAACCTCACATTTATCCACGTTATACTGCATCTGCCATGTTCTTGCCCACTCACCCAACTTGTCTAAATCACACTGGAGCCTCTTTGCATCCTCCTCACAGCTCACATTCCACCCTAGCTTTGTGTCATCTGCAAACTTGGAAATGTTACATTTAGTTCCCTCATCCAAATCATTGATATATATTGTGAATAGCTGGGGCCCAAGCACTGATCCCTGCAGTACCCCACTAGTCACTGCCTGCCACCCGGAAAAAGACCCGTTTATTCCTACTCTCTGTTTCCTGTCTGTCAACCAATTCTCAATCCATGCCAGTATATTCCCCCCAATCCCATGTGCTTTAATTTTGCACATTAACCTCTTGTGTGGGACTTTATCAAAAGCCTTCTGAAAATCCAGATACACCACATCCACTGGTTCTCCCTTATCTTTTCTACTAGTTACCTCCTCAAAAAACTCCAGTAGATTTGTTAAGCATGATTTCCCTTTTATAAACCCATGCTGACTTTGTCCAATCCCGTTAATGCCTTCCAAGTGTTCTGTTATCACATCTTTTATAATAGACTCTAGCATTTTCCCCACTACTGATGTTAGGCTAACTGGTCTGTAATTCCCTGTTTTTTCTCTCCCTCCGTTTTTAAATCGTGGGGTTACATTTGCCACCCTCCAATCTGTAGGAACTGTTCTAGAGTCTATAGAATTTTGGAAGATGATCACCAATGCATCCACTATTTCCAGGACCACTTCCTTTAGTACTCTGGGATGTAGATTATCAGGCCCTGGGGGTTTGTCAGCCTTTAGCCCCATTAATTTCCCTAGCACTATTTTTTTACGAATACTGGTTTTCTTCAGTTCCTCCCTCGGTTCCCTAACATTTCTGGCAGGTTATTTGTGTCCTCCTTTGTGAAGACAGAACCAAAGTGTGTTTAATTGTTCTGCCATTTCTTTGTTCCCCATTATAATTTCCCCCATTTCTGACTGTAAGGGACCTACATTTGTCTTCACTAATCTTTTTCTCTTGACATATTTATAGAAGCTTTTACAGTCAGTTTTTATGTTCCCTGCTAGTTTACTCTCATACTCCATTTTTCTCCTCTTAATCAATCTCTTTGTCCTCCTTTGCTGAATTCTGAACTGCTCCCAATCCTCAGGCTTGCCGCTTTTTCTGGCAATTTTATATGTCTCCTCTTTGGATCTAATACTAACCCTACTTTCTTTTGTAAGCCACGGTTGAGCCACCTTTCCTGTTTTATTTTTGCACCAGACAGGAATGAATAATTGTTGTAATTCTTGCACACATTCTTTAAATATTATCCATTGCCTATCCACTGTCATCCCTTTTAGTAAAGTTCCCCAATCTATCATAGCCAACTCACACCTCATACTTTCATAATTTCCTTTATTTAGATTCAGGACCCTAGTTTCGGATTCGACTACTTCACTCTCCATCTTCATGAGGAATCCTCCACCATCAACATCCTGGGGGTCACCATTGACCAGAAACTTAACTGGACCAGCCACATAAATACTGTGGCTACAAGAGCAGGTCAGAGGCTGGGTATTCTGTGGCGAGTGACTCACCTCCTGACTCCCCAAAGCCTTTCCACCATCTACAAGGCACAAGTCAGGAGTGTGATGGAATACTCTCCACTTGCCTGGACGAGTGCAGCTCCAACAACACTCAAGGAGCTCGACACCATCCAGGACAAAGCAACCCGCTTGATTGGCACCCCATCCACCAGCCTAAACATTCACTCCCTTCACCGGCACACCGTGGCTGCAGTGTGCACCATCCACAGGATGCACTGCAGAAACTCACCAAGGCTTCTTCGACAGCACCTCCCAAACCCGCAACCTCTACCACCTAGAAGGACAAGAGCAGCAGGTACATGGGAACAACACCACCTGCACGTTCCCCTCCAAGTCGCACACCATCCCGACTTGGAAATATATCGCCGTTCCTTCATCGTCGCTGGGTCAAAATCCTGGAACTCCCTTCCTAACAGCACTGTGGGAGAACCTTCACCACACGGACTGCAGCGGTTCAAGAAGGTGGCTCACCACCACCTTCTCAAGGGCAATTAGGGATGGGCAATAAATGCCGGCCTCGCCAGTGACGCCCACATCCCATGAATGAATAAAAAAACCTGTTTGTATGTTTAACCCAACAGATATTGTCCCAGGCCTTTTTAAGTTGTTCTGTTGAATTATTTCTTTTACTCATTCTACTTTATTATTTTTACTTACTAAGTTTTGAAAGTCTCTTTGTCCGACACCTGAAGCAATTATATAGTTAAATAGAACTATAAATTAAAAGTTCAGATGAACAATTTCTTCTTAAAAAAGTACTTTGTTCTTTCTCTACAACTCCCCACTTGTCGGTTGTTTATCCTTCGGAGGGTGGAATGGGATGGGTGGGAAAAAGCAATGCAGTCACAGATTGTTGGGGCTTGTCCTGTGATCAATGCGATGGCTGACTCACCTGCTAACACTCCCCAGTGGTGGTGACACCCTATGCAAATACTTGGCCTGCAATTCGCTACATCCTAATCAGCCAGTGTTCCCCGAGAAGTCGGGAAAACTTCCAGCTTACATCCGCTCTTTACAAAAATTGAAATTGCAATTTATGTTCTGGCACTGGAAGAAACAAATGGAAGTGCAGCAGAATTGAACAATTCCGAGTGATATTTTTACATGGAGAATAAAAGATTATTACTTTACTTCACCACTGCTTATCACTGTTGAAAAACTCCAAACACTGTACGAAGTAAATATTTTGGAAAAATCATCAATACAGTATTAGCCACTGTAGGACACCAGGCTGCTCCAGCAATCCCAGCAGGCTGGTCACCAGAGAAGTCCTTGAGCTGCTGGTTTTGGGTGACAGCAGTCAGTAGATTGACAAGAGATCCAATCTATTTAGCTCACTAAGTGGGCACCCTGCAGACTGCAACACAAGGGTGTGGTGCCACTCTGCAAATGCTCTGTGCCATTCTGCATAGCATCAAATCTAACTTCAATGCACTGAGCCCTTGAGGAATTCTCTGCTCCCTACTGTCTCAAAATGTGTGGTGGGAAGTGGAGGTGGGGGTGTGGGGGGGTGGGGGAATGGTTGCTGGGCAACCACTCCTGATCTGGACGGCAGATCCGTGTTTTTCAAGTGTATGTGTTTGTCGCTGTTGAAAATCTTGACATCTAACACTCTGGATGTCCTGCAATGTTCCCCTCTATCAGTCATGTTAAGCTCCTTGGATCTGTGTTGCCATTCCATGATTCCAGCGATGGAGCCCGTTCTTTCATCTTCCTCTTCATTCTTCACTTCAGACGTCAGAGGCTTCCCCTTAAGCACAGATAGTGCGGTTTTAAATGTTTTATAAGCAGCTATTGGCAGCAGAGCGTAGGGCTTATTAACAATGGAAACCTGGCCCAAATCCATTTGTTGGATGTGAGCAACTACTTTGTAGGTCCCACTGGATGGGTGACTCAGCTCTGGCAGTAAGTGACCATGTGAGAAAGCACTGAACAAAATGCTAAGGATGCTGTTTACACCTCAGCAGTGTGAATCTTACTGAGAAGGCCCAGCCTGCAGCCAGCATACATATCAGACAACAGTGGGGGTGCTGCCTGTGCTTTTCTAGCTGGCTGTGGTGTGAGGTCTTGCAAAATTTAGCCCAATACGTCCAACCTGTTTCTTTCACAGTTTGACCTTGGAACAGCTACAAGCTCGGTACATGGTGGAATCGCAGCTATTATGTATGGGGTTGCTAAACCTCCAGGATTGTCCTGGAGTCTCCAAGAATCAAAGATTAATCTTCAAGACACTGCTGCAAACAGCCCGGGAGAAAAATCATAGGGGCCATTAACAAAAATTGTGTGCTTTTTTCATTTTCTGTGATCACTTTTGTTTATTAGTCGTGAAAATAGTCGTGAATTGGGGGAAAAGGCTGTTTGACTGACAGTAAAGATTCATTAAATCAGGTAACAAAGAGTCTATTCACTTTCCAATTGGCTGTGGGAAGGTGGTACACCTTAAGGATGGGTGTGTGGGCCAACCAATGGCAGGAGGAGTCGGGGAGGCTGAGGTGGGAGGTCATGTGATGAAACCTCCTAGAAAGCGTCCAACTAGAGTTGGCAACCCTAATTATGGAAGTGTTATTTACAGGGTTTTCCACACTGGGCGATGGGGTGCGGAAGTGCTGGAGAGGTGAAATACGTCTCAATATTTCTACACAGCCACTGGCAGAATTGCCTTCGTGACTACAACGAGATCTACTGTCCCCTTTTGAAGTTTGGAAATGGCACATTCCGGTTGGTTTCATGCTTTGATTCATGTCAGGAGCACAGGTTTCTACAATTTGTGAAACAGATAAGGAACAAATAAGTTCGAGGTCCAAAGCGAAATTGTCATGATAAATTTTCATATTCAAAAGGTGCCCTTGAATACCAAAGCTCATTGTAAAAGTCTCCACTCCACAGTAGTGAGGCTGTATCAACACACAGCCAGGTTATGGATTCAGAGAACACCATTAATTGGAAAATATGTTGTGCTACCAGTCAAAACCTCTCATCCCAAGTGATAATATTCCACATCAGACATTAATATAAATATACAAATGTTATATGATTCTGAAGCATATTTGTAGTTGCAAAGACCAGTAGTACTGGCAGTGTCCTAGGCCCAACAATCTTCAGCTGCTTCATCAATGACCTTCCCTCCATCATAAGGTCAGAAATGGGGATGTTCGCTGATGATTGCACAGTGTTCAGTTCCATTCGCAACCCCTCAGATAATGAAGCAGTCCGTGCCCGCATGCAGCAAGACCTGGACAACATCCAGGCTTGGGCTGATAAGTGGCAAGTAACATTCGCGCCAGACAAGTGCCAGGCAATGACCATCTCCAACAAGAGAGATTCTAACCACCTGCCCTTGACATTCAACGGCATTACCATTGCCAAATCCCCCACCTTCAACATCCTGGAGGTCACCATTGACCAGAAACTTAACTGGACCAGCCACATAAAGACTGTGGCTACAAGAGTAGGTCAGAGGCTGGGTATTCTGCAGCGAGTGACTCACCTCCTGACTCCCCAAAGCCTTTCCACCATCTACAAGGCACAAGTCAGGAGTGTGATGGAATACTCTCCACTTGCTTGGATGACTGCGGCTCCAACAACGTTCAAGAAGCTCGACACCATCGAGGACAAAGCAGCCCGCTTGATTGGCACCCCATCCACCACCCTAAACATTCACTCCCTTCACCACCGACGCACAGTGGCTGCAGTGTGTACCATCTACAGGATGCACTGCAGCAACTCGCCAAGGCTTCTTTTTTGAGGATGTAACTGGTAGAATAGATAAGGGAGAACCAGTGGATGTGGTTTATTTGGATTTTCAGAGGCCTTTGATAAAGTCCCACATAAGAGGTTAGTGTGCAAAATTAAAGCACATGGGATTGGGGGTAATATACTGACATGGATTGAAAATTGGTTAACAGACAGGAAACAGAGAGTAGGAATAAATGGGTCTTTTTCGGGGTGGCAGGCAGTGACTAGTGGGGTACCGCAGGGATCAGTGCTTGGGCTCCAGCTATTCACAATATATATCAATGATTTGTACGAGGGAACCAAATGTAATTTTTCAAGTTTGCTGACGACACAAAACTAGGTGGGATCGTGAGTTGTGAGGAGGATGCAAAGAGTCTTCAAGGCGATTTAGGCAAGTTGAGTGAGTGGGCAAATACATGGCAGATGCAGTATAATGTGGATAAATGTGAAGTTATCCACTTCAGAAGGAAAAACAGAAAGGCAGAGTATTATTTAAATGGTGATAGATTGGGGAATGTTGATGTACAAAGGGACCTGGGTGTCCTTGTACACCAGTCACTGAAAGCAAACATGTAGGTGCAGCAAGCAGTTAGGAAGGCAAATGGTATGTTGGCCTTCATTGCAAGAGAATTTGAGTACAGGAGCAAGGATGTCTTACTGCAGTTATACAGGGCCTTGGTGAGACCACACCTGGAGTATTGTGTGCAGTTTTGGTCTCCTTACCTAAGAAAGAATATACTTGCCATAGAGGGAGTACAGCGAAGGTTCACCAGACTGATTCCTGGGATGGCAGGACTGTCGTATGAGGAGAGATTGGGTCGACTCGGCCTGTATTCACTCGAGTTTAGAAGAATGAGAGGGGATCTCATTGAAACATATAAAATTCTGACAGGGCTCGACAGACTGGATGCAGGGAGGATGTTTCCCTGGCTGGGGGTCCAGAACGAGGGGTCACACTCTCAGGATACAGGGTAGGACATTTAGGACTGAGATAAGGAGAAATTTCTTCACTCAGAGGGTGGTGAACCTGTGGAATTCTCTACCACAGAAGGCTGTGGAGGCCAAGTCACAGAATATATTTAAGAAGGAGCTAAATAGATTTCTAGACACAAATGGCATCAAGGGGTGTGGGGAGAGAGCAGGAATATGGTATCGAGATAGAGGATCAGCCATGATCATATTGAATGGCAAAGCAGGCTTGAAGGGCCAAATGGCCGACTCCTGCTCCTATTTTCTATGTCTTTATGTTTCTTCGACAGCACCTCCCAAACACGCGAACTCTACCACCTAGAAGGGCGAGGGCAGTAGGCACATGGGAACAACACCACCTGCACGTTCATCGTCGCTGGGTCAAAATCCTGGAACTCCCTTCCTAACAACACTGTGGGAGAACCTTCACCACACAGACTGCAGCGGTTCAAGAAGGCGGCTCACCACCACCTTCTCAAGGGCAATTAGGGATGGGCAATAAATGCCGGCCTCGCCAGCGACACCCACATCCCATGAACGAATAAAAAAAACTTGGTGTTAACTGACCAACGAAAGGAATGTTATCCTTTAAACATTGCTTGCTGTGGTATTTATTGATTGAGTGCAGAAGGCAGTCTAAGTGATTCACCTACTGCAGTCAGATTAGTGTCGTTCCTTCAAGTTCCCTGACAAACTGCTGCATCCCTCTGGCACTTTTGCATCTCCACAGGTCAATCTGGAAAACTTCTTGGTCCCATTAGGGTCAGAAACATTAAATTTGCAGAATATTTGTGGAATATTTGCATATTCTGATATTGCTCCACACCCTCATGGGGCTAGGATGGGGAATTCCTGGTCCCCGCCCGAGTCTGCCACTGCAGGGACCAATCAACGCTGACCAGAGACTCCAGTTCACAAGTATGTTCATGTTTAAATTAGCTTCAACTAATTAAAATATTTAAAAGCTATTTAATAACGCCCAGTTTTAAATATATTTTTGCTACATTATTTCTGGTGCAAACTTTCCGTTCTCTGGAGGAGTATGAAGCCTGGTCACATGGTATAGGCGATGATGCTGGCTTCACAGGGTCATGTGGAGACGTGAGGGCCGATTTTAACTCACTCCGCCCTTTGTAAACGGGCTGGTAGCAGCCTGAAAATGGCATCAGGTCCTTCACCGCCCCATTTACGCTGGCACTCCGGCCATCCCCATCATGGGGTCCTGAGATGGGCGGCCAGAGCGTCTGCCTGTTTCGAGCAAGAGACCACTGGTAAAATGCAGATTGGGAACTTATGACCTACAGAGGACCCCAATTGCAATTTTGAGGCACAAGTGGGTGGAGTGTGTGCCATACATGCTCTTGCCTATTTGTACCAGGTGGCCTAACCAGGGGTCCTTAAAGGGTTCACTGAAGGCTGATCGGGAAACAGCCCAGGAAATTTGTGATTTATTTTTGGTGGGGCCAGGAAGAGCAGGAAAATCAGCAGCCTGCTGCTGGCCCAGGTTGTTTTTTGTTCATCTCAAGCAAGACTTTACACCTGGCAGAGAAAGAAGATTCTTCCTATCATCAGTATGGGGTGGTCCCAGAGTTGAAGGATAATGTGCTAACACACTGCTCAACTCAATCATTTAGCTTGAACTCCTGTTCATTTCTTTATGCATGGGACTGTGTTTGAGCTTTGCCAGCGAGAGTTGGGGATGTCAGAACTAATTTACATCACAGGATCACAGGTTACTAGTCCCCTGGTACATTACGTGACACATGAACACTTTTTGGTTTGTGACATTGAAAGTCTATGTAACTTTTCCGTAAGGGTGCTTCGCTTCTTAAAGCTGCAAAGTTACATTGTTTTCAACTGTGAGCACTTTCACATTTAATCTGATTGCCTCTTTGATACCTAAATGCAACAAAAATAAAATCTACATTTGAATAAACCAGACTCGTATTGTCCTGCTTTCTGGGGAGTGAGGAGACATTGAAAACAGTTTTGAAATGTTAGTATTTACCACTGAGATTACCTCGATGAAACCCGGTGTTTTTTTTTAATCTCTCCATTTTCTGCTTACCTTTCCTGAAAGTCACTCTTCGGACTGGCGTTACCTATGTTACATCCCCCAAAATTGGGTGGAATGCCTACTGACGCCTCCCAGCTCTGCCAGTGTCACTATGGATTTTTGTATGCCCCCCCACCCCACCCCACCTCCCAGCCTCAGCAGGGGAGGCAACTGGCCGCCTCTTGACTGCCCTGCCATAGGTAGGTGATGGTGGGAAGGTGGAGCCCAGCCAACCGATTCGATGATCCTGCCTCCTGACCCCAGGGACAACCAGCAGAGGGGTGGTGGTAAACCCTGGGGCAGCAATGGGCGGCCCATTATTTTGTTGCTTGGATCGCTAAGAATTATCTCTACTGAGGAGCTCGAGACGAATGACTCTCCGGATAATATTTTTTGGCGCAATTTCTTATTGAGCAGATTTGGATTGTCCCCATGAGGACTGGCTAACACAATGGGTTAGCAACTGTACTGTCCTTTCAGCTGTGTCAGCTATGGCTCAGTAGTCACACTCTCGTCTCTGAATCAGTAGGTTATGGGTTCAATTTCCACTCCAGTGACTTGAGCATAAAATCTAAGCTGGCACTCCAGTGCACTACTGAGGGAGCGCTGCACTGTTGGAGGAGCCATCTTTCAGATGAGACATTAAACCAAGGCCCCGTCTGCACTCTCAGGTGGATGTAAAAGATCCCATAGCACTATTTCGAAGAAGAGCAGGGGAGTTTTCCCTGGTGTCCTGGCCAATATTTATCCCTCAACCAACATCACAGATTATCTGGTGATTATCACATTGCTGTTTTAGGACCTTCCTGTGTGCAAATTGGCTGCCTCGTTTCCTACATTACATTTCAAAAGTAATTCAATGGCTGTAAAGCATTTTGGGATGTCCTGGGGTCATGAAAGGTGCTATAGAAAAGCAAATCTTTGTTTCTTTCTTTCCTTCACCACTTGATCCTGGATCAAACTGATCGAATGAAAGACGTTCTCACTATCAGTTGGAAAGGTCCTAAGATAAATCAATGAAGGCAGACTCAGCCCAGCTTCTACTGAGTGCAAATCTTGTGCATATTAAGCAATCTATAACTAGGCATCAATCAGCACTAAATTGGCTGAGTGGCCCACATCAACAAGGAAACAGGAGGCAGTAGTGGCTGTTCTCTCGAGGGTGGGTTAAGGCACATTGCTGGATACGTTAACCTGTATCTACACTTAACTTGAGGGTGCTGGAGGCTGGCACTGGGACTTAAGGGTGTGAGTTGTATGGAGAATTTTCATTGAAGATGAGAAGATTGAGAGAGAACATCAGCTGTGTACTTCAAAAACATTCCATTTTCTCAGAACTGGCAAATCTCCCCTTGATTCACAAAAGCAAATTTAATCAACATCACTCTTTTACTTTAAGAACGTTTAGAAAGCACGGAATAAGAAATAGCCATTTGACTGCTCGTTCCAAAGATAATGGCCTATCATGGTGTTTAACCCACCTATGTAATCTCCTGAATATTCTAGAATATTCAACTATCCACCCCCGTTTCCACTATTTAATCCTAACTAGGTACTCTCCACAGAAACACTCACCCCAACCCCATGTTTCCAATATGATAAAATACTCAATCACCTCAATCCATATCTATCACTTTAACCCCCATTCTCATTCCCCTAGGTATTTATCCAGTGCCTTTTTGAATGATTTAATCAATACAGCCCCCAGTTGCTCTGGCTGGGAGTCCATTTCATATTTCCACCACTCTTGGAGAAAAATTGTTTCTAACTTCTCGTCTGTTCATTTTAACCTGATGTCCTCCAGTTCTGTGCTCACAGCCCAGGTTATGGGCCTAGATAGTCCATTGCACTGCGCCCATTTTACGGGTGTAAAACAGGTGTCTAAGTGGCCATTCCGGCGCGGAATGAGGGTGCGCACGCTGCCCGCCATATTGGATCGAGCTCCTCAGTAGGCGTCCAGGGTGCCTGCCTGAAACATTCAGAAGGCTCATTATAATATTTAAATCAGGGTCCTACACTTGTTGTAGGATCCTTTTGTAATATTGGTCTGCCTCAGCGCTTGACTTGTCATATGATAAACTCACCCAGCAAATTATGGCACTAACAGGCAGTAAGAACCCTACAGGAACGCTATTTAAAGGGTTCCTCCACTCCGTACAGGTTAGTGACTGGGTTTTCATTTCAGGCTGCTGGTTAACCTCTGGTCCTTTATTCCCTTATTTGGACTGGACTGAACTGGACTGCTGAATTTGATTGGATTGGAATGGATTGAATTTGACTTGATTGGATTTAATTTTAGTTGGACTGTTGGATTTGATTGAATTAGATTGGATTGGATTGGATTAAATTGGATTTGATTTGATTGGATTGGATTGGATTTAATGTGATTTAGACTAGACAGGTGGATTTGATTGGTTTGGATTTCATTGGAGTTAATTGCATTTTATTGTATTTGATTTGATTGTATTGGATTGCATGATTTGATTTGGTCTGGGCTGGACTTGTTGATTTGATTGAATTGGATTGGATTGATTTTGGACTGGACTTGTGGATTTGGGTGGATCTGATTGGATTGGATTGCATTAGATTGGACTGGACTGGAGTGATTTGGATTGGATTGGATTGCATAGGATTGAATTGAATTGGACTGGACTGGACTGATGCATTGGTTTGGGTTTGGTTGGATTTGATTGGATTGAATTGGATTACATTAAATTGGATTTGATTTGTTTTGATTGGATTGGTATGCATTGTATTGGATTGGATTTAATTTGATTTGGATTAGAGTGATGGATTTCATTGTATTTTATTGTATTAATTATATGATTTGATTTGGTCTGAGCTGGACTGCTTGATATGATTGGATTGAATTGGATTGGTTTGCATTGGATTGGATTGTCTTGGCGTGGATTGGACTGGATTGGACTGAACTGGACTGGAGTGGTTTGGATTGGATTGGATGGGATTGGATTGAATTGAATTGGACTTGATTGGATTAGAATGGATTGCATTGAATTCGTTTGGATTGGATTGGAATGGATTTGATGTTATTTGGACTGGACTGGCTTATTGGTTAGGATTGGATTGGATTTGTCTGGATTGGATTGGATTGGATTTAATTTGATTTGGACGAGACTGGTGCATTTGCTTGGATTGTGTTTTATTGTAATGTATTTTATTGTATTGGATTTGATTGTATTGGATTGAATGATTTGATTTGGTCTGGGTTAGACTGGTTGATTGGATTGGATTGGTTAGGATATGATTGGATTGGAATGGTTTTGAACTGGATTACTGGAATAGATTGGATTGGTTCTGGACTGGACTAGTGATTTGAGTGGGTTTGATTGGATTGGATTAGTTTGGATTGGATAGGATAGGATATGAGTGGATAGGAATGGACTGGATTGGATTGGACTGGGCTGGGCTGGTTTGGATTGGATTGGATTAAATTGGATTTGATTTGATTTCATTTATGAATTTGATTTCATTTGATTGGGTTGCTATGGATTCAATTTAATTTGATTTGGACTAGACTGGTGGATTTCGTTGTGGTGGATTGTATTGTAATGTATTGTACGATTTTATTTGGTCTGGTCTGGGATGGATTGGTAAATTTGATTGGATTGGACTGGATTGGTTTTAGACTGGACTAGTGGATTTGAGTGAATTTGATTGGATTGGATTGGAATGGATTTGATGAGAGTGCCAGGCGGTGGAGAGTGCCAGGTGGTGGAGTGCCAGGTGGTGGAGAGTGCCAGGTGGTGGAGAGTGCCAGGTGGTGGAGTGCCAGGTGGTGGAGAGTGCCAGGCGGTGGAGAGTGCCAGGTGGTGGAGTGCCAGGTGGTGGAGAGTGCCAGGCGGTGGAAACTGCCAGGTGGTGGAGTGCCAGGTGGTGGAGAGTGCCAGGCGGTGGAGAGTGCCAGCCGGTGGAGTGTGCCAGGTGGTGGAGTGTGTCAGGTGGTGGAGTGCCAGGCGGTGGAGAGTGCCAGGTGGTGGAGTGCCAGGCGGTGGAGAGTGCCAGGTGGTGGAGAGTGCCAGGTGGTGGAGTGTGCCAGGTGGTGGAGAGTGCCAGGTGGTGGAGAGTGCCAGGCGGTGGAGAGTGCCAGGTGGTGGAGAGTGCCAGGCGGTGGAGAGTGCCAGGTGGTGGAGAGTGCCAGGAGGTGGAGTGTGCCAGGTGGTGGAGAGTGCCAGGTGGTGGAGAGTGCCAGGCGGTGGAGAGTGCCAGGTGGTGGAGAGTGCCAGGCGGTGGAAACTGCCAGGTGGTGGAGTGCCAGGTGGTGGAGAGTGCCAGGCGGTGGAGAGTGCCAGCCGGTGGAGAGTGCCAGGCGGTGGAGAGTGCCAGGTGGTGGAGAGTGCCAGCCGGTGGAGTGTGTCAGGTGGTGGAGTGCCAGGTGGTGGAGAGTGCCAGGTGGTGGAGTGTGCCAGGTGGTGGAGAGTGCCAGGCGGTGGAGAGTGCCAGCCGGTGGAGTGTGTCAGGTGGTGGAGTGCCAGGTGGTGGAGAGTGCCAGGCGGTGGAGAGTGCCAGGCGGTGGAGTGTGTCAGGTGGTGGAGAGTGCCAGCCGGTGGAGTGTGTCAGGTGGTGGAGTGCCAGGTGGTGGAGAGTGCCAGGTGGTGGAGTGTGCCAGGTGGTGGAGAGTGCCAGGTGGTGGAGAGTGCCAGGTGGTGGAGAGTGCCAGGCGGTGGAGAGTGCCAGCCGGTGGAGAGTGCCAGGTGGTGGAGAGTGCCAGGTGGTGGAGAGTGCCAGGTGGTGGAGAGTGCCAGGTGGTGGAGAGTGCCAGGTGGTGGAGAGTGCCAGGTGGTGGAGTGTGCCAGGCGGTGGAGAGTGCCAGGTGGTGGTGTGTGCCAGGTGGTGGAGAGTGCCAGCCGGTGGAGTGTGTCAGGTGGTGGAGAGTGCCAGCCGGTGGAGAGTGCCAGGCGGTGGAGAGTGCCAGGCGGTGGAGTGTGCCAGGTGGTGGAGTGTGCCAGGCGGTGGAGTGTGCCAGGTGGTGGAGAGTGCCAGGTGGTGGAGAGTGCCAGGTGGTGGAGAGTGCCAGGTGGTGGAGAGTGCCAGGCGGTGGAGAGTGCCAGGTGGTGGAGAGTGCCAGGTGGTGGAGTGTGCCAGGTGGTGGAGAGTGCCAGGTGGTGGAGAGTGCCAGGTGGTGGAGAGTGCCAGGTGGTGGAGAGTGCCAGGTGGTGGAGTGTGCCAGGCGGTGGAGAGTGCCAGGTGGTGGTGTGTGCCAGGTGGTGGAGAGTGCCAGCCGGTGGAGTGTGTCAGGTAGTGGAGAGTGCCAGCCGGTGGAGAGTGCCAGGCGGTGGAGAGTGCCAGGCGGTGGAGTGTGCCAGGTGGTGGAGTGTGCCAGGCGGTGGAGTGTGCCAGGTGGTGGAGAGTGCCAGGTTGTGGAGTGTGCCAGGTGGTGGAGTGTGCCAGGCGGTGGAGAGTGCCAGGCGGTGGAGAGTGCCAGGCGGTGGAGAGTGCCAGGTGGTGGAGAGTGCCAGGCGGTGGAGAGTGCCAGGCGGTGGAGAGTGCCAGGTGGTGGAGTGTGCCAGGTGGTGGAGAGTGCCAGGTGGTGGAGAGTGCCAGGTGGTGGAGAGTGCCAGGTGGTGGAGTGTGCCAGGCGGTGGAGAGTGCCAGGTGGTGGTGTGTGCCAGGTGGTGGAGAGTGCCAGCCGGTGGAGAGTGCCAGGCGGTGGAGAGTGCCAGGTGGTGGAGAGTGCCAGGTGGTGGAGAGTGCCAGGCGGTGGAGAATGCCAGGCGGTGGAGAGTGCCAGGTGGTGGAGTGTGCCAGGTGGTGGAGTGTGCCAGGCGGTGGAGAGTGCCAGGTGGTGGAGTGCCAGGTGGTGGAGTGTGCCAGGTGGTGGAGTGTGCCAGGCAGTGGAGAGTGCCAGGTGGTGGTGTGTGCCAGTTGGTGGAGAGTGCCAGCCGGTGGAGAGTGCCAGGTGGTGGAGTGTGTCAGGTGGTGGAGAGTGCCAGGCGGTGGAGAGTGCCAGGCGGTGGAGTGTGTCAGGTGGTGGAGTGCCAGGTGGTGGAGTGTGCCAGGTGGTGGAGTGTGCCAGGCAGTGGAGAGTGCCAGGTGGTGGTGTGTGCCAGTTGGTGGAGAGTGCCAGCCGGTGGAGAGTGCCAGGTGGTGGAGTGTGTCAGGTGGTGGAGAGTGCCAGGCGGTGGAGAGTGCCAGGTGGTGGAGTGTGCCAGGTGGTGGAGAGTGCCAGGCAGTGGAGAGTGCCAGCCGGTGGAGAGTGCCAGGTGGTGGAGAGTGCCAGGTGGTGGAGAGTGTCAAGTAGTGGAGAGTACCAGGCGGTGGAGAGTGTCAAGTAGTGGAGAGTGCCAGGTCGTGGAGAGTGCCAGGTGGTGGAGAGTGCCAGGTGGTGGAGTGTGCCAGGCGGTGGAGTGTGCCAGGTGGTGGAGAGTGCCAGGTGGTGGAGTGTGCCAGGTGGTGGAGAGTGCCAGGTGGTGGAGTGTGCCAGGTGGTGGAGAGTGCCAGGTGGTGGAGAGTGCCAGGCGGTGGAGTGTGCCAGGCGGTGGAGAGTGCCAGGTGGTGGAGAGTGCCAGGCGGTGGAGTGTGCCAGGCGGTGGAGAGTGCCAGGTGGTGGAGAGTGCCAGGCGGTGGAGTGTGCCAGGCAGTGGAGTGTGCCAGGTGGTGGAGAGTGCCAGGTGGTTGAGAGTGCCAGGTGGTGGAGTGTGCCAGGCGGTGGAGTGTGCCAGGCGGTGGAGAGTGCCAGGTGGTGGAGAGTGCCAGGTGGTGGAGAGTGCCAGGTGGTTGTGAGTGCCAGGTGGTGGAGAGTGCCAGGCGGTGGAGAGTGCCAGGTGGTGGTGTGTGCCAGGTGGTGGAGAGTGCCAGGTGGTGGAGAGTGCCAGGCGGTGGAGAGTGCCAGGTGGTGGAGGTTGCCAGGCGGTGGAGAGTGCCAGGCGGTGGAGAGTGCCAGTTGGTGGAGGTTGCCAGGCGGTGGAGAGTGCCAGCCGGTGGAGAGTGCCAGGCGGTGGAGAGTGCCAGGCGGTGGAGAGTGCCAGCCAGTGGAGAGTGCCAGGTGGTTGAGAGTGCCAGCCGGTGGAGAGTGCCAGGTGGTGGAGAGTGCCAGGTGGTGGAGAGTGCCAGGTGGTGGAGAGTGCCAGGCGGTGCAGTGTGCCAGGCGGTGGAGTGTGCCAGGTGGTGGAGAGTGCCAGGTGGTGGAGTGTGCCAGGCGGTGGAGAGTGCCAGGCGGTGGAGAGTGCCAAGTAGTGGAGAGTGCCAGGCGGTGGAGAGTGCCAGGCGGTGGAGAGTGCCAGGCGGTGGAGAGTGCCAGGTGGTTGAGAGTGCCAGGTGGTGGAGTGTGCCAGGCGGTGGAGTGTGCCAGGCGGTGGAGTGTGCCAGGTGGTGGTGTGTGCCAGGTGGTGGAGAGTGCCAGGCGGTGGAGAGTGCCAGGTGGTGGAGAGTGCCAGGTGGTGGAGTGTGCCAGGTGGTGGAGAGTGCCAGGCGGTGGAGTGTGCCAGGTGGTGGTGTGTGCCAGGTGGTGGAGAGTGCCAGGCGGTGGAGAGTGCCAGGTGGTGGAGGTTGCCAGGCGGTGGAGAGTGCCAGGCGGTGGAGAGTGCCAGGTGGTGGAGGTTGCCAGGCGGTGGAGAGTGCCAGCCGGTGGAGAGTGCCAGGCGGTGGAGTGTGCCAGGCGGTGGAGAGTGCCAGGCGGTGGAGAGTGCCAAGTAGTGGAGAGTGCCAGGTGGTGGAGAGTGCCAGGCAGTGGAGAGTGCCAGGCGGTGGAGAGTGCCAGGCGGTGGAGAGTGCCAGGTGGTTGAGAGTGCCAGGTGGTGGAGTGTGCCAGGCGGTGGAGTGTGCCAGGTGGTGGAGAGTGCCAGGTGGTGGAGAGTGCCAGGCGGTGGAGAGTGCCAGGTGGTGGAGTGTGCCAGGTGGTGGAGAGTGCCAGGCGGTGGAGTGTGCCAGGTGGTGGAGAGTGCCAGGTGGTGGAGTGTGCCAGGTGGTGGAGAGTGCCAGGCGGTGGAGTGTGCCAGGTGGTGGTGTGTGCCAGGTGGTGGAGAGTGTCAGGCGGTGGAGTGTGCCAGGTGGTGGTGTGTGCCAGGTGGTGGAGAGTGCCAGGTGGTGGAGAGTGCCAGGCGGTGGAGAGTGCCAGGTGGTGGAGGTTGCCAGGCGGTGGAGAGTGCCAGGCGGTGGAGAGTGCCAAGTAGTGGAGAGTGCCAGGCGGTGGAGAGTGCCAGGCGGTGGAGAGTGCCAGGCGGTGGAGAGTGCCAGGTGGTGGAGAGTGCCAGGTGGTGGAGAGTGCCAGGTGGTGGAGTGTGCCAGGCGGTGGAGAGTGCCAGCCGGTGGAGAGTGCCAGGCGGTGGAGAGTGCCAGGCGGTGGAGAGTGCCAGCCAGTGGAGAGTGCCAGGTGGTTGAGAGTGCCAGGCGGTGGAGTGTGCCAGGTGGTGGAGAGTGCCAGGCGGTGGAGTGTGCCAGGCGGTGGAGAGTGCCAGGTGGTGGAGAGTGCCAGGCGGTGGAGTGTGCCAGGCGGTGGAGAGTGCCAGGCGGTGGAGAGTGCCAGGCGGTGGAGAGTGCCAGGCGGTGGAGAGTGCCAGGTGGTTGAGAGTGCCAGGTGGTTGAGAGTGCCGGGTGGTGGAGTGTGCCAGGCGGTGGAGTGTGCCAGGCGGTGGAGAGTGCCAGGTGGTGGAGAGTGCCAGGTGGTGGTGTGTGCCAGGTGGTGGAGAGTGCCAGGTGGTGGAGAGTGCCAGGTGGTGGAGAGTGCCAGGCGGTGGAGAGTGCCAGGTGGTGGAGGTTGCCAGGCGGTGGAGAGTGCCAGCCGGTGGAGAGTGCCAGGCGGTGGAGAGTGCCAGGCGGTGGAGAGTGCCAGCCAGTGGAGAGTGCCAGGTGGTTGAGAGTGCCAGGCGGTGGAGAGTGCCAGGTGGTGGAGAGTGCCAGGTGGTTGAGAGTGCCAGGTGGTGGAGAGTGCCAGGTGGTTGAGAGTGCCAGGCGGTGGAGAGTGCCAGGTGGTGGAGAGTGCCAGGTGGTTGAGAGTGCCAGGTGGTTGAGAGTGCCAGGTGGTGGAGTGTGCCAGGCGGTGGAGTGTGCCAGGTGGTGGAGAGTGCCAGGTGGTGGAGTGTGCCAGGCGGTGGAGAGTGCCAGGCGGTGGAGAGTGCCAGGTGGTGGAGAGTGCCAGGCGGTGGAGAGTGCCAGGCGGTGGAGTGTGCCAGGCGGTGGAGTGTGCCAGGCGGTGGAGAGTGCCAGGTGGTGGAGAGTGCCAGTCAATGGATATCCCAAAGCGCTTCACAGTTAATGAAGTACTTTTGAAGTGTTAGTCACTGTTTTACTGTCGGGAAATGCTTTGTAAAAGTGAGCTGTCACCTTCTAGATCTCAAATGTGCAGGAGACACAACCTCTCCCCAGGCCACACTGCCGGGCCTGCCTCAGTCACCAGGTTCCAGTCTTTTATATTCTTAAACTAGCTCCAAACTTACTCTGTTAAAGTCAAAGAGGCCAGCGAGTTCATTAAATATAGTCAGTGGTTGCCAGTTAACCCGGCTCTTTTCACTCACTGCTTTTTCACTTTCACTGCACGACAATAACTGCATGCACGCTGGTGTCTGCAATTCCTGAAGTGAGGATGTAAAAAGATTTATTTTTTGACTGATTTGCTCCAAGGTAGTATGATCTTGCTAATATAGACACAGTCCTTCAGGAAAAGCAATATTACAGAGTCTGAGGTTTGGTGAATGGAGAGACCAGATGTGCTTCATACAGGAAGAGATTAAATACTACAATTCAGTGTTGATTGTGACCATCTGACCATATTTTAATGCAACGATCAGATTAGAGGGGAACTTTTTCAATCACAGAAGTTTAATTAAAAGGAGACTTAATAGAACAGCTGTCTTTTCAATGCAATGCAACACAGGCAGACCTTTTAAAATGGGATCCGAAAATATCTCAGTTCTTCTTCTGCCTTCATAATATCCCAGGATCCCTTTTTCATGGCGATCACTTTCTGATTGACTAACCTAATGTGCTATTTTAATCACTCTCAACAGTGAAACCCCAATTACAATCGTAATAAACGGTCAACACTTAAACCTGTTACATTGCTCTCTGTATTTTACTATACCATATGCTAATGACACACAGTATGTGATCATTAGGTTTTGTCGACAATGGATTGCTCAGGCTGACCTCTTCTCCAGATACACTGATGTAATTGTAGTACAAAGGTACTCCAGCTAACACTGAATCTGCCTGTGCCACCAAGCTATGGAGTTCCAAAAGACTACACTTATGGACTAGTAACTTCATACACACGACTCCCTGCACAGTGAGATCTCATTGAGAGGAGGCACTGAGTGAGATCACACATTTCCTGACAGAGAAGGAAAGAAAAATCAGTTGCAGAGTCAACCTGGCCACAATTGACTGCCTCACATCAGCCTGTCACAAAGTGACATTGGCAAAGGTCGGCCGCCAAGGAAACTGAACACCCTCCTCGAATTGGGACGTGATCATCCTCCTGACATCAACTCACGATCATCCTCCTCACAACAACTCAAGATCATCCTCCTCACATCAGCTCAAGATCACCCTCCTCACATCAACTCACAATCACCCTCCTCACATCAACTCAAGATCACCCTCCTCACATCAACTCACAATCACCCTCCTCTCATCAACTCACAATCACCCTCCTCACATCAACTCACAATCATCCTCCTCACATCAACTCACGATCATCCTCCTCACATCAACTCACGATCATCCTCCTCACATCAACTCACGATCATCCTCCTCACATCAACTCACAATCATCCTCCTCACATCAACTCACGATCACCCTCCTCACATCAACTCACGATCACCCTCCTCTCATCAACTCACAATCACCCTCCTCACATCAACTCACGATCATCCTCCTCACATCAGCTCAAGATCACCCTCCTCACATCAACTCACAATCACCCTCCTCACATCAACTCACGATCACCCTCCTCACATCAACTCAAGATCACCCTCCTCACAACAACTCACGATCATCCTCCTCACAACAACTCACGATCATCCTCCTCACATCATCTCACGATCATCCTCCTCACATCAACTCACGATCATTCTGCCCACATCAACTCAAGATCATCCTCCTCACATCAACTCACGATCATCATCCTCACATCAACTCACGATCATCATCCTCACATCAACTCACGATCATCCTCCTCACATCAACTCACGATCATCCTCCTCACATCAACTCACGATCATCATCCTCACATCAACTCACGATCATCCTCCTCACATCAGCTCACGATCATCCTCCTCACATCAACTCAAGATCACCCTCCTCACATCAGCTCACGATCATCCTCCCCAGATCAGCTCACGATCATCCTCCTCACATCAACTCACGATCATCCTCCTCACATCATCTCACGATCATCCTCCTCACATCAACTCAAGATCACCCTCCTCACATCAACTCACGATCACCCTCCTCACATCAGCTCACGATCATCCTCCTCACATCAACTCACGATCACCCTCCTCACATCAACTCACAATCACCCTCCTCACATCAACTCACGATCATCCTCCTCACATCAGCTCACGATCATCCTCCTCACATCAACTCACGATCATTCTCCTCACATCAGCTCACGATCATCCTCCTCACATCAACTCACGATCATCCTCCTCACATCAACTCACGATCATTCTCCTCACATCAGCTCACGATCATCCTCCTCACATCAGCTCACGATCACCCTCCTCACATCAACTCAAGATCACCCTCCTCACATCAACTCACGATCACCCTCCTCACATCAACTCACGATCATCCTCCTCACGTCAACTCACGATCACCCTCCTCACATCAACTCACGATCATCCTCCTCACATCAACTCACGATCATCCTCCCCAGATCAGCTCACGATCATCCTCCTCACATCAGCTCACGATCATCCTCCTCACATCAACTCAAGATCATCCTTCTCACATCAGCTCACGATCATCCTCCTCACATCAACTCACGATCATCCTCCTCACATCAACTCACGATCATCCTCCTCACATCAACTGACGATCATCCTCCTCACATCAACTCACGATCATCCTCCTCACATCAACTCACAATCATCCTCCTCACATCAACTCACGATCATCCTCTTCACATCAGCTCACGATCTTCCTCCTCACATCAGCTCACGATCATCCTCCTCATGTTATCTGACGATCATCCTGCCCACTTCAACTCACGATCATCCTCCCCTGTTCAGCTCACGATCATTCTCCTCGCATCGACTCACGATCATCCTCCTCACATCAACTCACGATCATTCTCCTCGCATCGACTCACGATCATCCTCCTCACATCAACTCACGATCATCCTCCTCACATCTACTCACGATCATCCTCCTCACATCAACTCACGATCATCCTCCTCACATCATCTCACGATCATCCTCCTCACATCAACTCAAGATCACCCTCCTCACATCAACTCACAATCACCCTCCTCACATCAACTCACGATCATCCTCCTCACATCATCTCACGATCATCCTCCTCACATCATCTCACGATCATCCTCCTCACATCAACTCACGATCATCCTCCCCAGATCAGCTCACGATCATCCTCCTCACATCAACTCACGATCATCCTCCTCACATCAACTCACGATCATCCTCCTCACATCAACTCACGATCATCCTCCTCACATCAACACACGATTATTCTCCTCACATCAACTCAAGATCACCCTCCTCACATCAACTCACAATCATCCTCCTCACATCAACTCACAATCATCCTCCTCACATCAACTCACGATCATCGTCCTCACATCAACTCACGATCACCCTCCTCACATCAACTCACGATCACCCTCCTCACATCAACTCACAATCACCCTCCTCACATCAACTCACAATCATCCTCCTCACATCAACTCACTATCATCCTCCTCACATCAACTCACGATCATCCTCCTCACATCAGCTCACGATCATTCTCCTCAGATCAGCTCACGATCTTCCTCCTCACATCAGCTCACGATCATCCTCCTCACGTTATCTCACGATCATCCTCCTCACATCAACCCATGATCATCCTGCCCACATCAACTCACGATCATCCTCCCCTGTTCAACTCACGATCATCCTCCTCACGTTATCTCACGATCATCCTCCTCACATCAACTCACGATCATCCTCCTCACATCAGCTCACGATCATTCTCCTCGCATCAACTCACGATCATCCTCCTCACATCAGCTCACGATCATCCTCCTCACATCAACTCACGATCATCCTCCCCAGATCAGCTCACGATCTTCCTCCTCACATCAGCTCACGATCATCCTCCTCACGTTATCTCACGATCATCCTCCTCACATCAACTCACGATCATCCTCCTCACATCAACTCACGATCATCTTCCTCACATCAACTCACGATCATCCCACTTACATCAATACATGATCACCCTCGCCACGTCATCTCACGATCACTCTGCTAATGTCAGCTCACGATCACCCTCATCACATTAGCTCACAATTATCCACCTCAAATCAACTCACAATCACACTCCGCACATCAGCTCACGATCATCCACCTCCCATCAGCTCACAATCACCCTCCTCACATCAGCTCACGATCATCCACCTCACATCAGCTCACGATCATCCACCTCCCATCAGCTCACGATCACCCTCCTCACATCAGCTCACGATCATCCACCTCCCATCAGCTCACGATCACCCTCCTCACATCAGCTCACGATCATCCACCTCCCATCAGCTCACGATCACCCTCCTCACATCAGCTCACGATCATCCACCTCCCATCAGCTCACAATCACCCTCCTCACATCAGCTCACGATCATCCACCTCCCATCAGCTCACGATCACCCTCCTCACATCAGCTCACGATCATCCACCTCCCATCAGCTCACGATCACCCTCCTCACATCAGCTCACGATCATCCACCTCCCATCAGCTCACGATCACCCTCCTCACATCAACTCACGATCATCCTCCTCACATCAACTCACGATCATCTTCCTCACATCAACTCACGATCATCCCACTTACATCAATACATGATCACCCTCGCCACGTCATCTCACGATCACTCTGCTAATGTCAGCTCACGATCACCCTCATCACATTAGGTCACAATTATCCACCTCAAATCAACTCACAATCACACTCCGCACATCAGCTCACGATCATCCACCTCCCATCAGCTCACAATCACCCTCCTCACATCAGCTCACGATCATTCTCCTCATATCAGACCATGTTCATCCTCCTAACATCGTCTCAGGATCACCCTCGTCACATCCGCTCACGATCACCCTCGTCACATCCGCTCACGATCATCCTCCTCACACGGGTTCCATATCTTACCCATTAGCCATTTGTCTTTAGGGAACTGAGTGGCAGCAAGTTTGCTGACTGTGGGGGTCAGTCTGCTCATAACTACAATTTCTTCCATGCTCACCTTTGGCAAACTGCATTATGCAGTTGCTGTCGACAATAGTGCGCCAGGACTAGCATGAGTCAACCAGCTTTGTTATCTTAGCAGGGTTACGGTAGTTTAGTGGTTACAGTACTGGGCTCGTAATCTAGACAGCTGAAAATTCAAATCCCAAGACCGATACGATTTAAAATTGAATTCTATGAATCTAGCAACTTGTAGGTTAGAAAATGGCTGTTCTTTAAAAACTCAACAGGTTCACTAATGTTGTCCAGGGTCGAGAACCTGTAACTCTTACCTGGTCTGACCTACATGTGGTTCCAGTTCCAAACTATGCGGTGGATTCTTAATGCCGTCGGGGGCAACTGGGGATGGGCAATAAATACTGATTTGTCAGTGTTGACCAAATCCCAAGAATAATTTTTTTTAAAAGCGTACCAAACATTTCGATAATGGTCTAATGGGTCCAGCAAGATAAAGAGAGTAAATTCAGCAGGTTCAATGGTCCCGTTAATGAGCCGTGTTCAGTCATGCTGTGACACCAGAGTGCCGATTCTCCAACTCACGCTCCCTTCAAGCGAGACTCTCCGCTGGGCATGAGGGAGCACTGAATTTACCCTATAGTCTTTGTGACCCAGAACTGGCCACTGGTCACTGGGGACAGTTGGTAAGTAAATGGAGTTCTGTATTTTCAGGATGGGGTGGGGTGGTTAAGCTTCTCAAAAGAATTTCCTGAGCAATGATCACGATTTATTTTTACTTTTCTCAAAAAAAAGTACGAAAATTATTTTCCACGGCTAGTGGCAATCAGGGAATGGAATTATACAGCGGTAAAACCAATGATAAAACACGCAGGGTGCAACTCTGTGTGGGCACTCCTCTTAACTTTCAGAAAACCTAACCCCATCACTGGGCACTCACTGGTCAAGGGGATTCCTGGCTACTCTCATGCTTTATTGTAAGTAGACAATACCAGAGCACTCCTTATGCCCCTCCACCCTCTCTCCCTGTCCTGCTCCACCTCTCTCCACCATTCAATGCAGTCAGTCACCCATCCTTGTCCTCCGTGGTGCGTTTCCGCAGGACTACCTTTGATATGTTCCACTATTTGTCCCAGCATAGGCAGCACTCTCCAGCAATGGCTCCTCCTCCTGTCCCCGCACAGTCACCTCTGGTGTACCCTAGGATTTCATCTTCAGCCCCTTCCTTTTGCTTGTTGACATGTTGCCCCTTGGCACAGGATGGCATCAGTTTCCCTATACACTGTGATGACAACCAGCTCTACCTTTCCACCGCCATGTTGTCAATGCCAAGTCCTGGATAAGGCAGAATTCTCTCCAATTAAGTATTGGACAGATCAAAGCCATCTTACCCGCTCACATAAAAAACACTGCCCCATTGCCCACAATATCATTCCTCTCCTCAGCTGCTTGCTGATGCTGAACCAGACAGAGCACACCCGTAGTGTCCACATCCTATCCATCACCAAGGCCCCACATTTTCACCATCATAATATCGCTAGCCTTCACCTTTACCTCACTGTCACCCTCATCTACACTCTCATCACTGCCAGGTTCAAATTCTCCAATCCTTTCTTACCAGCCTCTTGAACCTCACCCTACAGTAGGTCCAACTCATGCCAAGCTCGGTCTCCTGACATCTCTGATCTCATGGACTTACGCTTGCTCTTTGTTCCTGAGGATATTGAAATCAAAGCTTCTTGTCCTCGTTCACAAATCCCTCCACGGCCTCGTCCCACCCTACCCTTGCAATCATCCCCCCGCCCGCAACCATAAACTCCCACCCTACATCCTGGCCTGTACCTTTCAGCTCTCTGACTCTGGCCTCTTTGCATCTCTTCCTCCCATAGCACCACCAACAATGGCAGAATCTTCAGCAGACCAAACTATCTCACTGACCCAGTTTTCTATCATCTCCCTTAACTTGTATACAACTGTAAACAATTTTACAACACCAAGTTATAGTCCAGCAATTTTATTTTAAATTCACAAGCTTTCGGAGACTTCCTCCTTCCTCAGGTAAATGTTCAGGATCTCCTTGAAGCCTACGCATTTATACATATAGAACAATACATGGTGTTTACAGACTGCCCCTGCAACTGCCCGTTGCCAAGGCAATCACCGTGTTCAGACAGAGAGGTGTCACCTGCAGAACCCCCGAATACACATTCAACAAAAAAACAAACAGGGAAAAAAAACAGAGAAGAAAAACAGAGAGAGGCAGAAACATCCGGAAGGCAGAGAGAGCCAGCAAATGACCCATTATATTAAAAACAGATAACATTTGTTCGCTGGTGGGGTAACGTGTAGCGTGACATGAACCCAAGATCCCGGTTGAGGCCGTCCTCATGGGTGCGGAACTTGGCTATCAATTTCTGCTCGACGATTTTGCGTTGTCGTGTGTCTCGAAGGCCGCCTTGGAGTACGCTTACCCGAAGGTCGGTGGATGAATGTCCATGACTGCTGAAGTGTTCCCCGACTGGGAGGGAACCCTCCTGTTTGGCGATTGTTGCGCGGTGTCCGTTCATCCGTTGTCGCAGCGTCTGCATGGTCTCGCCAATGTACCATGCTCTGGGGCATCCTTTCCTGCAACGTATGAGGTAGACAATGTTGGCCGAGTCACAGGAGTATGAACCATGCACCTGGTGGGTGGTGTCCTCTCGTGTGATGGTGGTATCTGTGTCGATGATCTGGCATGTCTTGCAGAGGTTACCGTGGCAGGGTTGTGTGGCGTCGTGGACGCTGTTCTCTTGAAAGCTGGGTAATTTGCTGCAAACGATGGTCTGTTTGAGGTTGGGTGGCTGTTTAAAGGCGAGTAGTGGAGGTGTGGGGATGGCCATAGCGAGGTGTTTGTCCTCATTGATGACATGTTGAAGGCTGCGGAGAACATGGCATAGTTTCTCCGCTCCGGGGAAGTACTGGACGACAAAGGGTACTCTGTTGGTTGCGTCCCGTGTTAGTCTCCTGAGGAGGTCTATGCGATTTTTTGCTGTGGCCCGTCGGAACTGTCGATCGATGAGTCGAGCGTCATATCCCGTTCTTACTAGGGCGTCTTTCAGCGTCTGTAGGTGTCCATCGCGTTCCTCCTCGTCTGAGCAAACCCTGTGTATTCGCAGGGCCTGTCCATAGGGGATGGCCTCTTTGACGTGGTTAGGGTGGAAGCTGGAAAAGTGGAGCATCGTGAGGTTGTCCGTGGGCTTGCGGTAGAGTGAGGTGCTGAGGTGCCCGTCTTTGATGGAGATTCGTGTGTCAAAGAAAGAAACTGATTCTGAGGAGTAGTCCATGGTGAGCTTGATGGTGGGATGGAACTTGTTGATGTTATCGTGTAGTCTCTTTAGTGATTCCTTGCCGTGGGTCCATAGAAAGAAAATGTCGTCGATGTATCTGGTGTATAGTGTTGGTTGGAGGTCTTGTGCAGTGAAGAAGTCCTGCTCGAACTTGTGCATGAAAATGTTGGCGTATTGTGGTGCGAATTTGGTCCCCATGGCTGTTCCGTGTGTTTGGGTAAAGAACTGGTTATCGAAGGTGAAGACATTGTGATCCAGGATGAAGCGGATGAGTTGTAGGATGGCTTCCGGAGATTGGCTGTTGTTGGTGTTGAGTATTGATGCTGTCGCAGCGATACTGTCATCGTGGGGGATACTGGTGTATAGTGCCGAGACGTCCATCGTGGTGAGAAGTGTTCCTGGTTCAACTGGTCCGTGGGTACTGAGTTTTTGTACAACCCTGCCACGGTAACCTCTGCAAGACATGCCAGATCATCGACACAGATACCACCATCACACGAGAGGACACCACCCACCAGGTGCATGGTTCATACTCCTGTGACTCGGCCAACGTTGTCTACCTCATACGTTGCAGGAAAGGATGCCCCAGAGCATGGTACATTGGCGAGACCACGCAGACGCTGCGACAACGGATGAACGGACACCGCGCAACAATCGCCAAACAGGAGGGTTCCCTCCCAGTCGGGGAACACTTCAGCAGTCATGGACATTCATCCACCGACCTTCGGGTAAGCGTACTCCAAGGCGGCCTTCGAGACACACGACAACGCAAAATCGTCGAGCAGAAATTGATAGCCAAGTTCCGCACCCATGAGGACGGCCTCAACCGGGATCTTGGGTTCATGTCACGCTACACGTTACCCCACCAGCGAACAAATGTTATCTGTTTTTAATATAATGGGTCATTTGCTGGCTCTCTCTGCCTTCCGGATGTTTCTGCCTCTCTCTGTTTTTCTTCTCTGTTTTTTTTCCCTGTTTGTTTTTTTGTTGAATGTGTATTCGGGGGTTCTGCAGGTGACACCTCTCTGTCTGAACACAGTGATTGCCTTGGCAACGGGCAGTTGCAGGGGCAGTCTGTAAACACCCTGTATTGTTCTATATGTATAAATGCGTAGGCTTCAAGGAGATCCTGAACATTTACCTGAGGAAGGAGGAAGTCTCCGAAAGCTTGTGAATTTAAAATAAAATTGCTGGACTATAACTTGGTGTTGTAAAATTGTTTACAATTGTCAACCCCAGTCCATCACTGGCATCTCCACATCATGACTACCATCGACACCACAAACTGCCGGCTCACAGTGGAAAGGATATCCAAGAAGATCGCGCATTTAGACACAGACATCAAGTTTTTACAGAGCTGCAAGAAAGCAGACAAGATCCCGAAAGGACTCCAGATCACGAACCCACTCAAGTCCACATACAACTCGGATTACGCTGAGAGACTCTGCCGCCGTACCTCTCGCACACTCCGCAACCATCTCATACACCAACTCTACAGCAGACGCCACAACCTCGAAACCAAGATAGAGTCCATACTCTCAACCTGTACTCAGGACACAGCAGACCAGCTACGTTATACCGCCAAACAGACGAGGCAACGGAACTACGCTGCCTACATGAAAACCAAGAGCAGGAAGCTTGAGAAACTCGGCATCACCACCAGCAACGACCAAGCTTCCCCTGGTACCACGGTTGCAACCACAGGGAAGTCTATTGTCAATTTATCCGACCACACCCTTCAACCAGACGAAATCGAAGTTCTCAGCCGAGGGCTCAATTTCTGCCCCACTACCAAAATGGACCCCACTAGTCTCGCGGCGGACACAGAGGAATTCATCAGGAGAATGAGGCTCCGGGAATTCTACCACAAACCCCAAGATTTCAGCAGCGAACCCAATGAGACAATCGACGATCCGGAACAGCAGACAGAGGGATCCGCGGTACAGCAACCGAAGAGGAAAGAGTCAAACTGGACTCCTCCGGAGGGTCGCTGCCCTCAGCTGGACATGTATGCTCAAGCTGTCAGGAAATGCGTCAATGCCAGATTCATCAGCCGCACTCAGAAGACAGTCCAGAATGTCACCCGAGCACAACGCAACGCCATCAACGCTCTCAAGACCAACCGCAACATCGTCATCAAACCAGCGGACAAAGGAGGAGCCATAGTCATACAGAACAGAACAGACTATTGCAAAGAAGCATACCGACAACTGGACAACCAGGAACACTACAGACGGTTACCCGCAGATCCGACCAAAGAACACACCCACCAGCTCAACAAACTGATCAAGACCTTCGATCCAGACCTTCAAAGCATCCTACGCACTCTCATCCCACGTAATCCCCGCGTGGGAGACTTCTACTGCCTCCCAAAGATACACAAAGCCAACACACCCGGACGTCCCATCGTATCAGGCAACGGAACCCTGTGTGAGAACCTCTCTGGATACATCGAGGGCATCCTGAAACCCATCGTACAGGGAACCCCCAGCTTCTGTCGCGACACTACAGACTTCCTACAAAAACTCAGTACCCACGGACCAGTTGAACCAGGAACACTTCTCACCACGATGGACGTCTCGGCACTATACACCAGTATCCCCCACGATGACGGCATCGCTGCGACAGCATCAATACTCAACACCAACAACAGCCAATCTCCGGAAGCCATCCTACAACTCATCCGCTTCATCCTGGATCACAATGTCTTCACCTTCGATAACCAGTTCTTTACCCAAACACACGGAACAGCCATGGGGACCAAATTCGCACCCCAATACGCCAACATTTTCATGCACAAGTTCGAGCAGGACTTCTTCACTGCACAAGACCTCCAACCAACACTATACACCAGATACATCGACGACATTTTCTTTCTATGGACCCACGGCAAGGAATCACTAAAGAGACTACACGATAACATCAACAAGTTCCATCCCACCATCAAGCTCACCATGGACTACTCCTCAGAATCAGTTTCTTTCTTGGACACACGAATCTCCATCAAAGACGGGCACCTCAGCACCTCACTCTACCGCAAGCCCACGGACAACCTCACGATGCTCCACTTTTCCAGCTTCCACCCTAACCACGTCAAAGAGGCCATCCCCTATGGACAGGCCCTGCGAATACACAGGGTCTGCTCAGACGAGGAGGAACGCGATGGACACCTACAGACGCTGAAAGACGCCCTAGTAAGAACGGGATATGACGCTCGACTCATCGATCGACAGTTCCGACGGGCCACAGCAAAAAATCGCATAGACCTCCTCAGGAGACTAACACGGGACGCAACCAACAGAGTACCCTTTGTCGTCCAGTACTTCCCCGGAGCGGAGAAACTACGCCATGTTCTCCGCAGCCTTCAACATGTCATCAATGAGGACAAACACCTCGCTATGGCCATCCCCACACCTCCACTACTCGCCTTTAAACAGCCACCCAACCTCAAACAGACCATCGTTCGCAGCAAATTACCCAGCTTTCAAGAGAACAGCGTCCACGACGCCACACAACCCTGCCACGGTAACCTCTGCAAGACATGCCAGATCATCGACACAGATACCACCATCACACGAGAGGACACCACCCACCAGCTGCATGGTTCATACTCCTGTGACTCGGCCAACGTTGTCTACCTCATACGTTGCAGGAAAGGATGCCCCAGAGCATGGTACATTGGCGAGACCATGCAGACGCTGCGACAACGGATGAACGGACACCGCGCAACAATCGCCAAACAGGAGGGTTCCCTCCCAGTCGGGGAACACTTCAGCAGTCATGGACATTCATCCACCGACCTTCGGGTAAGCGTACTCCAAGGCGGCCTTCGAGACACACGACAACGCAAAATCGTCGAGCAGAAATTGATAGCCAAGTTCCGCACCCATGAGGACGGCCTCAACCGGGATCTTGGGTTCATGTCACGCTACACGTTACCCCACCAGCGAACAAATGTTATCTGTTTTTAATATAATGGGTCATTTGCTGGCTCTCTCTGCCTTCTGGATGTTTCTGCCTCTCTCTGTTTTTCTTCTCTGTTTTTTTTCCCTGTTTGTTTTTTTGTTGAATGTGTATTCGGGGGTTCTGCAGGTGACACCTCTCTGTCTGAACACGGTGATTGCCTTGGCAACGGGCAGTTGCAGGGGCAGTCTGTAAACACCATGTATTGTTCTATATGTATAAATGCGTAGGCTTCAAGGAGATCCTGAACATTTACCTGAGGAAGGAGGAAGTCTCCGAAAGCTTGTGAATTTAAAATAAAATTGCTGGACTATAACTTGGTGTTGTAAAATTGTTTACAATTGTCAACCCCAGTCCATCACCGGCATCTCCACATCATGTATACAACTGCATAGAGTACCCTCTCTCCTCAATGAAGCACCTTGGGACATATTACTAAAAGTGCTGCATAAATACATGCTCTTGTGTCTGAACCAGTGAGTTGCTGGTATAGGTGCCTGCAACAAAAATTACTCAGAGCACGGAGCCTGCCTGGACGGGAATGCAGTCCTAGATACAGCTGTAACGGCCACATGGGACTATGATATAGTGGCAATAACAGAGACCTGGCTCAAAGAAGATTGGGTACTTAACATTCCCGACGACAGGGTATTCAGGAAAGATAGGGAAGGAAAGAAAGGAGGGGGGTGGCAGTATTGATCTATTAATTATAATAGCACTGGAAAGGGATGATGTATTTGAGGGGTCAAAGACAGAATCCAACTGGTTAGAATTAAGGACAATAAGGGAGATATTACGCTACTGGGTGTACTATAGGCCACCAAATAGTGGGAAGGAGATAGAGGAGAAAATCTGCAGGCAATTTGCAGAAAGATGCAAGGACTATAGAGTAGTGATAATGGGGGACTTCAATTATCCCAATATAGACTGGGGCAGTAACAGTGTACAGGGCAAAAAGGGGGAGGAATTCCTGAAATGTGTTCATGAGAACTTTCTTGATCAGTGTGTTTCCAGCCCAATGAGGAATGAAGCATTGCTGGATCTAGTTCAGGGGAATGAAGTGGGGCAGGTGGAGCATGTTTCAGTGGGGGAGCATTTGAGGAACAGTGATCATAATATCATCAGGTTTAGAATAGTTATGGAAAAGGACAAGGAGCAATCAAATGTGAAAATGCTTAACTGGAGGAGGGCAAATTGCAGTGAGTTAAAAAGAGATCTTGCCCAGGTGGATTGGAATCATAAATTGTAGGCAAAACAGTAATTGAACAATGGGAGGCCTTCAAAGAAGGGATAGTTCAGATATAAAGTAGACACATTCCCACGAGGGGGAAAGAAAGAGCATCCAAAGCTAGAGCTCCCTGGATGATTAAAGATATAGAGATTAAAATGAAACAGAAAAGGGAGGCTTATGACAAATGTAAGATTCATAATACAGCAGAGAATCAAGCTGAATATGGAAAGTAGAGAGATCCAAAAAAGGAAATAAGAGGGGAAAGAGAGTGTATGAGAATAGATAGGCGGCTAACATAAAAGGGAACCCAAAAATCTTTTATAAACATATAAATAGTAAAAGGGTAGTCAAAGAAAGGGTGGGGCCGATTAGGGACTAAAAAGGAGATCATCTTGTGGAGGCAGAGAGCATGGCTGAGGCACTAAATGAATACTTTGCATCGGTCTTCACAAGAGAAGAGGATGCTGCCATTGTAGCAGTAAAGGAGGAGGTAGTAGTGGTATTGGATAGGATAAAAATAGGTAAAGATTGGCAGTCCTCAAAGTAGAAATGTCACCTGGTCCAGATGGGATGCATCCTAGGTTACTGAGGGAAGTAAGAGTGGAAATTATGGAGCCTCTGGCCACAATCGTCCAATCCTCCTTAGATATGGGGGCGGTGCCAGAGGACTGGAGGATTGCAAATGTTACACCCCTTTTCAAAAAAGGGGAGAGGGATAAACCCGACAATTACAGGCCAGTCAGCCTAACGTCGGTGGTGGGGAAACTTTTAGAGACAATAATCCGGGACAAAATAAATTAGCATTTGGAAAAATATGGGCTAATAAAAAAGTCAGCATGGATTGGTTAAATGCAAATCGTGTTTGACTAACTTGATTGAGTTCTTTGATGAAGTAACGGAGAGGGTTGATGAGGGTAGTGTGGTTGATGTTGTGTATATGGACTTTCAAGAGGCATTTGATAAAGAACCACATAATAGACTTGTTAGCAAAATTAAAGCTCATGGGATTGAAGGGACAGTGGCAACGTAGATGCAAAATTGGCTAAAGAACAGAAAGCAGAGAGTAGTGGTGAACGGTTGTTTTTCAGACTGGAGGGAAGTATACAGTGGTGTTCCCCAGGAACCAGTATTGGGACCACTGGTCTTTTTGATATATATTAATGACCTGGACTTGGGTATAGAAGGTATAATTTCAAAGTTTGCAGATGACACAAAACTTGGAAATGTACTAAAAAAAATGTGGAGGATAGTAACAGACTTCAGGAGGACACAGACAGACTGGTGAAATGGGCAGACACATGGTAGATGAAATTTAAAGCAGGAAAGTGTGAAGTGATACATTTTGGTAGGAAGAATGAGGAGAGGCAATATAAACTAAGTGGTACAATTTTAAAGGGAGTGGAGGAACAGGGACCTGTGGGTGTATGAAGGTGGCAGGACAAGTTGAGAAGGCTGTTCAAAAAGCTTACAGGATCCGGGGCTTTATTAGTAAAGGCATAGAGTACAAAAGCAAGGAAGTTATGCTAAACCTTCATAAAACACTGGTTAGGTCTCAGCTGGAGTATTGTGTTCAATTCTGGGCACCACATTTTAAGAAAGATGTCAAGGCCTTAAAGAGGGTGCAGAAGAAATTTACTAGAATAGTGCCAGGGATGAGGGACTTCAGTTCTGTGGAGAGACTGGAGAAGCTGGGATTGTTCTCCTTAGAGCAGAGAAGGTTAAGAGGAGATTTGATAGAGGTGTTCAAAATCATGAATGGTTTTGATAGAGTAAACAAGGAGAAACTGTTTCCAGTGCATAAGTGTATCGTAACCACAGGACGCAGTGATTAAGGTGATTGGCAGAAGAACCAGAGGTAACACAAGGAAAATGATCGATTTGTTATGATCTGGAATTCACTGCCTGAAAGGGCAGTGGAAGCAGATTCAATAGTAACTTTCAAAAGGGAATTGGATAAATATTTGAAGGGAAAAAATTTACAGGGCTATGGGGAAAGAGTGAGGGAATGGGACAAATTGGATAGCTCTTTCAAAGGGCCGGCACAGGCCCGGTAGGCTGAATGGCCTCCACCTGTGTTGTATCATTCTATGATTCTACATCCGGCCCTCCTCAGCGTGAGTCTGTGGAGAATTTAATTCCCAGGCCTCACCCTGCCTGGGCCCAGTAAATCTCCAGCTCAAACCTGGAGGAAAGTTCCAGATGGCCGGTGGGCAAGAGCAGTATGTCAGGTGGCAAGAGACCACCAGCGGGGATCCGAAGGAACGGTCTCCCTCAGTCGGGTAAGTGGTTAGAAGTGGAGTTGGGAGGGGAGGGGGAGAGAAGCTCGGGGCAGGGGAAGGCCCAAGGTTTCCTTTTGGGGCCCGGAGGAGCTCACCTGGTCCTCTTGATCACACAAGGAAACAAAAAAAAAGATTAAAATTAACTAACCTTTCCGGGCCTCTTCTGGCCCCAGATCCGCTTGCCACCAGGTTGGTGGGTGGGGAAGTCACAAAGGCCTCCTCGCGCAGGCCTCGGGTTAAAATTGCATTCGGGCCCCGATGACCTCAAAAAGAGCAGGTTAAAATTGCAACCCACAGTGAGGCAACAAGCTCGGAGGATGTGAATCGCTGTGGCTTTTTTAACTCTCTGCACCCCCCCGGTTTTCGCCGGGTGGGCAGGGTTAAAATCAGCCATCGTGTCTTGGAGGTGAGGCACTTACCCATGAAAGGAAAGGACAATCTCTCTATGACAATCTCTCTTCTATATGAAACACTGGCAGGGTTCTGGGAGTAAAAGATAGAAAGAACATGCTTTTATATAGCATCTTTCAGGGCCTCAGGACTTCCCAAAGCACTTTACAGCCAACAAAGTACTTTTTTGTAGTATAGTCACTGTTGTAATGTAGGAAACACAGCAGCTAATTTGCACACTGCAAGGTCCCAGAAACAGCAATAACTAGTTGATGTATTTTTAGGTGTTAGCCAGGACAATGGGGAGAACACCCCTGCTCTTCTTCAAACAGTATCATGGGATCTTTTATATCCACCTGAGAGCTCAGATGGGGCCTCGGTTTAACACCTCACCTGAGAGACGGCTCCTTCAACAGTGCTGCATTTGCTCAGTACTGCACTGGAGCGTCAGTTTAGATAATGTGCTCGAGTCTCAGGAGTGGGACAGTGAGCCCACTGCCATATTAGCCCAGAGGCGAGAGTGCGAATCACTGAGCCATCGCTGACAGGTAGATAATAATTGGGCCTAACATTGGAAACCTAGATGGGGGAAAAGAATGGCAAATAAAAGTGATAATTTTACGAGTGTCTGTTCCCCAATACATCCACAGGGGAGGTAAAACAGACAAAAGGCCACAGCTACTTAATACATTAAAACCCTAATTCTTAGTGTAAGCTGCTTGAGTCCCTGATAAGGTCGGTTTTACTCTTGCTCTGTCTTATTCCAGTTACTTGTGAACGTCAGTGGAGTTTGTTACTCACTCGACATCATCGGTCATATACGCCCAGCCGGTCAGAAAAACAAACTATTACTGAACTCCCAGCGATGGAATGTTCTGACAGCATCGAGTTCAATTTAATGGTGACTGCCCTCATTTCATTGCTCACCAACTGGATGTGTGTTCCTGAAAATTAGTGAATTTCAAACGAGACCTCAAGTACCATTACAAATGAGTGAGCTTAGTTTTCCCTTTATTCAATTAACATTTGCGTTTGTCTGGGTTGTAATTATTAATCCCCCACCCCCCCCCCCAAACAGCCCCGATTGGAGGAAGGGGGAGGGTGGGGGGGTCCGACAGAAATTATACGAGTGGGGGAGGGGGGAGAGGCCAATGTGTCATTTCCCATTTTATGGCTGCAAGCCCCTTGCAGATGTAGACCGCAGGCAGCTGGTGTGTTTTGAACAGATTGATTTATTTACCTAAAAAATATATATACATATAGTCTTCAGATGTTTCTAGAAGTGGTCGTCTATCTAGCAGTGAATTACTTTTTCAAATATTTGTTCCTGTACCCACAGGTTTGCCACTGTTATTGAACACTGCTTATTTTTCCGTTCTTAAGTCACAGAGTGAAACAGTGTGGCTTGCACAGTGGTGTTTATATTATCGATTGAATGCTTACGTACGAGGTACCGTTGGCGCATTAGTTAATACAGAGGTCAGGGATTTAATATTTACACACTTATCCCCAGTCTACAGGTTAAAGCACGGGGCAGGAATTTAATATTTACACACTTAGCCATGCTATACAGGTTAAAGCACGGGGCAGGATGTAATATTTACACACTTAGCCCTGCTATACAGGTTAAAGCACGGGGCAGGATTTAATATTTACACACTTATCCCCAGTCTACAGGTTAAAGCACGGGGCAGGAATTTAATATTTACACACTTAGCCCTGCTATACAGGTTAGAGCACGGCTCAGGGAATTAATATTTACACACTTAGCCCTGCTATACAGGTTAAAGCACAGGGCAGGGATTTAATATTTACACACTTAGTCCTGCTATTTAGGTTAAAGCACGGCTCAGGGAATTAATATTTACACACTTAGCCCTGTTATACAGGTTAAAGCACGGGGCAGGGATTTAATATTTACACACTTAGCCCTGCTATGCAAGTTAAAGCATGGGACAGGGATTTAATATTTACACACTTAGCCCCAGTCTATAGGTTAAAGCACGGGGCAGGGATTTAATATTTACATACTTAGCCCTGCTAGACAGGTTAAAGCATTGGTTGGGGATATAATATTTACACACTTAGTCCCACTGTACAGGTTAAAGCACGGGGCAGGAATTAAATATTTACACACTTTGCCCTGCTATGCAGGTATGGGGCAGGGATTTAATATTTACACACTTAGCCCTGCTATGCAGGTATGGGGCAGGGATTTAATATTTACACACTTAGCCCTGCTATGCAGGTATGGGGCAGGGATTTAATATTTACACACTTAGCCCTGCTATGCAGGTATGGGGCAGGGATTTAATATTTACACACTTTGCCCTGCTATACAGGTGAAAGCACGGGGCAGGGATTTAATATTTACACACTTAGCCCTGCTATACAGGTTAAAGCACGGCTCAGGGATTTAATATTTACACACTTTTCCCTGCTATACAGGTTAAAACACGGCTTGGGGATTAAATATTTACACACTTAGCCCTGTTATACAGGTTAAAGCACGGGGCAGGGATTTAATATTTACACACTTTGCCCTGCTATACAGGTTAAAGCACAGGGCAGGGAATTAATATTTACACACTTTTCCCTGCTATACAGGTTAAAGCACGGGGCAGGGATTTAATATTTACACACTTAGCCCTGCTATACAGGTTAAAGCACGGCTCAGGGATTTAATATTTACACACTTTTCCCTGCTATACAGGTTAAAACACGGCTTGGGGATTAAATATTTACACACTTAGCCCTGTTATACAGGTTAAAGCACGGGGCAGGGATTTAATATTTACACACTTTGCCCTGCTATACAGGTTAAAGCACAGGGCAGGGAATTAATATTTACACACTTTTCCCTGCTATACAGGTTAAAGCACGGGGCAGGATGTAATATTTACACACTTAGCCCTGCTATACAGGTTAGAGCACGGGGCAGGAATTAAATATTTATACATTAGCCCTGCTATTTAGGTTAAAGCACGGCTCAGGGAATTAATATTTACACACTTAGCCCTGCTATACAGGTTAAAGCACAGGGCAGGGAATTAATATTTACACACTTAGTCCTGCTATTTAGGTTAAAGCACGGCTCAGGGAATTAATATTTACACACTTAGCCCTGTTATACAGGTTAAAGCACGGGGCAGGGATTTAATATTTACACACTTAGCCCTGCTATACAGGTTAAAGCACGGCTCAGGGATTTAATATTTACACACTTTTCCCTGCTATACAGGTTAAAACACGGATTGGGGATTTAATAGTTACACAGTTAGCCCTGTTATACAGGTTAAAGCACGGCTCAGGGAATTAATATTTACACACTTAGTCCTGCTATACAGGTTAAAGCACAGGGCAGGGAATTAATATTTACACACTTAGCCCTGTTATACAGGTTAAAGCACAGGGCAGGGAATTAATATTTACACACTTAGCCCTGTTATACAGGTCAAAGCACGGCTCAGGGAATTAATATTTACACACTTAGCCCTGTTATACAGGTCAAAGCACGGGGCAGGGATTAAATATTTACACACTTAGCCCTGTTAAACAGGTTAAAACACGGCTTGGGGATTTAATATTTACACACTTAGCCCTGCTATACAGGTGAAAGCACGGGGCAGGGATTTAATATTTACACACTTAGCCCTGCTAGACAGGTTAAAGCAAGGGGCAGGAATTTAATATTTACACACTTAGCCCTGCTATAGAGGTTAAAGCACGGGGCAGGAATTTAATATTTACACACTTAGCCCTGCTATACAGATTAAAACACGGGGCAGGGCTTTAATATTTACACACTTAGCCCCACTGTACAGGTTAGAGCACGCGGCAGGCATTTAATATTTACACACTTAGCCCTGCTATACAGGTTAAAGCACGGCTCAGGGATTTAATATTTACACACTTTTCCCTGCTATACAGGTTAAAGTTAGGCTTGGGGATTTAATAGTTACACACTTAGCGGCGTTATACAGGTTAAAGCACGGGGCAGGGATTTAATATTTACACACTTTGCCCTGCTATACAGGTTAAAGCACAGGGCAGGGAATTAATATTTACACACTTAGCCCTGTTATACAGGTCAAAGCACGGGGCAGGGATTAAATATTTACACACTTAGCCCTGTTATACAGGTCAAGGCACGGGGCAGGGATTAAATATTTACACACTTAGCCCTGTTAAACAGGTTAAAACACGGCTCGGGGATTTAATATTTACACACTTAGCCCTGCTATACAGGTGAAAGCACGGGGCAGGGATTTAATATTTACACACTTAGCCCTGCTAGACAGGTTAAAGCACGGGGCAGGAATTTAATATTTACACACTTAGCCCTGTTATACAGGTGAAAGCACGGGGCAGGAATTTAATATTTACACACTTAGCCCCACTGTACAGGTTAGAGCACGCGGCAGGCATTTAATATTTACACACTTAGCCCTGCTATACAGGTGAAAGCACGGGGCAGGGATTTAATATTTACACACTTAGCCCTGCTAGACAGGTTAAAGCACGGGGCAGGAATTTAATATTTACACACTTAGCCCTGCTATAGAGGTTAAAGCACGGGGCAGGAATTTAATATTTACACACTTAGCCCTGCTATACAGATTAAAACACGGGGCAGGGCTGTAATATTTACACACTTAGCCCCACTGTACAGGTTAGAGCACGCGGCAGGCATTTAATATTTACACACTTAACCCTGCTATACAGGTTAAAGCACGTGTCAGGGCTTTAATATTTACACACTTTGCCCTGCTATACAGGTTAAAGCACAGGGCAGGGAATTAATATTTACACACTTAGCCCTGTTATACAGGTCAAGGCACGGGGCAGGGATTAAATATTTACACACTTAGCCCCACTGTACAGGTTAGAGCACGCGGCAGGCATTTAATATTTACACACTTAGCCCTGCTATACAGGTGAAAGCACGGGGCAGGGATTTAATATTTACACACTTAGCCCTGCTAGACAGGTTAAAGCACGGGGCAGGAATTTAATATTTACACACTTAGCCCTGCTATAGAGGTTAAAGCACGGGGCAGGAATTTAATATTTACACACTTAGCCCTGCTATACAGATTAAAACACGGGGCAGGGCTTTAATATTTACACACTTAGCCCCACTGTACAGGTTAGAGCACGCGGCAGGCATTTAATATTTACACACTTAGCCCTGCTATACAGGTTAAAGCACGTGTCAGGGCTTTAATATTTACACACTTTGCCCTGCTATACAGGTTAAAGCACAGGGCAGGGAATTAATATTTACACACTTAGCCCTGTTATACAGGTCAAAGCACGGGGCAAGGATTAAATATTTACACACTTAGCCCTGTTATACAGGTCAAGGCACGGGGCAGGGATTAAATATTTACACACTTAGCCCTGTTAAACAGGTTAAAACACGGCTCGGGGATTTAATATTTACACACTTAGCCCTGCTATACAGGTGAAAGCACGGGGCAGGGATTTAATATTTACACACTTAGCCCTGCTAGACAGGTTAAAGCACGGGGCAGGAATTTAATATTTACACACTTAGCCCTGTTATACAGGTGAAAGCACGGGGCAGGAATTTAATATTTACACACTTAGCCCCACTGTACAGGTTAGAGCACGCGGCAGGCATTTAATATTTACACACTTAGCCCTGCTATACAGGTGAAAGCACGGGGCAGGGATTTAATATTTACACACTTAGCCCTGCTAGACAGGTTAAAGCACGGGGCAGGAATTTAATATTTACACACTTAGCCCTGCTATAGAGGTTAAAGCACGGGGCAGGAATTTAATATTTACACACTTAGCCCTGCTATACAGATTAAAACACGGGGCAGGGCTGTAATATTTACACACTTAGCCCCACTGTACAGGTTAGAGCACGCGGCAGGCATTTAATATTTACACACTTAACCCTGCTATACAGGTTAAAGCACGTGTCAGGGCTTTAATATTTACACACTTTGCCCTGCTATACAGGTTAAAGCACAGGGCAGGGAATTAATATTTACACACTTAGCCCTGTTATACAGGTCAAGGCACGGGGCAGGGATTAAATATTTACACACTTAGCCCCACTGTACAGGTTAGAGCACGCGGCAGGCATTTAATATTTACACACTTAGCCCTGCTATACAGGTGAAAGCACGGGGCAGGGATTTAATATTTACACACTTAGCCCTGCTAGACAGGTTAAAGCACGGGGCAGGAATTTAATATTTACACACTTAGCCCTGCTATAGAGGTTAAAGCACGGGGCAGGAATTTAATATTTACACACTTAGCCCTGCTATACAGATTAAAACACGGGGCAGGGCTTTAATATTTACACACTTAGCCCCACTGTACAGGTTAGAGCACGCGGCAGGCATTTAATATTTACACACTTAGCCCTGCTATACAGGTTAAAGCACGTGTCAGGGCTTTAATATTTACACACTTTGCCCTGCTATACTGGTTAAAGCACAGGGCAGGGAATTAATATTTACACACTTAGCCCTGTTATACAGGTCAAGGCACGGGGCAGGGATTAAATATTTACACACTTAGCCCTGTTATACAGGTTAAAACACGGCTCGGGGATTTAATATTTACACACTTAGCCCTGCTATACAGGTGAAAGCACGGGGCAGGGATTTAATATTTACACACTTAGCCGTGTTATACAGGTCAAGGCACGGGGCAGGGATTAAATATTTACACACTTAGCCCTGTTATACAGGTCAAGGCACGGGGCAGGGATTAAATATTTACACACTTAGCCCTGTTATACAGGTGAAAGCACGGGGCAGGGATTTAATATTTACACACTTAGCCCTGCTATACAGGTTAAAGCACGTGTCAGGGCTTTAATATTTACACACTTAGCCCCACTGTACAGGTTAGAGCATGGGTCAGGGATTTAATATTTACACACTTATCCCCGTTATACAGATTAAAGCACAGCTCAGGGATTTAATATTTACACACTTAGCCCTGCTATGCAGGTTAAAGCACGGCTCACGGATTTAATATTTACACACTTAGCCCTGCTATACAGGTTAAAGAACAGGGCAGGGAATTAATATTTACACACTGAGCCCTGTTATACAGGTCAAAGCACAGGGCAGGGATTAAATATTTACACACTTAGCCCTGTTATACAGGTCAAAGCACGGGGCAGGGATTAAATATTTACACACTTAGCCCTGTTATACAGGTCAAGGCACGGGGCAGGGATTAAATATTTACACACTTAGCCCTATTAAACAGGTTAAAACACGGCTCGGGGATTTAATATTTACACACTTAGCCCTGCTATACAGGTGAAAGCACGGGGCAGGGATTTAATATTTACACACTTAGCCCTGCTAGACAGGTTAAAGCACAGGGCAGGGAATTAATATTTACACACTTAGCCCTGTTATACAGGTCAAGGCACGGGGCAGGGATTAAATATTTACACACTTAGCCCTGTTATACAGGTCAAGGCACGGGGCAGGGATTAAATATTTACACACTTAGCCCTGTTATACAGGTGAAAGCACGGGGCAGGGATTTAATATTTACACACTTAGCCCTGCTAGACAGGTTAAAGCACGGGGCAGGAATTTAATATTTACACACTTAGCCCTGCTATACAGGTTAAAGCACGGCTCAGGGATTTAATATTTACACACTTTGCCCTGCTATACAGGTTAAAACACCGCTTGGGGATTTAATATTTACACACTTAGCCCTGTTATACAGGTTAGAGCACGGGGCAGGGATTTAATATTTACACACTTTGCCCTGCTATACAGGTTAAAGCACAGGGCAGGGAATTAATATTTACACACTTAGCCCTGTTATACAGGTCAAGGCACGGGGCAGGGATTAAATATTTACATACTTAGCCCTGTTATACAGGTCAAGGCACGGGGCAGGGATTAAATATTTACACACTTAGCCCTGTTATACAGGTCAAGGCACGTGGCAGGGATTAAATATTTACACACTTAGCCCTGTTAAACAGGTTAAAACACGGCTCGGGGATTTAATATTTACACACTTAGCCCTGCTCGACAGGTTAAAGCACGGGGCAGGAATTTAATATTTACACACTTAGCCCTGCTATACAGGTGAAAGCACAGGGCAGGAATTTAATATTTACACACTTAGCCCTGCTATAGAGGTTAAAGCACGGGGCAGGAATTTAATATTTACACACTTAGCCCTGCTATACAGATTAAAACACGGGGCAGGGCTTTAATATTTACACACTTAGCCCCACTGTACAGTTTAGAGCACACGGCAGGCATTTAATATTTACACACTTAGCCCTGCTATACAGGTTAAAGCACGTGTCAGGGCTTTAATATTTACACACTTAGCCCCACTGTACAGGTTAGAGCATGGGTCAGGGATTTAATATTTACACACTTATCCCCGTTATACAGATTAAAGCACAGCTCAGGGATTTAATATTTACACACTTAGCCCTGCTATGCAGGTTAAAGCACGGCTCACGGATTTAATATTTACACACTTAGCCCTGCTATACAGGTTAAAGAACAGGGCAGGGAATTAATATTTACACACTTAGCCCTGTTATACAGGTCAAAGCACAGGGCAGGGATTAAATATTTACACACTTAGCCCTGCTATACAGGTTAAAACACGGCTCGGGGATTTAATATTTACACACTTAGCCCTGTTATACAGGTTAAAGTACGGGGCAGGGATTAATATTTACACACTTAGCCCTGCTATACAGATTAAAGCACGGGGCAGGGATTTAATATTTACACACTTAGCCCTGCTATACAGGTTAGAGCATGGGTCAGGGATTTAATATTTATACACTTAGCCCTGTTATACAGATTAAAGCATGGCTCAGGGATTTAATATTTACACACTTAGCCCTGTTATACAGATTACAGCACGGGGCAGGGATTTAATATTTACACACTTAGTCCTGTTATACAGGTTAAAGCACAGGGCAGGGACTCAACATTTACACACGAGGCCCGATTTTCTGAGCATGTTCTGCCTGCAATGAGCCTCGTCCACTGACCACACATCAGGAAATCATAGTTCAGACCACTGACTTCAGTTGTTAATTGTGTGATTTATATCAATTAGTGTCAATTGTATTCAGGTGGTGGGTATCAATTGGGCCCTCTCTTGTATCCATTTACAGGAGAGCTTAGCTCGGGTGTGGTGTGTGTGTAAGGGGAATCTCTATGAATAAAGGCTTGGAAACAACTAAAGACCAGGCTCTAGTATTCTGTCCTTCACCACATGGCGATCCAGTTTATAACACAATGTCAGAGGATGATTATCTCAAGGTGGAGGTTGGAAATTATGATTTTTTTTGGATATAAAGAAGAAAAACTTGAAAGCCTCGTGGCCATTGTGGAAAATGGAAGAAAGCAAGTTTAAATCATCGAGATACGATTTCCCTCCGATGTTGTTGGAGTTTGAACCGTATGACCAGTGGAAGAATGAGGTTTTTTTAATTCATTCATGGGATGTGGGCATCGCTGGCGAGGCCGGCATTTATTGCCCATCTCTAATTGCCCTTGAGAAGGTGGTGGTGAGCCGCATTCTTGAACTGCTGCAGTCCGTGTGGTGACGGTTCTCCCACTGTGCTGTTAGGAAGGGAGTTCCAGGATTTTGACCGAGTGACGATGAAGGAACGGCGATATATTTCCAAGTCGGGATGGTGTGTGACTTGGAGGGGAACGTGCAGGTGATGTTGTTCCCATGTGTCTGCTGCCCTTGTCCTTCTGGGTGGTAGAGGTCGCGGGTTTGGGAGGTGCTGTCGAAGAAGCCTTGGCGAGTTTCTGCAGTGCATCCTGTGGATGGTACACACTGCAGCCACTGTGCGCCGGTGGTGAAGGGAGTGAATGTTTAGGGTGGTGGATGGGGTGCCAATCAAGCGGGCTGCTTTGTCCTGGATGGTGTCGAGCTTCTTGAGTGTTGTTGGAGCTGCACTCATCCAGGCAAGTGGAGAGTATTCCATCACACTCCTGACTTGTGCCTCGTAGATGGTGGAAAGGCTTTGGGGAATCAAGAGATGAGTCACTTGCCGCAGAATATCCAGCCTCTGACCTGCTCTTGTAGCCACAGTATTTATGTGGCTGGTCCAGTTAAGTTTCTGGTCAATGGTGACCCCCAGGATGTTGATGGTGGGGGATTTGATGATGGTAATGCCGTTGAATGTCAAGAGGAGGTGGTTAGACTCTCCCTTGTTGGAGATGGTCATTGCCTGGCACTTGTCTGGTGCGAATGTTACTTGCCACTTCTGAGCCCAAGCCTGGATGTTGTCCAGGTCTTGCTGCATGTGGGCTCGGACTGCTTCATTATTTGAGGGGTTGCAAATGGAACTGAACACTGTGCAATCATCAGCGAACATCCCCATTTCTGACCTTATGATGGAGGGAAGGTCATTGATGAAGCAGCTGAAGATGGGTTGATATGTGGACACTGGTTACTACTCTGCCAAAAAGAAAACAAGGCATGGCCTTGGTGATGTCACTTCCCGAACGAAGTAAAATCAGAAGAAAGGTATTTTCTGAGATGGATGCAGATCTTTTGGATAATGATGAAGGTTTTACCTTTCTAATAGAATTTCTGGATCAAATCTATTAGAATGATGACCTGTTTACTGCCATGAGGCCTGGTCAGCATTTGATAGATTTTGGAAAACGGACAGTCATTCAGTGGAAGAGTATATCACGGACTTTAACAAATTGTACAAAAGGTTAACAAAGTTCAAATTGGGAATCCCTGGATCGGTACTGGTGTTTAAATTACTAGATTGTGCTAAGGTGTCTCATATGGACAGGTAACTGGTCCTGACTGGCGTCCAGTTCTCAGAAAAGGAGACTCTATTGGATCAAATGTCTGCTGCCTTAAAAAAATTCCTGGGGAAACAGTCATTCCCTTCAGCCTTCATGGAACAAATGGGGCCTTCCGCTGTGACACAAAGAATAGACGATTCAATGGTTACCAGGTTTCGAAATGTTCCAGATAGTAAACGCAGGCGCCAGTCCAGCTTTCAAAATTTTCAAGAGACCGGACGCAGGCGTCAATATAACGGACGGATTAAAGACAACCAGATTGGTGATGAAAGCAGATAGAGCAAATCCAGTTTATCAACAGAGGAAAAAATTGGGACAGTGACGGGCAAATGAATTCCAGGAATGCCCAAGGTAAAATCAGGAGATGCTTTAGATGTGACTCTAGGTATCATTGAGGCGAATTGCCCAGAGCGAAGACGCAGGGTCTTTGAAATGACGCATGAAAATAGTAGTTCTGAGGAAGAGGATGAAGATAATAAGGATGAAGATAATGAACATGAACAGATTGCACTGGTCACAAGGAGTTTTAATCCTGTGATGAACGTATTAGTCGCGGATTCCTTTAATTGTGCGGTGTTAGACAGTGCATGTACTTCAACTGTACACTGGGTAGATTGGTTAAAATGTTATCTTGATTCACTAAGTAGTGAAGATCGAAGCATGTTTAAGGAATATAAAAGTACTACATGATTTAAGTTTGGAGATGACAACATCTTGAGGTCACTCGAGAGTGTTAATTCCATGTATGGTAGCTGGAATCAGCCATTTAATGAGTACGGGTGTAGTCTCTAGTGAGATACCGATGCTTTTGGGTCAACCTTCCATGAAAAAGGCAAAAATGAAACTTGACATGGAACTCGATGAGGCTATCATTTTTGAGAAATGCAATTTACCCAGATAGGACATACTGTGTCCCCTTAATAAAACTTGATGTTTCTCATCAGTGTGTTAGGCGAGTACTAATGGCATCAGACGATAAGGATAAGAGAGAAAAAAAAACAAATTGTCTTAATTACACAAACAATTTGCCCACCCTACTTGTCAACGTTTAAAGATCCTGCTAAAGGATGCAGGTGTAGTTGATGAGGAACATACGAGGCTAACAGACGAGATTAGTGAGAACTGTGAAATCTGTATGTCCTATTGTGAGTATTCCATTAGCATGTGACTTCAATGAGGTAGTTGCCATGATTCTAAAGGCATGAGACAAAGACAGAAATGTTTTCCTCTTACATTTTATTGACCTGGCTATGATATTTAGTATTTCTACACATATATAGTAAGGAGAAGAAGGTTATTCTCGATAAAATTATGGAAAAATGGATAGGGACTGGACTTGGGACACCAGTGATGTTTTTGACCGATAATGAAGGTGAATTCACTAATGCAGAGTCCAGAGATATCTGTGAGAATATAAATATAATTGTTATGAGTACAGCAGCTGAGGGCCCTTTTAACAATGGTCTTTGTGAAAGGAATCATGCTGTGATTGATAGCATGGTGCATGAAATTTTGGCTAATTGAACAGAGTGTAAATTGTCAACTGCCCTCACACGTATCTCTGGACTCCGAGTTAGTGAATTCATCTTCATTATCGGCCAAAAACTTTGCTGGTGTCCCAAGTCCAGTCCCTATCCATTTTTCTATAATTTTATCTCGAGTAACCTTCTTCTCCTTACTATATATTAGTGTAGAAATACTAATCTGCAGTTCCTGCAAAGCATTCTCTTCAGACGGTTGGAGGATATAGTCTTTACCAACTAATCTATGGGCACAATCCCAAATTACCTTCTGTTCTTTGTGGTAATCCTCCTGCTCTAGAAGGTACTACAATTAGTGCCATTTTTTCTGTGCATTTAAATGCTATGCATGCAGGGAGACAGGTTTTTATCAAGGCTGAGGTATCAGAGAAAATTCGTAGAGCAATGAGGCGTCGTATTAGACCTTCCGAGACAAAGTTCAATTCAGGAGGTTTGGTATACTATAAAAGGGAGGGTCATAGGGAATGGAAAAGGCCCTGGCAGGGTAATAGGTCATGATGGTAAGACAATAATTGTCCAACATGGCAATCAAACTGTTAAAGTTCATTCCTCATGATTCATTGGAAAGAATTATAAAATCTTGGACTCTGAGCAGTTGATAGAGGTAAACGAGGCACCTTGTGCCTCAGAGGTTCATGGTTTTTTTGATGAGGTTCTTGAGGAACAGACTGAGGTAGATCAAGGACTGGACAGTGATCAAGAGACACATGACAGAGCTATCACATCCACAGAACAATTACCCAAAGTGGGTACACGGGTGACATATGTTCCAGGAGGGACTAATGAATGGAGGGATGCAACAATTTTGGGACGTGCAGGCAAAGCTACTGGTAGATTTAAATATTGGTTGCATGTTCAGGATGATGGCCAAGAAGCGAAGTCCATGGACTGGCAGAATGGGATAAAAGAGTGGAGAGTATGAAAACAGAGTACAAGTAGTGATAGGGAGACCGGAGGTGAATCTCACATCAGAAAATGATCACGAATTAGAAATGAAACAGGGAGATCTCACAATAATAGTCCCTACAGATATCGAAGTGAAAGTAGAGGGTGTAGCTTGATTAGGCAAGGCAATGAAACAAAGGCCACAGAACAGTCACGTAACAGAACTAGAAGCAGAAGTCCTCATGATCGTGAAGTTTTGGTAGCTGCCGATAAACTTGAGGATAAACGAGTAAGAGAGGCAAAACAAAGGGAGTTAGATAATTGGAAAGAATTTGGAGTTTATTCTGAGGTAAACAGATAAGGGTCAACCAGCTTTGTCTCGTAGATGGGTTTGTACTGAAAAAGTCCTTGCAGATGGGAAATATAAAGCTAAAGTGAGGTTGGTAGCTGGGGGTTTTGAAGAGAAACTGGTGATACAGATGTTCGAGTGGATTCTCCCACTGCTGGAAAGGTTACCTTAATTCTTTTGACAACATATTCATGGGAGTGTAGGCCGATTGGCATAAAAGCCACATTTCTGCAGGGTGATACTTTTCAACGAGAAATGTTTCTGAAACCGCCTAAAGAGGCAGCAGATGCGGAAGGAAAACTATGGAAACTAAACAAATGCGTCTATGGCCTGAATGATGCTTCCAGGGTATGGTATTTTTCGGTGAGATCCGTTTTGCTGAAAATAGATTGTATTCAACTAAAAGCAGATCCCGCCATGTTTTATTGGTACCATAAAGGCAAGCTTTCAGGCATCTTCATGATGCATATTGATGATTTCTTATGGGGAGGTACTGCGGAATTTGAGAAATTTGTCATTGGTAAAATTAGAGTAGAATTTAAAATTGGGAGTCAGGTCTGTGGGGCTTTTAGTTTAGATATCAAGCAAAGTGGGACTGGTATAACTTTAAATCAGCAATCCTATTTAGAGAGTGTTACTCCCATCCCGGTGAATTGTACTAGGTCATTACAGAAAGGTGATGTTATATCTAATGAAGAGGCAGAGCAATTACTAAGCTTGATTGGCCAGTTAAACTGGTTGTGCACTCAGACTAGACCAGATGCTAGTTTTGATGTGTTGGCGTTAAGTACCTCAATGAAACATCCCATAGTAGAGAATGTTTTAAAGGCAAATAAAACATTACAAAAATTAAATATCGATACATGTGCACTTAAGTTCCCATCCTGACCCAAAGAAAATGAAGCTAGTTATCGTTAGCAATGCTTCACATGTTAATCTTCCTGATGGGTATTCATGTGCAGCTGGTTTCATAGTGTTTCTTGTGGGTAAAAACAGGAAGTGTTGTCCTTTAGCTTATAGAATCATAGAATCATAGAAGTTTCCAACATGGAAACAGGACCTTCGGCCCAACATGTCCATGTCGCCCAGTTTATACCACTAAGCTAGTCCCAATTGCCTGCACTTGGCCCATGTCCCTCTATACCCATCTTACCCATGTAACTGTCCAAATGCTTTTTAAAAGACAAAATTGTACCCGCCTCTACTACTGCCTCTGGCAGCTCGTTCCAGACACTCACCACCCTTTGAGTGAAAAAATTGCCCCTCTGGACCCTTTTGTATCTCTCCCCTCTCACCTTAAATCTATGCCCCCTCGTTACAGACTCCCCTACCTTTGGGAAAAGATTTTGACTATCTACCTTATCTATGCCCCTCATTATTTTATAGACCTCTAAGATCACCCCTAAACCTCCTACTCTCCAGGGAAAAAAGTCTCAGTCTATCCAACCTCTCCCTATAAGTCAAACCGTCAAGTCCCGGTAGCATCCTAGTAAATCTTTTCTGCACTCTTTCTAGTTTAATAATATCCTTTCTATAATAGGGTGACCAGAACTGTACACAGTATTGCAAGTGTGGCCTAACTAATGTCTTGTACAACTTCAACAAGACATCCCAACTCCTGTATTCAATGTTCTGACCAATGAAACCAAGCATGCTGAATGCCTTCTTCACCACCCTATCCACCTGTGACTCCACTTTCAAGGAGCTATGAATCTGTACTCCTAGATCTCTTTGTTCTATAACTCTCCCCAACGCCCTACCATTAACGGAGTAGGTCCTGGCCTGATTCGATCTACCAAAATGCATCACCTCACATTTATCTAAATTAAACTCCATCTGCCATTCATCGGCCCACTGGCCCAATTTATCTTGGGAAGCTAAGAAAAGAAAAAGGTTTGTTAAAAGTACTCTAGCTGCTGAAACACTGGCTCTTGTAGATGCAGTGGATATGGGATTCTAATTGGAAAATATTTTGAGTGACATCCTGAACAATGGGAGCACTGGAGATAGTATACCCATTGAATGTCATGTAGACAACCGTTCATTGTGGGATAATGTACACTCTACAAAAAATGTGAGTGAGAAATGATTACGGATTGACCTTGCTGGCTTGAAACAAATGCTGGAGAGAAAGGAAATCTCTAAAATTAAATGGGTGGATTCAAGCCATCAACTGTCGGATTGTTTTACTAAAAGAAGTACATGTACGAAGGAATTATTAGGGGTCCTGGAGAAGGGGCGCCTCACAATGTAATGCTTTGAATAGTATAAGTTGTGCAGAGTATGGAAGTTCTTAATTTTTAAAATTTTGTTTGTATTGTCTATATAAAATTTAATTTATTTTTATTTAAAGAGAGAGAAGGGAATCTGTTAATTGTGTGATTTATATCAATGAGTGTTAATTGTATTCAGGTGGTGGGTATCAATTGGGGTCTCGCTTGTATCCTTTTTATAGGCGAGTTTAGCTCGGGTGTGGTGTGTGTGTAAGGGGAATCTCTATGAATAAAGGCTTGGAAACAACTAAAGACCAGGCTCTAGTATTCTATCCTTCACTACATGGCTATCCAATTATAACATCAGTGACGTGCCGAGGAATCAGGCCTTACACAGTGCTGGAACACGAGCTGATACGGCAGTATTATGAGTGCCATTCACTATAGCCGGCACATGGTGGGAATGTACCGTTTAGCGGATCTCTAAGTGAGCACATTCGTTTGAGTTTGCAAATGTGAGTGAATCTCAATTGCAGGACATTATCCGGCCCAATTATCAAGGATACATCTTCCCCTCTGTCTCAGGTGGACATTATAGTTGTACAGAGCCTTGGTCACACTCCAGGAGTCCAGAGCCAATGTTGAGGACTCCCAGGGTTACTCCCGCCCGACTGTATACCACAGTGCCCCCACCTTTGGTGCTTCTGTCCCACCGGTCGGAGAGGACATACCCAGGGATGGTGATGGAGGAGGCTGGGACATTGACTGATGGGTATGATTCTGTGACTGTGACTGTCAGGCCATTGCTTGACTAGTCTGTGGGACAGATCTCCCAACTTTGGCACCAGACCCCAGATGTGAGGAGGACTTTGCAGAGTCGACTGGGCTGGATGTGCCTCCGTCATGTTCAAGTTCGATGCCTAGGTCCGTACAGATCACACCTTCCGATGGTACATCATGTAAGGGTAATGCAGTATGAATACCAAGATACAGTAATTTCTCCAGCTTCTCCAGCATTTTCTGTTTTTATTTCAGATTTCCAGCATCCGCAATATTTTGCTTTTGATTTAGTGCTTAATTCACTGCCACCTCTCTGCCAGAAATGCCCACCCTGAAGAAGTTCTGCTCTTCTCTCCGACAGGATTTCTGTTTGTCTCTTTTACCTTGTTCACCTTCATTGCTTTCTCTTTCCCTTCTCGTGTTTGATCAGGTTTCTTCTAAAATTCACTTTCACAGCCACATCTCTTTCCTCAGCAACTGCCTCCGGCTCTGACAACTCCCACAGCTACCTTGGTTACACTTCCTCCCACTCCACTTCCTTCTCCCAGTTTCTCCGTCTCCATCAGATCTGTTCTAATGATGCCCCTTCCACACCAGTGCTTCCGATATGTTTTCCTTTTTCCTCAACCGAGAATTCCCCTCCACTGTAGTTGACAGGGCCCTCAACCGTGTCCGTCCTATTTCCTGCACTTCTGCCCTCACCCCTTCCCCTCCCTCCCAGAACCATGATAGGGTTCCCCCGGTCCTCATCTTCTACCCCACCAGCCTTCCATTCAATGGATCAACCTCCGCCATTTCCACCACCTCCAGAGTAATCCCACCACCAAATAAATCTTCCCCTCCCCTTTCAGCATTCCGAAGGGACCGCTCCCTCCGTGACACCCTGGTCTGCTCTTCCATCACCCCCAACACCTGCTCTCCTCCCTGCGGCACCTTCCTATGTGAGCGCAGGAGATGCAACACCTGCCCTTTCACCTCCTCCCTGCCCCTGTCCAGAGCCCCAAACACTCATTCCAGGTGAATCACTGATTTACTTGTACTCCTTTCAATTTACTATACTGTATTCGCTGCTCACAATGGGGTCTCCTCTACACTGGGGAGACCAAATGCAGATTGGGTGATCACTTTGCTGAACACCTCCGCTCTGTCCGCAAGCGTGACCATGACCTGCCGGTCATTTGCCATTTTAATTCCCCTTCCCTCTCCCACTCTGACCTCTCTGTCCTCGGCCTCTTACACTGTTCCAATGAAGCTCAACGGAAGCTCGAGGAACAGCACCTCATCTTTCGATTAGGCACTTTACAACCTTCCGGACTCAACGCTGATTTCAATAACTTCAGATCATAACCACTGCTCCCATTTTCTCGGTCAGCTAGTGTTGGTAATGGTTCTGCTGCTGCCACCATTTACTGCTACTCCTGATCAATCTTTTGTTTCTTAACCTGTCCCATAACCACCTTCCTTGCCTTGCACCATCATCCCTTTTGTCATTTAATCACTCGTGCCCTCTACCCTATCACAGACCTTCCCTTTTGTTCTTTCCTCCCCACCTCTCCCTCCCCACCTCTCCCTGGCTCTGTACTTGCTCAAAAACTTTAACTCATTTAACATCTTCCAGTTCTGACAAAAGGTCTTTGACCTGAAACATTGGGGGTGATTTTAGGAGGCAATTGCGGGTACATTGGTGGGATGGGGGGGGGGATGGGGCTCCGAAGATCACGGAAATCCCATTCGGGTTCGGAAGCCGGCTCCAACCTGCCGACCTCCGAGTTTCCCAGGGACCCACCTGTGTGCGTGCAGGTGACTCGAAACCGGAAGTCCCACCGGCAATTAAAGCTGGCGGGATGACAGTTAAAGAGCCAAATGTACCTCATTGAGGTACTTAATGCACTTTACCTGTGACAGAGTAAGTGATTAGAACGATTTTTAACTTACCTGGGTGGCTTGCCCACAGCTTCTGATTCACGCCTGGTGAAACTAGACATGAAGGGCCGGATCAGGGAATAAGAAACTAAATAAATTAAATAAAAAACTATAGAAGGAAGTGAAAACACTAAATGAACCTACTTTTGCACCCTGCTCCGATGTCAGATGTCTCTCAATCTGATATCCCCCTCTTCACCCCTCCCGATCCTCTCCTGATGTCCTCCCGATCTTCCCCGGTCTTCCCCATGTCCTCCTGATCGTCCCCCGATGTCCTCCTGATCTTCCCCGGTCTTCCCCCAATGTCCTCCTGGTCTTCCCCTCGATGTCCTCCCAATCTTCCCCCAATGTCCCCTCGATGTCCTCCCAATCTTCCCCCAATGTCCCCTCGATGTCCTCCCAATCTTCCCCCAATGTCCCCCCGATGTCCTCCCAATCTTCCCCTGATGTCCTCCCAATCTTCCCCCAATCTTCCCCCGATGTCCTCCCAATGTCCCCCCGATGTCCTCCCAATCTTCCCCCAATGTCCCCCCGATGTCCTCCCAATCTTCCCCCAATGTCCCCTCGATGTCCTCCCAATCGTCCCCCGATGTCCTCCCAATCTTCCCCCAATCTTCCCCCGATGTCCTCCCAATCGTCCCCTGATGTCCTCCCAATCTTCCCCCAATGTCCCCTCGATGTCCTCCCAATCTTCCCCCGATGTCCTCCCGATCTTCCTTCGATCTTCCCCCGATGTCCTCCCGATCTTCCTTCGATCTTCCCCCGATGTCCTCCCGATCTTCCTTCGATCTTCCCCCGATGTCCTCCCGATCTTCCTTCGATCTTCCCCCGATGTCCTCCCAATCTTCCCCCAATGTCCCCTCGATGTCCTCCCAATCTTCCCCCGATGTCCTCCCAATCTTCCCCCGATGTCCTCCCAATCGTCCCCCGATGTCCTCCCAATCGTCCCCCGATGTCCTCCCAATCTTCCCTCGATCTTCCCCTAATGTCCTCCTGATCTTCTCCCTCTTCCCCCCGGTCTTCCCCTCTCCCCCACCCTGGTCTTCCGTTCCAGCGCTGGATGATGTCTCGCTCTCTCCCTTTCTCCCACCATCCACCACGTTGCAGCTCCTGACGGCAGCCAGCCCAGAGAGGACGTTAATCATCATCAATCAACATGCGATCGCGTTGGAAACGGTAAGTTTTATTCATGTGGGTTTTCCACCAGCACCTTCACCCCCCCCCCCCCGCTGCAAACCCGCCTCCATTGTAAAATCGAGCCCATTAACTCTGTTTCCTTCTCCACAGATGCTGCCTCACTTGCTGAGCTTCTCCAGCATTTTCTGTTTTTATTTCAGATTTCCAGCATCCGCAGTATTTTGCTTTTAATTCTTGGAGGTTTGGATTATCCACTTGAAACCCAACCAGCAACATCGCCAAGTAATCCCCGCGCCCTACAGCATGGAGAATGCAACTCGTCAGCTCAATGATACTTCTGCCTTTCAAATGTACATTTGAAAGGCAGAAGTATCATTGAGCTGACATGTGGCACAGTCAAACAACAGCACTACATCAGGGTACTCCATAATATGCCCAGAGGCAGTTGCCAGGGCAGCAATGGTGTGATGCATGCTGCACAAAATAGCTCTTGAAAGAGTGTGTTTGTGGAATGTGAGTGGTGACCAGCTATGGCACAGGAGCAGGAGGAAGAGGAGGAGGAGGAGGAGGAAGAGGAAGAGGAGGAGGAAGAGGAGGAGGAGGAGGAAGAGGAGGAGGAGGAGGAAGAGGAGGAGGAGGAGGAAGAGGAAGAGGAAGAGGAAGAGGAAGAGGAGGAGGAGGAGGAGGAAGAGGAGGAGGAAGAACTAGCAAAAGCCACTGCAGGAAGCAGGACTGATTTGCAAGGCTCTGGTTGTTTCATGGGAACCTGCCTTTGTATTTCATTGATCGGGTGGATGCGGTAAGGATGTTCCCAAGGATGGGTGAAACTAGAACTAGGGGGCATAATCTTAGAATAAGGGGCTGCTCTTTCAAAACTGAGATGAGGAGAAACTTCTTCACTCAGAGGGTAGTAGGTCTGTGGAATTTGCTGCCCCAGGAAGCTGTGGAAGCTACATCATTAAATAAATTTAAAACAGAAATAGACAGTTTCCTAGAAGTAAAGGGAATTAGGGGTTACGGGGAGCGGGCAGGAAATTGGACATGAATTTAGATTTGAGGTTAGGATCAGATCAGCCATGATCTTATTGAATGGCGGAGCAGGCTCAAGGGGCCGATTGGCCTACTCCTGCTCCTATTTCTTATGTTCTTATGTTCTTATTGCACATAAATAACCATTCCAATGGCAAACATTAATCTCAATAGTCAATGGTGACTGTAAAGTTTAAAGTATCCCACAGTGATTTACAGCCAATTAATTATTTTTTAAGCGTAGTCACCGTTGCAATGTAGGAAGCGCAACAGACAATTTGTGCGAAGCAAGATCCCACAAACAGCAATGTGATAATGACCAGATCATCTGTTTTAGTGATATTGGTTGAGGGATAGATATTGGCCAGGACACCGGGGAGAACTCCCCTGCTCTTCTTCAAAATAATGCCGTGGGATCTTTTGCATCCACTTGAGAGGACAGACGGGGCCTCGGGTTAACATCACGTCCGAAAGACGGCACATCTGACAGTCGCACTGGAAGTGTCAGCCTGGATTTTGTGCTGAAGTCTCTGGACTTGAACCCACAACATTCTGACTCAGAGGCGAGATTGCTGCCACTGAGCCACGGCTATCACCTGGGAACTTCCTGATCATCCCCTGCTCCACTCCTCCTCCAACGCGTGCAGTAGGTTGAAACTTACTGGTGCACCTCTGCTGCTTGAACCAAAGCAGCTGAACTGGTCCATCAACATCCCATAGGAACATAGGAACAGGAGTAGGCCATTCGACCCCACGATCCTGCTCCACCATTCAATTGATCATGGCTGATCTGTATCTTAACTCTATCCACCCGCCTTGGTTCCATTACCCTTACTACCCTTACCCAACAAAAATCGATCAATCTCAGTTTTGAAATTTTCAATTCACCCCCAGCTTTTTTGGGGGGAGAGAGTTCCAGATTTCCACTCCCCTTTGAGTGAAGAAGTGCTTCCTGACATCACCCCTGAACGGCTTAGCTCTAATTTTAAGGTTAGGCCCCCTTGTTCTGGACCCCCCCACCAGAGGACATAGTTTCTCCCTATCTACCCTATCAAATCCTTTAATCATCTTAAACACCTCAATTAGTTCACCCCATAATTTTCTATACTCAAGAAAATACAAGCCTAGTCTATGCAACCTGTCCTCATAACTTAACCCTTTTAGCCCCAGTATCTTTGTGGGGAATCTGTGCTGCACCCCCTCCAAGGCCAATATATCCTTCCTGAGGTGTGAAACCCAGGACTGAATGCAGCACACTAAATGGGATCTAACCAGAACTGTAACATAATTTCTTCCCCTTTGTATTCCAGCCCCCTTGAGATAAAGGCCAACATTCCATTGGCCTTTTTAATTATTTTTTGTACTGTCTATAAGCTTTTAATGATTTCTATACTTGGATCCCTAAATCTCTCTGCTCATCCACAGTTCCTAGCTTCTTACCATTCAGAAAATAGCCTGATCTATCTTTCCTAGGTCCAAAGTGATGACCTCACTTTGCCCACATTGAACTCCATCTGCCAGTGTCCTGTCCTGCTCTGGGCTGGACCACTCCCCCACCTCTCAGCTGCCTTAGCGCCACCTCGCATAACAGGCATCATTGATGCCAGAGGACAAGCAGATTTGCAGGTTGGACTTTAACTCAACAACTGCTAACGCTGGGCGAGTGCATTAACCATTTCGCTCCCAGAAGCAATTATGGGAGTGTGGGCAAAAGATGTATTTATGCTCCGTTAATGCTAGCACACCAACTGACTACACGCTAGCACACACTTGGAGCACACGTAAGCTCATAGGCACAGAATAATTTCAACTTCCTCCCTTCCAAGTTTTACCGAGAGAGAGATGGATGAAAGGAAAGGATGGAACTGAGACTGACCTGCAGATTTTGTTATTCAACTGGGAGCCATCCAATGGCATTGGCTTCTCCCGTCAAAAGCTGCATGGGCAGCATTGCTCGCTGTCAGTGGTAGTCTTTACTCAGGAACAACATGTATTTACTCAGGGAAGCTATGTACACTGATCTGTTTTTAGTTCCCGTCCTCACTCGCTCCCCAAACCAGAAGAATTTTGCCACCTTCTCCAAATTTGATTTGTGGTATATCTGCCTGTCGAACCTGGAGCAGATGCAATGTACACAAGAATATCATCAGTTGCCAAGTAGTACTTGCAATAAATCTACCCAGTATTCCTTGTCAGTCCACAATATTGCCAGGAAATCTTCCCACTAGGTCCCTGCCAATCTTGACATGATGCCTAATATTTCAAATCTGCTGCTATTTGGGACTCCCCCCACCTCCCACCCAAAAGACTGTGAATTCTGGGACAATTGGGGCTTTCAAGACTGAGATTGATAGATTTTGGTTAGGTAAGGTTATCAAGGCTAATGGAGGAAAGGTGGGAAAATGGAGATCAGCAATGATCTAATTGAATGGCAGAGCAGGCTCGAGGAGCTGAATGGGCTATTCCTGTTCCTATGTTATTTAAAGGGAAAGATGTCTTTGGGGCTTGGTCATCAGAGAGTTGAGGGTCAGACTGCCTTACTGACATCGGGAAGTGTAATGTCCGAATAAACGCTCAAATTGCTGCGGTAATAACTTTTATTTCCAGACCCTCCGGAACCTTCCATCAAAGAATAACAGAAGCAATACAAGAGAGACTTTGGAGTGTAATTGCTACAAAGTGCTTACTCCCATCAGGGTGCCATCCAGTGTTCAGTTAACAATATGCAAGTATCATACGTATGAGGAAGAACCTCGAGATCTGGAGAGTGTCCCAGTCTTCGGCATTCCTCCCCACATCTTCATGGACTTCCTCAGATAAATGCATGAGGTGCTGTGCTCCTCTTGCACCAGCTGCAGCCAGTGGATAAACATTGGACACTCTTGCCTCGTGTTGACTGGTCTACACTACGCCAGCAATATTCAGTTAATAAATGTGGTTCATTCCCGTTTTCTTTAGTATTTCTTTCCAGAGCCCCCACGCCACTCTGTCAAGCACGTTACTTGTTAGCATCCATGGCAGATCCACTGAGGGCTTAACTTTGCTACGGTGTGAGTAGATATTCTGGTTGGCACAGAACGGGTGCGCATGGGCTGGGAAATCAGGTGGGGCTCCTTCCTCCTGGGTCCCTGTACATCTTATACCGCACAGCAAGTGCCAGCTGGTCATTCTTGGCATAGACCCCTTTCATGCAGAATTCAAGTCAGGTGCAAAAAAAAATCCTGCGGTGGGATCTTGCTGTGCACACTGCCCGCCCCATAAAGGGCAGGTGTAGATGTCAGAAGCATTCAAGGCCTGGTCCAGGAAATGATCTCTTAAAGGGGAAATCTGAAACATTTTTGGTTGCTGCTTCAGAAATGTCTGTAATGGGGGTTGCAATTTGTGTAAGGGTGTACATTTTAACAGGGGCTGCCGTTTATGCTGGCATTCCAGCCACTGCCACCTTCAATGGAGCCTACCGCTGGTGGTTGGGAGCACCCATCTGTTCAGGCGCTGGGCCCTTTTAATATGCCAGTCGGAGTCCTATGACGTACGTAAAACCCCCATTGCCATTTTGGGAGCCAAGCTTTACCCTGCGGTACAGCCAAAGAGGACCTGACTGGCAAGTTTTAAAGTTATTTTTGTGGGGCCAGGAAGAGCGTTCCTCCGAGCTCCATGAGAATAATGGGGGCTGCTGCTGCACTGGGATCAGGTGGCTGATCTGACGGATATCGTCCGTGTGCCCTCGTCTGTCTCCGTGTGCCCCCGTGTGCCCTCATGTGTCCTCGTGTGTCCTCGTGTGCCCCTGTGTGCCTATGTGTACCCCTGTGTGCCTCCATGTGCCCACATGTGCCTCTGCGTGCCCATGTATGCCCCCTTGTGCCTCCGTGAGCTCTCATGTGCCTTCTAATCTGGCATATGTGACAGAACACCAATGAAAGAAAGAAAAGAAAGACTTGTATTTATTAAGCTTATTTCGTGACCTCAGGACGTCCCAAAGCGCTTTACAGTCAATGAAGTACTTTTGAAGTGTAATCACTGTTGTAATGTAGGAAATGCGGCAGTGAACTTGCGCACAGCAAGGTCCCACAAACAGCAATGTGATAATGACCAGATAATCTGTTTTTAAATGATGTTTGTTAAGGGATAAATATTGGCCAGGACACCGGGATGGATTCCCCTGCCCTTCTTTGAAATAGTGCCATGGGATCTTTCACGTCTACCTGAGAGGGCAGACGGGGCCTCAGTTTAATGTCTCCTCCAACAATGCAGCACTCCCTCAGCACTGCACTGGCGTGTCAGCCTGGATTATGTACTCAAGAGGCAGCCTTCAGGCATGATGGACTCAGGACCATGTAGTTGAGAGTCAACTGCCCTGCCGTGTGAGCTATTGGGCCTGCCCACTGTATATTCTGACAATTTACATCCCTTCAAGCAGCCGAGATTTAACAAGTGTACTAACCACTCTTCAGAGAATCCAGCCATTGGTCTGTCTTAACTGACCTGGCCTGATTCAATGAAGTTAGATAGCGGTTACTTTCAGGCTGTCTAATTCTGGGCACCACACTTTAGGAAGGATGTCAAGGCCTTGGAGAGGGTGCAGAGGAGGTTTACTAGAATGGTACCAGTTAGGTGGAGAGACTGGAGAAGCTGGGATTGTTCTCCTTACAGCAGCGAAGGTTAAGGGGAGATTTAATAGAGGTGTTCAAAATTATGAACGGTTTTGATAGAGTAGACAGGGAGAAACTGTTTCCATTGGCAGGAGGGTCTGTAATCAGGGGACACAGATTTAAGATAATTGGCAAAAAACTAGACAGGAGCTGAGAAGAAATTGTTTCATGCAGTGAGTTGTGATGATCTGGAATTCACTGCCTGAAAGGGAGTTGGAAGCAGATTCAATAGTAACTTTCAAAAGAAAATTGGATAAATACATGAAAAGGAAAAATTTGCAGGGCAATGGGGAAAAATCAGGGGAGTGGGACTAATTGGATAGCTCTTTCAAAGAGCCAGCACAGGCACGATGGGCCAAATGGCCTCCTTTCGTGCTGTAAGATTCTATCATTCTATATTTCAGTGCACGAAACAAGAGTTTGATACACTTCCATTTATCCATCTGCTAATTTTCCGAAGCACTCAATTTAACTCTTTGATTGCCTGCTCCCTGTTACTCGAGTAATGATCATTTCTCTGAACCAATCTGTCTCCTCATCAACTGAATATTGCATTAAAAAAATTAAACATAGTGATTGGCCTGTGTAGCATGAGATTGGGGAAAGTTCCTCCCAAAACAAGTCAGCTATATTTATGGGAATACAAAATCCCAGTCAAGGACTGTGGATGCTAAATGCTGTGCTGGAATCAACTGGAAAGGGCAGCAACAGCTCCAAGCCGAAAAACTAGGGCATGTTCAGAATCAATAGAGCAACTATTGAACTAACAGATTAATTGTCAGTAGCTTGGGAGGGCAACAGATGAAATCTCAAGCTGCACTACCCCAGAGTTTAAATTCTCAATGATTCACTGGGATGGTCACGGTGCATAGATACCAAATAAAAGAAAAGAAAGAGCTTGTATTGATACAGTAAATCAAAAGCAAAATACTGTGGATGCTGGAAATCTGAAATAAAAATAGAAAAATGCTGGAAACACTCAGGAAGTCAGGCAGCATCTGTTAACGTTTCAGGTCGATGACCTTTCATCAGTGTTCACATACAGAATTTGGTATTATTCAAGCATCTTTTGATAACCTCGGCATCTCCCAAAGTGCTTTACAGCCAATGAACTTTTGAATTGTAGTCAGTGTAGGAAACACGGCAGCCAATTTGCACACAGCAAGGTCCCACAAAAAAAGCAATACCTAGTTGATCTATTTTTAGATGTTGATTGAGGGGATAAATATTGGGCAGGACACTGGGGAGAAGCCCCCACTCGTCTTCCAATAGTGGGATCTTTTACGTCCATCTGAGAGGGCAGACGGGGCCTCGGTTTAACATCATCCGAAAGACGACACATCTGACTGTGCAGCACTACACTGCTTTATATCGGCGACAATTTAGTAAGACAAAGTTTTTCTTATGTAAGGAGCCTCCGATGATAATAAATGCACCTTGTGATTTTAACGTTAACCCTAATTAACCTTGTTACACATCAAAATGAATTCCAAGACTGGGGTTAAACCACATCAGGGCTGTAAATGTCACTATCACGGTGCGGTTGTCCTTGGTGTTATCTACAACCTGTCTACCACACTTCATCTTCTCAAAGTCCAATGGACAGCATCAACACAGAGCCACCTCAATCATCTGTGTCACGTACACATAGCTCAGTCGGTGAGGAAGGTGGTGCTAACGATGCACCTAATCATACGCCTTTTAGTCAGCATGTTTTGTGAAGACAGTTGGGTTTATTATTTGCTCCACTACTCTTAATTTGAAGTTGCTTAATCTGAAGGATCTGCTCATTCAAATTGAAATTGGGCAAGAAATGAGCATGAGCATTCATTCAAATTGCTTGATTCAAAAAATTGAATAATCCAATTTTTTCAAGAAGGAACTGCAATGAATTAATGGGAGTGGGCCCCATTTTTTTTAACAGGAATGGATTGTATTTTATTAACAAGAATAGACTGTATATTAACAGGAATAGACTGTATTTTATTAACAAGAATAGACTGTACTTTTGTAACAAGAATAGACTGTACTTTTTATTAACAAGAATAGACTACTTTATTAATAAGAATAGTCTATGTTATATTAACAGGAGTATCGTGAAATGTACTAACAGGAATAGACTGTATTTTTTATTCACAGATATCGATTGCATTTTATTAACAGGAGTGGACTTACATAAGAACATAAGAAATAGGAGCAGGAGTAGGCCATTCGGCCCCTCGAGCCTGCTCCACCATTCAATAAGATCATGGCTGATCTTTGACCTCAACTCCACTTTCCCGCCCTATCCCCATATCCCTTGGTTCCCTCAGTGATCAAACATCTATCTCAGTCTTGAATACACTCTGAGGTAGAGAATTCCAAAGATTCACAATCCTCCGAGTGAAGAATTTTTTCCTCATCTCAGTTCTAAATGGCCGACCCCTTCTCTTGAGACTATGCCCTCTAGTTCTAGACTTTCCAGCCAGGGGAAACAGCCTCTCAGCATCTACCCTGTCAAGCCCTCTAAGAATTGTATATGTTTCAATGAGATCACCTCTCATTCTTCTAAACTCCTGAGAATTTCTACTCAATCCCTCCTCTTAGGACAATCCTCTCATCCCAGGAATCAATCTAGTGAACCTTTGTTGCATCCCCTCTAAGGCAAGCATATCCTTCCTTAGGTAAGGAGACCAAACTGTACACAGCATTCCAGATGTGGTCTCACCAAAGCCCTATAATAATTGCAGCAAGACTTCCTTCCTCTTATACTCCAACCCCCTTGCAATAAAGGCTAACACACCATTTGCCTTCCTAATTGCTTGCTGTACTTGCTTGTTAACTTTCTGTGATTTGTGTACAAGGACACCCAAATCTCTCTGAATACCAACATTTCTTAGTCATTCACCTTTTATAAAACATTCTGCTTTTCCAATTCTTCCTACCGAAGCAGATAATGTCACATTTCCCCACATTATACTCCATCTGCCACCTTCTCGCCCACTCACTTAACCTGTCTATATCCCTTAGCAGCCTCTTTACATCCTCCTCACAGCTTACTTTCCCACCTAGCTTTCTATCATCAGCAAACTTGGATACATTACACTTAAATTGGATACATTACACAGAAACTTAACTGGACCAGCCATATAAATACTGTGGCTACGAGAGCAGGTCAAAGGCTGGGTATTCTGCGGCGAGTGACTCACCTCCTGACTCCCCAAAGCCTTTCCACCATCTACAAGGCACAAGTCAGGAGTGTGATGGAATACTCTCCACTTGCTTGGATGAGTGCAGCTCCAACAACACTCAAGAAGCTCGACACCATCCAAGATAAAGCAGCCCGCTTGATTGGCACCCCATCCACCACCCTAAACATTCACTCCCTTCACCACCGGCGCACAGTGGCTGCAGTGTGTACCATCCACAGGATGCACTGCAGCAACTCGCCAAGGCTTCTTCGACAGCACCTCCCAAACCCGCGACCTCTACCACCCAGAAGGACAAGAGCAGCAGGCACATGGGAACAACACCACCTGCACGTTCCCCTCCAAGTCACACACCATCCCGACTTGGAAATATATCGCCGTTCCTTCATTGTCGCTGGGTCAAAATCCTGGAACTCCCTTCCTAACAGCACTGTGGGAGAACCGTCACCACACAGACTGCAGCGGTTCAAGAAGGCGGCTCACCACCACCTTCTCGAGGGCAATTAGGGATGGGCAATAAATGCCGGCCTTGCCAGCGACGCCCACATCCCGTGAACGAATAAAAAAAAACTTGCTCCCCTCATCTAAGTCATTGATATATACTGTAAACAGCAGAGGCCCAAGCACTGATCCTTGCAGCACCCCACTAATTACAACCTGTCAACCCGAAAATTACACGTTTATTCCTACTCTCTGTTTTCTGTCCGTGCTAATATATTACCCACAACCCCATGAGCCCTAATCTTGTGTAACAACCTCTTGTGTGGCACCTTATCGAATGCCTTTTGAAAATCCAAATATACTACATCCACTGGTTCCCTCTTATCTACCCTGCCAGTTACACCTTCAAAAAACTCTAATAGATTTGTCAAACATGATTTCCCTTTCATAAACCGTGTTGACTCTGCCTAATCAAATTATGATTTTCTAAGTGTCCTGTTACTACGTCCTTAATAATAGATTCTAGCATTTTCCCTACTACTGATGTCAGACTAACTGGCCTTTAGTTCCCTGTTTTCTCTCTCCCTCCTTTCTTGAATAGTGGAGTTACATTTGCTGCCATCCAATCCACGGGGACCGTTCGAGAATCTAGGAAATTCTGGAAGATCAAAACCAACGCATCCACTATCTCTGCAGCCACCTCTCTTACAACCCTAGAATGTAGGCCATCAGGTCCAGGGGATTTGTCGGCTTTTAGTCCCGTTAATTTCTCCACTACTTTTTCTTTACTAATCTTAATTACTTTACGTTCCTCACTCTATTGGACCCTTTGTTCCCCACTATTTCCGGTATGTTTTTTGTGTCTTCTACTGTGACGACAGATACAAAATATTTGTTTAACGTCTCTGTCATTTCCTTATTCCCCATTATAATTTCTCCTGTCTCTGCCTCGAAGGGACCCACGTTTACATTCGCTAATCTCTTCCTTTTTACATACCTGTAGAAGCTCTTACAATCTGATTTTATGGGCCCGATGTTACCAGGGCTGCGGGTTCTCGGCGGGGGGGCTATCGGGCACGTGGGTAACGTGCCCGGCGAAATCAGTCAGCCACCCGCGCGATTGTAGCATAATTGGAACCACTTACCTGCTCCTCCGGGTTCCCCACTGCTGATCTGCGCGTCGGGCGGGCTGCGCATGCGCAGTACGATCTGTCAGCTGGAGGAGCTCTATTTAAAGGGGCAGTCCTCCACTGACAGATGCTGCGACAACGCAAAATATTCGAGCAGAAATTGATAGCCAAGTTCCGCACCCATGAGGACGGCCTCAACCGGGATCTTGGGTTCATGTCACGCTACATGTAACCCCACCTGACGTAGAGTCATCCAGACTCAAGTCGTAGTTGGCCTGTTCTCCATACACAGATGCGGCCGGACCTGCTGCGATTTCCAGCAAAAAAAACGTTATCTGTTCTCAATACAAACCCCAGCATCTGCTACATTTGACCCCTTGTGACCCCACCTCAGTATTCTTGGATGTAATGTTTCCCTGACTAACCTGTCTGAACACCATTCACTCCTTTGATTGCTGTGATTATCTCTCTGCCGAGGTGTGATAAAGGGCAGTTAGAAAGATTATCTGTAATCACCAGGCATTGTTCTCTGCCTATATATGTTGTGCCTATATTATTTTATTCATTCATGGGATGTGGGCGTCGCTGGCGAGGCCAGCATTTATTGCCCATCCCTAATTGCCCTTGAGAAGGTGGTGGTGAGCTGCCTTCTTGAACCACTGCAGTCCGTGTGGTGACAGTTCTCCCACAGTGTTGTTAGGAAGGGAGTTCCAGGATTTTGACCCAGCGGCGATGAAGGAACGGCGATATATTCCCAAGTCGGGATGGTGTGTGACTTGGAGGGGAATGTGCAGGTGGTGTTGTTCCCATGTGCCCGCTGCTCTTGTCCTTCTAGGTGGTAGAGGTCGCGGGTTTGGGAGGTGCTGTCGAAGAAGCCTTGGCGAGTTGCTGCAGTGCATCCTGTGGATGGTACACACTGCAGCCACAGTGCGCCGGTGGTGAAGGGAGTGAATGTTTAGGGTGGTGGATGGGGTGCCATTCAAGCGGGCTGCTTTATCTTGGATGGTGTCGAGCTTCTCGAGTGTTGTTTGAGATGCACTCATCCAAGCAAGTGGAGAGTATTCCATCACACTCCTGACTTGTGCCTTGTAGATGGTGGAAAGGCTTTGGGGAGTCAGGAGGTGAGTCACTCGCCGCAGAATACCCAGCCTCTGACCTGCTCTCGTAGCCACAGTATTTATATGGCTGGTCCAGTTAAGTTTCTGGTCAATGGTGACCCCCAGGATGTTGATGGTGGGGGATTCGGCGATGGTAATGCCGTTGAATGTCAAGGGGAGGTGGTTAGACTCTCTTTTGTTGGAGATGGTCATTGCCTGGCACTTATCTGGCGCGAATGTTACTTGCCACTTATGAGCCCAAGCCTGGATGTTGTCCAGGTCTTGCTGCATGCAGGCTTGGACTTCTTCATTATTTGAGAGGTTGCGAATGGAACTGAACACTGTGCAATCATCAGCGAGCATCCCCATTTCTGACCTTATGATGGAGGGAAGGTCATTGATGAAGCAGCTGAAGATGGTTGGGCCAAGGACACTGCCTTGAGGAACTCCTGCAGTAATGTCCTGGGGCTGAGATGATTGGCCTCCAACAACCACTACCATCTTCCTTTGCGCTAGGTATGACTCTAGCCACTGGAGAGTTTTCCCCCTGATTCCCATTGACTTCAATTTTACTGGGGCTCCTTGGTGCCACACTTGGTCAAATGCTGCCTTGATGTCAAGGGCAGTCACTCTCACCTCACCTCTGGAATTCAGCTCTTTTGTCCATGTTTGGACCAAGGCTGTAATGAGGTCTGGAGCCGAGTGGTCCTGGCGCAACCCAAACTGAGCATCGGTGAGCAGGTTATTGGTGAGTAAGTGCCGCTTGATAGCACTGTCGATGACACCTTCCATCACTTTGCTGATGATTGAGAGTAGACTGATGGGGCGGTAATTGGCCGGATTAGATTTGTCCTGCTTTTTGTGGCCTATATGCATCTCTTCACTTCACCTGACGAAGGAGCAAAGCTCCAAAAGCTTGTGATTTCAAATAAAGCTGTTGGACTATAACCTGGTGTTGTGCAACTCCTTACATTTGTCCACCCCAGTCCATCACCGGCATCTCCACATCATTGTATTTTATTAACAGGAATGGACTGTATTTTGTTAAGGGGAATAGATTGTATTTTGTTACCAGGAATAGACTCTACATTGTTAAAAGGAAGAGATGGTTTTGTTAACAGTAATGGATTATATTTTGTTAACAAGAATAGTTTGTATTTTGCTACCAGGAATAGACTCTACCTTGTTAAGAGGAAGAGATGGTTTTGTTAACAGTAATAGATTATATTTTGTTAACAAAAATAGATTGTATTTTGTTAACAGGAATAGACTCTATTTTTAAGAGGAATGGACTGTGCTTTGTTCAGATGAAGAAATTGTATTTTGTTAAGATGAATAGACTGTATTTTATTAACAGGAATAGACTATAGTTCTTACAGAGGTATAGACTGTATTTTGTTAACAGGAATAAATTGTATTTTGTTACCAGGAATAGAATGTTTTTTATTTACAGGAATGGACTATATTTTGTTAACAGGAATAGACCCTACCTGTTAAAAGGAAATAGAAAAAGACTGTATTTATTAACAGGAATAGACTGTACTTTGTTAACAGGAATCGACTATATCTTTTTAACAAGAATCGACTGTATTTTGGTAACAGGGATAGACTGTATTTTGTTAAATGGAATAGACTATATTTTGTTCAGGCGAATAGACTATAATATATTAAAAGGAATAGACTGTATTTTGTTAAGAGGAATAGGTTATATTTTGTTGACAGGAAGAGATTGTATTTTATTAACTGTGATAGACTGTAATAGAGGAATAGGCTGTATTTAATTAAAAGGAACAGATTATATTTTGATAACAGGAATAGTCTGTATTTTGTTAAGAGGGTTAGACTATGTTTTCGTAATAGGAATAGACTGTATTTTGTTAAGAGGAATAAACTGTATTTTATTAACAGGAAAATACTGTACTTTATTAACTGTAATTGACTGTATATTGTTTACAGGAATGGACTGTATTTTGTTCAGACAAATAAACTGTATTTTGTTAAGATGAATAGCCTGTACTTTGTTAACAGGGATATAGCATATTTTATTAACAGGAATAGACTGTATTTGTTAACAGGAAAAAACAATTTTATGTTAACAGGAATAGACTATATTTTATTAACAGGGATAGGTTGTATTTTGTTTACAGGAATGGGTGATATTTTGTTAACAGGAAGAGACTGTATTTTATTAACTGTGATAGACTGTAATAGAGGAATAGGCTGCATTTAATTAAAAGGAACAGATTATATTTGATAACAGGAATAGACTGTATTTTGTTAAATGGGCTAGACTATGTTTTGGTAACAGGAGTAGAGTGTATTTTGTTAAACGGGCTAGACTATGTTTTGGTAACAGGAGTAGACTGTATTTTGTTAACAACAATGGGCTGTATTTTGTTAAAAGGAATAGACTGTGTTTTGTTAACAGGAAGACACGGTATTTTGTTAAGAGGAATAGACTGTGTTTTGTTAACAGGAAGACACGGTATTTTGTTAAGAGGACTACTGTTAAAAGGAATAGACTGTATTTATTTAAGAGGAATAGACTGTAAGTTGTTAAGATGAATAAACTTTATTTTATTAACTGTAAGACACTATATTTTATTAACTGTAATCAACTGTATATGGTTTACAGGAATAGGCTGAATGATATTAAAAGGTTCAGACTATACTTTGATAATAGGAATAGACAGTATTTTGTTAAGAGGTCTAAACTATGTTTTGTTAAGAGAAATAGACTGAATTATGATAACAGTAATAGACACTAACTTATTAGCATGAATAGAGTATATCTTGCCAAAAGGAATAAACTGTATTTTGTTATCAGTAATAGACAGTATTTTATGAACAGGAATAGGCTGTATTTTGTCAAAGGAAGAGAATGTATTTTATTGAAAGCAATAGACTATATTTTGTTAACAGGAATATACTTTACCTTGTTAAAAGGAATTCACTGTATTTTGTTAACAGGAATAGACTATATTTTGTTAAAGAAATGGGCTGTATTTTATTAATAGTAATAGACTATTTTTTGTTAACAGGAATAGATTGTATCTTATTATCTGTAATAGGCTGTATTTTGTTTACAGGAATAGGCTGTATTTTCTTAAAAGTAATAGGCTGTGCCTAGTTAAAATTAATAGACTGTATTTTGCTGACATGAATAGGCTGTATTTTGTTAAAGGAAGAGACTGTATTTTATTGAAAGCAATAAACTATATTTTATTAACAGGAATAGACTATATTTTGTTATCAGGAATCGGCTGTGTTTTGTTAAAGGGAATAGACTGTACCTAGTTAAAAGCAATAGATTGTATTTTATAAACAGTAATAGACTATGTTTTGTTTACAGGAATAGGCTGTATTTTGTTAATAGTAATGGATTATTTTTGTTAACAGGAATAGACTGTGTTTTATTAAAAGGAATAGACTGTATTTTATTAACAAGAATAGGCAGTTGAGTATTAAGAGAAATAGACTGTATTTTGTGAAAAGGAACAGACTGTATTCAGTTAACAGGAATAGAAAGCATTTTATTAACAGGAATTGTCTGTATCCTGTTAAAAGGAACAGAATGTATTTTGTTAAGAGGAATAGGCTCTATTTTGTTATCAGGAAGAGATTGTATTTTGGTAATAATAGACTGAGATTTGTTAAGAGTAATAGAGTGTATATTGTTAAGAGGTATACAATGCATTTTACAACAGGAGTAGGCTGTATTTTGATGAGGGGAAGAGACTATATTTTATTAACAGTAATGGACTGTACCTTGTTCACAGGAATAGATTGTATTTTGTGAAAAGGAATAGACAGTACCTTGTTAAAAGGAACAGGCTGTATTTTGATAACAGTAATAGTCTGTATTTTGTTAACAAGAATCAACTTTATTTCATTAACAGGAAGAGATTGTTTTATTAACAGGAATAATCTGTATCTTGTTAAAAGGAATAGACTGTATTTTATTAATATGAATAGGCTGTATTTTGTTACCAGGAATAGACTGTACCTTGTTGGAAGGAATAGACTGTATTTTGTTACCAAGAATAGACTGTACCTTGTTGGAAGGAATAGACTGTATTTTGTTAAGACAAATAGACTGTACCTTGTTAAAGGGAATAGACTATATTTTGTTAACAGGAATAGACTGTATTTATTAAGAGAAATGGACTGTATTTTGTTCAGATGAATCAGTTGTATTTTGTCAAAGGAAGAGACTGTATTTTATTGACAGCAATAAACTATATTTTGTTAACAGGAATAGGCTGTATTTTGTTGAAGGGAATAGACTGTACCTTGTTAAAATGATAGGACTGTATTTTGTTAACAGGAGTAGACTGCATTTTGTTAAAAGAAGAGACTATATTTTATTGAAAGCAAGAGACTACATTCTGTTAACAGAAATAGGCTGTATTTTGTTAAAGGGAACAGACTTGTTAAAAGGAATAGACTGTATTTTGTTAACAAGAACAGGCTGTATTTTGTTAAAGGAATGGGCTGCATTTTATTAACAGGAATAGGTTGTATTTTGTTAATAGAAATAGGTTATATTTTGTTAAAAGGGATAGACTCTATTGTGTTAACAGGAAGAGAAGGTATTTTGTTAAGAGGACTAGACTGTATTTCCTTAATAGAAAGAGACTGTATTTTATTAACAGGAATAGTCTGTACCATGTTAAAAGGAATAGTCTGTATTTATTTAAGAGAAATATACTGTATTTTGTTAAGTTGAACAAACCGTACTTTATTAACTGGAATAGACTGTATTTTTTTAAGAGGACTGTATTTTGTTAACAGGAATAGACTATATTTTGTTAATTGTAATAGATTGTATTTTATTTACAGCAATAGGCTGCATTTTATTACCAGGATAGGCTTCATTTTGATAAAAAGGAACAGACTGCACCTTGTTAAAAGGAATAGCCTGTATTTTAATGCCGGAATAGGTTGTATTTTGTTAAAAGGAACAGACTGTATTTTATTAACAGTAATAATCTATTTTTCATTAACGGTAAGAGACTGTATTTTATTAACAGGAATAGACTATATTTTGTTAAAAGGAATAGGCTGTGTTTTGTTAACAGGATTAGGCTGTGTTTTGTTAAAAGGAATTGACTGTGTTTCGTGATCAGGACTATACTTTACCTTGTTAAAAGGAATTGACTGTATTTTTACAGAGTAATGGACTGTAATTTATAAAGAGGAATAGGCTTTATTTAGTTGAGAGGTATAGTCTGTATTTTATAACCGAAATAGACTATTAGACTATTAGAAAGGAATAGACTGTATTTTATTAACAGTAATAGACTATATTTTGTTAACAGGAGTAGATTGCATTTTGTTAAAGGAAGAGACGGTATTTTATTGAAAGCAATAAACTATTTTTATTAACAGGAATAGACTATATTTTGTTATCAGGAATAGGCTGTATTTTGTTGAAGGGAATAGACTGTACCATGTTAAAAGGAATCGACTGTATTTTGTTAACAAGAACAGACTATTTTGTTAACAGGAATCGACTGTATTTTGTTAACAGGAATCGACTGTATTTTGTTAACAGGAATTGACTGTATTTTGTTAAAAGGAATTGACTGTATTTTGTGAAAAGGAATTGACTGTATTTTGTTAAAAGGAATAGGTCATATTTTATTAACAGGAAGTGATGTATTTTATTAAAAAGAATAGCTTGTATTTTGATAAAAACATTAGACTGTGTTTTGTTAAGAGTAATAGATTGTATTTTGTTAAGATGTATGGTTTGTGTTTTATAACTGAAATAGGTTGTATTTTGTAGGCTGTGGGCCATAATCTGCTGCTGCAGGTCATCTAACACGTCTGCCATTAGTTAGACTTGCCCTTCACGACGTTCGATGCATAACAGCGGAGTGATGCATCTCGGACAGCAACTTTTGGGTATCGGCGTTTAACCGCACATCTGCCCCTCGCCTGAAGGAGCTGTAATATTTGCACATAAATAACGCGAGCACCATTCGACTCACCGTTACTTTGACAGAAAATTCTGGCCCTATATTTTGTTAACAGGAATAAATAGTATTTCATTAACAGGATGGAACGTAATTTATAATCAGGAATAAAGGGGCCGATTTTCGGGTGACAGTGCAGGTGTGTTGGGGGCTGGGGGCTCCGTAAATCGCTAAAATCCCGAGCGGGTTCGGAGCCTGGCTCCAACCCGCTGACTTCCGGGTTCCCTAGTGATGTGTCCACGTGCGTGTGCGCCTCCTGAATGCGGAAGTCCCGTTGGCAACTACAGCCGGCAGGATGATAATTTGCATAGTTTCTCCGATAGTTGAGGTACTTGAACTACTTGATTGAGTGGAGATTTTGGCAGGGGTGTGATTTTGAAGGATCCTCAGCGTGTTTCCCGTGCTGTGGGAAACACTCCCTGTTGCAACAGACGTGTTTTAGCCAGCAGCCAGTGGGAGATGCAAAGGATTATTTGACAGGTGGGGAGAAAAGGTCATTTATTGCAGCAGGGCACTCTGTCACTTCAGTCAAAGTTTTGGCTGCAAGACCTTTGTGTTTTCACTCAAAATTCTTACTTACCATCCAAAACTCTGCTGTGCAAACATATTTAGCTACTTTGGGACCCCCTCAAAATCACACTGTCAGGATGGGGGCCCCCATGGCTGCATTCATCACTTCATCCGAGGACGAGCAACATCACCAGCCTCGCCAGGCACGGCGTCCACCTCCGCCACGTGGAGCTCCACAACACACAGTGCTGTGCCACAGGCACCTGCACAACAGCACGGAGGGCAACAGCAGAGAGAGCGACATCGCAGGAGGCACTACCCTCGCCACAGGGTCTACAGACTGAGGCTCAGCTTCCTGGACCTCTCTGAGGAGCAGTTCATACCGAGGCTCAGACTCAGTCACCAGCTGGTCGCAGACATCTGCAGCCTCCTTCATGCCGAGCTGCTCCAGCTGGGCCGAGCAGCATCTCCTTACCTGTCACTGTCAAAGTCACCACTGCCCTCAACATCTTCACCTCCGGATCATTCCAGGGTGCCACCAGGGACATCGCCGGGGTCTCTCAGACGTCTGCACACAAGTGTATAAGGCAGGTCACCGATGGCTTGTTTCGCAGGACCTCGCACTACGTCAACTTCCCCATGGACGACCTCAGCCAGACGGAGAGGGCAGTGGGATTCCACACTGTGGCTGGCTTCCCACGGGTACAGGGTGTAATCGATTGCACCCATATAGCAATACGAGCACCTCCACACAAGCCAGGACTGTTCATCAACAGGAAGGGGTATCACTCCTTCAACACTCAGCTCATCTGTGACCACCGTAAGAGATTCCTTCACGTGTGCACCAGATTCCCTGGCAGCTGCCACGATCCCTTCATCCTCCGGGAATCCAACATCCCGCCCCTCTTCCACGCACCGAACACCCGCAAGGGCTGGCTCCTCGGGGACAAGGGATACCTCCTGCACACGTGGCTCATGATACCTCTGAGGAACCCCATCGCCGAGCAACAGCGTCGATATAACGACAGCCACATCACTACCAGGTCTACAATTGAGCATGCTATAGGGCTGCTCAAGATGCGCTTCAGGTGCCTTGATCATTCTGGGGGAGCGCTTCAATACGCACCAGACAGAGTGGGACACATTATAGTCATGTGTTGTGCCCTGCATAACATGGCACAACAGAGAGGGGTGCCAGTGGAGGAGGCCCCATCCACATCTATCACCCACATTGAGGAGGAGGAGAATGAGGAGGAGGAGGAGACAGAGGAGGAGTAGGAGCAACCCATGGGCAGAACAGCGACTCACCTGGCTGCTCGTGAGACCAGGGAATCACTGATATGTGAACAGTTCTCCTAACATCAGACAGTGTGAAGAGTCCAGTCCTCACCACCTGGACAGAGCAGCGGCCACACCACCATCCCCCCACCCTGCACAAAACAGCCCTGCAACTACACAAACACCCACTGTAGAGTGAACCAATGGGTGGCATCAAGTGTGGGCATTCATGGTGAACCTCATGAAAGGGCCCTATTACAGAAGGCAGTCAAGAATGGGCAAGACGTGGCAGCAGTTGCGACAATAATAATAGTTGAAGTGCGTTTAACAAAAAGCAAATATAAATAAAGAACATGACTGACCGTCAAACACCCTTGTGCATCCCCTTTGTGCTCACAAAACCTTCGCCTTACGCTTACGAGTACTCCTACGTGGTGCTTCCCCTGTGGCTTCAGCAGAGGTAGTGGCAGGTTGCTCTTGTTCTTGCCCTGACCGATTAGATGCTTTGGGCCGACGCCCTCTGGGTTTCGGTGCCCGTGAGGACCCTCCAAAGACTGCTCCACGTGCACCTGTGCAGGGGCAGGCTCGAACACCTGGAGTGGAGGCAGCATTGCGGGTACTGGTTGAGAGGGGGGCAACAGGTGAGACGTGGGGGCACTTTGAGTGGCATCCCCACTTCCATGTCCCCCTTCGCCATCATCCCTCTCCTGGGCCAGGCCCACATCACTCCTACCACTCTGCTGGACGACAGTTTGGAAGACACGTGTGAAGCCTTGTAAGGCCAGTGTTAGTGTATCTGTCTGCCTGTTTAAGGTGGCAGAAAGTTGTTCACCCTGAATCCGAAGGGCCGTTGTCAGGGCCTGAATGAACTCATTTGTGAGCCGTGCTTGAAGCTCGTTGGAGGCTAGCCTTCCCTCCATCGCAGACATTCCCGCACTTACCCGCGACACTATCTCAGAGATGCCCTTACGTCCCTGTGACACTATCTCAGAGATTCCATCCTGTACCTGTGCCACCATTCCACTCATGCAGGAGTTGGACTCCTCCATCCTCTGCGCGATTGTGGAGAGTGCGCGTGGCACCTGTTCCAGCACCTCGCAAATGTGCTGCTGTCCCTCGATCATTCTCCTTTTAAAGGATGGCCCCCAGGGTCCAGCATCTTTGTCCGGCTGAGCAGAACCTGGAGAAGAGTGCTCCCACCGATGCGGACTCTCCACAGCTGCCCCTGCCACCAGTGTCTGCTCGTGCTCATGTGTGTGGTAACTCACCATGTGCGACCTCAACTAACTGTGGACTGGGACCCACCGAGGTGTGTGTATCTGTGCTGGTGCATGGCTCGCTCAGATGTGACGGTGCCCCCTCAGAGGCTGGCAGGTCCTCTGAGGAATCGCCCTCAGGTCGCTGAAGGTCCTGTAAGAGAACAGAAGGCAATGTTAAGCATGATCACAGATGTGTCATGTTGCGATGAACATACTGAGGTGCTGAAGATGACAAGGCATGTTAACATCAATTCATATTGTGACGTTTGTCGGGTGCCAGTCTCGCTGTCCCCGACGGACAGGCACTCGAGGGTTCGGCTCAGCTCCAGCGCCTCCTGCTCCGGGACCTCTGTGAGGACGACCATTGGTCGTGGCCCCCCTCCAGTCCTCGGCCTCTCCTGTGCATTCTGGGCTCTCTTCTCCTATAAGAGGAGAAAGTACAGACGTGTGAGTGAGTGATGGTGAAGTAGCCAACCGATGAATGCATTGATTTGGGTGAGGCTGACCGTGAAAGAGATGCATCAGAGGGTGAGTATGAGACAGAGCCATGAGATTAGATGAGGATTGGGGTGAGTGGTAGTGGTGGGGTGAGTACTGGGGAGGTGAGGAAGTGCAGGTAAGTTGAGGATGAGCTTTGAGTGGGTGTGAGGAGTGATGTGATAGAGTAGTGTCGGCAGTGCAGAAGGAGTTGTGGGGTGGGGGCGGTGATGTGGAAGACGGAGTGTAGAAGAATGAGTAAGTGTACTCACTTTGGCTGACCTGGTTAGGTCATTGAAGCACTTCCTGCACTGGATCCAGGTGCGGGACTCGTTGCTGCTGCTGGTGACCTCCTCTGCCACCTCGAGCCAGGCCTTCTTGGTGGCAGAGGCAGGGCACTTCCTCCCGTCCGCCAGGTAGAAGATCTCCCTCCCCCTCTTCACCCCATCCAGTAGCACCTGGAGTGAGGCATCATTAAACCTGGGGGCAGCTTTTCCCCTGGGCTGCTCCATTGTTCTATTTGGGTATTTGCTCCAGAAGCAGCCATTGGAGGACTGCCCCTTTAAATGGAGCTCCTCCAGCTGACAGCCTGTGATGCGGGTGCGCAGTCCGCCCGCTGCGCAGCTTTCAGACGGCAAACCCGGAAGCCACGTCAAATGGCTCCAATTGACCTGCGATCACTTGGGGAACGGACAGATTTTATTGGGCAGGTTACCCATGTGCCCAATCAACCCCCCCCCCCCCCTCCCCGTCGCTGCCATCCCACCTCCCCGCTAATATCGGGACCAAAGTGTATTTTATTAACAGGAATAGACTATGGGCCCTGTAGCGCCCGTTGTGTAGGCACTGTGCGTCCTCCTAAGGACCCAAAATAGTGTCCGGAATGGGTGCCCACACTTCTAGCATGACATACACCAGAAGCCAATTTGATAAAGGCGTTCACACACACGCAGGTAACGAACATCGGCACTATGTAAAGTAGGGAGAATATGCGGTAGATCAGTGTGCAACGCTGATTTAAAGGGACAAATGCGATTTTGGAACTCAACGCTCTGCTTAACCATGCACAGCTGAACAGGTCATAGACAGTCTGGAGGACCCCCCACCAGCGGTATTTAAAGGGATCATGCAGGAGTTGCAGGTTAGTTGCTGGATTATTGGTTCTGGCTGCTGGTACAATTGTACGTGTTTGTTGAAGCTTTCTATACTTGGAGAAAGTTGTAATATTACATAGGGAGTGGTCTGGCTGGGCCTGCATTACTGTTGGTGGCATTTAAAACAGTGTGCTGAACAAGGTTCCTGCCAACCAGGGGATTTCATGCTGGGCATTGAACGCGACTGGGACCATGCAGAAAGGCCACACGGAGCAGGTCAAGCTGCAAGGAGAGGGAGGAGGAGGAGGAGGAGGTGCAGGGCACTGAGCAGGAGGCCATATCCCACGAGGGCCTTCAGGGACCAATTCTCTGACCTCAACCTGAGCGAAGATCAGTGCATCCGATGGCTGCGGTTCACGAAAGAGGTCATCACAGAGATTTGTCAACTGGTGCGGCCACAACTGCAGCCTCACAGCAGGGCAAGGACACCATTGCCTGAGGCTGTGAAGGTAACTGTGGCTCTGAACTTTTACGGCTCCGGATCCTTTCAGGCCGCTGCTGGCGATATGTGCAACATCTTGCAGTTTGCAGTGCACTACTGCATAAGGGAGGTCATTGAGGCATTGTACGAGGTGCACAACAGATTCATCACATTCCCTTGTGACAGAGAGATGCAGAATGAGTGAACACAAGGGTTTGCTCATATTGCAGGCTTCCCCCTGGTGCAGGGTGCCATTGACTGCACGCATATTACCCTGGGTGTTCCACATCTCAACTCGGCCATCTTCATGAACAGAAAGGGGTTCCACTCCCTCAATGTGCAGCTGGTGTGCGACCACACTCAGTGCATCATGCAGGTCAACGCCCGCTACCCTGGCAGTAGTGACAATTCCTTCATTCTGCGGCAATCCAACGTCCCACCTATCTTTCAACCAGCACGACTAGTCAAAGGCTGGCTACTGGGTGACAAGGGCTATCCCCTCATGAGGTGGCTCGTGCCTCCGGTCAGGAACGCACGCACACGTGCAGAGCAGGCCTACAGTGAGAGCCATGCGACCACACGAAACATCGTCGAGCACACCGTAGGCGTCCTAAAGCAACCCTTCCGCTGCCTGGAACATTCTGGTGGAGCCCTACAGTACTCAGCTGAGCAGGTGTCAAGATTCGTCATGGTATGCTGCATGCTGCAAAACCTCGCCTTTATGAGAGGACAGCCCTTGCCACCGCCTATCCAGCAAGACCCTGAGCCGGAGGAAGAGGCGGAGGAGGAGGAGGAAGAGGCGGAGGAGGAGGAGGAAGAGGAGGAAGAGGAAGAGGAGAAGGAGATGGAGGAAGAGGAGGAAGAAGCAAGGAAGCAACAAGGCGCACAGGCCCTGTGTGTGTGACCTGTGAGTTGTGGGTGTGGTACTATGTGAGGGTGAGATGCAGCATCTGAAGTGCAGTGTTGCGTACGGATGGAAAGTGTTTGTTGGTGGGTGGGTGACGGGGGGCGGGTGTCGTGCGTGGAGCGCTGGTGCAGTTGGTAGGATGCGCCACTTGACACTTGAATTCACTCACCTTAATCACTCGTGTCAAATCATTGAACTTTTTCCTGCACTGCATCCACGTGCATGGTGCAATGCTCCTGGCATTCACTTCCAGCGCCATTTCCTCCCACTGCCTCTGTAGCTGGTGTCTGGAGGGCCTCTTGCCACCCTGTGGATACAGGATAGTCCTCTGTGCGTCCACCTCGTCCACCAAGGCCTCTAGTGCATCATCTGAGAACCTTGGTGCACGCTCTCTCGCAGGTCCAGCACTTAGATTTTTCTTTCACCCTCGATTGAATTGACAGTGCGCCTCCCCTTTAAGAAGTGCAGATTGCCTCTAAGTAGTGCTGGCCACGCCCCATATCGAGCCTCCTGCTGGTGCGTGCAGCCACTCAACAGCGCAGGTAGCGTTGGCTGCATGCAGCAATCATGCAGATTATCAGGCAGCACAAATCTCATATGGGATGGGCGTCGCTGGCAAGGCCAACATTTGTTGCCCTTGAGAAGGTGGTGCTGAGCTGCCTTCTTGAACCGCTGCAGTCCGTGTGGTGAAGGTTCTCCCACAGTGCAGTATTTAATTGTCCACCACCATTCACGACTGGATGTGGCAGGACTGCAGAGCTTTGATCTGATCCGTTGGTTGTGGGATCGCTTAGCTCTGTCTATAGCATGTTGCTTCCGCTGTTTAGCATCGCATGTAGTCCTGAGTTGTAGCTTCACCAGGTTGGCACCTCATTTTTAGGTACGCCTGGTGCTGCTCCTGGCATGCTCTTCTACACTCCTCATTGAACCAGGGCTGATCCCCTGGCTTGTTGGTAATGGTAGAGTGAGGAATATGCCGGGCCATGAGGTTACAGATTGTGCTGGAATACAGTTCTGCTGCTGCTGATGGCCCACAGCGCCTCATGGATGCCCAGTTTTGAGCTGCTAGATCTGTTCTGAATCTATCCCATTTAGCACGGTGATAGTGCCACACAACACGTTGGATGGTGTCCTCAGTGCGAAGACGGGACTTCGTCTCCACGAGGACGGTGCGGTGGTCGCTCCTACCAATACTGTCATGGACAGATGCATCTGCGACAGGTAGATTGGTGAGGACGAGGTCAAGTAGGTTTTTCCCTCGTGTTGGTTCGCTCACCACCTGCCGCAGGCCCAGCCTGGCAGCTATGTCATAGAGTCATAGAGTTATACAGCACAGATAGAGGCCCTTCGGCCCATCGTGTCCGCGCCGGCCATCAGCCCTGTCTACTCTAATCCCATATTCCAGCATTTGGTCTGTAGCCTTGTATGCCATGGCATTTCAAGTGCTCATCCAAATGCTTCTTGAATGTTGTGAGGGTTCCTGCCTCCACAACCCTTTCAGACAGTGAGTTCCAGACTCCAACCACCCTCTGGGTGAAAAAGTTCTTTCTCAAATCCTCTCTAAACCTCCCGCCTTTTACCTTGAATCTATGTCCCCTTGTTATAGAACCCTCAACGAAGGGAAAGAGCTCCTTAGTATCCATCCTATCTGTGCCCCTCATAATTTTGTACACCTCAATCATGTCCCCCCTCAGCCTCCTCTGCTCCAAGGAAAACAAACCCAATCTTCCCAGTCTCTCTTCATAGCTGAAGCGCTCCAGCCCTGGTAACATCCTGGTGAATCTCCTCTGCACCCTCTCCAAAGCGATCACATCCTTCCTGTAGTGTGGCGACCAGAACTGCACACAGTACTCCAGCTGTGGCCTAACCAGTGTTTTATACAGCTCCATCATAACCTCCTTGCTCTTATATTCTATGCCTCGGCTAATAAAGGCAAGTATCCCATATGCCTTCTTTACCACCTTATCTACCTGTTCCGCCGCCTTCAGGGATCTGTGAACTTGCACACCAAAATCCCTCTGACCCTCTGTCTTGCCTAGGGTTCTCCCATTCATTGTGTATTCCCTTGCCTTGTTAGTCCCTCCAAAGTGCATCACCTCGCACTTTTCCGGGTTAAATTCCATTTGCCACTGTTCCGCCCATCTGACCAACCCATCTATATCGTCCTGCAGACTGAGGCTATCCTCCTCGCTATTTACCACCCTACCAATCTTTGTATCATCAGCGAACTTACTGATCATACCTTTTACATTCATATCCAAGTCATTAATGTAGACCACAAACAGCAAGGGACCCAGCACCGATCCCTGTGGTACCCCACTGGCCACAGGCTTCCAGTCACAAAAACAACCTTCGACCATCACCCTCTGCCTTCTGCCACTAAGCCAGTTTTGTATCCAAAGTGCCAAGGCACCCTGGATTCCATGGGCTCGTACCTTCTTGACCAGTCTCCTGTGGGGGACTTTATCGAAGGCCTTACTGAAATCCATGTATACCACATCCACTGCGTTACCCTCATCCACACGCCTAGTCACCCCCTCAAAAAATTCAATCAAATTAGTCAGACATGATCTTCCCTTGACAAAGCCATGTTGACTATCCCTGATTAATCCTTGCTTCTCCAAGTGGAGACTAATTTTGTCCTTCAGAATTTTTTCCAATAATTTTCCTACCACTGATGTTAGGCTCACTGGCCTGTAGTTCCCCGGTTTTTCCCTACTCCCCTTCTTGAATAATGGTATTACATTAGCGATTCTCCAGTCCTCTGGCACATCCCCTGTGGCCAGAGAGGTTCTGAATATATGTGTCAGAGCCCCCGCAATCTCCTCCTTTGCCTCACACAGTAGCCTGGGATACATTTCGTCCGGGCCTGGGGATTTATCCATTTTTAGGCCTGCTAAAACCGCCAATACCTCCTCCCGCTCGATGTTGATATGTTCGAGTATATCACAGTCCCCCTGCCGTATTTCTATGTCTACATCGTCCTTCTCCATAGTGAAAACAGATGCAAAAAATTCATTTAGAACCCCTCCTACATCTGCCGGCTCCACACACAGATTGCCATTTTTGTCCCTAATGGGCCCTATTTTTTCCCGAGTCATCCTCTTACCTTTAATATACTTATAAAACATCTTAGGATTCTACTCGGCCAGCTTAGTCAGTAGTGGTGCTACCGAGCCACTCTTGGTGATGGACATTGAAGTCCCCCACCCAGAGTACATTCTGTGCCCTTGCTACCCTCAGTACTTCCTCCTGTTATCCAATTTAACCCCCTATATTTTGTTTACAGGAATAAATTGTATTTTGTTAAGAAGAATAGACTATATCTTGAGAAAAGGCATAGACTGTAATTTGTTAAAAGCAATAGATTGTATTTTGTACTGTTAACAAATATGATATAGAGAAGGTGTAAAAAAGTTTTACAAGGATGAGAGGTTATAACTATCAGAAAAGACTGAACAGGCTGGGGCACCTCTCTAGAAAAGAGAAGGCTGAGGGGTGACCTGATAGAGGTCTTTAAAATTATGAAGGGGTTTGATAGCATAGACACAGAGAAGATGTTTCCACTTGTGGGGAGTCCAAAACTATGGGTTCATAAATATAAGATAGTCACTGATAAATCCAATAAGGAATACAGGAGAAACTTCTTTGAATGGAGACTGGTTCGAATGTGGTATTTGTTATCACAAAGAGTAGTTGAGGCGAATAGAATAGATGCTTTAAGGGGAAGCTAGATAAGTACATGAGGGAGAAAAGAATAGAAGGATATGCTGATAGGGTGAGATGCAGTAGGGTTGGAGGAGACTCGTGAGGAGCACAAACACCGGCATAGACCAGCTGGGCCAAGTGGCCTATTTCTGTGCTGTATATCCTATGTAATTGTATGCAAGACTGTACTTTACTAACAGGAATAGATTGTATATTATTAACAGGAATGGACTGTATATCAACAGGAATGGACTGTATCTTAATATGAATAAACTGTTTTTTCTTAACTGGAGTAGACAGTATTTTATTAAGAGAAATAGATTGTATTTTGTTCAGAGGAATAGGCTGTATATTGTTAACAGGAAGAGACTGTATTTTATTAAGAGGAATAGACTATTGTTAATGGGAATAAATTATATTGTTAAGAGGAATAGATTGTATTTTATTAACAGGAATGGACGACATTATTAATGGGAATAAACTATATTACTAACAGGAATAGGCTGTATTTTATTAACAGGAATAGACTATATTATTAATGGGAATAAACTATATTACTAACAGGAATAGGCTGTATTTTATTAACAGGAATAGACTATATTATTAATGGGAATAAACTATATTAACAGGAATAGATTGTATTTTATTAACAGGAATAGACTGTATTTACTGAACTGGAGTAGACAGTATTAGAAGAGGAATTCTCTTATTTTGTTAAGAGTAATAGACTGTATTTTGTCAACAGGAAGAGACTGTATTTTGTTAAGCGGAATGGACTGTATATTGATAAGGGGAATGGACTGTATATTGATAAGGGGAATGGACTGTATATTGATAAGGGGAATGGACTGTATATTGATAAGGGGAATGGACTGTATATTGATAAGGGGAATGGACTGTATATTGATAAGGGGAATGGACTGTATATTGATAAGGGGAATGGACTGTATATTGATAAGGGGAATGGACTGTATATTGATAAGGGGAATGGACTGTATATTGATAAGGGGAATGGACTGTATATTGATAAGGGGAATGGACTGTATATTGATAAGGGGAATGGACTGTATATTGATAAGGGGAATGGACTGTATATTGATAAGGGGAATGGACTGTATATTGATAAGGGGAATGGACTGTATATTGATAAGGGGAATGGACTGTATATTGATAAGGGGAATGGACTGTATATTGATAAGGGGAATGGACTGTATATTGATAAGGGGAATGGACTGTATATTGATAAGGGGAATGGACTGTATATTGATAAGGGGATGAGTCTATATTGTATTATGATGAATAAAATGTATGCCCCGATGTAATTGGGGCCCTGTCTATGGAACAGGGGCCCTACCTATGGAACTGTGGCCCTGTCCATTGAATTGGGACCCTGCCGATGGAACTGGGGACCTGTCTATTCAACTGGAGCTCTGACTATGCAATTAAGGCCCTGTCTATGGAGCTGAGGCATTATCTATGGAACTGCGGCCCTCTCTATGCAATTATGGCCCTGTCTATTGAACTGTGGGCCTGTCTATGGAACTGTGGGCCTGTCTATGGAACTGTGGGCCTGTCTATTGAACTGTGGGCCTGTCTATGGAACTGTGGGCCTGTCTATGGAACTGTGGGCCCTGTCTATGGAATTATGGCCCTGTCTATTGAACTGTGGGCCCTGTCTGTGGAACTGTAGACCTGTCTATGGAACTGTGGGCCCTGTCTATGGAACTGTGGGCCTGTCTATGGAACTGTGGGCCCTGTCTGTGGAACTGTAGACCTGTCTATGGAACTGTGGGCCCTGTCTATGGAACTGTGGGCCTGTCGATGGAACTGTGGGCCTGTCTATGGAACTGTGGGCCTGTCGATGGAACTGTGGGCCCTGTGTATGGAACTGTGGGCCTGTCTATGGAATTATGGCCCTGTCTATTGAACTGTGGGCCCTGTCTGTGGAACTGTAGGCCTGTCTATGGAATTATGGCCCTGTCTATTGAACTGTGGGCCCTGTCTGTGGAACTGTAGACCTGTCTATGGAACTGTGGGCCCTGTCTATGGAACTGTGGGCCTGTCTATGGAACTGTGGGCCCTGTCTATGGAACTGTGGGCCCTGTCTATGGAATTATGGCCCTGTCTATTGAACTGTGGGCCCTGTCTGTGGAACTGTAGACCTGTCTATGGAACTGTGGGCCCTGTCTATGGAACTGTGGGCCTGTCTATGGAACTGTGGGCCCTGTCTATGGAACAGTGGGCCCTGTCTATGGAACTGTGGGCCTGTCTATGGAACTGTGGCCCTGTCTATTGAACTGTGGGCCTGTCTATTGAACTGTGGGCCTGTCTATTGAACTGTGGGCCTGTCTATGGAACTGTGGGCCTGTCTATGGAACTGTGGGCCTGTCTATGGAACTGTGGCCCTGTCTATTGAACTGTGGGCCTGTCTATTGAACTGTGGGCCTGTATATTGAACTGTGGGCCTGTCTATGGAACTGTGGGCCTGTCTATGGAACTGTGGGCCCTGTCTATGGAATTATGGCCCTGTCTATTGAACTGTGGGCCCTGTCTGTGGAACTGTAGACCTGTCTATGGAACTGTGGGCCCTGTCTATGGAACTGTGGGCATGTCTATGGAACTGTGGGCCCTGTCTATGGAACTGTGGGCCTGTCTATGGAACTGTGGGCCCTGTCTGTGGAACTGTAGACCTGTCTATGGAACTGTGGGCCCTGTCTATGGAACTGTGGGCCTGTCTATGGAACTGTGGGCCTGTCTATGGAACTGTGGGCCTGTCTATGGAACTGTGGGCCCTGTGTATGGAACTGTGGGCCTGTCTATGGAATTATGGCCCTGTCTATTGAACTGTGGGCCCTGTCTGTGGAACTGTAGACCTGTCTATGGAACTGTGGGCCCTGTCTATGGAACTGTGGGCCTGTCTATGGAACTGTAGGCCTGTCTATGGAATTATGGCCCTGTCTATTGAACTGTGGGCCCTGTCTGTGGAACTGTAGACCTGTCTATGGAACTGTGGGCCCTGTCTATGGAACTGTGGGCCTGTCTATGGAACTGTGGGCCCTGTCTATGGAACTGTGGGCCCTGTCTATGGAATTATGGCCCTGTCTATTGAACTGTGGGCCCTGTCTGTGGAACTGTAGACCTGTCTATGGAACTGTGGGCCCTGTCTATGGAACTGTGGGACTGTCTATGGAACTGTGGGCCCTGTCTATGGAACTGTGGGCCTGTCTATGGAACGGTGGGCCCTGTCTATGGAACTGTGGGCCCTGTCTATGGAACTGTGGGCCTGTCTGTGGAACTGTGGGCCTGTCTATGGAACTGTGGGCCCTGTCTATGGAACTGTGGGCCTGTCTATGGAACTGTGGGCCCTGTCTATGGAACTGTGGGCCTGTCTATGGAACTGTGGGCCTGTCTATGGAACTGTGGGCCCTGTCTATGGAACTGTGGGCCCTGTCTATGGAACTGTGGGCCTGTCTATGGAACTGTGGGCCTGTCTATGGAACTGTGGGCCCTGTCTATGGAACTGTGGGTCTGTCTATGGAACTGTGGGCCCTGTCTATGGAACTGTGGGCCTGTCTATGGAACTGTGGGCCTGTCTATGGAACTGTGGGCCTGTCTATGGAACTGTGGGCCTGTCTATGGAACTGTGGGCCTGTCTATGGAACTGTGGGTCTGTCTATGGAACTGTGGGACCTGTCTATGGAACTGTGGGCCTGTCTATGGAACTGTGGGTCTGTCTATGGAACTGTGGGCCCTGTCTATGGAACTGTGGGCCTGTCTATGGAACTGTGGGCCCTGTGTATGGAACTGTGGGCCCGTCTATTGAACTGTGGGCCTGTCTATTGAACTGTGGGCCTGTCTATGGAACTGTAGGCCCTGTCTATGGAACTGTGTGCCCTGTCTATGGAACTGTGGGCCTGTCCATGGAACTGTGGGCCCTGTGTATGGAACTGTGGGCCTGTCTATGGAACTGTGGGCCCTGTCTATGGAACTGTGGGCCTGTCTATGGAACTGTGGGCCAGTCTATGGAACTGTGGGCCCTGTCTATGGAACTGTGGGCCCTGTCTATTGAACTGTGGGCCCTGTCTATGGAACTGTGGGCCCTGTCTATTGAACTGTGGGCCTGTCTATGGAACTGTGGGCCCTGTCTATGGAACTGTGGGCCTGTCTATGGAACTGTGGGCCCTGTCTATTGAACTGTGGGCCTGTCTATGGAACTGTGGGCCCTGTCTATGGAACTGTGGGCCTGTCTATGGAACTGTGGGCCTGTCTATGGAACTGTGGGCCCTGTCTATGGAACTGTGGGCCCTGTCTATGGAACTGTGGGCCTGTCTATGGAACTGTGGGCCCTGTCTATGGAACTGTGGGCCCTGTCTATGGAACTGTGGGCCCTGTCTATGGAACTGTGGGCCTGTCTGTGGAACTGTGGGCCTGTCTATGGAACTGTGGGCCCTGTCTATGGAACTGTGTGCCCTGTCTATGGAACTGTGGGCCTGTCTATGGAAGTGTGGGCCCTGTCTATGGAACTGTGGGCCTGTCTATGGAACTGTGGGCCCTGTCTATGGAACTGTGGGCCCTGTCTATGGAACTGTGGGCCTGTCTATGGAACTGTGGGCCTGTCTATGGAACTGTGGGCCTGTCTATGGAACTGTGGGCCCTGTCTATGGAACTGTGGGCCCTGTCTATGGAACTGTGGGCCTGTCTATGGAACTGTGGGCCCTGTCTATGGAACTGTGGGCCCTGTCTATGGAACTGCGGGCCCTGTCTATGGAACTGTGGGCCTGTCTATGGAACTGTGGGCCCTGTCTATGGAACTGTGGGCCTGTCTATGGAACTGTGGGCCTGTCTATTGAAATGTGGGCCCTGTCTATGGAACTGTGGGCCCTGTCTATTGAACTGAGGGCCTGTCTATGGAACTGTGGGCCCTGTGTATGGAACTGTGGGCCCGTCTATTGAACTGTGGGCCTGTCTATTGAACTGTGGGCCTGTCTATGGAACTATAGGCCCTGTCTATGGCACTGTGTGCCCTGTCTATGGAACTGTGGGCCTGTCCATGGAACTGTGGGCCCTGTGTATGGAACTGTGGGCCTGTCTATGGAACTTTGGGCCCTGTCTATGGAACTGTGGGCCTGTCTATGGAACTGTGGGCCAGTCTATTGAACTGTGGGCCCTGTCTATGGAACTGTGGACCCTGTCTATTGAATTGTGGGCCTGTCTATGGAACTGTGGGCCCTGTCTATGGAACTGTGGGCCTGTCTATGGAACTGTGGGCCTGTCTATGGAACTGTGGGCCTGTCTATGGAACTGTGGGCCCTGTCTATGGAACTGTGGGCCTGTCTATGGAACTGTGGGCCTGTCTATGGAACTGTGGGCCCTGTCTATGGAACTGTAGGCCCTGTCTATGGAACTGTGGGCCCTGTCTATTGAACTGTAGGCCCTGTCTATGGAACTGTGGGCCCTGTCTATGGAACTGTGGGCCCTGTCTATTGAACTGTAGGCCCTGTCTATTGAACTGTGGGCCCTGTCTATGGAACTGTGGGCCTGTCTATGGAACTGTGGGCCTGTCTATGGAACTGTGGGCCCTGTCTATGGAACTGTAGGCCCTGTCTATGGAACTGTAGGCCCTGTGTATGGAACTGTGGGCCTGTCTATTGAACTGTAGGCCCTGTCTATGGAACTGTGGGCCTGTCTATGGAACTGTGGGCCCTGTCTATGGAACTGTAGGCCCTGTGTATGGAACTGTGGGCCTGTCTATGGAACTGTGGGCCCTGTCTATGGAACTGTGGGCCCTGTCTATGGAACTGTAGGCCCTGTGTATGGAACTGTGGGCCTGTCTATTGAACTGTAGGCCCTGTCTATGGAACTGTGGGCCTGTCTATGGAACTGTGGGCCCTGTCTATGGAACTGTAGGCCCTGTGTATGGAACTGTGGGCCTGTCTATTGAACTGTAGGCCCTGTCTATTGAACTGTAGGCCCTGTCTATTGAACTGTGGGCCTGTCTATGGAACTGTGGGCCTGTCTATGGAACTGTAGGCCCTGTGTATGGAACTGTGGGCCCTGTCTATTGAACTGTGGGCCTGTCTATGGAACTGTGGGCCCTGTCTATGGAACTGTGGGCCCTGTCTATGGAAATGTGGGCCCTGTCTATTGAACTGTAGGCCCTGTGTATGGAACTGTGGGCCTGTCTATTGAACTGTGGGCCTGTCTATGTAACTGTGGGCCTCTCTATGGAACTGTGGCCCTGTCTATGGAACAGTAGGACCTGTCTATGGAACTGTGGGCCCTGTCTATTGAACTGTAGGCCCTGTGTATGGAACTGTGGGCCTGTCTATTGAACTGTGGGCCTGTCTATGGAACTGTGGGCCCTGTGTATGGAACTGTGGGCCTGTCTATTGAACTGTGGGCCTGTCTATGGAACTGTGGGCCCTGTCTATGGAACTGTGGGCCCTGTCTATTGAACTGTGGGCCCTGTCTATTGAACTGTGGGCCCTGTCTATGGAACTGTGGGCCTGTCTATTGAACTGTGGGCCCTGTCTATTCAACTGTGGGTCCTGTCTATGGAACTGTGGGCCTGTCTATGGAACTGTGGGCCTGTCTATTGAACTGTGGGCCCTGTCCATTGAACTGTGGGCCCTGTCTATGGAACTGTGGGCCTGTCTATGGAACTGTGGGCCCTGTCTATGGAACTGTGGGCCCTGTCTATGGAACTGTGGGCCTGTCTATTGAACTGTGGGCCCTGTCTATGGAACTGTGGGCCTGTCTATTGAACTGTAGGCCCTGTCTATTGAACTGTGGTCCTGTCTATTGAACTGTGGGCCCTGTCTATGGAACTGTGGGCCCTGTCTATGGAACTGTGGGCCTGTCTATGGAACTGTGGGCCCTGTCTATTGAACTGTGGGCCTGTCTATGGAACTGTGGGCCCTGTCTATGGAACTGTGGGCCTGTCTATGGAACTGTGGGCCTGTCTATGGAACTGTGGGCCCTGTCTATGGAACTGTGGGCCCTGTCTATGGAACTGTGGGCCTGTCTATGGAACTGTGGGCCCTGTCTCTGGAACTGTGGGCCCTGTCTATGGAACTGTGGGCCCTGTCTATGGAACTGTGGGCCTGTCTGTGGAACTGTGGGCCTGTCTATGGAACTGTGGGCCCTGTCTATGGAACTGTGTGCCCTGTCTATGGAACTGTGGGCCTGTCTATGGAACTGTGGGCCCTGTCTATGGAAGTGTGGGCCCTGTCTATGGAACTGTGGGCCTGTCTATGGAACTGTGGGCCCTGTCTATGGAACTGTGGGCCCTGTCTATGGAACTGTGGGCCCTGTCTATGGAACTGTGGGCCTGTCTATGGAACTGTGGGCCTGTCTATGGAACTGTGGGCCTGTCTATGGAACTGTGGGCCCTGTCTATGGAACTGTGGGCCCTGTCTATGGAACTGTGGGCCTGTCTATGGAACTGTGGGCCCTGTCTATGGAACTGTGGGCCCTGTCTATGGAACTGCGGGCCCTGTCTATGGAACTGTGGGCCTGTCTATGGAACTGTGGGCCCTGTCTATGGAACTGTGGGCCTGTCTATGGAACTGTGGGCCTGTCTATTGAAATGTGGGCCCTGTCTATGGAACTGTGGGCCCTGTCTATTGAACTGTGGGCCTGTCTATGGAACTGTGGGCCCTGTGTATGGAACTGTGGGCCCGTCTATTGAACTGTGGGCCTGTCTATTGAACTGTGGGCCTGTCTATGGAACTATAGGCCCTGTCTATGGAACTGTGTGCCCTGTCTATGGAACTGTGGGCCTGTCCATGGAACTGTGGGCCCTGTGTATGGAACTGTGGGCCTGTCTATGGAACTTTGGGCCCTGTCTATGGAACTGTGGGCCTGTCTATGGAACTGTGGGGAAGTCTATTGAACTGTGGGCCCTGTCTATGGAACTGTGGACCCTGTCTATTGAACTGTGGGCCTGTCTATGGAACTGTGGGCCCTGTCTATGGAACTGTGGGCCTGTCTATGGAACTGTGGGCCTGTCTATGGAACTGTGGGCCTGTCTATGGAACTGTGGGCCCTGTCTATGGAACTGTGGGCCTGTCTATGGAACTGTGGGCCTGTCTATGGAACTGTGGGCCCTGTCTATGGAACTGTAGGCCCTGTCTATGGAACTGTGGGCCCTGTCTATGGAACTGTGGGCCCTGTCTATTGAACTGTAGGCCCTGTCTATTGAACTGTGGGCCCTGTCTATGGAACTGTGGGCCTGTCTATGGAACTGTGGGCCTGTCTATGGAACTGTGGGCCCTGTCTATGGAACTGTAGGCCCTGTCTATGGAACTGTAGGCCCTGTGTATGGAACTGTGGGCCTGTCTATTGAACTGTAGGCCCTGTCTCTGGAACTGTGGGCCTGTCTATGGAATTGTGGGCCTGTCTATGGAACTGTGGGCCCTGTCTATGGAACTGTAGGCCCTGTGTATGGAACTGTGGGCCTGTCTATTGAACTGTAGGCCCTGTCTATGGAACTGTGGGCCTGTCTATGGAACTGTGGGCCCTGTCTATGGAACTGTAGGCCCTGTGTATGGAACTGTGGGCCTGTCTATTGAACTGTAGGCCCTGTCTATTGAACTGTAGGCCCTGTCTATTGAACTGTGGGCCTGTCTATGGAACTGTGGGCCTGTCTATGGAACTGTAGGCCCTGTGTATGGAACTGTGGGCCCTGTCTATTGAACTGTGGGCCTGTCTATGGAACTGTGGGCCCTGTCTATGGAACTGTGGGCCCTGTCTATGGAAATGTGGGCCCTGTCTATTGAACTGTAGGCCCTGTGTATGGAACTGTGGGCCTGTCTATTGAACTGTGGGCCTGTCTATGTAACTGTGGGCCTGTCTATGGAACTGTGGCCCTGTCTATGGAACAGTAGGACCTGTCTATGGAACTGTGGGCCCTGTCTATTGAACTGTAGGCCCTGTGTATGGAACTGTGGGCCTGTCTATTGAACTGTGGGCCTGTCTATGGAACTGTGGGCCCTGTGTATGGAACTGTGGGCCTGTCTATTGAACTGTGGGCCTGTCTATGGAACTGTGGGCCCTGTGTATGGAACTGTGGGCCCTGTCTATTGAACTGTGGGCCTGTCTATGGAACTGTGGGCCCTGTCTATGGAACTGTGGGCCCTGTCTATTGAACTGTGGGCCCTGTCTATTGAACTGTGGGCCCTGTCTATGGAACTGTGGGCCTGTCTATTGAACTGTGGGCCCTGTCTATTCAACTGTGGGTCCTGTCTATGGAACTGTGGGCCTGTCTATGGAACTGTGGGCCTGTCTATTGAACTGTAGGCCCTGTCTATTGAACTGTGGGCCTGTCTATGGAACTGTGGGCCTGTCTATGGAACTGTAGGCCCTGTGTATGGAACTGTGGGCCCTGTCTATTGAACTGTGGGCCTGTCTATGGAACTGTGGGCCCTGTCTATGGAACTGTGGGCCCTGTCTATGGAAATGTGGGCCCTGTCTATTGAACTGTAGGCCCTGTGTATGGAACTGTGGGCCTGTCTATTGAACTGTGGGCCTGTCTATGTAACTGTGGGCCTCTCTATGGAACTGTGGCCCTGTCTATGGAACAGTAGGACCTGTCTATGGAACTGTGGGCCCTGTCTATTGAACTGTAGGCCCTGTGTATGGAACTGTGGGCCTGTCTATTGAACTGTGGGCCTGTCTATGGAACTGTGGGCCCTGTGTATGGAACTGTGGGCCTGTCTATTGAACTGTGGGCCTGTCTATGGAACTGTGGGCCCTGTGTATGGAACTGTGGGCCCTGTCTATTGAACTGTGGGCCTGTCTATGGAACTGTGGGCCCTGTCTATGGAACTGTGGGCCCTGTCTATTGAACTGTGGGCCCTGTCTATTGAACTGTGGGCCCTGTCTATGGAACTGTGGGCCTGTCTATTGAACTGTGGGCCCTGTCTATTCAACTGTGGGTCCTGTCTATGGAACTGTGGGCCTGTCTATGGAACTGTGGGCCTGTCTATTGAACTGTGGGCCCTGTCCATTGAACTGTGGGCCCTGTCTATGGAACTGTGGGCCCTGTCTATGGAACTGTGGGCCCTGTCTATGGAACTGTGGGCCTGTCTATTGAACTGTGGGCCCTGTCTATGGAACTGTGGGCCTGTCTATTGAACTGTAGGCCCTGTCTATTGAACTGTGGTCCTGTCTATTGAACTGTGGGCCCTGTCTATGGAACTGTGGGCCCTGTCTATGGAACTGTGGGCCTGTCTATGGAACTGTGGGCCCTGTCTATTGAACTGTGGGCCTGTCTATGGAACTGTGGGCCCTGTCTATGGAACTGTGGGCCTGTCTATGGAACTGTGGGCCTGTCTATGGAACTGTGGGCCCTGTCTATGGAACTGTGGGCCCTGTCTATGGAACTGTGGGCCTGTCTATGGAACTGTGGGCCCTGTTTCTGGAACTGTGGGCCCTGTCTATGGAACTGTGGGCCCTGTCTATGGAACTGTGGGCCTGTCTGTGGAACTGTGGGCCTGTCTATGGAACTGTGGGCCCTGTCTATGGAACTGTGTGCCCTGTCTATGGAACTGTGGGCCTGTCTATGGAACTGTGGGCCCTGTCTATGGAAGTGTGGGCCCTGTCTATGGAACTGTGGGCCTGTCTATGGAACTGTGGGCCCTGTCTATGGAACTGTGGGCCCTGTCTATGGAACTGTGGGCCCTGTCTATGGAACTGTGGGCCTGTCTATGGAACTGTGGGCCTGTCTATGGAACTGTGGGCCTGTCTATGGAACTGTGGGCCCTGTCTATGGAACTGTGGGCCCTGTCTATGGAACTGTGGGCCTGTCTATGGAACTGTGGGCCCTGTCTATGGAACTGTGGGCCCTGTCTATGGAACTGCGGGCCCTGTCTATGGAACTGTGGGCCTGTCTATGGAACTGTGGGCCCTGTCTATGGAACTGTGGGCCTGTCTATGGAACTGTGGGCCTGTCTATTGAAATGTGGGCCCTGTCTATGGAACTGTGGGCCCTGTCTATTGAACTGTGGGCCTGTCTATGGAACTGTGGGCCCTGTGTATGGAACTGTGGGCCCGTCTATTGAACTGTGGGCCTCTCTATTGAACTGTGGGCCTGTCTATGGAACTATAGGCCCTGTCTATGGAACTGTGTGCCCTGTCTATGGAACTGTGGGCCTGTCCATGGAACTGTGGGCCCTGTGTATGGAACTGTGGGCCTGTCTATGGAACTTTGGGCCAGTCTATTGAACTGTGGGCCCTGTCTATGGAACTGTGGACCCTGTCTATTGAACTGTGGGCCTGTCTATGGAACTGTGGGCCCTGTCTATGGAACTGTGGGCCTGTCTATGGAACTGTGGGCCCTGTCTATGGAACTGTAGGCCCTGTCTATGGAACTGTAGGCACTGTGTATGGAACTGTGGGCCTGTCTATTGAACTGTAGGCCCTGTCGATTGAACTGTGGGCCCTGTCTATTGAACTGTGGGCCCTGTCTATGGAACTGTGGGCCTGTCTATTGAACTGTGGGCCCTGTCTATTCAACTGTGGGTCCTGTCTATGGAACTGTGGGCCTGTCTATGGAACTGTGGGCCTGTCTATTGAAATGTGGGCCCTGTCCATTGAACTGTGGGCCCTGTCTATGGAACTGTGGGCCTGTCTATGGAACTGTGGGCCCTGTCTATGGAACTGTGGGCCCTGTCTATGGAACTGTGGGCCTGTCTATTGAACTGTGGGCCCTGTCTATGGAACTGTGGGCCTGTCTATTGAACTGTAGGCCCTGTCTATTGAACTGTGGTCCTGTCTATTGAACTGTGGGCCCTGTCTATGGAACTGTGGGCCCTGTCTATGGAACTGTGGGCCTGTCTATGGAACTGTGGGCCCTGTCTATTGAACTGTGGGCCTGTCTATGGAACTGTGGGCCCTGTCTATGGAACTGTGGGCCTGTCTATGGAACTGTGGGCCTGTCTATGGAACTGTGGGCCCTGTCTATGGAACTGTGGGCCCTGTCTATGGAACTGTGGGCCTGTCTATGGAACTGTGGGCCCTGTTTCTGGAACTGTGGGCCCTGTCTATGGAACTGTGGGCCCTGTCTATGGAACTGTGGGCCTGTCTGTGGAAATGTGGGCCTGTCTATGGAACTGTGGGCCCTGTCTATGGAACTGTGTGCCCTGTCTATGGAACTGTGGGCCTGTCTATGGAACTGTGGGCCCTGTCTATGGAAGTGTGGGCCCTGTCTATGGAACTGTGGGCCTGTCTATGGAACTGTGGGCCCTGTCTATGGAACTGTGGGCCCTGTCTATGGAACTGTGGGCCCTGTCTATGGAACTGTGGGCCTGTCTATGGAACTGTGGGCCTGTCTATGGAACTGTGGGCCTGTCTATGGAACTGTGGGCCCTGTCTATGGAACTGTGGGCCCTGTCTATGGAACTGTGGGCCTGTCTATGGAACTGTGGGCCCTGTCTATGGAACTGTGGGCCCTGTCTATGGAACTGCAGGCCCTGTCTATGGAACTGTGGGCCTGTCTATGGAACTGTGGGCCCTGTCTATGGAACTGTGGGCCTGTCTATGGAACTGTGGGCCTGTCTATTGAAATGTGGGCCCTGTCTATGGAACTGTGGGCCCTGTCTATTGAACTGTGGGCCTGTCTATGGAACTGTGGGCCCTGTGTATGGAACTGTGGGCCCGTCTATTGAACTGTGGGCCTCTCTATTGAACTGTGGGCCTGTCTATGGAACTATAGGCCCTGTCTATGGAACTGTGTGCCCTGTCTATGGAACTGTGGGCCTGTCCATGGAACTGTGGGCCCTGTGTATGGAACTGTGGGCCTGTCTATGGAACTTTGGGCCCTGTCTATGGAACTGTGGGCCTGTCTATGGAACTGTGGGCCAGTCTATTGAACTGTGGGCCCTGTCTATGGAACTGTGGACCCTGTCTATTGAACTGTGGGCCTGTCTATGGAACTGTGGGCCCTGTCTATGGAACTGTGGGCCTGTCTATGGAACTGTGGGCCCTGTCTATGGAACTGTAGGCCCTGTCTATGGAACTGTAGGCCCTGTGTATGGAACTGTGGGCCTGTCTATTGAACTGTAGGCCCTGTCTCTGGAACTGTGGGCCTGTCTATGGAATTGTGGGCCTGTCTATGGAACTGTGGGCCCTGTCTATGGAACTGTAGGCCCTGTGTATGGAACTGTGGGCCTGTCTATTGAACTGTAGGCCCTGTCTATGGAACTGTGGGCCTGTCTATGGAACTGTGGGCCCTGTCTATGGAACTGTAGGCCCTGTGTATGGAACTGTGGGCCTGTCTATTGAACTGTAGGCCCTGTCTATTGAACTGTAGGCCCTGTCTATTGAACTGTGGGCCTGTCTATGGAACTGTGGGCCTGTCTATGGAACTGTAGGCCCTGTGTATGGAACTGTGGGCCCTGTCTATTGAACTGTGGGCCTGTCTATGGAACTGTGGGCCCTGTCTATGGAACTGTGGGCCCTGTCTATGGAAATGTGGGCCCTGTCTATTGAACTGTAGGCCCTGTGTATGGAACTGTGGGCCTGTCTATTGAACTGTGGGCCTGTCTATGTAACTGTGGGCCTGTCTATGGAACTGTGGCCCTGTCTATGGAACAGTAGGACCTGTCTATGGAACTGTGGGCCCTGTCTATTGAACTGTAGGCCCTGTGTATGGAACTGTGGGCCTGTCTATTGAACTGTGGGCCTGTCTATGGAACTGTGGGCCCTGTGTATGGAACTGTGGGCCTGTCTATTGAACTGTGGGCCTGTCTATGGAACTGTGGGCCCTGTGTATGGAACTGTGGGCCCTGTCTATTGAACTGTGGGCCTGTCTATGGAACTGTGGGCCCTGTCTATGGAACTGTGGGCCCTGTCTATTGAACTGTGGGCCCTGTCTATTGAACTGTGGGCCCTGTCTATGGAACTGTGGGCCTGTCTATTGAACTGTGGGCCCTGTCTATTCAACTGTGGGTCCTGTCTATGGAACTGTGGGCCTGTCTATGGAACTGTGGGCCTGTCTATTGAACTGTAGGCCCTGTCTATTGAACTGTGGGCCTGTCTATGGAACTGTGGGCCTGTCTATGGAACTGTAGGCCCTGTGTATGGAACTGTGGGCCCTGTCTATTGAACTGTGGGCCTGTCTATGGAACTGTGGGCCCTGTCTATGGAACTGTGGGCCCTGTCTATGGAAATGTGGGCCCTGTCTATTGAACTGTAGGCCCTGTGTATGGAACTGTGGGCCTGTCTATTGAACTGTGGGCCTGTCTATGTAACTGTGGGCCTCTCTATGGAACTGTGGCCCTGTCTATGGAACAGTAGGACCTGTCTATGGAACTGTGGGCCCTGTCTATTGAACTGTAGGCCCTGTGTATGGAACTGTGGGCCTGTCTATTGAACTGTGGGCCTGTCTATGGAACTGTGGGCCCTGTGTATGGAACTGTGGGCCTGTCTATTGAACTGTGGGCCTGTCTATGGAACTGTGGGCCCTGTGTATGGAACTGTGGGCCCTGTCTATTGAACTGTGGGCCTGTCTATGGAACTGTGGGCCCTGTCTATGGAACTGTGGGCCCTGTCTATTGAACTGTGGGCCCTGTCTATTGAACTGTGGGCCCTGTCTATGGAACTGTGGGCCTGTCTATTGAACTGTGGGCCCTGTCTATTCAACTGTGGGTCCTGTCTATGGAACTGTGGGCCTGTCTATGGAACTGTGGGCCTGTCTATTGAACTGTGGGCCCTGTCCATTGAACTGTGGGCCCTGTCTATGGAACTGTGGGCCTGTCTATGGAACTGTGGGCCCTGTCTATGGAACTGTGGGCCCTGTCTATGGAACTGTGGGCCTGTCTATTGAACTGTGGGCCCTGTCTATGGAACTGTGGGCCTGTCTATTGAACTGTAGGCCCTGTCTATTGAACTGTGGTCCTGTCTATTGAACTGTGGGCCCTGTCTATGGAACTGTGGGCCCTGTCTATGGAACTGTGAGCCTGTCTATGGAACTGTGGGCCCTGTCTATTGAACTGTGGGCCTGTCTATGGAACTGTGGGCCCTGTCTATGGAACTGTGGGCCTGTCTATGGAACTGTGGGCCTGTCTATGGAACTGTGGGCCCTGTCTATGGAACTGTGGGCCCTGTCTATGGAACTGTGGGCCTGTCTATGGAACTGTGGGCCCTGTTTCTGGAACTGTGGGCCCTGTCTATGGAACTGTGGGCCCTGTCTATGGAACTGTGGGCCTGTCTGTGGAACTGTGGGCCTGTCTATGGAACTGTGGGCCCTGTCTATGGAACTGTGTGCCCTGTCTATGGAACTGTGGGCCTGTCTATGGAACTGTGGGCCCTGTCTATGGAAGTGTGGGCCCTGTCTATGGAACTGTGGGCCTGTCTATGGAACTGTGGGCCCTGTCTATGGAACTGTGGGCCCTGTCTATGGAACTGTGGGCCCTGTCTATGGAACTGTGGGCCTGTCTATGGAACTGTGGGCCTGTCTATGGAACTGTGGGCCTGTCTATGGAACTGTGGGCCCTGTCTATGGAACTGTGGGCCCTGTCTATGGAACTGTGGGCCTGTCTATGGAACTGTGGGCCCTGTCTATGGAACTGTGGGCCCTGTCTATGGAACTGCGGGCCCTGTCTATGGAACTGTGGGCCTGTCTATGGAACTGTGGGCCCTGTCTATGGAACTGTGGGCCTGTCTATGGAACTGTGGGCCTGTCTATTGAAATGTGGGCCCTGTCTATGGAACTGTGGGCCCTGTCTATTGAACTGTGGGCCTGTCTATGGAACTGTGGGCCCTGTGTATGGAACTGTGGGCCCGTCTATTGAACTGTGGGCCTCTCTATTGAACTGTGGGCCTGTCTATGGAACTATAGGCCCTGTCTATGGAACTGTGTGCCCTGTCTATGGAACTGTGGGCCTGTCCATGGAACTGTGGGCCCTGTGTATGGAACTGTGGGCCTGTCTATGGAACTTTGGGCCCTGTCTATGGAACTGTGGGCCTGTCTATGGAACTGTGGGCCAGTCTATTGAACTGTGGGCCCTGTCTATGGAACTGTGGGCCCTGTCTATGGAACTGTAGGCCCTGTCTATGGAACTGTGGGCCCTGTCTATTGAACTGTAGGCCCTGTCTATGGAACTGTGGGCCCTGTCTATGGAACTGTGGGCCCTGTCTATTGAACTGTAGGCCCTGTCTATTGAACTGTGGGCCCTGTCTATGGAACTGTGGGCCCTGTCTATGGAACTGTAGGCCCTGTCTATGGAACTGTAGGCCCTGTGTATGGAACTGTGGGCCTGTCTATTGAACTGTAGGCCCTGTCTCTGGAACTGTGGGCCTGTCTATGGAATTGTGGGCCTGTCTATGGAACTGTGGGCCCTGTCTATGGAACTGTAGGCCCTGTGTATGGAACTGTGGGCCTGTCTATTGAACTGTAGGCCCTGTCTATGGAACTGTAGGCCCTGTCTATGGAACTGTAGGCCCTGTGTATGGAACTGTGGGCCTGTCTATTGAACTGTAGGCCCTGTCTCTGGAACTGTGGGCCTGTCTATGGAATTGTGGGCCTGTCTATGGAACTGTGGGCCCTGTCTATGGAACTGTAGGCCCTGTGTATGGAACTGTGGGCCTGTCTATTGAACTGTAGGCCCTGTCTATGGAACTGTGGGCCTGTCTATGGAACTGTGGGCCCTGTCTATGGAACTGTAGGCCCTGTGTATGGAACTGTGGGCCTGTCTATTGAACTGTAGGCCCTGTCTATTGAACTGTAGGCCCTGTCTATTGAACTGTGGGCCTGTCTATGGAACTGTGGGCCTGTCTATGGAACTGTAGGCCCTGTGTATGGAACTGTGGGCCCTGTCTATTGAACTGTGGGCCTGTCTATGGAACTGTGGGCCCTGTCTATGGAACTGTGGGCCCTGTCTATGGAAATGTGGGCCCTGTCTATTGAACTGTAGGCCCTGTGTATGGAACTGTGGGCCTGTCTATTGAACTGTGGGCCTGTCTATGTAACTGTGGGCCTGTCTATGGAACTGTGGCCCTGTCTATGGAACAGTAGGACCTGTCTATGGAACTGTGGGCCCTGTCTATTGAACTGTAGGCCCTGTGTATGGAACTGTGGGCCTGTCTATTGAACTGTGGGCCTGTCTATGGAACTGTGGGCCCTGTGTATGGAACTGTGGGCCTGTCTATTGAACTGTGGGCCTGTCTATGGAACTGTGGGCCCTGTGTATGGAACTGTGGGCCCTGTCTATTGAACTGTGGGCCTGTCTATGGAACTGTGGGCCCTGTCTATGGAACTGTGGGCCCTGTCTATTGAACTGTGGGCCCTGTCTATTGAACTGTGGGCCCTGTCTATGGAACTGTGGGCCTGTCTATTGAACTGTGGGCCCTGTCTATTCAACTGTGGGTCCCGTCTATGGAACTGTGGGCCTGTCTATGGAACTGTGGGCCTGTCTATTGAACTGTGGGCCCTGTCCATTGAACTGTGGGCCCTGTCTATGGAACTGTGGGCCTGTCTATGGAACTGTGGGCCCTGTCTATGGAACTCTGGGCCCTGTCTATGGAACTGTGGGCCTGTCTATTGAACTGTGGGCCCTGTCTATGGAACTGTGGGCCTGTCTATTGAACTGTCGGCCCTGTCTATTGAACTGTGGTCCTGTCTATTGAACTGTGGGCCCTGTCTATGGAACTGTGGGCCTGTCTATTGAACTGTGGGCCCTGTCTATGGAACTGTGGGCCTGTGTATTGAACTGTGGGCCTGTCTATGGAACTGTGGGCCTGTCGATGGAACTGTGGGCCTGTGTATTGAACTGTGGGCCTGTCGATGGAACTGTGGGCCTGTGTATTGAACTGTGGGCCTGTCTATGGAACTGTGGGCCTGTCTATTGAACTGTGGGCCCTGTCTATGGAACTGTGGGCCTGTCGATGGAACTGTGGGCCTGTGTATTGAACTGTGGACCTGTCTATGGAACTGTGGGCCTGTCTATGGAACTGTGGGCCCTGTCTATTGAACTGTAGGCCCGTCTATGGAACTGTGGGCCTGTCGATGGAACTGTGAGCCTGTGTATTGAACTGTGGGCCTGTCTATGGAATTGTGGGCCTGTCGATGGAACTGTGGGCCTGTGTATTGAACTGTGGGCCTGTCTATGGAACTGTGGGCCTGTCTATTGAACTGTGGGCCCTGTCTATGGAACTGTGGGCCTGTCGATGGAACTGTGGGCCTGTGTATTGAACTGTGGGCATGTCTATGGAATTGTGGGCCTGTCGATGGAACTGTGGGCCTGTCTATGGAATTGTGGGCCTGTCGATGGATCTGTGGGCCTGTGTATTGAACTGTGGGCCTGTCTATGGAACTGTGGGCCTGTCTATTGAACTGTGGGCCCTGTGTATGGAACTGTGGGCCTGTGTATTGAACTGTGGGCCTGTCTATAGAACTGTGGGCCTGTCGATGGAACTGTGGGCCTGTGTATTGAACTGTGGGCCCTGTCTATGGAACTGTGGGCCTGTCTATGGAACTGTGGGCCTGTCTATGGAACTGTGGGCCCTGTCTATGGAACTGTGGGCCTGTCTATGGAACTGTGGGCCTGTCTATGGAACTGTGGGCCCTGTCTATGGAACTGTAGGCCCTGTCTATGGAACTGTAGGCCCTGTCTATTGAACTGTGGGCCCTGTGTATGGAACTGTGGGCCTGTCTATTGAACTGTAGGCCCTGTCTATGGAACTGTGGGCCTGTCTATGGAACTGTGGGCCTGTCTATGGAACTGTGGGCCTGTCTATTGAACTGTAGGCCCTGTCTATGGAACTGTGGGCCTGTCTATGGAAATGTGGCCCTGTCTATGGAACTGTGGGCCTGTCTATTGAACTGTAGGCCCTGTGTATGGAACTGTGGGCCTGTCTATTGAACTGTGGCCCTGTCTATGGAACTGTGGGCCCTGTCTATTGAACTGTAGGCCCTGTGTATGGAACTGTGGGCCTGTCTATTGAACTGTGGGCCCTGTCTATTGAACTGTGGGCCTGTCTATGGAACTGTGGGCCTGTCTATTGAACTGTGGTCCTGTCTATGGAACTGTGGGCCCTGTGTATGGAACTGTGGGCCTGTCTATGGAACTGTGGGCCTGTCTATGGAACTGTGGGCCTGTCGATGGAACTGTGAGCCTGTGTATTGAACTGTGGGCCTGTCGATGGAATTGTGGGCCTGTCGATGGAACTGTGGGCCTGTGTATTGAACTGTGGGCCTGTCTATGGAACTGTGGGCCTGTCTATTGAACTGTGGGCCCTGTCTATGGAACTGTGGGCCTGTCGATGGAACTGTGGGCCTGTGTATTGAACTGTGGGCCTGTCTATTGAATTGTGGGCCTGTCGATGGAACTGTGGGCCTGTGTATTGAACTGTGGGCCTGTCTATGGAACTGTGGGCCTGTCTATTGAACTGTGGGCCCTGTGTATGGAACTGTGGGCCTGTGTATTGAACTGTGGGCCTGTCTATGGAACTGTGGGCCTGTCGATGGAACTGTGGGCCTCTGTATTGAACTGTGGGCCCTGTCTATGGAACTGTGGGCCTGTCTATGGAACTGTGGGCCTGTCTATGGAACTGTGGGCCCTGTCTATGGAACTGTGGGCCTGTCTATGGAACTGTGGGCCCTGTCTATGGAACTGTAGGCCCTGTCTATGGAACTGTGGGCCCTGTCTATTGAACTGTAGGCCCTGTCTATTGAACTGTGGGCCCTGTGTATGGAACTGTGGGCCTGTCTATTGAACTGTAGGCCCTGTCTATGGAACTGTGGGCCTGTCTATGGAACTGTGGGCCTGTCTATGGAACTGTGGGCCTGTCTATTGAACTGTAGGCCCTGTCTATGGAACTGTGGGCCTGTCTATGGAAATGTGGCCCTGTCTATGGAACTGTGGGCCTGTCTATTGAACTGTAGGCCCTGTGTATGGAACTGTGGGCCTGTCTATTGAACTGTGGCCCTGTCTATGGAACTGTGGGCCCTGTCTATTGAACTGTAGGCCCTGTGTATGGAACTGTGGGCCTGTCTATTGAACTGTGGGCCCTGTCTATGGAACTGTGGGCCTGTCTATGGAACTGTGGGCCTGTCTATTGAACTGTGGGCCTGTCTATGGAACTGTGGGCCCTGTGTATGGAACTGTGGGCCCTGTGTATGGAACTGTGGGCCTGTCTATGGAACTGTGGGCCCTGTCTATTGAACTGTGGGCCTCTCTATGGAACTGTGGGCCTGTCTATGGAACTGTGGGCCTGTCTATTGAACTGTGGGCCCTGTCTATTGAACTGTGGGCCCTGTCTATGGAACTGTGCGCCTGTGTATTGAACTGTGGGCCCTGTGTATGGAACTGTGGGCCTGTCTATGGAACTGTGGGCCTGTCTATGGAACTGTGGGCCTGTCTATTGAACTGTAGGCCCTGTCTATGGAACTGTGGGCCTGTCTATGGAACTGTGGGCCTGTGTATTGAACTGTGGGCCTGTCTATGGAACTGTGGGCCTGTCTATTGAACTGTGGGCCCTGTCTATGGAACTGTGGGCCTGTCTATGGAACTGTGGGCCTGTCGATGGAACTGTGGGCCTGTCTATGGAACTGTGGGCCTGTCTATTGAACTGTAGGCCCTGTCTATGGAACTGTGGGCCTGTCTATGGAACTGTGGGCCTGTCTATGGAACTGTGGGCCTGTCGATGGAACTGTGGGCCTGTCTATGGAACTGTGGGCCTGTCTATTGAACTGTGGGCCTGTCTATGGAACTGTGGGCCCTGTCTATGGAACTGTGGGCCTGTCTATGGAACTGTGGGCCTGTCTATGGAACTGTGGGCCTGTCTATGGAACTGTGGGCCCTGTCTATTGAACTGTGGGCCTGTCTATGGAACTGTGGGCCCTGTCTATGGAACTGTGGGCCCTGTCTATGGAACTGTGGGCCTGTCTGTGGATCTGTGGGCCTGTCTATGGAACTGTGGGCCCTGTCTATGGAACTGTGGGCCCTGTCTATGGAACTGTGGGCCTGTCTATGGAACTGTGGGCCCTGTCTATGGAACTGTGGGCCTGTCTATGGAACTGTGGGCCCTGTCTATGGAACTGTGGGCCTGTCTATGGAACTGTGGGCCTGTCTATGGAACTGTGGGCCTGTCTATGGAACTGTGGGCCCTGTCTATGGAACTGTGGGCCCTGTCTATTGAACTGTGGGCCTGTCTATGGAACTGTGGGCCCTGTGTATGGAACTGTGGGACCGTCTATTGAACTGTGGGCCTGTCTATTGAACTGTGGGCCTGTCTATGGAACTGTGTGCCCTGTCTATGGAACTGTGGGCATGTCCATGGAACTGTGGGCCCTGTGTATGGAACTGTGGGCCTGTCTATGGAACTGTGGGCCCTGTCTATGGAACTGTGGGCCAGTCTATTGAACTGTGGGCCCTGTCTATGGAACTGTGGGCCTGTCTATGGAACTGTGGGCCCTGTCTATTGAACTGTGGGCCTGTCTATGGAATTGTGGGCCCTGTCTATTGAACTGTAGGCCTGTCTATGGAACTGTGGGCCTGTCTATGGAACTGTAGCCCTGTCTATGGAACTGTGGGCCCTGTCGATTGAACTGTGGGCCTGTCTATGGAACTGTGGGCCTGTCTATTGAACTGTGGGCCTGTCTATGGAACTGTGGGCCCTGTCTATTGAACTGTGGGCCTGTCTATTGAACTGTGGGCCTGTCTATGGAACTGTGGGCCTGTCTATTGAACTGTGGGCCTGTCCATGGAACTGTGGGCCCTGTGTATGGAACTGTGGGCCCGTCTATTGAACTGTGGGCCTGTCTATTGAACTGTGTGCCCTGTCTATGGAACTGTGGGCCTGTCTATGGAACTGTGGGCCCTGTGTATGGAACTGTGGGCCCTGTCTATGGAACTGTGGGACTGTGTATTGAACTGTGGGCCCTGTGTATGGAACTGTGGGCCTGTCTATGGAACTGTGGGCCTGTCTATGGAACTGTGGGCCCTGTCTATGGAACTGTGGGCCCTGTCTATGGAACTGTGGGCCTGTCTATGGAACTGTGGGCCTGTCTATGGAACTGTGGGCCTGTCTATGGAACTGTGGGCCCTGTCTATGGAACTGTGGGCCTGTCTATGGAACTGTGGGCCTCTCTATGGAACTGTGGGCCTGTGTATGGAACTGTGGGCCCTGTCTATGGAACTGTGGGCCTGTCTATGGAACTGTGGGCCCATCTATGGAACTGTGGGCCTGTCTATGGAACTGTGGCCCTGTCTATGGAACTGTAGGCCCTGTCTATGGAACTGTGGGCCCTGTCTATTGAACTGTATGCCCTGTCTATTGAACTGTGGTCCCTGTCTATGGAACTGTGGGCCTGTCTATGGAACTGTGGGCCTGTCTATGGAACTGTGGGCCTGTCTATGGAACTGTGGGCCCTGTCTATGGAACTGTAGGCCCTGTGTATGGAACTGTGGGCCTGTCTATTGAACTGTAGGCCCTGTCTATGGAACTGTGGGCCTGTCTATGGAACTGTGGGCCTGTCTATGGAACTGTGGGCCTGTCTATGGAACTGTAGGCCCTGTGTATGGAACTGTGGGCCTGTCTATTGAACTGTAGGCCCTGTCTATTGAACTGTAGGCCCTGTCTATTGAACTGTGGGCCTGTCTATGGAACTGTGGGCCTGTCTATGGAACTGTAGGCCCTGTCTATGGAACAGTAGGCCCTGTCTATGGAAATGTGGGCCTGTCTATTGAACTGTGGGCCTGTCTATGGAACTGTGGGCCTGTCTATGGAACTGTGGCCCTGTCTATGGAACAGTAGGACCTGTCTATGGAACTGTGGGCCTGTCTATGGAACTGTGGCCCTGTCTATGGAACAGTAGGACCTGTGTATGGAACTGTGGGCCTGTCTATTGAACTGTAGGCCCTGTGTATGGAACTGTGGGCCTGTCTATTGAACTGTGGGCCTGTCTATGGAACTGTGGGCCCTGTGCATGGAACTGTGGGCCTGTCTATTGAACTGTGGGCCTGTCTATGGAACTGTGGGCCCTGTGTATGGAAATGTGGGCCCTGTCTATTGAACTGTGGGCCCTGTCTATGGAACTGTGGGCCCTGTCTATGGAACTGTGGGCCCTGTCTATGGAACTGTGGGCCCTGTCTATGGAACTGTGGGCCTGTCTATGGAACTGTGGGCCCTGTCTATGGAACTGTGGGCCCTGTCTATGGAAATGTGGGCCTGTCTATTGAACTGTGGGCCCTGTCTATGGAACTGTGGGCCTGTCTATTGAACTGTAGGCCCTGTCTATGGAACTGTGGTCCTGTCTATTGAACTGTGGGCCCTGTCTATGGAACTGTGGGCCTTTCTATTGAACTGTGGGCCCTGTCTATGGAACTGTGGGCCTGTGTATTGAACTGTGGGCCTGTCTATGGAACTGTGGGCCTGTCGATGGAACTGTGGGCCTGTGTATTGAACTGTGGGCCTGTCGATGGAACTGTGGGCCTGTGTATTGAACTGTGGGCCCTGTCTATTGAACTGTGGGCCTGTCTATGGAACTGTGGGCCTGTCTATTGAACTGTAGGCCCTGTCTATGGAACTGTGGGCCTGTCGATGGAACTGTGGGCCTGTGTATTGAACTGTGGGCCTGTCTATGGAACTGTGGGCCTGTCTATGGAACTGTGGGCCCTGTCTATTGAACTGTAGGCCCTGTCAATGGAACTGTGGGCCTGTCGATGGAACTGTGGGCCTGTGTATTGAACTGTGGGCCTGTCTATGGAACTGTGGGCCTGTCTATTGAACTGTAGGCCCTGTCTATTGAACTGTGGGCCTGTCTATGGAACTGTGGGCCCTGTCTATGGAACTGTGGGCCTGTCTATGGAACTGTGGGCCCTGTCTATGGAACTGTGGGCCTGTCTATGGAACTGTGGGCCTGTCTATGGAACTGTGGGCCCTGTCTATGGAACTGTGGGCCTGTCTATGGAACTGTGGGCCTGTCTATGGAACTGTGGGCCTGTCTATGGAACTGTGGGCCTGTCTATGGAACTGTGAGCCCTGTCTATGGAACTGTAGGCCCTGTCTATTGAACTGTGGGCCCTGTGTATGGAACTGTGGGCCTGTCTATTGAACTGTAGGCCCTGTCTATGGAACTGTGGGCCTGTCTATGGAACTGTGGGCCTGTCTATGGAACTGTGGGCCTGTCTATTGAACTGTAGGCCCTGTCTATGGAACTGTGGGCCTGTCTATGGAAATGTGGCCCTGTCTATGGAACTGTGGGCCTGTCTATTGAACTGTAGGCCCTGTGTATGGAACTGTGGGCCTGTCTATTGAACTGTGGCCCTGTCTATGGAACTGTGGGCCCTGTCTATTGAACTGTAGGCCCTGTGTATGGAACTGTGGGCTTGTCTATTGAACTGTGGGCCCTGTCTATGGAACTGTGGGCCCTGTGTATGGAACTGTGGGCCTGTCTATTGAACTGTGGGCCTGTCTATGGAACTGTGGGCCCTGTGTATGGAACTGTGGGCCCTGTCTATTGAACTGTGGGCCTGTCTATGGAACTGTGGGCCTGTCTATGGAACTGTGGGCCTGTCTATGGAACTGTGGGCATGTCTATTGAACTGTAGCCCTGTCTATGGAACTGTGGGCCTGTGTATGGAACTGTGGGCCTGTGTATTGAACTGTGGGCCTGTCTATGGAACTGTGGGCCTGTCTATTGAACTGTGGGCCTGTCGATGGAACTGTGGGCCTGTGTATTGAACTGTGGGCCTGTCTATGGAACTGTGGGCCTGTCTATTGAACTGTGGGCCCTGTCTATGGAACTGTGGGCCTGTCTATGGAACTGTGGGCCTGTCGATGGAACTGTGGGCCCTGTCTATGGAACTGTGGGCCTGTGTATTGAACTGTGGGCCTGTCGATGGAACTGTGGGCCTGTGTATTGAACTGTGGGCCCTGTCTATGGAACTGTGGGCCTGTCTATGGAACTGTGGGCCTGTCTATGGAACTGTGGGCCTGTCTATGGAACTGTGGGCCTGTCTATGGAACTGTGGGCCCTGTGTATGGAACTGTGGGCCTGTCAATTGAACTGTGGGCCTGTCGATGGAACTGTGTGCCTGTGTATTGAACTGTGGGCCTGTCTATGGAACTGTGGGCCTGTCTATGGAACTGTGGGCCTGTCTATGGAACTGTGGGCCCTGTGTATGGAACTGTGGGCCTGTCTATTGAACTGTGGGCCTGTCTATGGAACTGTGGGCCCTGTCTATGGAACTGTAGGCCTGTCTATGGAACTGTGGGCTCTGTCTATGGAACTGTGGGCCCTGTCTATGGAACTGTGGGCCTGTCTGTGGAACTGTGCGCCTTTCTATGGAACTGTGGGCCCTGTCTATGGAACTGTGGGCCCTGTCTATGGAACTGTGGGCCTGTCTATGGAACTGTGGGCCTTTCTATGGAACTGTGGGCCCTGTCTATGGAACTGTGGGCCTGTCTATGGAACTGTGGGCCCTGTCTATGGAACTGTGGGCCTGTCTGTGGAACTGTGCGCCTTTCTATGGAACTGCGGGCCCTGTCTATGGAACTGTGGGCCTGTCTGTGGAACTGTGCGCCTTTCTATGGAACTGTGGGCCCTGTCTATGGAACTGTGGGCCTGTCTATGGAACTGTGGGCCTGTCTATGGAACTGTGGGCCTGTCTATGGAACTGTGGGCCGTGTCTATGGAACTGTGGGCCTGTCTATGGAACTGTGGGCCCTGTCTATGGAACTGTGGGCCTGTCTATGGAACTGTGGGCCTGTCTATGGAACTGTGGGCCTGTCTATGGAACTGTGGGCCTGTCTATGGAACTGTGGGCCTGTCTATGGAACTGTGGGCCTGTCTATGGAACTGTGGGCCCTGTCTATGGAACTGTGGGCCCTCTGTATGGAACTGTGGGACCGTCTATTGAACTGTGGGCCTGTCTATTGAACTGTGGGCCTGTCTATGGAACTGTAGGCCCTGTGTATGGAACTGTGGGACCGTCTATTGAACTGTGGGCCTGTCTATTGAACTGTGGGCCTGTCTATGGAACTGTAGGCCCTGTCTATTGAACTGTGTGCCCTGTCTATGGAACTGTGGGCCTGTCCATGGAACTGTGGGCCCTGTGTATGGAACTGTGGGCCTGTCTATGGAACTGTGGGCCCTGTCTCTGGAACTGTGGGCCTGTCTATGGAACTGTGGGCCTGTCTATTGAACTGTGGGCCCTGTCTATGGAACTGTGGGCCCGTCCATGGAACTGTGGGACCTGTCTATTGAACTGTGGGCCTGTCTATGGAACTGTGGGCCCTGTCTATGCAACTGTGGGCCCGTCTATGGAACTGTGGGCCCTGTCGATTGAACTGTGGGCCTGTCTATGGAACTGTGGGCCTGTCGATTGAACTGTGGGCCTGTCTATTGAACTGTGGGCCCTGTCTATGGAACTGTGGGCCCGTCCATGGAACTGTGGGACCTGTCTATTGAACTGTGGGCCTGTCTATGGAACTGTGGGCCCTGTCTATTGAAATGTGGGCCTGTCAATTGAACTGTGGGCCCTGTCTATGGAACTGTGGGACCTTCCATGGAACTGTGGGACCTGTCCATGGAACTCTGGGCCTGTCTATGGAACTGTGGGCCCTGTCTATTGAACTGTGGGCCTGTCTATGGAACTGTGGGCCTGTCTATGGAACTGTGGGCCTGTCTATTGAACTGTGGGCCCTGTCTATGGAACTGTGGGCCCTGTCGATTGAACTGTGGGCCTGTCTATGGAACTGTGGGCCTGTCGATTGAACTGTGGGCCTGTCTATTGAACTGTGGGCCTGTCTATGGAACTGTGGGCCCTGTCTATGGAACTGTGGGCCTGTCTATGGAACTGTGGGCCCTGTCTATGGAACTGTGGGCCTGTGTATTGAACTGTGGGCCCGTCTATTGAACTGTGGGCCTGTCTATGGAACTGTGGGCCCTGTGTATGGAACTGTGGGCCTGTCTATGGAACTGTGGGCCCTGTCTATGGAACTGTGGGCCTGTCTATGGAACTGTGGGCCCGTCTATTGAACTGTGGTTCCGTCTATTGAACTGTGGGCCTGTCTATTGAACTGTGGGCCCTGTCTATGGAACTGTGTGCCCTGTCTATGGAACTGTGGGCCTGTCTATTGAACTGTGGGCCCTGTCTATGGAACTGTGTGCCCTGTCTATGGAACTGTGGGCCTGTCTATTGAACTGTGGGCCTGTCGATGGAACTGTGGGCCCTGTCTATGGAACTGTGGGCCTGTCTATTGAAGTGTGGGCCCTGTCTATTGAACTGTGGGACCTGTCTATTGAACTGTGGGCCTGTCTATTGAACTGTGGGCCCTGTCTATTGAACTGTGGGCCTGTCTATTGAACTGTGCGCCCTGTCTATGGAACTGTGGGCCCTGTCTATGGAACTGTGGGCCTGTCTATGGAACTGTGGGCCTGTCTATTGAACTGTGGGCCCTGTCTATGGAACTGTGGGCCCTGTCTATTGAACTGTAGGCCCTGTCTATTGAACTGTGAGCCCTGTCTATGGAACTGTGGGCCTGTCTATGGAACTGTGGGCCTGTCTATGGAACTGTGGGCCTGTCTATGGAACTGTGGGCTCTGTCTATGGAACTGTGGGCCTGTCTATGGAACTGTGGGCCTGTCTATGGAACTGTGGGCCTGTCTATGGAACTGTGGGCCTGTCTATGGAACTGTGGGCCTGTCTATGGAACTGTGGGCCTGTCTATGGAACTGTGGGCCTGTCTATGGAACTGTGGGCCCTGTCTATGGAACTGTGGGCCCTGTCTATGGAACTGTGGGCCTGTCTATGGAACTGTGGGCCCTGTCTATTGAACTGTGGGCCTGTCTATGGAACTGTGGGCCTGTCTATGGAACTGTGGGCCTGTCTATGGAACTGTGGGCCTGTCTATGGAACTGTGGGCCTGTCTATGGAACTGTGGGCCCTGTCTATGGAACTGTGGGCCCTGTCTATTGAACTGTGGGCCTGTCTATGGAACTGTGGGCCCTGTCTATGGAACTGTGGGCCTGTCTATTGAACTGTAGGCCCTGTCTATTGAACTGTGGGACCTGTGTATGGAAATGTGGGCCTGTCTATTGAACTGTAGGCCCTGTCTATGGAACTGTGGGCCTGTCTCGTGAACTGTAGGCCCTGTCTACGGAACTGTGGGCCTGTCTATGGAAATGTGGCCCTGTCTATGGAACTGTGGGCCTGTCTATTGAACTGTAGGCCCTGTGTATGGAACTGTGGGCCTGTCTATTGAACTGTGGCCCTGTCTATGGAACTGTGGGCCCTGTCTATTGAACTGTAGGCCCTGTGTATGGAACTGTGGGCCTGTCTATTGAACTGTGGGCCCTGTCTATTGAACTGTAGGCCCTGTCTATTGAACTGTGGGCCCTGTGTATGGAACTGTGGGCCTGTCTATTGAACTGTAGGCCCTGTCTATGGAACTGTGGGCCTGTCTAGTGAACTGTAGGCCCTGTCTACGGAACTGTGGGCCTGTCTATGGAAGTGTAGCCCTGTCTATGGAACTGTGGGCCTGTCTATTGAACTGTAGGCCCTGTGTATGGAACTGTGGGCCTGTCTATTGAACTGTGGCCCTGTCTATGGAACTGTGGGCCCTGTCTATTGAACTGTAGGCCCTGTGTATGGAACTGTGGGCCTGTCTATTGAACTGTGGGCCCTGTCTATGGAACTGTGGGCCCTGTGTATGGAACTGTGGGCCTGTCTATTGAACTGTGTGCCTGTCTATGGAACTGTGGGCCCTGTGTATGGAACTGTGGGCCCTGTGTATGGAACTGTGGGCCTGTCTATTGAACTGTGGGCCTGTCTATGGAACTGTGGGCCCTGTGTATGGAACTGTGGGCCCTGTCTATGGAACTGTGGGCCTGTCTATGGAACTGTGGGCCCTGTCTATTGAACTGTGGGCCTGTCTATGGAACTGTGGGCCTGTGTATTGAACTGTGGGCCCTGTGTATGGAACTGTGGGCCTGTCTATGGAACTGTGGGCCTGTCTATGGAACTGTGGGCCTGTCTATTGAACTGTAGGCTCTGTCTATGGAACTGTGGGCCTGTCTATGGAACTGTGGGCCTGTCTATTGAACTGTGGGCCCTGTCTATGGAACTGTGGGCCTGTGTATTGAACTGTGGGCCTGTCTATGGAACTGTGGGCCTGTCTATGAAACTGTGGGCCTGTCTATGGAACTGTGGGCCTGTCTATGGAACTGTGGGCCTGTCTATGGAACTGTGGGCCTGTCTATGGAACTGTGGGCCTGTCTATGGAACTGTGGGCCTGTCTATGGAACTGTGGGCCTGTCTATGGAACTGTGGGCCCTGTCTATGGAACTGTGGGCCCTGTCTATTGAACTGTGGGCCTGTCTATTGAACTGTGGGCCTGTCTATGGAACTGTGGGCCCTGTCTATGGAACTGTGGGCCCTGTCTATGGAACTGTGGGCCTGTCTGTGGAACTGTGGGCCTGTCTATGGAACTGTGGGCCCTGTCTATGGAACTGTGGGCCCTGTCTATGGAACTGTGGGCCTGTCTATGGAACTGTGGGCCTGTCTATGGAACTGTGGGCCCTGTCTATGGAACTGTGGGCCCTGTCTATGGAACTGTGGGCCCTGTCTATGGAACTGTGGGCCTGTCTATGGAACTGTGGGCCTGTCTATGGAACTGTGGGCCTGTCTATGGAACTGTGGGCCTGTCTATGGAACTGTGGGCCTGTCTATGGAACTGTGGGCCTGTCTATGGAACTGTGGGCCTGTCTATGGAACTGTGGGCCCTGTCTATTGAACTGTGGGCCCTGTCTATGGAACAGTGGGCCTGTCTATTGAACTGTGGGCCCTGTCTATTGAACTGTGGGCCCTGTCTATGGAACTGTGGGCCTGTGTATTGAACTGTGGGCCCTGTGTATGGAACTGTGGGCCTGTCTATGGAACTGTGGGCCTGTCTATGGAACTGTGGGCCTGTCTATGGAACTGTGGGCCTGTCTATGGAACTGTGGGCCTGTCTATGGAACTGTGGGCCTGTCTATGGAACTGTGGGCCTGTCTATGGAACTGTGGGCCTGTCTATGGAACTGTGGGCCCTGTGTATGGAACTGTGGGCCCTGTCTATGGAACTGTGGGCCTGTCTGTGGAACTGTGGGCCCTGTCTATGGAACTGTGGGCCCTGTCTATTGAACTGTGGGCCTGTCTATTGAACTGTGGGCCTGTCTATGGAACTGTGGGCCCTGTCTATGGAACTGTGGGCCCTGTCTATGGAACTGTGGGCCTGTCTGTGGAACTGTGGGCCTGTCTATGGAACTGTGGGCCCTGTCTATGGAACTGTGGGCCCTGTCTATGGAACTGTGGGCCTGTCTATGGAACTGTGGGCCTGTCTATGGAACTGTGGGCCCTGTCTATGGAACTGTGGGCCCTGTCTATGGAACTGTGGGCCCTGTCTATGGAACTGTGGGCCTGTCTATGGAACTGTGGGCCCTGTCTATGGAACTGTGGGCCTGTCTATGGAACTGTGGGCCTGTCTATGGAACTGTGGGCCTGTCTATGGAACTGTGGGCCCTGTCTATGGAACTGTGGGACTGTCTATGGAACTGTGGGCCCTGTGTATGGAACTTTGGGACCGTCTATTGAACTGTGGGCCTGTCTATTGAACTGTGGGCCTGTCTATGGAACTGTAGGCCCTGTCTATGGAACTGTGTGCCCTGTCTATGGAACTGTGGGCCTGTCCATGGTACTGTGGGCCCTTTGTATGGAACTGTGGGCCTGTCTATGGAACTGTGGGCCCTGTCTATTGAACTGTGGGCCTGTCTATGGAACTGTGGGCCCTGTCTATTGAACTGTGGGCCTGTCTATGGAACTGTGGGCCCTGTGTATGGAACTGTGGGACCGTCTATTGAACTGTGGGCCTGTCTATTGAACTGTGGGCCTGTCTATGGAACTGTAGGCCCTGTCTATGGAACTGTGTGCCCTGTCTATGGAACTGTGGGCCTGTCCATGGAACTGTGGGCCCTTTGTATGGAACTGTGGGCCTGTCTATGGAACTGTGGGCCCTGTCTATGGAACTGTGGGCCTGTCTATTGAACTGTGGGCCCTGTCTATGGAACTGTGGGCCCGTCCATGGAACTGTGGGACCTGTCTATTGAACTGTGGGCCCGTCTATGGAACTGTGGGCCCTGTCGATTGAACTGTGGGCCTGTCTGTGGAACTGTGGGCCTGTCGATTGAACTGTGGGCCTGTCTATTGAACTGTGGGCCCTGTCTATGGAACTGTGGGCCCGTCCATGGAACTGTGGGACCTGTCTATTGAACTGTGGGCCTGTCTATGGAACTGTGGGCCCTGTCTATTGAACTGTGGGCCTGTCAATTGAACTGTGGGCCCTGTCTATGGAACTGTGGGCCCGTCCATGGAACTGTGGGACCTGTCTATGGAACTCTGGGCCTGTCTATGGAAATGTGGGCCTGTCGATTGAACTGTGGGCCCTGTCTATGGAACTGTGGGCCCTGTCGATTGAACTGTGGGCCTTTCTATGGAACTGTGGGCCTGTCGATTGAACTGTGGGCCTGTCTATTGAACTATGGGCCTGTCTATGGAACTGTGGGCCCTGTCTATGGAACTGTGGGCCTGTCTATGGAACTGTGGGCCCTGTCTATGGAACTGTTTGCCTGTGTATTGAACTGTGGGCCCGTCTATTGAACTGTGGGCCTGTCTATGGAACTGTGGGCCCTGTGTATGGAACTGTGGGCCTGTCTATGGAACTGTGGGCCCGTCTATTGAACTGTGGTTCCGTCTATTGAACTGTGGGCCTGTCTATTGAACTGTGGGCCCTGTCAATGGAACTGTGTGCCCTGTCTATGGAACTGTGGGCCTGTCTATTGAACTGTGGGCCCTGTCTATGGAACTGTGTGCCCTGTGTATGGAACTGTGGGCCCTGTCTATGGAACTGTGGGCCCTGTCTATGGAACTGTGGGCCTGTCTATTGAAGTTTGGGCCCTGTCTATTGAACTGTGGGCCCTGTCTATTGAACTGTGGGCCTGTCTATTGAACTGTGGGCCCTGTCTATTGAACTGTGGGCCTGTCTATTGAACTGTGCGCCCTGTCGATGGAACTGTGGGCCCTGTCTATGGAACTGTGGGCCTGTCTATGGAACTGTGGGCCTGTCTATGGAACTGTGGGCCCTGTCTATGGAACTGTGGGCCTGTCTATGGAACTGTGGGCCTGTCTATGGAACTGTGGGCCCGTCCATGGAACTGTGGGACCTGTCTATTGAACTGTGGGTCTGTCTATGGAACTGTGGGCCCTGTCTATGGAACTGTGGGCCCGTCTATGGAACTGTGGGCCCTGTCGATTGAACTGTGGGCCTGTCTATGGAACTGTGGGCCTGTCGATTGAACTGTGGGCCTGTCTATTGAACTGTGGGCCCTGTCTATGGAACTGTGGGCCCGTCCATGGAACTGTGGGACCTGTCTATTGAACTGTGGGCCTGTCTATGGAACTGTGGGCCCTGTCTATTGAACTGTGGGCCTGTCTATTGAACTGTGGGCCCTATCTATGGAACTGTGGGCCCGTCCATGGAACTGTGGGCCTGTCTATGGAACTGTGGGCCTGTCGATTGAACTGTGGGCCTGTCTATGGAACTGTGGGCCCTGTCGATTGAACTGTGGGCCTGTCTATGGAACTGTGGGCCTGTCGATTGAACTGTGGGCCTGTCTATTGAACTGTGGGCCTGTCTATGGAACCGTGGGCCCTGTCTATGGAACTGTGGGCCTGTCTATGGAACTGTGGGCCTGTGTATTGAACTGTGGGCCCGTCTATTGAACTGTGGGCCTGTCTATGGAACTGTGGGGCCTGTGTATGGAACTGTGGGCCTGTCTATGGAACTGTGGGCCCGTCTATTGAACTGTGGTTCCGTCTATTGAACTGTGGGCCTGTCTATTGAACTGTGGGCCCTGTCTATGGAACTGTGTGCCCTGTCTATGGAACTGTGGGCCTGTCTATTGTACTGTGGGCCCTGTCTATGGAACTGTGTGCCCTGTGTATGGAACTGTGGGCCTGTCTATGGAACTGTGGGCCCTGTCTATGGAACTGTGGGCCTGTCTATTGAAGTGTGGGCCCTGTCTATTGAACTGTGGGCCCTGTCTATTGAACTGTTGGCCTGTCTATTGAACTGTGGGCCCTGTCTATTGAACTGTGGGCCTGTCTATTGAACTGTGCGCCCTGTCTATGGAACTGTGGGCCCTGTCTATGGAACTGTGGGCCCTGTCTATGGAACTGTGGGCCTGTCTATGGAACTGTGGGCCTGTCTATTGAACTGTGGGCCCTGTCTATGGAACTGTGGGCCCTGTCTATTGAACTGTAGGCCCTGTCTATTGAACTGTGGGCCCTGTCTATGGAACTGTGGGCCTGTCTATGGAACTGTGGGCCTGTCTATGGAACTGTGGGCCCTGTCTATGGAACTGTGGGCCTGTCTATGGAACTGTGGGCCCTGTCTATGGAACTGTGGGCCTGTCTATGGAACTGTGGGCCTGTCTATGGAACTGTGGGCCCTGTCTATGGAACTGTGGGCCTGTCTATGGAACTGTGGGCCTGTCTATGGAACTGTGGGCCTGTCTATGGAACTGTGGGCCTGTCTATGGAACTGTGGGCCCTGTCTATGGAACTGTAGGCCCTGTCTATGGAACTGTGGACCCTGTCTATTGAACTGTGGGCCCGTCTATGGAACTGTAGGCCCTGTCAATGGAACTGTAGGCCCTGTCTATGGAACTGTGGGCCCTGTCTATGGAACTGTGGGCCCTGTCTATGGAACTGTAGGCCCTGTCTATGGAACTGTGGGCCCTGTCTATTGAACTGTGGGCCCTGTCTATTGAACTGTGGGCCCTGTGTATGGAACTGTGGGCCTGTCGATTGAACTGTAGGCCCTGTCTATGGAACTGTGGGCCTGTCTATTGAACTGTAGGCCCTGTCTATGGAACTGTGGGCCTGTCTATGGAACTGTGGGCCCTGTCTATGGAACTGTAGGCCCTGTCTATGGAACTGTGGGCCCTGTCTATGGAACTGTGGGCCCTGTCTATGGAACTGTAGGCCCTGTCTATGGAACTGTGGGCCCTGTCTATTGAACTGTGGGCCCTGTCTATTGAACTGTGGGCCCTGTGTATGGAACTGTGGGCCTGTCTATTGAACTGTAGGACCTGTCTATGGAACTGTGGGCCTGTCTATTGAACTGTAGGCCCTGTCTATGGAACTGTGGGCCTGTCTATGGAAATGTGGCCCTGTCTATGGAACTGTGGGCCTGTCTATTGAACTGTAGGCCCTGTGTATGGAACTCTGGGCCTGTCTATTGAACTGTGGCCCTGTCTATGGAACTGTGGGCCCTGTCTATTGAACTGCAGGCCCTGTGTATGGAACTGTGGGCCTGTCTATTGAACTGTGGGCCCTGTCTATGGAACTGTGGGCCCTGTCTATGGAACTGTGGGCCTGTCTATTGAACTGTGGGCCTGTCTATGGAACTGTGGGCCCTGTGTATGGAACTGTGGGCCCTGTGTATGGAACTGTGGGCCTGTCTATGGAACTGTGGGCCCTGTCTATTGAACTGTGGGCCTGTCTATGGAACTGTGGGCCTGTCTATGGAACTGTGGGCCTGTCTATTGAACTGTGGGCCCTGTCTATTGAACTGTGGGACCTGTCTATGGAACTGTGGGCCTGTGTATTGAACTGTGGGCCCTGTGTATGGAACTGTGGGCCTGTCTATGGAACTGTGGGCCTGTCTATGGAACTGTGGGCCTGTCTATTGAACTGTAGGCTCTGTCTATGGAACTGTGGGCCTGTCTATGGAACTGTGGGCCTGTCTATGGAACTGTCGGCCCTGTCTATTGAACTGTGGGCCTGTCTATTGAACTGTGGGCCCTGTCTATGGAACTGTGGGCCCTGTCTATTGAACTGTGGGCCTGTCTATTGAACTGTGGGCCTGTCTATGGAACTGTGGGCCTGTGTATTGAACTGTGGGCCTGTCTATGGAACTGTGGGCCTGTCTATGGAACTGTGGGCCTGTCTATGGAACTGTGGGCCTGTCTATGGAACTGTGGGCCTGTGTATTGAACTGTGGGCCCTGTGTATGGAACTGTGGGCCTGTCTATGGAACTGTGGGCCCTGTCTATTGAACTGTGGGCCCTGTCTATGGAACTGTGGGCCTGTCTATTGAACTGTGACCCTGTCTATTGAACTGTGGGCCCTGTCTATGGAACTGTGGGCCTGTGTATTGAACTGTGGGCCCTGTGTATGGAACTGTGGGCCTGTCTATGGAACTGTGGGCCTGTCTATGGAACTGTGGGCCTGTCTATGGAACTGTGGGCCTGTCTATGTAACTGTGGGCCCTGTCTATTGAACTGTGGGCCATGTCTATGGAACTGAGGGCCTGTCTATTGAACTGTGGGCCCTGTCTATTGAAATGTGGTCCCAGTCTATGGAACTTTGGGCCTGTGTATTGAACTGTGGGCCCTGTGTATGGAACTGTGGGCCTGTCTATGGAACTGTGGGCCTGTCTATTGAACTGTGGGCCTGTCTATTGAACTGTGGGCCCTGTCTATGGAACTGTGGGCCTGTGTATTGAACTGTGGGCCTGTCCATGGAACTGTGGGCCTGTCGATGGAATTGTGGGCCTGTCTATGGAACTGTGGGCCTGTCTATGGAACTGTGGGCCTGTCTATGGAACTGTGGGCCCTGTCTATTGAACTGTGGGCCTGTCTATTGAACTGTGGGCCCTGTCTATGGAACTGTGGGCCTGTGTATTGAACTGTGGGCCTGTCTATGGAACTGTGGGCCTGTCGATGGAACTGTGGGCCTGTCGATGGAACTGTGGGCCTGTCTATGGAACTGTGGGCCTGTGTATGGAACTGTGGGCCTGTCTATGGAACTCTGGGCCTGTCGATGGAACTGTGGGCCCTGTGTATGGAACTGTGGCCCTGTCTATGGAACTGTGGGCCTGTCTATGGAACTGTGGGCCTGTCTATGGAACTGTGGGCCTGTCGATGGAACTGTGGGCCTGTCGATGGAACTGTGGGCCCTGTCTATTGAACTGTGGGCCCTGTCTATTGAACTGTGGGCCCTGTCTATTGAACTGTAGACCCTGTCTATTGAACTGTGGGCCCTGTCTATGGAACTGTGGGCCTGTCTATTGAACTGTGGGCCCTGTCTATGGAACTGTGTGCCCTGTCTATTGAACTATGGGCCCTGTCTATTGAACTGTGGGCCCTGTCTATGGAACTGTGGGCCCTGTCTATTGAACTGTGGGCCCTGTCTATGGAACTGTGGGCCCTGTCTATGGAACTGTGGGCCTGTCTATGGAACTGTGGGCCTGTCTATTGAACTGTAGGCCCTGTCTATGGAACTGTGGGCCTGTCTATGGAACTGTGGGCCCTGTCTATGGAACTGTGGGCCCTGTCTATGGAACTGTGGGCCTGTCTATGGAACTGTGGTCCTGTCTATGGAACTGTGGGCCCTGTCTATGGAACTGTGGCCCTGTCTATGGAACTGTGTGCCCTGTCTATTGAACTGTGGTCCCTGTCTATGGAACTGTGGGCCCTGTCTATTGAACTGTAGGCCCTGTCTATGGAACTGTGGGCCTGTCTATGGAACTGTGGGCCTGTCTATGGAACTGTGGGCCCTGTCTATGGAACTGCAGGCCCTGTTCATGTAACTGTGGGCCCTGTCTATTGAACTGTAGGCCCTGTCTATTGAACTGTGTGCCCTGTCTATGGAACTATGGGCCTGTGTATTAAACTGTGGGCCTGTCTATGGAACTGTGGGCCTGTCTATGGAACTGTGGGCCTGTCTAAGGAACTGTAGGCCCTGTCTATGGAACTGTGGGCCTGTCTATGGAACTGTGGGCCCTGTCTATGGAACTGTAGGCCCTGTCTATGGAACTGTGGGCCTGTCTAAGGAACTGTAGGCCCTGTCTATGGAACTGAGGGCCTGTCTATGGAACTGTGGGCCCGTCTATTGAACTGTGGGCCCGTCTATTGAACTGTGGGCCCGTCTATTGAACTGTGGGCCTGTCTGTGGAGCTGTGGGCCTGTCTATGGAACTGTGGGCCTGTCTAAGGAACTGTAGGCCCTGTCTATGGAACTGTGGGCCTGTCTATTGAACTGTGGGCCCGTCTATTGAACTGTGGGCCTGTCTATGGAACTGTGGGCCTGTGTATGGAACTGTGGGCCCTGTCTATGGAACTGTGGGCCTGTGTATGGAACTGTGGGCCTGTCTATGCAACTGTGGGCCTGTCTATGGAACTGTGGGCCTGTGTATGGAACTGTGGGGCCTGTCTATGGAACTGTGGGCCTGTCTATGGAACTGTGGGCCTGTGTATGGAACTCTGGGCCTGTCTATGGAACTGTGGGCCTGTCTATGGAACTGTGGGCCTGTCTATTGAACTGTGGGCCAGTGTATGGAACTGTGGGCCCGTCTGTGGAACTGTGGGCCTGTCTATCGAACTGTGGGCCTGTCTGTGGAACTGTGGGCCCTGTGTATGGAACTGTGGGCCTGTCTATGGAACTGTGGGTCTGTCTATTGAACTGTGGGCCCGTCTATTGAACTGTGGGCCAGTCAATGGAACTGTGGGCCCTGTCTATTGAACTGTGGGCCTGTCTATGGAACTGTGGGCCTGTCTATGGAACTGTGGGCCTGTGTATGGAACTGTGGGCCCTGTCTATGGAACTGTGGGCCTGTCGATGGAACTGTGGGCCTGTCTATGGAACTGTGGGCCTGTCTATGGAACTGTGGGCCCTGTCTATGGAACTGTGGGCCTGTCTATGGAACTGTGGGCCTGTCTATGGAACTGTGGGCCTGTGTATGGAACTGTGGGCCTGTCTATGGAACTGTGGGCCTGTCTATGGAACTGTGGGCCTGTGTATGGAACTGTGGGCCTGTCTATGGAACTGTGGGCCTGTGTATGGAACTGTGGGCCCTGTCTATGGAACTGTGGGCCCTGTGTATGGAACTGTGGGCCCTGTGTATGGAACTGTGGGCCTGTGTATGGAACTGTGGGCCTGTCTATGGAACTGTGGGCCCGTGTATGGAACTGTGGGCCTGTCTATGGAACTGTGGGCCTGTCTATGGATCTGTGGGCCTGTGTATGGAACTGTGGGCCCTGTGTATGGAACTGTGGGCCTGTATATGAAACTGTGGGCCTGTCTATGGAACTGTGGGCCTGTCTATGGAACTGTGGGCCTGTCTATTGAACTGTGGGCCCGTTTATTGAACTGTGGGCCCGTCTATGGAACTGTGGGCCTGTCTATTGAACTGTGGGCCTGTCTATGGAACTGTGGGCCTGTCTATGGAACTGTGGGCCTGTCCATGGAACTGTGGGCCTGTCTATGGAACTGTGGGCCTGTCTATGGAACTGTGGGCCTGTCTATGGAACTGTGGGCCTGTCTATGGAACTGTGGGCCCTGTCTATGGAACTGTGGGCCTGTCTATTGAACTGTGGGCCTGTCTATGGAACTGTGGGCCCTGTGTATGGAACTGTGGGCCTGTCTATGGAACTATGGGCCCTGTGTATGGAACTGTGGGCCTGTCTATTGAACTGTGGGCCTGTCTATGGAACTATGGGCCCTGTGTATGGAACTGTGGGCCTGTCTATTGAACTGTGGGCCTGTCTATGGAACTGTGGGCCTGTCTATGGAACTGTGGGCCTGTCTATGGAACTGTGGGCCCATCTATGGAACTGTGGGCCTGTCTATGGAACTGTGGGCCCGTCTATTGAACTGTGGGCCTGTCTATGGAACTGTGGGCCTGTCTATGGAACTGTGGGCCTGTCTATTGAACTGTGGGCCCTGTCTATGGAACTGTGGGCCCTGTGTATGGAACTGTGGGCCTGTGTATGGAACTGTGGGCCTGTCTATGGAACTGTGGGCCCTGTCTATGGAACTGTGGGCCTGTGTATTGAACTGTGGGCCTGTCTATGGAACTGTGGGCCTGTGTATGGAACTGTGGGCCTGTCTATGGAACTGTGGGCCCTGTGTATGGAACTGTGGGCCTGTCTATGGAACTGTGGGACTGTCTATGGAACTGTGGGCCTGTCTATGGAACTGTGGGCCTGTGTATTGAACTGTGGGCCTGTCTATGGAACTGTGGGCCCTGTCTATGGAACTGTGGGCCTGTGTATGGAACTGTGGGCCCTGTCTATGGAACTGTGGGCCTGTCTATGGAACTGTGGGCCTGTGTATGGAACTGTGGGCCCTGTCTATGGAACTGTGGGCCCTGTCTATGGAACTGTGGGCCTGTGTATGGAACTGTGGGCCCTGTCTATGGAACTGTGGGCCCTGTCTATGGAACTGTGGGCCCGTCTATGGAACTGTGGGCCTGTCTATGGAACTGTGGGCCTGTCTATGGAACTGTGGGCCCTGTCTATGGAACTGTGGGCCTGTGTATGGAACTGTGGGCCTGTCTATGGAACTGTGGGCCCTGTGTATGGAACTGTGGGCCTGTCTATGGAACTGTGGGCCTGTCTATGGAACTGTGCGCCTGTCTATGGAACTGTGGGCCCTGTCTATTGAACTGTGGGCCCATCTATGGAACTGTGGGCCTGTCTATGGAACTGTGGCCCTGTCTATTGAACTGTGGGCCTGTCTATTGAACTGTGGGCCTGTCTATTGAACTTTGGGCCCATCTATGGAACTGTGGGCCTGTCTATGGAACTGTGGGCCCGTCTATGGAACTGTGGGCCCTGTGTATGGAACTGTGGGCCTGTCTATGGAACTGTGGGCCTGTCTATGGAACTGTGGGCCCGTCTATTGAACTGTGGGCCCATCTATGGAACTGTGGGCCCGTCTATGGAACTGTGGGCCCGTCTATGGAACTGTGGGCCCTGTGTATGGAACTGTGGGCCTGTCTATGGAACTGTGGGCCTGTCTATGGAACTGTGGGCCTGTCTATGGAACTGTGGGCCTGTCTATGGAACTGTGGGCCTGTCTATGGAACTGTGGGCCCTGTGTATGGAACTGTGGGCCTGTCTATGGAACTGTGGGCCCTGTGTATGGAACTGTGGGCCTGTCTATGGAACTGTGGGCCCTGTGTTTAGAACTGTGGGCCTGTCTATGGAACTGTGGGCCTGTCTATGGAACTGTGGGCCTGTCTATGGAACTGTGGGCCCTGTGTATGGAACTGTGGGCCCTGTCTATGGAACTGTGGGCCCGTCTATGGAACTGTGGGCCCGTCTATGGAACTGTGGGCCTGTCTATGGAACTGTGGGCCTGTCTATGGAACTGTGGGCCCTGTGTTTGGAACTGTGGGCCTGTCTATGGAACTGTGGGCCTGTCTATGGAACTGTGGGCCTGTCTATTGAACTGTAGGCCCTGTCTATGGAACTGTGGGCCTGTCTATGGAACTGTGGGCCCTGTCTATGGAACTGTGGGCCTGTCTATGGAACTGTGGGCCTGTCTATGGAACTGTGGGCCTGTCTATGGAACTGTGGGCCCTGTCTATGGAACTGTGGGCCTGTCTATGGAACTGTGGGCCTGTCTATGGAACTGTGGGCCCTGCCTATGGAACTGTGGGCCTGTCTATGGAACTGTGGTCCTGTCTATGGAACTGTGGGCCCTGTCTATGGAACTGTGGCCCTGTCTATGGAACTGTGGGCCTGTCTATGGAACTGTAGGCCCTGTCTATTGAACTGTGGTCCCTGTCTATGGAACTGTGGGCCCTGTCTATTGAACTGTAGGCCCTGTCTATGGAACTGTGGGCCTGTCTATGGAACTGTGGGCCCTGTCTATGGAACTGTGGGCCCTGTCTATGGAACTGCAGGCCCTGTTCATGTAACTGTGGGCCCTGTCTATTGAACTGTAGGCCCTGTCTATTGAACTGTGTGCCCTGTCTATGGAACTGTGGGCCTGTGTATTAAACTGTGGGCCTGTCTATGGAACTGTGGGCCTGTCTATGGAACTGTGGGCCTGTCTATGGAACTGTGGGCCTGTCTAAGGAACTGTAGGCCCTGTCTATGGAACTGTGGGCCTGTCTATGGAACTGTGGGCCCTGTCTATGGAACTGTGGGCCTGTCTATGGAACTGTGGGCCTGTCTATGGAACTGTGGGCCTGTCTAAGGAACTGTAGGCCCTGTCTAAGGAACTGTAGGCCCTGTCTCTGGAACTGTGGGCCTGTCTAAGGAACTGTAGGCCCTGTCTATGGAACTGAGGGCCTGTCTATGGAACTGTGGGCCTGTCTATTGAACTGTGGGCCCGTCTATTGAACTGTGGGCCCGTCTATGGAACTGTGGGCCTGTCTGTGGAGCTGTGGGCCTGTCTATGGAACTGTGGGCCTGTCTATGGAACTGTGGGCCTGTCTATGGAACTGTGGGCCTGTGTATGGAACTGTGGGCCCTGTCTATGGAACTGTGGGCCTGTCTATGGAACTGTGGGCCTGTCTATGGAACTGTGGGCCTGTGTATGGAACTGTGGGCCTGTCTATGGAACTGTGGGCCTGTGTATGGAACTCTGGGCCTGTCTATCGAACTGTGGGCCTGTGTATGGAACTGTGGGCCTGTCTATTGAACTGTGGGCCCTGTCTATTGAACTGTGGGCCCGTCTATTGAACAGTGGGCCTGTCTGTGGAGCTGTGGGCCTGTCTATGGAACTGTGGGCCTGTCTATGGAACTGTGGGCCTGTCTATGGAACTGTGGGCCTGTGTATGGAACAGTGGGCCCTGTCTATGGAACTGTGGGCCTGTCTATTGAACGGTGGGCCCTGTCTATTGAACTGTAGGCCCTGTCTATGGAACTGTGGGCCTGTCTATGGAACTGTGGGCCTGTCTATGGAACTGTGGGCCTGTCTATGGAACTGTGGGCCTGTCTATGGAACTGTGGGCCTGTCTATGGAACTGTGGGCCTGTGTATGGAACTGTGGGCCTGTCTATGGAACAGTGGGCCTGTGTATGGAACTCTGGGCCTGTCTATGGAACTGTGGGCCTGTGTATGGAACTGTGGGCCTGTCTATTGAACTGTGGGCCAGTGTATGGAACTGTGGGCCCGTCTGTGGAACTGTGTGCCTGTCTATCGAACTGTGGGCCTGTCTGTGGAACTGTGGGCCTGTCTATGGAACTGTGGGCCTGTCTATTGAACTGTGGGCCCGTCTATTGAACTGTGGGCCAGTCTATGGAACTGTGGGCTCGTCTGTGGAACTGTGGGCCCTGTCTATGGAACTGTGGGCCCTGTCTATGGAACTGTGGGCCCATCTATGGAACTGTGGGCCTGTCTATGGAACTGTGGGCCCGTCTATTGAACTGTGGGCCAGTCTATGGAACTGTGGGCTCGTCTGTGGAACTGTGGGCCCTGTCTATTGAACTGTGGGCCTGTCTATGGAACTGTGGGCCCTGTCTATGGAACTGTGTGCCCTGTCTATGGAACTGTGGGCCTGTCTATCGAACTGTGGGCCTGTCTATGGAACTGTGGGCCTGTCTATGGAACTGTGGGCCTGTCTATGGAACTGTGGGCCCTGTCTATGGAACTGTGGGCCTGTCTATGGAACTGTGGGCCCTGTCTATGGAACTGTGGGCCTGTCTATGGAACTGTGGGCCTGTCTATGGAACTGTGGGCCCTGTCTATGGAACTGTGGGCCTGTCTATGGAACTGTGGGCCCTGTCTATGGAACTGTGGGCCCGTCTGTGGAACTGTGTGCCTGTCTATCGAACTGTGGGCCTGTCTGTGGAACTGTGGGCCTGTCTATGGAACTGTGGGCCTGTCTATGGAACTGTGGGCCTGTCTATGGAACTGTGGGCCTGTCTATGGAACTGTGGGCCTGTGTATGGAACTGTGGGCCTGTGTATGGAACTGTGGGCCCTGTCTATGGAACTGTGGGCCCTGTGTATGGAACTGTGGGCCCTGTGTATGGAACTGTGGGCCTGTGTATGGAACTGTGGGCCTGTCTATGGAACTGTGGGCCTGTCTATGGAACTGTGGGCCCGTGTATGGAACTGTGGGCCTGTCTATGGAACTGTGGGCCTGTCTATGGAACTGTGGGCCTGTCTATGGAACTGTGGCCCTGTCTATTGAACTGTGGGCCCTGTCTATGGAACTGTGGGCCTGTGTATGGAACCTTGGGCCCTGTGTATGGAACTGTGGGCCTGTGTATGGAACTGTGGGCCCTGTGTATGGAACTGTGGGCCTGTATATGAAACTGTGGGCCTGTCTATGGAACTGTGGGCCTGTCTATGGAACTGTGGGCCCGTTTATTGAACTGTGGGCCCGTTTATTGAACTGTGGGCCCGTCTATGGAACTGTGGGCCTGTGTATTGGAACTGTGGGCCTGTCTATTGAACTGTGGGCCCGTTTATTGAACTGTGGGCCTGTCTATGGAACTGTGGGCCTGTCTATTGAACTGTGGGCCCGTTTATTGAACTGTGGGCCCGTCTATGGAACTGTGGGCCTGTCTATGGAACTGTGGGCCTGTCTATGGAACTGTGGGCCTGTCTATGGAACTGTGGGCCTGTCTATGGAACTGTGGGCCTGTCTATGGAACTGTGGGCCTGTCTATGGAACTGTGGGCCCTGTCTATGGAACTGTGGGCCTGTCTATGGAACTGTGGGCCTGTCTATTGAACTGTGGGCCTGTCTATGGAACTGTGGGCCTGTCTATGGAACTGTGGGCCCGTTTATTGAACTGTGGGCCCGTTTATTGAACTGTGGGCCCGTCTATTGAACTGTGGGCCTGTCTATGGAACTGTGGGCCTGTCTATGGAACTGTGGGCCCGTTTATTGAACTGTGGGCCCGTTTATTGAACTGTGGGCCCGTTTATTGAACTGTGGGCCTGTCTATGGAACTGTGGGCCTGTCTATGGAACTGTGGGCCCTGTCTATGGAACTGTGGGCCTGTCTATGGAACTGTGGGCCTGTCTATTGAACTGTGGGCCTGTCTATGGAACTGTGGGCCTGTCTATGGAACTGTGGGCCCGTTTATTGAACTGTGGGCCCGTTTATTGAACTGTGGGCCCGTCTATTGAACTGTGGGCCTGTGTATTGGAACTGTGGGCCTGTCTATTGAACTGTGGGCCCGTTTATTGAACTGTGGGCCTGTCTATGGAACTGTGGGCCTGTCTATTGAACTGTGGGCCCGTTTATTGAACTGTGGGCCCGTCTATGGAACTGTGGGCCTGTGTATTGGAACTGTGGTCCCTGTCTATTGAACTGTGGGCCTGTCTATGGAACTGTGGGCCTGTCTATGGAACTGTGGGCCTGTCTATGGAACTGTGGGCCTGTCTATGGAACTGTGGGCCCTGTCTATGGAACTGTGGGCCTGTCTATGGAACTGTGGGCCTGTCTATTGAACTGTGGGCCTGTCTATGGAACTGTGGGCCCTGTCTATGGAACTGTGGGCCTGTCTATGGAACTATGGGCCCTGTGTATGGAACTGTGGGCCTGTCTATGGAACTGTGGGCCTGTCTATGGAACTGTGGGCCCTGTGTATGGAACTGTGGCCCTGTCTATGGAACTGTGGGCCCTGTCTATTGAACTGTGGGCCTGTCTATGGAACTGTGGGCCCTGTCTATGGAACTGTGGGCCTGTCTATGGAACTATGGGCCCTGTGTATGGAACTGTGGGCCTGTCTATGGAACTGTGGGCCTGTCTATGGAACTATGGGCCCTGTGTATGGAACTGTGGGCCCTGTCTATTGAACTGTGGGCCTGTCTATGGAACTGTGGGCCTGTCTATGGAACTGTGGGCCTGTCTATTGAACTGTGGGCCTGTCTATGGAACTATGGGCCCTGTGTATGGAACTGTGGGCCTGTCTATGGAACTGTGGGCCTGTCTATGGAACTGTGGGCCCTGTCTATTGAACTGTGGGCCTGTCTATGGAACTGTGGGCCCATCTATGGAACTGTGGGCCCATCTATGGAACTGTGGGCCTGTCTATGGAACTGTGGGCCTGTCTATGGAACTGTGGGCCTGTCTATGGAACTGTGGGCCCTGTCTATGGAACTGTGGGCCTGTCTATGGAACTGTAGCCCTGTCTATGGAACTGTGGGCCTGTCTATGGAACTGTGGGCCTTTCTATGGAACTGTGGGCCTGTCTATGGAACTGTGGGCCTGTCTATGGAACTGTGGGCCTGTCTATTGAACTGTGGGCCTGTCTATGGAACTGTGGGCCCTGTCTATGGAACTGTGGGCCTGTCTATGGAACTATAGGCCCTGTGTATGGAACTGTGGGCCTGTCTATGGAACTGTGGGCCTGTCTATGGAACGGTGGGCCCTGTCTATTGAACTGTGGGCCTGTCTATGGAACTATGGGCCCTGTGTATGGAACTGTCGCCCTGTCTATGGAACTGTGGGCCTGTCTATGGAACTGTGGGCCTGTCTATTGAACTGTGGGCCTGTCTATGGAACTATGGGCCCTGTGTATGGAACTGTGGGCCTGTCTATGGAACTGTGGGCCCTGTCTATTGAACTGTGGGCCTGTCTATGGAACTGTGGGCCCATCTATGGAACTGTGGGCCCATCTATGGAACTGTGGGCCTGTCTATGGAACTGTGGGCCCTGTGTATGGAACTGTGGGCCTGTCTATGGAACTGTGGGCCCTTCTATTGAACTGTGGGCCTGTCTATGGAACTGTGGGCCTGTCTATTGAAATGTGGGCCCTGTCTATGGAACTGTGGGCCCTGTGTATGGAACTGTGGGCCTGTGTATGGAACTGTGGGCCTGTCTATGGAACTGTGGGCCCTGTCTATGGAACTGTGGGCCTGTCTATGGAACTGTGGGCCTGTCTATGGAACTGTGGGCCCTGTGTATGGAACTGTGGGCCTGTCTATGGAACTGTGGGCCTGTCTATGGAACTGTGGGCCTGTCTATGGAACTGTGGGCCTGTGTATTGAACTGTGGGCCTGTCTATGGAACTGTGGGCCTGTGTATGGAACTGTGGGCATGTCTATGGAACTGTGGGCCCTGTGTATGGAACTGTGGGCCTGTCTATGGAACTGTGGGCCTGTCTATGGAACTGTGGGCCTGTCTATGGAACTGTGGGCCTGTCTATGGAACTGTGGGCCTGTGTATTGAACTGTGGGCCTGTCTATGGAACTGTGGGCCTGTGTATGGAACTGTGGGCCTGTGTATGGAACTGTGGGCCTGTCTATGGAACTGTGGGCCCTGTGTATGGAACTGTGGGCCTGTCTATGGAACTGTGGGCCTGTCTATGGAACTGTGGGCCCGTCTATGGAACTGTGGGCCTGTCTATGGAACTGTGGGCCCTGTCTATGGAACTGTAGGCCTGTCTATGGAACTGTGGGCCTGTCTCTGGAACTGTGGGCCTGTCTATGGAACTGTGGGCTCTGTCTATGGAACTGTGGGCCTGTCTATGGAACTGTGGGCCCTGTCTATTGAACTGTGGGCCCTGTCTATTGAACTGTGGCCCTGTCTATGGAACTGTGGGCCTGTCTATGGAACTGTGGGCCTGTCTATGGAACTGTGGGCTCTGTCTATTGAACTGTGGGCCTGTCTATGGAACTGTGGGCCCGTTTATTGAACTGTGGGCCCGTTTATTGAACTGTGGGCCCGTTTATTGAACTGTGGGCCTGTCTATGGAACTGTGGGCCTGTCTATGGAACTGTGGGCCCTGTCTATGGAACTGTGGGCCTGTCTATGGAACTGTGGGCCTGTCTATTGAACTGTGGGCCTGTCTATGGAACTGTGGGCCCTGTCTATGGAACTGTGGGCCTGTCTCTGGAACTGTGGGCCTGTCTCTGGAACTGTGGGCCCTGTCAATGGAACTGTGGGCCCTGTCTATGGAACTGTGGGCCTGTCTATGGAACTGTGGGCCTGTCTCTGGAACTGTGGGCCTGTCTATGGAACTGTGGGCCTGTCTATGGAACTGTGGGCCTGTCTATTGAACTGTGGGCCTGTGTGTGGAACTGTGGGCCCTGTCTGTGGAACTGTGGGCCTGTCTATGGAACTGTGGGCCTGTCTATGGAACTGTGGGCCTGTCTATGGAACTGTGGGCCTGTCTATTGAACTGTGGGCCTGTGTGTGGAACTGTGGGCCCTGTCTGTGGAACTGTGGGCCTGTCTATGGAACTGTGGGCCCTGTCTATGGAACTGTGGGCTCTGTCTATTGAACTGTGGGCCTGTCTGTGGAACTGTGGGCCCTGTCTATGGAACTGTGGGCTCTGTCTATTGAACTGTGGGCCTGTCTATGGAACTGTGGGCCCTGTCTATGGAAATGTGGGCCCTGTCTATGGAACTGTAGGCTCTGTCTATTGAACTGTGGGCCTGTCTATGGAACTGTGGCCTGTCTATGGAACTGTGGGCCTGTCTATGGAACTGTGGGCCTGTCTATTGAACTGTGGGCCTGTCTATTGAACTGTGGGCCTGTCTATTGAACTGTGGGCCCTGTCTGTGGAACTGTGGGCCCTGTCTATGGAACTGTGGGCCCTGTCTATGGAACTGTGGGCTCTGTCTATTGAACTGTGGGCCTGTCTATGGAACTGTGGGCCCTGTCTATGGAACTGTGGGCTCTGTCTATTGAACTGTGGGCCTGTCTATGGAACTGTGGGCCTGTCTATGGAACTGTGGGCCCTGTCTATGGAACTGTGGTCCCTGTCTATGGAACTGTGGGTCTGTCTATTGAACTGTGGGCCTGTCTATGGAACTATGGGCCTGTCTATGGAACTGTGGGCCCTGTCTATGGAACTGTGGCCCTGTCTATTGAACTGTGGGCCTGTCTATGGAACTGTGCGCCCTGTCTATGGAACTGTAGCCCTGTGTATGGAACTGTGGGCCTGTCTATGGAACTGTAGCCCTGTGTATGGAACTGTGGGCCTGTGTATGGAACTGTGGGCCTGTCTGTGGAACTGTAGTCCTGTGTATGGAACTGTGGGCCTGTGTATGGAACTGTGGGCCTGTCTATGGAACTGTGGGCCTGTGTATGGAACTGTGGGCCTGTCTATGGAACTGTGGGCCTGTGTATGGAACTGTGGCCCTGTCTATGGAAATGTGGGCCTGTGTATGGAACTGTGGGCCTGTGTATGGAACTGTGGTCCTGTCTATTGAACTATGGGCCCTGTCTATGGAACTGTGGGCCTGTCTATGGAACTGTGGGCCTGTGTATGGAACTGTGGGCCTGTCTATGGAACTGTGGGCCTGTGTATGGAACTGTGGGCCTGTCTATGGAACTGTGGGCCTGTCTATGGAACTGTGGGCCTGTGTATGGAACTGTGGCCCTGTCTATGGAACTGTGGGCCTGTGTATGGAACTGTGGGTCTGTCCATTGAACTCTGGGCCCTGTCTATGGAACTGTGGGCCTGTCTATGGAACTGTGGGCCTGTCTATGGAACTGTGGGCCTGTGTATGGAACTGTGGGCCCTGTCTATGGAACTGTGGGCCTGTGTATGGAACTGTTGGCCCTGTCTATGGAACTGTGGGCCCTGTCTATGGAACTGTGGGCCTGTGTATTGAACTGTGGGCCCTGTCTATGGAACTGTGGCCCTGTCTATGGAACTGTGGGCCTGTCTATGGAACTGTGGGCCTGTCTATTGAACTGTGGGCCTGTCTATGGAACTGTGGGCCTGTCTATGGAACTGTGGGCCCGTTTATTGAACTGTGGGCCCGTTTATTGAACTGTGGGCCCGTCTATTGAACTGTGGGCCTGTGTATTGGAACTGTGGGCCTGTCTATTGAACTGTGGGCCCGTTTATTGAACTGTGGGCCTGTCTATGGAACTGTGGGCCTGTCTATTGAACTGTGGGCCCGTTTATTGAACTGTGGGCCCGTCTATGGAACTGTGGGCCTGTGTATTGGAACTGTGGGCCCTGTCTATTGAACTGTGGGCCTGTCTATGGAACTGTGGGCCTGTCTATGGAACTGTGGGCCTGTCTATGGAACTGTGGGCCTGTCTATGGAACTGTGGGCCCTGTCTATGGAACTGTGGGCCTGTCTATGGAACTGTGGGCCTGTCTATTGAACTGTGGGCCTGTCTATGGAACTGTGGGCCCTGTCTATGGAACTGTGGGCCTGTCTATGGAACTATGGGCCCTGTGTATGGAACTGTGGGCCTGTCTATGGAACTGTGGGCCTGTCTATGGAACTGTGGGCCCTGTGTATGGAACTGTGGCCCTGTCTATGGAACTGTGGGCCCTGTCTATTGAACTGTGGGCCTGTCTATGGAACTGTGGGCCCTGTCTATGGAACTGTGGGCCTGTCTATGGAACTATGGGCCCTGTGTATGGAACTGTGGGCCTGTCTATGGAACTGTGGGCCTGTCTATGGAACTATGGGCCCTGTGTATGGAACTGTGGGCCCTGTCTATTGAACTGTGGGCCTGTCTATGGAACTGTGGGCCTGTCTATGGAACTGTGGGCCTGTCTATTGAACTGTGGGCCTGTCTATGGAACTATGGGCCCTGTGTATGGAACTGTGGGCCTGTCTATGGAACTGTGGGCCTGTCTATGGAACTGTGGGCCCTGTCTATTGAACTGTGGGCCTGTCTATGGAACTGTGGGCCCATCTATGGAACTGTGGGCCCATCTATGGAACTGTGGGCCTGTCTATGGAACTGTGGGCCTGTCTATGGAACTGTGGGCCTGTCTATGGAACTGTGGGCCCTGTCTATGGAACTGTGGGCCTGTCTATGGAACTGTAGCCCTGTCTATGGAACTGTGGGCCTGTCTATGGAACTGTGGGCCTTTCTATGGAACTGTGGGCCTGTCTATGGAACTGTGGGCCTGTCTATGGAACTGTGGGCCTGTCTATTGAACTGTGGGCCTGTCTATGGAACTGTGGGCCCTGTCTATGGAACTGTGGGCCTGTCTATGGAACTATAGGCCCTGTGTATGGAACTGTGGGCCTGTCTATGGAACTGTGGGCCTGTCTATGGAACGGTGGGCCCTGTCTATTGAACTGTGGGCCTGTCTATGGAACTATGGGCCCTGTGTATGGAACTGTCGCCCTGTCTATGGAACTGTGGGCCTGTCTATGGAACTGTGGGCCTGTCTATTGAACTGTGGGCCTGTCTATGGAACTATGGGCCCTGTGTATGGAACTGTGGGCCTGTCTATGGAACTGTGGGCCCTGTCTATTGAACTGTGGGCCTGTCTATGGAACTGTGGGCCCATCTATGGAACTGTGGGCCCATCTATGGAACTGTGGGCCTGTCTATGGAACTGTGGGCCCTGTGTATGGAACTGTGGGCCTGTCTATGGAACTGTGGGCCCTTCTATTGAACTGTGGGCCTGTCTATGGAACTGTGGGCCTGTCTATTGAAATGTGGGCCCTGTCTATGGAACTGTGGGCCCTGTGTATGGAACTGTGGGCCTGTGTATGGAACTGTGGGCCTGTCTATGGAACTGTGGGCCCTGTCTATGGAACTGTGGGCCTGTCTATGGAACTGTGGGCCTGTCTATGGAACTGTGGGCCCTGTGTATGGAACTGTGGGCCTGTCTATGGAACTGTGGGCCTGTCTATGGAACTGTGGGCCTGTCTATGGAACTGTGGGCCTGTGTATTGAACTGTGGGCCTGTCTATGGAACTGTGGGCCTGTGTATGGAACTGTGGGCATGTCTATGGAACTGTGGGCCCTGTGTATGGAACTGTGGGCCTGTCTATGGAACTGTGGGCCTGTCTATGGAACTGTGGGCCTGTCTATGGAACTGTGGGCCTGTCTATGGAACTGTGGGCCTGTGTATTGAACTGTGGGCCTGTCTATGGAACTGTGGGCCTGTGTATGGAACTGTGGGCCTGTGTATGGAACTGTGGGCCTGTCTATGGAACTGTGGGCCCTGTGTATGGAACTGTGGGCCTGTCTATGGAACTGTGGGCCTGTCTATGGAACTGTGGGCCTGTCTATGGAACTGTGGGCCTGTCTATGGAACTGTGGGCCTGTCTATGGAACTGTGGGCCTGTCTATGGAACTGTGGGCCTGTCTATGGAACTGTGGGCCTGTCTCTGGAACTGTGGGCCCTGTCTATGGAACTGTGGGCCTGTCTATGGAACTGTGGGCCTGTCTATGGAACTGTGGGCGCTGTCTATGGAACTGTGGGCCTGTCTATGGAACTGTGGGCCTGTCTATGGAACTGTGGGCCTGTCTATGGAACTGTGGGCCTGTCTATGGAACTGTGGGCCTGTCTATGGAACTGTGGGCCTGTCTATGGAACTGTGGGCCCTGTCTATGGAACTGTGGGCCTGTCTATGGAACTGTGGGCCTGTCTCTGGAACTGTGGGCCCTGTCTATGGAACTGTGGGCCTGTCTATGGAACTGTGGGCCTGTCTATGGAACTGTGGGCTCTGTCTATGGAACTGTGGGCCTGTCTATGGAACTGTGGGCCTGTCTATGGAACTGTGGGCTCTGTCTATTGAACTGTGGGCCTGTCTATGGAACTGTGGGCCCGTTTATTGAACTGTGGGCCCGTTTATTGAACTGTGGGCCCGTTTATTGAACTGTGGGCCTGTCTATGGAACTGTGGGCCTGTCTATGGAACTGTGGGCCCTGTCTATGGAACTGTGGGCCTGTCTATGGAACTGTGGGCCTGTCTATTGAACTGTGGGCCTGTCTATGGAACTGTGGGCCCTGTCTATGGAACTGTGGGCCTGTCTCTGGAACTGTGGGCCTGTCTCTGGAACTGTGGGCCCTGTCAATGGAACTGTGGGCCCTGTCTATGGAACTGTGGGCCTGTCTATGGAACTGTGGGCCTGTCTCTGGAACTGTGGGCCTGTCTATGGAACTGTGGGCCTGTCTATGGAACTGTGGGCCTGTCTATTGAACTGTGGGCCTGTGTGTGGAACTGTGGGCCCTGTCTGTGGAACTGTGGGCCTGTCTATGGAACTGTGGGCCTGTCTATGGAACTGTGGGCCTGTCTATGGAACTGTGGGCCTGTCTATTGAACTGTGGGCCTGTGTGTGGAACTGTGGGCCCTGTCTGTGGAACTGTGGGCCTGTCTATGGAACTGTGGGCCCTGTCTATGGAACTGTGGGCTCTGTCTATTGAACTGTGGGCCTGTCTGTGGAACTGTGGGCCCTGTCTATGGAACTGTGGGCTCTGTCTATTGAACTGTGGGCCTGTCTATGGAACTGTGGGCCCTGTCTATGGAAATGTGGGCCCTGTCTATGGAACTGTAGGCTCTGTCTATTGAACTGTGGGCCTGTCTATGGAACTGTGGCCTGTCTATGGAACTGTGGGCCTGTCTATGGAACTGTGGGCCTGTCTATTGAACTGTGGGCCTGTCTATTGAACTGTGGGCCTGTCTATTGAACTGTGGGCCCTGTCTGTGGAACTGTGGGCCCTGTCTATGGAACTGTGGGCCCTGTCTATGGAACTGTGGGCTCTGTCTATTGAACTGTGGGCCTGTCTATGGAACTGTGGGCCCTGTCTATGGAACTGTGGGCTCTGTCTATTGAACTGTGGGCCTGTCTATGGAACTGTGGGCCTGTCTATGGAACTGTGGGCCCTGTCTATGGAACTGTGGTCCCTGTCTATGGAACTGTGGGTCTGTCTATTGAACTGTGGGCCTGTCTATGGAACTATGGGCCTGTCTATGGAACTGTGGGCCCTGTCTATGGAACTGTGGCCCTGTCTATTGAACTGTGGGCCTGTCTATGGAACTGTGCGCCCTGTCTATGGAACTGTAGCCCTGTCTATGGAACTGTAGCCCTGTCTATGGAACTGTGGGCCTGTCTATGGAACTGTAGCCCTGTGTATGGAACTGTGGGCCTGTGTATGGAACTGTGGGCCTGTCTGTGGAACTGTAGTCCTGTGTATGGAACTGTGGGCCTGTGTATGGAACTGTGGGCCTGTCTATGGAACTGTGGGCCTGTGTATGGAACTGTGGGCCTGTCTATGGAACTGTGGGCCTGTGTATGGAACTGTGGCCCTGTCTATGGAAATGTGGGCCTGTGTATGGAACTGTGGGCCTGTGTATGGAACTGTGGTCCTGTCTATTGAACTATGGGCCCTGTCTATGGAACTGTGGGCCTGTCTATGGAACTGTGGGCCTGTGTATGGAACTGTGGGCCTGTCTATGGAACTGTGGGCCTGTGTATGGAACTGTGGGCCTGTCTATGGAACTGTGGGCCTGTCTATGGAACTGTGGGCCTGTGTATGGAACTGTGGCCCTGTCTATGGAACTGTGGGCCTGTGTATGGAACTGTGGGTCTGTCCATTGAACTCTGGGCCCTGTCTATGGAACTGTGGGCCTGTCTATGGAACTGTGGGCCTGTCTATGGAACTGTGGGCCTGTGTATGGAACTGTGGGCCCTGTCTATGGAACTGTGGGCCTGTGTATGGAACTGTTGGCCCTGTCTATGGAACTGTGGGCCCTGTCTATGGAACTGTGGGCCTGTGTATTGAACTGTGGGCCCTGTCTATGGAACTGTGGGCCTGTCTATGGAACTGTGGGCCCTGTCTATGGAACTGTGGGACTGTCTATTGAACTATGGGCCCTGTCTATTGAACTATGGGCCCTGTCTATGGAACTGTGGGCCCTGTCCATGGAACTGTGGGCCTGTGTATGGAACTGTGGGCCTGTGTATGGATCTGTGGGCCTCTGTATGGAACTGTGGGCCTGTCTATGGAACTGTGGGCCGGTCTATGGAACTGTGGGCCTGTCCATGGAACTGTGGGCCTGTCTATGGAACTGTGGGCCTGTCCATGGAACTGTGGGCCTGTGTATTGAACTGTGGGCCTGTCCATGGAACTGTGGGCCTGTGTATGGAACTGTGGCCCTGTCTATGGAACTGTGGGCCTGTCCATGGAACTGTGGGCCTGTCTATGGAACTGTGGGCCTGTCCATGGAACTGTGGGCCTGTGTATTGAACTGTGGGCCTGTCTATGGAACTGTGGGCACTGTGTATGGAACTGTGGGCCTGTCTATGGAACTGTGGGCCTGTCCATGGAACTGTGGGCCTGTGTATTGAACTGTGGGCCTGTCTATGGAACTGTGGGCCTGTCCATGGAACTGTGGGCCTGTGTATTGAACTGTGGGCCTGTCTATGGAACTGTGGGCCTGTCCATGGAACTGTGGGCCTGTGTATTGAACTGTGGGCCTGTCTATGGAACTATGGCCCTGTCCATGGAACTGTAGCCCTGTCTATGGAACTGTGGGCCTGTCTATGGAACTGTGGGCCGGTCTATGGAACTGTGGGCCTGTCCATGGAACTGTGGGCCTGTCTATGGAACGGTGGGCCTGTCCATGGAACTGTGGGCTTGTGTATTGAACTGTGGGCCTGTCCATGGAACTGTGGGCCTGTCTATGGAATGTGGGCCCTGTGTATGGAACTGTGGGCCTGTCTATGGAATGTGGGCCCTGTGTATGGAACTGTGGGCCTGTCTATTGAACTGTGGGCCTGTCCATGGAACTGTGGGCCTGTCTATTGAACTGTGGCCCTGTCTATGGAACTGTGGGCCTGTCGATGGAACTGTGGGCCCTGTCTATTGAACTGTGGGCCCTGTCTATTGAACTGTGGGCCTGTCTATTGAACTGTGGGCCCTGTCTATGGAACTGTGTGCCCTGTCTATTGAACTATGGGCCCTGTCTATTGAACTGTGGGCCCTGTCTATGGAACTGTGGGCCCTGTCTATTGAACTGTGGGCCCTGTCTATGGAACTGTGGTCCTGTCTATGGAACTGTGGGCCCATCTATGGAACTGTGGGCCCTGTCTATGGAACTGTGGGCCTGTCTATGGAACTGTAGGCCCTGTCTATGGAACTGTGGGCCTGTCTATGGAACTGTGGGCCCTGTCTATGGAACTGTGGGCCCTGACTATGGAACTGTGGGCCTGTCTATGGAACTGTGGTCCTGTCTATGGAACTGTGGGCCCTGTCTATGGAACTGTGGGCCTGTCTATGTAACTGTGTGCCCTGTCTATTGAACTGTGGTCCCTGTCTATGGAACTGTGGGCCCTGTCTATTGAACTGTAGGCCCTGTCTATGGAACTGTGGGCCTGTCTATGGAACTGTGGGCCTGTCTATGGAACTGTGGGCCCTGTCTATGGAACTGCAGGCCCTGTTCATGTAACTGTGGGCCCTGTCTATTGAACTGTAGGCCCTGTCTATTGAACTGTGTGCCCTGTCTATGGAACTGTGGGCCTGTGTATTAAACTGTGGGCCTGTCTATGGAACTGTGGGCCTGTCTATGGAACTGTGGGCCTGTCTATGGAACTGTGGGCCCTGTCTATGGAACTGTGGGCCCTGTCTATGGAACTGTGGGCCTGTCTATGGAACTGTGGGCCTGTCTAAGGAACTGTAGGCCCTGTCTATGGAACTGTGGGCCTGTCTATGGAACTGTGGGCCCTGTCTATGGAACTGTGGGCCTGTCTATGGAACTGTGGGCCTGTCTAAGGAACTGTAGGCCCTGTCTATGGAACTGTGGGCCTGTCTATGGAACTGTGGGCCCTGTCTATGGAACTGTGGGCCTGTCTATGGAACTGTGGGCCTGTCTAAGGAACTGTAGGCCCTGTCTAAGGAACTGTAGGCCCTGTCTATGGAACTGTGGGCCTGTCTAAGGAACTGTAGGCCCTGTCTAAGGAACTGTAGGCCCTGTCTAAGGAACTGTAGGCCCTGTCTATGGAACTGTGGGCCTGTCTAAGGAACTGTAGGCCCTGTCTATGGAACTGAGGGCCTGTCTATGGAACTGTGGGCCTGTCTATGGAACTGTGGGCCCGTCTATTGAACTGTGGGCCCGTCTATTGAACTGTGGGCCCGCCTATTGAACTGTGGGCCCTGTCTATGGAACTGTGGGCCTGTCTATGGAACTGTGGGCCTGTCTATGGAACTGTGGGCCTGTGTATGGAACTGTGGGCCCTGTCTATGGAACTGTGGGCCTGTCTATGGAACTGTGGGCCTGTCTGTGGAACTGTGGGCCTGTGTATGGAACTGTGGGCCTGTCTATGGAACTGTGGGCCTGTGTATGGAACTCTGGGCCTGTCTATGGAACTGTGGGCCTGTGTATGGAACTGTGGGCCTGTCTATTGAACTGTGGGTCTGTCTATGGAACTGTGGGCCTGTGTATGGAACTGTGGCCCGTCTGTGGAACTGTGGGCCTGTCTATCGAACTGTGGGCCTGTCTGTGGAACTGTGGGCCTGTCTATGGAACTGTGGGCCCGTCTATTGAACTGTGGGCCAGTCTATGGAACTGTGGGCCCTGTCTATGGAACTGTGGGCCTGTGTATGGAACTGTGGGCCCTGTCTATGGAACTGTGGGCCTGTGTATGGAACTGTGGGCCCTGTCTATGGAACTGTGGGCCCTGTCTATGGAACTGTGGGCCTGTCTATGGAACTGTGGGCCTGTCTATGGAACTGTGGGCCTGTCTATTGAACTGTGGGCCTGTCTATTGAACTGTGGGCCAGTCTATGGAACTGTGGGCCCTGTCTATGGAACTGTGGGCCTGTGTATGGAACTGTGGGCCTGTCTATTGAACTGTGGGCCCGTCTGTGGAACTGTGGGCCTGTCTATCGAAATGTGGGCCTGTCTATGGAACTGTGGGCCTGTCTATGGAACTGTGGGCCTGTGTATTGAACTGTGGGCCCGTCTGTGGAACTGTGGGCCTGTCTATTGAACTGTGGGCCTGTCTATGGAACTGTGGGCCTGTCTATGGAACTGTGGGCCTGTCTATGGAACTGTGGGCCCTGTGTATGGAACTGTGGGCCTGTGTATGGAACTGTGGGCCCTGTCTATGGAACTGTGGGCCTGTGTATGGAACTGTGGGCCTGTGTATGGAACTGTGGGCCCTGTGTATGGAACTGTGGGCCTGTCTATGGAACTGTGGGCCTGTCTATGGAACTGTGGGCCTGTGTATGGAACTGTGGGCCTGTCTATGGAACTGTGGGCCTGTCTATGGAACTGTGGGCCTGTGTATGGAACTGTGGGCCCTGTGTATGGAACTGTGGGCCTGTATATGAAACTGTGGGCCTGTCTATGGAACTGTGGGCCTGTCTATTGAACTGTGGGCCTGTCTATGGAACTGTGGGCCCTGTCTATGGAACTGTGGGCCTGTCTATGCAACTGTGGGCCTGTCTGTGGAACTGTGGGCCTGTCCATGGAACTGTGGGCCTGTCTATGGAACTGTGGGCCTGTCTATGGAACTGTGGGCCTGTCTATGGAACTGTGGGCCTGTCCATGGAACTGTGGGCCTGTCTATGGAACTGTGGGCCTGTCTATGGAACTGTGGGCCTGTCTATGGAACTGTGGGCCTGTCTATGGAACTGTGGGCCTGTCTATGGAACTGTGGGCCCTGTCTATGGAACTGTGGGCCTGTCTATGGAACTGTGGGCCCTGTGTATGGAACTGTGGGCCTGTCTATTGAACTGTGGGCCTGTCTATGGAACTGTGGGCCCTGTCTATGGAACTGTGGGCCTGTCTATGGAACTATGGGCCCTGTGTATGGAACTGTGGGCCTGTCTATTGAACTGTGGGCCTGTCGATGGAACTGTGGGCCCTGTCTATGGAACTGTGGGCCTGTCTATGGAACTATGGGCCCTGTGTATGGAACTGTGGGCCTGTCTATTGAACTGTGGGCCTGTCTATGGAACTATGGGCCCTGTGTATGGAACTGTGGGCCTGTCTATTGAACTGTGGGCCTGTCTATGGAACTGTGGGCCCATCTATGGAACTGTGGGTCCATCTATGGAACTGTGGGCCTGTCTATGGAACTGTGGGCCTGTCTATGGAACTGTGGGCCTGTCTATGGAACTGTGGGCCCTGTGTATGGAACTGTGGGCCTGTCTATGGAACTGTGGGCCTGTCTATGGAACTGTGGGCCTGTCTATGGAACTGTGGGCCCTGTCTATGGAACTGTGGGCCCTGTGTATGGAACTGTGGGCCTGTGTATGGAACTGTGGGCCTGTCTATGGAACTGTGGGCCCTGTCTATGGAACTGTGGGCCTGTGTATTGAACTGTGGGCCTGTCTATGGAACTGTGGGCCTGTGTATGGAACTGTGGGCCTGTCTATGGAACTGTGGGCCCTGTGTATGGAACTGTGGGCCTGTCTATGGAACTGTGGGCCTGTCTATGGAACTGTGGGCCCTGTGTATGGAACTGTGGGCCCTGTCTATGGAACTGTGGGCCCTGTCTATGGAACTGTGGGCCTGTCTATGGAACTGTGGGCCCGTCTATTGAACTGTGGGCCCATCTATGGAAATGTGGGCCCGTCTATGGAACTGTGGGCCTGTCTGTCTATGGAACTGTGGGCCTGTCTATGGAACTGTGGGCCCGTCTATTGAACTGTGGGCCCATCTATGGAACTGTGGGCCCATCTATGGAACTGTGGGCCCTGTCTATGGAACTGTGGGCCCTGTCTATGGAACTGTGGGCCCGTCTATGGAACTGTGGGCCCTGTGTATGGAACTGTGGGCCTGTCTATGGAACTGTGGGCCTGTCTATGGAACTGTGGGCCTGTCTAAGGAACTGTAGGCCCTGTCTAAGGAACTGTAGGCCCTGTCTATGGAACTGAGGGCCTGTCTATGGAACTGTGGGCCTGTCTATTGAACTGTGGGCCCGTCTATTGAACTGTGGGCCCTGTCTATGGAACTGTAGGCCCTGTCTATGGAACTGAGGGCCTGTCTATGGAACTGTGGGCCCGTCTATTGAACTGTGGGCCCTGTCTATGGAACTGTAGGCCCTGTCTAAGGAACTGTAGGCCCTGTCTATGGAACTGAGGGCCTGTCTATGGAACTGTGGGCCTGTCTATTGAACTGTGGGCCCTGTCTATTGAACTGTGGGCCCGCCTATTGAACTGTGGGCCTGTCTGTGGAGCTGTGGGCCTGTCTATGGAACTGTGGGCCTGTCTATGGAACTGTGGGCCTGTCTATGGAACTGTGGGCCTGTGTATGGAACTGTGGGCCCTGTCTATGGAACTGTGGGCCTGTCTATGGAACTGTGGGCCTGTGTATGGAACTGTGGGCCTGTCTATGGAACTGTGGGCCTGTGTATGGAACTCTGGGCCTGTCTATGGAACTGTGGGCCTGTGTATGGAACTGTGGGCCTGTCTATTGAACTGTGGGTCTGTCTATGGAACTGTGGGCCTGTGTATGGAACTGTGGGCCCGTCTGTGGAACTGTGGGCCTGTCTATGGAACTGTGGGCCCGTCTATTGAACTGTGGGCCTGTCTGTGGAACTGTGGGCCTGTCTATGGAATTGTGGGCCCGTCTATTGAACTGTGGGCCAGTCTATGGAACTGTGGGCCCTGTCTATGGAACTGTGGGCCTGTGTATGGAACTGTGGGCCCTGTCTATGGAACTGTGGGCCTGTCTATTGAACTGTGGGCCCGTCTGTGGAACTGTGGGCCTGTCTATCGAAATGTGGGCCTGTCTATGGAACTGTGGGCCTGTCTATGGAACTGTGGGCCTGTGTATGGAACTGTGGGCCCTGTCTATGGAACTGTGGGCCTGTCTATTGAACTGTGGGCCCGTCTGTGGAACTGTGGGCCTGTCTATTGAACTGTGGGCCTGTCTATGGAACTGTGGGCCTGTCTATGGAACTGTGGGCCTGTCTATGGAACTGTGGGCCCTGTGTATGGAACTGTGGGCCTGTGTATGGAACTGTGGGCCCTGTCTATGGAACTGTGGGCCTGTGTATGGAACTGTGGGCCCTGTCTATGGAACTGTGGGCCTGTCTATGGAACTGTGGGCCTGTCTATGGAACTGTGGGCCTGTCTATGGAACTGTGGGCCTGTGTATGGAACTGTGGGCCTGTGTATGGAACTGTGGGCCCTGTGTATGGAACTGTGGGCCTGTCTATGGAACTGTGGGCCTGTCTATGGAACTGTGGGCCTGTGTATGGAACTGTGGGCCTGTCTATGGAACTGTGGGCCTGTCTATGGAACTGTGGGCCTGTGTATGGAACTGTGGGCCCTGTGTATGGAACTGTGGGCCTGTATATGAAACTGTGGGCCTGTCTATGGAACTGTGGGCCTGTCTATGGAACTGTGGGCCTGTCTATGGAACTGTGGGCCTGTCTATTGAACTGTGGGCCCGTTTATTGAACTGTGGGCCCGTCTATGGAACTGTGGGCCCTGTCTATGGAACTGTGGGCCTGTCTATGCAACTGTGGGCCTGTCTATGGAACTGTGGGCCTGTCTATGGAACTGTGGGCCCTGTCTATGGAACTGTGGGCCTGTCTATGGAACTGTGGGCCCTGTGTATGGAACTGTGGGCCTGTCTATGGAACTGTGGGCCTGTCTATGGAACTGTGGGCCTGTCTATGGAACTGTGGGCCTGTCTATGGAACTGTGGGCCTGTCTATGGAACTGTGGGCCCTGTCTATGGAACTGTGGGCCTGTCTATGGAACTGTGGGCCCTGTCTATGGAACTGTGGGCCCGTCTATGGAACTGTGGGCCTGTCTATGGAACTGTGGGCCTGTCTATGGAACTGTGGGCCCTGTCTATGGAACTGTGGGCCTGTCTATGGAACTGTGGGCCTGTCCATGGAACTGTGGGCCTGTCTATGGAACTGTGGGCCTGTCTATGGAACTGTGGGCCTGTCTATGGAACTGTGGGCCTGTCTATGGAACTGTGGGCCTGTCTATGGAACTGTGGGCCTGTCTATGGAACTGTGGGCCTGTCTATGGAACTGTGGGCCTGTCTATGGAACTGTGGGCCCTGTCTATGGAACTGTGGGCCCTGTCTATGGAACTGTGGGCCTGTCTATGGAACTGTGGGCCCTGTGTATGGAACTGTGGGCCTGTCTATTGAACTGTGGGCCTGTCTATGGAACTGTGGGCCCTGTCTATGGAACTGTGGGCCTGTCTATGGAACTATGGGCCCTGTGTATGGAACTGTGGGCCTGTCTATTGAACTGTGGGCCTGTCTATGGAACTATGGGCCCTGTGTATGGAACTGTGGGCCTGTCTATTGAACTGTGGGCCTGTCTATTGAACTGTGGGCCCTGTCTATGGAACTGTGGGCCTGTCTATTGAACTGTGGGCCTGTCTATGGAACTGTGGGCCCTGTCTATGGAACTGTGGGCCTGTCTATGGAACTATGGGCCCTGTGTATGGAACTGTGGGCCTGTCTATTGAACTGTGGGCCTGTCTATGGAACTATGGGCCCTGTGTATGGAACTGTGGGCCTGTCTATTGAACTGTGGGCCTGTCTATGGAACTGTGGGCCCATCTATGGAACTGTGGGTCCATCTATGGAACTGTGGGCCTGTCTATGGAACTGTGGGCCTGTCTATGGAACTGTGGGCCTGTCTATGGAACTGTGGGCCCTGTGTATGGAACTGTGGGCCTGTCTATGGAACTGTGGGCCTGTCTATGGAACTGTGGGCCCGTCTATTGAACTGTGGGCCTGTCTATGGAATTGTGGGCCCTGTGTATGGAATTGTGGGCCCTGTGTATGGAACTGTGGGCCTGTGTATGGAACTGTGGGCCTGTCTATGGAACTGTGGGCCCTGTCTATGGAACTGTGGGCCTGTGTATTGAACTGTGGGCCTGTCTATGGAACTGTGGGCCTGTGTATGGAACTGTGGGCCTGTCTATGGAACTGTGGGCCCTGTGTATGGAACTGTGGGCCTGTCTATGGAACTGTGGGCCTGTCTATGGAACTGTGGGCCCTGTGTATGGAACTGTGGGCCCTGTCTATGGAACTGTGGGCCCTGTCTATGGAACTGTGGGCCTGTCTATGGAACTGTGGGCCTGTCTATGGAACTGTGGGCCCGTCTATTGAACTGTGGGCCCATCTATGGAACTGTGGGCCCGTCTATGGAACTGTGGGCCTGTCTATGGAACTGTGGGCCTGTCTATGGAACTGTGGGCCCGTCTATTGAACTGTGGGCCCATCTATGGAACTGTGGGCCCATCTATGGAACTGTGGGCCCTGTTTATGGAACTGTGGGCCCTGTCTATGGAACTGTGGGCCCGTCTATGGAACTGTGGGCCCTGTGTATGGAACTGTGGGCCTGTCTATGGAACTGTGGGCCTGTCTATGGAACTGTGGGCCTGTCTATTGAACTGTGGGCCCTGTCTATGGAACTGTGGGCCTGTCTATGGAACTGTGGGCCCTGTGTATGGAACTGTGGGCCTGTCTATGGAACTGTGGGCCCTGTGTATGGAACTGTGGGCCTGTCTATTGAACTGTGGGCCTGTCTATGGAACTGTGGGCCTGTCTATGGAACTGTGGGCCTGTCTATGGAACTGTGGGCCTGTCTATGGAACTGTGGGCCTGTCTATGGAACTGTGGGCCTGTCTATGGAACTGTGGGCCCTGTGTATGGAACTGTGGGCCTGTCTATTGAACTGTGGGCCTGTCTATGGAACTGTGGGCCTGTCTATGGAACTGTGGGCCTGTCTATGGAACTGTGGGCCCTGTGTATGGAACTGTGGGCCTGTCTATGGAACTGTGGGCCTGTCTATGGAACTGTGGGCCTGTCTATGGAACTGTGGGCCTGTCTATGGAACTGTGGGCCTGTCTATGGAACTGTGGGCCCATCTATGGAACTGTGGGCCTGTCTATGGAACTGTGGGCCTGTCTATGGAACTGTGGGCCTGTCTATGGAACTGTGGGCCTGTCTATTGAACTGTGGGCCCTGTCTATGGAACTGTGGGCCCATCTATGGAACTGTGGGCCTGTCTATGGAACTGTGGGCCCATCTATGGAAGTGTGGGCCCTGTCTATTGAACTGTGGGCCCATCTATGGAACTGTGGGCCTGTCTATGGAACTGTGGGCCCTGTCTATTGAACTGTGGCCCTGTCTATGGAACTGTGGGCCCATCTATGGAACTGTGGGCCCTGTCTATTGAACTGTGGGTCCTGTCTATTGAACTGTGGTCCTGTCTATGGAACTGTGGGCCCATCTATGGAACTGTGGTCCCGTCTATGGAACTGTGGTCCTGTCTATGGAACTGTGGGCCCATCTATGGAACTGTGGGCCTGTCTATGGAACTGTGGGCCCTGTGTATGGAACTGTGGTCCTGTCTATGGAACTATGGGCCCATCTATGGAACTGTGGGCCCTGTCTATGGAACTGTGGTCCTGTCTATGGAACTATGGGCCCATCTATGGAACTATGGGCCCATCTATGGAACTGTGGGCCCTGTCTATGGAACTGTGGTCCTGTCTATGGAACTATGGGCCCATCTATTGAACTGTGGGCCTGTCTATTGAACTGTGGGCCCTGTCTATGGAACTGTGGGCCCATCTATGGAACTGTGGGCCCATCTATGGAACTGTGGGCCCATCTATGGAACTGTGGGCCTGTCTATGGAACTGTGGGCCTGTCTATGGAACTGTGGGCCTGTCTATGGAACTGTGGGCCCTGTGTATGGAACTGTGGGCCCTGTCTATGGAACTGTGGGCCTGTCTATGGAACTGTGGGCCTGTCTATGGAACTGTGGGCCCTGTGTATGGAACTGTGGGCCCTGTCTATGGAACTGTGGGCCCTGTGTATGGAACTGTGGGCCTGTCTATGGAACTGTGGGCCCTGTGTATGGAACTGTGGGCCCTGTCTATGGAACTGTGGGCCTGTGTATGGAACTGTGGGCCCTGTCTATGGAACTGTGGGCCTGTCTATGGAACTGTGGGCCCTGTGTATGGAACTGTGGGCCCTGTCTATGGAACTGTGGGCCCTGTGTATGGAACTGTGGGCCTGTCTATGGAACTGTGGGCCCTGTGTATGGAACTGTGGGCCTGTCTATGGAACTGTGGGCCTGTCTATGGAACTGTGGGCCCTGTGTATGGAACTGTGGGCCCTGTCTATGGAACTGTGGGCCCTGTGTATGGAACTGTGGGCCTGTCTATGGAACTGTGGGCCCTGTGTATGGAACTGTGGGCCCTGTCTATGGAACTGTGGGCCTGTCTATGGAACTGTGGGCCTGTCTATGGAACTGTGGGCCCTGTGTATGGAACTGTGGGCCCTGTCTATGGAACTGTGGGCCCTGTGTATGGAACTGTGGGCCTGTCTATGGAACTGTGGGCCCTGTGTATGGAACTGTGGCCCTGTCTATGGAACTGTGGGCCCATCCATGGAACTGTGGGCCTGTCTATGGAACTGTGGGCCTGTCTATGGAACTGTGGGCCTGTCTATGGAACTGTGGGCCCTGTCTATGGAACTGTGGCCCTGTGTATGGAACTGTGGGCCCATCTATGGAACTGTGGGCCTGTCTATGGAACTGTGGGCCCATCCATGGAACTTTGGGCCCATCTATGGAACTGTGGGCCTGTCTATGGAACTGTGGGCCCTGTCTATTGAACTGTAGGCCCGTCTATGGAACTGTGGGCACTGTCTATGGAACTGTGGGCCCATCTATGGAACTGTGGGCCCATCTATGGAACTGTGGGCCCTGTCTATGGAACTGTGGGCCCATCTATGGAACTGTGGGCCTGTCTATGGAACTGTGGGCCCTGTCTATGGAACTGTGGCCCTGTCTATGGAACTGTGGGCCTGTCTGTGGAACTGTGGGCCCTGTCGATGGAACTGTGGCCCTGTCTATGGAACTGTGGGCCCATCCATGGAACTGTGGGCCCATCTATGGAACTGTGGGCCTGTCTATGGAACTGTGGCCCTGTGTATGGAACTGTGGCCCTGTGTATGGAACTGTGGGCCCTGTGTATTGAACTGTGGGCCCATCTATGGAACTGTGGGCCTGTCTATGGAACTGTGGGCCTGTCTATGGAACTGTGGGCCCTGTCTATGGAACTGTGGCCCTGTCTATGGAACTGTGGGCCTGTCTATGGAACTGTGGGCCTGTCTGTGGAACTGTGGGCCCTGTCTATGGAACTGTGGCCCTGTCTATGGAACTGTGGGCCCATCCATGGAACTGTGGGCCCATCTATGGAACTGTGGGCCTGTCTATGGAACTGTGGCCCTGTGTATGGAACTGTGGCCCTGTGTATGGAACTGTGGGCCCTGTGTATTGAACTGTGGGCCCATCTATGGAACTGTGGGCCCATCTATGGAACTGTGGGCCTGTCTATGGAACTGTGGCCCTGTGTATGGAACAGTGGGCCTGTCTATGGAACTGTGGGCCTGTCTATGGAACTGTAGCCCTGTCTATGGAACTGTGGGCCTGTCTATGGAACTGTGGGCCTGTCTATGGAACTGTGGGCCTGTCTATGGAACTGTGGGCCCTGTCTATGGAACTCTGGGCCTGTCTATGGAACTGTGGGCCTGTCTATGGAACTGTGGGCCCTGTCTATGGAACTGTGGGCCTGTCTATGGAACTGTGGGCACTGTGTATGGAACTGTGGGCCTGTCTATGGAACTGTGGGCCCTGTGTATGGAACTGTGGGCCCTGTCTATGGAACTGTGGGCCCTGTGTATGGAACTGTGGGCCCTGTCTATGGAACTGTGGGCCTGTCTATGGAACTGTGGGCCCTGTCTATGGAACTGTGGGCCCTGTGTATGGAACTGTGGGCCTGTGTATGGAACTGTGGGCCTGTCTATGGAACTGTGGGCCCTGTCTATGGAACTGTGGGCCTGTGTATTGAACTGTGGGCCTGTCTATGGAACTGTGGGCCTGTGTATGGAACTGTGGGCCTGTCTATGGAACTGTGGGCCCTGTGTATGGAACTGTGGGCCTGTCTATGGAACTGTGGGCCTGTCTATGGAACTGTGGGCCCATCTATTGAACTGTGGGCCTGTCTATGGAACTGTGGGCCTGTCTATGGAACTGTGGGCCCATCTATTGAACTGTGGGCCTGTCTATGGAACTGTGGGCCCTGTCTATGGAACTGTGGGCCTGTCTATTGAACTGTGGGCCTGTCTATGGAACTGTGGGCCCTGTGTATGGAACTGTGGGCCCTGTCTATGGAACTGTGGGCCCTGTCTATGGAACTGTGGGCCTGTCTATGGAACTGTGGGCCCGTCTATTGAACTGTGGGCCCATCTCTGGAACTGTGGGCCCGTCTATGGAACTGTGGGCCTGTCTATGGAACTGTGGGCCTGTCTATGGAACTGTGGGCCCGTCTATTGAACTGTGGGCCCATCTATGGAACTGTGGGCCCATCTATGGAACTGTGGGCCCTGTCTATGGAACTGTGGGCCCTGTCTATGGAACTGTGGGCCCGTCTATGGAACTGTGGGCCCTGTGTATGGAACTGTGGGCCTGTCTATGGAACTGTGGGCCTGTCTATGGAACTGTGGGCCTGTCTATTGAACTGTGGGCCCTGTCTATGGAACTGTGGGCCTGTCTATGGAACTGTGGGCCCTGTGTATGGAACTGTGGGCCTGTCTATGGAACTGTGGGCCCTGTGTATGGAACTGTGGGCCTGTCTATTGAACTGTGGGCCTGTCTATGGAACTGTGGGCCTGTCTATGGAACTGTGGGCCTGTCTATGGAACTGTGGGCCTGTCTATGGAACTGTGGGCCTGTCTATGGAACTGTGGGCCTGTCTATGGAACTGTGGGCCCTGTGTATGGAACTGTGGGCCTGTCTATTGAACTGTGGGCCTGTCTATGGAACTGTGGGCCTGTCTATGGAACTGTGGGCCTGTCTATGGAACTGTGGGCCCTGTGTATGGAACTGTGGGCCTGTCTATGGAACTGTGGGCCTGTCTATGGAACTGTGGGCCTGTCTATGGAACTGTGGGCCTGTCTATGGAACTGTGGGCCTGTCTATGGAACTGTGGGCCCTGTGTATGGAACAGTGGGCCTGTCTATTGAACTGTGGGCCCTGTCCATGGAACTGTGGGCCTGTCTATGGAACTGTGGGCCTGTCTATGGAACTGTGGGCCTGTCTATGGAACTGTGGGCCCATCTATGGAACTGTGGGCCCGTCTATGGAACTGTGGGCCTGTCTATGGAACTGTGGGCCTGTCTATGGAACTGTGGGCCTGTCTATTGAACTGTGGGCCCTGTCCATGGAACTGTGGGCCTGTCTATGGAACTGTGGGCCCATCTATGGAACTGTGGGCCTGTCTATGGAACTGTGGGCCCATCTATGGAAGTGTGGGCCCTGTCTATGGAACTGTGGCCCTGTCTATTGAACTGTGGGCCCATCTATGGAACTGTGGGCCCATCTATGGAACTGTGGGCCTGTCTATGGAACTGTGGGCCTGTGTATGGAACTGTGGGCCCTGTCTATTGAACTGTGGCCCTGTCTATGGAACTGTGGGCCCATCTATGGAACTGTGGGCCCTGTCTATTGAACTGTGGGTCCTGTCTATTGAACTGTGGTCCTGTCTATGGAACTATGGGCCCATCTATGGAACTGTGGTCCCGTCTATGGAACTGTGGTCCTGTCTATGGAACTGTGGGCCCATCTATGGAACTGTGGGCCCTGTCTATGGAACTGTGGGCCTGTGTATTGAACTGTGGGCCTGTCTATGGAACTGTGGGCCTGTCTATGGAACTGTGGGCCCTGTGTATGGAACTGTGGGCCTGTCTATGGAACTGTGGGCCTGTCTATGGAACTGTGGGCCCTGTGTATGGAACTGTGGGCCCTGTCTATGGAACTGTGTGCCCTGTCTATGGAACTGTGGGCCTGTCTATGGAACTGTGGGCCCGTCTATTGAACTGTGGGCCCATCTATGGAACTGTGGGCCCGTCTATGGAACTGTGGGCCTGTCTATGGAACTGTGGGCCTGTCTATGGAACTGTGGGCCCGTCTATTGAACTGTGGGCCCATCTATGGAACTGTGGGCCCATCTATGGAACTGTGGGCCCTGTCTATGGAACTGTGGGCCCTGTCTATGGAACTGTGGGCCCGTCTATGGAACTGTGGGCCCTGTGTATGGAACTGTGGGCCTGTCTATGGAACTGTGGGCCTGTCTATGGAACTGTGGGCCTGTCTATTGAACTGTGGGCCCTGTCTATGGAACTGTGGGCCTGTCTATGGAACTGTGGGCCCTGTGTATGGAACTGTGGGCCTGTCTATGGAACTGTGGGCCCTGTCTATGGAACTGTGGGCCTGTCTATTGAACTGTGGGCCTGTCTATGGAACTGTGGGCCTGTCTATGGAACTGTGGGCCTGTCTATGGAACTGTGGGCCTGTCTATGGAACTGTGGGCCTGTCTATGGAACTGTGGGCCTGTCTATGGAACTGTGGGCCCTGTGTATGGAACTGTGGGCCTGTCTATTGAACTGTGGGCCTGTCTATGGAACTGTGGGCCTGTCTATGGAACTGTGGGCCTGTCTATGGAACTGTGGGCCCTGTGTATGGAACTGTGGGCCTGTCTATGGAACTGTGGGCCTGTCTATGGAACTGTGGGCCTGTCTATGGAACTGTGGGCCTGTCTATGGAACTGTGGGCCTGTCTATGGAACTGTGGGCCTGTCTATGGAACTGTGGGCCCATCTATGGAACTGTGGGCCTGTCTATGGAACTGTGGGCCTGTCTATGGAACTGTGGGCCTGTCTATGGAACTGTGGGCCTGTCTATTGAACTGTGGGCCCTGTCTATGGAACTGTGGGCCCATCTATGGAACTGTGGGCCTGTCTATGGAACTGTGGGCCCATCTATGGAAGTGTGGGCCCTGTCTATTGAACTGTGGGCCCATCTATGGAACTGTGGGCCTGTCTATGGAACTGTGGGCCCTGTCTATTGAACTGTGGCCCTGTCTATGGAACTGTGGGCCCATCTATGGAACTGTGGGCCCTGTCTATTGAACTGTGGGTCCTGTCTATTGAACTGTGGTCCTGTCTATGGAACTGTGGGCCCATCTATGGAACTGTGGTCCCGTCTATGGAACTGTGGTCCTGTCTATGGAACTGTGGGCCCATCTATGGAACTGTGGGCCTGTCTATGGAACTGTGGGCCCTGTGTATGGAACTGTGGTCCTGTCTATGGAACTATGGGCCCATCTATGGAACTGTGGGCCCTGTCTATGGAACTGTGGTCCTGTCTATGGAACTATGGGCCCATCTATGGAACTATGGGCCCGTCTATGGAACTGTGGGCCCTGTCTATGGAACTGTGGTCCTGTCTATGGAACTATGGGCCCATCTATGGAACTGTGGGCCCTGTCTATGGAACTGTGGTCCTGTCTATGGAACTATGGGCCCATCTATGGAACTGTGGGCCCTGTCTATGGAACTGTGGTCCTGTCTATGGAACTATGGGCCCATCTATTGAACTGTGGGCCTGTCTATTGAACTGTGGGCCCTGTCTATGGAACTGTGGGCCCATCTATGGAACTGTGGGCCCATCTATGGAACTGTGGGCCCATCTATGGAACTGTGGGCCTGTCTATGGAACTGTGGGCCTGTCTATGGAACTGTGGGCCTGTCTATGGAACTGTGGGCCCTGTGTATGGAACTGTGGGCCCTGTCTATGGAACTGTGGGCCTGTCTATGGAACTGTGGGCCTGTCTATGGAACTGTGGGCCCTGTGTATGGAACTGTGGGCCCTGTCTATGGAACTGTGGGCCCTGTGTATGGAACTGTGGGCCTGTCTATGGAACTGTGGGCCCTGTGTATGGAACTGTGGGCCCTGTCTATGGAACTGTGGGCCTGTCTATGGAACTGTGGGCCTGTCTATGGAACTGTGGGCCCTGTGTATGGAACTGTGGGCCCTGTCTATGGAACTGTGGGCCCTGTGTATGGAACTGTGGGCCTGTCTATGGAACTGTGGGCCCTGTGTATGGAACTGTGGGCCTGTCTATGGAACTGTGGGCCTGTCTATGGAACTGTGGGCCCTGTGTATGGAACTGTGGGCCCTGTCTATGGAACTGCGGGCCCTGTGTATGGAACTGTGGGCCTGTCTATGGAACTGTGGGCCCTGTGTATGGAACTGTGGGCCCTGTCTATGGAACTGTGGGCCTGTCTATGGAACTGTGGGCCTGTCTATGGAACTGTGGGCCCTGTGTATGGAACTGTGGGCCCTGTCTATGGAACTGTGGGCCCTGTGTATGGAACTGTGGGCCTGTCTATGGAACTGTGGGCCCTGTGTATGGAACTGTGGCCCTGTCTATGGAACTGTGGGCCCATCCATGGAACTGTGGGCCTGTCTATGGAACTGTGGGCCTGTCTATGGAACTGTGGGCCTGTCTATGGAACTGTGGGCCCTGTCTATGGAACTGTGGCCCTGTGTATGGAACTGTGGGCCCATCTATGGAACTGTGGGCCTGTCTATGGAACTGTGGGCCCATCCATGGAACTTTGGGCCCATCTATGGAACTGTGGGCCTGTCTATGGAACTGTGGGCCCTGTCTATGGAACTGTGGGCCCATCCATGGAACTGTGGGCCCATCTATGGAACTGTGGGCCTGTCTATGGAACTGTGGGCCCATCTATGGAACTGTGGGCCCATCTATGGAACTGTGGGCCCTGTCTATGGAACTGTGGGCCCATCTATGGAACTGTGGGCCTGTCTATGGAACTGTGGGCCCTGTCTATGGAACTGTGGCCCTGTCTATGGAACTGTGGGCCTGTCTGTGGAACTGTGGGCCCTGTCTATGGAACTGTGGCCCTGTCTATGGAACTGTGGGCCCATCCATGGAACTGTGGGCCCATCTATGGAACTGTGGGCCTGTCTATGGAACTGTGGCCCTGTGTATGGAACTGTGGCCCTGTGTATGGAACTGTGGGCCCTGTGTATTGAACTGTGGGCCCATCTATGGAACTGTGGGCCTGTCTATGGAACTGTGGGCCTGTCTATGGAACTGTGGGCCCTGTCTATGGAACTGTGGCCCTGTCTATGGAACTGTGGGCCTGTCTATGGAACTGTGGGCCTGTCTGTGGAACTGTGGGCCCTGTCTATGGAACTGTGGCCCTGTCTATGGAACTGTGGGCCCATCCATGGAACTGTGGGCCCATCTATGGAACTGTGGGCCTGTCTATGGAACTGTGGCCCTGTGTATGGAACTGTGGCCCTGTGTATGGAACTGTGGGCCCTGTGTATTGAACTGTGGGCCCATCTATGGAACTGTGGGCCCATCTATGGAACTGTGGGCCTGTCTATGGAACTGTGGCCCTGTGTATGGAACAGTGGGCCTGTCTATGGAACTGTGGGCCTGTCTATGGAACTGTAGCCCTGTCTATGGAACTGTGGGCCTGTCTATGGAACTGTGGGCCTGTCTATGGAACTGTGGGCCTGTCTATGGAACTGTGGGCCCTGTCTATGGAACTCTGGGCCTGTCTATGGAACTGTGGGCCTGTCTATGGAACTGTGGGCCCTGTCTATGGAACTGTGGGCCTGTCTATGGAACTGTGGGCACTGTGTATGGAACTGTGGGCCTGTCTATGGAACTGTGGGCCCTGTGTATGGAACTGTGGGCCCTGTCTATGGAACTGTGGGCCTGTCTATGGAAATGTGGGCCCTGTGTATGGAACTGTGGGCCTATCTATGGAACTGTGGGCCTGTCTATGGAACTGTGGGCCCGTCTATTGAACTGTGGGCCTGTCTATGGAACTGTGGGCCCTGTCTATGGAACTGTGGGCCCTGTGTATGGAACTGTGGGCCTGTGTATGGAACTGTGGGCCTGTCTATGGAACTGTGGGCCCTGTCTATGGAACTGTGGGCCTGTGTATTGAACTGTGGGCCTGTCTATGGAACTGTGGGCCTGTGTATGGAACTGTGGGCCTGTCTATGGAACTGTGGGCCCTGTGTATGGAACTGTGGGCCTGTCTATGGAACTGTGGGCCTGTCTATGGAACTGTGGACCCATCTATTGAACTGTGGGCCTGTCTATGGAACTGTGGGCCTGTCTATGGAACTGTGGGCCCATCTATTGAACTGTGGGCCTGTCGATGGAACTGTGGGCCCTGTCTATGGAACTGTGGGCCTGTCTATTGAACTGTGGGCCTGTCTATGGAACTGTGGGCCCTGTGTATGGAACTGTGGGCCCTGTCTATGGAACTGTGGGCCCTGTCTATGGAACTGTGGGCCTGTCTATGGAACTGTGGGCCCGTCTATTGAACTGTGGGCCCATCTCTGGAACTGTGGGCCCGTCTATGGAACTGTGGGCCTGTCTATGGAACTGTGGGCCTGTCTATGGAACTGTGGGCCCGTCTATTGAACTGTGGGCCCATCTATGGAACTGTGGGCCCATCTATGGAACTGTGGGCCCTGTCTATGGAACTGTGGGCCCTGTCTATGGAACTGTGGGCCTGTCTATGGAACTGTGGGCCTGTCTATGGAACTGTGGGCCCTGTCTATGGAACTGTGGGCCCGTCTATGGAACTGTGGGCCCTGTGTATGGAACTGTGGGCCTGTCTATGGAACTGTGGGCCTGTCTATGGAACTGTGGGCCTGTCTATGGAACTGTGGGCCCGTCTATGGAACTGTGGGCCCTGTGTATGGAACTGTGGGCCTGTCTATGGAACTGTGGGCCTGTCTATGGAACTGTGGGCCCTGTCTATGGAACTGTGGGCCCTGTCTATGGAACTGTGGGCCTGTCTATGGAACTGTGGGCCTGTCTATGGAACTGTGGGCCCTGTCTATGGAACTGTGGGCCCGTCTATGGAACTGTGGGCCCTGTGTATGGAACTGTGGGCCTGTCTATGGAACTGTGGGCCTGTCTATGGAACTGTGGGCCCGTCTATTGAACTGTGGGCCCATCTCTGGAACTGTGGGCCCGTCTATGGAACTGTGGGCCTGTCTATGGAACTGTGGGCCTGTCTATGGAACTGTGGGCCCGTCTATTGAACTGTGGGCCCATCTATGGAACTGTGGGCCCATCTATGGAACTGTGGGCCCTGTCTATGGAACTGTGGGCCCTGTCTATGGAACTGTGGGCCTGTCTATGGAACTGTGGGCCTGTCTATGGAACTGTGGGCCCTGTCTATGGAACTGTGGGCCCGTCTATGGAACTGTGGGCCCTGTGTATGGAACTGTGGGCCTGTCTATGGAACTGTGGGCCTGTCTATGGAACTGTGGGCCTGTCTATTGAACTGTGGGCCCTGTCTATGGAACTGTGGGCCTGTCTATAGAACTGTGGGCCCTGTGTATGGAACTGTGGGCCTGTCTATGGAACTGTGGGCCCTGTGTATGGAACTGTGGGCCTGTCTATTGAACTGTGGGCCTGTCTATGGAACTGTGGGCCTGTCTATGGAACTGTGGGCCTGTCTATGGAACTGTGGGCCTGTCTATGGAACTGTGGGCCTGTCTATGGAACTGTGGGCCCTGTGTATGGAACTGTGGGCCTGTCTATTGAACTGTGGGCCTGTCTATGGAACTGTGGGCCTGTCTATGGAACTGTGGGCCTGTCTATGGAACTGTGGGCCCTGTGTATGGAACTGTGGGCCTGTCTATGGAACTGTGGGCCTGTCTATGGAACTGTGGGCCTGTCTATGGAACTGTGGGCCTGTCTATGGAACTGTGGGCCTGTCTATGGAACTGTGGGCCCTGTGTATGGAACAGTGGGCCTGTCTATTGAACTGTGGGCCCTGTCCATGGAACTGTGGGCCTGTCTATGGAACTGTGGGCCTGTCTATGGAACTGTGGGCCTGTCTATGGAACTGTGGGCCTGTCTATGGAACTGTGGGCCCATCTATGGAACTGTGGGCCTGTCTATGGAACTGTGGGCCTGTCTATGGAACTGTGGGCCTGTCTATGGAACTGTGGGCCTGTCTATTGAACTGTGGGCCCTGTCCATGGAACTGTGGGCCTGTCTATGGAACTGTGGGCCCATCTATGGAACTGTGGGCCTGTCTATGGAACTGTGGGCCCATCTATGGAAGTGTGGGCCCTGTCTATGGAACTGTGGGCCTGTCTATTGAACTGTGGGCCCATCTATGGAACTGTGGGCCCTGTCTATTGAACTGTGGGCCTGTCTATTGAACTGTGGGCCCATCTATGGAACTGTGGGCCCATCTATGGAACTGTGGGCCTGTCTATGGAACTGTGGGCCTGTGTATGGAACTGTGGGCCCTGTCTATTGAACTGTGGCCCTGTCTATGGAACTGTGGGCCCATCTATGGAACTGTGGGCCCTGTCTATTGAACTGTGGGTCCTGTCTATTGAACTGTGGTCCTGTCTATGGAACTATGGGCCCATCTATGGAACTGTGGTCCCGTCTATGGAACTGTGGTCCTGTCTATGGAACTGTGGGCCCATCTATGGAACTGTGGGCCTGTCTATGGAACTGTGGGCCCTGTGTATGGAACTGTGGTCCTGTCTATGGAACTATGGGCCCATCTATGGAACTGTGGGCCCTGTCTATGGAACTGTGGTCCTGTCTATGGAACTATCGGCCCATCTATGGAACTATGGGACAATCTATGGAACTGTGGGCCCTGTCTATGGAACTATGGGCCCATCTATGGAACTATGGGCCCATCTATTGAACTGTGGGCCTGCCTATTGAACTGTGGGCCCTGTCTATGGAACTGTGGGCCCATCTATGGAACTGTGGGCCCATCTATGGAACTGTGGGCCCATCTATGGAACTGTGGGCCTGTCTATGGAACTGTGGGCCTGTCTATGGAACTGTGGGCCCATCTATGGAACTGTGGGCCCATCTATGGAACTGTGGGCCTGTCTATGGAACTGTGGGCCTGTCTATGGAACTGTGGGCCCTGTGTATGGAACTGTGGGCCTGTCTATGGAACTGTGGGCCCTGTGTATGGAACTGTGGGCCCTGTCTATGGAACTGTGGGCCCTGTGTATGGAACTGTGGGCCTGTCTATGGAACTGTGGGCCCTGTGTATGGAACTGTGGGCCTGTCTATGGAACTGTGGGCCCTGTGTATGGAACTGTGGCCCTGTCTATGGAACTGTGGGCCCATCCATGGAACTGTGGGCCTGTCTATGGAACTGTGGGCCTGTCTATGGAACTGTGGGCCTGTCTATGGAACTGTGGGCCCTGTCTATGGAACTGTGGCCCTGTGTATGGAACTGTGGGCCCATCTATGGAACTGTGGGCCTGTCTATGGAACTGTGGGCCTGTCTATGGAACTGTGGGCCTGTCTATGGAACTGTGGGCCTGTCTATGGAACTGTGGGCCTGTCTATGGAACTGTGGGCCTGTCTATGGAACTGTGGGCCTGTCTATGGAACTGTGGGCCTGTCTATGGAACTGTGGGCCCATCCATGGAACTTTGGGCCCATCAATGGAACTGTGGGCCTGTCTATGGAACTGTGGGCCCTGTCTATGGAACTGTGGGCCTGTCTATGGAACTGTGGGCCTGTCTATGGAACTGTGGGCCTGTCTATGGAACTGTGGGCCCATCTATGGAACTGTGGGCCTGTCTATTGAACTGTGGGCCTGTCTATGGAACTGTGGGCCCATCTATGGAACTGTGGGCCCATCTATGGAACTGTGGGCCCTGTCTATGGAACTGTGGGCCCATTTGTGGAACTGTGGGCCTGTCTATGGAACTGTGGGCCCTGTCTATGGAACTGTGGCCCTGTCTATGGAACTGTGGGCCTGTCTGTGGAACTGTGGGCCCTGTCTATGGAACTGTGGCCCTGTCTATGGAACTGTGGGCCCATCCATGGAACTGTGGGCCCATCTATGGAACTGTGGGCCTGTCTATGGAACTGTGGCCCTGTGTATGGAACTGTGGCCCTGTGTATGGAACTGTGGGCCCTGTGTATTGAACTGTGGGCCCATCTATGGAACTGTGGGCCTGTCTATGGAACTGTGGGCCCATCTATGGAACTGTGGGCCCATCTATGGAACTGTGGGCCTGTCTATGGAACTGTGGCCCTGTGTATGGAACTGTGGCCCTGTGTATGGAACAGTGGGCCTGTATATGGAACTGTGGGCCTGTCTATGGAACTGTAGCCCTGTCTATGGAACTGTGGGCCTGTCTATGGAACTGTGGGCCCTGTCTATGGAACTCTGGGCCTGTCTATGGAACTGTGGGCCTGTCTATGGAACTGTGGGCCTGTCTATGGAACTGTGGGCCTGTCTATGGAACTGTGGGCACTGTGTATGGAACTGTGGGCCTGTCTATGGAACTGTGGGCCCTGTGTATGGAACTGTGGGCCCTGTCTATGGAACTGTGGGCCTGTCTATGGAACTGTGGGCCCTGTGTATGGAACTGTGGGCCTGTCTATGGAACTGTGGGCCCTGTGTATGGAACTGTGGCCCTGTCTATGGAACTGTGGGCCCATCCATGGAACTGTGGGCCTGTCTATGGAACTGTGGGCCTGTCTATGGAACTGTGGGCCTGTCTATGGAACTGTGGGCCCTGTGTATGGAACTGTGGCCCTGTCTATGGAACTGTGGGCCCATCCATGGAACTGTGGGCCTGTCTATGGAACTGTGGGCCTGTCTATGGAACTGTGGGCCTGTCTATGGAACTGTGGGCCCTGTCTATGGAACTGTGGGCCCATCCATGGAACTTTGGGTCTGTCTATGGAACTGTGGGCCTGTCTATGGAACTGTGGGCCTGTCTATGGAACTGTGGGCCTGTCTATGGAACTGTGGGCCCTGTGTATGGAACTGTGGGCCCTGTCTATGGAACTGTGGGCCTGTCTATGGAACTGTGGCCCTGTGTATGGAACTGTGGGCCCATCTATGGAACTGTGGGCCTGTCTATGGAACTGTGGGCCCATCCATGGAACTTTGGGCCCATCTATGGAACTGTGGGCCTGTCTATGGAACTGTGGGCCCTGTCTATGGAACTGTGGGCCTGTCTATGGAACTGTGGGCCCTGTCTATGGAACTGTGGGCCTGTCTATGGAACTGTGGGCCCATCCATGGAACTGTGGGCCCATCTATGGAACTGTGGGCCTGTCTATGGAACTGTGGGCCTGTCTATGGAACTGTGGGCCCTGTCTATGGAACTGTGGCCCTGTCTATTGAACTGTGGGCCTGTCTGTGGAACTGTAGGCCCTGTCTATGGAACTGTGGCCCTGTCTATGGAACTGCGGGCCCATCCATGGAACTGTGGGCCCATCTATGGAACTGTGGGTCTGTCTATGGAACTGTGGCCCTGTGTATGGAACTGTGGCCCTGTGTATGGAACTGTGGGCCCATCTATGGAACTGTGGGCCCATCTATGGAACTGTGGGCCTGTCTATGGAACTGTGGGCCTGTCTATGGAACTGTGGGCCCATCTATGGAACTGTGGGCCTGTCTATGGAACTGTGGGCCTGTCTATGGAACTGTGGGCCCTGTGTATGGAACTGTGGGCCTGTCTATGGAACTGTGGGCCTGTCTATGGAACTGTGGGCCCTGTGTATGGAACTGTGGGCCTGTCTATGGAACTGTGGGCCCTGTGTATGGAACTGTGGGCCCTGTCTATGGAACTGTGGGCCCTGTGTATGGAACTGTGGGCCTGTCTATTGAACTGTGGGCCTGTCTATGGAACTGTGGGCCTGTGTATGGAACTGTGGGCCTGTCTATGGAACTGTGGGCCCTGTGTATGGAACTGTGGCCCTGTCTATGGAACTGTGGGCCCATCCATGGAACTGTGGGCCTGTCTATGGAACTGTGGGCCTGTCTATGGAACTGTGGGCCTGTCTATGGAACTGTGGGCCCTGTCTATGGAACTGTGGCCCTGTGTATGGAACTGTGGGCCCATCTATGGAACTGTGGGCCTGTCTATGGAACTGTGGGCCCATCCATTGAACTTTGGGCCCATCTATGGAACTGTGGGCCTGTCTATGTAACTGTGGGCCCTGTCTATGGAACTGTGGGCCTGTCTATGGAACTGTGGGCCCATCCATGGAACTGTGGGCCCATCTATGGAACTGTGGGCCTGTCTATGGAACTGTGGGCCCTGTCTATGGAACTGTGGGCCCATCTATGGAACTGTGGGCCCATCTATGGAACTGTGGGCCCTGTCTATGGAACTGTGGGCCCATCTATGGAACTGTGGGCCTGTCTATGGAACTGTGGGCCCTGACTATGGAACTGTGGCCCTGTCTATGGAACTGTGGGCCTGTCTGTGGAACTGTGGGCCCTGTCTATGGAACTGTGGCCCTGTCTATGGAACTGTGGGCCCATCCATGGAACTGTGTGCCCATCTATGGAACTGTGGGCCTGTCTATGGAACTGTGGCCCTGTGTATGGAACTGTGGCCCTGTGTATGGAACTGTGGGCCCTGTGTATTGAACTGTGGGCCCATCTATGGAACTGTGGGCCTGTCTATGGAACTGTGGGCCCATCTATGGAACTGTGGGCCCATCTATGGAACTGTGGGCCTGTCTATGGAACTGTGGCCCTGTGTATGGAACAGTGGGCCTGTCTATGGAACTGTGGGCCTGTCTATGGAACTGTAGCCCTGTCTATGGAACTGTGGGCCTGTCTATGGAACTGTGGGCCCTGTCTATGGAACTCTGGGCCTGTCTATGGAACTGTGGGCCTGTCTATGGAACTGTGGGCCTGTCTATGGAACTGTGGGCCTGTCTATGGAACTGTGGACCTGTCTATGGAACTGTGGCCCTGTCTATGGAACTGTGGGCCCATCCATGGAACTGTGGGCCTGTCTATGGAACTGTGGGCCTGTCTATGGAACTGTGGGCCTGTCTATGGAACTGTGGGCCCTGTGTATGGAACTGTGGGCCTGTCTATGGAACTGTGGGCCCTGTCTATGGAACTGTGGACCTGTCTATGGAACTGTGGGCCCATCCATGGAACTGTGGGCCTGTCTATGGAACTGTGGGCCTGTCTATGGAACTGTGGGCCTGTCTATGGAACTGTGGGCCCTGTGTATGGAACTGTGGGCCTGTCTATGGAACTGTGGGCCTGTCTATGGAACTGTGGACCTGTCTATGGAACTGTGGGCCCATCCATGGAACGGTGGGCCTGTCTATGGAACTGTGGGCCTGTCTATGGAACTGTGGGCCTGTCTATGGAACTGTGGGCCCTGTCTATGGAACTGTGGGCCCATCCATGGAACTGTGGGTCTGTCTATGGAACTGTGGGCCTGTCTATGGAACTGTGGGCCTGTCTATGGAACTGTGGGCCTGTCTATGGAACTGTGGGCCCTGTGTATGGAACTGTGGGCCCTGTCTATGGAACTGTGGGCCTGTCTATGGAACTGTGGGCCCATCCATGGAACTTTGGGCCCATCTATGGAACTGTGGGCCTGTCTATGGAACTGTGGGCCCTGTCTATGGAACTGTGGGCCTGTCTATGGAACTGTGGGCCCTGTCTATTGAACTGTGTGCCCTGTCTATGGAACTGTGGGCCTGTCTATGGAACTGTGGGCCCATCCATGGAACTGTGGGCCCATCTATGGAACTGTGGGCCTGTCTATGGAACTGTGGGCCTGTCTATGGAACTGTGGGCCCTGTCTATGGAACTGTGGCCCTGTCTATTGAACTGTGGGCCTGTCTGTGGAACTGTGGGCCCTGTCTATGGAACTGTGGCCCTGTCTATGGAACTGTGGGCCCATCCATGGAACTGTGGGCCCATCTATGGAACTGTGGGTCTGTCTATGGAACTGTGGCCCTGTGTATGGAACTGTGGCCCTGTGTATGGAACTGTGGGCCCATCTATGGAACTGTGGGCCCTGTCTATGGAACTGTGGGCCTGTCTATGGAACTGTGGCCCTGTGTATGGAACTGTGGCCCTGTGTATGGAACTGTGGGCCCATCTATGGAACTGTGGGCCCTGTCTATGGAACTGTGGGCCCTGTCTATGGAACTGTGGGCCCATCTATGGAACTGTGGGCCCATCTATGGAACTGTGGGCCTGTCTATGGAACTGTGGGCCCTGTCTATGGAACTGTGGCCCTGTGTATGGAACAGTGGGCCTGTCTATGGAACTGTGGGCCCGTCTATGGAACTGTGGGCCTGTCTATGGAACTGTGGGCCTGTCTATGGAACTGTGGGCCTGTCTATGGAACTGTGGGCCCTGTCTATGGAACTGTGGGCCTGTCTATGGAACTGTGGGCCTGTCTATGGAACTGTGGGCCTGTCTATGGAACTGTGGGCCCTGTCTATGGAACTCTGGGCCTGTCTATGGAACTGTGGGCCTGTCTATGGAACTGTGGGCCTCTCTATTGAACTGTGGGCCTGTCTATGGAACTGTGGGCCTGTCTATGGGACTGTGGGCCCTGTCTATGGAACTGTGGGCCTGTCTATGGAACTGTGGGCCCTGTCTATGGAACTGTGGGCCTGTCTATGGAACTGTGGGCCTGTCTATGGAACTGTGGGCCCTGTCTATGGAACTGTAGCCCTGTCTATGGAACTGTGGGCCTGTCTATGGAACTGTGGGCCCTGTCTATGGAACTGTGGGCCTGTCTATGGAACTGTGGGCCTGTCTATGGAACTGTGGGCCCTGTGTGTGGAACTGTGGGCCTGTCTATGGAACTGTGGGCCTGTCTATGGAACTGTTGGCCTGTCTATGGAACTGTGGGCCTGTCTATGGAACTGTGGGCCTGTCTATGGAACTGTGGGCCCTGTCTATGGAACTGTGGGCCTGTCTATGGAACTGTGGGCCTGTGTATGGAACTGTGGGCCTGTCTATGGAACTGTGGGCCTGTCTATGGAACTGTGGGCCTGTGTATGGAACTGTGGGCCTGTCTATGGAACTGTGGGCCTGTCTATGGAACTGTGGGCCCTGTGTATGGAACTGTGGGCCTGTCTATGGATCTGTGGGCCCTGTCTATGGAACTGTGGGCCTGTCTATGGAACTGTGGGCCTGTCTATGGAACTGTGGGCCTTTCTATGGAACTGTAGCCCTGTCTATGGAACTGTGGGCCTGTCTATGGAACTGTAGCCCTGTCTATGGAACTGTGGGCCTGTCTATGGAACTGTGGGCCCTGTCTATGCAACTGTGGGCCTGTCTATGGAACTGTGGGCCTCTCTATGGAACTGTGGGCCCTGTCTATGGAACTGTGGGCCTGTCTATGGAACTGTGGGCCTGTCTATGGAACTGTGGGCCTGTCTATGGAACTGTGGGCCTCTCTATGGAACTGTGGGCCCTGTCTATGGAACTGTAGCCCTGTCTATGGAACTGTGGGCCTGTCTATGGAACTGTGGGCCTGTCTATGGAACTGTGGGCCTCTCTATGGAACTGTGGGCCCTGTCTATGGAACTGTATCCCTGTCTATGGAACTGTGGGCCCTGTCTATGGAACTGTAGCCCTGTCTATGGAACTGTGGGCCTGTCTATGGAACTGTGGGCCTGTCTATGGAACTGTGGGCCTGTCTATGGAACTGTGGGCCCTGTCTATGGAACTGTGGGCCTGTCTATGGAACTGTAGCCCTGTCTGTGGAACTGTGGGCCTGTGTATGGAACTGTGGGCCCTGTCTATGGAACTGTGGGCCTGTCTATGGAACTGTGGCCCTGTCTATGGAACTGTGGGCCCTGTGTATGGAACTGTGGGCCTGTCTATGGAACTGTGGGCCCTGTCTATGGAACTGTGGGCCTCTCTATGGAACTGTGGCCCTGTCTATGGAACTGTGGGCCCTGTCTATGGAACTGTGGGCCTGTCTATGGAACTGTGGCCCTGTCTATGGAACTGTGGGCCCTGTGTATGGAACTGTGGGCCTGTCTATGGAACTGTGGGCCTGTCTATGGAACTGTGGGCCCTGTCTATTGAACTGTGGGCCCTGTCTATGGAACTGTGGGCCCTTTCTATGGAACTGTGGGCCTGTCTATGGAACTGTGGGCCCTGTCTATGGAACTGTGGGCCTGTCTATGGAACTGTGGGCCTGTCTCTGGAACTGTGGCCCTGTCTGTGGAACTGTGGGCCCTGTGTATGGAACTGTGGGCCTGTCTATGGAACTGTAGGCCCTTTCTATGGAACTGTGGGCCTGTCTATGGAACTGTGGGCCTGTCTATGGAACTGTGGGCCTCTCTATGGAACTGTGGGCCCTGTCTATGGAACTGTGGGCCCTGTGTATGGAACTGTGGGCCCTGTGTATTGAACTGTGGGCCTGTCTATGGAACTGTGGGCCTGTCTATGGAACTGTGGGCCTATCTATTGAACTGTGGGCCTGTCTATGGAACTGTGGGCCCTGTCTATGGAACTGTGGGCCCATCTATGGAACTGTGGGCCTGTCTATGGAACTGTGGGCCCTGTCTATGGAACTGTGGGCCATGTCTATGGAACTGTGGGCCTGTCTATGGAACTGTGGGCCCTGTCTATGGAACTGTGGGCCATGTCTATTGAACTGTGGCCCTGTCTATGGAACTGTGGGCCCTGTGTATGGAACTGTGGGCCTGTCTATGGAACTGTGGGCCTGTCTATGGAACTGTGGGCCCTGTCCATGGAACTGTGGGCCCTGTCTATGGAACTGTGGGCCTGTCTATGGAACTGTGGGCCCTGTGTATGGAACTGTGGGCCTGTCTATGGAACTGTGGGCCTGTCTATTGAACTGTGGGCCTGTCTATGGAACTGTGGGCCTGTCTATGGGACTGTGGGCCCTGTCTATGGAACTGTGGGCCTGTGTATGGAACTGTGGGCCCTGTCTATGGAACTGTGGGCCTGTCTATGGAACTGTGGGCCTGTCTATGGAACTGTGGGCCCTGTCTATGGAACTGTAGCCCTGTCTATGGAACTGTGGGCCTGTCTATGGAACTGTGGGCCCTGTCTATGGAACTGTGGGCCTGTCTATGGAACTGTGGGCCTGTCTATGGAACTGTGGGCCCTGTGTGTGGAACTGTGGGCCTGTCTATGGAACTGTGGGCCTGTCTATGGAACTGTGGGCCCTGTGCATGGAACTGTGGGCCTGTCTATGGAACTGTGGGCCTGTCTATGGAACTGTGGGCCCTGTGTATGGAACTGTGGGCCTGTCTATGGATCTGTGGGCCCTGTCTATGGAACTGTGGGCCTGTCTATGGAACTGTGGGCCTGTCTATGGAACTGTGGGCCTTTCTATGGAACTGTAGCCCTGTCTATGGAACTGTGGGCCTGTCTATGGAACTGTGGGCCCTGTCTATGGAACTGTGGGCCCTGTCTATGGAACTGTAGCCCTGTCTATGGAACTGTGGGCCTGTCTCTGGAACTGTGGGCCCTGTCTATGGAACTGTGGGCCTGTCTATGGAACTGTGGGCCTCTCTATGGAACTGTGGGCCCTGTCTATGGAACTGTGGGCCTGTCTATGGAACTGTGGGCCTGTCCATGGAACTGTGGGCCTGTCTATGGAACTGTGGGCCTGTCAATGGAACTGTGGGCCTCTCTATGGAACTGTGGGCCCTGTCTATGGAACTGTGGGCCTGTCTATGGAACTGTGGGCCTGTCCATGGAACTGTGGGCCTGTCTATTGAACTGTGGGCCCTGTCTATTGAACTGTGGGCCTGTCTATGGAACTGTGGGCCTCTCTATGGAACTGTGGGCCCTGTCTATGGAACTGTAGCCCTGTCTATGGAACTGTGGGCCTGTCTATGGAACTGTAGCCCTGTCTATGGAACTGTGGGCCTGTCTATGGAACTGTGGCCCTGTCTATGGAACTGTGGGCCTGTGTATGGAACTGTGGGCCCTGTCTATGGAACTGTGGCCCTGTGTATGGAACTGTGGGCCTGTCTATGGAACTGTGGCCCTGTCTATGGAACTGTGGGCCCTGTGTATGGAACTGTGGGCCTGTCTATGGAACTGTAGGCCCTTTCTATGGAACTGTGGGCCTGTCTGTGGAACTGTGGGCCCTGTCTATGGAACTGTGGGCCCTGTCTATGGAACTGTGGGCCTGTCTATGGAACTGTGGGCCTGTGTATGGAACTGTGGGCCCTGTGTATGGAACTGTGGGCCTGTCTATGGAACTGTAGGCCCTGTCTATGGAACTGTGGGCCTGTCTATGGAACTGTGGGCCTGTCTCTGGAACTGTGGCCCTGTCTGTGGAACTGTGGGCCCTGTGTATGGAACTGTGGGCCTGTCTCTGGAACTGTAGGCCCTTTCTATGGAACTGTGGGCCTGTCTATGGAACTGTGGGCCTCTCTATGGAACTGTGGGCCCTGTCTATGGAACTGTGGGCCCTGTGTATGGAACTGTGGGCCTGTCTATGGAACTGTGGGCCTGTCTATTGAACTGTGGGCCTGTCTATGGAACTGTGGGCCCTGTCTATGGAACTGTGGGCCCATCTATGGAACTGTGGGCCTGTCTATGGAACTGTGGGCCCTGTCTATGGAACTGTGGGCCCTGTGTATTGAACTGTGGGCCTGTCTATGGAACTGTGGGCCCATCTATGGAACTGTGGGCCTGTCTATGGAACTGTGGCCCTGTCTATGGAACGGTGGGCCCTGTCTATGGAACTGTGGGCCCTGTCTATGGAACTGTGGGCCTGTCTCTGGAACTGTGGCCCTGTCTATGGAACTGTGGGCCCTGTGCATGGAACTGTGGGCCTGTCTATGGAACTGTGGGCCTGTCTATGGAACTGTGGGCCCTGTCCATGGAACTGTGGGCCCTGTCTATGGAACTGTGGGCCTGTCTATGGAACTGTGGGCCTGTCTATGGAACTGTGGGCCTGTCTATGGAACTGTGGGCCTGTCTATGGAACTGTGGGCCCTGTCTATGGAACTGTGGGCCTGTCTATGGAACTGTGGGCCTGTCTATGGAACTGTGGGCCTGTGTATGGAACTGTGGGCCTGTGTATGGAACTGTGGGCCTGTCTATGGAACTGTGGGCCCTGCCTATGGAACTGTGGGCCTGTGTATGGAACTGTAGCCCTGTCTATGGAACTGTGGGCCCATCTATGGAACTGTGGCCCTGTGTATGGAACTGTGGGCCTGTCTATGGAACTGTGGGCCCTGTGTATGGAACTGTAGCCCTGTCTATGGAACTGTGGGCCCTGTCTATGGAACTGTGGGCCTGTGTATGGAACTGTAGCCCTGTCTATGGAACTGTGGGCCCATCTATGGAACTGTGGCCCTGTGTATGGAACTGTGGGCCTGTCTATGGAACTGTGGGCCTGTCGATGGAACTGTGGGCCTGTCTATGGAACTGTGGGCCTGTGTATGGAACTGTGGGCCTGTCTATGGAACTGTGGGCCTGTCTATGGAACTGTGGGCCTGTCTATGGAACTGTGGGCCCATCTATGGAACTGTGGCCCTGTGTATGGAACTGTAGCCCTGTCTATGGAACTGTGGGCCTGTGTATGGAACTGTGGGCCTGTCTATGGAACTGTGGGCCCTGTGTATGGAACTGTAGCCCTGTCTATTGAACTGTGGGCCTGTCTATGGAATTGTAGCCCTGTCTATGGAACTGTGGGCCCATCTATGGAACTGTGGGCCTGTCTATGGAATTGTAGCCCTGTCTATGGAACTGTGGGCCCATCTATGGAACTGTGGCCCTGTGTATGGAACTGTGGGCCTGTCTATGGAACTGTGGGCCCTGTGTATGGAACTGTAGCCCTGTCTATGGAACTGTAGCCCTGTCTATGGAACTGTGGCCCTGTGTATTGAACTGTAGCCCTGTCTATGGAACTGTGGGCCTCTCTATGGAACTGTAGCCCTGTCTATGGAACTGTGGGCCCATCTATGGAACTGTGGCCCTGTGTATGGAACTGTGGGCCCATCTATGGAACTGTGGGCCCATCTATGGAACTGTGGGCCTGTCTATGGAACTGTGGGCCTGTCTATGGAACTGTGGGCCCTGTCTATGGAACTGTGGGCCTGTCTATGGAACTGTGGGCCCATCTATGGAACTGTGGGCCCATCTATGGAACTGTGGGCCCATCTATGGAACTGTGGGCCTGTCTATGGAACTGTGGGCCCTGTCTATGGAACTGTGGGCCTGTCTATGGAACTGTGGGACTGTCTATTGAACTGTGGGCCCTGTCTATGGAACTGTGGCCCTGTCTATGGAACTGTGGGCCCTGTCTATGGAACTGTGGCCCTGTCTATGGAACTGTGGGCCCATCTATGGAACTGTGGGCCCATCTATGGAACTGTGGGCCTGTCTATGGAACTGTGGGCCCTGTCTATGGAACTGTGTGCCTGTCTATGGAACTGTGGGCCCTGTCTATGGAACTGTGGGCCCTGTCTATGGAACTGTGGGCCCTGTCTATGGAACTGTGGGCCCTGTCTATGGAACTGTGGGCCCTGTCTATGGAACTGTGGGCCCTGTCTATGGAACTGTGGCCCTGTCTATGGAACTGTGGGCCCATCTATGGAACTGTGGGCCCATCTATGGAACTGTGGGCCTGTCTATGGAACTGTGGGCCCTGTGTATGGAACTGTGTGCCTGTCTATGGAACTGTGGGCCTGTCTATGGAACTGTGGCCCTGTCTATGGAACTGTGGGCCCATCTATGGAACTGTGGGCCCATCTATGGAACTGTGGGCCTGTCTATGGAACTGTGGGCCCTGTCTATGGAACTGTGGGCCCTGTGTATTGAACTGTGGGCCCATCTATGGAACTGTGGGCCTGTCTATGGAACTGTGGCCCTGTCTATGGAACTGTGGGCCCTGTCTATGTTACTGTGGGCCCTGTCTATGGAACTGTGGGCCTGTCTATGGAACTGTGGGCCTGTCTATGGAACTGTGGGCCTGTCTATGGAACTGTGGGCCCTGTGTATGGAACTTTGGCCCTGTCTATTGAACTGTGGGCCTGTCGATGGAACTGTGGGCCCTGTCTATGGAACTGTGGGCCTGTCTATGGAACTGTGGGCCTGTCTATGGAACTGTGGGCCTGTGTATGGAACTGTGGGCCTGTCTATGGAACTGTGGGCCCTGTGTATGGAACTGTGGGCCTGTCTATGGAACTGTGGGCCTGTCTATGGAACTGTGGGCCTGTCTATGGAACTGTGGTCCTGTCTATGGAACTGTGGGCCTGTCTATGGAACTGTGGGCCTGTCTATGGAACTGTGGGCCCTGTCTGTGGAACTGTGGGCCTGTGTATGGAACTGTGGGCCTTTCGATGGAACTGTGGGCCTGTCTATGGAACTGTGGGCCTGTGTATGGAACTGTGGGCCTGTCGATGGAACTGTGGGCCTGTCTATGGAACTGTGGGCCTGTATATGGAACTGTGGGCCCTGTCTATGGAACTGTGGGCCTGTGTATGGAACTGTGGGCCTGTCGATGGAACTGTGGGCCTGTCTATGGAACTGTGGGCCTGTGTATGGAACTGTGGGCCTGTCGATGGAACTGTGGGCCTGTCTATGGAACTGTGGGCCTGTCTATGGAACTGTGGGCCTGTGTATGGAACTGTGGGCCTGTCGATGGAACTGTGGGCCTGTCTATGGAACTGTGGGCCTGTGTATGGAACTGTGGGCCTGTCGATGGAACTGTGGGCCTGTCTATGGAACTGTGGGCCCTGTCTATGTAACTGTGGCCCTGTCTATTGAACTGAGGGCCTGTCGATGGAACTGTGGGCCTGTCTATGGAACTGTGGGCCCTGTGTATGGAACTGTGGGCCTGTCTCTGGAACTGTGGGCCTGTCTATGGAACTGTGGGCCTGTCTATGGAACTGTGGGCCCTGTGTATGGAACTGTGGGCCTGTCTATGGAACTGTGGGACCTGTCTATGGAACTGTGGGCCTGTCTATGGAACTGTGGGCCTGTCTATGGAACTGTGGGCCTGTCTATGGTACTGTGGGCCTGTCTATGGAACTGTGGGCCTGTCTATGGAACTGTGGGCCCTGTGTATGGAACTGTGGGCCTGTCTATGGAACTGTGGGCCTGTCTATGGAACTGTGGGCCTGTCTATGGAACTGTGGGCCCTGTGTATGGAACTGTGGGCCTGTCTATTGAACTGTGGGCCTGTCTATGGAACTGTGGGCCTGTCTATGGAACTGTGGGCCCTGTCTATGGAACTGTGGGCCTGTCTATGGAACTGTGGGACCTGTCTATGGAACTGTGGGCCTGTCTATGGAACTGTGGGCCTGTCTATGGAACTGTGGGCCTGTCTATGGAACTGTGGGCCTGTCTATGGAACTGTGGGCCCTGTGTATGGAACTGTGGGCCTGTCTATTGAACTGTGGGCCTGTCTATGGAACTGTGGGCCTGTCTATGGAACTGTGGGCCCTGTCTATGGAACTGTGGGCCTGTCTATGGAACTGTGGGACCTGTCTATGGAACTGTGGGCCTGTCTATGGAACTGTGGGCCTGTCTATGGAACTGTGGGCCTGTCTATGGAACTGTGGGCCCTGTGTATGGAACTGTGGGCCTGTCTATGGAACTGTGGGCCCTGTTTATGGAACTGTGGGCCTGTCTATGGAACTGTGGGCCCTGTCTATGGAACTGTGGGCCTGTCTATGGAACTGTGGGCCTGTCTATGGAACTGTGGGCCCGTCTGTGGAACTGTGGGCCCTGTGTATGGAACTGTGGGCCCTGTCTATTGAACTGTGGGCCTGTCTATGAAACTGTGGGCCTGTCTATGGAACTGTGGGCCCTGTGTGTGGAACTGTGGGCCTGTCTATGGAACTGTGGGCCCTGTGTATGGAACTGTGGGCCTGTCTATGGAACTGTGGGCCTGTCTATGGAACTGTGGGCCCTGTGTATGGAACTGTGGGCCTGTCTATGGAACTGTGGGCCTGTCTATGGAACTGTGGGCCTGTCTATGGAACTGTGGGCCTGTCTATGGAACTGTGGGCCTGTCTATGGAACTGTGGGCCCTGTGTATGGAACTGTGGGCCTGTCTATGGAACTGTGGGCCTGTCTATGGAACTGTGGGCCCTGTGTATGGAACTGTGGGCCTGTCTATGGAACTGTGGGCCTGTCTATGGAACTGTGGGCCCTGTCTATGGAACTGTGGGCCTGTCTATTGAACTGTGGCCCTGTCTATGGAACTGTGGGCCTGTCTATGGAACTGTGGGCCTGTCTATGGAACTGTGGGCCCTGTGTATGGAACTGTGGGCCTGTCTATGGAACTGTGGGCCCTGTCTATGGAACTGTGGGCCTGTCTATGGAACTGTGGGCCTGTCTATGGAACTGTGGGCCCGTCTGTGGAACTGTGGGCCCTGTGTATGGAACTGTGGGCCCTGTCTATTGAACTGTGGGCCTGTCTATGGAACTGTGGGCCTGTCTATGGAACTGTGGGCCCTGTGTATGGAACTGTGGGCCTGTCTATGGAACTGTGGGCCTGTCTATGGAACTGTGGGCCTGTCTATGGAACTGTGGGCCCTGTGTATGGAACTGTGGGCCTGTCTATGGAACTGTGGGCCTGTCTATGGAACTGTGGGCCCTGTCTATGGAACTGTGGGCCTGTCTATTGAACTGTGGCCCTGTCTATGGAACTGTGGGCCTGTCTATGGAACTGTGGGCCTGTCTATGGAACTGTAGCCCTGTCTATGGAACTGTGGGCCTGTCTATGGAACTGTGGGCCTGTCTATGGAACTGTGGGCCCTGTCTATGGAACTGTGGGCCCTGTCTATGGAACTGTGGGCCCATCTATTGAACTGTGGGCCCATCTATTGAACTGTGGGCTTGTCTGTGGAACTGTGGGCCCTGTCGATGGAACTGTGGGCCTGTCTATGGAACTGTGGGCCTGTCTATGGAACTGTGGGCCTGTCTATGGAACTGTGGGCCTGTCTCTGGAACTGTGGGCCTGTCTATGGAACTGTGGGCCCTGTGTATGGAACTGTGGGCCCTGTGTATGGAACTGTGGGCCTGTCTATGGAACTGTGGGCCTGTCTATGGAACTGTGGGCCTGTCTATGGAACTGTGGGCCCTGTGTATGGAACTGTGGGCCCTGTGTATGGAACTGTGGGCCTGTCTATGGAACTGTGGGCCTGTCTATGGAACTGTGGGCCTGTCTATGGAACTGTGGGCCTGTCTATGGAACTGTGGGCCCTGTCTATGGAACTGTGGGCCTGTCTATGGAACTGTGGGCCTGTCTATGGAACTGTGGGCCTGTCTATGGAACTGTGGGCCTGTCTATGGAACTGTGGGCCTGTCTATGGAACTGTGGGCCTGTCTATGGAACTGTGGGCCCTGTCTATGGAACTGTGGGCCCTGTCTATGGAACTGTAGCCCTGTCTATGGAACTGTGGGCCTGTCTATGGAACTGTAGCCCTGTCTATGGAACTGTGGGCCTGTCTCTTGAACTGTGGGCCTGTCTATGGAACTGTGGGCCTGTCTATTGAACTGTGGGCCTGTCTATGGAACTGTGGGCCTGTGTATGGAACTGTGGCCCTGTCTATTGAACTGTGGGCCTCTCTATGGAACTGTAGCCCTGTGTATGGAACTGTGGGCCTGTCTATGGAACTGTAGCCCTGTCTATGGAACTGTGGGCCTGTCTATTGAACTGTGGGCCTGTCTATGGAACTGTGGGCCTGTCTATTGAACTGTGGGCCTGTCTATGGAACTGTGGGCCCTGTCTATGGAACTGTGGGCCTGTCTATGGAACTGTAGCCCTGTGTATGGAACTGTGGGCCTGTCTATGGAACTGTGGGCCCTGTCTATGGAACTGTGGGCCCTGTCTATGGAACTGTGGGCCTGTCTATGGAACTGTGGGCCTGTCTATGGAACTGTAGGCCCTGTCTATTGAACTGTGGGCCTCTCTATGGAACTGTGGGCCCTGTCTATGGAACTGTGGGCCTGTCTATGGAACTGTGGGCCTGTCTATTGAACTGTGGGCCTGTCTATGGAACTGTAGCCCTGTCTATGGAACTGTGGGCCTGTCTATGGAACTGTGGGCCTGTCTATGGAACTGTGGGCCTGTCTATGGAACTGTAGCCCTGTCTATGGAACTGTGGGCCTGTCTATGGAACTGTGGGCCTGTCTATGGAACTGTGGGCCTGTCTATGGAACTGTAGCCCTGTCTATTGAACTGTGGGCCTGTCTATGGAACTGTAGGCCCTTTCTATGGAACTGTGGGCCTGTCTATGGAACTGTGGGCCTCTCTATGGAACTGTGGGCCTGTCTATGGAACTGTGGGCCCTGTGTATGGAACTGTGGGCCTGTCTATGGAACTGTGGGCCTGTCTATGGAACTGTGGGCCCTGTCTATGGAACTGTGGGCCTGTCTATTGAACTGTGGGCCTGTGTATTGAACTGTAGGCCTGTCTATGGAACTGTGGGCCTGTCTATGGAACTGTGGGCCTGTCTATGGAACTGTGGGCCCTGTCTATGGAACTGTGGGCCTGTCTATGGAACTGTAGCCCTGTCTATGGAACTGTGGGCCTGTCTAAGGAACTGTAGCCCTGTCTATGGAACTGTGGGCCTGTCTATGGAACTGTAGCCCTGTCTATGGAACTGTGGGCCTGTCTATGGAACTGTGGGCCTCTCTATGGAACTGTGGGCCTGTCTATGGAACTGTGGGCCTGTCTATGGAACTGTGGGCCTGTCGATGGAACTGTGGGCCTGTCTATGGAACTGTAGCCCTGTCTATGGAACTGTGGGCCTGTCTATGGAACTGTAGCCCTGTCTATGGAACTGTGGGCCCTGTCTATGGAACTGTGGGCCTGTCTCTGGAACTGTGGCCCTGTCGATGGAACTGTGGGCCCTGTGTATGGAACTGTGGGCCTGTGTATGGAATTGTGGGCCTGTCTATGGAACTGTGGGCCTGTCTATGGAACTGTGGGCCTGTCTATGGAACTGTGGGCCCTGTCCATGGAACTGTGGGCCCTGTCTATGGAACTGTGGGCCCTGTCCATGGAACTGTGGGCCCTGTCTATTGAACTGTGGGCCTGTCTATGGAACTGTGGGCCCTGTCCATGGAACTGTGGGCCCTGTCTATGGAACTGTGGGCCCTGTCCATGGAACTGTGGGCCCTGTCTATGGAACTGTGGGCCCTGTGTATGGAACTGTGGGCCTGTCTATGGAACTGTGGGCCTGTCTATGGAACTGTGGGCCCTGTCTATGGAACTGTGGGCCTGTCTATGGAACTGTGGGCCTGTCTATGGAACTGTGGGCCCTGTCCATGGAACTGTGGGCCCTGTCTATGGAACTGTGGGCCCTGTCCATGGAACTGTGGGCCCTGTCTATGGAACTGTGGGCCCTGTGTATGGAACTGTGGGCCTGTCTATGGAACTGTGGGCCTGTCTATGGAACTGTGGGCCCTGTCTATGGAACTGTGGCCCTGTCTATTGAACTGTGGGCCTGTCTATGGAACTGTGGGCCCTGTCCATGGAACTGTGGGCCCTGTCTATGGAACTGTGGGCCCTGTCCATGGAACTGTGGGCCCTGTCTATGGAACTGTGGGCCCTGTGTATGGAACTGTGGGCCTGTCTATGGAACTGTGGGCCTGTCTATGGAACTGTGGGCCCTGTCTATGGAACTGTGGGCCTGTCTATGGAACTGTGGGCCCTGTGTATGGAACTGTGGGCCCTGTGTATGGAACTGTGGGCCTGTCTATGGAACTGTGGGCCTGTCTATGGAACTGTGGGCCTGTCTATGGAACTGTGGGCCTGTCTATGGAACTGTGGGCCCTGTCTATGGAACTGTGGGCCTGTCTATGGAACTGTGGGCCCTGTCTATGGAACTGTGGGCCTGTCTATGGAACTGTGGGCCTGTCTATGGAACTGTGGGCCTGTCTATGGAACTGTGGGCCTGTCTATGGAACTGTGGGCCTGTCTATGGAACTGTGGGCCTGTCTATGGAACTGTGGGCCCTGTCTATGGAACTGTGGGCCCTGTCTATGGAACTGTAGCCCTGTCTATGGAACTGTGGGCCTGTCTATGGAACTGTAGCCCTGTCTATGGAACTGTGGGCCTGTCTCTTGAACTGTGGGCCTGTCTATGGAACTGTGGGCCTGTCTATTGAACTGTGGGCCTGTCTATGGAACTGTGGGCCTGTGTATGGAACGGTGGCCCTGTCTATTGAACTGTGGGCCTCTCTATGGAACTGTGGGCCTGTCTATTGAACTGTGGGCCTGTCTATGGAACTGTAGCCCTGTGTATGGAACTGTGGGCCTGTCTATGGAACTGTAGCCCTGTCTATGGAACTGTGGGCCTGTCTATTGAACTGTGGGCCTGTCTATGGAACTGTGGGCCTGTCTATTGAACTGTGGGCCTGTCTATGGAACTGTGGGCCCTGTCTATGGAACTGTGGGCCTGTCTATGGAACTGTAGCCCTGTGTATGGAACTGTGGGCCTGTCTATGGAACTGTGGGCCCTGTCTATGGAACTGTAGGCCCTGTCTATTGAACTGTGGGCCTCTCTATGGAACTGTGGGCCCTGTCTATGGAACTGTGGGCCTGTCTATGGAACTGTGGGCTCTGTCTATTGAACTGTGGGCCTGTCTATGGAACTGTAGCCCTGTCTATGGAACTGTGGGCCTGTCTATGGAACTGTGGGCCTGTCTATGGAACTGTGGGCCTGTCTATGGAACTGTAGCCCTGTCTATTGAACTGTGGGCCTGTCTATGGAACTGTAGGCCCTTTCTATGGAACTGTGGGCCTGTCTATGGAACTGTGGGCCTCTCTATGGAACTGTGGGCCCTGTCTATGGAACTGTGGGCCCTGTGTATGGAACTGTGGGCCTGTCTATGGAACTGTGGGCCTGTCTATGGAACTGTGGGCCTGTCTATGGAACTGTGGGCCCTGTCTATGGAACTGTGGGCCCTGTGTATGGAACTGTGGGCCCTGTCTATGGAACTGTGGGCCTGTCTATGGAACTGTGGGCCCTGTCTATGGAACTGTGGGCCTGTCTATGGAACTGTGGCCCTGTCTATGGAACTGTGGGCCTGTCTATGGAACTGTGGGCCTGTCTATGGAACTGTGGGCCTGTCTATGGAACTGTGGGCCCTGTCTATGGAACTGTGGGCCTGTCTATGGAACTGTAGCCCTGTCTATGGAACTGTGGGCCTGTCTATGGAACTGTGGGCCTCTCTATGGAACTGTAGCCCTGTCTATGGAACTGTGGGCCTGTCTATGGAACTGTGGGCCTCTCTATGGAACTGTAGCCCTGTCTATGGAAATGTGGGCCTGTCTATGGAACTGTAGCCCTGTCTATGGAACTGTGGGCCCTGTCTATGGAACTGTGGGCCTGTCTATGGAACTGTGGCCCTGTCTATGGAACTGTGGGCCCTGTGTATGGAACTGTGGGCCTGTCTATGGAACTGTGGGCCCTGTCTATGGAACTGTGGGCCTGTCTATGGAACTGTGGGCCTGTCTATGGAACTGTGGGCCTGTCTATGGAACTGTGGGCCCTGTCTATGGAACTGTGGGCCCTGTCTATGGAACTGTGGGCCCTGTCTATTGAACTGTGGGCCTGTCTATGGAACTGTGGGCCCTGTCTATGGAACTGTGGGCCTGTCTATGGAACTGTGGGCCTGTCTATGGAACTGTGGGCCCTGTCTATGGAACTGTGGGCCTGTCTATGGAACTGTGGGCCTGTCTATGGAACTGTGGGCCTGTGTATGGAACTGTGGGCCTGTCTATGGAACTGTGGGCCTGTCTATGGAACTGTGGGCCTGTGTATGGAAATGTGGGCCTGTCTATGGAACTGTGGGCCCTGACTATGGAACTGTGCGCCTGTGTATGGAACTGTAGCCCTGTCTATGGAACTGTGGGCCCATCTATGGAACTGTGGCCCTGTGTATGGAACTGTGGCCCTGTCTATGGAACTGTGGGCCTGTCTATGGAACTGTGGGCCCTGTGTATGGAACTGTAGCCCTGTCTATGGAACTGTGGGCCCTGTCTATGGAACTGTGGGCCTGTGTATGGAACTGTGTGCCCTGTCTATGGAACTGTGGGCCCTGTCTATGGAACTGTAGCCCTGTCTATGGAACTGTGGGCCCATCTATGGAACTGTGGCCCTGTGTATGGAACTGTGGCCCTGTCTATGGAACTGTGGGCCCTGTCTATGGAACTGTAGCCCTGTCTATGGAACTGTGGGCCCATCTATGGAACTGTGGCCCTGTGTATGGAACTGTGGCCCTGTCTATGGAACTGTGGGCCTGTCTATGGAACTGTGGGCCCTGTGTATGGAACTGTAGCCCTGTCTATGGAACTGTGGGCCCTGTCTATGGAACTGTGGCCCTGTCTATGGAACTGTGGGCCCTGTCTATGGAACTGTGGGCCCTGTCTATGGAACTGTGGGCCCTGTCTATGGAACTGTGGGCCCTGTCTATGGAACTGTGGGCCTGTCTATGGAACTGTGGGCCTGTCTATGGAACTGTGGGCCCTGTCTATGGAACTGTGGGCCTGTCTATGGAACTGTGGGCCTGTCTATGGAACTGTGGGCCTGTGTATGGAACTGTGGGCCTGTCTATGGAACTGTGGGCCTGTCTATGGAACTGTGGGCCTGTGTATGGAAATGTGGGCCTGTCTATGGAACTGTGGGCCCTGTCTATGGAGCTGTGGGCCTGTGTATGGAACTGTAGCCCTGTCTATGGAACTGGAGCCCTGTCTATGGAACTGTGGGCCCATCTATGGAACTGTGGCCCTGTGTATGGAACTGTGGGCCTGTCTATGGAACTGTGGGCCCTGTGTATGGAACTGTAGCCCTGTCTATGGAACTGTAGCCCTGTCTATGGAATTGTGGCCCTGTGTATGGAACTGTGGGCCTGTCTATGGAACTGTAGCCCTGTCTATGGAACTGTAGCCCTGTCTATGGAACTGTGGCCCTGTGTATGGAACTGTGGGCCCTGTCCATGGAACTGTGGGCCTGTCTATGGAACTGTGGGCCTGTGTATTGAACTGTAGCCCTGTCAATGGAACTGTGGGCCTCTCCATGGAACTGTAGCCCTGTCTATGGAACTGTGGGCCCATCTATGGAACTGTGGCCCTGTGTATGGAACTGTGGGCCTGTCTATTGAACTGTGGGCCCGTCTATGGAACTGTGGGCCCATCTATGGAACTGTGGGCCTGTCTATGGAACTGTGGGCCCTGTCTATGGAACTGTGGGCCTGTCTATGTAACTGTGGGCCTGTCTATGGAACTGTGGGCCCATCTATGGAACTGTGGGCCCATCTATGGAACTGTGGGCCCTGTCTATGGAACTGTGGGCCTGTCTATGGAACTGTGGGCCTGTCTATGGAACTGTGGGCCCTGTCTATGGAACTGTGGGCCTGTCTATGGAACTGTGGGCCTGTGTATGGAACTGTGGGCCTGTCTATGGAACTGTAGCCCTGTCTATGGAACTGTGGGCCTGTCTATGGAACTGTGGGCCTGTCTATGGAACTGTGGGCCCTGTCTATGGAACTGTGGGCCTGTCTATGGAACTGTGGGCCCATCTATGGAACTGTGGGCCCATCTATGGAACTGTGGGCCTGTCTATTGAACTGTGGGCCCTGTCTATGGAACTGTGGGCCTGTCTATGGAACTGTGGGTCTGTCTATTGAAATGTGGGCCCGTCTATGGAACTGTGGGCCTGTCTATGGAACTGTGGGCCCTGTCTATGGAACTGTGGGCCTGTCTATGGAACTGTGGGCCCTGTCTATGGTACTGTGGCCCTGTCTATGGAACTGTGGGCCCTGTCTATGGAACTGTGGGCCCTGTCTATGGAACTGTGGGCCTGTCTATGGAACTGTGGGCCTGTCTATGGAACTGTGGGCCTGTCTATGGAACTGTGGGCCCTGTGTATGGAACTGTGGCCCTGTCTATGGAACTGTGGGCCTGTCTATGGAACTGTGGGCCTGTCGATGGAACTGTGGGCCTGTCTATGGAACTGTGGGCCCTGTCTATGGAACTGTGGCCCTGTCTATTGAACTGTGGGCCTGTCGATGGAACTGTGGGCCTGTCTATGGAACTGTGGGCCTGTCGATGGAACTGTGGGCCTGTCTATTGAACTGTGGGCCTGTCGATGGAACTGTGGGCCCTGTCTATGGAACTGTGGCCCTGTCTATTGAACTGTGGGCCTGTCGATGGAACTGTGGGCCTGTCTATGGAACTGTGGGCCTGTCGATGGAACTGTGGGCCTGTCTATGGAACTGTGGGCCCTGTCTATGGAACTGTGGCCCTGTCTATTGAACTATGGGCCTGTCTATGGAACTGTGGGCCCTGTGTATGGAACTGTGGGACCGTCTATTGAACTGTGGGCCTGTCGATGGAACTGTGGGCCTGTCTATGGAACTGTGGGCCTGTCTATGGAACTGTGGGCCCTGTGTGTGGAACTGTGGGCCTGTCTATGGAACTGTGGGCCTGTCTATGGAAATGTGGGTCCTGTCTATGGAACTGTGGGCCCTGTCTATGGAACTGTGGGCCTGTCTATGGAACTGTGGGCCTGTCTATGGAACTGTGGGCCCTGTCTATGGAACTGTGGGCCTGTCTATGGAACTGTGGGCCCTGTGTATGGAACTGTGGGCCCTGTGTATGGAACTGTGGGCCTGTCTATGGAACTGTGGGCCTGTCTATGGAACTGTGGGCCTGTCTATGGAACTGTGGGCCTGTCTATGGAACTGTGGGCCCTGTCTATGGAACTGTGGGCCTGTCTATGGAACTGTGGGCCCTGTCTATGGAACTGTGGGCCTGTCTATGGAACTGTGGGCCTGTCTATGGAACTGTGGGCCTGTCTATGGAACTGTGGGCCTGTCTATGGAACTGTGGGCCTGTCTATGGAACTGTGGGCCTGTCTATGGAACTGTGGGCCCTGTCTATGGAACTGTGGGCCCTGTCTATGGAACTGTAGCCCTGTCTATGGAACTGTGGGCCTGTCTATGGAACTGTAGCCCTGTCTATGGAACTGTGGGCCTGTCTCTTGAACTGTGGGCCTGTCTATGGAACTGTGGGCCTGTCTATTGAACTGTGGGCCTGTCTATGGAACTGTGGGCCTGTGTATGGAACGGTGGCCCTGTCTATTGAACTGTGGGCCTCTCTATGGAACTGTGGGCCTGTCTATTGAACTGTGGGCCTGTCTATGGAACTGTAGCCCTGTGTATGGAACTGTGGGCCTGTCTATGGAACTGTAGCCCTGTCTATGGAACTGTGGGCCTGTCTATTGAACTGTGGGCCTGTCTATGGAACTGTGGGCCTGTCTATTGAACTGTGGGCCTGTCTATGGAACTGTAGCCCTGTCTATTGAACTGTGGGCCTGTCTATGGAACTGTAGGCCCTTTCTATGGAACTGTGGGCCTGTCTATGGAACTGTGGGCCTCTCTATGGAACTGTGGGCCCTGTCTATGGAACTGTGGGCCCTGTGTATGGAACTGTGGGCCTGTCTATGGAACTGTGGGCCTGTCTATGGAACTGTGGGCCTGTCTATGGAACTGTGGGCCCTGTCTATGGAACTGTGGGCCCTGTGTATGGAACTGTGGGCCCTGTCTATGGAACTGTGGGCCTGTCTATGGAACTGTGGGCCCTGTCTATGGAACTGTGGGCCTGTCTATGGAACTGTGGCCCTGTCTATGGAACTGTGGGCCTGTCTATGGAACTGTGGGCCTGTCTATGGAACTGTGGGCCTGTCTATGGAACTGTGGGCCCTGTCTATGGAACTGTGGGCCTGTCTATGGAACTGTAGCCCTGTCTATGGAACTGTGGGCCTGTCTATGGAACTGTGGGCCTCTCTATGGAACTGTAGCCCTGTCTATGGAACTGTGGGCCTGTCTATGGAACTGTGGGCCTCTCTATGGAACTGTAGCCCTGTCTATGGAAATGTGGGCCTGTCTATGGAACTGTAGCCCTGTCTATGGAACTGTGGGCCCTGTCTATGGAACTGTGGGCCTGTCTCTGGAACTGTGGCCCTGTCTATGTAACTGTGGGCCCTGTGTATGGAACTGTGGGCCTGTCTATGGAACTGTGGCCCTGTCTATGGAACTGTGGGCCCTGTGTATGGAACTGTGGGCCTGTCTATGGAACTGTGGGCCCTGTCTATGGAACTGTGGGCCTGTCTATGGAACTGTGGGCCTGTCTATGGAACTGTGGGCCTGTCTATGGAACTGTGGGCCCTGTCTATGGAACTGTGGGCCCTGTCTATGGAACTGTGGGCCCTGTCTATTGAACTGTGGGCCTGTCTATGGAACTGTGGGCCCTGTCTATGGAACTGTGGGCCTGTCTATGGAACTGTGGGCCTGTCTATGGAACTGTGGGCCCTGTCTATGGAACTGTGGGCCTGTCTATGGAACTGTGGGCCTGTCTATGGAACTGTGGGCCTGTGTATGGAACTGTGGGCCTGTCTATGGAACTGTGGGCCTGTCTATGGAACTGTGGGCCTGTGTATGGAACTGTGGGCCTGTCTATGGAACTGTGGGCCCTGACTATGGAACTGTGCGCCTGTGTATGGAACTGTAGCCCTGTCTATGGAACTGTGGGCCCATCTATGGAACTGTGGCCCTGTGTATGGAACTGTGGCCCTGTCTATGGAACTGTGGGCCTGTCTATGGAACTGTGGGCCCTGTGTATGGAACTGTAGCCCTGTCTATGGAACTGTGGGCCCTGTCTATGGAACTGTGGGCCTGTGTATGGAACTGTAGCCCTGTCTATGGAACTGTGGGCCCTGTCTATGGAACTGTGGGCCCTGTCTATGGAACTGTGGGCCTGTCTATGGAACTGTGGGCCTGTCTATGGAACTGTGGGCCCTGTCTATGGAACTGTGGGCCTGTCTATGGAACTGTGGGCCTGTCTATGGAACTGTGGGCCTGTGTATGGAACTGTGGGCCTGTCTATGGAACTGTGGGCCTGTCTATGGAACTGTGGGCCTGTGTATGGAAATGTGGGCCTGTCTATGGAACTGTGGGCCCTGTCTATGGAGCTGTAGCCCTGTCTATGGAACTGGAGCCCTGTCTATGGAACTGTGGGCCCATCTATGGAACTGTGGCCCTGTGTATGGAACTGTGGGCCTGTCTATGGAACTGTGGGCCCTGTGTATGGAACTGTAGCCCTGTCTATGGAACTGTAGCCCTGTCTATGGAATTGTGGCCCTGTGTATGGAACTGTGGGCCTGTCTATGGAACTGTAGCCCTGTCTATGGAACTGTAGCCCTGTCTATGGAACTGTGGCCCTGTGTATGGAACTGTGGGCCCTGTCCATGGAACTGTGGGCCTGTCTATGGAACTGTGGGCCTGTGTATTGAACTGTAGCCCTGTCTATGGAACTGTGGGCCTCTCTATGGAACTGTAGCCCTGTCTATGGAACTGTGGGCCCATCTATGGAACTGTGGCCCTGTGTATGGAACTGTGGGCCTGTCTATTGAACTGTGGGCCCGTCTATGGAACTGTGGGCCCATCTATGGAACTGTGGGCCCATCTATGGAACTGTGGGCCTGTCTATGGAACTGTGGGCCCTGTCTATGGAACTGTGGGCCTGTCTATGTAACTGTGGGCCTGTCTATGGAACTGTGGGCCCATCTATGGAACTGTGGGCCCATCTATGGAACTGTGGGCCCTGTCTATGGAACTGTGGGCCTGTCTATGGAACTGTGGGCCTGTCTATGGAACTGTGGGCCCTGTCTATGGAACTGTGGGCCTGTCTATGGAACTGTGGGCCTGTGTATGGAACTGTGGGCCTGTCTATGGAACTGTAGCCCTGTCTATGGAACTGTGGGCCTGTCTATGGAACTGTGGGCCTGTCTATGGAACTGTGGGCCCTGTCTATGGAACTGTGGGCCTGTCTATGGAACTGTGGGCCCATCTATGGAACTGTGGGCCCATCTATGGAACTGTGGGCCTGTCTATTGAACTGTGGGCCCTGTCTATGGAACTGTGGGCCTGTCTATGGAACTGTGGGTCTGTCTATTGAACTGTGGGCCCGTCTATGGAACTGTGGGCCTGTCTATGGAACTGTGGGCCCTGTCTATGGAACTGTGGGCCTGTCTATGGAACTGTGGGCCCTGTCTATGGTACTGTGGCCCTGTCTATGGAACTGTGGGCCCTGTCTATGGAACTGTGGGCCCTGTCTATGGAACTGTGGGCCTGTCTATGGAACTGTGGGCCTGTCTATGGAACTGTGGGCCTGTCTATGGAACTGTGGGCCCTGTGTATGGAACTGTGGCCCTGTCTATGGAACTGTGGGCCTGTCTATGGAACTGTGGGCCTGTCGATGGAACTGTGGGCCTGTCTATGGAACTGTGGGCCCTGTCTATGGAACTGTGGCCCTGTCTATTGAACTGTGGGCCTGTCGATGGAACTGTGGGCCTGTCTATGGAACTGTGGGCCTGTCGATGGAACTGTGGGCCTGTCTATTGAACTGTGGGCCTGTCGATGGAACTGTGGGCCCTGTCTATGGAACTGTGGCCCTGTCTATTGAACTGTGGGCCTGTCGATGGAACTGTGGGCCTGTCTATGGAACTGTGGGCCTGTCGATGGAACTGTGGGCCTGTCTATGGAACTGTGGGCCCTGTCTATGGAACTGTGGCCCTGTCTATTGAACTATGGGCCTGTCTATGGAACTGTGGGCCCTGTGTGTGGAACTGTGGGCCTGTCTATGGAACTGTGGGCCTGTCTATGGAAATGTGGGTCCTGTCTATGGAACTGTGGGCCCTGTCTATGGAACTGTGGGCCTGTCTATGGAACTGTGGGCCTGTCTATGGAACTGTGGGCCTGTCTATGGAACTGTGGTCCTGTCTATGGAACTGTGGGCCTGTCGATGGAACTGTGGGCCTGTCTATGGAACTGTGGGCCCTGTCTATGTAACTGTGGCCCTGTCTATTGAACTGAGGGCCTGTCGATGGAACTGTGGGCCTGTCTATGGAACTGTGGGCCCTGTGTATGGAACTGTGGGCCTGTCTCTGGAACTGTGGGCCTGTCTATGGAACTGTGGGCCTGTCTATGGAACTGTGGGCCTGTCTATGGAACTGTGGGCCCTGTGTATGGAACTGTGGGCCTGTCTATGGAACTGTGGGCCCTGTCTATGGAACTGTGGGCCTGTCTATTGAACTGTGGCCCTGTCTATGGAACTGTGGGCCTGTCTATGGAACTGTGGGCCTGTCTATGGAACTGTAGCCCTGTCTATGGAACTGTGGGCCTGTCTATGGAACTGTGGGCCTGTCTATGTAACTGTGGGCCCTGTCTATGTAACTGTGGGCCCTGTCTATGTAACTGTGGGCCTGTCTATGGAACTGTGGGCCCTGTCTATGGAACTGTGGGCCCTGTCTATGGAACTGTGGGCCCATCTATTGAACTGTGGGCCCATCTATTGAACTGTGGGCCTGTCTATGGAACTGTGGGCCTGTCTATGGAACTGTGGGCCTGTCTATGGAACTGTGGGCCCTGTCGATGGAACTGTGGGCCTGTCTATGGAACTGTAGCCCTGTCTATGGTACTGTGGGCCTGTCTATGGAACTGTGGGCCTGTCTATGGAACTGTGGGCCTGTCTATGGAACTGTGGGCCTTTCTATGGAACTGTGGGCCTGTCTATGGAACTGTGGGCCTGTCCATGGAACTATGGGCCTGTCTATGGAACTGTGGGCCCTGTCTATGGAACTGTAGCCCTGTCAATTGAACTGTGGGCCCTGTGTATGGAACTGTGGGCCTGTCTATGGAACTGTGGGCCCTGTCTATGGAACTGTGGGCCTGTCTATGGAACTGTGGGCCTGTCTATGGAACTGTGGGCCCTGTCTATGGAACTGTGGGCCCTGTCTATGGAACTGTGGGCCTGTCTATGGAACTGTGGGCCTGTCTATGGAACTGTGGGCCTGTCTATGGAACTGTGGGCCCTGTCTATGGAACTGTGGGCCCTGTCTATGGAACTGTAGCCCTGTCTATGGAACTGTGGGCCTGTCTATGGAACTGTAGCCCTGTCTATGGAACTGTGGGCCTGTCTCTTGAACTGTGGGCCTGTCGATGGAACTGTGGGCCTGTCTATTGAACTGTGGGCCTGTCTATGGAACTGTGGGCCTGTGTATGGAACTGTGGCCCTGTCTATTGAACTGTGGGCCTCTCTATGGAACTGTAGCCCTGTGTATGGAACTGTGGGCCTGTCTATGGAACTGTAGCCCTGTCTATGGAACTGTGGGCCTGTCTATTGAACTGTGGGCCTGTCTATGGAACTGTGGGCCTGTCTATGGAACTGTGGGCCTGTCTATGGAACTGTAGGCCCTGTCTATGGAACTGTAGCCCTGTGTATGGAACTGTGGGCCTGTCTATGGAACTGTGGGCCCGTCTATGGAACTGTGGGCCTGTCTATGGAACTGTGGGCCTGTCTATGGAACTGTAGGCCCTGTCTATTGAACTGTGGGCCTCTCTATGGAACTGTGGGCCCTGTCTATGGAACTGTGGGCCTGTCTATGGAACTGTGGGCTCTGTCTATTGAACTGTGGGCCTGTCTATGGAACTGTAGCCCTGTCTATGGAACTGTGGGCCTGTCTATGGAACTGTGGGCCTGTCTATGGAACTGTGGGCCTGTCTATGGAACTGTAGCCCTGTCTATTGAACTGTGGGCCTGTCTATGGAATTGTAGCCCTGTCTATGGAACTGTGGGCCCTGTCTATGGAACTGTGGGCCTGTCTATGGAACTGTGGGCCCTGTCTATGGAACTGTGGGCCCGTCTATTGAACTGTGAGCCTGTCTATGGAACTGTGGGCCCTGTCGATGGAACTGTGGGCCTGTCTATGGAACTGTAGCCCTGTCTATGGTACTGTGGGCCTGTCTATGGAACTGTGGGCCTGTCTATGGAACTGTGGGCCTGTCTATGGAACTGTGGGCCTTTCTATGGAACTGTGGGCCTGTCTATGGAACTGTGGGCCTGTCTATGGAACTATGGGCCTGTCTATGGAACTGTGGGCCCTGTCTATGGAACTGTAGCCCTGTCAATTGAACTGTGGGCCCTGTCTATGGAACTGTGGGCCTGTGTATGGAACTGTGGGCCTGTCTATGGAACTGTAGCCCTGTCTATGGTACTGTGGGCCTGTCTATGGAACTGTGGGCCTGTCTATGGAACTGTGGGCCTGTGTATGGAACTGTGGGCCTGTCTATGGAACTGTAGCCCTGTCTATGGTACTGTGGGCCTGTCTATGGAACTGTGGGCCTGTCTATGGAACTGTGGGCCTTTCTATGGAACTGTGGGCCTGTCTATGGAACTGTGGGCCTGTCTATGGAATTGTAGCCCTGTCTATGGTACTGTGGGCCTGTCTATGGAACTGTGGGCCTGTCTATGGAACTGTGGGCCTTTCTATGGAACTGTGGGCCTGTCTATGGAACTGTGGGCCTGTCTATGGAACTGTGGGCCCTGTCTATGGAACTGTAGCCCTGTCAATTGAACTGTGGGCCCTGTGTATGGAACTGTGGGCCTGTCTATGGAACTGTGGGCCCTGTCTATGGAACTGTGGGCCCTGTCTATGGAACTGTGGGCCTGTCTATGGAACTGTGGGCCTGTCTATGGAACTGTGGGCCCTGTCTATGGAACTTTGGGCCCTGTCTATGGAACTGTGGGCCTGTCTATGGAACTGTGGGCCTGTCTATTGAACTGTGGGCCCTGTCTATGGAACTGTGGGCCTGTCTATGGAACTGTGGGCCTGTCTATGGAACTGTGGGCCCTGTCTATGGAACTGTGGGCCCTGTCTATGGAACTGTAGCCCGTCTATGGAACTGTGGGCCTGTCTATGGAACTGTGGGCCTGTCTATTGAACTGTGGGCCTGTCTATGGAACTGTGGGCCTGTCTATGGAACTGTGGGCCCTGTCTATGGAACTGTGGGCCCTGTCTATGGAACTGTAGCCCTGTCTATGGAACTGTGGGCCTGTCTATGGAACTGTAGCCCTGTCTATGGAACTGTGGGCCTGTCTCTTGAACTGTGGGCCTGTCTATGGAACTGTGGGCCTGTCTATTGAACTGTGGGCCTGTCTATGGAACTGTGGGCCTGTGTATGGAACTGTGGCCCTGTCTATTGAACTGTGGGCCTCTCTATGGAACTGTAGCCCTGTGTATGGAACTGTGGGCCTGTCTATGGAACTGTAGCCCTGTCTATGGTACTGTGGGCCTGTCTATTGAACTGTGGGCCTGTCTATGGAACTGTGGGCCTGTCTATGGAACTGTGGGCCTGTCTATGGAACTGTAGGCCCTGTCTATGGAACTGTAGCCCTGTGTATGGAACTGTGGGCCTGTCTATGGAACTGTCGCCCTGTCTATTGAACTGTGGGCCTGTCTATGGAATTGTAGCCCTGTCTATGGAACTGTGGGCCCTGTCTATGGAACTGTGGGCCTGTCTATGGAACTGTGGGCCCTGTCTATGGAACTGTGGGCCCGTCTATTGAACTGTGAGCCTGTCTATGGAACTGTGGGCCTGTCTATGGAACTGTGGGCCTGTGTATGGAACTGTGAGCCTGTGTATGGAACTGTGAGCCTGTCTATGGAACTGTGGGCCTGTCTATGGAACTGTGGGCCTGTCTATGGAACTGTCGGCCTGTCTATGGAACTGTGGGCCTGTCTATGGAACTGTGGGCCTGTCTATGGAACTGTGGGCCTGTCTATGGAACTGTGAGCCTGTCTATGGAACTGTGGGCCTGTCTATGGAACTGTGGGCCTGTCTATGGAACTGTGAGCCTGTCTATGGAACTGTGGGCCTTTCTATGGAACTGTGGGCCTGTCTATGGAACTGTGGGCCTGTCTATGGAACTGTGAGCCTGTCTGTGGAACTGTGGGCCTGTCTATTGAACTGTGGGCCCTGTCTATGGAACTGTGGGCCTGTCTATGGAACTGTGGGCCTGTCTATGGAACTGTGGGCCTGTCTATGGAACTGTGGGCCCTGTCTATGGAACTGTGGGCCCTGTCTATGGAACTGTGGGCCTGTCTATGGAACTGTGGGCCTGTCTATGGAACTGTGGGCCTGTCTATGGAACTGTGGGCCTGTCTATGGAACTGTGGGCCCTGTCTATGGAACTGTGGGCCCTGTCTATGGAACTGTGGGCCCTGTCTATGGAACTGTGGGCCCTGTCTATGGAACTGTGGGCCTGTCTATGGAACTGTGGGCCTGTCTATGGAACTGTGGGCCCTGTCTATGGAACTGTGGGCCTGTCTATGGAACTGTGGGCCTGTCTATGGAACTGTGGGCCCTGTGTATGGAACTGTGGGCCTGTCTATGGAACTGTGGGCCTGTCTATGGAACTGTGGGCCCTGTCTATTGAACTGTGGCCCTGTCTATTGAACTGTGGGCCTGTCTATGGAACTTTGGGCCTGTCTATGGAACTGTGGGCCTGTCTATGGAACTGTGGGCCTGTCTATGGAATTGTGGGCCTGTCTATGGAAATGTGGGCCTGTCTATGGAACTGTGGGCCCTGTCTATTGAACTGTGGCCCTGTCTATTGAACTGTGGGCCTGTCTATGGAACTGTGGGCCTCTCTATGGAACTGTGGGCCCGTCTATTGAACTGTGGGCCTGTCTCTGGAACTGTGGGCCTGTCTATGGAACTGTGGGCCTGTCTATGGAACTGTTGGCCTGTCTATGGAACTGTGGGCCTGTCTATGGAACTGTGGGACTCTCTATGGAACTGTGGGCCTGTCTATGGAACTGTGGGCCTGTCTATGGAACTGTGGGCCTGTCTATGGAACTGTAGCCCTGTCTATGGAACTGTGGGCCTGTCTATGGAACTGTGGGCCTGTCTATGGAACTGTGGGCCTGTCTATGGAACTGTGGGCCTGTCTATGGAACTGTGGGCCTGTCTATGGAACTGTGGGCCTCTCTATGGAACTGTAGCCCTGTCTATGGAACTGTGGGCATGTCTATGGAACTGTGGGCCCTGTCTATGGAACTGTAGCCCTGTCTATGGAACTGTGGGCCTGTCTATGGAACTGTGGGCCTGTCTATTGAACTGTGGGCCTGTCTATGGAACTGTGGGCCTGTCTATGGAACTGTGGGCCTGTCTATGGAACTGTGGGCCCTGTCTATGGAACTGTGGGCCTGTCTATGGAACTGTGGGCCTGTCTATTGAACTGTGGGCCTGTCTATGGAACTGTGGGCCTGTCTATGGAACTGTGGGCCTGTCTATTGAACTGTGGGCCTGTCTATGGAACTGTGGGCCTGTCTATTGAACTGTGGGCCCTGTCTATGGAACTGTGGGCCTGTCTATGGAACTGTGGGCGCTGTCTATTGAACTGTGGGCCTGTCTATGGAACTGTAGCCCTGTCTATTGAACTGTGGGCCTGTCTATGGAACTGTAGCCCTGTCTATGGAACTGTGGGCCTGTCTATGGAACTGTGGGCCTGTCTATGGAACTGTGGGCCTGTCTATGGAACTGTAGCCCTGTCTATGGAACTGTGGGCCTGTCTATGGAACTGTGGGCCCTGTCTATGGAACTGTGGGCCTCTCTATGGAACTGTGGGCCTGTCTATGGAACTGTGGGCCTGTCTATGGAACTGTGGGCCCTGTCTATGGAACTGTGGGCCCTGTCTATGGAACTGTGGGCCTGTCTATGGAACTGTGGGCCTGTCTATGGAACTGTGGGCCTCTCTATGGAACTGTAGCCATGTCTATTGAACTGTGGGCCTGTCTATGGAACTGTGGGCCTGTCTATGGAACTGTGGGCCTGTCTATTGAACTGTGGGCCTGTCTATGGAACTGGGGGCCTGTCTATGGAACTGTGGGCCCTGTCTATGGAACTGTGGGCCTGTCTATGGAACTGTGGGCCTGTCTATGGAACTGTAGCCCTGTCTATGGAACTGTGGGCCCTGTCTATGGAACTGTGGGCCTGTCTATGGAACTGTGGGCCCTGTCTATGGAACTGTGGGCCTGTCTATGGAACTGTAGCCCTGTGGAGAGAACTGTGGGCCTGTCTATGGAACTTTAGCCCTGTGTATGGAACTGGGGGCCTGTCTATGGAACTGTGGGCCCTGTCTATGGAACTGTGGGCCTGTCTATGGAACTGTGGGCCTGTCTATGGAACTGTGGGCCTGTCTATGGAACTTTAGCCCTGTGTATGGAACTGTGGGCCTGTCTATGGAACTGTGGGCCTGTCTATGGAACTGTGGGCCCTGTCTATGGAACTGTGGGCCTCTCTATGGAACTGTGGGCCTGTCTATGGAACTGTGGGCCTGTCTATGGAACTGTGGGCCCTGTCTATGGAACTGTGGGCCCTGTCTATGGAACTGTGGGCCTGTCTATGGAACTGTGGGCCTGTCTATGGAACTGTGGGCCTCTCTATGGAACTGTAGCCATGTCTATTGAACTGTGGGCCTGTCTATGGAACTGTGGGCCTGTCTATGGAACTGTGGGCCTGTCTATTGAACTGTGGGCCTGTCTATGGAACTGGGGGCCTGTCTATGGAACTGTGGGCCCTGTCTATGGAACTGTGGGCCTGTCTATGGAACTGTCGGCCTGTCTATGGAACTGTAGCCCTGTCTATGGAACTGTGGGCCCTGTCTATGGAACTGTGGGCCTGTCTATGGAACTGTGGGCCCTGTCTATGGAACTGTGGGCCTGTCTATGGAACTGTAGCCCTGTGGAGAGAACTGTGGGCCTGTCTATGGAACTTTAGCCCTGTGTATGGAACTGGGGGCCTGTCTATGGAACTGTGGGCCCTGTCTATGGAACTGTGGGCCTGTCTATGGAACTGTGGGCCTGTCTATGGAACTGTGGGCCTGTCTATGGAACTTTAGCCCTGTGTATGGAACTGTGGGCCTGTCTATGGAACTGTGGGCCTGTGTATGGAACTGTGGGCCCTGTCTATGGAACTGTGGGCCTGTCTATGGAACTGTGGGCCTGTCTATGGAACTTTAGCCCTGTGTATGGAACTGTGGGCCTGTCTATGGAACTGTAGCCCTGTGTATGGAACTGTGGGCCTGTGTATGGAACTGTGGGCCTGTCTATGGAACTGTGGGCCTGTGTATGGAACTGTGGGCCCTGTCTATGGAACTGTGGGCCTGTCTATGGAACTGTGGGCCCTGTCTATGGAACTGTGGGCCTGTCTATGGAACTGTGGGCCTGTCTATGGAACTGTGGGCCCTGTCTATGGAACTGTGGGCCTGTTTATGGAACTGTGGGCCTGTCTATGGAACTGTGGGCCTGTCTATGGAATTGTGGGCCTGTGTATGGAACTGTGGGCCTGTGTATGGAACTGTGGGCCTGTCTATGGAACTGTGGGCCCTGTCTATTGAACTGTGGGCCTGTCTATGGAACTGTGGGCCTGTGTATGGAACTGTGGGCCCTGTGTGTGGAACTGTGGGCCCTGTCTATGGAACTGTGGGCCTGTCTATGGAACTGTGGGCCCTGTCTATTGAACTGTGGGCCTGTCTATGGAACTGTGGGCCTGTGTATGGAACTGTGGGCCCTGTGTGTGGAATTGTGGGCCCTGTCTATGGAACTGTGGGCCCTGTGTGTGGAACTGTGGGCCCTGTCTATGGAACTGTGGGCCCTGTCTATTGAACTGTAGGCCCTGTCTATTGAACTGTGGGCCCTGTCTATGGAACTGTGGGCCCTGTCTATGGAACTGTGGGCCCTGTCTATTGAACTGTAGGCCCTGTCTATTGAACTGTGGGCCCTGTCTATGGAACTGTGGGCCCTGTCTATTGAACTGTAGGCCCTGTCTATGGAACTGTGGGCCTGTCTATGGAACTGTGGGCCTGTCTATGGAACTGTGGGCCTGTCTATGGAACTGTAGCCCTGTGTATGGAACTGTGGGCCTGTGTATGGAACTGTGGGCCTGTCTATGGAAATGTAGCCCTGTGTATGGAACTGTGGGCCTGTGTATGGAACTGTGGGCCTGTCTATGGAACTGTGGGCCTGTCTATGGAACTGTGGGCCCTGTCTATGGAACTGTGGGCCCTGTCTATGGAACTGTGGGCCCTGTCTATGGAACTGTGGGCCGTGTCTATGGAACTGTGGGCCTGTCTATGGAACTGTGGGCCTGTCTATGGAACTGTGGGCCCTGTCTATGGAACTGTGGGCCCTGTCTGTGGAACTGTGGGCCTGTCTATGGAACTGTGGGCCTGTCTATGGAACTGTGGGCCTGTCTATGGAACTGTGGGCCCTGTCTATGGAACTGTGGGCCTGTCTATGGAACTGTGGGCCCTGTCTATGGAACTGTGGGCCCTGTCTATGGAACTGTGGGCCTGTCTATGGAACTGTGGGCCTGTCTATGGAACTGTGGGCCCTGTCTCTGGAACTGAGGGCCCTGTCTATGGAACTGTGGGCCTGTCTATGGAACTGTGGGCCCTGTCTATTGAACTGTGGGCCTGTCTATTGAACTGTGGGCCTGTGTATGGAACTGTGGGCCTGTGTATGGAACTGTGGGCCTGTCTATTGAACTGTGGGCCCTGTCTATGGAACTGTGGGCCCTGTCCATGGAACTGTGGGCCTGTGTATGGAACTGTGGGCCTGTGTATGGAACTGTGGGCCTGTCTATTGAACTGTGGGCCTGTCTATGGAACTGTGGGCCCTGTCTATGGAACTGTGGGCCCTGTCTATTGAACTGTGGGCCTGTCTATGGAACTGTAGCCCTATGTATGGAACTGTGGGCCTGTCTATGGAACTGTGGGCCTGTCTATGGAACTGTAGCCCTATGTATGGAACTGTGGGCCCTGTCTATTGAACTGTGGGCCTGTCTATGGAACTGTAGCCCTATGTATGGAACTGTGGGCCTGTCTATGGAACTGTGGGCCCTGTCTATGGAACTGTAGCCCTGTCTATTGAACTGTGGGCCTGTCTATTGAACTGTGGGCCTGTGTATGGAACTGTGGGCCTCTGTATGGAACTGTGGGCCTGTCTATGGAACTGTAGCCCTGTGTATGGAAATGTGGGCCTGTGTATGGAACTGTGGGCCTGTCTATGGAACTGTAGCCCTGTGTATGGAAATGTGGGCCTGTCTATGGAACTGTGGGCCCTGTCTATGGAACTGTCGCCCTGTGTATGGAACTGTGGGCCTGTCTATGGAACTGTGGGCCCTGTCTATGGAACTGTGGGCCTGTCTATGGAACTGTGGCCCTGTCTATTGAACTGTGGGCCCTGTCTATGGAACTGTGGGCCCTGTCCATGGAACTGTAGCCCTGTGTATGGAACTGTGTGCCTGTGTATGGAACTGTGGGCCTGTCGATGGAACTGTGGGCCCTGTCTATGGAACTGTGGGCCTGTCTATGGAACTGTGGGCCCTGTCTATGGAACTGTGGGCCTGTCTATGGAACTGTGGGCCCTGTCTATTGAACTGTGGGCCCTGTCTATGGAACTGTGGGCCTGTCTATGGAACTGTGGGCCCTGTCTATGGAACTGTGGGCCTGTCTATGGAACTGTGGGCCCTGTCTATGGAACTGTGGGCCCTGTCTATGGAACTGTGGGCCTGTCTATGGAACTGTGGGCCTGTCAATGGAACTGTGGGCCCTGTGTATGGAACTGTGGGCCTGTCTATGGAACTGTGGGCCTGTCTATGGAACTGTGGGCCCTGTCTATGTAACTGTGGGCCTGTCTATTGAACTGTGGGCCCTGTCCATGGAACTGTAGCCCTGTGTATGGAACTGTGGGCCTGTGTATGGAACTGTGGGCCTGTCTATGGAACTGTGGGCCTGTCTATTGAACTGTAGCCCTGTGTATTGAACTGTGGGCCTGTGTATGGAACTGTGGGCCCGTCTATGGAACCGTGGGCCCTGTCGATTGAACTGTGGGCCTGTCTATGGGACTGTGGGCCTGTCTATGGAACTGTGGCCCTGTGTATGGAACTGTGGCCCTGTGTATGGAACTGTGGCCCTGTGTATGGAACTGTGGCCCTGTGTATGGAATTGTGGCCCTGTCTATGGAATTGTGGGCCTGTCTATGGAACTGTAGCCCTGTGTATGGAACTGTGGCCCTGTGTATGGAACTGTGGCCCTGTGTATGGAACTGTGGCCCTGTGTATGGAACTGTGGCCCTGTCTATGGAATTGTGGGCCTGTCTATGGAACTGTAGCCCTGTGTATGGAACTGTGGGCCCTGTCTATTGAACTGTGGGCCTGTCTATTGAACTGTAGCCCTGTCTATGGAACTGTGGGCCCTGTCTATGGAACTGTGGGCCCTGTCTATGGAACTGTGGGCCTGTCTATTGAACTGTGGGCCCTGTCGATGGAACTGTGGGCCCTGTCTATTGAACTGTGGGCCTGTCTATGGAACTGTGGGCCCTGTCTATGGAACTGTGGGCCCTGTCTATTGAACTGTGGGCCTGTCTATTGAACTGTGGGCCCTGTCTATGGAACTGTGGGCCTGTCTATTGAACTGTGGGCCCTGTCTATGGAACTGTGGGCCCTGTCTATTGAACTGTGGGCCTGTCTATGGAACTGTGGGCCCTGTCTATTGAACTATGGGCCTGTCTATGGAACTGTGGGCCTGTCTATGGAACTGTGGGCCTGTCTATGGAACTGTGGGCCCTGTCTATGGAACTGTGGGCCTGTCTATTGAACTGTGGGCCCTGTCTATGGAACTGTGGGCCTGTCTATGGAACTGTGGGCCCTGTCTATGGAACTGTGGGCCCTGTCTATGGAACTGTGGGCCTGTCTATGGAACTGTGGCCCTGTGTATGGAACTGTGGGCCTGTCTATTGAACTGTGGGCCTGTCTATTGAACTGTGGGCCCTGTCTATGGAACTGTGGGCCCTGTCTATGGAACTGTGGGCCTGTCTATGGAACTGTGGGCCTGTCTATGGAACTGTGGGCCCTGTCTATGGAACTGTGGGCCTGTCTATTGAACTGTGGGCCCTGTCTATGGAACTGTGGGCCTGTCTATGGAACTGTGGGCCTGTCTATGGAACTGTGGGCCTGTCTATGGAACTGTGGGCCTGTCTATGGAACTGTGGCCCTGTCTATGGAACTGTGGGCCCTGTCTATGGAACTGTGGGCCTGTCTATGGAACTGTGGGCCTGTCTATGGAACTGTAGCCCTGTGTATGGAACTGTGGGCCCTGTCTATTGAACTGTGGACCTGTCTATTGAACTGTGGGCCCTGTCTATTGAACTGTGGGCCTGTCTATTGAACTGTGGGCCTGTCTATTGAACTGTGGGCCTGTCTATTGAACTGTGGGCCCTGTCTATGGAACTGTGGGCCCTGTCTATTGAACTGTGGGCCTGTCTGTGGAACTGTGGGTCCTGTCTATGGAACTGTGGGCCCTGTCTATTGAACTGTGGGCCCTGTCTATGGAACTGTGGGCCCTGTCTATGGAACTGTGGGCCCTGTCTATGGAACTGTGGGCCCTGTCTATGGAACTGTGGGCCTGTCTATTGAACTGTGGGCCTGTCTATGGAACTGTGGGCCCTGTCTATGGAACTGTGGGCCTGTCTATTGAACTGTGGGCCTGTCTATTGAACTGTGGGCCCTGTCTATGGAACTGTGGGCCCTGTCTATTGAACTGTGGGCCTGTCTATTGAACTGTAGGCCCTGTCTATTGAACTGTGGGCCTGTCTATTGAACTGTAGGCCTGTCTATTGAACTGTGGGCCTGTCTATTGAAATGTAGGCCTGTCTATTGAACTGTAGGCCTGTCTATGGAACTGTGGGTACTTTCTATTGAACTGTGGGCCTGTCTATTGAACTGTGGGCCCTGTCTATTGAACTGTAGGCCCTGTCTATTGAACTGTGGGCCTGTCTATTGAACTGTAGGCCTGTCTATTGAACTGTGGGCCTGTCTATTGAACTGTAGGCCTGTCTATTGAACTGTAGGCCTGTCTATGGAACTGTGGGTACTTTCTATTGAACTGTGGGCCTGTCTATTGAACTGTAGGCCTGTCTATTGAACTGTGGGCCCTGTCTATTGAACTGTGGGCCCTGTCTATTGAACTGTGGGCCCTGTCTATGGAACTGTGGGCCTGTCTATGGAACTGTGGGCCTGTCTATGGAACTGTGGGCCCTGTCTATTGAACTGTGGGCCTGTCTATTGAACTGTGGGCCTGTCTATGGAACTGTGGGTCCTTTCTATTGAACTGTGGGCCTGTCTATGGAACTGTGGGACTGTCTATGGAACTGTGGGTGCTGTCTATGGAACTGTGGGCGCTGTCTATGGAACTGTGGGCCTGTCTATTGAACTGTGGGCCCTGTCTATGGAACTGTGGGCCTGTCTATTGAACTGTTGGCCTGTCTATTGAACTGTGGGCCTGTCTATGGAACTGTGGGCCCTGTCTATTGAACTGTGGGACTGTCTATGGAACTGTGGGCCCTGTCTATGGAACTGTGGTCCCTGTCTATTGAACTGTGGGCCCTGTCTATGGAACTGTGGGCCCTGTCTATTGAACTGTGGGCCTGTCTATGGAACTGTAGTTCCTTTCTATTGAACTGTGGGCCCTGTCTGTGGAACTGTGGGCCTGTGTATGGAACTGTGGCCCTGTCTATTGAACTGTGGGCCTGTCTATGGAACTGTGGGCCCTGTCTATTGAACTGTGGGCCTGTCTATGGAACTGTGGGCCTGTCTATGGAACTGTGGGCCCTGTCTATTGAACTGTGGGCCCTGTCTATGGAACTGTGGGCCTGTCTATTGAACTGTGGGCCCTCTCTATTGAACTGTGGGCCCTGTCTATGGAACTGTGGGCCCTGTCTATTGAACTGTGGGCCTGTCTATTGAACTGTGGGCCCTGTCTATGGAACTGTGGGCCCTGTCTATGGAACTGTGGGCCCTGTCTATTGAACTGTGGGCCTGTCTATTGAACTGTGGGCCCTGTCTATGGAACTGTGGGCCCTGTCTCTGGAACTGTGGGCCCTGTCTATTGAACTTTGGGCCCTGTCTATGGAACTGTGGGCCTGTCTATGGAACTGTGGGCCCTGTCTATTGAACTGTGGGCCCTGTCTATGGATCTGTGGGCCCTGTCTATGGAACTGTGGGCCCTGTCTATTGAACTGTGGGCCCTGTCTATGGAACTGTGGGCCCTGTCTATGGAACTGTGGGCCCTGTCTCTTGAACTGTGGGCCATGTCTCTTGAACTGTGGGCCCTGTCTATTGAACTGTGGGCCCTGTCTATGGAACTGTGGGCCCTGTCTATGGAACTGTAGGCCCTGTCTATGGAACTGTGGGCCCTGTCTATTGAACTGTGGGCCTGTCTATTGAACTGTGGGCCCTGTCTATTGAACTGTGGGCCTGTCTATTGAACTGTGGGCCCTGTCGATTGAACTGTGGGCCTGTCTATTGATCTGTGGGCCTGTCTATGGAACTGTGGGCCTGTCTATTGAACTGTGGGCCCTGTCTATTGAACTGTGGGCCTGTCTATGGAACTGTGGGCCCTGTCTATGGAACTGTGGGCCTGTCTATTGAACTGTGGGCCCTGTCTATTGAACTGTGGGCCTGTCTATGGAACTGTGGGCCCTGTCTATGGAACTGTGGGCCTGTCTATGGAACTGTGGGCCTATCTATGGAACTGTGGGCCCTGTGTATTGAACTGTGGGCCTGTCTATGGAACTGTGGGCCTGTGTATGGAACTGTGCGCCTGTCTATGGAACTGTGGGCCCTGTGTATTGAACTGTGGGCCTGTGTATGGAACTGTGGGCCTGTCTATGGAACTGTGGGCCTGTGTATGGAACTGTGGGCCTGTCTGTGGAACTGTGGGCCCGTCTATGGAACTGTGGGCCTGTCTATGGAACTGTGGGCCTGTCTATTGAACTGTGGGCCTGTCTATGGAACTGTGGGCCCATCTATTGAACTGTGGGCCTGTCTATTGAACTGTGGGCCCATCTATTGAACTGTGGGCCTGTCTATGGAACTGTGGGCCTGTCTATTGAACTGTGGGCCTGTCTGTGGAACTGTGGGCCAATCTATGGAACTGTGGGCCCTGTCTATGGAACTGTGGGCATGTCTATTGAACTGTGGGCATGTCTATGGAACTGTGGGCCTGTCTATGGAACGGTGGGCCTGTCTATGGAACTGTGGGCCCATCTATTGAACTGTGGGCCTGTCTATGGAACTGTGGGCCCATCTATTGAACTGTGGGCCTGTCTATGGAACTGTGGGCCTGTCTATTGAACTATGGGCCTGTCTATGGAGTTGTGGGCCCTGTGTATTGAACTGTAGCCCTGTCTATGGAACTGTGGGCCTGTCTATGGAACTGTGGGCCTGTCTATTGAACTATGGGCCTGTCTATGGAGCTGTGGGCCCTGTGTATTGAACTGTAGCCCTGTCTATGGAACTGTGGGCCTGTCTATGGAACTGTGGGCCTGTGTATGGAACTGTGGGCCCGTCTATGGAACTGTGGGCCCTGTCTCTGGAACTGTGGGCCTGTGTATGGAACTGTGGCCCTGTCTATGGAACTGTGGGCCCGTCTATGGAACTGTGGGCCTGTCTATGGAACTGTGGGCCTGTCTATTGAACTGTGGGCCTGTCTATTGAACTGTGGGCCCTGTCTCTGGAACTGTGGGCGTGTCTATGGAACTGTGGGCCTGTGTATGGAACTGTGGGCCTGTCTATGGAGCTGTGGGCCCTGTCTATGGAACTGTGGGCCTGTGTATGGAACTGTGGGCCTGTGTATGGAACTGTGGGCCTGTCTATGGAACTGTGGGCCTGTCTATGGAACTGTGGGCCTGTCTATGGAACTGTGGGCCTGTGTATGGAACTGTGGGCCCTGTCTATGGAACTGTGGGCCTGTCTATGGAACTGTGGGCCTGTCTATTGATCTGTGGGCCTGTCCATGGAACTGTGGGCCTGTCTATGGAACTGTGGGCCTGTCTATGGAACTGTGGGCCTGTGTATGGAACTGTGGGCCCATCTATTGAACTGTGGGCCTGTCTATGGAACTGTGGGCCTGTCTATGGAACTGTGGGCCTGTCTATTGAACTGTGGGCCTGTCTATGGAACTGTGGGCCCATCTATTGAACTGTGGGCCTGTCTATGGAACTGTGGGCCCTGTCTATGGAACTGTAGCCCTATCTATGGAACTGTGGGCCCATCTATTGAACTCTGGGCCTGTCTATTGAACTGTGGGCCCGTCTATGGAACTGTGGGCCCTGTGTATTGAACTGTGGGCCTGTCTATGGAACTGTGGGCCTGTCTATGGAACTGTGGGCCTGTGTATGGAACTGTGGGCCCGTCTATGGAACTGTGGGCCTGTCTATGGAGCTGTGGGCCCTGTCTATGGAACTGTGGGCCCTGTCTATGGAACTGTGGGCCTGTGTATGGAACTGTGGGCCTGTCTATGGAACTGTGGGCCTGTCTATAGAACTGTGGGCCTGTCTATGGAACTGTGGGACTGTCTATGGAAGTGTGGGCCTGTCTATTGAACTGTGGGCCTGTCTATTGAACTGTGGGCCTGTCTATGGAACTGTGGGCCTGTCTATGGAACTGTGGGCCTGTCTGTGGAACTGTGGGCCTGTCTATGGAACTGTGGGCCTGTCTATGGAACTGTGGGCCTGTCTATGGAACTGTGGGGCTGTCTATGGAACTGTGGGCCTGTCTATGGAACTGTGGGCCCTGTCGATTGAACTGTGGGCCCTGTGTATTGAACTATAGCCCTGTCTATGGAACTGTGGGCCTGTGTATGGAACTGTGGACCCTGTCTATTGAACTGTGGGCCTGTCTATGGAACTGTGGGCCTGTCTATGGAACTGTGGGCCCGTCTATTGAACTGTGGACCTGTCTATGGAACTGTGGGCCTGTCTATGGAACTGTGGGCCCGTCTATTGAACTGTGGGCCTGTCTATGGAACTGTGGGCCTGTCTATGGAACTGTGGGCCTGTCTATGGAACTGTGGGCCTGTCTATGGAACTGTGGGCCCGTCTATTGAACTGTGGACCTGTCTATGGAACTGTGGGCCTGTCTATGGAACTGTGGGCCCGTCTATTGAACTGTGGGCCTGTCTATGGAACTGTGGGCCTGTCTATGGAACTGTGGGCCTGTCTATGGAACTGTGGGCCTGTCTATGGAACTTTGGGCCCGTCTATTGAACTGTGGGCCTGTCTATGGAACTGTGGGCCTGTCTGTTGAACTGTGGGCCCTGTCTATGGAACTGTGGGCCTGTCTATTGAACTGTGGCCCTGTCTATTGAACTGTGGGCCCTGTCTATTGAACTGTGGGCCTGTCTATTGAACTGTGGGCCCGTCGATGGAAATGTGGGCCTGTCTATGGAACTGTGGGCCCTGTCTATTGAACTGTGGGCCTGTCTATTGAACTGTAGGCCCTGTCTATTGAACTGTGGGCCTGTCTATTGAACTGTAGGCCTGTCTATTGAACTGTGGGCCTGTCTATTGAACTGTAGGCCTGTCTATTGAACTGTAGGCCTGCTTTTGGAACTGTGGGTACTTTCTATTGAACTGTGGGCCTGTCTATTGAACTGTAGGCCTGTCTATTGAACTGTGGGCCCTGTCTATTGAACTGTGGGCCCTGTCTATTGAACTGTGGGCCCTGTCTATGGAACTGTGGGCCTGTCTATGGAACTGTGGGCCTGTCTATGGAACTGTGGGCCCTGTCTATTGAACTGTGGGCCTGTCTATTGAACTGTGGGACTGTCTATGGAACTGTGGGCCCTGTCTATGGAACTGTGGGCGCTGTCTATGGAACTGTGGGCCTGTCTATTGAACTGTGGGCCCTGTCTATGGAACTGTGGGCCTGTCTATTGAACTGTTGGCCTGTCTATTGAACTGTGGGCCTGTCTATGGAAGTGTGGGCCTGTCTATTGAACTGTGGGCCTGTCTATGGAACTGTCGGCCCTGTCTATTGAACTGTGGGACTGTCTATGGAACTGTGGGCCCTGTCTATGGAACTGTGGTCCCTGTCTATTGAACTGTGGGCCCTGTCTATGGAACTGTGGGCCCTGTCTATTGAACTGTGGGCCTGTCTATGGAACTGTGGTTCCTTTCTATTGAACTGTGGGCCCTGTCTGTGGAACTGTGGGCCTGTGTCTGGAACTGTGGCCCTGTCTATTGAACTGTGGGCCTGTCTATGGAACTGTGGGCCCTGTCTATTGAACTGTGGGCCTGTCTATGGAACTGTGGGCCTGTCTATGGAACTGTGGGCCCTGTCTATTGAACTGTGGGCCCTGTCTATGGAACTGTGGGCCTGTCTATTGAACTGTGGGCCCTCTCTATTGAACTGTGGGCCCTGTCTATGGAACTGTGGGCCCTGTCTATTGAACTGTGGGCCCTGTCTATGGAACTGTGGGCCCTGTCTATTGAACTGTGGGCCCTGTCTATGGAACTGTGGGCCCTGTCTATTGAACTGTAGGCCCTGTCTATGGAACTGTGGGCCCTGTTATGGAACTGTGGGCCCTGTCTATTGAACTTTGGGCCCTGTCTATGGAACTGTGGGCCTGTCTATGGAACTGTGGGCCCTGTCTATTGAACTGTGGGCCCTGTCTATGGATCTGTGGGCCCTGTCTATGGAACTGTGGGCCCTGTCTATTGAACTGTGGGCCCTGTCTATGGAACTGTGGGCCCTGTCTATGGAACTGTGGGCCCTGTCTCTTGAACTGTGGGCCATGTCTCTTGAACTGTGGGCCCTGTCTATTGAACTGTGGGCCCTGTCTATGGAACTGTGGGCCCTGTCTATTGAACTGTGGGCCCTGTCTATGGAACTGTGGGCCCTGTCTATTGAACTGTGGGCCTGTCTATTGAACTGTGGGCCCTGTCTATTGAACTGTGGGCCTGTCTATTGAACTGTGGGCCCTGTCGATTGAACTGTGGGCCTGTCTATGGAACTGTGGGCCCTGTCTATGGAACTGTGGGCCTGTCTATTGATCTGTGGGCCTGTCTATGGAACTGTGGGTCCTTTCTATTGAACTGTGGGCCCTGTCTATTGAACTGTGGGCCTGTCTATGGAACTGTGGGCCCTGTCTATGGAACTGTGGGCCTGTCTATGGAACTGTGGGCCTATCTATGGAACTGTGGGCCCTGTGTATTGAACTGTGGGCCTGTCTATGGAACTGTGGGCCTGTGTATGGAACTGTGCGCCTGTCTATGGAACTGTGGGCCCTGTGTATTGAACTGTGGGCCTGTGTATGGAACTGTGGGCCTGTCTATGGAACTGTGGGCCTGTGTATGGAACTGTGGGCCTGTCTGTGGAACTGTGGGCCCGTCCATGGAACTGTGGGCCTGTCTATGGAACTGTGGGCCTGTGTATGGAACTGTGGGCCTGTGTATTGAACTGTGGGCCTGTCTATGGAACTGTGGGCCCGTCTATGGAACTGTGGGCCCATCTATTGAACTGTGGGCCTGTCTATGGAACTGTGGGCCTGTCTATTGAACTGTGGGCCTGTCTATGGAACTGTGGGCCCATCTATTGAACTGTGGGCCTGTCTATTGAACTGTGGGCCCATCTATTGAACTGTGGGCCTGTCTATGGAACTGTGGGCCTGTCTATTGAACTGTGGGCCTGTCTGTGGAACTGTGGGCCAATCTATGGAACTGTGGGCCCTGTCTATGGAACTGTGGGCCCTGTCTATTGAACTGTGGGCCTGTCTATGGAACTATAGGCCCTGTCTATGGAACTGTGGGCCTGTCTATGGAACTGTGGGCCTGTCTATTGAACTGTGGGCCTGTCTATGGAACTGTGGGCCCATCTATTGAACTGTGGGCCTGTCTATGGAACTGTGGGCCCTGTCTATGGAACTGTAGCCCTATCTATGGAACTGTGGGCCCTGTCTATTGAACTGTGGGCCCGTCTATGGAACTGTGGGCCCTGTGTGTTGAACTGTGGGCCTGTCTATGGAACTGTGGGCCTGTCTATGGAACTGTGGGCCTGTGTATGGAACTGTGGGCCCGTCTATGGAACTGTGGGCCTGTCTATGGAGCTGTGGGCCCTGTCTATGGAACTGTGGGCCCTGTCTATGGAACTGTGGGCCTGTGTATGGAACTGTGGGCCTGTCTATGGAACTGTGGGCCTGTCTATAGAACTGTGGGCCTGTCTATGGAACTGTGGGACTGTCTATGGAAGTGTGGGCCTGTCTATTGAACTGTGGGCCTGTCTATTGAACTGTGGGCCTGTCTATGGAACCGTGGGCCTGTCTATGGAACTGTGGGCCTGTCTGTGGAACTGTGGGCCTGTCTATGGAACTGTGGGCCTGTCTATGGAACTGTGGGCCTGTCTATGGAACTGTGGGCCTGTCTATGGAACTGTGGGCCCGTCTATTGAACTGTGGACCTGTCTATGGAACTGTGGGCCTGTCTATGGAACTGTGGGCCCGTCTATTGAACTGTGGGCCTGTCTATGGAACTGTGGGCCTGTCTATGGAACTGTGGGCCTGTCTATGGAACTGTGGGCCTGTCTATGGAACTGTGGGCCCGTCTATTGAACTGTGGACCTGTCTATGGAACTGTGGGCCTGTCTATGGAACTGTGGGCCCGTCTATTGAACTGTGGGCCTGTCTATGGAACTGTGGGCCTGTCTATGGAACTGTGGGCCTGTCTATGGAACTGTGGGCCTGTCTATGGAACTTTGGGCCCGTCTATTGAACTGTGGGCCTGTCTATGGAACTGTGGGCCTGTCTGTTGAACTGTGGGCCCTGTCTATGGAACTGTGGGCCTGTCTATTGAACTGTGGGCCTGTCTATTGAACTGTGGGCCCTGTCTATTGAACTGTGGGCCTGTCTATTGAACTGTGGGCCCGTCGATGGAAATGTGGGCCTGTCTATGGAACTGTGGGCCCTGTCTATTGAACTGTGAGCCTGTCTATTGAACTGTAGGCCCTGTCTATTGAACTGTGGGCCTGTCTATTGAACTGTAGGCCTGTCTATTGAACTGTGGGCCTGTCTATTGAACTGTAGGCCTGTCTATTGAACTGTAGGCCTGCTTTTGGAACTGTGGGTACTTTCTATTGAACTGTAGGCCTGTCTATTGAACTGTGGGCCCTGTCTATTGAACTGTGGGCCCTGTCTATTGAACTGTGGGCCCTGTCTATGGAACTGTGGGCCTGTCTATGGAACTGTGGGCCTGTCTATGGAACTGTGGGCCCTGTCTATTGAACTGTGGGCCTGTCTATTGAACTGTGGGCCTGTCTATGGAACTGTGGGTCCTTTCTATTGAACTGTGGGCCTGTCTATGGAACTGTGGGACTGTCTATGGAACTGTGGGCCCTGTCTATGGAACTGTGGGCGCTGTCTATGGAACTGTGGGCCTGTCTATTGAACTGTGGGCCCTGTCTATGGAACTGTGGGCCTGTCTATTGAACTGTTGGCCTGTCTATTGAACTGTGGGCCTGTCTATGGAAGTGTGGGCCTGTCTATTGAACTGTGGGCCTGTCTATGGAACTGTCGGCCCTGTCTATTGAACTGTGGGACTGTCTATGGAACTGTGGGCCCTGTCTATGGAACTGTGGTCCCTGTCTATTGAACTGTGGGCCCTGTCTATGGAACTGTGGGCCCTGTCTATTGAACTGTGGGCCTGTCTATGGAACTGTGGTTCCTTTCTATTGAACTGTGGGCCCTGTCTGTGGAACTGTGGGCCTGTGTATGGAACTGTGGCCCTGTCTATTGAACTGTGGGCCTGTCTATGGAACTGTGGGCCCTGTCTATTGAACTGTGGGCCTGTCTATGGAACTGTGGGCCTGTCTATGGAACTGTGGGCCCTGTCTATTGAACTGTGGGCCCTGTCTATGGAACTGTGGGCCTGTCTATTGAACTGTGGGCCCTCTCTATTGAACTGTGGGCCCTGTCTATGGAACTGTGGGCCCTGTCTATTGAACTGTGGGCCCTGTCTATGGAACTGTGGGCCCTGTCTATTGAACTGTGGGCCTGTCTATTGAACTGTGGGCCCTGTCTATGGAACTGTGGGCCCTGTTATGGAACTGTGGGCCCTGTCTATTGAACTTTGGGCCCTGTCTATGGAACTGTGGGCCTGTCTATGGAACTGTGGGCCCTGTCTATTGAACTGTGGGCCCTGTCTATGGATCTGTGGGCCCTGTCTATGGAACTGTGGGCCCTGTCTATTGAACTGTGGGCCCTGTCTATGGAACTGTGGGCCCTGTCTATGGAACTGTGGGCCCTGTCTCTTGAACTGTGGGCCATGTCTCTTGAACTGTGGGCCCTGTCTATTGAACTGTGGGCCCTGTCTATGGAACTGTGGGCCCTGTCTATTGAACTGTGGGCCCTGTCTATGGAACTGTGGGCCCTGTCTATTGAACTGTGGGCCTGTCTATTGAACTGTGGGCCCTGTCTATTGAACTGTGGGCCTGTCTATTGAACTGTGGGCCCTGTCGATTGAACTGTGGGCCTGTCTATTGATCTGTGGGCCTGTCTATGGAACTGTGGGTCCTTTCTATTGAACTGTGGGCCCTGTCTATTGAACTGTGGGCCTGTCTATGGAACTGTGGGCCCTGTCTATGGAACTGTGGGCCTGTCTATGGAACTGTGGGCCTATCTATGGAACTGTGGGCCCTGTGTATTGAACTGTGGGCCTGTCTATGGAACTGTGGGCCTGTGTATGGAACTGTGCGCCTGTCTATGGAACTGTGGGCCCTGTGTATTGAACTGTCGGCCTGTGTATGGAACTGTGGGCCTGTCTATGGAACTGTGGGCCTGTGTATGGAACTGTGGGCCTGTCTGTGGAACTGTGGGCCCGTCTATGGAACTGTGGGCCTGTCTATGGAACTGTGGGCCTGTGTATGGAACTGTGGGCCTGTGTATTGAACTGTGGGCCTGTCTATGGAACTGTGGGCCCGTCTATGGAACTGTGGGCCCATCTATTGAACTGTGGGCCTGTCTATGGAACTGTGGGCCTGTCTATTGAACTGTGGGCCTGTCTATGGAACTGTGGGCCCATCTATTGAACTGTGGGCCTGTCTGTGGAACTGTGGGCCCGTCTATGGAACTGTGGGCCTGTCTATGGAACTGTGGGCCTGTGTATGGAACTGTGGGCCTGTGTATTGAACTGTGGGCCTGTCTATGGAACTGTGGGCCTGTGTATTGAACTGTGGGCCTGTCTATGGAACTGTGGGCCTGTCTATGGAACTGTGGGCCCATCTATTGAACTGTGGGCCTGTCTATGGAACTGTGGGCCTGTCTATTGAACTGTGGGCCTGTCTATTGAACTGTGGGCCTGTCTATGGAACTGTGGGCCCATCTATTGAACTGTGGGCCTGTCTATTGAACTGTGGGCCCATCTATTGAACTGTGGGCCTGTCTATGGAACTGTGGGCCTGTCTATTGAACTGTGGGCCTGTCTGTGGAACTGTGGGCCAATCTATGGAACTGTGGGCCCTGTCTATGGAACTGTGGGCCCTGTCTATTGAACTGTGGGCCTGTCTATGGAACTATAGGCCCTGTCTATGGAACTGTGGGCCTGTCTATGGAACTGTGGGCCTGTCTATTGAACTGTGGGCCTGTCTATGGAACTGTGGGCCCATCTATTGAACTGTGGGCCTGTCTATGGAACTGTGGGCCCTGTCTATGGAACTGTAGCCCTATCTATGGAACTGTGGGCCCTGTCTATTGAACTGTGGGCCCGTCTATGGAACTGTGGGCCCTGTGTGTTGAACTGTGGGCCTGTCTATGGAACTGTGGGCCTGTCTATGGAACTGTGGGCCTGTGTATGGAACTGTGGGCCCGTCTATGGAACTGTGGGCCTGTCTATGGAGCTGTGGGCCCTGTCTATGGAACTGTGGGCCCTGTCTATGGAACTGTGGGCCTGTGTATGGAACTGTGGGCCTGTCTATGGAACTGTGGGCCTGTCTATAGAACTGTGGGCCTGTCTATGGAACTGTGGGACTGTCTATGGAAGTGTGGGCCTGTCTATTGAACTGTGGGCCTGTCTATTGAACTGTGGGCCTGTCTATGGAACCGTGGGCCTGTCTATGGAACTGTGGGCCTGTCTGTGGAACTGTGGGCCTGTCTATGGAACTGTGGGCCTGTCTATGGAACTGTGGGCCTGTCTATGGAACTGTGGGCCTGTCTATGGAACTGTGGGCCCGTCTATTGAACTGTGGACCTGTCTATGGAACTGTGGGCCTGTCTATGGAACTGTGGGCCCGTCTATTGAACTGTGGGCCTGTCTATGGAACTGTGGGCCTGTCTATGGAACTGTGGGCCTGTCTATGGAACTGTGGGCCTGTCTATGGAACTGTGGGCCCGTCTATTGAACTGTGGACCTGTCTATGGAACTGTGGGCCTGTCTATGGAACTGTGGGCCCGTCTATTGAACTGTGGGCCTGTCTATGGAACTGTGGGCCTGTCTATGGAACTGTGGGCCTGTCTATGGAACTGTGGGCCTGTCTATGGAACTTTGGGCCCGTCTATTGAACTGTGGGCCTGTCTATGGAACTGTGGGCCTGTCTGTTGAACTGTGGGCCCTGTCTATGGAACTGTGGGCCTGTCTATTGAACTGTGGGCCTGTCTATTGAACTGTGGGCCCTGTCTATTGAACTGTTGGCCTGTCTATTGAACTGTGGGCCCGTCGATGGAAATGTGGGCCTGTCTATGGAACTGTGGGCCCATCTATTGAACTGTGGGCCTGTCTATGGAACTGTGGGCCTGTCTGTGGAACTGTGGGCCTGTCTATGGAACTGTGGGCCTGTCTATTGAACTGTGGGCCTGTCTATGGTACTGTGGTCCTGTCTATGGTACTGTGGGCCTGTGTATGGAACTGTGGGTCCTGTCTATTGAACTGTGGGCCTGTCTATTGAACTGTGTGCCTGTCTATGGAACTGTGGGCCTGTCTGTTGAACTGTGGTCCCGTCTATGGAACTGTCGCCCTGTCTATGGAACTGTGGGCCTGTCTATGGAACTGTGGGCCCTGTGTATTGAACTGTGGGCCTGTCTATGGAACTGTGGGCCTGTCTATGGAACTATGGGCCTGTCTATGGAACTGTGGGCCTCTCTATGGAACTGTGGGCCTGTCTATGGAACTGTGGGCCTGTCTATGGAACTGTGGGCCTGTCTATGGAACTCTGGGCCCGTCTTATGAACTGTGGGCCCGTCTATGGAACTCTGGGCCCTGTCTATGGAACTGTGGGCCCTGTCTATGGAACTGTGGGCCTGTCTGTGGAACTGTGGGCCTGTCTATGGAACTGTGGGCCTGTCTATGGAACTGTGGGCCTGTCTATGGAACTCTGGGCCCTGTCTATGGAACTGTGGGCCCTGTCTATGGAACTGTGGGCCTGTCTATGGAACTGTGGGCCTGTCTATGGCACTGTGGGCCCGTCTATTGAACTGTGGGCCCGTCTATGGAACTGTGGGCCTGTCAATGGAACTGTGGGCCTGTCTATGGAACTGTGGGACTGTCTATTGAACTGTGGGACTGTCTATGGAACTGTGGGCCTGTCTATGGAACTGTGGGCCTGTCTATGGAACTGTGGGCCTGTCTATGGAACTGTGGGCTTGTCTATGGAACTGTGGGACTGTCTATGGAACTGTGGGCCTGTCTATGGAACTGTGGGCCTGTCTATGGAACTCTGGGCCTGTCAATGGAACTGTGGGCCTGTCTATGGAACTGTGGGCCTGTCTATGGAACTGTGGGCCTGTCTATGGAACTGTGGGCCCGTCTATTGAACTGTGGGCCCGTCTATGGTACTGTGGGCCTGTCTATGGAACTGTGGGCCCGTCTATTGAACTGTGGGCCTGTCTATGGAACTGTGGGACTGTCTATGGAACTGTGGGCCCGTCTATTGAACTGTGGGCCTGTCTATGGAACTGTGGGACTGTCTATGGAACTGTGGGCCTGTCGATGGAACTGTGGGCCTGTCTATTGAACTGTGGGCCTGTCTATGGAACTGTGGGCCTGTCTATTGAACTGTGGGCCTGTCTATGGAACTGTGGGCCTGTCCATGGAACTGTGGGCCTGTCGATGGAACTGTGGGCCTGTCTATTGAACTGTGGGCCCTGTGTATGGAACTGTGGGCCCGTCTATTGAACTGTGGGCCTGTCTATGGAACTGTGGGCCTGTCCATGGAACTGTGGGCCTGTCTATGGAACTGTTGGCCTGTCTATTGAACTGTGGCCCTGTCTATGGAACTGTGGGCCTGTCTATTGAACTGTGGGCCTGTCTATGGAACTGTGGGCCTGTCTATGGAACTGTGGGCCCTGTGTATTGAACTGTGGGCCTGTCTATGGAACTGTGGGCCTGTCTATGGAACTGTGGGCCCTGTGTATGGAACTGTGGGCCTGTCTATGGAACTGTGGGCCCTGTCTATGGAACTGTGGGCCCTGTCCATGGAACTGTGGGCCTGTCTATTGAACTGTGGGCCCGTCTATGGAACTATGGTCCGGTCTATGGAACTGTGGGCCCGTCTATGGAACTGTGGGCCCGTCTATGGAACTGTGGGCCTGTCTATGGAACTATGGGCCCTGTCTATGGAACTGTGGGCCCTGTCTATGGAACTGTGGGCCTGTCTATGGAACTGTGGGCCCTGTCTATTGAACTGTGGGCCTGTCTATGGAACTGTGGGCCTGTCTATGGAACTGTGGGCCTGTCTATGGAACTGTGGGTCTGTCTATGGAACTCTGGGCCCGTCTATGGAACTGTGGGCCCGTCTATGGAACTGTGGGCCCGTCTATGGAACTGTGGGCCTGTCTATGGAACTGTGGGCCCTGTGTATTGAACTGTAGCCCTGTCTGTGGAACTGTAGCCCTGTCTTTGGAACTGTTGGCCTGTCTATTGAACTGTAGCCCTGTGTATTGAACTGTAGCCCTGTCTATGGAACTGTTGGCCTGTCTATTGAACTGTGGGCCCGTCTATGGAACTGTGGGCCTGTCTATGGAACTGTGGGCCCGTCTATGGAACTGTGGGCCCGTCTATGGAACTGTGGGCCCAGTCTATGGAACTGTGGGCCTGTCTATGGAACTATGGGCCCTGTCTATTGAACTGTGGGCCTGTCTATGGAACTGTGGGCCCTGTCTATGGAACTGTGGGCCTGTCTATGGAACTGTGGGCCCTGTCTATTGAACTGTGGGCCTGTCTATGGAACTGTGGGCCTGTCTATGGAACTGTGGGCCTGTCTATGGAACTGTGGACCTGTCTATGGAACTGTGGGCCTGTCGATGGAACTGTGGGCCCTGTGTATTGAACTGTGGACCTGTCTATGGAACTGTGGGCCTGTCTATGGAACTGTGGGCCCGTCTATGGAACTGTGGGCCCGTCTATGGAACTGTGGGCCCGTCTATGGAACTGTGGGCCTGTCTATGGAACTGTGGACCTGTCTATGGAACTGTGGGCCTGTCTATGGAACTGTGGGCCTGTCTATGGAACTCTGGGCCCGTCTATGGAACTGTGGACCCGTCTATGGAACTGTGGGCCCGTCTATGGAACTGTGGGCCTGTCTATGGAACTGAAGGCCTGTCTATGGAACTGTGGGACTGTCTATTGAACTGTGGGCTTGTCTATGGAACCGTAGGCCTGTCTATGGAACTGTGGGCCTGTCTATGGAACTGCGGGACTGTCTATGGAACTGTGGGCCTGTCTATGGAACTCTGGGCCTGTCTATTGAACTGTGGGCCTGTCTATGGAACTATGGGCCCTGTCTATTGAGCTGTGGGCCTGTCTATGGAACTGTGGGCCCTGTCTATGGAACTGTGGGCCTGTCTATGGAACTGTGGGCCCTGTCTATTGAACTGTGGGCCTGTCTATGGAACTGTGGGCCTGTCTATGGAACTGTGGGCCTGTCTATGGAACTGTGGGCCTGTCTATGGAACTCTGTGCCCGTCTATGGAACTGTGGGCCCGTCTATGGAACTGTGGGCCCGTCTATGGAACTGTGGGCCTGTCTATTGAACTGTCGGCCTGTCTATGGAACTGTGGGCCCGTCTATTGAACTGTGGGCCTGTCTATGGAACTGTGGGCCTGTCTATGGAACTGTGGGCCTGTCTATGGAACTGTGGGCCTGTCTATGGAACTGTGGGCCTGTCTATGGAACTGTGGGCCTGTCTATGGAACTGTGGGCCCTGTCTATGGAACTGTGGGCCCTGTGTATTGAACTGTGGGCCCTGTCTATTGAACTGTGGCCCTGTCTATGGAACTGTGGGCCTGTCTATTGAACTGTGGGCCTGTCTATTGAACTGTGGGCCTGTGTATGGAACTGTGGGCCTGTCTATGGAACTGTGGGCCTGTCGATGGAACTGTGGGCCCTGTGTATTGAACTGTAGCCCTGTCTATGGAACTGTCGCCCTGTCTATGGAACTGTTGGCCTGTCTATTGAACTGTAGCCCTGTGTATTGAACTGTAGGCCCGTCTATGGAACTGTGGGCCCGTCTATGGAACTGTGGGCCCGTCTATGGAACTGTGGGCCCTGTCTATGGAACTGTGGGCCTGTCTATGGAACTATGGGCCCTGTCTATTGAACTGTGGGCCTGTCTATGGAACTGTGGGCCCTGTCTATTGAACTGTGGGCCTGTCTATGGAACTGTTGGCCTGTCAATTGAACTGTGGGCCTGTCTATGGAACTGTGGGCCCGTCTATGGAACTGTGGGCCTGTCTATGGAACTGTGGGCCCGTCTATGGAACTGTGGGCCCGTCTATGGATCTGTGGGCCCTGTCTATGGAACTGTGGGCCTGTCTATGGAACTATGGGCCCTGTCTATTGAACTGTGTGCCTGTCTATGGAACTGTGGGCCCTGTCTATGGAACTGTGGGCCTGTCTATGGAACTGTGGGCACTGTCTATTGAACTGTGGGCCTGTCTATGGAACTGTGGGCCTGTCTATGGAACTGTGGGCCCTGTCTATTGAACTGTGGGCCTGTCTATTGAACTGTGGGCCTGTCTATTGAACTGTGGGCCTGTCTATTGAACTGTGGGCCTGTCTATGGAACTGTGGGCCTGTCTATGGAACTGTGGGCCCGTCTATGGAACTGTGGGCCCGTCTATGGATCTGTGGGCCCTGTCTATGGAACTGTGGGCCTGTCTATGGAACTATGGGCCCTGTCTATTGAACTGTGTGCCTGTCTATGGAACTGTGGGCCCTGTCTATGGAACTGTGGGCCTGTCTATGGAACTGTGGGCACTGTCTATTGAACTGTGGGCCTGTCTATGGAACTGTGGGCCTGTCTATGGAACTGTGGGCCCTGTCTATTGAACTGTGGGCCTGTCTATTGAACTGTGGGCCTGTCTATTGAACTGTGGGCCTGTCTATTGAACTGTGGGCCCTTTCTATGGAACTGTGGGCCTGTCTATGGAACTGTGGGCCTGTCTATGGAACTGTGGGCCTGTCTATGGAACTGTGGGCCCTGTCTATTGAACTGTGGGCCCTGTCTATGGAACTGTGGGCCTGTCTATGGAACTGTGGGCCCTGTCTATTGAACTATGGGCCTGTCTTTTGATCTGTGGGCCCTTTCTATGGAACTGTGGGCCTGTCTATGGAACTGTGGGCCTGTCTATGGAACTGTGGGCCTGTCTATTGAAATGTGGGCCCTTTCTATGGAACTGTGGGCCTGTCTATGGAACTGTGGGCCTGTCTATGGAACTGTGGGCCTGTCTATGGAACTATGGGCCCTGTCTATTGAACTGTGGGCCTGTCTATGGAACTGTGGGCCCTGTCTATTGAACTGTGGGCCTGTCTATGGAACTGTGGGCCCTGTCTATGGAACTGTGGGCCCTGTCTATGGAACTGTGGGCCTGTCTATGGAACTGTGGGCCTGTGTATGGAACTGTGGCCGTGACTATTGAACTCTGGGCCCTGTCTATGGAACTGTGGGCCTGTCTATGGAACTGTGGGCCTGTCTATGGAACTGTGGGCCTGTGTATGGAACTGTGGCCCTGTCTATGGAACTGTGGGCCTGTCTATGGAACTGTGGGCCTGTGTATGGAACTGTGGCCCTGTCTATGGAACTGTGGGCCTGTCTATGGAACTGTGGGCCTGTCTATGGAACTGTGGGCCTGTCTATGGAACTGTGGGCCTGTCTATGGAACTGTGGGCCCTGTCTATGGAACTGTGGGCCCTGTGTATTGAACTGTGGGCCCTGTCTATTGAACTGTGGCCCTGTCTATGGAACTGTGGGCCTGTCTATTGAACTGTGGGCCTGTCTATTGAACTGTGGGCCTGTGTATGGAACTGTGGGCCTGTCTATGGAACTGTGGGCCTGTCGATGGAACTGTGGGCCCTGTGTATTGAACTGTAGCCCTGTCTATGGAACTGTCGCCCTGTCTATGGAACTGTTGGCCTGTCTATTGAACTGTAGCCCTGTGTATTGAACTGTAGGCCCGTCTATGGAACTGTGGGCCCGTCTATGGAACTGTGGGCCCGTCTATGGAACTGTGGGCCCTGTCTATGGAACTGTGGGCCTGTCTATGGAACTGTGGGCCTGTCAATTGAACTGTGGGCCTGTCTATGGAACTGTGGGCCCGTCTATGGAACTGTGGGCCTGTCTATGGAACTGTGGGCCCGTCTATGGAACTGTGGGCCCGTCTATGGATCTGTGGGCCCTGTCTATGGAACTGTGGGCCTGTCTATGGAACTATGGGCCCTGTCTATTGAACTGTGTGCCTGTCTATGGAACTGTGGGCCCTGTCTATGGAACTGTGGGCCTGTCTATGGAACTGTGGGCACTGTCTATTGAACTGTGGGCCTGTCTATGGAACTGTGGGCCTGTCTATGGAACTGTGGGCCCTGTCTATTGAACTGTGGGCCTGTCTATTGAACTGTGGGCCTGTCTATTGAACTGTGGGCCTGTCTATTGAACTGTGGGCCTGTCTATGGAACTGTGGGCCTGTCTATGGAACTGTGGGCCCGTCTATGGAACTGTGGGCCCGTCTATGGATCTGTGGGCCCTGTCTATGGAACTGTGGGCCTGTCTATGGAACTATGGGCCCTGTCTATTGAACTGTGTGCCTGTCTATGGAACTGTGGGCCCTGTCTATGGAACTGTGGGCCTGTCTATGGAACTGTGGGCACTGTCTATTGAACTGTGGGCCTGTCTATGGAACTGTGGGCCTGTCTATGGAACTGTGGGCCCTGTCTATTGAACTGTGGGCCTGTCTATTGAACTGTGGGCCTGTCTATTGAACTGTGGGCCTGTCTATTGAACTGTGGGCCCTTTCTATGGAACTGTGGGCCTGTCTATGGAACTGTGGGCCTGTCTATGGAACTGTGGGCCTGTCTATGGAACTGTGGGCCCTGTCTATTGAACTGTGGGCCCTGTCTATGGAACTGTGGGCCTGTCTATGGAACTGTGGGCCCTGTCTATTGAACTATGGGCCTGTCTTTTGATCTGTGGGCCCTTTCTATGGAACTGTGGGCCTGTCTATGGAACTGTGGGCCTGTCTATGGAACTGTGGGCCTGTCTATTGAAATGTGGGCCCTTTCTATGGAACTGTGGGCCTGTCTATGGAACTGTGGGCCTGTCTATGGAACTGTGGGCCTGTCTATGGAACTATGGGCCCTGTCTATTGAACTGTGGGCCTGTCTATGGAACTGTGGGCCCTGTCTATTGAACTGTGGGCCTGTCTATGGAACTGTGGGCCCTGTCTATGGAACTGTGGGCCCTGTCTATGGAACTGTGGGCCTGTCTATGGAACTGTGGGCCTGTGTATGGAACTGTGGCCGTGACTATTGAACTCTGGGCCCTGTCTATGGAACTGTGGGCCCTGTCTATGGAACTGTGGGCCTGTCTATGGAACTGTGGGCCTGTGTATGGAACTGTGGCCCTGTCTATGGAACTGTGGGCCTGTCTATGGAACTGTGGGCCTGTGTATGGAACTGTGGCCCTGTCTATTGAACTGTGGGCCTGTCTATGGAACTGTGGGCCCTGTCTATGGAACTGTGGGCCTGTCTATGGAACTGTGGGCCTGTCTATTGAACTGTGGGCCTGTCTATTGAACTGTGGGCCCTGTCTATGGAACTGTGGGCCCGTCCATGGAACTGTGGGCCTGTCTATGGAACTGTGGGCCCTGTCTATTGAACTGTGGGCCTGTCTATGGAACTGTGGGCCTGTCTATGGAACTGTGGGCCCGTCCATGGAACTGTGGGCCCTGTGTATGGAACTGTGGGCCCTGTCTATGGAACTGTTGGCCTGTCTGTGGAACTGTGGGCCTGTCTATGGAACTGTGGGCCTGTCTATTGAACTATGGGCCCTGTCTATTGAACTGTGGGCCTGTCTATGGAACTGTTGGCCTGTCTATTGAACTGTGGGCCTGTCTATGGAACTGTGGGCCCGTCTATGGAACTGTGGGCCTGTCTATGGAACTGTGGGCCCTGTCTATTGAACTGTGGGCCTGTCTATGGAACTGTGGGCCTGTCTATGGAACTGTGGGCCTTGTCTATTGAACTGTGTGCCTGTCCATGGAACTGTGGGCCTGTCTATGGAACTGTGGGCCTGTCTATTGAACTGTGGGCCTGTCCATTGAACTGTGGGCCTGTCTATGGAACTGTGGGCCCTTTCTATGGAACTGTGGGCCTGTCTATGGAACTGTGGGCCTGTCTATGGAACTGTGGGCCTGTCTATGGAACTGTGGGCCTGTCTATTGAACTGTGGGCCCTGTCTATTGAACTATGGGCCTGTCTATTGAACTGTGGGCCCTTTCTATGGAACTGTGGGCCTGTCTATGGAACTGTGGGCCTGTCTATGGAACTGTGCGCCTGTCTATGGAACTGTGGGCCCTGTCTATTGAACTGTGGGCCTGTCTATTGAACTATGGGCCTGTCTATTGAACTGTGGGCCCTTTCTATGGAACTGTGGGCCTGTCTATTGAACTGTGGGCCTGTCTATGGAACTGTGGGCCTGTCTATGGAACTATGGGCCCTGTCTATTGAACTATGGGCCTGTCTATGGAACTGTGGGCCCTGTCTATTGAACTGTGGGCCTGTCTATGGAACTGTGGGCCCTGTCTATGGAACTGTGGGCCCTGTCTATGGAACTGTGGGCCTGTCTATGGAACTGTGGGCCTGTGTATGGAACTGTGGGCCTGTCTATGGAACTGTGGCCGTGTCTTTTGAACTGTGGGCCCTGTCTATGGAACTGTGGGCCCTGTCTATGGAACTGTGGGCCTGTCTATGGAACTGTGGGCCTGTGTATGGAACTGTGGCCCTGTGTATTGAACTGTGGGCCCTGTCTATTGAACTGTGGGCCCGTCTATGGAAGTGTGGGCCCTGTCTATTGAACTGTGGGCCCTGTCTATGGAACTGTGGCCCTGTCTATGGAACTGTGGGCCCTGTCTATGGAACTGTGGGCCCTGTCTATGGAACTGTGGGCCTGTCTATGGAACTGTGGGCCTGTCTATGGAACTGTGGGCCCTGTCTATGGAACTGTGGGCCCTGTCTATGGAACTGTGGGCCTGTCTATGGAACTGTGGGCCTGTGTATGGAACTGTGGGCCCTGTCTATTGAACTGTGGGCCTGTCTATGGAACTGTGGGCCTGTCTATGGAACTGTGGGCCTGTCTATTGAACTGTGGGCCTGTCTATTGAACTGTGGGCCCTGTCTATGGAACTGTGGGCCCGTCCATGGAACTGTGGGCCTGTCTATGGAACTGTGGGCCTGTGTATGGAACTGTGGGCCCTCTCTATGGAACTGTTGGCCTGTCTATGGAACTGTGGGCCTGTCTATGGAACTGTGGGCCTGTCTATGGAACTGTGGGCCCATCCATGGAACTGTGGGCCCTGTGTATGGAACTGTGGGCCCTGTCTATGGAACTGTTGGCCTGTCTATGGAACTGTGGGCCTGTCTATGGAACTGTGGGCATGTCTATTGAACTGTGGGCCCTGTGTATGGAACTGTGGGCCTGTCCATGGAACTGTGGGCCTGTCTACTGAACTGTGGGCCCTGTCAATGGAACTGTGGGCCCTGTCTATGGAACTGTTGGACTGTCTATTGAACTGTGGGCCTGTCTATGGAACTTTGGGCCTGTGTATGGAACTTTGGGCCTGTGTATGGAACTGTGGGCCTGTCTATGGAACTGTGGGCCTGTCTATGGAACTGTGGGCCCTGTCAATGGAACTGTGGGCCTGTGTATGGAACTGTGGGCCTGTCTATGGAACTGTGGGCCTGTCTATGGAACTGTGGGCCTGTCTGTGGAACTGTGGGCCCTGTCAATGGAACTGTGGGCCTGTGTATGGAACTGTGGGCCCTGTCTATGGAACTGTGGGCCTGTGTATGGAACTGTGGGCCTGTCTGTGGAACTGTGGGCCGTGTCTATGGAACTGTGGGCCTGTCTATGGAACTGTGGGCCCTGTCTATGGAACTGTGGGCCTGTCGATGGAACTGTGGGCCTTTCTATGGAACTGTGGGCCCTGTGTATTGAACTGTGGGCCTGTCTATGGAACTGTGGGCCTGTCTATGGAACTGTGGGCCCGTCTATGGAACTGTGGGCCAGTCTATGGAACTGTGGGCCTGTCTATGGAACTGTGGGCCCGTCTATGGAACTGTGGGCCTGTCTATAGAACTGTGGGCCCTGTCTATGGAACTGTGGGCCTGTCTATGGAACTGTGGGCCTGTCTATGGAACTGTGGGCCCATCTATTGAACTGTGGGCCTGTCTATTGAACTGTGGGCCTGTCTATGGAAATGTGGGCCCAGCTATTGAACTTTGGGCCCATCTATTGAACTGTGGGCCTTTCTATTGAACTGTGGGCCTGTCTATAGTACTGTGGGCCCTGTCTATGGAACTGTGGGCCCTGTGTATTGAACTGTGGGCCTGTCTATGGAACTGTGGGCCCTGTCTATGGAACTGTGGGCCTGTCTATTGAACTGTGGGCCTGTCTATTGAACTGTGGGCCTGTCTATGGAACTGTGGGCCCATCTATTGAACTGTGGGCCTGTCTATTGAACTGTGGGCCCGTCTATGGAACTATGGGCCCTGTCTATTGAACTGTGGGCCCATCTATTGAACTGTGGGCCTGTCTATGGAACTATGGGCCCTCTCTATTGAACTGTGGGCCCATCTATTGAACTGTGGGCCCGTCTATGGAACTATGGGCCCTGTCTATTGAACTGTGGGCCTGTGTATGGAACTGTGGGCCTGTCTATTGAACTGTGGGCCTGTGTATGGAACTGTGGGCCTGTCTATGGAACTGTGGGCCTGTGTATGGAACTGTGGGCCTGTCTATTTAACTGTGGGCCTGTCTATTGAACTGTGGGCCCATCTATTGAACTGTGGGCCTGTCTATTGAACTGTGGGCCTGTCTATTGAACTGTGGGCCTGTCTATGGAACTGTGGGCCTGTGTATGGAACTGTGGGCCTGTCTATTTAACTGTGGGCCTGTCTATTGAACTGTGGGCCCATCTATTGAACTGTGGGCCTGTCTATTGAACTGTGGGCCCATCTATTGAACTGTGGGCCTGTCTATTTAACTGTGGGCCTGTCTATTGAACTGTGGGCCCATCTATTGAACTGTGGGCCTGTCTATTGAACTGTGGGCCTGTCTATGGAACTGTGGGCCTGTGTATGGAACTGTGGGCCTGTGTATGGAACTGTGGGCCCATCTATTGAACTGTGGGCCTGTCTATTGAACTGTGGGCCTGTCTATTGAAATGTGGGCCTGTCTATTGAACTGTGGGCCCTGTCTATGGAACTGTAGCCCTGTCTATGGAACTGTGGGCCTGTCTATGGAACTGTGGGCCTGTCTATGGAACTGTGGGCCTGTGTATGGAACTGTGGGCCTGTCTATGGAACTGTGGGCCTGTGTATGGAACTGTGGGCCTGTCTATGGAACTGTGGGCCTGTCTATTGAACTGTGGGCCCTGTGTATTGAACTGTGGGCCTGTCTATGGAACTGTGGGCCTGTCTATGGAACTGTGGGCCCTGTCTATTGAACTGTGGGCCCTGTGTATTGAACTGTGGGCCTGTGTATGGAACTGTGGGCCTGTCTATGGAACTGTGGGCCTGTCTATGGAACTGTGGGCCTGTCTATTGAACTGTGGGCCTGTCTATTGAACTGTGGGCCCATCTATTGAACTGTGGGCCTGTCTATTGAACTGTGGGCCTGTCTATGGAACTGTGGGCTCTGTCTATGGAACTGTGGGCCTGTCTATTGAACTGTAGCCCTGTCTATGGAACTGTGGGCCTGTCTATTGAACTGTGGGCCTGTCTATTGAACTGTGGGCCTGTCTATGGAACTGTGGGCCCTGTCTATTGAACTGTAGCCCTGTCCATGGAACTGGGGGCCCTGTCTATGGAACTGTGGGCCTGTCTATTGAACTGTGGGCCTGTCTATTGAACTGTGGGCCTGTGTATGGAACTGTGGGCCTGTCTATGGAACTGTGGGCCTGTGTATGGAACTGTGGGCCTGTCTATGGAACTGTGGGCCTGCCTATGGAACTGGGGGCCCTGTCTATGGAACTGTGGGCCCTGTCAATGGAACTGTGGGCCTGTGTATGGAACTGTGGGCCTGTCTATGGAACTGTGGGCCTGTGTATGGAACTGTGGGCCCTGTCTATGGAACTGTGGGCCTGTGTATGGAACTGTGGGCCCTGTCTATTGAACTGTGGGCCTGTCTATGGAACTGTTGGCCTGTCTATGGAACTGTGGGCCCTGTCTATGGAACTGTGGGCCTGTGTATGGAACTGTGGGCCTGTGTATGGAACTGTGGGCCCTGTCTATGGAACTGTGGGCCCTGTCTATTGAACTGTGGCCCTGTGTATGGAACTGTGGGCCTGTGTATGGAACTGTGGGCCCTGTCTATGGAACTGTGGGCCTGTCTATGGAACTGTGGGCCTGTGTATGGAACTGTGGGCCTGTCTATGGGACTGTGGGCCTGTCTATGGGACTGTGGGCCCTGTCTATTGAACTGTGGGCCTGTCTATGGAACTGTGGGCCTGTCTATGGGACTGTGGGCCCTGTCTATTGAACTGTGGGCCTGTCTATTGAACTGTAGCCCTGTCTATGGAACTGTGGGCCTGTCTATTGAACTGTGGGCCTGTCTATTGAACTGTGGGCCTGTGTATGGAACTGTGGGCCTGTCTATGGAACTGTGGGCCTGCCTATGGAACTGGGGGCCCTGTCTATGGAACTGTGGGCCCTGTCAATGGAACTGTGGGCCTGTCTATGGAACTGTGGGCCTGTGTATGGAACTGTGGGCCCTGTCTATGGAACTGTGGGCCTGTGTATGGAACTGTGGGCCCTGTCTATTGAACTGTGGGCCTGTCTATGGAACTGTTGGCCTGTCTATGGAACTGTGGGCCCTGTCTATGGAACTGTGGGCCTGTGTATGGAACTGTGGGCCCTGTCTATTGAACTGTGGGCCTGTCTATGGAACTGTGGTCCTGTGTATGGAACTGTGGGCCTGTCTATGGAACTGTGGGCCTGCCTATGGAACTGGGGGCCCTGTCTATGGAACTGTGGGCCCTGTCTATTGAACTGTCGGCCCTGTCAATGGAACTGTGGGCCTGTGTATGGAACTGTGGGCCTGTCTATGGAACTGTGGGCCTGTGTATGGAACTGTGGGCCCTGTCTATGGAACTGTGGGCCTGTGTATGGAACTGTGGGCCCTGTCTATGGAACTGTGGGCCCTGTCTATTGAACTGTGGGCCTGTCTATGGAACTGTGGGCCTGTCTATGGAACTGTGGGCCCTGTCTATGGAATTGTGGGCCCTGTCTATGGAACTGTGGGCCTGTGTATGGAACTGTGGGCCTGTGTATGGAACTGTGGGCCCTGTCTATTGAACTGTGGGCCTGTCTATGGAACTGTGGGCCTGTCTATGGAACTGTGGGCCCTGTCTATGGAATTGTGGGCCCTGTCTATGGAACTGTGGGCCTGTGTATGGAACTGTGGGCCTGTCTATGGGACTGTGGGCCTGTCTATGGGACTGTGGGCCCTGTCTATTGAACTGTGGGCCTGTCTATGGAACTGTGGGCCTGTCTATGGGACTGTGGGCCCTGTCTATTGAACTGTGGGCTTGTCTATTGAACTGTGGGCCTGTCTATGGAACTGTGGGCCTGTCTATGGGACTGTGGGCCCTGTCTATTGAACTGTGGGCCTGTCTATGGAACTGTGGGCCCTGTCTTTGTAACTGTGGGCCTGTCTATTGAACTGTGGGCCTGTCTATGGAACTGTGGGCCCTGTCTTTGGAACTGTGGGCCTGTCTATTGAACTGTGGGCCCTGTCTCTGGAACTGTGGGCCTGTCTATGGAACTGTGGGCCCTGTCTTTGGAACTGTGGGCCTGTCTATTGAACTGTAGGCCCGTCTATGGAACTGTGGGCCTGTCGATGGAACTGTGGGCCTGTCTATTGAACTGTAGGCCCGTCTATGGAACTGTGGGCCCGTCTATGGAACTGTGGGCCTGTCTATGGAACTGTGGGCCTGTCGATGGAACTGTGGGCCTGTCTATTGAACTGTAGGCCCGTCTATGGAACTGTGGGCCTGTCTATTGAACTGTGGGCCTGTCTCTAGAACTGTGGGCCTGTCTATGGAACTGTGGGCCTGTCTATTGAACTGTGGGCCTGTCTCTGGAACTGTGGGCCTGTCTATGGAACTGTGGGCCTGTCTATGGAACTGTGGGCCTGTCTATGGAACTGTGGGCTTGTCTATGGAACTGTGGGCCCTGTCTATGGAACTGTGGGCCTGTCTATTGAACTGTAGGACCGTCTATGGAACTGTGGGCCTGTCTCTGGAACTGTGGGCCTGTCTCTGGAACTGTGGGCCTGTCTATTGAACTGTCGGCCAGTCTATGGAACTGGGGGCCTGTCTATGGAACTGTGGGCCCTGTCTATTGAACTGTGGGCCTGTCTCTGGAACTGTGGGCCTGTCTATTGAACTGTGGGCCTGTCTCTGGAACTGTGGGCCTGTCTATTGAACTGTAGGCCCGTCTATGGAACTGTGGGCCTGTCTATGGAACTGTGGGCCTGTCTATGGAACTGTGGGCCCTGTCTATGGAACTGTGGGCCCGTCTATTGAACTGTGGGCCTGTCTATGGAACTGTGGGCCTGTCTATGGAACTGTGGGCCCTGTCTATGGAACTGTGGGCCCGTCTATTGAACTGTAGGCCCGTCTATGGAACTGTGGGCCTGTCTCTGGAACTGTGGGCCTGTCTATTGAACTGTAGGCCCGTCTATGGAACTGTGGGCCTGTGTATGGAACTGTGGTCCTGTCTATGGAACTGTGGGCCTGTCTATTGAACTGTAGGCCCGTCTATGGAACTGTGGGTCTGTCTCTGGAACTGTGGGCCCTGTCTATTGAACTGTAGGCCAGTCTATGGAACTGTGTGCCTGTCTATGGAACTGTTGGCCCTGTCTATTGAACTGTGGGCCTGTCTATGGAACTGTGGGCCCTGTCTATGGAACTGTGGGCCTGTCTATGGAACTGTGGGCCCTGTCTATTGAACTGTGGGCCTGTCTATTGAACTGTAGGCCCGTCTATGGAACTGTGGGCCCTGTCTATGGAACTGTGGGCCTGTCTATGGAACTGTGGGCCCTGTCTATTGAACTGTGGGCCTGTCTATGGAACTGTGGGCCCTGTCTATTGAACTGTGGGCCTGTCTATGGAACTGTGGGCCTGTCTATGGAACTGTGGGCCCTGTCTATTGAACTGTGGGCCCTGTCTATTGAACTGTGGGCCCTGTCTATTGAACTGTGGGCCTGTCTATTGAACTGTAGGCCAGTCTATGGAACTGTGGGCCTGTCTATGGAACTGTGGGCCCTGTCTATTGAACTGTGGGCCTGTCTATTGAACTGTAGGCCCGTCTATGGAACTGCGGGCCTGTCTATGGAACTGTGGGCCTGTCTATGGAACTGTGGGCCTGTCTATGGAACTGCGGGCCTGTCGATGGAACTGTGGGCCCTGTCTATGGAACTGTGGGCCTGTCTATGGAACTGTGGGCCTGTCTATGGAACTGTAGGCCCGTCTATGGAACTGTGGGCCCTGTCTATGGAACTGTGGGCCTGTCTATGGAACTGTGGGCCTGTCTATGGAACTGTGGGCCCTGTCTATTGAACTGTGGCCCTGTCTATTGAACTGTGGGCCTGTCTATGGAACTGTGGGCCTGTCTATTGAACTGTGGGCCTGTCTATGGGACTGTGGGCCTGTCTATGGAACTGTGGGCCCTGTCTATGGAACTGTGGGCCCTGTGTATGGAACTGTGGGCCCTGTCTATGGAACTGTGGGCCTGTCTATGGAACTGTGGGCCCTGTCTATGGAACTGTGGGCCCTGTCTATGGAACTGTGGGCCCTGTGTATGGAACTGTGGGCCCTGTCTATTGAACTGTGGGCCTGTCTGTGGAACTGTGGGCCTGTCTATGGAACTGTGGGCCCTGTCTATGGAACTGTGGGCCCTGTCTATGGAACTGTGGGCCTGTCTATGGAACTGTGGGCCTGTCTATTGAACTGTGGGCCTGTCTATTGAACTGTGGGCCTGTCTATGGAACTGTGGGCCCTGTGTATGGAACTGTGGGCCTGTCTATTGAACTGTGGGCCTGTCTATTGAACTGTAGGCCCGTCTATTGAATTGTAGGCCCGTCTATGGAACTGTGGGCCTGTCTATCGAACTGTAGGCCCTGTGTATTGAACTGTGGGCCTGAATCTGGAACTGTGGGCCTGTCTATTGAACTGTAGGCCCGTCTATGGAACTGTGGGCCTGTCTATGGAACTGTGGGCCCTGTGTATTGAACTGTGGGCCTGTCTCTGGAACTGTGGGCCTGTCTATTGAACTGTAGGCCCGTCTATGGAACTGTGGGCCTGTCTATGGAACTGTGGGCCCTGTGTATTGAACTGTGGGCCTGTCTATGGAACTGTGGGCCTGTCTATGGAACTGTGGGCCCTGTCTATTGAACTGTGGGCCTGTCTATTGAACTGTGGGCCCGTCTATTGAACTGTAGGCCTGTCTATGGAACTGTGGGCCTTGTCTATGGAACTGTGGGCCTGTCTATGGAACTGTGGGCCTGTCTATGGAACTGTGGGCCCTGTCTATGGAACTGTGGGCCTGTCTATGGAACTGTGGGCCTGTCTATGGAACTGTGGGCCTGTCTATGGAACTGTGGGCCCTGTCTATTGAACTGTGGGCCTGTCTATTGAACTGTGGGCCTGTCTATGGAACTGTGGGCCTGTCTATGGAACTGTGGGCCTGTCTATGGAACTGTGGGCCTGTCTATGGAACTGTGGGCCCTGTCTCTGGAACTGTGGGCCTGTCTATGGAACTGTGGGCCTGTCTATGGAACTGTGGGCCTGTCTATGGAACTGTGGGCCCTGTCTATTGAACTGTGGGCCTGTCTATTGAACTGTGGGCCTGTCTATGGAACTGTGGGCCTGTCTATGGAACTGTGGGCCTGTCTCTGGAACTGTGGGCCTGTCTATTGAACTGTAGGCCCGTCTATGGAACTGTGGGCCTGTCTATGGAACTGTGGGCCCTGTGTATTGAACTGTGGGCCTGTCTCTGGAACTGTGGGCCTGTCTATTGAACTGTAGGCCCGTCTATGGAACTGTGGGCCTGTCTATGGAACTGTGGGCCCTGTGTATTGAACTGTGGGCCTGTCTATGGAACTGTGGGCCTGTCTATGGAACTGTGGGCCCTGTCTATTGAACTGTGGGCCTGTCTATTGAACTGTGGGCCCGTCTATTGAACTGTAGGCCTGTCTATGGAACTGTGGGCCTGTCTATGGAACTGTGGGCCTGTCTATGGAACTGTGGGCCTGTCTATGGAACTGTGGGCCCTGTCTATGGAACTGTGGGCCTGTCTATGGAACTGTGGGCCTGTCTATGGAACTGTGGGCCTGTCTATGGAACTGTGGGCCCTGTCTATTGAACTGTGGGCCTGTCTATTGAACTGTGGGCCTGTCTATGGAACTGTGGGCCTGTCTATGGAACTGTGGGCCTGTCTATGGAACTGTGGGCCCTGTCTATGGAACTGTGGGCCCTGTCTATGGAACTGTGGGCCTGTCTATGGAACTGTGGGCCTGTCTATGGAACTGTGGGCCCTGTCTCTGGAACTGTGGGCCTGTCTATGGAACTGTGGGCCTGTCTATGGAACTGTGGGCCTGTCTATGGAACTGTGGGCCCTGTCTATTGAACTGTGGGCCTGTCTATTGAACTGTGGGCCTGTCTATGGAACTGTGGCCCTGTCTATTGAACTGTGGGCCTGTCTATTGAACTGTGGGCCTGTCTATGGAACTGTGGGCCTGTCTATGGAACTGTGGGCCTGTCTATGGAACTGTGCGCCTGTGTATGGAACTGTGGGCCCTGTCTATGGAACTGTGGGCCTGTCTATGGAACTGTGGGCCTGTGTATGGAACTGTGGGCCCTGTCTATTGAACTGTGGGCCTGTCTATGGAACTGTGGGCCCTGTCTATTGAACTGTGGGCCTGTGTATGGAACTGTGGGCCTGTCTATGGAATTGTGGGTCCTGTCTATTGAACTGTGGGCCTGTCTATGGAACTGTGGGCCTGTCTATGGAACTGTGGGCCTGTCTATGGAACTGTGGGCCCTGTCTATTGAACTGTGGGCCTGTCTATGGAACTGTGGGCCTGTCTATGGAACTGTGGGCCTGTGTATGGAACTGTGGGCCTGTCTATGGAACTGTGGTCCTGTCTATGGAACTGTGGGCCCTGTCTATTGAACTGTGGGCCTGTGTATGGAACTGTGGGCCCTGTCTATTGAACTGTGGGCCTGTGTATGGAACTGTGGGCCCTGTCTATTGAACTGTGGGCCTGTGTATGGAAATGTGGGCCTGTGTATGGAAATGTGGGCCTGTCTATGGAATTGTGGGTCCTTTCTATTGAACTGTGGGCCTGTCTATGGAACTGTGGGCCCTGTCTATGGAACTGTGGGCCTGTCTATGGAACTGTGGGCCTGTCTATGGAACTGTGGGCCTGTGTATGGAACTGTGGGCCCTGTGTATGGAACTGTGGGCCTGTCTATGGAACTGTGGGCCCTGTCTATGGAATTGTGGGTCCTGTCTATTGAACTGTGGGCCTGTCTATGGAATTGTGGGCCTGTCTATGGAATTGTGGGTCCTGTCTATTGAACTGTGGGTCCTGTCTATTGAACTGTGGGCCTGTCTATGGAACTGTGGGCCTGTCTATGGAACTGTGGGCCCTGTCTATTGAACTGTGGGCCCTGTCTATTGAACTGTGGGCCTGTCTATGGAACTGTGGGCCTGTCTATGGAACTGTGGGCCTGTCTATGGAATTGTGGGTCCTGTCTATTGAACTGTGGGTCCTGTCTATTGAACTGTGGGCCTGTCTATGGAACTGTGGGCCTGTCTATGGAACTGTGGGCCCTGTCTATTGAACTGTGGGCCCTGTCTATGGAACTGTGGCCTGTGTATGGAACTGTGGGCCCTGTCTATGGAACTATGGGCCTGTCTATTGAACTGTGGGCCTGTGTATGGAACTGTGGGCCTGTCTATGGAAATGTGGGCCTGTCTATGGAACTGTGGGCCCTGTCTATGGAACTGTGGGCCCTGTCTATTGAACTGTGGGCCCTGTCTATGGAACTGTGGGCCTGTCTATGGAACTGTGGGCCTGTCTATGGAACTGTGGGCCTGTCTATGGAACTGTGGGCCTGTCTATGGAACTGTGGGCCTGTCTATGGAACTGTGGGCCTGTCTATGGAACTGTGGGCCTGTCTATGGAACTGTGGGCCTGTCTATGGAACTGTGGGCCCTGTCTATGGAACTGTGGGCCTGTATATGGAACTGTGGGCCCTGTCTATGGAACTGTGGGCCCTGTCTATTGAACGGTGGGCCCTGTCTATTGAACTGTGGGCCTGTCTATGGAACTGTGGGCCTGTCTATGGAACTGTGGGCCCTGTCTATGGAACTGTGGGCCCTGTCTATGGAACTGTGGGCCCTGTCTATTGAACGGTGGGCCCTGTCTATTGAACTGTGGGCCTGTCCATGGAACTGTGGGCCCTGTCTATGGAACTGTGGGCCTGTCTATGGAACTGTGGGCCCTGTCTATGGAACTGTGGGCCCTGTCTATTGAACTGTGGGCCCTGTCTATGGAACTGTGGGCCCTGTCTATGGAACTGTGGGCCCTGTCTATTGAACTGTGGGCCTGTGTATGGAACAGTGGGCCTGTCTATTGAACTGTGGGCCTGTCCATTGAACTGTGGGCCTGTCTATTGAACTGTGGGCCTGTCTATTGAACTGTGGGCCCTGTCTATTGAACTGTGGGCCTGTCTATGGAACTGTGAGCCCTGTCTATTGAACTTTGGGCCCTGTCTATGGAACTGTGTGTCCTTTCTATTGAACTGTGGGCCTGTCTATGGAACTGTGGGCCCTGTCTATGGAACTGTGGGCCCTGTCTATTGAACTGTGGGCCTGTCTATGGAACTGTGGGCCCTGTCTATTGAACTTTGGGCCCTGTCTATGGAACTGTGTGTCCTTTCTATTGAACTGTGGGCCTGTCTATGGAACTGTGGGCCTGTCTATGGAACTGTAGTCCCTGTCTATTGAACTGTAGGCCTGTCTATGGAACTGTGGGCCCTGTCTATTGAACTGTAGTCCTGTCTATTGAACTGTGGGCCTGTCTATGGAACTGTGGGTCCTTTCTATTGAACTGTGGGCCTGTCTATGGAACTGTGGGCCTGTCCATGGAACTGTGGGCCTGTCTATGGAACTGTGGGTCCTTTCTATTGAACTGTGGGCCTGTCTATGGAACTGTGGGCCCTGTCTATTGATCTGTGGGCCTGTCTATGGAACTGTGGGCCCTGTCTATGGAACTGTGGGCCTGTCTATTGAACTGTAGGCCCTGTCTATTGAACTGAGGGCCCTGTCTATTGAACTGTGGGCCCTGTCTATTGAACTGTGGGCCTGTCTATGGAACTGTGGGCCCTGTCTATTGAATTGTAGGCCTGTCTATGGAACTGTGGGTCCTTTCTATTGAACTGTAGGCCTGTCTATGGAACTGTGGGCCTGCCTATTGAACTGTAGGCCTGTCTATGGAACTGTGGGTCCTTTCTATTGAACTGTGGGCCTGTCTATGGAACTGTGGGCCCTGTCTATGGAACTGTGGGCCTGTCCATGGAACTGTGGACCTGTCTATGGAAATGTGGGTCCTTTCTATTGAACTGTGGGCCTGTCTATGGAACTGTGGGCACTGTCTATTGAACTGTGGGCCCTGTCTATGGAACTGTGGGCCTGTCTATTGAACTGTAGGCCCTGTCTATTGAACTGTGGGCCCTGTCTATTGAACTGTGGGCCTGTCTATGGAACTGTGGGCCCTGTCTATGGAACTGTGGGCCTGTCTATGGAACTGTGGGCCTGTCTATGGAACTGTGGGACCGTCCATGGAACTGTGGGCCTGTGTATGGAACTGTGGGCCTGTCTATGGAACTGTGGGCCCTGTCTATGGAACTGTGGGCCCTGTCTATGGAACTGTGGGCCCTGTCTATGGAACTGTGGTCCCGTCTATGGAACTGTGGGCCTGTCTATGGAACTGTGGGCCTGTCTATGGAACTGTGGGCCCTGTCTATGGAACTGTGGGCCCTGTCTATGGAACTGTGGGCCCGTCTATGGAACTGTGGGCCTGTGTATGGAACTGTGGGCCTGTCTGTGGAACTGTGGGCCCTGTCTATGGAACTGTGGGCCTGTCTATGGAACTGTGGGCCTGTCGATGGAACTGTGGGCCTGTCTATGGAACTGTGGGCCCTGTGTATTGAACTGTGGGCCCTGTCTATGGAACTGTGGGCCCTGTCTATGGAACTGTGGGCCCGTCTATGGAACTGTGGGCCTGTGTATGGAACTGTGGGCCTGTCTGTGGAACTGTGGGCCCTGTCTATGGAACTGTGGGCCTGTCTATGGAACTGTGGGCCTGTCGATGGAACTGTGGGCCTGTCTATGGAACTTTGGGCCTGTGTATGGAACTGTGGGCCTGTCTGTGGAACTGTGGGCCTGTCTATGGAACTGTGGGCCTGTCGATGGAACTGTGGGCCTGTCTATGGAACTGTGGGCCTGTCGATGGAACTGTGGGCCTGTCTATGGAACTGTGGGCCTGTCTATGGAACTGTGGGCCTGTCGATGGAACTGTGGGCCTGTCTATGGAACTGTGGGCCCTGTGTATTGAACTGTGGGCCCTGTCTATGGAACTGTGGGCCTGTCGATGGAACTGTGGGCCTGTCTATGGAACAGTGGGCCTGTCTATGGAACTGTGGGCCCTGTCTATGGAACTGTGGGCCTGTCTATGGAACTGTGGGCCTGTCTATGGAACTGTGGGCCTGTCTATGGAACTGTGGGCCCTGTCTATGGAACTGTGGGCCTGTCTATGGAACTGTGGGCCCTGTCTATGGAACTGTGGGCCTGTCTGTGGAACTGTGGGCCTGTCTATGGAACTGTGGGCCTGTCTATTGAACTGTGGGCCCTGTCTATGGAACTGTGGGCCCTGTCTATGGAACTGTGGGCCCTGTCTATGGAACTGTGGGCCTGTCTGTGGAACTGTGGGCCTGTCTATGGAACTGTGGGCCTGTCTATTGAACTGTGGGCCCTGTCTATGGAACTGTGGGCCCTGTGTATTGAACTGTGGGCCTGTCTATGGAACTGTGGGCCTGTCTATGGAACTGTGGGCCCTGTGTATTGAACTGTGGGCCCATCTATTGAACTGTGGGCCCATCTATTGAACTGTGGGCCTGTCTATAGAACTGTGGGCCCTGTCTATGGAACTGTGGGCCCTGTGTATTGAACTGTAGGCCCTGTCTATGGAACTGTGGGCCTGTCTATGGAACTGTGGGCCCTGTGTATTGAACTGTGGGCGCATCTATTGAACTGTGGGCCTGTCTATTGAACTGTAGGCTCTGTCTATGGAACTGTGGGCCCTGTCTATTGAACTGTGGGCCCTGTCTATGGAACTGTGGGCCTGTCTATGGAACTGTGGGCCTGTCTATGGAACTGTGGGCCTGTCTATGGAACTGTGGGCCTGTCTATTGAACTGTGGGCCTGTCTATGGAACTGTGGGCCCTGTCTATGGAACTGTGGGTCTGTCTATGGAACTGTGGGCCCTGTCTATGGAACTGTGGGCCCTGTGTATTGAACTGTGGGCCTGTCTATTGAACTGTAGGCCTGTCTATGGAACTGTGGGCCTGTCTATTGAACTGTGGGCACGTCTATGGAACTGTGGGCCTGTCTATGGAACTGTCGGCCTGTCTATGGAACTGTGGGCCTGTCTATGGAACTGTGGGCCTGTCTATTGAACTGTGGGCCTGTCTATGGAACTGTGGGCCCTGTCGATGGAACTGTGGGCCCTGTCTATGGAACTGTGGGCCCTGTCTATGGAACTGTGGGCCTGTCTATGGAACTGTGGGCCCTGTGTATTGAACTGTGGGCCTGTCTATGGAACTGTGGGCCCTGTGTATTGAACTGTGGGCCTGTCCATGGAACTGTGGGCCTGTCTATGGAACTGTGGGCCTGTCTATGGAACTGTGGGCCTGTCTATGGAACTGTGGGCCTGTCTATTGAACTGTGGGCCTGTCTATGGAACTGTGGGCCCTGTCTATGGAACTGTGGGCCTGTCTATTGAACTGTGGGCCTGTCTATGGAACTGTGGGCCCTGTCTATGGAACTGTGGGCCTGTCTATGGAACTGTGGGCCCTGTGTATTGAACTGTGGGCCTGTCTATTGAACTGTGGGCCTGTCTATGGAACTGTGGGCCCTGTCTATGGAACTGTGGGCCTGTCTATGGAACTGTGGGCCCTGTGTATTGAACTGTGGGCCTGTCTATGGAACTGTGGGCCTGTCTATGGAACTGTGGGCCTGTCTATGGAACTGTGGGCCTGTCTATGGAACTGTGGGCCCTGTCTATTGAACTGTGGGCCCTGTGTATGGAACTGTGGGCATGTCTATGGAACTGTGGGCCTGTCTATGGAACTGTGGGCCCTGTGTATTGAACTGTGGGCCTGTCTATGGAACTGTGGGCCTGTCTATGGATCTGTGGGCCTGTGTATGGAACTGTGGGCCTGTCTATGGAACTGTGGGCCTGTCTATGGAACTGTGGGCCTGTCAATGGAACTGTGGGCCTGTCTATGGAACTGTGGGCCCTGTCTATGGAACTGTGGGCCTGTCTATGGAACTGTGGGCCCTGTCAATGGAACTGTGGGCCTGTCTCTGGAACTGTGGGCCTGTCTATGGAACTGTGGGCCTGTCTATGGAACTGTTGGCCTGTCTATGGAAATGTGGGCCCTGTCTATGGAACTGTGGGCCTGTCTATGGAACTGTGGGCCCTGTCTATTGAACTGTGGGCCTGTCTATGGAACTGTGGGCCTGTCCATGGAACTGTGGGCCCTGTGTATTGAACTGTAACCCTGTCTATGGAACTGTGGGCCTGTGTATGGAACTGTGGGCCCTGTCTATTGAACTGTGGGCCTGTCTCTGGAACTGTGGGCCTGTCTATGGAACTGTGGGCCGGTCTATTGAACTGTAGGCCCGTCTATGGAACTGTGGGCCCTGTCTTTGGAACTGTGGGCCCTGTGTATTGAACTGTAGCCCTGTCTATGGAACTGTGGGCCTGTCTATTGAACTGTGGGCCTGTTTATGGAACTGTGGGACCTGTCTATGGAACTGTGGGCCCGTCTATGGAACTGTGGGCCTGTCTATTGAACTGTAGGCCCTGTCTGTTGAACTGTGGGCCTGTCTATTGAACTGTAGGCCTGTCTATTGAACTGTGGGCCTGTCTATTGAACTGTAGGCCTGTCTATTGAACTGTGGGCCCTGTCTATTGAACTGTGGGCCCTGTCTATTGAACTGTGGGCCTGTCTAAGGAACTGTGGGCCTGTCTATTGAACTGTAGGCCCTGTCTATTGAACTGTGGGCCTGTCTATGGAACTGTGGGCCCGTCCATGGAACTGTGGGCCTGTCTATGGAACTGTGGGCCCTGTGTATTGAACTGTAGCCCTGTCTATTGAACTGTGGGCCTGTCTATGGAACTGTGGGCCCGTCCATGGAACTGTGGGCCTGTCTATGGAACTGTGGGCCCTGTCTATGGAACTGTGGGCCTGTCTATGGAACTGTGGGCCCTGTGTCTTGAACTGTAGCCCTGTCTATGGAACTGTGGGCTTGTCTATTGAACTGTGGGCCCTGTGTATTGAACTGTAGCCCTGTCTATGGAACTGTGGGCCCTGTCTATGGAACTGTGGGCCCTGTCTATGGAACTGTGGGCCTGTGTATGGAACTGTGGGCCTGTCTATGGAACTGTGGGCCCTGTCTATGGAACTGTGGGCCTGTGTATTGAACTGTAGCCCTGTCTATGGAACTGTGGGCCTGTGTATGGAACTGTGGGCCTGTCTATGGAACTGTGGGCCCTGTCTATTGAACTGTGGGCCTGTCTATTGAACTGTGGGCCTGTCTATGGAACTGTGGGCCCGTCTATTGAACTGTAGCCCTGTCTATGGAACTATGGGCCTCTGTATGTAACTGTGGGCCTGTCTATGGAACTGTGGGCCCGTCTATTGAACTGTGGGCCCTGTCTATGGAACTGTGGGCCTGTCTATGGAACTGTGGACCTGTCTATGGAACTGTGGGCCCTGTCTATTGAACTGTGGGCCTGTCTTTGGAACTGTGGGCCCGTCTATGGAACTGTGGACCTGTCTATGGAACTGTGGGCCCTGTGTATTGAACTGTGGGCCCTGTCTATGGAACTGTGGGCCTGTCTATGGAACTGTGGGCCCTGTCTATGGAACTGTGGGCCCGTCTATTGAACTGTAGCCCTGTCTATGGAACTGTGGGCCTGTCTATGGAACTGTGGGCCCGTCTATGGAACTGTGGGCCCTGTCTATGGAACTGTGGGCTTGTCTATGGAACTGTGGGCCCTGTCTATGGAACTGTGGGCTTACCTATGGAACTGTGGGCCCGTCTATTGAACTGTGGGCCCTGTCTATGGAACTGTGGGCCCGTCTATTGAACTGTAGGCCCTGTCTATGGAACTGTGGGCCTGTCTGTTGAACTGTGGGCCCGTCTATGGAACTGTGGGCCTGTCTATGGAACTGTGGGCCTGTCTATGGAACTGTGGGCCCTGTCTATTGAACTGTGGGCCTGTGTATGGAACTGTGGGCCTGTCTATGGAACTGTGGGCCTGTCTATTGAACTGTGGCCCTGTCTATGGAACTCTGGGCCCTGTCTATTGAACTGTGGGCCTGTCTATGGAACTGTGGGCCCTGTCTATTGAACTGTAGCCCTGTCTATGGAACTGTGGGCCCGTCTATGGAACTGTGGGCCCTGTGTATTGAACTGTAGCCCTGTCTATGGAACTCTGGGCCCTGTCTATTGAACTGTAGCCCTGTCTATGGAACTGTGGGCCTGTCTATGGAACTGTGGGCCCTGTCTATGGAACTGTGGGCCCTGTCTATGGAACTGTGGGCCTGTCTATGGAACTGTGGGCCCTGTCTATGGAACTGTGGGCCCTGTCTATTGAACTGTGGCCCTGTCTATGGAACTCTGGGCCCTGTCTATTGAACTGTGGGCCTGTCTATGGAACTGTGGGCCCTGTCTATTGAACTGTGGGCCTGTCTATGGAACTGTGGGCCCTGTCTATGGAACTGTGGGCCCGTCTATTGAACTGTGGGCCCTGTCTATGGAACTGTGGTCCCTGTCTATTGAACTGTGGGCCCTGTCTATTGAACTGTGGGCCCTGTGTATGGAACTGTGGTCCCTGTCTATTGAACTGTGGGCCATGTCTATTGAACTGTGGGCCCTGTGTATGGAACTGTGGGCCTGTCTATTGAACTGTGGGCCTGTCTATGGAACTGTGGTCCCTGTCTATTGAACTGTGGGCCTGTCTATGGAACTGTGGGCCTGTGTATGGAACTGTGGGCCCTGTCTATTGAACTGTGGGCCCTGTCTATTGAACTGTGGGCCTGTCTATGGAACTGTGGGCCCTGTCTTTGTAACTGTGGGCCCTGTGTATTGAACTGTGGGCCTGTGTATTGAACTGTGGGCCCTGTCTATGGAACTGTGTGCCCTGTCTCTGGAACTGTGGGCCCTGTCTATGGAACTGTAGGCCCTGTCTATGGAACTGTGGGCCCTGTCTATGGAACTCTGGGCCTGTCTATGGAACTGTGGGCCCTGTCTATGGAACTCTGGGCCTGTCTATGGAACTGTGGGCCCTGTCTATTGAACTGTGGGCCTGTCTATGGAACTGTGGGCCTGTCTATTGAACTGTGGGCCTGTCTATTGAACTGTGGGCCTGTCGATTGAACTGTGGGCCTGTCTATTGAACTGTGGGCCTGTCTATGGAACTGTGGGCCCTGTCTATTGAACTGTGGGCCTGTCCATGGAACTGTGGGCCTGTCTATGGAACTGTGGGCCTGTCTATTGAACTGTGGGCCTGTCTATGGAACTGTGGGCCTGTCTATTGAACTGTGGGCCCTGTCTATGGAACTGTGGGCCCTGTCTATGGAACTGTGGGCCCTGTCTATGGAACTGTGGGCCTGTCTATGGAACTGTGGGCCTGTGTATGGAACTGTGGCCGTGTCTATTGAACTGTGGGCCTGTCTATGGAACTGTGGGCCTGTGTATGGAACTGTGGGCCTGTCTATTGAACTGTGGGCCTGTCTATGGAACTGTGGGCCCTGTCTATTGAACTGTGGGCCTGTCTCTGGAACTGTGGGCCTGTCTATGGAACTGTGGGCCTGTGTATGGAACTGTGGGCCCTGTCTATGGAACTGTGGGCCTGTCTATGGAACTGTGGGCCCTGTCTATGGAACTGTGGGCCTGTCTATGGAACTGTGGGCCTGTGTATGGAACTGTGGCCGTGTCTATTGAACTGTGGGCCTGTCTATGGAACTGTGGGCCTGTTTATGGAACTGTGGGCCTGTCTATTGAACTGTGGGCCTGTCTATTGAACTGTGGGCCCTGTCTATTGAACTGTGGGCCTGTCTATTGAACTGTGGGCCTGTCTATTGAACTGTGGGCCTGTCTATTGAACTGTGGGCCTGTCTATTGAACTGTGGGCCTGTCTATTGAACTGTGGGCCTGTCTATTGAACTGTGGGCCTGTCTATGGAACTGTGGGCCCTGTCTATGGAACTGTGGGCCTGTGTATGGAACTGTGGGCCTGTCAATGGAACTGTGGGCCTGTCTATGGAACTGTGGGCCCTGTCTATGGAACTGTGGGCCCTGTGTATGGAACTGTGGGCCTGTCTATGGAACTGTGGGCCTGTCTATTGAACTGTGGGCCCTGTGTATGGAACTGTAGGCCCGTCTATGGAACTGTGGGCCTGTCTATGGAACTGTGGGCCCTGTGTATGGAACTGTGGGCCTGTCTATGGAACTGTGGGCCCTGTGTATGGAACTGTGGGCCTGTCAATGGAACTGTGGGCCCTGTCTATGGAACTGTGGGCCCTGTGTATGGAACTGTAGGCCCGTCTATGGAACTGTGGGCCTGTCTATGGAACTGTGGGCCCTGTGTTTGGAACTGTGGGCCTGTCTATGGAACTGTGGGCCTGTCTATTGAACTGTGGGCCCTGTGTATGGAACTGTAGGCCCGTCTATGGAACTGTGGGCCTGTCTATGGAACTGTGGGCCCTGTGTATGGAACTGTGGGCCTGTCTATGGAACTGTGGGCCCTGTGTATGGAACTGTGGGCCTGTCAATGGAACTGTGGGCCCTGTCTATGGAACTGTGGGACCTGTGTATGGAACTGTAGGCCCGTCTATGGAACTGTGGGCCTGTCTATGGAACTGTGGGCCCTGTGTATGGAACTGTGGGCCTTTCTATGGAACTGTGGGCCCCACTATGGAACTGTGGGCCTGTGTATTGAACTGTGGGCCTGTCTATGGAACTGTGGGCCTGTCTATGGAACTGTGGGCCCATCTATGGAACTGTGGGCCTGTGTATTGAACTGTGGGCCCTGTCTATTGAACTGTGGGCCTGTCTATGGAACTGTGGGCCTGTTTATTGAACTGTGGGCCTGTGTATTGAACTGTGGCCCTGTCTATGGAACTGTGGGCCTGTCTATGGAACTGTGGGCCTGTCTATGGAACTGTGGGCCTGTCTATGGAACTGTGGGCCTGTCTATGGAACTGTGGGCCTGTCTATGGAACTGAGGGCCTGTCTATGGAACTGTGGGCCTGTCTATGGAACTGTGGGCCTGTGTATTGAACTGTGGGCCTGCTTATGGAACTGTGGGCCTGTCTATGGAACTGAGGGCCTGTCTATTGAACTGTGGGCCTGTCTATGGAACTGAGGGCCTGACTATGGAACTGTGGGCCTGTCTATGGAACTGTGGGCCTGTGTATTGAACTGTGGGCCTGTCTATGGAACTGTGGGCCTGTCTATGGAACTGAGGGCCTGTCTATGGAACTGTGGGCCTGTCTATGGAACTGTGGGCCTGTGTATTGAACTGAGGGCCTGTCTATGGAACTGTGGGCCTGTCTATGGAACTGTGGGCCTGTGTATTGAACTGTGGGCCTGTCTATGGAACTGTGGGCCTGTCTATGGAACTGTGGGCCTGTCTATGGAACTGTGGGCCTGTCTATGGAACTGTGGGCCTGTCTATGGAACTGTGGGCCCTGTCTATGGAACTGTGGGCCTGTCTATGGAACTGTGGGCCTGTCTATGGAACTGTGGGCCTGTCTATGGAACTGTGGGCCTGTCTATGGAACTGTGGGCCTGTCTATGGAACTGTGGGCCCTGTCTATGGAACTGTGGGCCTGTCTATGGAACTGTGGGCCTGTCTATGGAACTGTGGGCCTGTCTATGGAACTGTGGGCCTGTCTATGGAACTGTAGGCCCTGTCTATGGAACTGTGGGCCTGTCTATGGAACTGTGGGCCTGTCTATGGAACTGTGGGCCTCTCTATGGAACTGTGGGCCCTGTGTATGGAACTGTGGGCCTGTCTATGGAACTGTGGGCCTGTCTATGGAACTGTGGGCCTGTCTATGGAACTGTGGGCCTCTCTATGGAACTGTGGGCCCTGTGTATGGAACTGTGGGCCTGTCTATGGAACTGTGGGCCCTGTGTATGGAACTGTGGGTCTGTCTATTGAACTGTGGGCCTGTCTATGGAACTGTGGGCCTGTCTATGGAACTGTGGGCCTGTCTATGGAAATGTGGGCCTGTCGATGGAACTGTGGGCCCATCTATGGAACTGTGGGCCTGTCTATGGAACTGTGGGCCCGTCTATGGAACTGAGGGCCTGTCTATGGAACTGTGGGCCTGTCTATGGAACTGTGGGCCTGTCTATGGAACTGTGGGCCCTGTGTATTGAACTGTGGGCCCGTCTATGGAATTGTGGGCCCGTCTATGGAATTGTGGGCCTGTTTATGGAACTGTGGGCCCTGTCCATGGAACTGTGGGCCTGTTTATGGAACTGTGGGCCTGTTTATGGAACTGTGGGCCTGTCTATGGAACTGTGGGCCCTGTCTATGGAACTGTGGGCCCGTCTATGGAACTGTGGGCCTGTCTATTGAACTGTGGGCCTGTCTATGGAACTGTGGGCCCTGTCTATTGAACTGTGCGCCCTGTCTATGGAACTGTGGGCCTGTCTATGGAACTGTGGGCCTGTCTATGGAACTGTGGGCCTGTCTATGGAACTGTGGGCCCTGTCTATGGAACTGTGGGCCTGTCTATGGAACTGTGGGCCCATCTATGGAACTGTGGGCCCTGTCTATGGAACTGTGGGCCTGTCTATGGAACTGTGGGCCTGTCTATTGAACTGTGGGCCCTGTCTATGGAGCTGTGGGCCTGTCTATGGAACTGTGGGCCCTGTGTATGGAACTGTGGCCCTGTCTATTGAACTGTGGGCCCTGTCTATGGAACTGTGGGCCTCTCTATGGAACTGTGGGCCTGTCTATGGAACTGTGGGTCTGTCTATTGAACTGTGGGCCCGTCTATGGAACTGTGGGCCTGTCTATGGAACTGTGGGCCTGTCTATGGAACTGTGGGCCTGTCTATGGAACTGTGGGCCCTGTCTATGGAACTGTGGGCCTGTCTATGGAACTGTGGGCCTGTCTATGGAACTGTGGGCCCTGTCTATGGAACTGTGGGCCCTGTCTATGGAACTGTGGGCCCTGTCTATGGAACTGTGGGCCTGTGTATGGAACTGTGGGCTTGTCTATGGAACTGTGGGCCCTGTCTATGGAACTGTGGGCCTGTCTATGGAACTGGTGGCCCTGTCTATGGAACTGTGGGCCTGTGTATGGAACTGTGGGCCCTGTCTATGGAACTGTGGGCCTGTCTATGGAACTGTGGGCCCTGTCTCTGGAACTGTGGGCCTGTCTATGGAACTGTGGGCTTGTCTATGGAACTGTGGGCCCTGTGTTTGGAACTGTGGGCCCTGTCTATGGAACTGTAGCCCTGTCTATGGAACTGTGGGCTTGTCTATGGAACTGTAGCCCTGTCTATGGAACTGTGGGCTTGTCTATGGAACTGTGGGCCCTGTCTATGGAACTGTGGGCCCGTCTATGGAACTGTGGGCCTGTCTATGGAACTGTGGGCCTGTCTATGGAACTGTGCGCCTGTGTATGGAACTGTGGGCCCTGTGTATGGAACTGTGGGCCTGTCTATGGAACTGTGGGCCTGTCTATGGAACTGTGGGCCTGTCTATGGAACTGTGGGCCCTGTGTATGGAACTGTGGGTCTGTCTATTGAACTGTGGTCCTGTCTATGGGACTGTGGGCCTGTCTATGGAACTGTGGGCCTGTCTATGGAACTGTGGGCCCGTCTATTGAACTGTGGGCCTGTCGATGGAACTGTGGGCCTGTCTATGGAACTGTGGGCCTGTCTATGGAACTGTGGGCCCGTCCATGGAATTGTGGGCCCTGTCTATGGAACTGTGGGCCTGTCTATGGAACTGTGGGCCCTGTCTATGGAACTGTGGGCCCTGTGTATTGAACTGTAGCCCTGTCTATGGAACTGTGGGCCTGTCTATGGAACTGTGGGCCTGTCTATGGAACTGTGGGCCTGTGTATGGAACTGTGGGCCCTGTGTATTGAACTGTGGGCCTGTCTATGGAACTGTGGGCCCTGTCTATGGAACTATGGGCCCTGTCTATGGAACTGTGGGCCTGTCTATGGAACTGTGGGCCCTGTCTATGGAACTGTGGGCCCTGTGTATTGAACTGTAGCCCTGTCTATGGAACTGTGGGCCTGTCTATGGAACTGTGGGCCTGTCTATGGAACTGTGGGCCTGTGTATGGAACTGTGGGCCCTGTGTATTGAACTGTGGGCCTGTCTATGGAACTGTGGGCCTGTCTGTTGAACTGTGGGCCCTGTCTATGGAACTGTGGGCCCTGTCTATGGAACTGTAGGCCTGTCTATGGAACTGTGGGCCTGTCTATGGAACTGTGGGCCTGTCTATGGAACTGTGGGCCCGTCCATGGAACTGTGGGCCTGTCTATGGAACTGTGGGCCTGTCTGTTGAACTGTGGGCCCGTCTATGGAACTGTGGGCCTGTCTATGGAACTGTGGGCCCTGTGTATTGAACTGTGGGCCTGTCTGTTGAACTGTGGGCCCGTCTATGGAACTGTGGGCCTGTCTATGGAACTGTGGGCCTGTCTATGGAACTGTGGGCCCTGTCTATTGAACTGTGGGCCTGTCTATGGAACTGTGGGCCTGTCTATGGAACTGTGGGCCTGTCGATTGAACTGTGGGCCTGTCTATTGAACTGTGGGCCCTGTCATTTGAACTGTGGGCCTGTCTATGGAACTGTGGGCCCTGTCTATGGAACTGTGGGCCCTGTCTATTGAACTGTGGGCCTGTCTATTGAACTGTGGGCCTGTCTATGGAACTGTGGGCCCTGTCTATGGAACTGTGGGCCCTGTCTATGGAACTGTGGGCCTGTCTATGGAACTGTGGGCCTGTCTATGGAACTGTGGGCCTGTCTATGGAACTGTGGGCCTGTGTATGGAACTGTGGGCCTGTCTATGGAACTGTAGCCCTGTCTATGGAACTGTGGGCCCGTCTAGGGAACTGTGGGCCCGTCTATGGAACTGTGGGCCCTTTCTATGGAACTGTGGGCCTGTCTATGGAACTGTGGGCCCTGTCTATTGAACTGTCGGCCTGTCTATGGAACTGTGGGCCTGTCTATTGAACTGTGGGCCTGTCTATGGAACTGTGGGCCTGTCTATGGAACTGTGGGCCTGTCTATTGAACTGTGGGCCCTGTCTATTGAACTGTGGGCCTGTCTATTGAACTGTGGGCCTGTCTATTGAACTGTGGGCCTGTCTATTGAACTGTGGGCCTGTCTATGGAACTGTGGGCCCTGTCTATTGAACTGTGGGCCTTTCTATGGAACTGTGGGCCTGTCTATGGAACTGTGGGCCTGTCTATTGAACTGTGGGCCCTCTCTATGGAACTGTGGGCCTGTCTATTGAACTGTGGGCCTGTCTATGGAACTGTGGGCCTGTCTATTGAACTGTGGGCCCTGTCTATGGAACTGTGGGCCCTGTCTATTGAACTGTGGGCCTGTCTATGGAACTGTGGGCCTGTCTGTGGAACTGTGGGCCCTGTCTATGGAACTGTGGGCCTGTCTATGGAACTGTGGGCCCTGTCTATGGAACTGTGGGCCCTGTCTATGGAACTGTGGGCCTGTGTATGGAACTGTGGCCGTGTCTATTGAACTGTGGGCCCTGTCTATGGAACTGTGGGCCTGTCTATGGAACTGTGGCCCTGTGTATGGAACTGTGGGCCTGTGTATGGAACTGTGGGCCCTGTCTATTGAACTGTGGGCCCATCTATTGAACTGTGGGCCTGTCTATGGAACTGTGGGCCCTGTGTATGGAACTGTGGGCCCTGTCTATGGAACTGTGGGCCTGTCTATGGAACTGTGGGCCCTGTGTATTGAACTGTGGGCCCTGTCTATTGAACTGTGGGCCTGTCTATTGAACTGTGGGCCCGTCTATTGAACTGTGGCCCTGTCTATGGAACTGTGGACCTGTCTATTGAACTGTGGGCCTGTGTATGGAACTGTGGGCCTGTCTATGGAACTGTGGCCCTGTCTATGGAACTATGGGCCTGTATATGGAACTGTGGGCCTGTCTATGGTACTATGGGCCTGTATATGGAACATGGGTATTTGTCAATGGAACTGGTCCATTGGAGGTAATTTTAACCTAACTCACTGGGCGGGAAACCCGTGAGATTGGGTGGAATGCTAGTTTAACACACGCCCAATATTACTCGCTGTTGACTTAAATGGACTGTGTATGGAACTGTGGGCCTGTCTATGGAACTGTGGGCCTGTCTATGGAACTGTGGGCCCTGTCTATGGAACTGTGGGCCTGTCTATGGAACTGTGGGCCCTGTCTATGGAACTGTGGGCCCTGTCTATGGAACTGTGGGCCTGTGTATGGAACTGTGGCCGTGTCTATTGAACTGTGGGCCCTGTCTATGGAACTGTGGGCCTGTCTATGGAACTGTGGCCCTGTGTATGGAACTGTGGGCCTGTGTATGGAACTGTGGGCCCTGTCTATTGAACTGTGGGCCCATCTATTGAACTGTGGGCCTGTCTCTGGAACTGTGGGTCTGTCTATGGAACTGTACTTAAATGGAGAGTAATATCGGGCGTGTTGTATAGCCAGCATTGCACCCAATCCTGTCAGTTTCCCAATGGGTGGGTTCGTTTAAAATTGCCCCCGTTGTCTGTGCGACTGAGTTGCTATTTCTTGCTTCAAATAACATCTGGATAATAAAGGAAACATTCTTGTAAAATTCAAAGTTGTGGATCTTGCATTCAACTTGACTGATCCAGGAATTGGAGCTGTCCTGAGGTGTTCCCTAAGTGCGTCCATTTGCCGTATGAAGAATGTTTATGTGCAAACTAGGGCTGTTACTAAACTGCTGGAACAAAGAACGCCTTGTGAGAGGGAGTGACTCACCGATTGAGCAGAGCAGGCTGGGCTGGGGCAGGACATCTGACGAATGTAAGAAACAAACCGACAGAAATAAAATCCAACTCCTGGAGCCTTTGCCAAATAGTCAGGAGGTCATGGTGAACAAAAATCACACTCTGGCCAAGATGTCTGAGGGATTCCCTTAGCCAGCCACCATTAGGCCCTTAACCATTGCATTGCTTACATCCCATTTCAACCACCCCAGTATCCGTGACCAGTCAATCACTCCTGGTAATCATATAGATCTAACAAACCTGGCATGTAATCGTATCAAAAAATACTGAAAAAGAACATAAGAAATAGGAGCAGGAGAAGGCCATACGGCCCCTCGAGCCTGCTCCCCCATTCAATAAGTTCCTGGCTGATCTTCGACCTCAACTCCACTTTCCCACCCAATCCCCATATCCCTTGATTCCCTTACAGTCCAAGAATCTATCGATCTCAGTCTTGAATATACTCAACAGCCCTCTGGGGTAGAGAATTCCAAATATTCATGACCCTCTGAGTGAAGAAATTCGCAGTCCTAACTGTCCAACCCTTTATCCTGAGATTATGCCCCCCAGTTCTAGACTCTCCAGCCAGGGGAAACAGCCTCTCAGCATCTACCCTGTCAAGCCCTCTTAGAATCTTATCTGTTTCTATGAGATCACCCCTCATTCTTCTAAACTCCAGAGAGTATAGGCCCATTCTACTCAATCTCTCCTCAGAGGACGACCCTCTCATCCCAGGAATGATTTTTGGTAGCAACAAAAAGTATCATGGCAAATTGTCCGAATGCGCGCACCCAGCAAAGAGCCTTGCCTTCCGGGAGCACGTATCGGGAAGCATAGACCCCAATATTTACTAGGAGACGGGGAGGAACAGGGGAGCATTTATGTAGGGGGGAGGCCCGGAAATCTCGGATTCAGCAGGACCTCAATATCATTTGTTTGTTCCATTTCCTGCCTGGCAGCCAGCTAGATTGACAGGCTGGACGGCTACCGGGCGGGAAAGCCAGCAGTGGAAGGCCACAGACGTGGACTGATGGGGACCGCCCCTAGCAATTGGGAAAGATCGGGGGCGAGTGAGGGTGGCGGGGGGGGAGTAGATGGAGCCCTGCAACCGGGAGGGAGGGACCAGGCAAACATCGGGGCTTGGAGGAGGCGGAAAGGCCGCGATCGGCGAAAGGTTTGCTTGAGGGGCTAGAGGGAGCATTCCAGCTCCTCCTGGCTCACAAGCCGTGTTATAAAAGGCACTTACCTGCTGATTCCGGCTGCTCCAGTCTCCATTTAGCTGTCAGGTTTTCTGAGCCCTGGGAAACCAGGCCGGCCAGCGTTAAATTTAATTCAGGCTCTCAATTGGATTTAGTTTTAGGGAATGAAACCGGGCAGGTGGAAGGAGTATCATTGGGAGAGCATTTTGCTGGTAGTGATCATAATTCAGTTAGATTTAGCATAGTTATGGAAAAGGACAAAGATAGAACAGGAGTAAAAATTCTCAATTGGAGAAGTGATTTATCAAAAGTGGACTGGAAACAGCTACTTGAAGGTAAATCAGTGTCAGAGCAGTGGGAGACATTCAAGGGAGAGATAGTGAGGATTCAGAGCAAATATATTCCCACAAAGAAAAAGGGTGGGACTGCCAAATCGAGAGCCCCCTGGATGACAAGGAGCATACAGGATAGGATAAGGCAAAACAGGGAAGCTTATGTCAGATACCGAGAGCTCAATACTGCAGAAAGCCTAGAGGAGTATAGAAAGTGCAGGGGTGAAATTAGGAACATAGGAACAGGAGTAGGCCATTCAGCCCCTCGTGCCTGCTCCGCCATTTGATAAGATCATGGCTGATCTGTGATCTAACTCCATATACCTGCCTTTGGCCCATATCCCTTAATACCTTTGGTTGCCAAAAACCTATCCATCTCACATTTAAATTTAGCAATTGAGCTAGTATCAATTGCCATTTGCAGAAGAGAGTTCCAAACTTCTACCACCCTTTGTGTGTAGAAATGTTTTCTAATCTCGCTCCTGAAAGGTCTGGCTCTAATTTTTAGACTGTGCCCCCTACTCCTAGAATCCCCAACCAGCGGAAATAGTTTCTCTCTATCCACCCTATCTGTTCCCCTTAATATCTTATAAACTTCGATCAGATCACCCCTTAACCTTCGAAACTCCAGAGAATACAACCCCAATTTGTGTAATCTCTCCTCGTAACTTAACCCTTGAAGTCCAGGTATCATTCTAGTAAACCTACGCTGCATTCCCTCCAAGGCCAATATGTCCTTCTGAAGGTGCGGTGCCCAGAACTGCTCACAGTACTCCAGATGCGGTCTAACCAGGGTTTTGTATAGCTGCAGCATAACTTCTGCCCCCTTGTACTCTGGTCCTCTAGATATAAAGGCCAGCATTCCATTAGCCTTACTGATTATTTTCTGCACCTGTTCATGACACTTCAATGATCTATGTACCTGAACCCCTAAGTCCCTTTGGACATCCACTGTTTTTAACTTTTTACCATTTAGAAAGTACCTTGTTCTATCCTTTTTTGATCCAAAGTGGATGACCTCACATTTGCCACAGTTTTGCCCATTCACCTAATCTATCAATATCGCTTTGTAATTTTATGTTTTCATCTACACTGCTTACAAATTAAAAAGGAAACTAGGAAATCAAAGAGAGGGCGTGAGAAAATACTGGCAAGTAAAATCAAGGGAAATGCAAAGTTGTTTTATAAATGCATAAAGAGCAAGAGAATAACTAAGGAAAGAGTAGGGCCTATTAGAGACCAAAAAGGTAACCTGTGTGTGGAGGCGTAAGATGTGGATACAGTTCTTAATGAATATTTTGGGACTGATTTTCGGATGGCCGAGTGGGTGTGTTGGGGGCAGGGGTGCTCCTAAAATGGAGAAATCCCGGAGCGGGTCCGGAGCCCGGCTCCAACCCACTGACTTCCGGGTTCCCCAATGACGTGTTCGGGTACGCGCGCAGCTCCCACACGCGGGACTCAGACCGGCAATTAAAGCCAGCAGGATGCTGCTTTAAATAATTATTTAGGTAGTTGAGGTACTTGACAGACCTCATTGAGTGGAGATTTTGGCAGGGGTGCAATTTTGAAGGATCCTCAGTGTGTTTCCCATGCTGTGGGAAACACTCCCTGTTGGAGCAGACGTGTTTCAGCCAGTGGGAGATGCAAAGGATTATTTGACAGTTGGGGGGAAAACCTCATTTATTGCAGCAGGGCACTCTGTCACTTCAGACAAAGTTTTGGCTGCAACACCTTTGTCTTTCCACTCAAAATTCTTAATTTATTCCCTAAACTCTGCTGTGCAAACACATTTACCTACTTTGCGGACCCCCTCAAACTCACACTGTCAGGATGGGGGGGGCGCCATAGCTGCATTCATCACTTCATCCGAGGACGAGCAACATCACCAGCCTCGCCAGGCACACCATCCACCTCCGCCACGTGGAGCTCCACAACACACAGTGCTGCACCACAGGAACCTGCACAAAACAGTTGTGCAACTACACATACACCCACTGTAGGGTGACCCAATGGGTGACATCAAGTGTGGGTGTTCATGGTGAACCTCATGAAAGGGATTTATTACAGAAGACTGTCAAGACGTGGCAGTAGTGGTGACAATAATAATATTTAATGTGCCATTGACAAAAGTCAAATATAAATAAAAAACATGACCAACCGTCAAACACCCTTGTGCATCCCCTTTGTGCTCACAAAACCTTCGCCTTACGCTTCCGAGTACTCCTACGTGGTGCTTCCCCTGTGGCTGCAGCAGAGGTAGTGGCAGGTTGCTCTTGTTCATGCCCTGACCGATTAGATGCTTTGGGCCGACACCCTCTGGGTTTCGGTGCCCGTGAGGGCCCCTCCAAAGACTGCTCCACCTGCACCTGTGCAGGGGCAGACTCGAACACCTGGAGAGGAGGCAGCATTGCGAGTACTGGTTGAGAGGTGGGCAACGGGTGAGACGTGGGAGCGCTTTGAGTGGCGTCCCCACTTCCATGTCCCCCTTCGCCATCATCCCTCTCCTGGGCCAGGCCCACGTGACTCCTACCACCCTGCTGGACGACAGTTTGGAGGACATGTGTGAAGCCTTGTAAGGCCAGTGCTAGTGTATCTGTCTGCCTGTTTAAGGCGGCAGAATGTTGTTCACCCTGAATCCGAAGGGCCGTTGTCAGGGCCTCCAAGGTGAGCCCTGCTTGAAGCTCCATGGAGGTTAGCCTTCCCTCCATCGCAGACATTCCCGCACTTACCCGCGACACTATCTCAGAGATGCCCTCACGTCCCTGTGACACTATCTCAGAGATGCCCTCACGTCCCTGTGACAGTATCTCAGAGATTCCCTCCTGTACCTGTGCCACCATTCCACTCATGCAGGAGTTGGACTCCTCCATCCTCTGCGCGATTGTGGAGAGTGCGCGTGGCACCTGTTCCAGCACCTCGCAAATGTGCTGCTGTCCCTCGATCATTCTCCTTTTAAAGGATGGCCCCCAGGGTCCAGCCTCTGTGTCCAGCTGAGCAGAGCCTGGAGACGAGTGTTCCCACCGACACGGACTCTCCACAGCTGCCCCTGCCACCAGTCTCTGCTCGTGCTCACATGTGTGTGGTGACTCACCATGTGCGACCCCAACTAAGTGAGGACGGGGACCCACCGAGGTGTGTGTATCTGCGCTGGTGGATGGCTCGCTCAGATGTGACGGTGCACCTCAGAGGCCGGGAGCTCCTCTGAGGAATCGCCCTCCGCCGTCACGGCGGTCGCTGAAGGCCCTTTAAGAGAATGGAAGGCAATATTATGCATGATGACAGATGTTGAGGTGCTGAAGATGGCGAGGCATGTTAACATCATTTGCTATTGTGAGTGCTGAATGTTAAAGTTCTGTCACCAGCCGTTTGTCGGGTGGCAGTCTCGGCGTCCCCGACGGACAGGCACTCGACGGTGCGGCTCACTTCAAGAGCCTCCTGCTCCCCGTCCATGAGGATAACCAGATGTTGTGGCCCCCCTCCGGTCTTCGCCCTCTCCCGTGCATTCTGGGCTCTCTTCTCCTATAAGGGGAGAAAGTGAACAGGCGAGAGTGAGGGATGGTGACGTGGACAACCACTGAATGCATTGGTTTGGGTGAGGCTGACCGTGAAAGAGACGCATCAGAGGGTGAGTCTGAGACAGAGCCATGACATTGTATGAGGATTGGGTTGAGTGGTAGTGGTGGGATGAGTACTGGGGAGGTGAGTAACTGCAGGTAAGTTGAGGATGAGGTTTGAGTGGGTGTGAGGAGTGATGTGATAGAGTAGTGTTGGCAGTGCAGAAGGAGATGTGGGGTGGGGGCGGTGATGTGGGAGACGGAGTGTAGGAGAATGAGTAAGTGTACTCACTTTGGCTGATCTAGTTAGGTCATTGAAGCACTTCCTGCACTGGATCCAGGTGCGGGACTCGTTGCTGCTGCTGGTGACCTCCTCTGCCACCTCGAGCCAGGCCTTCTTGGTGGCAGAGACAGGCCACTTCCTCCCGACTGCCGGGTAGAAGATCTCCCTCCTCCTCCTCACCCCATCCAGTAAGACCTGGAGTGAGGCATCATTGAACCTGGGGGGCAGCCTTACCCCTGGGCTGCTCCATGGTCCTGTGTCGTTGTTTGCTGCAGGAGTCGTCATTGGAGGACTGCCCCTTTAAATGGAGCTCCTCCAGCTGACAGCATGTGACGCGGGTGCGCAGTCCGCCCGCTGCGCAGGTTGACGACAGGAAACCCGGAAGCCACGTGCCAAGTCGCCCCCGCCCCCCGCTGCCAACCCGCCTCCCTGGTAATATCGGGGCCTTTGTGTCTGTCTTCACAAAAGAGAGGGACAATGCAGAGATTGTAGGTAAGGAGGAGTGTGAAATATTGGATGGGATAAACATAGTGGGGGCGATTTCCGGATGACGGAGCGGGTGTGTTGGGGGCAGGGGGGCTCCGAAAATCGTGCATATCCGGAGCGGGTTCGGAGCCAGGGTCCAACCCGCTGATTTCCGGGTTCCCCAGTGACGTGTTCAGGTGCGCGCAGCTCCCAAATGTGGGAGTCCCGCTGGTAATTAAAGCCGGCAGGATGATAATTTACATATTTTTACACATAGTTAAAGTACTTGAGATACCTGATTGAGTGGACATTTTGGCAGGGGTGTGATTTTGAAGGATCCTCAGTGTGTTTCCCGTGCTGTGGGAAACACTCCCTGTTGCAACAGATGTGTCTCAGCCAGCAGCCAGTGGGAGATGCAAAGGATTATTTGACAGGTGGGGAGAAAAGGTCATTTATTGCAGCAGGGCACTCTGTCACTTCAGACAAAGTTTTGGCTGCAAGACCTTTGTGTTTTCACTCAAAATTCTTACTTTCGACCCAAAACTCTTTTTTTTTATTCGTTCACGGGATGTGGGCATCGCTGGCGAGGCCGGCATTTATTGCCCATCCCTAATTGCCCTTGAGAAGGTGGTGGTGAGCCGCCTTCTTGAACCGCTGCAGTCCGTGTGGGGACGGTTCTCCCACAGTGCTGTTAGGAAGGGAGTTCCAGGATTTTGACCCAGTGACGATGAAGGAACGGCGATATATTTCCAAGTCGGGATGGTGTGTGACTTGGAGGGGAACGTGCAGGTGGTGTTGTTCCCATGTGCCTGCTGCCCTTGTCCTTCTAGGTGGTAGAGGTCGCGGGTTTGGGAGGTGCTGTCGAAGAAGTCTTGGTGAGTTGCTGCAGTGCATCCTGTGGATGGTGCACACTGCAGCCACAGTGCGCCGGTGGTGAAGGGAGTGAATGTTTAGGGTGGTGGATGGGGTGCCAATCAAGCGGGCTGCTTTGTCCTGGATGGTGGGACGCATTATAGTCATGTGTTCTGCCCTGCACAACATGGCACAACGGAGAGGGGTGCCGGTGGAGGAGGCCCCATCCACATCTGCCACCCACATTGAGGAGGAAGAGGAGGAGGCGGTGGAGGAGCAGGAGCAACCCATGGGCAGAGCAGCGGCTCACCTGGCTGCTCATGAGGACAGGGAGTCACTGATATGTGAACAGTTCTCCTAACATCAGACAGTGTGAAGAGTCCAGTCCTCACACCACCTGGACAGAGGAGCGGCCACACCAGCATCCCCCCACCCTGCACAAAACAGCCCTGCAACTACACAAACGCCCACTGTAGAGTGACCCAATGGGTGGCATCAAGTGTGGGCGTTCATGGTGAACCTCATGAAAGGGCCGTATTACAGAAGCCAGTCAAGAATGGCCAAGACGTGGCAGTAGTAGTGACAATAATAATATTTATTGTGCGTTTAACAAAAAGCAATATAAATAAAAAACATGACCAATCATCAAACACCCTTGTGCATCCCCTTTCTGCTTACAAAATCTTCGCCTTATGCTTCCGACTACTCCTATGTGGTGAATCCCCTGTGGCTGGAGCAGAGGTAGTGTCTGGTTGCTCTTGTCCATACCCTGACCGATTAGATGCTTTGGGCCTACGCCGTCTGGGTTTCGGTGCCCGTGAGGACCCTCCAAAGACTGCTCCACCTGCACCTGTGCAGGGGCAGACTCGGCCACCTGGAGAGGAGGCAGCATTGCGGGTACTGGTTGAGAGGGGGGCAGCGGGTGAGATGTGGGAGCACTTTGAGTGGTGTCCCCACTTCTATGTCCCCTTTCGCCATCATCCCTCCCCTGGACCAGGCCCACACCACTCCTACCATTCTGCTGGATGACAGTTTGGAGGACATGTGAAGCCTTGTAAGACCAGTGCTAGTGTATCTGTCTGCCTATTTAAGGTGGCAGAAAGTTGCTCACCCTGAGTCCAAACGGCCGTTGTCAGGGCCTCCAAGGACTCATTGGTGAGCCCTGCTTGAAGCTCGATGGAGACTAGCCTTCACTCCATTGCAGCCATTCCCGCACTTACCCGCGACACTATCTCAGAGATGCCCTCATGTCCCTGTGACAGTATCTCAGAGATTCCCTCCTGTACCTGTGCACCATTCCACTCATGCAGGAGTTGGACTCCTCCATCCTCTGCGCTATTGTGGAGAGTGCGCGTGGCACCTGTTCCAGCACCTCACAAATGTGCTGCTGTCCCTCAATCATTCTCCTTTTAAAGGATGGCCCCCAGGGTTCAGCATCTGTGTCCAGCTGAGCAGAGCCTGGAGAGGAGTGCTCCCACCAACACGGACTCTCCACAGCTGCCCCTGCCACCAGTGTCTGCTCGTGCTCATGTGTGTGGTAACTTACCATGTGCGACCCCAACTAACTGCGGACGGGGACCCACTGAGGTGTGTGTATCTGCGCTGGTGGATGGCTCGCTCAGATGTGACGGTGCCCCCTCAGAGGCTGGCAGGTCCTCTGAGGAATCGCCCTCCGCCGTCACGGCGGTCGCTGAAGGCCCTGTAAGAGAACAGGGGGCATTATTAAGCATGATCACAGATGTTGAAGTGCTGAAGATGGCGAGGCATGTTAATATTAATTCATAATGTGTGTGTTGATTGTTAAAGTTCTGTCACCAGACATTTGTCGGGTGCCAGTCTCGCTGTCCCCGACGGACTGGCACTCGAGGGTTCGGCTCAGCTCCAGCGCCTCCTGCTCGGCGTCTGTGAGCATGACTACCTGTTGCGGCCCCCCCTCCGGTCCTCAGTCTCTCCTGTGCATTCTGGGCTCTCTTCTCCTATAAGGGGAGAAAGTACAGACGTGTGAGTGAATGATGGTGACGTAGCCAACCGATGATTGCATTGGTTTGGGTGATGCTGACCGTGAAAGGGTGAGTATGAGACAGAGCTATGACATTGTATGAGGATTGGGTTGAGTGGTAGTGGTGGGATGAGTACTGGGGAGGTGAGTAAGTGCAGGTAAGTTGAGGATGAGGTTTGAGTGGGTATGAGGAGTGATGTGATAGAGTAGTGTCGGCAGTGCAGAATGAGTTGGGGAGTGGGGGCAGTGATGTGGGAGACAGAATGTAGGAGAATGAGTAAGTGTACTCACTTTGGCTGACCTGGTTAGGTCATTGAAACGCTTCCTGCACTGGATCCAGGTGCGGGACTCGTTGCTGCTGCTGGTGACCTCCTCTGCCAGCTCAAGCCAGGCCTTCTTGGTGGCAGAAGCAGGGCACTTCCTCCCGTCCGCTGGGTGGAAAATATCTCTCCTCCTCCTCACCCCATCCAGTAGCACCTGGAGTGAGGCATCGTTAAATCTAGGAGCAGCCTTTCCTTTGGGCTGCTCCATTGTTCTATTTGGGTATTTGCTCCAGGAGCAGCCATTGGAGGACTGTCCCTTTAAATGGAGCTCCTCCAGTTGACAGCCTGTGATGCGGGTGCGCAGTCCGCCCGCTGCACAGGTTTCAGACGGCAAACCCCGGAAGCCACGTCAAATGGCTCCAATTGACCTGCGATCGCGTGGGGAACGGACAGATTTTATTAGGCGGGTTACCCACGGCCACCCCGCTGCCATCCCACCTCCCCGCTAATATCGGGGCCAGTGAGAGAGGAAGTATTCAGGGGTTTATTATCTTTGAAAGTAGATAAATCGCCAGGCCCTGATGAAATGTATCCCAGGCTGCTGAGAGAAGCAAGGGAGGAAATAGCAGAGGCTCTGACCACCATTTTCCAATCCTCCCTGGTGCCTGAGGATTGGAGGACTGCTAATGTTGTACCGTTGTTTAAAAAGGGAGAAAGAGATAGACCAAGTAATTACAGGGCAGTCAGTCTAACCTCGGTGGTGGGCAAAATATTGGGAAAATATCTGAGGGACAGCATAAATTGTCATTTGGAAAGGCACAGGTTAATCAAGGGCAGTCAGCATGGATTTGATAAGGGAAAGGTCTGAATAACTTGATTGAGTTTTTTGAGGAGGTAACAAGGAGGGTCGATGAGGGTAATGCGTTTGATGTAGTTTACGTGGATTTTAGCAAGGCTTTTGATAAGGTCCCACATGGCAGACTGCAAAAAGTACAAGCCCATGGGATCCAAGGGAAAGTGACTAGTTGGATCCAAAATTGGCTCAGTGGCAGGAAGCAAAGGGTAATGATCGGGTGTTTTTGTGACTGAAAGGCTGTTTCCAGTGGGGTTCCGCTTTTTGTGGTATATATTAATGTTTTAGACTTAAACGTAGGAGGCATGATTAAGAACTTTGCAGATGATACAAAAATTGGTTGTGTGGTTGATAGTGAGGAGGAAAGCTGTAGACTGCAGGAAGATATCAATGGACTGGTCAGGTGGGCAGAAAAGTGGCAAATGGAATTCAATCCGGAGAAGTGTGAGGTAATGGATTTGGGGAGAGCAAACAAGGGAAGGGAGTACACAATAAATGGGAGGATACTGAGAGGTGTAGAGGAACAAAGGGACCTTGGAGAGCATGTCCACAGATCCCTGAAGATAGCAGGACAGGTAGATGAGGTGGTTAAAAGAGCATGTGGGATACTTTCCTTTATTAGCTGAGGCATAGAATAAATATAAGAGCAGGGAGGTTACACTAAAACTGTATAAAGCACTAGTTAGGCCACATCTTGAGCACTGCGTACAGTTCTGGTCACCACATTACAGGAAAGATGTGATTGCACTAGAGAGGGTGCAGAGGAGATTTATGAGGATGTTGCCAGGACTGGAGAATTTTAGCTATGAGGAAAGATTGGATAGGCTGGAGTTGTTTTCTTTGGAACAAAGGAGGCTGAAGGGGTGATTTAATTGAGGTATATAAAATCGTTGGTTGTAAAGCACTTTAGGACGTCCTGAGGTCCTGAAAGGTGCTATATAAATGAAAGTCTTCCTTTTTTTTCTCCTCTCATCAGGTCTGGATACCAACTGCAGCTCAGAAGCACGGGCATGATCTTGACCTTGCCCTCTTCCAATGCCACTGCGAAGTCAGCTGCAAGGAGATGTTCAGAAGTGACATGGTGAAGACTTGCACTCTGACCTTGACTCCCTCCGCGTCTGCCCTCCCCCCTGCTGCTGTTCGACCCTGTATCAATATTGCATTTATCGTCATGGTCGCTAACTGTTCCCTCTGACCTGGGAGCCTTTGTCCGATTGACAAAACATCTCCAGCTTGCCATCAGCCGAACTTAATTTCCCTACATTACAACGGTGACCGCACTTCGAAAATACTTCATTGGCTGTAAAGCACTTTGGGACATCCTGAGGTCGTGAAAGGTGCTATATAAATGCAAGCTCTTTCTTTTTCTTTCTTAATAACAAAGGTTACAGGAGCCCAGCTGAGACGGGGGACGTCAGCTGTCACAGACTGGTAGCCAGATCTTACGTATTCGCAGCTCGAGATTAACAGTTAGAACATGTAATGGAGGGTTGGGCAGACTGAGACAGCAACTGAAGATGACGTCATGGAAACCACAAAATCCCAGCCCTGCTCGAGCAGTTTGCGGGCATCACTTCAACCCAGATTTTAATTGTAGCCTCAGACTCCGTCGCTGCCTTCTGTTCTATGAAGACTAAAGTTGTTTATGTTCTGGAAGTAAAATACATTCACTGCAGCAGCTGTGCTGTCTGGGGGGGCCTGCGGTCTCTGCTGAGCAATCTTATCAGGCACTGCAGTCAGGAAGTGCTGGAGTAACTCTGTCGTAAGATTAGAGGGTGATTGAGAGATAAAATAGGTTATCAATTTCGGACACTTAGCAGACTGAGCTAAGAAACAAAAGAAAGGAAAGAACTTGCATTTCTATTGCGTCTTTCACGGCCTCAGGATGTCCCAAACTGCTTTACAGCCAATTAACTACATTGCTTTTGAAGTACAGTCACTGTTGTAATGTAGGAAACGTGGCAGCCATTTGCACAAAGCAAGATCCCACAAACAGCAATGTGATAATGACCAGATAATTTGTTTTTGTGATGTTGGTTGAGGGATAAATATAGGCCAGGACATCGGGGATAACTCCCCTGCTCTTCTTTGAAATATTGCCACGGGATCTTTTACATCCACCTGAGAGAGTAGACAGGGCCTCAGTTTAACGTCTCATCCGAAAGACAGCATCTCCTTCAGTGCAGCACTCCCTCAGTAAGGAGGCTGCTGTTTTCAATTAAACCCTCGGAGATGACCACAAGTTAAAATTATTACCAAATAGTTGGAAGGAATATTTAAACAGAGGTTTTGTTGCATTTTTTAAAAAAAAGTTACTTTTGCACTTTCTCCTCATGTTCTGGTCTTTCTGCACTGTTCCCTTCAGGACCCAATGAACAGCGTATCCTACGTCCAGGCCAGTGCCAGTGTGCTGTTATCACCCACTCTCTGACACTTGCTCTGTTGCTATTATATAGAATTTCCAGCACTTAAACAGGCCTTTCGGCCCAACAGGTCTATGCCGGTGTTTATGCTCCACACGAATCTCCTCCCACTTTACTTCATCTCACCCTATCGACATATCCTTCAATTCCTTTCTCCCTCATGTACTTATCTAGCTTCTCCTTAAATGCATCTGTGCTATTCACCTCAACCACTCCTTGTAGTACCAAGTTCCACATTCTCACCACACTCTGGGTAAAGATGTTTCTCCTAAAACCATATTTAATTATTAGTAACTTTCAGATATTTATGGCCCCTAGTTTTGGACACTCCACAAGTGAAAACATCTTCTCTACGTCTACTCTTTCAGACCCCTTCATAATTTTAAAGATCTCTATCTGGTCTATTTTCTCTTTCCTAGAGAAAAAAGCCCCAGCCTGTTCAATCTTTCCTGATAGTTATAACCTCTCAGTTCTGGTATCATTCTTGCAAATCTTTTTTGTACCTTCTCTAGCGCCTCTATATCCTTTTTCTAATATGGAGACCAGAATTGTGCTCAGTATTCTAAGTGTGGTCTAACCAAGGTTCTATATAAATTTAACATAACTTCTCCGCTTTTGAATTCTATTCCTCTAGAAATGAACCCCAGTGCTTTGTTTGCATTTTTATGACCTTATTAACCTGCATCACTACTTTTAATGATTTGTGTATCTGTACCTGTAGATCCTTTAGCACCTCTACCCCATTTAGACTCTTATTTTCCAAGGAGTGTGTGGAGGCACCACCTCACACTTATCTATATTGAAATTCATTAGATAATTACACGTCTATTCTGTAAGTTTATTAATGTCTTCCTGTATTTTGTGGCAGTCCTCCTCAGTATTAACTACACCCTCCAATTTGGTGTCTTCCGCAAATTTTGAAATTGTACTTCCGATTCCTAAGTCCAAATCGTTTATGTAAATAGTGAACAACAGTGGTCTCAGCACCGATCCCTGTGGAACACCACTTCCCACCTTTTGCCAGTCTGAGTAACTACCCTTAACCCCTTCTCTCTGTTTTCTGTTTTGTAGCCAGCTTACTATCCATTCTACTACTGTCCCCTCACTCCACATGCTCTGCCTTTGTCATGAGTCTACAATGCGGTACCTTATCGAAGGTCTTCTGCAAATTCAAGTAAATTACGTCTACTGCATTACCCTTGTCTACCCTTTCTGTTACTTCCTCAAAGAATTCAATAAGGTTGGTCAAGCATGACCTTCCCTTCTGAAATCCGTGCTGACTATTCTTTATTATATTTTCAGTTTCTAGATGTTTTTCTATTACATCTTTGAGTGAAGATTCCATTATCTTTCCTACCACTGATTTTAAGCTAATATAGGAATTACATTAGCTGTCCGCCAGTCCTCTGGCACTAGTCCCTTTTCTAGTGAATTTTTATCAATATACAACAGTGCCTCTGCTATCTCTTCCCTAACTTCTTCGAATATGTGTGGATGTAATCCATCTGGACCAGGCGTTTTATCCTCTCTAAGTTTGATTAGTTTATCAATTATCTTCCCCCTTTATATCTTTTTTGATCTCTTCTTCTAATATTATGTCAACCCTGTATGTCTCCCTGGTAAATACTGAGGCAAAGTAACTATTCAATATTTCTGCCATTTCGCTGTCATTACCTGTCTTTACCTATCCTGATTTTTCTTTTGTTATTTATGTGTCTGTAGAATACTTGACTATTTCTTTTTATATCCGTAGATAATTTAATTTTGTAGTTTCCTATTGTTTTTTTTATTTCTTTCCTAACATCTTCATATTCCCTTTTGTCATCCTCTCCTTTATTGTCTATATACTTAGAGAATGCCTTTTTATTCAGTTTCAATTTTACTCTTATCTCTTTATTCATCCATGGTGTTTCATTACTGGTTAGTTTGTTCTTGTTTTTTAGCTAAATATATTTCTTCTGAACTTTATTGATTACCTTTTTAAATATTTCCCATTGCTGTTCTATCTCTTTATCTTTTTCCCGTTTAGCTTCCCTCGTTCCATTCTCATCCCGATAAATTTTGCTTTTTTCCAATCTATTATTTTGGTCTTTGTCTTACTTATGTCTTTCTCAATCATTATTTTAAACCTTATTATGTTGTGATCATTATTGCCTAGATGTTCCCCTATGCTTACTTCTTTTATCTGCTCTGGTCCATTTCTCATTCATAAATCCAGCAGTGATTCCTCTCTTGTTGGGCTTTTTATGTATTGGGTAAGAAAGGAGTCCTGAACACATTGTAAAAACTCAATTTCCCTTTCCCCTTTACCTGCCTTTCCTTGACAGTTTATTTGGGGATAGTTGAAATTCCCTTGGTTTATTATTCTACGTCTTTTACTCATTTCATAGATTTGTTTACATATTTCATCCTCCACTTCCCTCCCACTATTAGGTGGTCTGTAGAATATGCCTATTAACATGATCGATCCTTTCTTATCCTTTGTCTCAATCCATAAGGATTCTGTTTCTATCTTAATGTTAATTATGTCCCTTTTTTCTACTGCCGTTATGTTATCTGTAATTAGTTATAATTCCTTCCATGTCCTTTCTAAATACATTATATCCTGCAATATTTATCTCCCAGTCCTGTTCTTTATGTAACCATGTTTCAGTTATCCCTACCACATCTGGCTCCTCACTACGAATTATTGCCTCCAGTCCCCCCGTTGTGTTTCGGATGCTGTGCACATTGATGTACAGGCAATTTAATTTGTTTTTAATAATTGTTCCCCTCACTTTATTTTTAGCAGTCATTTTGTTCTCATGTTCTATAACTGTATCTGCTCCCTGACAGTTTATATTACCCTTATTCTGACCTTTACTCTTGACAGATAAAGAGATAGAAAAGCAATGGGAAATATTTATGTTACCCTAGTCTGATCTTTACTCTTATCTCCTATTTCTTTTATCTTCAGACTTATGTTATTTTCACCGGAATCCTCCCCCCACCTTACTAGTTTAAAGTCCTAGCCATAGCCTGATTTATCCTTTCCGCTAGGAAACTGGTCCCATTCCAGTTCCGGTGGAGCGCGTCCCGTGCTATGGGGGAAGCACCATTCTGCCCCATGGTGCAGTAGAGACTTAGAAGAGTCTTACAATAGAACATCATGGGATCAAACAGAGCAGGACCACAGCATGTGTGTTCCATTTTAAAATAAAACATTTTCCCCAAATTCTGCAGGATCATTTGGAGTTTGAGGCAACTGAACATGGTCAGGGTCAGCTCAGGAGGGTCAGGGTCAGCTCAGGAGGGTCAGGGTCAGCTCAGGAGGGTCAGGGTCAGCTCAGGAGGGTCAGGGTCAGCTCAGGAGGGTCAGGGTCAACACAGGAGGGTCAGGGTCAGCTCAGGAGGGTCAGGGTCAACACAGGAGTGTCAGGGTCAGCTCAGGAGGGTCAGGGTCAACACAGGAGGGTCAGGGTCAGCTCAGGAGGGTCAGGGTCAACACAGGAGTGTCAGGGTCAGCTCAGGAGGGTCAGGGTCAACACAGGAGGGTCAGGGTCAGCTCAGGAGGGTCAGGGTCAGCTCAGGAGGGTCAGGGTCAACACAGGAGGGTCAGGGTCAGCTCAGGAGGGTCAGGGTCAGCACAGGAGGGTCAGGGTCAACACAGGAGGGTCAGGGTCTGCACAGGAGGATCAGGGTCAACACAGGAGGGTGAGGGTCAGCACAGGAGGGTCAGGGTCAACACAGGAGGGTGAGGGTCAGCATAGGAGGGTCAGTGTCAGCACAGGAGGATCAGGGTCAACACAGGAGGGTGAGGGTCAGCTCAGGAGGGTCAGGGTCAGCACAGGAGGGTCAGGGTCAACACAGGAGGGTCAGGGTCAACACAGGAGGGTGAGGGTCAGCTCAGGAGGGTCAGGGTCAGCTCAAGAGTGTCAGGGTCAGCTGAGGAGGGGCTGGGTCAGCTCAGGAGGGTCAGGGTCAGCATAGGAGGGTCAGTGTTTGCACAGGAGGGTCAGGGTCAGCTCAGGAGGGCCAGAGTCAGCACAGGAGGGTCAGTGTCTGCACAGGAGGGTCAGGGTCAGCACAGGTGGGTCAGGGTCAGCACTGGTGGGTCAGGGTCAGCTTAGGAGGGCCAGAGTCAGCACAGGAGGGTCAGGGTCAGCTCAGGAGGGTCAGGGTCAGCACATGAGGGGCAGGGTCAGCTCAGGAAGGTCAGGGTCAGCTCAGGAGGGGCAGGATCAGCTCAGGAGGGTCAGGGTCAGAACAGGAGGGTCAGCTCAGAAGGAACAGGCTCCACACAGGAGGGTCAGGGTCAGCTCAGGAGGGTCAGGGTCAGCTCAGGAGGGTCAGGGTCAGCACGGCAGGGTTAGGGTCAGCACGGGAGAGTTATGGTCAGCTCAGAAGGGTCAGAGTCAGCACGAGAGAGTTATGGTCAGCTCAGAAGGGTCAGGGTCAGCTCTGGAGGGTCAGGGTCAGCTCAGGAGGGTCAGGGTCAGCTCAGAAGGGTCAGGGTCAGCTCTGGAGGGTCAGGGTCAACACAGGAGGGTCAGGGTCAGCTCAGAAGGGTCAGGGTCAGCTCTGGAGGGTCAGGGTCAGCTCAGGAGGTTTAGGGTCAGCACAGGAGGGTCCAGGTCAGCTCCGGAGGGTCAGGAAAAATCAATCTATTTCTTTATAACAAACCTCTGTTGGTGCTCCGTGCCTTAACAGGATAACTACTCCTTCCAGAGCAGGTGAGACTGCATAATAGATCCTACCTGGATCATTCCAAGTGTCTTTGACTCCTTTCCTATCCAATTCATTGCCTGAGGAAGACTGAACCTGATTTCAATGGGATCGATTCATTCACACTCCACAGAATGACTTCTGGCTCATTCAGAAGTGTGTCCAGATTCAAAAGTAATACATTAGGACCGAGTCCAAGGGATAATTCAGGACCTACCATGAGATGAAAAGCAGTCTCCCACCAGGAAAGCGAGGTCCATCCCCTCAAAGCGATCGTCAGTATTCGGGAATATAGCAATATCAAGAGGAAGACTAAGGATGAGACAGCAAAACTGCAACCAGTCAATCAAGCGGATTTGAAAGAGCGGCCGTCTCAAACGACAGCTCCCACACCCACTCAATACCAACCCCCCCACCCCACAAACTCCACACGCCCAAAAGAAATGCTATTCTAGCCACAACAACAATAATGATACACTCTGTTGCCCCGATTTTAACTCAGGACACCAGTCGCCCGAGCGCGGCCCGAGGTGAGGAGCAAATCGTCCCGACCGTGACAGTGTGAGGCCCGGAAGATCTTAACTCCGGGGCCTCACCTGTACAGGCCCAGTGAGTCTCCCACCCAAAACCAGCAAGGGGGGGGGGGGGCAGAGGGATGTTGAAAGGCAGAAGGCCAAAAAGTCCCTGGAACTCAGATAAGACACTTTGCGGGGATTGGGGGGCGGGAGTAGAGAAGGGCCTCGTGATCGGGGCAGGGGGAGTAGAGACCCAAGGCAAGGGAGGCCTAAACATTCCAACAAATAAAGTCAAGACAGTATAACCACTTATTTTTTGGGGCCTCTTCTGGCCCCGACTCCTCTTGCCACTAGGTTGGCTTGATGTGAAAGTCATAGCTGCTTCCCCTCGCAGGCCTCTGGTTAAAATAGCAGTCGGGCCCCGGTGACATCATCGGAGCCCGATCTGCATATTTACAGAAGGATCCCGCTGGCTTCCGGGAGGTGTCCGTCTCACCTGCTCGGAGGAGCGGGTTAAAATCAGGGCCTTCGAGACCTCGGCAGGTGAGTCTGCCGGGCGATTTTGACTGCCCGCCCACCCAGTTTCCACCAGGCAGACAGGGTTAAAATCACCCCTTCTGCGTTCGTACGATATCACAAGCTTTGATTTCCATGTTTATTTTTTTGGGGGGGCAGGCCGGGTGCTTTCAACGTGTTTCAATCTCACTGTTGTTTGTCACGTTTAATGTTCTTCTGCTTCTGTCGCGACACAAGTCGAGGGGAAAAGTACCAATCGGCGGACAGAAAGAGGGAGAGCAGAGAGAACTTCCACTCACCACACAACCCTGAGCAGCCTATTAAAGAGCAAGACCCTTCCTCCTTCAAACCTTTACCTCCTGTGGATCTCTGACACCTGCATCTCACCCATTGGTGGCAGAGCTTTCAGCCTAGGCACCGCTCTCTGGCATTCCCTCTGAGATCCTCCCCCTCCCCTCCCACTCTCCCCTCCTCCCCCACTCCCCAACCCCTCTCTTCCCTTTTGTAACCTTGCTGTGCGCAAATTGGCTGCCACGTTTCCTACATTACAACGGTGACTACACTTCAAAGGTACTTCATTGGCCGTAAAGAGCTTTGGGATGTCCTGAGGTTGTGAAAGGCGCTATATAAATGCAAGTTCTTTCTTCCTTCCTCAAAACCTACTTTTTCCTCAAGTCTCAGTCGCCCCCCCCCACCATAACTCTCCCCTTCCACCACCCCCCGACCCCGACTCAGTGTTCTGCTCCTCTGTAAAGTGCCTCGGGTCATTTTGCACCTTAAAGGCGCGACATAAATACAAGCTGTTGTCAAGAATGGAAGAGATACAGGAGCAGGCTCCCACCAGGCCTGGTAATGAATGAGTTGTGAGGTACCTGAAAATACAGCAACACAAATATCTTTGGAATGAAGTGAAAAAGGGAGAAGGATCATTTTGTAGGGAAGAGAGTGGCTCTTTGTAGCAGGACATGTAAAATGAATGAAATGAATATCATCATATATGATCTAAATGTATGAGCGACAGGGTGACACACTCCAATAACACCCTGGGTCCCTGGATACCGTGTTTTTAATAAACAAACACAACGTAGGTTTCGAGTTGGCATTCATGGGATGGAAAAAATGTGGTTAAATCATTCATGTTTCTTTCCATTCCATGGATGTCACTGTTACAAGACAGAGCAGTGAGTCAGCTGCTACAGAGCCTTATTTTTGTCCCAGTTGCCGTGGAAACAAGGAAACGGAAAGTCTGGCTTTAAATTAAGCTTAAGATTTTCAGCAGCTCACCTGACGCAGTCTCACCAAGTCCTGCTGAGGGGCGGTTAAAATGATTCAATCCCATGTGGAAAGTTTACAGCTTCCAGCAGGATAACATTTCTGGAGCCATTTTGGGCTAGGGAAGAAAAACAAAACCAAAATTTCTTGTTACTCATGAAATGATATTAAAGGCCCACTGCCTTCCGGAAAAAGTATTTGCCATTTTTTTTTTGTTTGTTTTCAGGCTCAAAAGTTGTGCGTTAACAAAGTTTTATCAAAAAGACACACCCTACGTGAGTCAGAAGGTCGTGGGTTGAAGCCCCATTATGGACTTGAGCACATAATCTAGGCTGATATTTGAGTGCAGTGGGGAGGGAGTGCTGCACTGCCTGAGGTGCCGCCTTTTTGGTGGGACTTTAATCCGGGGCAGGATTACCAACTGTGGTTGGAAGTTTCGTCACATGACCTCCTGCCTCCAACTGCCCCGCCCAGTCAAACCGCTTTTTGTCCAATCTCCAACATTTTTATAACCAAGAAACGAAAGTCTACAAATTATCTTTAATGCCCCTATGATTTGTCTCCTGGGTTTTTGCTCCAGGCAGTGTCCAGGAGATTAATCTTTAATTCCTGGAGACTCCAGGACAATCCTGGAGGGTTGGCGACCCTAATCCAAGCCCTGCCCAGCCTGGATGTAAAGTATCTGATGGTCCTATTCGAAGAGCAGGGGGTTAAGGCGGGGGGAGTCCTCCTGGTCTTCTGGCCAACTCCACTAAAACTCCAGTATGCTTGTTTGCCTGCAGAGCAACAGCAGGCTGCATTCCAAAAGCACTTCATTAGTCGTACAGCACTTTGAGACATCCCGAGGACACAATAAGGCGCAAGATGAAAGGGAGTTCTTTCGCGATGAAGCGCTGACTCGTGCCGTGCTACAGTTCCACAGGTACCCGCGGCCCTGGGGTACCTCTCCCAAACGTAGGGTTGCCAACTCTGTTTGGACGTATTCCTGGAGGTTTCATCATATGACCTCCCACCTCCAGCCTTTCCCCCGTTTCCATTATTTTTATAACTAATAAACTAAAGTGTTCACAGAAAATGCATAAAACACACACATTTAAAAAAAAATCTCCCTATGATTTGTCTCCCGGGTTTTTGCTCCAGTCAATGTCCAGGAGATTAATCTTCAATTCCTGGAGACTCCAGGACAATTCTGGAGGGTTGGAGACCCTAATCCAAGTGCCCATTCTTCATGTGTGGGTCTAGACACTGAATGCCAGCAGGCTATTCAACCATGGGGGGGGAGGGAATAACAATTGAGCCCGAAGTTTCATTCAACAACTATGCACCCATTTGATTTCCACAGCAGAGTCCCCGACCACGGGGCGATCCATAGCAGGAACCCTGGGTTGCCACTTCGCCTCCCTGTCTCCTAACATCCCGACTGCTGCCTCGACTGACACCAGCCGACACGGCAAAGAAACAGAAACCGGACCTGGCCTTCCTGATCTTCCTGGCCTGAGCGGCTTAATACCACATCTATGGGATGCATTTATCCACTGAGCTGTCTGTGTTCAGTTGTTTAATAATAAGTCAGTATTTCATTATATTCATTATATTCATTAGGGTCAATTTATTCCAAAAACTAGATCAAGAGAAAAAATCTCCATGAATGTATGCAAAGTCTATAAAGCAAATTGGGCCCAGTGCGCAGATGGCCACAAACACAAACACCAGCAGTTCCCAATATTGGCCAATATTGACCAAAGGTGTCAGCTGTGGCTCAATGGGCAGCACTCTCACTTCTGAGTCAGAAAGTTGTGGGTTTAAGTCCCACTGCAGAGACTTGAGCACAAAATCCAGGCTGACACTCCACTCCAGTGCAGTACTGCCGGAGTGCTGCACTTTCGAAGGTGCTGTCTTTCAGATGAAACTTTAAACTGAGGTCCCATCTACCCTCTCAGGTGGGTGTAAAAGATTCCATGGCACTGTTTGAAGAAGAGCAGTGGAGTTCTCCCTGGTGTCCTGACCAAAATTTATCCCTCAACCAATGCTGATAAAAACAGGTCATTATCTCATTGCTGTTTGTGGGATCTTGCTGTTTGCAAATTGGCTGCCGTGTTTCCTATATTACAAGTGACTACACTTCAGAAAATACTTCATTGTCTGTAAAGCGCTTTGGGATGTCCCCGAGGTCATGAAAGATGCTACAAGTCTTTTTTCTGCCCTGTGCTCAGAGGAAAGTAGGGCCCTTCAAGATTGAAAGGACAAGTGCACAGTGACAGTCGTTGGGTGTTGGAGGCTTCGCGACAACCTAATGCAGGAGCGCGATTTACCGTCAACCAGTGAGTGTCTCTCGGCTCGCCCAGCTTCTTCACAACGGACAGATCTTGTCCGTTCAACAATTAATGTGCAAATTCCACCTCACCAGTGGCAGACTGGCTCCCCGAAAGGGCCTGGGATTCTTCAGGATCCTCGCAGAAAAAGGTGGGGGTGTGGGGAACATCAATGTTACAGCGTTACAGATCCTCCCGATTTCCCACACCGCCACAGTCCTCCCCTGCACCTCACTCACCGCCATGATGTTCAGGTGACATCAGGTCAAACGATTCCTCCGAGGAGCCAGCAGCAGTCTGCAAACTTCAGCCAGAGCCGACCCCTCTAGAGCTGCTCGTTCTCAACGCTCCCTTCCCAAGATATCCATAAACATCCCCCTGCCCTGTACTCAGCTCCACACTGACCGAAACCACAGACAGTCGACAGGAACGATGGGAGGGAGATCTAGCTCACAACAGGAAAAGAATGGAAAGCAACCTGGAAATAAATCCTGGCACTAAAATCCATGAGGCCCTTTCACCCCTCCTGTCAGATGAGATCGGTGGCCAGAGTCACATATTTTTGCCCAAACTTAGCCATTTTGGGAAGGCCATAGGAACATTATGCTCCTCCATTCAATTAGATCACGGCTGATCTACATCTTAACTCCATTTACCTGCCTTTGCTCCATATCCCTGATACCTTTACCTAACAAAAATCTCTCGATCTCAGTCTTGAAAGCTCCAATTGTCCCCCAGCTTCCACAGCCATTTGGGGGTGGGGGAGAGAGTTCCAGATTTCCACTACCCTTTGTGTGAAAAAATGATTTTGCTCCTGAATGGCTCTGTCGGTCACACCCTCCTCTTCCTGTACCTGCATCCTTATCACGTGGTGTGACTGTGTATCTGGTGTAAACTATCCAGATATTTCTCCACGCTGTTTTTAAATCAGCTCAGCTCTGGGGCCTCTCCTGCAATGCTCCGTCCAGTGACCGGCATTGAGGTCCCCTCAGATCCACTCTTCTCTCTGCTGGACCTGTTCCCCAGGGCTGCAAGGTTTTCCTGAGATCCATTGATTGGCACAACTCTTACTGCTAGGAGCAAGGAGGTGCACCCCTCTGACTACAGCAAACCCCTTACCCCACTCCCCTCCCTCCATAAACATGTGGGTTAAGCTCCTGTGGGTCACATGCCAGTCAGAATACGTGATGTGTGGCTCCCCCCCCCACCAGCATAGAACTGGGATGATATCCATCAGTTAGGACCCTCTCACCAGAAGCCCACGCAGCAGGTCCCCTCTCACAAAGCCCACAACACACCCTTGAAAGGGAGGGACAGGTTGATGCTAATGCTGCACTTCACCATCGGAGCCGTGATCTACAGAGTGACCGAACCCAAAAACACCCCAAGAACCGATGGGGCAGCTCGTGTGCTCTCCTGACCCATGTCCGGACCTGAAGTGTGTTAAATTACTGTGCGAAGAGGGAGTAAAACATGATGATAATTCACGGCCTCAGTCAAGGGGAAGAAACATTCAACACAAAAGGAGGAAAATAAAATAGAGGGGCAATGTTGGATGTGGAAATACTCCAGAATGAGGCCATAACAGTATTTGAGGCAGGAGTGTTCCTTTAAGAGACGACAGTCTATTTCTCTCAGAGGCCCACCTCCCCAGCCTCCCCTCGTGAGTGCTCCTGTGACAGCCAGTCACAATAACGAATGCACCGGAAGGATCGGAAGTCGATCCACATTTGACCTGGATGCTGCCTATCCCCGCCAGTTGGAGAGATGAATGGAGTGGGTTTCAGTGTGATTCTGGTAACGGGGACTAAAACTGCTCAGAAGTATTTGCGTGGCAACGTACAATCAGAATTCATTCACAGTCTGGTTCCCAGGCCTGCAGTGGCCAATTTCAGAAATCCCTGTGCATTCACATCAGATCAGCCCTGATCTAATTGAGTGGCAGAAGAGGCTCAAGGGACTAAACAGCCTGCCCCTCTTCCTCTGATGTTCCTACACCAAGTTATAGGCCAACAATTTTATTTGAAAATCACAAGCTTTCGGAGGCTTCCTCCTTCATCAACATTCACCTGAGGAAGGAGGAAGCCTCCGAAAGCTTGTGATTTTCAAATAAAATTGTTGGACTATAACTTGGTGTTGTAAGATTGTTTACATTTGTCAACCCCAGTCCATCACCGGCATCTCCACATCTGATGTTCCTATTCACCCCAGTATTATTTTTGGTCGTGTTTTTTCCTCTTTACTACTCCAAGGAATGTCTGCAGCACTCAGAGATCCTGTGATGGCTGAGCTTTTTGTTCACACTATTGCCTGCTCCTCTTCCAGTCAGAATGTTGCCTAACTAGCAACCGACCACTAGGCACACTGACTCAGCCAGATTGCCCGATGAAACGTCACTTGCTGAGAATAAATGGTAGTGCAGAGGCCAGGTGGACAGTGATGAGACTCATCACTGATGATGTCCCTCTACCACAGGCCAGCTCATGCCATGGTGTTCTATCACATCATTTATATTAAGCATCGGAGAGTGTAGTCAGTGGGAAAAATATTGTTTCCGTGGCGATCCTGTTATGTGAAGCGAAAGAAGAATTCAAAGTAAAACAAAAATAGATTCCCAGTTTAATGTATTAAAGGATGATTTAATCATTGCAGATCATTCCATGCCTTTGCATTTTATTTTTAACTCACATTCAGGAAACTGGGCTGAGACAGCAGTGGCAGTAGACAGCAGCCTATTATGAGATCCTTTAGCGTTAACTTGCATACCAACAGAATAGGTCCCAACGCTCTGCGGCACTGACGCTGATGTGTAAACTGCACTGGAGCTCGGCGATCGACAGAGCAAATCACACTGGTGCTGATGGGTTGGACACTCGAACCGCAGATCCCCAGACCACGCAGGGGGGCCAACTCTGGTTGGACGCATTCCTGGATGTGTCATCACATGACCTCCTGCCTCCAACCGCCCTGCCCCCAAACTCCCACCATTAATCGCCCAACATGTCCATCCTCAAGGTGCACAGCCCTTCCTGCACCAATTGGAAAGCGAATAGATTCCATTACACGATTGGTTGATTCTTGATTGTCAGTCAAACATCTCCAATATTTTTACAACCAATAAATGGAAGTGTTCTAAGAATTTTTTTTTAAAACACAATTGTTTATTGCCCCCATGATTTTTCTCCCGGGATTTTGCTTGCACTGGAGATTAGTCTTTAATTCTTGGAGATTCCAGGGCAACCCTGGAGGGTTGGCAACCCTAAGCCCATGGTGCAAACCCGGTCTTCCATGTCTGGAGTTCAAAAGTGCCCAGTGGAGTATGGGCTGAGCTGGAACTCGGTCAATTTAATGAAGGAGGAAAACATTAAATAACTGGGCGTCCTTCCAAGCTTGAGTCCAAAGTGCTGTCACCGCGGGTCAGTTGCGTAAAGCCTCACGAGCACGAACTCTCCGAGCGGCGTGATATCATCACGCACGAGTCGTAACACGAGAGCACTGAGTGGCCGCAGAGCTATTTAAACCCAGCGAGTCCGATCGGGTTTTAGAAAAGCCAGTTCAAACCTTTGATGCAGAATAAGAGCTCCCTGTGTCTTCACTCAGAGATTGGTGAGAATGCGGAATGTGCTGCCACATGGAGTGGTTGAGGCGAGTAGCATTTAAGGGAAATGCGTTTAGATGCATTAAAGGGAAAGCTAGATAAGCATATGAGGAAGAAAGGAATAGAAGGATATGGTGATAGGGTGAGATGAAGGTGGGAGGAGGCTCATGTGGAGCATAAACACTGACATGGACCTGTTGGGCCGAATGACCTGTTTCTGAGCTGTAAATTCTATGTAATAACAGGGTCGCTATGGAAACAGTCCAATTCATTGAGTTGTATCAGTGAGTTCCAGTGGAAGGCAAGCAGCATTGATGTAAGCTGTGGATATTTCTGGAGATGAAACCGTCCCACCATCAGGTTCAAACAGGAAGTGTGCTGGCCACAGGAAAACCAAATAAACAGGAGAATCCCTCTATGTCCTGTTTGCAGACATTGATGTTGGATTGACAGCGTCACTATGGAAACAGGCCAAACTGAAACACTCCAAATAGCTGATGCAACAATATAGAGATTGTCTAAAAAAAAAATTACAGTTATTCTCAGGACAGTTTCCTTGCTTTTTAGTGAACTCGTGATGGAAGAGTAAGCATTTTTTCTCAAAAGGAGGAAGGTTTGTCATGAGCTATCCCATGCTAGTCAGTGTGGTTCCGGTCATCATGAGCTATCCCATTCCAGTCATTGTGGTTCCGGTCATCATGAGCTATCCCATGCTAGTCAGTGTGGTTCCGGTCATCATGAGCTATCCCATTCCAGTCAGAGTGGCTCCTATTTTCCAACACAGGAATAACAGGATGGAAACACTTGGAGATCCAAGTCCATGGCTCCCCACATTGTTCGTTCCAGTTTCAGCCAAATAGATGGGGGCTAAACCCCTTCTCTCCAGAGGGTCAGTCCAGCCCAATCCCTCAGTTTCTCTCCTGAGGGTCAGTCCAGCCCAATCCCTCAGTTTCTCTCCAGAGGGTCAGTCCAGCCCAATCCCTCAGTTTCTCTCCAGAGGGTCAGTCCAGCCCAATCCCTCGCTTCTCTGAGCAGTTACTAAATGACATTGGCAGAGGTTGAGTCCAGGGGGCCTGCAGGGGGATTGGAAAACAACAAAAACAAAATGGTCAGAAATGGAGAGTAGAAAATCAAGGAACTTCTTTAACAGCACAGTAAATATTGTGAATTGCCTTCCTGTTCATCTCTAATGTGTATCTTCAAATTTTCGCAATTTCACTGGCCCCGAAATTCCATCCGCCACGATACCTATGGTCAAACTACAACTGAGCACGGTGGTGACCTCCAGCACTGACCCCACCATATTTGTGGGGTCACTGGGAGGTCACCTCATTTGCATGGGCAGGCTGCCACTTCAGGCATATCTTCAACACCCACCTGCACCATGCAGCTGGAAACTGGGCCAGTTGCCCATCTGGGGATGGGATGGGAGGGGGGGGAGCGGAGAGGTTTCTCAGGTTCCCCCCCCCAGACCCTGGCATTGCTCCAAATAGTCCTTGAACAAGAGGGGCCGACCCAGGAATTTTTTTTTTTAATGTTCCTCTTTGGGGGTCCAGTCCGCTTGCCAGGCCTGGACCCCACATGCACTCTTGGGAGGCCAGTGTACCTCCACTTAACCAGTGTGCTGGCTTCCATGACCACACCGGGACCCCTCGAGATGGCCAGGACCCAGCTCTGGCCCCACTCCTGCTCCATCAATTGACTTGTAACACCGCATATAGAAATTCCTTCTCTCATCAGGCTCCTCAGAAACAACCCGAAGTAGGCCCAACGTAACCATGGAAACCGGCTGAATTCCACTGGAGTGACTGTCCCTTTTTGTGTGAGAGGCTTGGTTAAAGGAGCGTTGTCTTTAGGGAAAAAAATGTTCGGCAAATAATTTTTTTGCTGTTTGTTTGTTTAGGGACACACAACAGGATCTTGCAAAGCATCTTTCGAACAAGGCACAAAAACCCAGCAGGAAAAGTGATCCAACTGTGGCTGACAAGAGAAATTAAAGATAGTATTAAATCAAAGGAAGAGGCATATAAAGTTGCCAGAAAAAGCAGTAAGCCTGAGGATTGGGAGCATTTTAGAATTCAGCAAAGGAGGACCAAGAAATTGATAAAGAAAGGGAAAATAGAATATGAGAGTAAACTAGCGAGAAACATAAAAACGGACTGTAAAAGCTTCTATAGGTGTAAAAAGGAAAAGACTGGCGAAGGCAAATGTGGGTCCCTTACAGACAGAGACGGGAGAATTTATAATGGGGAATAAGGAAATGGCAGAGAAATTAAACAAATACTTTGTGTCTGTCTTCACAGAAGAAGACACAAAAAAACCTCCCAGAAATATTAGAGAACCAAGGGTCTTGTGAGAATGAGGAACTGAAAGAAATTAGTATTAGTAAAAAAATACTAGGGAAATTAATGGGACTGAAAGTCGATAAATCCCAAGGACCTGATGATCTACATCCCAGGGTTTTGAAAGAGGTCGCTATAGAGATAGTGGGTGCATTGGTTGTCATCTTCCAAAATTCTATAGATTTTGGAACGGTTCCTGCAGATTGGAGGGTGGCAAATGTAACCCCACTATTTAAGAAAGGAGGGAGACAGAAAACAGGGAACTACAGACTGGTTAGCCTAACATCAGTAGTAGGGAAAATGCTAGAACAGGATATGATAACAGGACACTTAGAAAATAATAATAGGAGTCAACATGGATTTATGAAAGGGAAATCATGTTTGACAAACCTATTGGAGTTCTGTGAGGATGTAACTAGTAGAATAGATAAGGGGGAACCAGTGGATGTGGTGTACTTGGATTTTCAGAAGGAGGTTGGTGAACAAAGTTAGAGCACATGGAATTGGGGGTAATATACTGGCAAGGACTGAGAATTGGTTAACAGATAGAAAACAGAGAGTAGGAATAAATGGGTCTTTTTCAGGTTGGCAGACTGTGACTAGTGGGGTACCGCAGGGATCAGTGCTTGGGCCCCAGCTATTCACAATATATATCAATGATTTGGATGAGGGGACCACATGTAATATTTCCAAATTTGCTGATGACACAAAACTGGGTGGGAATGTGAGTTGTGAGGAGGATGCAAACAGGCTTCAAGGGGATATAGTCAGGCTAAGTGAGTGGGCAAGAACATGGCAGATGGAATATAATGTGGAAAAATGTGAAGTTATCCACTTTGGTAGGAAAAACAGAAATGCAGAGTATTTTTTAAATGGTGAGAGATTGGGAAATGTTGATGTTCAAAGGGACCTGGGTGTCCTTGTACATGAGTCACTGAAAGCTAACGTGCAGGTGCAGCAAGCAATTAGGAAGACAAATGGTGTGTTGGCCTTTATTACAAGAGGATTTGAGTACAGGAGTAAAGATGTCTTACTGCAATTATGTAGGGCCTTGGTGAGACCGCACCTGGAGTATTGTGTACAATTTTGGTCTCCTGACCTAAGAAAGGATATACTTGCCATGGAGGGAGTGCAACGAAGATTCACCAGACTGATTCCTGGGATGGCAGGATTGTCATATGAGGAGAGATTGAGTAGACTAGGCCTGTATTTTCTAGAGTTTAGAAGAATGAGAGATGATCTCATTGAAACATACAGCATTCTTACAGGGCTCGACAGGGTAGATGCAGGGAGGATGTTTCCCCTGGCTGGGGAGTCTAGAACCAAGGGTCACACTCTCAGAATAAGGGGCAGGCCATTTAGGACTGAGATGAGGAGAAATTTCTTCACTCAGAGGATGGTGAATCTTTGTAATTCTCTACCCCAGAGGGCTGTGAAGGCTCAGTCATTGAGTACATTCAAAACAGAGATTGATAGATTTCTAGATATTAAAGGCATCAAGAGATATGGGGATGGTGCAGGAAAATGGCGTTGAGGTAGAAGATCAGCCATGGTCTTGTTGAATGGCGCAGCAGGCTCGAGGGGCCGGATGGCCTACACCTGCTCCTATTTCTTAGGTTCTTATCATCACATCACGGGTGCGGAAAGTCATTGTGACAGGACTGAGGCACGGCTGGTCCACCTCCTCCCTGGAGGTAGTGTCCCTTTAAATCGAACACAGCAACTGTTGAGAGTTTGAGAGTTAGCTGTCTGCAATCAGGGGCCATGTGATTTATTTATTGGAAGAGTGTAATTTGAAGGCACTGAATATTTTTTGCTGTATGTCACCAATCAAGAGCTCACCCGTGACATACATTGTGGAAAGGCTCACAGTGAAGAGCATGGCATGGCAACTCCAGGGAGCAGGAGCGAGAGCAGCACACACCACAACAAACGCTAGGGAATATCGGAGACAGTACTTTCAGAAACCCAATGCAACAGTCTTGTCTGCAGCCAAAATGGCATGTGCAGTAAAAGCAGAATCTTATTAAAGAGAGAGAGAGAGGGAGAGAGAAGGAGAGAGAGGGCTCGGCTCGATTTCATTGAAGTACGTTAGGAAACCAAAACAAACAGCAGCCCTCAAGGACGTGACGTCCTCAGGCCTGCATGAAAAAAAAGCTCATTAGCCGCTTTTTGACCTCACTGCAGTGAGTTTGTAATCAAAGTCCGCATTGCTTTGTAAAGTAGCAATTTAGGATTGGACAGGCAGAGGGAAGTAAGTTATCGTTCTTGCCTCACCCCCACCCCCTATGTGAGTCCGTCTGCCACTATAATAACAACACGCCAGCTGCTGATAGAAGGGAGTGCCAGTTCAGCTCTGGTCAGCAACTTTTTTCCTAATCTGATCATAACAGATGCCCGTACCATGCAAACATATCTTGGTCTTTGTGGCTTAAGCAAAACAATCTGAACGTGTCAGGTTTGCGTTCGGGTTCAGGTCCAGGTCCTCCCTTCCGCCAGCGGAGCGCTGGTCTCTGGGGAAGTGCGAGCTAAATATAGGCTGAAAGTTCAGCTCAGCAGCCTCCGACACAGGATGAGGAAATGACCTGTCTCTAACCTGATAACTAACAGATTGAGATTTGCTCTGGAGGGGGATTAGGTGATCGGTAAAACTATCTGCATTAAAGGGAAAGTTAACTGCTCAGTAGGGTAATGTGCAACATGGCAATGAAGCTCCATGCTTTGCTGGGGTGCCCACTCAATACTGGTTCACTGGAGCAGGCACCACATCAATTTAGCACAAGAAAGAATACCAGTCCAATAACAACAACAACTTGCCTTTAGCGTAGTAAAATGTCCCATAGGAGCGTTATAGAATCAGCTCAGAAGGAGGCCATTCGGCCCATCGAGTCCGCGCCACCAAGCCACATAAGGAGATATTAGGACAGGTGACCAAAAGCTTGGTCAAAGAGGTAGATTTTAAGGAGCGTCTTAAAGGAGGAGAGAGAGGTGGAGAGGCGGAGAGGTTCAGAGAGCGAATACCAGAGCTTAGGGCCCAGGCAGCTGAAGGCACAGCCACCAATGGTGGAGCGAAGAAAGTCGGGGAAGAACAAGAGGAAAGAATTGGAGGAATGCAGAGATCTCGGAGGGTTGTGGGGCTGGAGGAGGTCACAGAGATAGGGAGGGGCCATGGAGGGATTTGTAAACAAGGATGAGAAATTTTAAATCAAGGCGTTCCCAGACCGGGAGCCAATGTAGGTCAGCGAGCACAGGGATGATGGGTGAACCGGACTTGGTGAGAGTTAGGATACGGGCAGCAGAGTTTTGGATGAGCCCAAGTTTACAGGGTGTGGAAGGTGGGAGCCCGACCAGGAGAGCATTGGAGTCCACACGAAGCGTCTTGCTGGTGGGACCCAAAGACTGACATTGGCAACAAATGGCAGCCATCTCTAGGCGAGGGCAAATCGCAGGGAAAGTTCAAATAACTCCTGAAAGGTAGACGTTTATTAATGATTATTTTACCCCACCTAGATGGGGAGTACATTATGGACCAGTTCCGCGATCCTGTGTTGCCGGTGCTGATCGGATAAAACCAGGCGCACGTTACCGGGTGCACAGGTCTTAGGCCTGTTGTCTGTCCGAAGCACACAATGCAGCGGGCAGGCGTCAGAGAGCAGAGGCTAAGCACCACATGACATGCATTCCCCTTATTAGGGCGTGCCAAAAATAGTTAAATTAACTCCTTCCCCCACCCCCACCCCCCTACAATCAATATCCCAGTCTCGAGCACTGCTGCATATGAAACAGATGTTGGATGGAAGTCCCTGTCAGCCCTTTTGGGGCTTGCAGTCTTATAAAGGGAAGTTTGCAGGTTTGGGCAGGCCAAATTTTTCTTGGCTGCCTGTTATTTTGCTGCTGTTTTGTCAGTTTATTTTCCCAATCCTTGGCCCTGTTGCATCGATTTTGCCCATTTGCCATCAGGACCCTATCTGCCAGCGATGCAGTTCGCTCAGTGTCACTTCATGTTGCATCCCACAATAATGACCGTGGGCCTGCTGTCGGGGATGCCTCTGTACTCTCTGGCTTTAGAGGAGGAACTGAGGAGGCATGAGAGGGAGGTGCATTTAAACCTTACAGGGACATGTTGTACTTACTTTACCCAACCACCTGTGCGTACAGATTAAGGCACACCTACCTTGACATGTCAGTGCCAATCTACTTCAGGAGGCAGTGACAGAAAAGGAACCATAGGATCATACAGCACAGAAGGAGGCCATTCGGCCCAACGTGACTGTGCTGGCTCTTTGAAAGAGCTATCCAATTAGTCCCATTCCCCTGCTCTTTCCCCATAGCCCTGCAAATTTTTCATTTTCAAGTATATATCCAATTCCCTTTTGAAAGTTACCATTGAATCTGCTTCCACCACCTTCCTTCAGACAGTGCATTCCAGATCATCACAACTCGCTGCATTAAAAAACATTCTCCTCATCTCCCCCCTGGATATTTTGCCAATTTTTTCTCTGAATCCTGTGGATTCAAGACCTACAGACCAGCTCCAGACCAGGGATGACTCTGCTATTGGTTGTGAAGGTGACCAGTGTCTTGACCTTTGACACTAGTGGTTCCTTCCAAGCAACAGCCAGAAATATCTGCCAAATCCTGAAACCAGAAGTTACACCAAATCATCAAGCACCGACAGAGGCCTTGTTTGCCAGGGGAGTCACCCCCAGAAGTTCCCCTGTGGAAACCCACCAGCAACACAAGAAAGCCTCGGACTTTCACCATGTGGCAGGATTCCCCAAAGGGCAGGACATTATTGATGGTAAGTGTGTGCCATGTGAACCCTAGTCCATAATCCCGCCCCCTGCAGGAGGAGAAAGGTCTACCATTGCATTAATGTGCATCTGCTCTGTGATAAATGCATGTGAACGCCTGTACCCTGGCATTCTGGTAGCAGTCGTAATTATTTTATTTGCCAATTGAAACTGCCGTCATAAAGGGCCAGGACAGGTGACCACTTGGGAACCAAAATTCATCCACTTCAGCCCTGGCTCATGTGCCCCTGAAGAAACCCACAAACATGATCTGAAGAACAACACTGGCCTCAGGCTCATGGTGGGAGCAGAGTGTCAGGAGGATGAAGCAAAGGTTTCTGGACACATCTCAGAATTTTTGATCATGATCATTCTTCGTCACGGTGTGGTCCTGCTCGCTATAGGTCACATTAGGACCCATTCGGGCAGGGTGACCTGAGAGACAGCTCCCTATCCAACTCTGTCATTCCCGGGATTCCCAACCCTCCCGCTTTCGGCGGGAGTCTCCCGAGCACTGCAGCTGGCAACTTCTGGAGAAAAGTTCGTTCGGAGATGAAATACCTTTTGTTGCACGTTGTTTTGTTTTAGATGGAGAGATTCACCAGGCAGACGACCAGCTGTTCCACCCCTCCTGCTCCCGGAGTGCCAGGACTTTGTATCGGATGATACTGCTGTCTGGGTGTGTGGGTCGGGAGCAGGTCCAGCCCGTGGTCGGGACTTTAAGTTTGTGTCCGAGCACAAGTAATTGTTTGAAATGAATCACTGCCTTTCTCAACATTTAAGTCGTTTCCCACGGGTGCTCCTCACCATCTAAAACCATGCAGCCGTTCCATTTTGGAATATCACTTCCCAGGGCTTCAAATTGAAATTACATTTTCTGAATGTGACACTACGGGTACAAAGATTAAAGGCGCTGCAGGAGTTCTTTGTCCACGAAAACGGTGCATTTAATTGGATTACATTTGTTTCGGGAACCGGGGGCCTCGGGAATAGGGGGTCAGGGAGAGAGGGAGACTGGGGAATGTGGGGGTCAGGGAGAGAGGGAGACTGGGGAATGGGGAAAAGGGGGTCAGGGAGAGAGGGAGACTGGGAAATGTGGGGGTCAGGGAGAGAGGGAGACTGGGGAATGTGGGGGTCAGGGAGAGAGGGAGACTGGGGATTGGGGAATGGGGGGGTCAGGGAGAGAGGGAGACTGGGGAATGTGGGGGTCAGGGAGAGAGGGAGACTGGGGAATGTGGGGGTCAGGGAGAGAGGGAGACTGGGGATTGGGGAATGGGGGGGTCAGGGAGAGAGGGAGACTGGGGAATGTGGGGGTCAGGGAGCGAGGGAGACTGGGGAATGTGGGGGTCAGGGAGAGAGGGAGACTGGGGAATGGGGAATAGGGGGTCAGGGAGAGAGGGAGACTGGGGAATGTGGGGGTCAGGGAGAGAGGGAGACTGGGGATTGGGGAATAGGAGAATCAGGGAGATAGGGAGACTGGGGAATGGGGGGGTCAGGGAGAGAGGGAGACTGGGGAATGGGGAATAGGGGGTCAGGGAGAGAGGGAGACTGGGGAATGTGGGGGTCAGGGAGAGAGGGAGACTGGGGAATGTGGGGGTCAGGGAGAGAGGGAGACTGGGGATTGGGGAATAGGAGAATCAGGGAGATAGGGAGACTGGGGAATGGGGGGGTCAGGGAGAGAGGGAGACTGGGGATTTGGGAATGGGGGGGTCAGGGAGAGAGGGAGACTGGGGAATGGGGAATAGGGGGTCAGGGAAAGAGGGAGACTGGGGAATGGGGGGTCAGGGAGAGAGGGAGACTGGGGAATGTGGGGGTCAGGGAGAGAGGGAGACTGGGGAATGGGGAATAGGGGGTCAGGGAGAGAGGGAGACTGGGGAATGTGGGGGTCAGGGAGAGAGGGAGACTGGGGATTGGGGAATAGGAGAATCAGGGAGATAGGGAGACTGGGGAATGGGGGGGTCAGGGAGAGAGGGAGACTGGGGATTGGGGAATGGGGGGGGTCAGGGAGAGAGGGAGAATGGGGAATGGGGAATAGGGGGTCAGGGAAAGAGGGAGACTGGGGAATGGGGGGTCAGGGAGAGAGGGAGACTGGGGAATGTGGGGGTCAGGGAGAGAGGGAGACTGGGGATTGGGGAATAGGAGAATCAGGGAGATAGGGAGACTGGGGAATGGGGGGGTCAGGGAGATAGGGAGACTGGGGATTGGGGAATGGGGGGGTCAGGGAGAGAGGGAGACTGGCGAATGGGGAATAGGGGGTCAGGGAAAGAGGGAGACTGGGGAATGGGGGGTCAGGGAGAGAGGGAGACTGGGGAATGTGGGGGTCAGGGAGAGAGAGAGACTGGGGAATGTGGGGGTCAGGGAGAGAGGGAGACTGGATATTGGGGAATAGGGGGTCAGGGAGAGAGGGAGACTGGGGATTGGGGAATGGGGGGTCAGGGAGAGAGGGAAACTGGGAAATGTGGGGGTCAGGGAGAGAGGGAGACTGGGGAATGTGGGGATCAGGGAGAGAGGGAAACTGGGGTTTGGGGAATGGGGGGTCAGGGAGAGAGGGAAACTGGGGATTGGGGAATAGGGGGTCAGGGAGAGAGGGAAACTGGGGATTGGGGAATAGGAGGTCAGGGAGGGAGGGAGACTGGGGATTGGGGAATGTGGGGGTCAGGGAGGGAGGGAGACTGGGGATTGGGGAATAGGGGGTCAGGGAGATAGGGAGACTGGGGAATGTGGGGGTCAGGGAGAGAGGGAGACTGGGGATTGGGGAATAGGGGATCAAGGAGATAGGGAGACTGGGGAATGTGGGGGTCAGGGAGAGAGGGAGACTGGGGATTGGGGAATGGGGGGGTCAGGAAGAGAGGGAGACTGGGGATTGGGGATTAGGGAGTCAGGGAGAGAGGGGGATTGGGGATTAGGGGGTCAGGGAGAGAGGGAAACTGGGGATTGGGGAATAGGGGATCAGGAAGAGATGGAGACTGGGGATTGGGGATTGGGGGGTCAGGGAAAGAGGGAAACTGGGGATTGGGGAATAGGGGGTCAGGGAGAGAGAGGGACTGGGGATTGGGGAATGGGGGGTCAGGGAGAGAGGGAAACTGGGGATTGGGGAATAGGGGGTCAGGGAGAGAGAGAGACTGGGGATTGGGGAATAGGGGTCAGGGAGGGAGGGAGACTGGGGATTGGGGAATGGGGGGTCAGGGAGAGAGGGAAACTGGGGATTGGGGAATAGGGGGTCAGGGAGAGAGAGAGAGACTGGGGATTGGGGAATAGGGGTCAGGGAGGGAGGGAGACTGGGGATTGGGGAATGGGGGGTCAGGCAGAGAGGGAGACTGGGGATTGGGGAATGGGGGTCAGGGAGGGAGGGAGACGGGATTGGGGAATAGGGGTCAGGGAGGGAGGGAGATGGGATTGGGGAATAGCGGGTCAGGGAGAGAGAGAGAGACTGGGGATTGGGGAATAGGGGTCAGGGAGGGAGGGAGACTGGGGATTGGGGAATAGGGGTCAGGGAGAGAGGGAGACTGGGGATTGGGGAATGGGGGGTCAGGGAGAGAGAGAGACGGGATTGGGGAATAGGGGGTCAGGGAGAGAGAGAGACTGGGGATTGGGGAATAGGGGTCAGGGAGAGAGAGAGACTGGGGATTGGGGAATAGGGGGTCAGGGAGAGAGAGAGACTGGGGATTGGGGAATAGGGGGTCAGGGAGAGAGAGAGACTGGGGATTGGGGAATAGGGGGTCAGGGAGAGAGGGAAACTGGGGATTGGGGAATATGGGGTCAGGGAGAGAGGGAGACTGGGGATTGGGGAATGGGGGGTCAGGGAGGGAGGGAGACTGGGGATTGGGGAATAGGGGTCAGGGAGAGAGAGAGAGACTGGGGATTGGGGAATAGGGGGTCAGGGAGAGAGAGAGACTGGGTATTGGGGAATAGGCGGTCAGGGAGAGAGAGAGACTGGGGATTGGGGAATAGGGGTCAAGGAGGGAGGGAGACGGGATTGGGGAATAGGGGTCAGGGAGGGAGGGAGACTGGGGATTGGGGAATAGGGGGTCAGGGAGAGAGAGAGACTGGGAATTGGGGAATAGGGGTCAGGGAGGGAGGGAGACGGGATTGGGGAATAGGGGTCAGGGAGGGAGGGAGACTGGGGATTGGGGAATAGGGGGTCAGGGAGAGAGAGAGACTGGGGATTGGGGAATAGGGGGTCAGGGAGAGAGAGAGACTGGGGATTGGGGAATAGGGGTCAGGGAGGGAGGGAGATGGGATTGGGGAATAGGGGTCAGGGAGGGAGGGAGACTGGGGATTGGGGAATAGGGGTCAGGGAGAGAGGGAGACTGGGGATTGGGGAATAGGGGTCAGGGAGAGAGAGAGAGACTGGGGATTGGGGAATGGGGGGTCAGGGAGAGAGAGAGACTGGGGATTGGGGAATAGGGTGTCAGGGAGAGAGAGAGACTGGGGATTGGGGAATAGGGGGTCAGGGAGAGAGAGAGACTGGGGATTGGGGAATAGGGGTCAAGGAGGGAGGGAGACGGGATTGGGGAATAGGGGTCAGGGAGGGAGGGAGACTGGGGATTGGGGAATAGGGGGTCAGGGAGAGAGAGAGACTGGGGATTGGGGAATCGGGGGTCAGGGAGAGAGAGAGACTGGGGATTGGGGAATAGGGGTCAGGGAGGGAGGGAGTTGGGATTGGGGAATAGGGGTCAGGGAGAGAGGGAAACTGGGGATTGGGGAATAGGGGGTCAGGGAGAGAGAGAGACTGGGGATTGGGGAATAGGGGTCAGGGAGGGAGGGAGATGGGATTGGAGAATAGTGGGTCAGGGAGGGAGGGAGTCTGGGGATTGGGGAATAGGGGTCAGGGAGGGAGGGAGACTGGGGATTGGGGAATAGGGGTCAGGGAGAGCGGGAAACTGGGGATTGGGGAATAGGGGGTCAGGGAGGGAGGGAGACTGGGGATTGGGGAATGGGGGGTCAGGGAGAGAGGGAGACTGGGGATTGGGGGGTCAGGGAGGGAGGGAGACTGAGGATTGGGGAATAGGGGTTCAGGGAGGGAGGGAGACTGGGGATTGGGGGTCAGGGAGGGAGGGAGACTGGGGATTGGGGGGTCAGGGAGGGAGGGAGACTGAGGATTGGGGAATAGGGGGTCAGTGAGGGAGGGAGACTGGGGATTGGGGGTCAGGGAGGGAGGGAGACTGGGGGCTGGAGAATGGGGGGTTCATGTAGAGAGGGAGACTGGGGGTTGAGGATTCAGGTGAAGAGAGTGGGATTGGGGGTGGAGGGGAAGAGAGGGAGTCTGGGGGCCGAGGGAATTGGGACGTGAGGGGGTTGCAGAGAGGGAGTCTGGGGGCCGAGGGAATTGAGGCGTGAGGAGGGTGCAGCGAGGGACACTGGTGGCTGAAGGAATTGGGGCATGAGGGGAGTGCAGAGAGGGAGACTGGGGGCCGAGGGAATTGGGGCGTGAGGGGGGGTTGCAGAGAGGGAGACTGGGGGCTGAGGGAATTGGGGAGTGCAGAGAGGGAGACTGGGGGCTGAGGGAATTGGGGAGTGCAGAGAGGGAGACTGGGGGCCGAGGGAATTGGGGAGTGCAGAGAGGGAGACTGGGGGCCGAGGGAATTGGGGTGTGAGGGGGTTGCAGAGAAGGAGATTGGGGAATGGGTTGAACATGGCGATCAATACTTTCCGCAGAGCCGAGAGCAGTAGCAACACGGTGAGTGGGAGCAGCAGCAGGAGAGGAGCAGCCAGTAAAGGGGTGAATGAAACCTGGGGACTGAGCAGACTTTGTGCAGTGCAGGGGGATTCTGGATATAATTGCAGGGTAGCAGTGGGTTATAGGATTACTACTCGTTACAGGTAGGATATTGGGGCATTACACCTATTACTACCAGCTAAATATAGACTATCAGTGAGTTATTATAATACTGTTGGTTATGAGAGAAATCTGAGTTTTACCAGTATTACTATTAGTTATTGGTGCATTTTCAGTGAACTACTATTAGTTATTGGTGGAATCAAAGTTCCTCCCACCTCTGGTTTCCTCTCTACCCGCCCTGAGTTTCCCCCCTTCACCTGCTCACAAGAGGCCTCCTGGTTCTTGGAACTTCTCGCACGACAGCTGCTGGTGAGAAACCAACAAGCAAAAATACCTGCAGGGGACCCAACCTTTACAGGGGAAATGCAATAACATTTGCAGATGTCACGTGATCAGATGTCATGTCATCAGACTTCACATGATCATATGTCACATGGTCAGCTGTTATGTGGTCAGGATGTCACGTGATCAAACCTCCAGGAATGCCTCCAACCAAAGTTGGTAACCCGAGTCTTTCCTCTGTTGCTGGACATCCCTTCAGCCATGTGGGAGCAGACTGCTGGGCACCTATCAGGTCATTATGGTTGTCTCCATCTGATTCCCCAGTATGGTTTATCTGGACAAGACAGACAGCTGTTTATTGGTGTCTTCTATAGCCTCAGTCAGTGTATTTGTTGGTGAAGCTATGCCTGCACTTAGGGCCTTAGTTAGTCGGGGCCTCCTTACATTGGACTCCAGAGTGGGCACAGTCTGCTACAGCTTGATTAGGCGAACATGCAGGCGTGTCCTACAGCAACATGGACACACGTGTGTGTTTACCAAGGAGCAGGACTAGGGAGATATTGGGGTTTCTAATCGTTGATGCCCTGGCCAGAAGGTGCACTGTTTGGAGCTCAGGCCCAGATTCCAATCCTCGCAAATACACACAATGCCTGGGTAGAGGAAGCAGAGCACATGAATACTGCACCTCATGTAAAAGGAACTCTCTGAATTCAGGAAGGTTGCCAAGGTAAATATACCTTGCCAGGCAGGCGAGTCTGAGCATTGCTTCTAATTTACAGATCTCTGCTCCTAGTGCCGTGCACTAATCTTACAAGCTGGGAACATCAACCACACGGTCAACACAAGCTACCTGCATGCTGCACGTCGATGGACTCGCCTGTGATGGCTGCTCGGCTGCACACATGTTTTTTGACACTCTTTCTGCTCTTGCCAATTTCAACATATGTCCCTTTTGTACCTCCTCCTTGTCTATGAAATGCAGCACCGAGATGAAGGTGAACTGTTTTTGGCTTTCATTCACAATCATATCCCAAAAGTACATGAAGTGCCAATATATTTAACTTGGCAACCATCCTGAGTTTAGAGAGCTCCTACTCCATGTTCTATACACATGAGGTGCGGTATACATATGCTCTGCTTCTTCTACATTGTGTATATTTGCGAGGATTGGAATCTGGTCCTGAGCTCCAAGAAGTGCACCTTCTGGCCAGGGCACCATGGATCAGTCGCTCCAGTATCTCCTCGGTACTGCTCCTTCCCCTTGCTGTCATGCTAGATACTGGAAGATAAAATTGCTGTCACAATAATGCACAAGACGTCTATAAGAGCATGATGAGCTCCTTAAGGAGCCCCACAGTGTAGTCTGTGCACACCAGGCACAGGGCGTATTGAACTAATATGTAAATGACCTGAACTCAGCAGCATTAATCGCCTGAAAGACAGCAATCCCACCACTGCTATGACTGAATCAGCCTCATATTGAAAGTATTCCACCCAAACTTACTTCCTGCTTTAGTACATTAATAACATTAATGATTTTCCTCAATTTCCCAACAGACCAAATAGTAGTAGCCAATTCTGTTTTTATAACACTGTAGCCCCGACATTAACCCGGAGCAGGTGTCGGGTGAGCAGGGGGATTGGGGATCGGGGAGGGGGGTGAGGCAATCCGCAAATCCACCTGAGGTCACTAGCCTGGGCGGTTTTAATGACCAGGCCCCATTTTAATACAGTTGACGGGCTGTCGACCGATCGTGTGGGGAAACGGGCAACCTGCCTATTTTTAGGGCTCAATTTCGGGTGGACTATTTAAAGCGGGAATGCACCTCTTAAAGCTAGGTTACATTATGGCAGGAAAAATCAGAGAGCAAGTTATTATCTTAAAGGCGAGAAACTGGAAAGTATTGCAGTACAAGGGGATCTGGGGGTCCTAGTGCAAGATCAAAAAGTTGGTATGCAGGTGCAGCAGGTGATCAAGAAGGCCAACGGAATGTTGGCTTTTATTGCTCGGGGGATAGAATATAAAAACAGGGAGGTATTGCTGCAGTTATATAAGGTATTGGTGAGACCGCACCTGGAATACTGCATACAGTTTTGGTGTCCATACTTAAGAAAAGACATACTTGCTCTCGAGGCAGTACAAAGAAGGTTCACTCGGTTAATCCCGGGGATGAGGGGGTGGACATATGAGGAGAGGTTGAGTAGATTGGGGCTCTACTCATTGGAGTTCAGAAGAATGAGAAGCGATCTTATTGAAACATATAAGATTGTGAAGGGTCTTGATCGGGTGGATGCAGTAAGGATGTTCCCAAGGATGGGTGAAACTAGAACTAGGGGGCATAATCTTAGAATAAGGGGCTGCTCTTTCAAAACTGAGATGAGGAGAAACTTCTTCACTCAGAGGGTGGTAGGTCTGTGGAATTTGCTGCCCCAGGAAGCTGTGGGAGCTACATCATTAAATAAATTTAAAACAGAAATAGACAGTTTCCTAGAAGTAAAGGGAATTAGGGGATACGGGGAGCGGGCAGGAAATTGGACATGAATTTAGATGTGGGGTTAGGATCAGATCAGCCATGATCTTATTGAATGGTGGAGCAGGCTCGAGGGGCCGATTGGCCTCCTCCTGCTCCTATTTCTTATGTTCTTATTTCCTGATTTCAGATTTCGCTGTCATACTGATGCATGGAGAGGAATCCCAGAAATTAATTGGAGGGCTGCCCCCAGCTTTTCTGATGCCTCCCGGGCGGGGTGGGTTAAAATCACCCCTCATGAATCCGCCTCATAATACACTCTTCTCATAACCTTCCATTAATAAAGTATGTACCAGATCACAATCAACAAACACAACCCTAGTTTTCCAATGACAAGCCCGGTAACAATTTGATGGTGGTTAGTGTTTTTGTTTTAATACTGTGAAAATGGCCCACCAGCTGGGGGTATACCAGCTCCTTACAGGGACAGGAAGAGTGATTTTAACTCTACCCACCTTTTTATTCGTTCATGGGATGTGGGCGTCGCTGGCGAGGCTGGCATTTATTGCCCATCCCTAATTGCCCTTGAGAAGGTGGTGGTGAGCTGCCTTCTTGAACCGCTGCAGTCTGTGTGGTGACGGTTCTCCCACAGTGCTGTTAGGAAGGGAGTTTCACGATTTTGACCCAGCGACGATGAAGGAACGGTGATATATTTCGAAGTCGGGATGGTGTGTGACTTGGAGGGGAACGTGCAGGTGGTGTTGTTCCCATGTGCCTGCTGCCCTTGTCCTCTAGGTGGTAGAGGTCGCGGGTTTGGGAGGTGCTGTCGAAGAAGCCTTGGTGAGTTGCTGCAGTGCATCCTGTAGATGGTACATACTGCAGCCACTGTGCGCCGGTGGTGAAGGGAGTGAATGTTTAGGGTGGTGGATGGGGTGCCAATCAAGTGGGCTGCTTTATCTTGGATGGTGTCGAGCTTCTTGAGTGTTGTTGGAGCTGCACTCATCCAGGCAAGTGGAGAGTATTCCATCACACTCCTGACTTGTGCCTTGTAGATGGTGGAAAGGCTTTGGGGAGTCAGGAGGTGAGTCACTCGCCACAGAATACCCAGCCTCTGACCTGCTCTTGTAGCCACAGTATTTATATGGCTGGTCCAGTTAAGTTTCTGGTCAATGGTGACCCCCAGGATGTTGATGGTGGAGGATTCGGCGATGGTAATGCCGTTGAATGTCAAGGGGAGGTGGTTAGACTCTCTCTTGTTGGAGATGGTCATTGCCTGTCACTTGTCTGGTGCGCATCTTACATGCCACTTATCAGCCCGAGCCTGGATGTTGTCCAGGTCTTGCTGCAGGCGGGCACGGACTGCTTCATTATCTGAGGGGTTGCGAATGGAACTGAACACTGTGCAATCATCAGCGAACATCCCCATTTCTGACCTTATGATGGAGGGAAGGTCATTGATGAAGCAGCTGAAGATGGTTGGGCCTAGGACACTGCCCTGAGGAACTCCTGCAGCAATGTCCTGGGACTGAGATGATTGGCCTCCAACAACCACTACCATCTTCCTTTGTGCTAGGTATGACTCCAGCCACTGGAGAGTTTTCCCCCTGTTTCCCATTGACTTCTATTTTACCAGGGCTCATTGGTGCCACACTTGGTCAAATGCTGCCTTCTTTAAATATGTAGAGTGGGGACCGATGACATCACTGGGCCCCTGACTGCAATTTTAACTGGTGGCCTGAGTGGGGAAGCCGCTGTGTCTCACCCGCCTGGCGAAGACAGCAGGAAGTGAACCCGGGGCCAGAAGATTCCCAAGCAGGTACGTTTTATTTTACTTTCCTTGTTGGGCCTGAGGAGAAGGAGTGACCAGCGACATACAGGTGAGGATTAGGCGTTAAAATCACCAGGGCCCCATGCTGCCACTGTGGAGCTGGCACCCACCAGCCCCCCCTTCTCCCCCACCCCTGAATCCTGCTCACAGTTAAATCTCTTCCTTAAATACCTGCACCGACAGATATATGGGTGCCTCAATCCATTGGGCTGGACAGAGGCCTTCCATTGCTGATCCCGCCAGGGTATTCGGGTCTCAAATTATTTTACTGACCTTCTGCTCCACTCCTGCCTGATGTAGTCAACCGTGACTCAATGGTAGCACTGTCATCCCTGAGATAGAATGTTGTGGGTTCAAGTCCCACTCCAGAGACTCGAGCACATAATCCAGGCTAATGCTCCTGTGCAGTACTGAGGGAGTGCTGCACTGCTAGAGGTGTCGTCTTTTGGATGTGACGTTAACCAAGGCCCCGTCTGCCCTCTCAGGTGGATGTATAAGATCCTATGGCACCATTTCAAAGAAGAGCAGGGGAGTTCTCCCTAATGTCCTGGTCAATATTCATCCCTCAGCCAACAACACTAAAACAGATTATCTGGTCATTATCAGATTGCTGTTTGAGGGAATGGACTGCCACGTTTCCTGCACTTCAAAAAGTACTTAATTGGCTGTAAAGCACTTTGAGACGTCCCGAGGTGGTGAAAGGTGCTATATAAATGCACGTCCTGACAGGAGAGCACCAGAAGGTCTGTGTAAATTCGGGGCCATTGAGTTAAAGTGGCTTTTAATATAACAGGGCTGGGATTTGTCAGCACTTTTACTGAACACAGTATACACATATTAGAATGATACTGTGGGGTAAATTTTACTGTGTTCTCGGTGCAGACTCGACTCAACATGAGAGTGAATCAGTAAATCGGGCAATGGAGCTCCATTCTCCCAATGACCTCCACACTCCCACGGAATGAGGCTCCGGGCTGGTAGATACAGTGGCACAAAACATACTCTCACTTTTACAACTCAGATCTACTCGACCGACACTGTCCTCTCTTGACCTTGTGGACTGCAGATGAGGAGTGAACTAGTGGCTATTGCATCAATTGCTACTTACTCACAATAAGAACATGTATGTCAGGAACTAGTCATTTTCGTGGAATCCTGTAGCCTGTAAGGAAGCGAGGTTTCATATTGGTTTCCCTAGGTTCTTGCTTTCAATTCCTGTATTACATGTTTATCTGCAATCACATGTGGTTTATAGTCATGTGGCCATGATCCTATTATTTCATAGATATTACAGCACAGAAAGAGGCCATTCAGCCCATTTGCCTATTCGCTACCCATGATACTGAGTGAAGTCATGTAGATAGTGACTCTGCTGCCTGTATTCTATCCCTCACCAAGTCCCACTCGTTATTCACCCCTGTACTCACTGACCTATATTTGCTCCAGGTCCTCCAATACCTCAAATTTAAAATACTCATCCTCGTATTTAAATCCCTACATAGTCTTACCCCTACCTATCTCTGTAACCTCTTCTAGGCCTACAACCCCCCCTCCCCCTCCCCCTCCCTCTTCCCGACTCTCTGCTTCCCTGATTATGACCTTTTGTGCTTCCCCCCTCCCCTCCCCTCTCCTCCCCTCCCCCTTCCCTTTATCCCACCATTGACGGCCATGTCTTCAGCCGCCTAGGCCCCATGCTCTGGAATTCACTTCATAAACCACTCCGCCTCTTCACCTCCCTCTCCTCCTATAAAATCCGCCGCAAAACCCATCTCTGTGACCAAGCTTTAGGCCAACCCTAAAATTTCCTTCCTTGACTCAGGGCCCTTTTCTGTGAAGTAACTGGGAATGTTTTTCTACATTAAAGGAACTATATAAATGCAGGTTGGTGTTGTTGTTGACTATATAACAACTTAGCCTGGCTATAGAGATACCTTCTTTGATTAAAAATGTCTAATCACCTCCCTGGACTTTTGGCTAATCGGGCATACAAATCTCAACCATCCAATCATGTGACAGGATTTTAACACAGCTACCGACAAATTAAGTTGCTCCTGCATGCAAATGGTTCATGAAAATGGCGAGAGCAATTTCTTTAGAAAAGCATCCTTCAGAAAGAAAGAACCTGCATTTCTATAGCACCTTTCCTATTCTCAGGATGTCCCACACGCTTCAAACCAACAGGTTACTTCTGAAGTGCAGTCACTGATATTGTAAGCAAATGTGGCACCAACTTGCACATAGCAGGATCCCACAAACAGTGAGATAACTGACCAGTTAATCTGTTTCTGATGGCGTTGGCTGAGTGAGGAATATTGGCCAGGACTCCGGGAGAACTCCCCTAGTCTTCTTTAAAACGTATCACGGGCCCTTCAATGTCCACCTCAGCAGCCGACGGGGGTGGGGGGCAGGGCTGCTTTCCACTGGTAGAGCACATGGGACCTCCCGCCCAGCGCCCTCATTTGGATTTGTTTGACCAGCTACGAGCGCAACCACTGTGGGGGGAGCGGGGGTGCGGGAAATCCATCGGCACCTCCACGGAGCCCAGCCAGAAGTCAAACCTTAAAGGGGGGGTTCGGGTGGCGATGTCGATCCCGGAATGACTGGCAGTGGCTGGGGAAATCCTTTGTGGGGCCAGGAGGGCCGTTCATGCCACTCTACATCTGGTACCACTGGGCAGAGCCTGCGCAGCCCATTGCAGGACTCCAATTTAAATATTTTAACAATACCCCCCACTCCCATCTGTTTCGGGTGGGAGTGCTGGACACCCATTTCGAAGCCTGCTTGAAAATCGAGTTGTGTGGGCAGCCAGCAGGCTGTAGGGCTTTTAAAATAAAAATCGATGTGAATGGGGCAAAGGCAGAGCATAATCGTCCCCCGGCCCCTCCTCAGTACTGCACTGAAGTGTCAGTCTAGTGCACGTGCTCAAGTCCAGAGGTGAGGCATGAAACCTACAAATGTGACGTTTAGGGGAGAGTGCTACCAACTGAGCCAAGCTGACACAGAGAGAACAAGTCAGAGGCTCGGAGACTTTGTGCTCATGCAACACGGTTCAAACAGTTTAAATCATTTCAAATAAATAGATCAATGCTTTGAATCTTGTGCCGTGCATTTTAGGCAGTTTAATGGCCCTGTGCACATGTGAAGTAACTTTACCTGAATGTAAAGTAACCTTTCATACAAAAAGTTTGTGGCATGTTTTGAGAGCGGACTGCAAACATTATTATTAGCTGTACATGTGAATAATGAATGTTCAATCTTTGTCTACTGACCTCACACTCACATTCCCGACATCTCTTCCCGTTGCCTGGCTTTTTGGACCAGAAGTTTGGAAATCATAATATTTACCCCACAGTTCGCCAACTGGGTACAACCCTGGCAACTGGAGTGCAGCAGAAAAACAGCAGACTCTACCATCCCAAATGTTTCCTCTCTACCATTCCTTCCCAGCAGCTGCAACCAATTTCCCACCATCTCTCTCCTCAGTGTTAGTCACCTTCCCATGCAAACAGAATTAGTATCAAGGAACAGCAGAGGCATCTACACACTCAACAAATACCATTTATCAAATGGTTCCGTTATTGCACAATCACTTTTATTCTGAAATTCTATCTTGGAAACCACACCAACTTACCCATCCTCCATCCACTGTTCTTTCTGGCCTCTACCAAGTCTATCTATACTCTACCTACTGCCTTTCCAACCTCTCTACTATGTCTATCCTCTACCCATTGCAATGGCCATAATATGCCTTTTAGCCTGTCTATCCTCTGTCTATCCTCTACCCATTGCTTGTCTATGCTCCACCAAGTTCTTTTTCAATCTGTACCTATTGCCTATCCATCCTCTACTCACTACCCTGTTCTCTACCCATAGCCTGTCTATCCTTTACCCACATCTGTCTATCCGTTACCCACATCTGTCTATCCTTTACCCACATCTGTCTATCCGTTACCCACTTCTGTCTATCCTTTACTCACTATTCACTACTATTGCCTGTCTATTCTGTCTATCCTTTATTCACTGTTCACTACTATTGCCTGTCTATTCTGTCTATCCTTTATTCACTGTTCACTACTATTGCCTGTCTATCCTTTATTTCTTGTCTAACCTCTACCCACTTCCTGTCTTTCTTCCACCGTTGCCTGTCTATTCTCTGCCATTGCCTGTCTAACCCCTGCCCATTGCCCATCCATCCTCTGCCCATTGCCTGTCTATTCTCCGCCATTGCCTGTCTATTCACTGCCATTGCCTGGCTATTCTCCGCCATTGCCTGTCGATTCACTGCCATTGCCTGTCTATTCACTGCCCATTGCCTGTCTATTCTCCGCCATTGCCTGTCTATTCACTGCCATTGCCTGTCTATTCTCTGCCCATTGCCTGTCTATTCACTGCCATTGCCTGTCTATGCTCCGCCATTGCCTGTCTATTCTCTGCCCATTGCCTGTCTATGCTCCGCCATTGCCTGTCTATTTACTGCCCATTGCCTGTCTATCCTCTGCCCATTGCCTGTCTATTCACTGCCATTGCCTGCCTATTCACTGCCATTGCCTATCGATTCTCTGCCCATTGCCTGTCTATTCTCTGCCCATTGCCTGTCTATTCACTGCCATTGCCTGTCTATTCTCCGCCATTGCCTGTCTATTCTCTGCCATTGCCTGTCTATTCTCTGCCCATTGCCTATCTATTCACTGCCATTGCCTGTCTATTCTTCGCCATTGCCTGTCTATTCTCCGCCATTGCCTGTCTATTCACTGCCATTGCCTGACTATTCACTGCCATTGCCTGTCTATTCTCTGCCATTGCCTGTCTATTCACTGACCATTGCCTGTCTATTCTCTGCCATTGCCTGTCTATTCTCCACCATTGCCTGTCTATTCACTGCCCATTGCCTGTCTATTCTCTGCCATTGCCTGTCTATTCTCTGCCATTGCCTGTCTATTCACTGTGCATTGCCTGTCTATTCTCTGCCATTGCCTGTCTATTCTCTGCCATTGCCTGTCTATTCACTGTGCATTGCCTGTCTATTCTCTGCCATTGCCTGTCTATTCACTGCCCATTGCCTGTCTATTCTCCACCATTGCCTGTCTATTCTCTGCCCATTGCCTGTCTATTCACTGCCATTGCCTGTCTATTCACTGCCCATTGCCTGTCTATTCTCCACCATTGCCTGTCTATTCTCTGCCCATTGCCTGTCTATTCACTGCCATTGCCTGTCTATTCACTGCCCATTGCCTGTCTATTCTCCACCATTGCCTGTCTATTCACTGCCCATTGCCTGTCTATTCTCCACCATTGCCTGTCTATTCTCTGCCATTGCCTGTCTATTCTCTGCCATTGCCTGTCTATTCTCTGCCATTGCCTGTCTATTCACTGCCATTGCCTGTCTATTCACTGCCCATTGCCTGTCTATTCTCCACCATTGCCTGTCTATTCTCTGCCATTGCCTGTCTATTCTCTGCCATTGCCTGTCTATTCTCCACCATTGCCTGTCTATTCTCTGCCATTGCCTGTCTATTCACTGCCCATTGCCTGTCTATTCTCCACCATTGCCTGTCTATTCACTGCCCATTGCCTGTCTATTCTCTGCCATTGCCTGTCTATTCTCTGCCCATTGCCTGTCTATTCTCTGCCCATTGCCTGTCTATTCACTGCCCATTGCCTGTCTATTCTCTGCCATTGTCTATTTATCCTCTGTCCATTTGCCCATTACATGTCTATCCTAAGCTCATTTCTTGTCTATTCTCTGCCTATTTCCTGTCTATCCACTGCCCATTTCCTGCCCATTTCCCATCTATCCAGTGCCAATTGTCTATCTCTGCCCATGATTTTGTATCCTAAATCTATTGTTTATCCTCTACACATTACCTGTCTATTCTCTGCACACTAGTATGTCTAATCTCTACTCACTTTTCTGTGCATACTCTTCATCCTGTACCCACTGCCCCCTTACCGTACCCACTGTACCACCCACTATTTTACCCTTGTGACTTGAAAAACAGTAATTGGTCATAAAACAATTTGTCACATCAGCAACTTGAAGAAAAAAAGACCTTGCATGTACACAGTGCCTCTCACAACCTCAGGACATCCCAAAGCACTTCACAGTCAATGAAGTATGTTTGACTTGTAATGTAAGAAACACAACAGCCAATTTGTGCACAGAAAGGTCCCACAAACAGAAGTGAGATCAATGACCAGATAATCTGTCTTAGTGATGGCGGTAGAGGGATAAATTATGCCAGGTACACCCTGAGAACTACTCTGCTGTTCCTTGATTAGTATTCGGGGGTCTTTTATATCTACATGAGAGGGTAGACAGTACCTACCAACAGAGCAGCACTCCCACAGTACTACACTGAAGTGTCAGCATAGATTATGTGCTCAAGTCTCTGAGTGAGGCTTGAACCTACAACCTTCATGAAACTTATAGGTAAAGAGTGCTACCCACGGAGCCACACCTGACACCAGCAGAATATATACTATCAACAACAACCTTCCGCCATTACAACTGTGACTACACTTCAAAAGTGCTTCATTGGCTATGAGTTGCTTTGGGATGTCCTGAGGTTGTGAAAGTCACTATATAAATGCAAATCTTTCTTTCTTTTCTTTCATACTCAGAATTAGCATCTTCACAAGGGGAAAATAAATACTTATAAAACTGGGGGTGAGGGTTCCTGACAAAGATTAAACAGAGAAGCAGGCCCTGTCCCAGTAATAGATGTTCCCACATACAGCTGATAAAATAACTAGACAGCGTATCTTCACAGCAGGATGGAAACACTAGCCAGTGTTCCAAATCAAGACAGTGTCAGGAGTGCTAGCTGCTTCCTGTGAAATGTTTCCTCTCTCAATCTATAAGCTCCTGTTCTTTATTTCCTCTATGAATTATTTGCTTTGGTCCAACTTAACAAGAAAACCAACAGAATGAATCAGTCCAGCTGACACAAGCCATTTCGAACAGGCCTGAGAGACAGATCAAAACAATCTCCAAATGAGACCCTGCCTTATATACACACACCAAAACACTCTCCAATATTGCCTATTTATCAAACTCTGTGACCCTCTGAATGACGGTCTGCAATTGAAGTCCCACAGAGCCAGGTAACAAAAGCAATGGCTATCACTCCCATCATGAGGCAACAGTGTGAGTGAGAACGAAAAGCAGTAAAGGAGATTAGTGATCAATCACACTGCAGGGTTTCAGCCAGCTGATCACTATGTGGACTCCTTTACTTAGAAATTCATAAAATCTTTGGGGGCGATTTTGAACCTACCCGCCTGGCGGAATCTGGACGGGTGGGCAGTTAGAATCATCCTAGTTCATCACCCGCCCTGGAGCGGCCGAGAGCTGACCAGTTGGGATTTTAACCTGCTGCAATGTGCAGGCAGCAAGGACTCGCGCCCAAAGCTGCCGGGGTCCTTTTTAACATATGCATGTCGGGTCCCCATGATGGCATCAGGACCCGACTGCAATTTTAACTCGGCGGCCCGAGCGGGAAGCGGCAGTGAGTTTCCCGCTAGGCCAACCAAGGAGGGAAGAGGCCCAAATTTGAACTGATTTTTACATACCTTGTGGGACCAGCAGGAACAGGAATGCTTGGCCTTCCCCTGACGCACACACGCCCCCAACCCCGCCTTTCCCAATTGCGAGACCCCTGGGCGACAGCCCCGGCAGCCGATCCCTCTTACCTGGTCTCGCCGGAAGGCCTCCTGGTGCCACAATTTTCCACCGCTTCCTGCGGGTGGGATTTATATGAGGGCGCTGGAGTTAAAATAACCTGGGCCTTGTTTCTGGAGCAGTGGGTGAGTCTCTAACTCACAACACTGTTCACCCACCAAAAAAAGGCCTGCAGTTAAATCGGGACCAATCTTGTGTAGGAGGAGGCTGTTCGGCCCATCATGCCTGTGCTAGCTCTTCAGCTGGAGGGATGTGCTCTAAACCCTTTCTTATGAACCTCCACACCGATGGCATAGTGGGGTGAAATGATGCTTGCTGTAACAATCAGCCTTTTTATTCTTATTTATTTCCTTGACAGTTGTACTTTTTTAAATTGCCAAGCCCAGCCTGATATCCAGAGACCTCGTGAACTCATCATGAAAAGAGGCAGGTGCCGCAGTTCAACCTGCTTATGGCAAAGCCCACTCTGTAACCTCGGAAGCTCCCGTTCAGCTCGTCAGGTGTTTGGGCCACTCTGTGGGTTTTCACACCCTGTGGGCTGAATCGGGCCAGTGAGATGTGCATCAGTAGTCAACAGCATACAGTCACGTCCTGTATCAGAGAGTGAGAATCCTCTTTCAACCTCAACTATAGCAATATTGTCAACTGTCAGAGGTGGCGTTGTTGGGTTCCAGAGAAGCTGAGGCCCTCCTGAAACAGTAGTGTCCCTCCCTGCCTCCAGGGGGCAGCAGTACAACAACAACAACAAAACAAAACAACAACAACTTGCATTTATATAGCGCCTTTAACGTAGTTAAACGTTCCATGGCACACCACAGGCGCGATATCAGACAAAATTTGACACTGAGCCACAAAAGTAGATATTAGGACAGATGAGGTAGGTTTTAAGGAACGCCTTAAAGGAGGAGAGAGAGGTGGTGAGGTTTAGGGAGGGAATTCCAGAGCTTTGGGCCCAGGCAGCTGAAGGCACGGCCGCCAATGGTGGAGCGATTAAAACCAATGATGCGCAAGAGGCCAGAATTGGAGGAGCGCAGAGATCTCGGAGGGTTGTAGGGCTGGAGGAGGTTACAGAGATAGTGAGGGGTGAGGCCATGGAGGGATTTGAAAACAAGAATGAGAATTTTTAAATCGAGGCGAAGCCGGACCAGGAGCCAATGTAGGTCAGTGAGCACAGGGGTGATGGGTGAACGGGACTTGGTACAAGTTGGGATATGGTGCCAGAGAAGCAATAGAAATGTTACCCGTGGGGGAACTGGACGTCATTTTACCTGACGTGGCCTGACACACATCAACAATGCAGGTCTATAATCAATGGCTTGTACAGTCCCCAGCCACCGGGGATAGTTTGGTGGCCAGAAATTAAGTTCATTGCAAACAACGATGTGTGCAGAAACTAGGGTTGCCAACTCTGGGTGGACATTTTCCTGGAGGTTTCATCACATGACCTCCCGCCTCCAATCGACCTGCCCAGCCAAACAGCCTTCCCTCCCTGTCTCCAATGTTTTAATAACTAATAAGCTAAAGTGCTCAAAGAGAATGAGAAAAAGACACAATGGTTTTTATTGCCCCAATGATTTTTCTCCCGACTTGCTCGCAGCAGTGTCCAGGAGATTAATCTTTAATTCCTGGAGACTCCAGGGCAATCCTGGAAGGTTGGCAACTCTAGCAGAAACCGAGTTCTTGTCCATTGCCATGCAGTTTTTTGCGGATTAGATCCCAGAGCTCGGCCAGAGCTAGCACAGGCCTGCTTTATCTTCAGGCTTTATGTGTATTATAAGTGGCCCATGGGTTTAATGCTTGGGTGATGCCAATGACTGGGACTCAGCTGGCTGTCCGGTCATCACATTATCTAGTTTGACACTGTAAATGACTGTGATAGTCAGAGAGACTCGTTCCTTATATGACCCTGTCACACATTAATGCCTCCTGCTCATCCAAGAATCGATTCTTCACTTCTGAGTGTTGTTATGTAATCAAAACACAACCCCATTCCATTTTCATAAACGGAATGCCATTTCCTGGACCACAGTTCAAGATTTCACCATATAAGCGCTCACTGAGGATATGAGCAGAATGTGGAGGGGGGTCAGCGGGGGGCATGTTCTGTCTTGAGGAGATTAGCTGCCTGTTTGTGTTGGGATTGGCAGCACAGCTAGTACTTTGTGCTGACTCATGTTTTCTGGAAGGAGCACACTGGGACCTTCAGCAAATATTTGTTTCGCCCACAAGAGCAAACTGATAGCTCCCCGCCCATTTCAAAGGCCGTCAGAAGGTAAACAGAACCTTTAGCACAGATTCTTGCCAAACAGTAGTACTTAGATGCCAAAATGGTGTGCACTGAGGGAAGGAACTGGGCTTAAAATATTTCACTCAGGCTATTATTTTATAAACTTCTAATTATTTTGTTAACATCAATTTTGTTCTCTTTCCTGTTCCACTTTGAGCCATTAATCACCTCACAGCCTTCTTTAGGCAGGAGGGTTGTATCATAGAGTCTCCAACCCTCCAGGATTATCCTGTAGTCTCCAGGAATTAATCTCCTGGACACTGCTGCGAGGAATCCCGGGGAGAAAACTCAAAGTGGCATTAAAACAAACTATGGGCCTTTTCATTTTCTTTGAACACTTTTGTTTATTAGTTATAAAAATATTGGAGCTGGGAAAAAAAGGCTGCTTGGCGGGACGGGAGGAATACAACCAACCAGCGTGGCAAACCCGAGCTGCATCTTATGGCCAGTGGGATTCTCTCCGACCTCTATCCAAGTCACCCCCAATCATTGGCCAAGTGGAGAACTTGCTTCCTTCCCCAGCATCGCAAATCTCACCTCCACTATGGCGCAGTGGTTTCATTCTGAGTCTCAGGCTGTCTTCATTTATGATCTTATGGTTGACACCACGTCAGATTAGTCCTTTCCCCGATGGCTCAGGTGGCTCTGACAGTCAGTGGCTGAGCTGTATCACCCAGGTTATGGTCCCAGGTTCAATCCCCAGTCAGTGCTGATTTAGTTGGTCTCAATAGTTCACTGATAGGGGCACTAGAATTACCCTCAGTGGCCCTGGGTTAGAGAGGGGAACTCTCGAAAATACTTGTTAAAATACTCCTGGCCTCATTTCTGAAGCAGTAGGTGAGTTTGTAACTTGAGGTAACAGCTGGGGTAACAGCTTGAGACCTGGAGGTGCCCTGGGGTAGAGCTTCTCCTGGGGGGAGAGCTCCAGACATGGAGGTGGCCTGGGGGAGAGCTCCAGACGTGGAGGAGGCCTGGGGGAGAGCTCCAGACGTGGAGGTGGCCTGGGGGAGAGCTCCAGACATGGAGGAGGCCTGGGGGAGAGCTCCAGACGTGGAGGTGGCCTGGGGGAGAGCTCCAGTCATGGAGGAGGCCTGGGGGAGAGCTCCAGTCGTGGAGGTGGCCTGGGAAAGAGCTCCACACACGGAGGTGGCCTGGGGAAGAGCTGGAATCCTGGGGGAGAGCTCCACACACGGAGGTGGCCTGGGGAAGAGCTCGAGACTTTAAGGATTCCTGGACCTCGTATGGGTCGACCTAGAGAACCAGCAAAAGGTGATAAATAATTTTAAAAGGCTGAATCAGCCCCAAAGGCTCAGTTCGTAGAGACGTTCTATCATCCCCTCTCGATGAACTCAAGTCATCCTGATTATCAGCTTATGACATGTGAAAACAAGTAGGTACAAGGGCTTTGTAACATCAGCCGTTTATCCAGCATTCCTTCAATTGTATTGAAAAAAATACAAAACGGCATGAAAGGCAGAAGTGGAATCTAAAACATGAGGCACAAAATCGGTGCTGCAATTCTAAAATGGAAGATGGTGGAGAGGACACCAGCAGAGAAACATCAAACTTTACATTAAAAATTATGGATTTTTGTTCATTGTATTTTATACCTCACAATTAACAAATTGTTAACTCCCCACCCTTACACAGAGACACTGGACCCCACCCAAGTCCTCACCCTCAAACAGAGGCATTGGACCCCACCAAACTCCCCACCCTCAAACAGAGACACTGTACCCCACCCAACTCCCCACTCTTACACAGAGACACTGTACCCCACCCAACTCCCCACCCTTACACAGAGACACTGTACCCCACCCAACTCCCCACTCTTACACAGAGACACTGTACCCCACCCAACTCCCCACTCTTACACAGAGACACTGTACCCCACCCAACTCCCCACCCTTACACAGAGACACTGTACCCCACCCAACTCCCCACCTTGACACAGAGGCACTGTACCCCACCCAACTCCCCACTCTTACAGAGGGACACTGTACCCCACCCAACTCCCCACTCTTACAGAGGGACACTGTACCCCACCCTTACACAGAAACACTGTACCCCACCAAACTCCCCACCCTCACACAGAGACACTGTACCCCACCCAACTCCCCACCCTTACACAGAGACACTGTAACCCACCCAACTCCCCACCCTTACACAGAGACACTGTACCCCACCCAACTCCCCACCCTTACACAGAGACACTGTACCCCACCCATCTCCCCACCCTTACACAGAGACTCTGTACCCCACCAAACTCCCCACCCTCACACAGAGACACTGTACCCCACCCATCTCCCCACCCTCAAACAGAGACACTGTACCCCACCCATCTCCCCACCCTCAAACAGAGACACTGTACCCCACCCAACTCCCCACCCTTACACAGAGACACTGGACCCCACCCAACTCCCCACCCTTACACAGTGACACTGTACCCCACCAAACACCCCACCCTCACACAGAGACACTGTACCCCACCCAACTCCCCACCCTTACACAGAGACACTGTACCCCACCCAACTCCCCACCCTTACACAGACACACTGTACCCCACCCAACTCCCCACCCTTACACAGAGACACTGTACCCCACCCAACCCCCACCGATACACAGAGACACTGTACCCCACCCAACTCCCCACCCTTACACAGACACACTGTACCCCACCCAACTCCCCACCCTTACACAGAGACTCTGTACCCCACCCAATTCCCCACCCTTACACGGAGACACTGTACCCCACCCAACTCCCCACCCTCACACAGAGACACTGTACCCCACCCATCTCCCCACCCTCACACAGAGACACTGTACCCCACCCAACTCCCCACCCTCACACAGAGACACTGTACCCCACCCATCTCCCCACCCTCACACGGAGACACTGTACCCCACCCATCTCCCCACCCTCACACAGAGACACTGTACCCCACCCATCTCCCCACCCTCACACAGAGACACTGTACCCCACCCAACTCCCCACCCTCACACAGAGACACTGTACCCCACACAGAAACATGTCTCACACCAACGAGTTCATTCTAGCATTTGTTTCCTCCCTCAAGATCCTCAGTTCAAGTTCAAACTGACTCCCATATGCCTCTCAGTTAATGCTAACACTCTCCCCCCACCGACCCCTCTCCATTCATGCCAACGCTCTCCCCCCATCCCCTCTCCATGAATGCCAACGCTCTCCCTCCCCACCCCCTCTCCATGAATGCCAACGCTCTCCCTCCCCACCCCCTCTCCATGAATGCCAACGCTCTCAATCCCCACCCCCTCTCCATGAATGCCAACGCTCTCAATCCCCACCCCCTCTCCATGAATGCCAACGCTCTCAATCCCCACCCCCTCTCCATTCATGCCAACGCTCTCCCCCATCCCCTCTCCATGAATGCCAACGCTCTCCCTCCCCACCCCCTCTCCATGAATGCCAACGCTCTCAATCCCCACCCCCTCTCCATGAATGCCAACGCTCTCAATCCCCACCCCCTCTCCATTCATGCCAATGCTCTCCCTCCCCACCCCCTCTCCATGAATGCCAACGCTCTCCCCCATCCCCTCTCCATGAATGCCAACGCTCTCAATCCCCACCCCCTCTCCATGAATGACAATGCTCTCCCTCCCCACCCCCTCTCCATGAATGCCAACGCTCTCCCCCCATCCCCTCTCCATGAATGCTAACGCTCTCAATCCCCACCCCCTCTCCATTAATGCTAAAACTCACCCTCCTCACCCCCTCTCCATTAATGCTAAAACTCACCCTCCTCACCCCCTCTCCATTAATGCTAAAACTCACCCTCCTCACCCCCTCTTCATTAATGCGGACACTCTCCCTCCTCAACCCCTCTCCATTAATGCTGACACTCTCCCTCCTCAACCCCTCTTCATTAATGCGGACACTCTCCCTCCTCAACCCCTCTTCATTAATGCGGACACTCTCCCTCCTCAACCCCTCTTCATTAATGCGGACACTCTCCCTCCTCAACCCCTCTTCATTAATGCGGACACTCTCCCTCCTCAACCCCTCTCCATTAATGCGGACACTCTCCCTCCTCAACCCCTCTCCATTAATGCGGACACTCTCCCTCCTCAACCCCTCTTCATTAATGCGGACACTCTCCCTCCTCAACCCCTCTTCATTAATGCGGACACTCTCCCTCCTCAACCCCTCTTCATTAATGCGGACACTCTCCCTCCTCAACCCCTCTCCATTAATGCTAACACTCTCCCTCCTCAACCCCTCTTCATTAATGCGGACACTCTCCCTCCTCAACCCCTCTTCATTAATGCGGACACTCTCCCTCCTCAACCCCTCTCCATTAATGCTGACACTCTCCCTCCCCGCCCCCTCTCCATGAATGCTGACACTCTCAATCCCCACGTCCTCTCCATGAATGCTAACGCACTCAATCCCCACCCCCTCTACAGGGTACGGTACCGTAGTGGTTATGTTACTGGGCTAATAATCTGGAGGCCTGGACTAAAATCCAGAGTCACAAGTTCAAATCCCGCCACGGCGGCTGGCGAATTTAAATTCAATTAATTAAATAAAAAAAATCTGGAATTAAAATACTAGTATCAGTAATGGTGGCCATGAAACTATCGGATTGTCGTAAAAACCCATCTGGTTCACTAAAGTCCTTTAGGGAAGGAAACCTGCCGTCCTTACCCAGTCTGGCCTATATGTGACTCCAGACCCACAGCAATGTGGTTGATTCTTAATTGCCCTCTGAAATGGCCTAGCAAGCCACTCAGTTGTAAAAATCTCACTAGGGATGGGCAATAAATGCCGGCCTTGCCAGCGACGCCCACATCCCGTGAACGAATATTAAAAAAAAATGCTAACGCTCTCCTTCCACACCCCCGCTCCATTAATGCTGACGCTCTCTCTCTTCACCCCCTCGCCATTAATGCTAACACTCACCCTCTCCATTAATGCTGACATTCTCACTCCCCACGGCCTCTCTTTTAATGCTAACACCCTCCCTCCCCGCCCCTCTCCATTAATGCTAAAACTCACCCTCCTCACCCCCTCTCCATTAATGCTAAAACTCACCCTCCTCACCCCCTCTTCATTAATGCGGACACTCTCCCTCCTCAACCCCTCTCCATTAATGCTGACACTCTCCTTCCCCACCCCCTCTCCATTATTGCTGACACTCTCCCTCCCCACCCCCTTCCATGAATGCCAATGCTCTCCCTCCCCACCCCCTCTCCATGAATGCCAACGCTCTCAATCCCCACCCCCTCTCCATGAATGCCAACGCTCTCAATCCCCACCCCCTCTCCATGAATGCCAACGCTCTCCCCCCATCCCCTCTCCATTAATGCTAAAACTCACCCTCCTCACCCCCTCTCCATTAATGCTAAAACTCACCCTCCTCACCCCCTCTCCATTAATGCTAAAACTCACCCTCCTCACCCCCTCTCCATTAATGCTGACACTCTCCCTCCTCAACCCCTCTCCATTATTGCTACACTGTCCCTTCCCACCCCTCTCCATTAATGCTGACACTCTCCCTCCCCGCCCCCTCTTCATTAATGCTAACACCCACCCCTCTCCATTAATGCTGACACTCTCCCTCTCCCTCCCCTCTCTATTAATGCTAACACTCTCCCTCCCCACCCCCTCGCCATTAATGCTGACACTCTCCCTCTCCCTCCCCTCTCTATTAATGCTAACACTCTCCCTCCCCACCCCCTCGCCATTAATGCTGACACTCTCCCTCTCCCTCCCCTCTCTATTAATGCTAACACTCTCCCTCCCCACCCCCCTCTCCATTAATGCTAAAACTCACCCTCCTCACCCCCTCTTCATTAATGCGGACACTCTCCCTCCTCAACCCCTCTCCATTAATGCTGACACTCTCCCTCCTCAACCCCTCTTCATTAATGCGGACACTCTCCCTCCTCAACCCCTCTCCATTAATGCTGACACTCTCCCTCCTCAACCCCTCTTCATTAATGCGGACACTCTCCCTCCCCGCCCCCTCTCCATTAATGCTAACACCCGCCCCTCTCCATTAATGCTAACACTCTCCCTCCTCACCCCTTCTCCATTAATGCTAACACCCTCCCTCCTCGCCCCTCTCCATTAATGCTAAAACTCACCCTCCTCACCCCCTCTCCATTAATGCTAAAACTCACCCTCCTCACCCCCTCTTCATTAATGCTAACACTCTCCCTCCTCAACCCCTCTCCATTATTGCTAACACTCTCCCTCCCCGCCCCCTCTCCATTAATGCTAACACCCGCCCCTCTCCATTAATGCTAACACTCTCCCTCCTCACCCCCTCTCCATTAATGCTAACACCCTCCCTCCCCGCCCCTCTCCATTAATGCTAAAACTCACCCTCCTCACCCCCTCTCCATTAATGCTAAAACTCACCCTCCTCACCCCCTCTTCATTAATGCGGACACTCTCCCTCCTCAACCCCTCTCCATTAATGCTGACACTCTCCCTCCCCACCCCCTCTCCATTAATGCTAAAACTCACCCTCCTCACCCCCTCTTCATTAATGCTAACACTGTCCCTTCCCACCCCTCTCCATTAATGCTGACACTCTCCCTCTCCCTCCCCTCTCTATTAATGCTAACACTCTCCCTCCCCACCCCCTCGCCATTAATGCTGACACTCTCCCTCTCCCTCCCCTCTCTATTAATGCTAACACTCTCCCTCCCCACCCCCTCGCCATTAATGCTGACACTCTCCCTCTCCCTCCCCTCTCCATTAATGCTAACACTCTCCCTCCGCACCCCCTCGCCATTAATGCCGACACTCTCCCTCCCCACACACTCTCCACTAATACTAACACTCTCGAGACACCGCCAAACAGACGAGGCAACGGAACTACGCTGCCTACATGAAAACCAAGAGCAGGAAGCTTGAGAAACTCGGCATCACCACCAGCATCGACCAAGCCTCCCCCGGTACCACGGTTACAACCACAGGGAAGTCTATCGTCAATTTGTCCGACCACACCCTTCAACCAGACGAAATCGAAGTTCTCAGCCAAGGGCTCAATTTCTGCCCCACCACCAAAATGGACCCCACTAGTCTCGCGGCAGACACAGAGGAATTCATCAGGAGAATGAGGCTCCAGGAATTCTTCCACAAATCCCAAGATTTCAGCAGTGAACCCAATGAGACAATCAACGATCCAGAACAGCAGACAGAGGGATCCGCGGTACAGCAACCGAAGAAGAAAGAGTCAAACTGGACTCCTCCGGGGGGCCGCTGCCCTAAGCTTGACATGTATGCTCAAGCTGTCAGGAAATGCGTCAATGCCAGATTCATCAGCCGCACTCGGAAGACAGTCCAGAATGTCACCCGAGCACAACGCAACGCCATCAACGCTCTCAAGACCAACCGCAACATCGTCATCAAACCAGCGGACAAAGGGGGAGCCATCGTCATACAGAACAGAATGGACTATTGCAAAGAAGCAGACCGACAACTGGACAACCAGGAACACTACAGACAGTTACCCGCAGATCCGACCAAAGAACACACACACCAGCTCAACAAACTGATCAAGACCTTCGATCCAAACCTTCAAAGCATCCTACGCACTCTCATCCCACGTACTCCCCGCATGGGAGACTTCTACTGCCTCCCAAAGATACACAAAGCCAACACACCCGGACGTCCTATCGTATCAGGCAACGGAACCCTGTGTGAGAACCTCTCTGGATACATCGAGGGCATCCTGAAACCCATCGTACAGGGAACCCCCAGCTTCTGTCGCGACACTACAGACTTCCTACAAAAACTCAGCACCCACGGACCAGTTGAACCAGGAACACTTCTCACCACGATGGACGTCTCGGCACTATACACCAGTATCCCCCACGATGACGGCATCACTGCAACAGCCTCAGTACTCAACACCAACAACAGCCAATCTCCAGACGCCATCCTACAACTCATCCGCTTCATCCTGGATCACAATGTCTTCACCTTCGATAACCAGTTCTTTACCCAAACACACGGAACAGCCATGGGGACCAAATTCGCACCACAATACGCCAACATTTTCATGCACAAGTTCGAGCCAAACTTCTTCACTGCACAGGACCTCCAACCAACGCTATACACCAGATACATCGACGACATTTTCTTCCTATGGACCCACGTCGAAGAGACTACACGATAACATCAACAAGTTCCATCCCACCATCAAACTCACCATGGACTACTCCTCAGAATCGGTTTCTTTCTTGGACACACAAATCTCCATCAAAGACGGGCACCTCAGCACCTCACTCTACCGCAAGCCCACGGACAACCTCACGATGCTCCACTTTTCCAGCTTCCACCCTAACCACGTCAAAGAGGCCATCCCCTATGGACAGGCCCTGCGAATACACAGGATCTGCTCAGACGAGGAGGAACGCGATGGACACCTACAGACGCTGAAAGACGCCCTCGTAAGAACAGGATATGACGCTCGACTTGTCGATCGACAGTTCCGACGGGCCACAGCGAAGAATCGCATAGACCTCCTCAGAAGACAAACACGGGACGCAACCAACAGAGTACCCTTCATCGTCCAATACTTCCCCGGAGCGGAGAAACTACGCCATGTTCTTCGCAGCCTTCAACATGTCATCGATGACGACGAACACCTCGCTAAGGCCATCCCCACACCTCCACTACTCGCCTTCAAACAGCCACCCAACCTCAAACAGACCATCGATCGCAGCAAATTACCCAGCTTTCAGGAGAACAGCGTCCACAACACCACACAACCCTGCCACGGCAACCTCTGCAAGACATGCCAGATCATCGACACAGATACCACCATCACACGAGAGGATACCACCCACCAGGTACATGGTTCATATTCCTGTGACTCGGCCAACGTTGTCTACCTCATACGTTGCAGGAAAGGATGCCCCGGAGCATGGTACATTGGCGAGACCATGCAGACACTGCGACAACGGATGAACAGACACCGCGCAACGATCGCCAGACAGGAGGGTTCCCTCCCAGTCGGGGAACACTTTAGCAGTCAAGGACATTCAGCCACCGATCTTCGGGTCAGCGTTCTCCAAGGCGGCCTTCGAGACACACGACAACGCAAAATCGTCGAGCAGAAATTGATAGCCAAGTTCCGCACCCATGAGGACGGCCTCAACCGGGATCTTGGGTTCATGTCACGCTACATGTAACCCCACCAGCGAAAAAAAGTTATATGTTTTTAATATTCTCTCTCTCTCTCTCTGCCTTTTGGGTCTCTTTCTCTCTGTCTGTGTAATTTAACCCATTGTGTATTCAGCATACTGGGACCTACTGTTTTCCGTGGCTAACCTGTCTGAACACCAACGACACCTTTGATTGGTGTGATGGTGTCCCAGCCTAATATAAGATATGCGATTTGAGAACCTCTTATTCACTCACTCACCTGACGAAGGGGATAATCTCCGAAAGCTTGTGATTTTAAAATAAAATTGTTGGACGATAACCTGGTGTTGTAAGATTCCTTACATTTGTCCACCCCAGTCCATCACTGGCATCTCCACATCATGTCCATTAATGCCGACACTCTCCCTCCCCACCCCCTCTCCATTAATGCTGACACTCTCCCTCCCCACCCCCTCTCCATTAATGCCGACACTCTCCATTAATACTGAAACTCTCCCTCCCCACCCCCTCTCCATTAATGCTAACACTCTCCATTAATGCTGACACTCTCCATTAATACTGAAACTCTCCCTCCCCACCCCCTCTCCATTAATGCTAACACTCTCCATTAATGCTGACACTCTCCCTCCCCACCCCCTCTCCATTAATGCTAACACCCTCCCTCCCCACCCCCTCTCCATTAATGCTAACACTCTCCATTAATGCTGACACTCTCCATTAATACTGAAACTCTCCCTCCCCACCCCCTCTCCATTAATGCTAACACTCTCCATTAATGCTGACACCCTCCCTCCCCACCCCCTCTCCATTAATGCTAACACTCTCCATTAATGCTGACACTCTCCATTAATACTGAAACTCTCCCTCCCCACCCCCTCTCCATTAATGCTAACACTCTCCATTAATGCTGACACTCTCCCTCCCCACCCCCTCTCCATTAATGCTAACACCCTCCCTCCCCACCCCCTCTCCATTAATGCTAACACTCTCCATTAATGCTGACACTCTCCCTCCTCACCCCCTCTCCATTAATGCTAACACCCTCCCTCCCCACCCCCTCTCCATTAATGCTAACACTCTCCCTCCCCACCCCCTCTCCATTAATGCTAACACCCTCCCTCCCCACCCCCTCTCCATTAATGCTAACACCCTACCTCCCCACCCCCTCTCCATTAATGCTAACACCCTCCCTCCCCACCCCCTCTCCATTAATGCTGACACTCTCCCTCCCCACCCCCTCTCCATTAATGCTAACACTCTCCATTAATACTGACACTCTCCTTCCCCACCCCCTCTCCATTAATGCTGACACTCTCCCTCCCCACCCCCTCTCCATTAATGCTAACACTCTCCATTAATGCTGACACTCTCCATTAATGCTGACACTCTCCCTCCCCACCCCCTCTCCATTAATGCAACACTCTCCCTCCCCACCCCCTCTCCATTAATACTGACACTCTCCTTCCCCACCCCCTCTCCATTAATGCTGACACTCTCCCTCCCCACCCCCTCTCCATTAATGCTAACACTCTCCATTAATGCTGACACTCTCCATTAATGCTGACACTCTCCCTCCCCACCCCCTCTCCATTAATGCTAACACTCTCCATTAATGCTGACACTCTCCATTAATGCTGACACTCTCCCTCCCCACCCCCTCTCCATTAATGCTGACACTCTCCCTCCCCACCCCCTCTCCATTAATGCTGACTCTCTCCCTCCCCACCCCCTCTCCATTAATGCTGACACTCTCCCTCCCCACCCCCTCTCCATTAATGCCGACACTCTCCCTCCCCACCCCCTCTCCATTAATGCTAACACCCTCCCTCCCCACCCCCTCTCCATTAATGCCGACACTCTCCCTTCCCTCACTGAATGCTCCTGTTCTCCTTCTTTCCCCGCCCCAGGCGACTGCTCCCAGTTTCCTCCCCACCAATTTGCCGCTATCAGCTCCTTCCCTTTTTCCTCCAAAAGCACCATCACTGGCTCCTACCACCTTCGCTTTCTGCTCCACTTCCCTTCTTTGACCTTGATTCTGCCCTTTACTTTCCACTCCATATCCCTTCCTTCCTGTACGCTCCACTAACCCCTGTCGTTATTTGAAGTGTTTCCAGTTCTGCACACTGTGAGTGGCAATTCCTGTTATCCCAGAAATTCTCGCTACCAGTATGCAGCGGCCAAAACCACTTGCACTAGCAGTCGGACCAATGTTAAGGGGACAGGGCCCAGTCTGGGATGAATTTTATCCACAAATGTAGACATACAGATTCAGCTGATATCATCGTGAAAAGTGGATGGTTGGACTGTATGATTCTTCAATCTAGGCATTGATACAGAAAGTGATAAACTATATAAAATACGGATTGGACACGCCACTGGAGGGTTTGATAAATGGCTCTGAACTGTTCATTGGGGATGTTAGATTGCACGTCTCGATTTAGTGCACTGCTATTTTTGCACCACACTGAAGGAAGAGGAGCTGGACTGTGGCTTTAACTCCCCTAAGTCACCAGTGTTTGATGTTTTTCTCATAGTGTGAGGTTGGCGGCAGGAGTGGGAGAGGGGGGTCTTTGCATTGCTTTGTCTTTGCACGGGCTGTGGTATAGAAAACCTCACAACCTTGTGAACCACGCTTAACGTTAAAGGTTTTTATTGTTAATCGTTTCACTGCAGCTGGGGCCTATTCACTGCACACTGATCCCCGGCCAAGCAGGCAGAGGAACCTGTCGATGTTGCTCCTTATTGGCCAACAGGGTGTATATACAGGAGTGCTGCTGTTTGTAGCCCCCGTTATCGTTTCCTTTCTTCGGCTATTTATTTTATCCTTTAATCATAATTTTTTGCTCAGTCTCCCAGTGATTGGTTTGGATGTGTGTGAATATACTGGCCGTTGCACACTTGAGGCACCTACCCCGGTTTTGAAATGGATTTTATTCCACCTGCTTTATAATGTGGTTCTTCGGAGCCGAGCATTCAGCATGTGCCGCAATGAAGGTCTCATGCAGCAGAATATGAAGCTAGGCGGTTCCTCCTTTCCCAGAGAGTAGTGAGCCTCGGGAACGTGTTGCCGGCGGGTGTGGTGGGTGCTGACTCTCTGCCTTCAAGAGGGATCTGGACCGATTCCTGACTGGGGCAGAGATCGCATCATATAGAAGGTAAGTGTCTTTATAGATAACACTTGGGCAACGTGATCTCCTGGTCTGATTTCGATCATCTGAGAGAAACGGAGAGGAATTTTCCAGTGTATTTTTCCCTGATTGGCCCAGGATTTTTCTATTTTTTTTGCCTCTCCCAGGAGATTACAGCCCCGATATTCACGGGGAGGTGGGGCATTTAACGGGGGGACCTGATTAAAAGACTGATTGGCTGTCGGGCAGGTAGGCCCATGGCACCAGGCCGCAGCCGGGGAGCGTAGATGAGGAAGGGAGGGAGAGATTGTGGGTCGATGGGGGGGACATCGAGGGGGCCGGAGAGACCGCAGATCGGGGTCCGTTCGCGGGGGTCCAATCGTGGGGAAGGAAGCACGTTAGCTTGGGGGGGCCGGGGGGAAGCACTCCTGCTCCTCCTGGCCCACAAGCAGTGCTGGAAAGGCAATTACCTGTTTGACCCGACCGTTCTCGCCTCCCTTCAGCTGCCGGGATTCCCGAGGCCTGGAATTCCCAGCCAGCCAGCGTTAAACCTGAAATACAGATAGAACCTTAGGCACGCAGCCTCATTAAATATTGAAATGATGGACCCAACTCTGGGAAGCAGCTTAGTCATCCACCCCTCCCCTCCCCCCAACCCGCCTCCGTTAAAACCAGAAGTGAGCACATTGGACACGGGTTAGGGTCGGTTTTCCCTTTTTAAAATTTTTAACACTATGTTGAGGGATGAAAACTTTAAGGGAGAGTTACCATAAGCGGCTCCTGTGCACACCTGGAGCACCAGCCAGAGCAGTGAGTGTACAATATACTGCACAGAGGGCTCTATAGAGAGGGAGAGAAAAAATAAATAGGAAGAAACAAAACGACAGCTGTACTCCCTCAGTCTCCAGCAATTTAGCAGAGTCATTTCTAAATGTACCTTCCAACAGCTGTTGCACACAGTACAAAATTTACAAATGTGAAAAAAAAGCCTTGGATTTCAGTGTCATCGGCAACGTAAAGAGTCAAGAAATCATCGAAACCAAGATGGATTGATGAAGGGGACTGGAGTTTCACTCCTTTGCTCAACGCTCTTTCAAGCCAGCTTGGCTCAATTGGTCGCACTTTCACCTCTGAGGTGAGAAGGTTCTGGTTCAAACCCCACTACAGGAATTGAAGATGTGATCTAGGCTGATGAGGGAGTGTCAGAGGTCCTATCTTTTGGATGAGATGTTGAATTGAGGTCCTGTTTATCTCTTCTGGTGGTTTCGAAGATCCCATCGTAGTACTGAAATCTGGTAAGGAGTGCTCCTGGTGCCATTCCTCCCTCAACCAAAACCACCAAATTCATTGCTGTGTTTTCCTATCGCGATTGCACTTTAAAAGAACTTCATTGTGTGTGAAGCACTTTGGGACGTCCAGAAGATGCGATAAGGTTCAACGTAAATACTACCTTGTTCTTCTGTCCATCATTAAGTCGTCCAGTAGGTTTTAGGCTGCAATAGGAGATAGAAAACTTATTAAAGAATGGAGCAAAGAGTGAAAGTAGAATGAGTGGATTAACTCAAGGTCCCCTATTCTAGCCTAAACCTGCCATTTTGTATATTAGATGGCAGAATGACAGGGCACAGTTGCAGGTAACTGTGACAGGACTGGTATCTGGCAAACTCAATGCTGGTCTCTGGGAGCGGCGAGAAGCTTGAAAAAACTGAGCCATTAGAAGATGACATGTTTCCCTCAAACTAATGTATACTTCCGGTTCAGCAAAAAAAAACTAAGGTGAGAGGTCAAGGTCCATCATGCAGGATACCACAAAGGTTAAAAATAGCAGAAGAGATGACAAAGTAAATGAGGAGGCTTGGGTTTTAAAAGCCTGAAGATTGTACAAAGAAGGGAAGACTGATGGATATAATGAGTTCCTCATTTGCAGTCCTGGAAAAGAGAGAGCTTGAGCATGAGACCGAGCAATGAGTTTTGATTTCAACACAGTGTGGATGCAGGAGGAGTCAAATCATTTAGGATGCATAGTATGGGCCCAGAAGAAACAAAAGAGGAAAGTTCAAAGGAGTTCAGAGGTTACGACAGATGAGAGCACGGAGAATGGTTTGAACAACATCACAATCAATCTTTTGCCAGAGGTTTATTAACCTGGTCTTCTCAGCACTGAAGGCAACACAGAATTTGTCCATCTGTGGGCCAATTCTACCTTTCACACGCACAGTTACCAGTCGGGTGCGGTGATATCCACCAGGTCATTGATAAAGACAAAACATAGAATTAAAGCATGTCACCTGAACAGGTGTTGAAATAAGAAGAAAAAAATGCACATTTAATCATAACTTGGTGATTGAAATTATGCATCAGTCGAAGAGTTCAACAAATATACCAGAAGACACCAGCTTCCCAGTGATGCCAGGATGCCATACCCCATCAGAAGACTAGCAACATCAATTTGATCTGTAGCAAAGTCAACAATTACAAAGCAGACTGTTGTGATTGAGATGCTGCATCAGTCTCTTATTCTCCTATAATCAAGAGGAGATAGATGTATATCAAGGGGTGATCTTTTTCATTCATTGAGTTGAAAGTTGTCAGTACTGAGGCATGGACCAGTTTTGCACTTTTGGAACCCCGAGTCAGCATTAATGACTTCTAGGCCAGATATAGCATAGCCAAATTCAGAGGAAAAGTCAATCTACTCGTCCCCAACAATATGCCTTAACCCCAACCTCAGAAGGTCACTTCCAACTTGCTTCAATTGACTTCCTGCACTAGTCATCTTTCAGGCCTCCCTGGTTGAGGTTTCTAATTAGTGCCATACTGTGGTCAGTTTTATGCAATGGGCTTTATGGGCTGGATTGAGACTCATTTTAATGTAAGACCCTTACAGCCGGCAGACAGGGGAGAGACTTTGATCCCATCAATCCAGATTGGATCCAATCCTACTTTCCAGAGGTGGGGGCACAGCATGCTGACTCAGACCACCTACATTTCGACGGTTACTTTAAGTAAACATTTTTGTTCTGCTATTTTCCATTGATAGTTAAGGATGGTGTGTTTGTTTTTATGATGATGATTTTTGTTCCGGATCTTCATGTTGATGGGTAGGAATGTGGAATTTGTCCTTAGAATGTTTTTTTATGTTTTATATTAATCTCGTAATACAAAGAAGAAAATAGGTCTAAAAATAAGAGGAGACAAACCTTATTCTACAAAATGCTGCATTTCATTCTGGGCCTTATCACCAGTATCGAACACAGTATGATAGTAGGTACAACACTAGCTTCTGAATAATTCATAGAATCACACAGCATAGAAGGAGGCCATTCGGCCCATCGTGTGGAAGTAGGTGGTTTTGGTGATGGAGAGGATGTGGGGTCGGAAGCTCATCTCAGGGTCAAATAGGACAGCAAGGTTGCAAACGGTCTGGTTCAGCCTCAGGCACTGGCCAGGGAGAGGGCTGGAGTCAGTGGCGAGGGAATGGAGCTTGTAGCGGGGACCGGAGATAATGGGCAGCATTTTAGCACCCGCTATCAGGTGCGTTCCTGGCGGGGGGGCCCCGAAAATCGGGAAATCCCGGAGCGGGACCGGAGCCCGCCTCGAACCCGCGCACTTCCGGGTTCCCCGCTGACGCGCCGGCGTGTGCGCACAGCCCCCGCTGGTGGGAATCCCGCAGGCAATTAAAGCCAGCGGGATGCCACTTGAAGCCATTTATTTGGCTTGTTCAGGTCATTAACTGACCTGATTAAGGGGTTATGTGAGGAGGGGTGGGATTTTAGAGCAAACTGGGACTGTTTCCCACACTGGGGGAAACACTCCCAGTTCAAATGGAGGTGTTGCAGCCATCAGCCTGTGGCAGCTGCAAAGGTCCATTTGACAGGTGGGGGGGGGAGACCCTCACCCATTGCAGGAGGCCACTCTGTCACTTGGGATAAAGTTTGGCCTCCACCACCCTCCTCCTGACGGTCGAAGTCACCAACTTGCACACTTACCCCGGGGTCCGGAGACATGTACCTACCTTGCGGACCCCCTCAGATGTACATCTTGCGGATGGGGGCCGCCGTAGCTGCAGTCATGACCTCCTTAGAGGACGAACAGCATCACCAGCCTCACCATCCACCTCTGACACGTGGAGATCCACAACAGAGTGCTGTGACACATCCACCTGTACAGCAGGAGGGAGGGCTACCGCAGAGAGAGATGCGTCGCAGAGGGCACTACCCTCGCCACAGGGTCCACAGACCGAGGCTCAGCTTCCTGGACCTCTCTGAGCAGCAGTGCACACGGAGGCTCAGAGTCACTCGACATGTAGTCGTGGACATCTGCAGCCTCCTTCATGCCGAGCTACTCCTGGCTGGCCCGAGCACTATCTTCTTACCTGTCGCTGTCAAAGTCACCACTGCCCTCAACAACTTCTCCTCCGCATCCTTCCAGGGTGCCACCGGGGACATCGCCGATGTCTCTCAGTCGTCTGCACAAAAGAGCCCTGCATATACACCTACACCCACTCTGCAGTGACACAATGGGTGGCATCAGTTGTGGGTCTTCATAGTGATCCTCAGGAAAGGGCATTATTGCACAAACCAGACAAGATTCGCAAAGACATGGCAGTAGTGGTGCCAATATAATGTGTGATGTGAGTTGGTCAGAAATTCAATATAAGTAAAAACCATGACAAACCCTCAGACACCCTTGTGCATCCCCTTCATGCTCACGACACGTTTGCCTTACGCTGCCTACTGCACATATGTGATGCACGCATGTGGCTGCAGCACAGGTAGTGGCAGGTTGAGTGAGGCTGACCGTGAAAGAGATGCATGAGAGGGTGAGTATGAGATAGAGCCATGAGATTGTATGAGGATTGGGTTGAGTGGTAGTGGCGGGATGAGTACTGGCGAGGTGAGTAGGTGCAGGTAAGATGAGGATGAGGTTTGAGTGGGTATGAGGGGCGATGTGACAGAGTAGTGTTGGCAGTGCAGAAGGAGATGTGGGGTGGGGACGGTGATGTGGCAGACGGAGTGTAGGGGAATGAGTAAGTGTACTCACTTTGGCTGACCCACTGAGGTCATTGGAGCGCCTCCTGCACTGTCTGCAGGTGGGCGATATGTTGGTGGTGCAGGTGACTTCCTCTGCCACCTCGAGCCAGGCCTTCCTGGTGGCAGAGGCAGGCCGCGTCCTCCCGCCCGCCGGGGGGAAGATCTCTGTCCTCCCCCTCCTCCTCACCCCATGTATTGATACCTGGAGTGAGGCATCATTAAACTGGGAGCAGTCTTCCCCCTGGGCTGCTCCATGCTGTAATTTTTTCTGTTGGTTGCAGCATCTGTCAGTGGAGGACTGCCCCTTTAAATAGAGCTCCTCCAGCTGACAGATCTTACTGCGCATGCGCAGCCCGCCCGACGCGCAGATCAGCAGTGGGGAACCCGGAGGAGCAGGTAAGCGGATCCAATTGGGCTGCAATCGCACGGGTGGCTGACTCATTTCACCGGGTGCGTTACCCACGCGCCTGATAGCCCGCCCGCTGAGAACCCGCAGCCCTGGTAACATCGGGCCCAATGGCTTCGATCTTCCCATTACCTATCAAAAACCTGTCAATCTCAGTCTTGAAAATTTTAATTGACCCAACGTCCACAGCCTTTCTGGGGGAGCGAGTTCCAGATTCCCATTACCCGTTGTATGAAAAAATGCTTCCCAACTTCACTCCCAAATGGCCCAGCTCTAATTTTAAGATTGTGTCCCTTTGTTCTGAATTTCCTCCACCAGATTATATCACACCTCAATCGTCTAAACTCAAGGGAATATAAGCCAAGTTAAAGCAATCTGGCCTCATAATTTAACCCTTTAATCCCTGGTATCATTCTGGTGAATCTGTGCTGCACCCCCTCCAAGGCCAATATATCTTTCCTGAAATGCGGTGCCCAAAACTGAACGCAGTTCTCCAGGTGGGGTCTGACCCAGGCTCTGTGCAACTGAAGCATCACTTCCTCACTTTTTTATTCCAAACCTATTGAGATAAAGGCCAACATTCCAATAACCTTTTTGATTACTTTTGCACCTGTGCACTAACCTTTAGTAATTTGTGTACATGGACACCTAAATCCCCTTGCTCCTCCACAGCTCCTAGTCTCTCACCATTTAGAAAATATTGCAATTTGTCTTTCTCAGATCAAAAGTAAATGACCTCGCATTTCCTCACATTGAACTTCATCTGCCACCATTTTGCCCACTCATTTAATCAGTCTGGGTCCCTTTGTAACTTCTTGCTCCCATTTATGCAACTTACTGCACCTCCTAACTGCGTATCATCTTCAAACTTAGATATATAACTCTCCATTCCTTCATCTAAGTCATTGATATATATGGTGAAAAGCTGAGGGCCCAGTATAGACCCCTGGAGAACAGGACTTGTCACATTCTGCCAATTGGACTACCTTCCCTTTATCCCCAGTCTCTGCCTCCTACCTCACAACTACCTAGCAATCCATGTCACAAGATTACCTCCAATTCCATACGCTTTTATTTTTGCTGATAATCTCTTGTCAAATGCCCCTGGAAGTCCATATAAACAACATCCATAGACAACCCCCCTATCCACCTTGTTAGTGACCACCTCAAAAAATTAGATTAAAAACTTGATTAATCAGACTTGACCTACCCTTCACAAATCCATGCTGACTCTGTTTGATCGGTTCATACTTGTTCAAGTGGTCATTCACTTTGTTCCTGATGATAGATTCCAGTAACTTCTTCACAACTAATGTTAAATTGACAGGTTTGTAGTTTCCTGTTTCTCCCTCCCTTTCTTCTTAAGTAATGGAGTGGCATATGCAATTTTCTATCCAAAGGCACAATTTCTGAATCCAGAGAGCTTTCAAAAAATATAACTAATGCATCTACAATTTCCTCACCTGTTTCTTTTAATACCCTGGGGTGGAAACCGTCAGATCCTGGAGATTGGTCTGTCTTAAGTCCCATTATTTTCTCCATTATGATTTCTTTACATATACTAAATCCAATAAGTTCCTCCCCATAGCTTACTTTTAGGTTCCTTTGTACTGCTGGCATTTTGTCATCTTTCTCTGCTGTGAAAAAGGATGCAAAGTATTCATTTAACAGGTCTGCCATTTTCTTATTATCCATCATCGTCTTACCTTCATCCATTTTTAATGGGCCGACATTCCCCCTTACTCTTTCTCTTAATATATTTATAAAAACTTTTACTGTTAGCTTAGATATCCCTTGTAAGATTTTTCATACTCCCTTTTACCACCTCTTATTACTTTCTTTGTTACTCTTTAATTGCTCTTCTTCAACCCTTCCCCCACACCTAACATAAAGGTGTTGGTGCAGCTGCAGACAGTGGTTTGCTGGAGAACCTCTCCAGGCACCAGCTGCCGTCGTCTTCCCTCATTGTGGGGGAATTTCTTTATTCGTTCATGGGATGTGGGCGTCACTGGCAAGGCCAACATTTATTGCCCATCCCTAATTGCCCTTGAGAAGGTGGTGGTGAGCCGCCTTCTTGAACTGCTGCAGTCCGTGTGGTGAAGGTTCTCCCACAGTGCTGTTAGGTAGGGAGTTCCAAGATTTTGACCCAGCGACAATGAAGGAACGGCGATATATTTCAAGTCGGGATGGTGTGTGACTTGGAGGGGAACGTGCAGGTGGTGTTGTTCCCATGTGCCTGCTGCCCTTGTCCATCTAGATGGTAAAGGTCCCAGGTTTGGGAGGTGCTGTCAAAGAAGCCTTGGCGAGTTGCTGCAGTGCATCCTGTGGATGGTACACACTGCAGCCACAGTGCGCCGGTGGTGAAGGGAGTGAATGTTTAGGGTGGTGGATGGGGTACCAATCAAGTGGGCTGCTTTGTCTTGGATGGTGTCGAGCTTCTTGAGTGTTGTTGGAGCTGCACTCATCCAGGCAAGTGGAGAGTATTCCATCACACTCCTGACTTGTGCCTTGTAGATGGTGGAAAGGCTTTGGGGAATCAGGAGGTGAGTCACTCGCTGCAGAATACCCAGCCTCTGACCTGCTCTTGTAGCCACAGTATTTATATGGCTGGTCCAGTTAAGTTTCTGGTCAATGGTGACCTCCAGGATGTTGATGGTGGGGGATTCGGCGATGGTAATGCCGTTGAATATCAAGGGGAGGTGGTTAGACTCTCTTTTGTTGGAGATGGTCATTGCCTGGCACTTGTCTGGCGCGAATGTTACTTGCCACTTATCAGCACAAGTCTGGATGTTGTCCAGGTCTTGCTGCATGGGGAAATAAGTTTGATTGTGAAACTCAAGGCCATCAGTGTGTATAATGCCACCTACCGTCAGCATGAGCAGGGACAGCATTCCTCAGACCACTGTCGGTAAGTGTTGGAAACGGCTATGGCCTGATACCCAGGCTGCCGCCATTGCTATTGGATTTGAGGATGCGTGGCACTGACGGAGTTGGGTGAGTTCGTGTTAAACAGCACCGCCACCCACTGCTACCCGCACTGCTCCCAGGGCACAACGAGGTGAAAGGTGACAAAGTCAGCAAGGACCTTGCATCCGAACATGACTGGGGGCACTAGCTGTTTGTGGGTGACGGCATCATGGTTTGCAATCCAGGATAATGGTAAGACTGAAGCAGGCAACGCAGCAAGGAGGATCCCATAGATAGATATCCCACATGGATTCAACTGCTGTGCTTGGACAATAAGTGGAACAGCAAGATGCATCAACATACACAAATGCCGTGCTCATCAAGTGAAGGCAACATCAAAGCAGATGTCACAACTTCACCAACAGAAACTTTCAGAGTTTTCTAATGTTGCTATTGTATAATAAATTATAAATTTAGTTAAATGATTATTTTCTGAATAATTCATAGAATCATAGAATTGTTCAGCACAGAAGGAGGCCATTCAGCCCATCGTGCCTGTGCCGGCTCTTTGAAAGAGCTATCCAATTAGTCCAACTCCCCTGCTCTTTCCCCATAGCCCTGTAATTTTTTCCTTTTCAAGTATTTACCCAATTGCCTTTTGAAAGTTACTATTGAATCTGCTTCCATCACCCTTTCAGGCCGTGCATTCTAGATCAGAACAACTCGCTGTGTAAAAAAATTTCTCCTCATCTCCCCTTTGGTTCTTTTGCCAATTACCTTAAATCTGTGTCCTCTGGTTACCGACCCTCCGGCCAGTGGAAACAGTTTCTCCTTATTTACTCTATCAAAACCCTCAATTGTTTCACATCAAAAAAATTTTAGAAGACATTAATTGAAGTGAACCTACCACCCCTACCCGGTTTGGCCTACAGGTGACTCCAGTCCCTACAATATGTGGTTGCCTTTTAATGCCCTCAGGGCAACTAGGGTTGGTCAATAAGTATTGTCTTGGCTGTGTCGTTCACACCCTGAGCACAATTAAAAACAATTTCAGAGTAAATTCTACAATTTAACGCCTCTGGCACTTGGCGTCGAGAGACGGGCATGGAAGATAGTGCTTCTGAATTATGGCCTGTAGAATTTTTGATCTTCTAGCTTCAGCAGGTGGAAAATTAGGCATGCTGCAAATTGGGCACACTGACCTCTGACCCTGAATTCCAACACACACTCCCCCCATCACATGAAGTTCTACCTCAGGAGCAATGAATTGTAAAATTTCACCCCACTCTGCCAAATAATTCACCGCACTACCTTTGAACGAAGTTCATCTCAGGGCCTGAGCTCATTTCTGCCAGGTCACTGGAGCTTCCCCACAGCAGAAAACTGCAAAGTCTTTCCCTGAAAGTTTTGTTAACAGGGCCTTAACAAGCAACAGCTGATGTCCCAAAAAAAATGTCATCATCAATTTCCCAACAAGGTCATCTTCAACATGGACAATGGTGAATAGCAGAGGAATGGAAAAAATGGAGGCTGCCAGTTTTAACATTCTTCCCTGCCATTATTGCCACTGAAAACAAGCGGAAACATCTTCTGTAGCTGTGCTTCTTTGAAGAATAGTCTACATCAAAAGAGGCCACAGTTTTCAAGTAAAAATGAGTGATGGCCTTGTCTAATGTTGGAAGACCTGATCTTTGCACTTTGAGGCATGAGTGATCCGATGCACAGGAAACCTCACCTCAGGGAAGACAGGAAATTTCAAAGCTTTCTTGTGTAGTCCCACCCTTGGGCAACAAGACTGTAAGACCCAGCCTTTCTGGGCTGAGTGTAGACTTTGGCAAGTATGTGAGCTTTGGTTTCAATCAGATTCTGGTCTGTGTATGTATTTTAATGACCTCATATTTGCACAAAACAACCCGAAGCCCCGGTTCCAATAACATCCTTTGCCAAAGAGAATTTGCTTGGGTAAACAGGATGCTCTAATAACAGAAGTGCACTGTGAGATCGGTTCTAGACACTTTGCTAGGAAGCTATTCACCTGTAGGATACATGTTGGGAGCTGCCAAAACTGGAGAATAGGGCAGTGTATTAAATTTCAGAGTGGAGCCCAAAACCTGCATTGAAAGCCTTTTGAAGATTTTTTTTTTTGCATTCGCAGTTTTGGTTCTAATCAAGGACTGGTCTGTTTCACAGAGTCTGTGCACAGGGTTCAATCCAGGGCATCTTTACATTCTGCACCGTTGCTATTTTCATATCTGGTGCTTGGCAGCTAAAGAAAGAGTCTTTTTTTTAAAACCTTTTTTTAAATGGGTCACAGCACTGTTCCTTTGTAATGCAATTTTTCCCATAGTAGTATCAAAGATTGGAAATGTAAGAGTGCAGCAAGGTGAAACCTTCCGCAGTCACACAGATAGATGTGGCTGATAAGAAAAATGGATCAAAAAGATCAGTTCAAGGTTTATTATTTGCCTTTACCTGGATGTTTTCTCCATAAGTTTTTTTCTCACGGGAATATAGGAGCAATTTTATGATGCGCGCTCTCACTAGAAAGGAGCACAGGCTGCGGAGTGGGCCCTGTAACGTTACAGCTCTCTGCCCCTGACCTGTGCTCCCGTCTAGTGAGGCTCCACGCTGGTGAAGAGGCTCACAGAAGGTGCCCATAAGTCTTCAATTTTGGCTTGAAGTTTCAGAGGTTTTCCATGTGAATAAACCACAATAAATCATATTAGGAGAACAATTCCACTCATGGAGACAAGTTGCATTTTACAGATAAAGCCCCTGCTTGTTATATTTATCAAACCCATCTACTTTGTACGGTATATTGCACAGACACGCTCCAAAGAAATATTGGAACATTATGGGTGTGAATTGTAATAAAAACTGTGTATTTTCATTACAAATACAGCACGCACTAGTTAATGGGCTGCTAGTCCACCATTGGCGGCCGTGCCTTCAGCAGCCTCGGCCCTAAGCTCTGGAATTCCCTCCCTAAACCTCTCCGCCTCTCTCTCCTCCTTTAAGACGCTCCTTAAAATCTACCTCTTTGACCAAGCTTTTGGTCCTAATATCTCCTTATATGGCCAGGTGTCAAACTTTGTCTGACAACGCTCCTGTGAAGCATTTTGGGATGTTTCTATTGCGTTAAAGGTGCTATATAAATGCAAGTTGTTGTTGTAGTATATTCCTTTAAAGGTTACATTAATGAAATATTTGTTTATTCCCCATACAATGAAAATGCATAGAAGCGGTTTGGAATAGTCACTGCTTTATAGATTCTGAAACTGATCCATTACTGGGTTAGCTGATGTAAATGGCAGCAACGGTCAGGATTTAATTTGTACTAATCAACCTCTCATGGCGCAGTACAAGGGCAGTTAAAGCCACGTGTAATCTTCAGATAAAGTGTGATTCAAGGTGGAGGAGGTAAGTGGACCAGGGTGTAGAAGCTTAATTCAGGCCCCATTTTAAAGTCATACATTCTGTCCTTGTTTTTATATTTTCATTATAAATTCCTATGTCCACATTTATAATGGAAACTGCCTGTGTAAACTTATCATGCTGCAATTACAACCTCCTGCCAATAGTGGCACTGCAATGCTTTCAATGGAGAGATAGGAATTTATAATGAAAAAGGTGACAGAAAGTACATGTACAGATGTAATATTATTGATATATTACTATTCGATCTACATGGTCTCTCTGCCTCCGTCATGTTGCTGTTTCTCTCTTTGACTGTCCACCTCTGGTTTGGGGTCTCTTTCTTTCTCTTCTGCTTCTCTCTGCTTCTCTGTCTTTTTCGTCTTTCCTTCTGGGTGGAAGGTGGTGGGCCGTATGACATGGCGTGGCAGGGGAATGAACCACCAATGGCTGCAGGCTGCATTTGAAGTGGGGGCCGCAAGGAAAATGTGACCTCAGTGGCTCCCTTCAAACCCCCTCCCCAATCACTCATGCTTCCCTCACTTCTTAGTTTCCATAGCACCCCAACTCTTCACCTTCCCATGACCTATACTCCTTCACTCCAATCACTACCCCTAACTCTTCCCCTTTGAATTACCCACTCAACCCCTTGATCCTCCCCTTCCCCTTGTTCCACTGTCATCCACCTCACTGTCATCCCAAACCGCTGTGGATGCTGGCGGTCAATTGAAATTTTTAAGACTGAGATTGATAGATGTTTATTAGGTAAGGGTATCGTGGGAAAAAGAGTAAAGGCAGTTAAATGGAATTGAGGTACAGATCAGCCATGATCTAACTGAATGGCAGAACAGGCTTGAGGGACTGAATGGCCTACTCATGTTCCTATGTTTCAACCTTAACACTCCACCCACTCCCCCTAATCCTAGTAATTGCCCCCAAAGGCAGTTGGTAGAAGACAGACGTCCCTCATCCTCAAACAGTTTCCTTCCTTCCCTCACCTCTTCCCTTCCTTTCCTATCTGTTCCCCTCAATGAGGCTTTGTTTACTGGTCAAAATTCAACTTAAAAAAAAATCAATTTAGAATGAGGAAAGAAAATGTCTGTCTGTCTTTTTCTCTATTTGCCCTCTCTCTCCCTCTCACTGTCTCATCGGCATTAGAAATTGGAATCTCTGTCACACAGGTGTAAGCCATTAGCATTGATCATTTCTAACTGTCAACAAAACACAGGTAGAGATGGCTTTAAAATTCAACAGGTTTTTTTTTGAAAATTGAATAACATTAAATGAAAAAAGACACACAGGGGGGTCATTTTGACTTTGGGCGATTGTGTACAATGCACAATATCAGCTCAGACACCCGTTAAACACCTCTCCCCACTTTTCTTTCCATTGAATCCACAATCTCTTTCTCTGGGGTAAATTTGATTTTGGCCGATAGTGTAAAACTGCGAGGGAAATGATAATCGTGAGGGATGTATAACAGGCGGCTGATCTGATATCACTTGCTTAGGTGCCAGCCGTGGCTCAGTAGCTATCACTCTCATCTCTCAGTCAGAAGGTTGTGGGTTCAAGTCCTACTCCAGAGACTTGAGCACAAAATCTCAGCTGACACTCCAGCACGATACTGAGGGAGTGCTGCACTGTCGTCTTTCAAATGAAACATTAAACTGAGGCATTGTCTGCTCTTACAGGGAGATATCAAAGATCAAAGAAAAGCAGGTGAGTTCTCCCCGGTGTCCTGGCCAATATTTAGCCCTCAACCAACATCACTAAAACAGATTATCCAGTCATTATCACATTGCTGGTTGTGGGAGCTTGCTGTGTGCAAATTTAGCTTCAAAAGTACATCATTAACTGTAAAGCACTTTGGGACATCCTGAGATTGTGAAAGTCGCTATATAAATGCAATTTCTTTCTTCTTTCTTTCTTACACTATCATCAAAATTACCCCCTCTCTCTCTGAGCCCCCTCTCTTTCTGACCCCAGTCTCTCAGGACCCCTCTCCCTTTCTGACCTCCCTCGCCTGACCCCAGTCCCTCTCTCACTTTTTAAAGTTTATAGAACACAAAACAAAAGCTAAAATTGGTGTGTAATTAGAACACAGTCATTTTTCTCCCTTACAGAAACAGCCACTCTGGTTTTTATAAAAAAGACACTCAATCTGAATTTTATCCCAAGTAAAGATATTGAAATTTATCCTCTAGCATTTTTCAATTTTTTAAAAAACTTTTGAACAGAAAATATTCCTCAGTATAGCTTACTGAAAGGTAATGATGCATCCAGGGAAATTAGAGATACTGCTCAGACTGTACGAATCAAATTCAGCCATCACAGCTCAAATAAAATGGATAAAAATACCAACTCCAGGCCCAGGCTTTTGGAGGAGGCTGAGGCCCTCAAGTAAAATTTTTAATGGAAGCATTAAATGCAAAAAAGACAATTCAATTGATAAATTTAATCATGTTATTGTGAAATGTACATTTTTAAAAATTTTGTTTACATCCTTAAGATTGTCAAAAGCATTTTGAGAGAATTGTAGAAACCCAGAGGCGAGATTATACTAACAGAGTGACAAGTTTACATAGGCATTTTCCATTACAAATGGGGACATAGGAATTTATAATGGAAACGGTTGACAAAAAAAAGCAACAACAGGAAGTCAAGTAATGTAGACAGGAAGTGTGTGCAGATCTAAGATTGTTATAGAAGGTCTTTATAGATAACACTTGGTCCACATGATCTCCTGGAATGATTTCGATCACCTGAGGGGGTCGGAGAAGAATTTTCCAGAATATTATTTCCCTTATTGGCCCTGTTTTTTTTCTCTGGTTTTTTGCCTCTCCCAAGAGATTACATGGCTGCGAGGGTGGGCGGGAGAGGAAAGAAGTGTTTAGTCATGATGTTCCAACCGCCATGAGTGTGGAGCAGGCTTGATGGACCAGATGGTCTTTTCCTGATTGTCAGTTTCGTATGTTTGTATAATGTATTATAGTTAACTAGATGCTGCCTGACTTGCTGAGTAGTTCCAGCATTTTCTGTTTTTATTTCAGATTTCCAGCATCCGCAGAATTTTGCTTTTGAGATACTGTGACTCTTTGTAATGGCTAATGATGAGGATAAACAGACAAAGGAAAGTATCTTTCTCATAACCTCTTGCTATTTCTGTACGAGTACTTTTGGGTTCAATCTAATAAGAACCTGCCGCTGTAAAGGAGTTAATAACTTGAGGTCATAGGCACATGTACAGCACTGCCAAGTGGAACCAGTACATGTAGTTGATTTAACGGCATTTGTTTAATAAGAATGACTGGGTGAAGGGGAACGCAGTCATTTACTATATTTAGAGCATTACGTTCAGCTGTAACAACAGACCATTGGGCAAGTGGAGGCTTCTTACAAAAGACAGACGACCTAAAAATACCTTTCCAGATAAATGGGGAGATTCATCAACAATATGACTAATGTTTCCATGTTAAGATGTGTTCACTTCAATGTTTGAGCATTAAAAACTTCTCTCACTTTGAGCAGCCTGTCAATGGTTGTGCATTGCACGGAGACAGTATGTGTGAGGTAATCGTCGACCACACATTTATTCCCCATTAGAAAACTTTATAATACTGTACTTTTTCCCTTCCACCTCACAGTCAGACCAGGACCAATTGTTCCAATAATATATACACCTAGCTGGGTTGGAAAACAAGAGAATAATATTTAACTACGGAATTAAAATTGGTGAAGATTGACAAACACTAAGCAATAAAATGAGAAGCTGAGTGTCTCAGAAGGGGCAGAACCTGTTCCATGGCAATCTGGGGGCACAGTATGTTAGTTCACCACACCATAGTCTGGGAGACCCGGGCTTGAGTCCCAGCCTTGTGTGACTCTGCCTTGAACCTGCAACTTGTCAATCTTGAACAGGTTATCAGGTGCAGCACCAGGCAGAGAGAAAGTGTTAAACTGGTGAGAAGTAAGGAAAATCGAAAAGGGTTTTACCTCACCTAATATTTCAACATCCTTCTTGAGCACATAATCTAGGCTGACAGTCTGTCGGATGAGACATTAAACTGAGGCTCCCATCTGCTCTGTCGGGTGGATGTAAAAGATTCTGTGGCACTATTCACTGAAAGCAGGGAAGTGCTCCTTATGTCCTGGTCAACAGTTATAAACTAGATTGGGGATAATTTTGACATTGGGCAATGGTGTAAAACTGGAGATATCGGATCAGCCGCCTGTTATACCTCTCTCCCAGTTTTGAAAACTGGAAAAGATGGCGGCTGATCCGATATTGTCCATTTTACACCATCGCCCAAAGTCTGGTCATTTATCTCATCACTGTCTGCTGGACCTTGCTGTGTGCAAATTGGCTGCCATGTTTCCCTACATTACAACAGTGACTACGTTTCAAAAGTACTTAATGGACTGTGAAGCACTTTGGGATGTCTTGAGGTCATGAGAAACCCGATATAAATGTTTTTTCTTTCTTTCACCCACTGGCCATAGAGGGATATTAGCACAGACCATAGAGAGTCTGTCGTCAAGTGACTGGTGGTGCAGTGAGATTAAACACCTCATGGACTTTGACCCAAATCCAATCTCCTCTCTCTACTCGCTCTAAGGATTCTACCTGAAATTAGTTTGGACTCAGTTCCTCTTGGACAGCACAGAACCAGTCCACAATTCAGCACAAAACTGGCACTACATTGACAGTGTGACTCAGAAAAACCTGTTCTGTTCCCTGGTGTTGACAGGTGTCACCTTGGTGAGTGCAAAAGTGCAAAACAAAAATCCCGTTGGTTTCCACTGTGGGAATAAGCACAACGTAAAAGGAACATCAGTGATATCCATGATTCCATCATTATGGGCAATAAATGCTGGCCTTGCCAGCGACGCCCACATCCCATGAACAAATATTTAAAAAATTAAGTCCACTGTGGGAATAACACTCAATTTCAGCAGATCCCCAAACCACCACTATAACCATATGATTTCCACATCTGAAGGTGGCCCTCAGCAGTTTGAGAAGCAGGGACAATACCCACTCTGCTTTTCCATGGACTTGACCAACTCCATTTAGTTAAAGTTCACCTGGAGGAACATTAAAATTTAACAGAGAAGGAAGAAGCCTCAAAGTTTGGTTCAAGTGTAAGGGGAGCGTTCCGCAGTCAGCGCTGCTCAGCTGTTTCAAGGGCCCAGTGAGCATTGCCCACATCACGGCGCCTGGTACATCCCACGGACAATGCTGAAAGCACACAACAGGTCAGTCAGCATCTGGACAGAGAAAGAGGGATAACAAAATATAGAGAAAGGGCAAGGTGCGAATGAATAGTCAACTCTTCTACACTGTGGAGACCAAATGACCACTTCACTGTCAGTGTCCTGGGAAGAGGAGGCAGGTTGACATTTGAGCTGGAGATCCTTCATGAGAACACAGTGCTGGCAGAGAGTCTGTGCCCATGGTGTTGACCTTTTTTGTCTTTTCGTGGGGCTGGGAGACCCATTTGATAATCCAGCATTTTCTGTTTTAATTTCAGACCTTCTGCATTTGTAGCCCTGCTTTTCCTCTTTCTCCATTTGCCCAGTTTTCGTTTGTGTGGACCTCTCCCATGCCTTTTCACCCACCTAACCGCGTTACTTTGTCCTTTTATATCTCTCCGTTGCCAAACTTTAAAAAAATTTATTCCCGGGATGTGGGCATCGCTGGCAAGGCCAGCATTTATTGCCCATCCCTAGTTGCCCTTGAGAATGTGATCTTTTCTATCATCTGGCTTTTATTAGACAATTTGTAACCCATTAACTCCCTCCCTGTGATTGATGTATCTGTTGATTCTCTCCCTAATATTGGGCCTACATTTGCCTTTTACTCATTGGACCTGTTACCACCACCCCCTCCCCCTTATCTTACCTTGGAAGTAATTTTCTAAATGTTTTCCATAACATCTGCTATCTTATAAATCTTTTTAAGATCACCTCTCTGATGCTTCCTTTTAAGGCTGAAAGGCCCAAATTTCTCCAATCTTTCATGACTCAGGCCTCTGATGCCCTGTAACTCTTCCTGGTACCTGCCTCTGGAGCTCGAATATCTCAGTGTCCAGAACTGGATTAGTGCGAATTGAGTTCATGGACTGAACTGATAATGAACGAGAATTAGTGGAGAGGGCCAGAGGCATGGTAATGTGGAATCAGGTACCATGGCAACTGCTCTGATTGCTACATTGAAAGCGCACTACTACAAAGCCTTAATGCCTGTGTTTACAGCACAGTCTCTGTGATGGGCTTAGTGCTAGGCCACTAGGTATCATTATGTGGTGAGGGAGCCATAAAAAGTTGAAATGTGCTTTAACCTCAGTCGGACAGCAGTCCTTAAAGGATTTATAGACTGTTCCCTTATTAATTAGAACGTTATTCCATATGGCATATTAAACAGATGGACTAACCCCTGAGCTTGGCCTCATTGTGGACTTAATCCTTCCTATTGCTGCACACATAGGTTGTTATGGTGCTGTTTGTCAGTTCCAAATAAGATTTTATTTAGATCAAAATTAATCTGCACTAAATTGTGGCACCTTATTGGACACCATGGGTTAGACGTTGATTTTGTGCGATAATGTAAAACGGGGATAGCGAATCGCAGCTTGTTTTACATCTCTCCCCATTATTATTTCCACTGACTTCAATGGGAGGTTTAAAACGAGCTGCCGATTCATTATCACTTGTTTTACACTATCGCACAAAGTCAAAATCTACCCCAATCGTCCCTCACATTGACACAAATAAATAATTGTAAACAATTTTACAACACCAAGTTATAGTCCAGCAATTTTATTTTAAATTCACAAGCTTTCGGAGGCTTCCTCCTTCGTCAGGTGAACGATGTGAAATGAAATCCTCGAAATGAAATCGCATTTATAATTCACAGAACAATAATTCATTTCGAGGATTTCATTTCACATCGTTCACCTGACGAAGGAGGAAGCCTCCGAAAGCTTGTGAATTTAAAATAAAATTGCTGGACTATAACTTGGTGTTGTAAAATTGTTTACAATTGTCAACCCCAGTCCATCACCGGCATCTCCACATCACAAATAAATAAGAAAGACATGCATTTCAATAGCACCTTTCACGATCTCAGGACATCCCAAAGCGCTTTACAGCCAATGAAGTATTTTTTTGAAGTGTAGTCACTGTTTTAATGTAGGAAACGCGGCAGCCAATTTGCGCTCAGCAAGATCCACCACCCTAAACATTCACTCCCTTCACCACCGGCGCACAGTGGCTGCAGTGTGCACCATCCACAGGATGCACTGCAGCAACTCGCCAAGGCTTCCTCGACTGCACCTCCCAAACCCACGACCTCCACCACCTAGAAGGACAAGGGCAGCAGACACCACCTGCACGTTCCCCTCCAAGTCACACACCATCCCGACTTGGAAATATATCGCCGTTCCTTCATCATCGCCGCGTCAAAATCCTGGAACTCCCTACCTAACAGCACTGTGGGAGAACCTTCACCACACGGACTGCAGCGGTTCAAGAAGGCGGCTCACCACCACCTTCTCAAGGGCAATTAGGGATGGGCAATAAATGCCGGCCTCGCCAGCGATGCCCACATCCCATGAACGAATATTGAAAAAAATCCCACAAACAGCAATGTGATAATGACTGGATAATCTGTTTTTGAGTGATGTTAGATAAGGGATAAATATTGGCCAGGACTTCGGGGAGAACGCCCCTGCTCTTCTTTGAATAGTGCCTTGGGATCTTTTAAACCCATCTGAGAGGGCAGACACTGGGATTTTGTTCTCCACAACCTTCTGACTCAGAGGCAAGAGTGCTACCAACTGAGCCATGGCTGACCCTGACAAGTAGGCATAGTATATTTCTGCCCTCAACATCAGCGTAATAAAGACACAAATAATCGGCCTGATACGTTGAAACAGTCACCTAGACCTTTAGGCTGTTACTAACATTCTTAGGGTGCTTTGGTATTTAATCGTATCACTCGTTTAGTAGTTTCTGTCTTAAGAAAGCAGCAACGAGCCTTCATTCAGCAGCCAAAAAAGCCAAATAAAGTAACAGGCATACAATCTATTCTTCCTATTTGTGTTTTTTAGAACATTCTGTTCCTTTGGCACAGTCCAGGCTGCTTGTAATTGCCTTCAGGCGACCTGTTGAATTAAAGCAGATTAAACAATTGACAATGACTGGGGAATTCAGCTGTTTCCTCTTTCTGTCTCTCTCACTCCCTGTCACCCCACTTGGGTGAGGCTCATGGACATCTACCAGTACAGCTTCCCACCCACATGCAGACTGAAGATCCATTTTTTGTCCAGACACGACCTGCAATAAACATTTTGGCAGCAGTTACTTTCAATTGGTAACATGTTTGTGTTACAAAATACGAGCCTATGTCAGACTGTTGACTGAAATTCAGAAATAGTAAAACATGTAAATGGCAGCAGAGGTTAACTTAAAAAATATAAGCTTATGATCTAATAGCCTGCATCAAAGTAAACAATGGCAGGAACATGGTTTATGGTAATGGGAATTTCTACTTCATTGCCATTTTTGGATATACAGTATGTTGTTTAGAAATGTCAACAATACCCACAATGTTACCTCAGTGACCAACTGTGTGTGCAGAGTGAGGAAAACACTTCGGAATTTCACTTTCATTTTCCACTGAGATAATTAAACTTGTGCATAATATGTCAACAAAATGGCCACCCGTTTGGTGTACCCTCACATCATTCCAGAGTCTGACTCCCCAGTGGTGTATGATTGGTGAACCCTCACATTGTGCCAGAGACTGACTCCCCAGTGGTGTATGATTGGTGTATCCTCACATTGTGCCTGGGACTGACTCCTCAGTGGTGTATGATTGGTGTATCCTCACATTGTGCCTGGGACTGACACCTCAGTGGTGTATGATTGGTGTATCCTCATATTGTGCCTGGGACTGACTTCCCAGTGGTGTATGATTGGTGTATCCTCACATTGTGCCAGAGACTGACTCCCCAGTGGTGTATGATTGGTGTATCCTCACGTTGTGCCAGAGACTGACACCCCAGTGGTGTATGATTGGTGTATCCTCACATTGTGCCAGGACTGACTCCTCAGTGGTGTATGATTGGTGTATCCTCACATTGTGCCAGAGACTGACTCCTCAGTGGTGTATGATTGGTGTATCCTCATATTGTGCCAGGACTGACTCCCCAGTGGTGTATGATTGGTGTATCCTCACATTGTGCCAGAGACTGACTCCCCAGTGGTGTATGATTGGTGTATCCTCACGTTGTGCCAGAGACTGACACCCCAGTGGTGTATGATTGGTGTATCCTCACATTGTGCCAGAGACTGACACCCCAGTGGTGTATGATTGGTGTATCCTCACATTGTGCCAGAGACTGACTCCCCAGTGGTGTATGATTGGTGTACCCTCATATTGTGCCAGAGACTGACTCCTCAGTGGTGTATGATTGGTGTATCCTCACATTGTGCCTGGGACTGACTCTCCAGTGGTGTATGGTTGGTGTACCCTCATATTGTGCCAGAGACTGACACCCCAGTGGTGTATGATTGGTTTACCCTCACATTGTGCCAGAGACTGACCGTGGTGTATAAACATAAGAACATAAGAAATATGAGTAGGTGTAGGCCATACGGCCCCTCGAGCCTGCTCCGTCATTCGATAAGATCATGGCTGACCTTTGACCTCAACTCTACTTTCCAGCCGATCCCCATATTGCCTTGATTCCTCTAGAGTCCAAAAATCTATCTATCTCTGCATTTACTATACTCAAATGACTGAGCATTCACAGCCATCTGCTGTAGAGAATTCCAAAGATTCACAACCCTCTGAGTGAAGAAATTCCTTCTCATCTCAGTCTTAAACGGCCGACCCCTTATCCTGAGACGATGCCCCTTAGATCCAGTCTCTCCAGCCAGGGGAAACTACCTCTCAGCATCTACCTTGTCAAGCCCCCACAGAATCTTATGTGTTTCAATGAGGTCACTTCTCATTCTTCTGGATTCCAGAGAGTATAGGCCCATTCTACCCAATCTGTCCTCATAGGACAACCCTCTCATCCCAGGAATCAATCTAGTGAACCTTCGTTGCACCAAGGCAAGTATATCCTTCCTTAGATAAGGAGACAAAACTGTACACGGTATTCCAGGTGCAGTCGAACCAAAACCCTGCACAATTGTAGCAAGACTTCCTTACTCTTGTACTCCAACTCCCTTCCGATAAAGGACAACATGCCATTTGCCTTCCTAAGTGCTTGCTGTACCTGCATGCTAACTTTTTGTGTCTCTTGTACAAGGACACCAAAATCTCTCTGATCACCTACATTTAATAGTTGCTCACCATTTAAAAAATATTCTGTTTTTCTATTCTTCTGACCAAAGTGAATAACCTTACATTTCCCCACATTATACTCCATCTGCCATCTTCTTGCCCGCTCGCTTAATGGGCCCGATTTTACCAGGGGTGCGGGTTCTGGGCAGGTGGGCCAGCGGGCGCGTTAAAAACGCGCCCGGTGAAATTAGTGGGTTTCCCGCGCGATCATAGCAGGCAACACACTAATTGGATCCACTTACCTGCTCCTCCGGGTTCCCCGATGCTGATCTGCGCGTTGGGCGGGCTGCGCATGCGCAGTAAGATCTGTCAGCTGGAGGAGCTCTATTTAAAGGGGCAGTCCTCCACTGACAGATGCTGCAACAAATAGCAAAAATTACAGCATGGAGCAGCCCAGGGGGAAGGCTGCTCCCAGTTTAATGATGCCTCACCCCAGGTATCATTAGATGGGGTGAGGAGGAGGGGGAGGACAGAGATCTTCCCCCCGGCGGGCGGGAGGAAGCGGCCTGCCTCTGCCACCAAGAAGGTCTGGCTCGAGGTGGCAGAGGAGGTCACCAGCGCCACCAACATATCGCCCACCTGCATACAGTGCAGGAGGCGCTCCAATGACCTCAGTAGGTCAGCCACAGTGAGAACACTTAGTCTTTCCCCTACACTCCGTCTGCCACAACACTGCCCCCACCCCACATCTCCTTCAGCACTGCCAACACTACTCTGTCACATCACCCCTCATACCCACTCAAACCTCATCCTCATCTTACCTGCACCTACTCACCTCGCCAGTACTCATCCCGCCACTACCACTCAACCCAATCCTCATACAATCTCATGGATCTATCCCATACTCACCCTCTCATGCATCTCTCTCACGGCCAGCTTCACTCAACCTGCCACCACCTGTGCTGCAGCCACAGGGCATGCATCACATATGTGCAGTAGGCAGCGTAAGGCAAACGTGTCGTGAGCATGAAGGGGATGCACAAGGGTGTTTGAGGGTTTGTCATGGTTCTTACTTCTATTGAATTAAAGAACAACTCACATCACACATTATATTGGCACCACTACTGCCATGTCTTCACGAATCCTGTCCGGTTTGTGCAATAATGCCCGCTCCTGGGTATCACTATGAGGACCCACCACTGATGCCACCCATTGTGTTACTGCAGAGTGGGTGTAGGTATATTTGCAGGGCTCTTCTGCGCAGACGACTGAGAGACATTGGGGATGTCCCCGGTTGCAGCCTGGAAGGCTGTGGAGGAGAAGTTCGGGAGGGCAGTGGTGACTTTGACAGCGACAGGTGGGAAGATGGTGCACGGGCCAGCCAGGAGCAGCTCGGCATGAAGGAGGCTGCAGATGTCCACGGCTACATGTTGACTGGCTCTGAGCCTCCGTGTGCACTGCTGCTCAGAGAGGTCCAGGAGGCTGAGCCTCGGTCTGTGGACCCTGTGGCGAGGGTAGTGCCTTCTGCGACGCATCTCTCTCTGCTGTTGCCCTCCCTCCTGCTGTGCAGGTGGATGTGTCACAGCACTGTGTTGTGGATCTCCACGTGTCAGAGGTGGACGGCATGGATGGCGAGGCTGGTGATGCTGTTCGTCCTCTGAGGAGGTCATGACTGCAGCTACGGCGGCCCCCATCCAGGAGATGTACATCTGAGGGGGTCCGCAAGGTAGGTACATGTCTCCGGACCCCGGGGTAAATGTGCAGGTTGGTGACTTCGACCGTCAGGAGGAGGGTGGTGGAGGCCAAACTTTGTCCCAGGTAACAGAATGGCCTCCTGCAATGGGTGAGGGTCTCCCCCGCCCGCCCCCCCTGTCAAATGGACCTTTGCAGCTGCCACAGGCTGACGGCTGCAACACGTCCATTCGATCTGGGAGTGTTTCCCCCAGTGTGGGAAACAGTCCCATGTTGATCCAAAATCACACATAGTCCCTTAATCAGGTCAGTTAATGACCTGAAATAGCTAAATAAATACTCTCAAGTGGCATCCTGCTGGCTTTAATTGCCTGCGGGATTCCCACCAGCGGGGGCTGCGCGCGCACGCCGGCGCGTCATCGGGGAACCCGGAAGTGAGCGGGATCGAGGCGCGATCTGGTCCCGCACCTGGATTTCGGGATTTTCGGGGCCCCCCGCCGAGAACGCACCCGGTAGCGGGTGGTAAAATCAGGCCCCATCTGTCTCTATCCCTTTGCAGACTCTTTGTTTCCTCCTCACAGTTTACTTTCCCATCTAGCTTTGTATCATCAGCAAACTTGGATACATTACACTCGGTCCCTTCATCTAAGTCATTAATACAAATTGTAAATAGTTGAGGCCCAAGCACTGATCCTTGTGACACCCCACTAGTTACAGCCTGCTAACCTGAAAATGACCCATTTATTCCTACTCTCTGTTTTCTGTCCGTTAACCAATCCTCAATCCATGTTAATATATTACCCCCAATCCCATGAGCCCTTATCTTGTGCAACAACCTTTTATGTGGCATCTTATCAAATGCCTTTTGAAAATCCAAATATACTACATCCACTGGTTCCCCTTTATCTACCCTGCTAGTTACATCCTCAAAAAACTCTAATAAATTTGTCAAACATGATTTCCCTTTCATAAAACCACGTTGACTCTGCCTAATCATGTTATGATTTTCTAAGTGCCCTGTTACCACTTCCTTAATAATGAATTCCAACATATTCCCGATGACTGATGTCAGTCTAACTGGCCTGTAGTTCCCTGTAGTATGGTTGGTGTACCCTCACGTTGTTCCAGAGACTGACACTCAGTGGTGTATGGTTTGTGTATCCTCACATTGTGCCTGAGACTGACACTCAGTGGTGTATGGTTTGTGTATCCTCATGTTGTGCCTGGGATTAACTCCCCAGTGGTGTATGATTGGTGTACCCTCATATTGTGCCAGGACTGACTCCCCAGTGGTGTATGATTGGTGTACCCTCATATTGTGCCAGGACTGACTCCTCAGTGGTGTATGATTGGTGTACCCTCATATTGTGCCTGGGACTGACTCCCCAGTGGTGTATGATTGGTGTACATAAGAACATAAGAACATAAGAAATTGGAGCAGGAGTAGGCCAATCGGCCCCTCGAGCCTGCTCCGCCATTCAATAAGATCATGGCTGATCTGATCCCAACCACAAATCTAAAGAACACAAGAAGTCGGAGCAGGACCCGGCCACATAGCCCCTGGGCCCTCTCCGCCACCCACAGGGCATTGACCGATCCGAACTCAGCTTCATGTCCAATTTCCTGCCCGCTCCCCATAACCCCTAATTCCCTTTACTTCTAGGAAACTGTCTATTTCTGTTTTAAATTTATCTAATGATGTAGCTTCCACAGCTTCCTGGGGCAGCAAATTCCACAGACCTACCACCCTCTGAGTGAAGAAGTTTCTCCTCATCTCAGTTTTGAAAGAGCAGCCCCTTATTCTAAGATTATGCCCCCTAGTTCTAGTTTCACCCATCTTTGGGAACATCCTTACTGCATCCACCCGATCAAGACCCTTCACAATCTTATATGTTTCAATAAGATCGCCTCTCATTCTTCTGAACTCCAATGAGTAGAGTCCCAATCTACTCAACCTCTCCTCATATGTCCGCCCCCTCATCCCCGGGATTAACCGAGTGAACCTTCTTTGTACTGCCTCGAGAGCAAGTATGTCTTTTCTTAAGTATGGACACCAAAACTGTATGCAGTATTCCAGGTGCGGTCTCACCAATACCCTATATAACTGCAGCAATACCTCCTTGTTTTTATATTCTATCCCCCTAGCAATAAAAGCCAACATTCCGTTGGCTTTCTTGATCACCTGCTGCACCTGCATACCAACTTTTTGATTTTCTTGCACTAGGACCCCCAGATCCCTTTGTACTGCAGTACTTTCCAGTCTCTCGCCATTAAGAAAATAACTTGCTCTCTGATTTTTCCTGCCAAAGTGCATAACCTCACATTTTCCAATATTATATTGCATCTGCCAAATCTCCGCCCACTCACCCAGCCTGTCTATATCCCCTTGCAGGTTTTTTATGTCCTCCTCACTCTCTACTTTCCCTCCAATCCTCACATTGTATCCTCACATTGTGCCAGAGACTGACACCCCAGTGGTGTATGATTGGTGTACCCTCATATTGTGCCAGGACTGACACCCCAGTGGTGTATGATTGGTGTATCCTCACATTGTGCCAGGACTGACTACCCAGTGGCGCTCCCACAAATGGGCATATCAGACACTAAAATCAGCTCGATGAGTGTTGCTGTGCTATTCCAATATGGGCAGCATCACAGCTAAGTCCGTTCCTATCCCCATACAATGTTCGCACCAACACCTTTTTAGCAGGAATCATTGGATAGCAATCAGGAGCGGGAGCTCAGGCTGACGTTTCCCCTGCAAACCCTGGAGATGCGGGGGCCAGTTGTAGTGTTCCCACTGCTCCCACTTCATACCTATGAAGAGATCAGCTAGGCCGCCACAGACCAGGAATCAAACCCTGGGGCTTTCTGCTTTATATGTTTGGGCCACACTGTATGGTGCATTTATCTCTGACCCATTAGACCTTTTAATTGTTTTTTAATTGATTCTCAGGATGTGGGCATCACTGGCAAGGCCGGCATTTATTACCCATCCCTAGTTGCCGTGAGAAGTTGGTGGTGAGCCTCTCCCTGGATGACAAGGAGCATACAGGGTAAGATAAGGCAAAAAAGGGAAACTTATGTCAGACACCGAGAGTTCAATACTGCAGAAAGCCTAGAGGAGTATAGAAAGTGCAGGGGTGAAATTAAAAAGGAAATTAGGAAAGCAAAGAGAGGGCATGAAAAAATACTGACAAGTAAAATCAAGGAAAACCCAAAAATGTTTTATAAATACACAAAGAACAAGAGGATAACTAAGGAAAGAGTAGGGCCTATTAGGGACCAAAAAGGTAACCTATGTGTGGAGGCAGAAGATGTGGGTATGGTTCTTAATGAATACTTTGTGTCTTTCTTCACAAAAGAGGGGGATGATGCAGAGATCATAGTTAAGGAGGAGGAGTGTGAAATATTGGATGGGATAAACATAGTGAGAGAGGAAGTATTAAGGGGTTTAGCATCTTTGAAAGTAGATAAATCGCCAGGCCCAGATGAAATGTATCCCAGGCTGCTGAGAGAAGCAAGGGAGGAAATAGCAGAGGCTCTGACCACCATTTTCCAATCCTCCCTGACTACAGGCGTGGTGCTAGAGGATTGGAAGACTGCTAACATTGTACCGTTGTTTAAAAAGGGAGAAAGAGATAGACCAAGTAATTATAGGGAAGTCAGTCTAACCTCAGTGGTGGGCAAATTATTAGAATCAATTCTGAGGGACAGCATAAATCGTCATTTAGAAAGACATGGGTTAATCAAGGACAGTCAGCATGGATTTGTTAAGGGAAAGTCATGTCTGACTAACTTAATTGAATTTTTTGAGCAGGTGACAAGGAGGGTTGATGAGGGTAACGTGTTTGATGTACTGTACATGGATTTTAGCAAGGCTTTTGACAAGATCCCATATGGCAGACTGGTCAACAAAGTAAGTCACTGGGATCCAAGGGAAAGTGACGAGTTGGATCTGAAATTAGCTCAGTGGCAGCAAGCAAAGGGTAATGGTTGAGGGGTGTTTTTGTGACTGGAAGGCTGTTTCCAGTGGGGTCCCGCAAGGCTCAGTACCAGGTCCCTTGCTTTTTGTGGTATATATTAAAGATTTGGACTTGAATGTGGGGGGGCTTGATCAAGAGGTTTGTAGATGATACAAAAATTGGCCGTGTGGTTGATAGTGAGGAGGAAAGCTGTAGACTGCAGAAAGATATCAATGGACTGGTCAGGTGGGCAGAAAAGTGGCAAATGGAATTCAATCCGGAGAAGTGTGGGGTAATGCATTTGGGGAGGGCAAACAAGGCAAGGGAGTATACAATAAATGGGAGGATACTGAGAGGTGTAGAGGAAGTGAGGGACCTTGGAGAGCATGTCCACAGATTCCTGAAGGTAGCAGGACAGGTAGATAAGGTGGTTAAGGTGGATACTTTCCTTTATTAGCCGAGGCACAGAATATAAGAGCAGGGAGGTTATGCTCGAACTGTATAAAACTCTAGTTAGGCCACAGCTTGAGTACTGCGTACTGTTCCGGTCACCACATTACAGGAAAGATGTGATTGCACTAGAAAGGATACAGAGGAGATTTACGAGGATGTTGCCAGGACTGGAGAATTTTAGCTATAAGAAAAGATTGGATAGGCTGGGGTTGTTTTCTTTGGAACAAAGGAGGCTGAGGGGGATTTAATTGAGGTATATAAAATTATGACGGGACTGGATAGAGTGGTTAAGGAGGACCTATTTTCCTTAGCAGAGGGGTCAGTGACCAGGTGGCATAGATTTAAAGTAACTGGTAGAAGGATTAGAGAGGAGCTGAAGAGAATTTTTTTCACCCAGAGGGTGGTGGGGGTCTGGAACTCACTGCCTGAAAGGGTGGTAGAGGATGTGCACTTGAAGAGCCGTAACGTACAGGGATATGGACCAAGTGCTGGAAAGTGGGATTAAGCTGGATAGCTCTTTTTCGGCCGGCATGGAGACTATGGGCCGAATGGCCTCCTTCTGTGCCGTAACTTTCTATGATTCTATGATTCTTGAACCACCGGTAGTGGTTTGATACAACTGAATGGCTTGCTAGGGCACTTCATAGGGCAGTTAAGAGTCAACCACATTGCTGTGGGTCTGGAGTCACATATAGACCAGACCAGGTAAGGACGGCAGGTTTCCTTCCCTAAAGGACATCAGTGAACCAGTTGGGTTTTTACGACAATCCGACAGCTTCGTGGTTGCTTTACTGCTTTATATTTCCAGATTATTTAAACTGAATTTAAATTCTCAAACCTAATGCTGTGTAAGAGACTGCCAGGGGCAGATGACTGAGATCAGGAGGCCTTTGCTTCCATTCAGTCAGGCACAAGGAAAGAGCAAATACTAAATAACTGCACAACAAGGGGAAAAGAAAAATAAAAACCATTAATTACAGTTCAAATCTTCTCGGTTGCATGGCTTAGGGGAACTTTCTGCTCAGGCTCCCTGTACTGTTGGGAGTGAGGCCTAGCAGAGCCTCAACAGGCAGTCAGCTGGAGAGTCTGCCCATGCTGGATTAGGTTAAGTGTCACATGAAGAATATGGTTTTGTTCCAAGGAGTGGAATGCTGCCACAGAGCGCAAATTAATAAATATCTACAATGTGCTTACAGTCTGCTTCTCCTGTTAAGAGCAGGGCTTTATAACGGCCATGAATCCCTCTATTCATTGTATGAAAGCCCCGTTTCAACCACACAACAATAGGGTCATTTTCATTCCAGTGTAGAGTTCTGCAGCTCATCTGGTAATTGTTCAATGTATCTGTTTGAGCTCGGTCAGTGTAACTATCACCATTCGAGCTTCTTGACAGAAAAGCCCAGCTTTCGGCCAATTCTTATTCAATGCACAGAGCACCTCTCCCAGATCCTGTTCTCGAAAAAAAAAATTTCCTTCTTTTCATCGCTGCAGTAAGACAAGTTTCGAATTGCCTGCTCTCTCACCCACTTTCCCAATAGCACCTATTAAACCTTTTGTAACATGTTTTTAATCTGCAGACACGGGCGATTGAATTTCTGTTGGGACGGGCGCGGGGCGAGGGGGGGGGAAAGGGAGGGGGGGGGAAAGGGAGGGGTGGTTCTCTGAATCGTCTGATGTAACTCCCACGAAAGATCTGCAAACCCCCCTCCCCGGTTTACGCCGTTACTCCGGTGTTATCTTTCTGCTGGAGTCACTCTGAGGGATGGGGAGAACATCCTGCGGAATTCAAACCCAGAGTAACAAGATGTGAACTTGTGTGAGCGACTAATTGGGAAAAAAAGAGCCGCCCAATCTGTCGGACCCAGTCCCATTGAAGTCTGTTTCCTGAAGCGTTATTTCAGATAGAACAGCCTTCTCCCACCTCCATCGCCAGTCAGGAATGTATTCAGCTCTTTCCAAAAGGACGGGTTTTCTGTCACAAGAACAACAACTTGCATTTATATAGCGCCTTTAGCATAGTAAGATGTCCCAAGGAGCGTTATCAGACAAAATTTGACACCGAGCCACATAAGGAAATATTAGGACAGGTGACCAAAAGCTTGGTTTTAAGGAGAGCTTTAAAGGTGTATTGAGAGGTGGAGAGCCAGAGAGGTTTAGGGAGGGAATTCCAGAGCTTAGGGCCCAGGCAGCTGAAGGCACGGCCGCCAATGGTGGAACGATTAAAATCGGGGATGCGCAAGAGGCCAGAATTGCAGGAGCGCAGAGATCTCGGAGGGTTGTAGGACTGCAGGAGGTTACAGAGATAGGGCTGCAAAGACACAGGTGCAGTTTACTCCTGAACGGTTAGAAAACGCGGGCAAAGCTCCCCCAGAGTGAAGTGAACATTTCTCACACAGTTTTCTGTGGTCAGCTCATTCTCGTAATTATGCAAAGGTGCAGATCTGGAGACATGCGAGGGGCACGCTGCTGGTGGGAGCCAAAAGTTCAGTGTAGATGAAATTTAAAGGGATGCAGACAATTAAAGGCAAGTGTAGGGATCGCAGGGCGGGGGTGGTGGGGGGGGGGGGGAGGAGGTAGAGATAGTGGTGGGGACAAAAATCCTTACCACCTTCTGAAAGTAGTCCTTTGGCAGCCTGTACCAAGGGTGATAGGGAGAAGGATGAGAAGTGACAGGCAGAAATCAAAGGAAAAGTAACTCAATGTGCAGCCTCGGGTCTACAGGCAAGTTGCTGAGCAAACCACCACCCAGCTGTGCTGCCCGAGGAGTTTGTGAGGGGGGGGGTGGCCATCTTTGCAACTCGGAGAACTGTCCCCATGAGTCGACAGTCCAGTAAGCCTGGAAGGAGGGGGGAGGTGGAGATGGAGGAGGAGGTAAGCTTGAGGCCATCAGCTGTGCCAGCCCTGTGCTGCCTGATAGGCTCGCCTCGATAAACCGACGTAGGGCCTGGATGGGACGTTTAACTCCCAGGCCTCATTACCATAGTCCAGGCCCGATTCCCGCCCGAACCCAATGGGAATGATGTGGAGGCCTGCCAGCAGGAGGCTGTCACCGGGGGGCCCGCGGAAATGGTCCCCGACTGTCAGGTGAGTAGATGGAGTGGGTGGGGGCCGGGAAAACCTAAGGTTTCCTTGTGGTGCCTGTAACGAGCCCTCCTGCTCCTCCTGGCCCGCAAGGAAACCTTAAAATCATAGAAATCACTCACCTTCTGGGCTCTCTTCTAGGTCAGCTGCTCCTTAGCTCCCGATGTTCCAGGTGGGTCCGGTGAGGAGGGGGCCGGACTCCCGGTGTTCCAGACGAGGTTGGTGAGGAGGGGGCCGGACTCCTGGTGTTCCAGGTGAAGCCGGTGAGGAGGGGGCCGGACTCCCGGTGTTCCAGGCGAGGTCGGTGAGGAGGGGGCCGGACTCCTGGTGTTCCAGGTGAGGTCGGTGAGGAGGGGGCCGGACTCCCGGTGTTCAAGGTGAGGTCGGTGAGGGGATCCGGACTCCCGGTGTTCCAGGTGAGGTCGGTGAGGAGGGGGCCGGACTCCCGGTGTTCCAGGTGAGGTCGGTGAGGAGGGGGCCGGACTCCCGGTGTTCCAGGTGAAGCCGGTGAGGAGGGGGCCGGACTCCCGGTGTTCCAGGTGAAGCCGGTGAGGAGGGGGCCGGACTCCCGGTGTTCCAGGTGAAGCCGGTGAGGAGGGGGCCGGACTCCCGGTGTTCCAGGTGAGGTTGGTGAGGAGGGGGCCGGACTCCCGGTGTTCAAGGTGAGGTCGGTGAGGAGGGGGCCGGACTCCCGGTGTTCCAGGTGAGGTCGGTGAGGAGGGGGCCGGACTCCCGGTGTTCCAGGTGAGGTCGGTGAGGAGGGGGCCGGACTCCCGGTGTTCCAGACGAGGTTGGTGAGGGGGGGGCCGGACTCCCGGTGTTCCAGACGAGGTTGGTGAGGGGGGGGCCGGACTCCCGATGTTCCAGGTGAAGCCGGTGAGGAGGGGGCCGGACCCCCGGTGTTCCAGGTGAAGCCGGTGAGGAGGGGGCCAGACTCCCGGTGTTCCAGGTGAGGTCGGTGAGGAGGGGGCCGGACTCCCGGTGTTCCAGGTGAGGTCGGTGAGGAGGGGGCCGGACTCCCGGTGTTCAAGGTGAGGTCGGTGAGGAGGGGGCCGGACTCCCGGTGTTCCAGGTGAGGTCGGTGAGGAGGGGGCCGGACCCCCGGTGTTCCAGGCGAGACCGGTGAGGAGGGGGCTGGACTCCCGGTGTTCCAGGCGAGACCGGTGAGGAGGGGGCTGGACTCCCAGTGTTCCAGGCGAGACCGGTGAGGGGGGGCCGGACCCCCGGTGTTCCAGGCGAGACCGGTGAGGGGGGGCCGGACTCCCGGTGTTCCAGGCGAGACCGGTGAGGGGGGGCCGGACTCCCGGTGTTCCAGGCGAGACCGGTGAGGGGGGGCCGGACTCCCGGTGTTCCAGGTGAGGCGGGATGGCAGCGGGGGTGGGGGGGTGGGAGGGGGGGGCGACTGGGCGCGTGGGTAACCCGCCCAGTGAAATCCGTCTGTTCCCCACGCGATCGCGGGTAAATTTAAGTCACTTACCGTGGCTTCCGGGTTTCCCGTTGGAAAGCTGCGCAGCGGGCGGACTGCGCACCCACATCACAGGCTGTCAGCTGGAGGAGCCCTATTTAAAGGGGCAGTCCTCCATTGCTGCTCCTGGAGCAAAGAACCAAAATTATAGAATGGAGCAGCCCAGGAGAAAGGCTGCTCCCAGATTTACTGATGCCTCACTCCAGGTCTTACTGGATGGGGTGAGGAGGAGGAGGGATATTTTCTACCCAGCGGACGGGAGGAAGTGCCCTGCCTCTGCCACCAAGAAGGCCTGGCTCGAGGTGGCAGAGGAGGTCACCAGCAGCAGCAACGAGTCCCGCACCTGGATCCAGTGCAGGAAGTGCTTCAATGACCTAACTAGGTCAGCCAAAGTGAGTACACTTACTCATTCTCCTACACTCCGTCTTCCACATCACCGCCCCCACCCCACAACTCCTTCTGCACTCCCAACACTACTCTATCACATCACTCCTCACACCCACTCAAACCTCATCCTCAACTTACCTGCACTTACTCACCTCCCCATTACTCATCCCACCACTACCACTCAACCCAATCCTCATACAATCTCATGGCTCTGTCTCATACTCACCCTCTGATGCGTCTCTTTCACGGTCAGCCTCACCCAAACCAATGCATTCAGTGGTTGTCCACGTCACCACCCCTCACTCACCCCCCTCTACTTTCTCCCCTTATAGGAGAAGAGAGCCCAGAATGCACGGGAGAGGGTGAAGACCGGAGGGGGGCCACAACATCTGGTTATCCTCATGGACGCGGAGCAGGAGGCTCTTGAAGTGAGCCGCACCCTCGAGTGCCTGTCCGTCGGGGACGCCGAGACTGCCACCCGACAAACGGCTGGTGACAGAACTTTAACATTCAGCACTCACAATAGCAAATGATGTTAACATGCCTCGCCATCTTCAGCACCTCAACATCTGTCATCATGCTTAATATTGCCTTCCATTTTCTTAAAGGGCCTTCAGCGACCGCTGTAACGGCGGAGGGCGATTCCTCAGAGGACCTGCCGGCCTCTGAGGGTGCACCGTCACATCTGAGCGAGCCATGCACCAGCGCAGATATACAAACCTCGGTGGGACCCCGTCCTCACTTAGTTGGGGTCGCACATGGAGAGTCACCACACACATGTGAGCACGAGCAGAGACTGGTGGCAGGGGCAGCTGTGGAGAGTCCGCGTCAGTGGGAGCACTCCTGTCCAGGCTCTGCTCAGCTGGACACAGAGGCTGAACCCTGGGGGCCATCCTTTAAAAGGAGAATGATCGAGGGGCAGCAGCACATTTGCGAGGTGCTGGAACAGGTGCCACGCGCACTCTCCACAATCGCGCAGAGGATGGAGGAGTCCAACTCCTGCATGAGTGGAATGGTGGCACAGGTACAGGAGGGAATCTCTGAGATACTGTCACAGGGACATGAGGGCATCTCTGAGATAGTGTCGCGGGTAAGTACGGGAATGTCTGCGATGGAGGGAAGGCTAGTCTCCATGGAGCTTCAAGCACGGCTCACCAATGAGTTCATTGAGGCCCTGACAACGGCCCTTCGGACTCAGGGTGAGCCCCCCTGCCGCCAACGCACTCGCTCGGCTATCCGAAAATCGGCCCCCTGGTGTTCCAGGTGAAGCCGGTGAGGAGGGGGCCAGACTCCCGGTGTTCCAGGTGAGGTCGGTGAGGGGGGGCCGGACTCCCGGTGTTCCAGGTGAGGTCGGTGAGGAGGGGGCCGGACTCCCGGTGTTCCAGGTGAGGTCGGTGAGGAGGGGGCCGGACTCCCGGTGTTCCAGGTGAGGTCGGTGAGGAGGGGGCCGGACTCCCGGTGTTCCAGGTGGGTCCGGTGAGGAGGGGGCCGGACTCCCGGTGTTCCAGGTGAGGTCGGTGAGGAGGGGGCCGGACTCCCGGTGTTCCAGGTGAGGTCGGTGAGGAGGGGGCCGGACTCCCGGTGTTCAAGGCGAGGTCGGTGAGGAGGGGGCCGGACTCCCGGTGTTCCAGGTGGGTCCGGTGAGGAGGGGGCCGGACTCCCGGTGTTCCAGGTGAGGTCGGTGAGGAGGGGGCCGGACTCCCGGTGTTCCAGGTGGGTCCGGTGAGGAGGGGGCCGGACTCCCGGTGTTCCAGGTGAGGTCGGTGAGGAGGGGGCCGGACTCCCGGTGTTCCAGGCGAGGTCGGTGAGGAGGGGGCCGGACTCCCGGTGTTCCAGGTGAAGCCGGTGAGGAGGGGGCCGGACTCCCGGTGTTCAAGGTGAGGTCGGTGAGGAGGGGGCCGGACTCCTGGTGTTCCAGGTGAGGTCGGTGAGGAGGGGGCCGGACTCCCGGTGTTCCAGGTGAGGTCGGTGAGGAGGGGGCCGGACTCCCGGTGTTCCAGGTGAAGCCGGTGAGGAGGGGGCCGGACTCCCGGTGTTCAAGGTGAGGTCGGTGAGGAGGGGGCCGGACTCCCGGTGTTCAAGGTGAGGTCGGTGAGGAGGGGGCCGGACTCCCGGTGTTCCAGGTGAGGTCGGTGAGGAGGGGGCCGGACTCCCGGTGTTCCAGGTGGGTCCGGTGAGGAGGGGGCCGGACTCCCGGTGTTCCAGGTGAGGTCGGTGAGGAGGGGGCCGGACTCCCGGTGTTCCAGGCGAGGTCGGTGAGGAGGGGGCCGGACTCCTGGTGTTCCAGGCGAGGTCGGTGAGGGGGGGGCCGGACTCCCGGTGTTCCAGGTGAAGCCGGTGAGGAGGGGGCCGGACTCCCGGTGTTCTAGGCGAGGTCGGTGAGGAGGGGGCCAGACTCCCGGTGTTCCAGGTGAGGTCGGTGAGGAGGGGGCCGGACTCCCGGTTTTCCAGGCGAGGTCGGTGAGGGGGGGGCCGGACTCCCGGTGTTCCAGGTGAAGCCGGTGAGGAGGGGGCCGGACTCCCGGTGTTCTAGGCGAGGTCGGTGAGGAGGGGGCCGGGTACAGGTCACGAAATGAGGATAGCATCGGGGTCTGAATGACATCCTCAGGCTCCGACTTTTGCATCTCAATGAGGCTCCCTCCTGCCTGGGGCGAGGGTTTCACATGTTGTCCAAAATGCACCAGTGAACAGGTCGGTGCGACGGTGGTGAGTAGCTCGCTGCCGTGATTTTAACCCCCTTGCTTGCCCCATTCTCATTGGGCGTGGGGTGGTAAAAATCGGGGCCAAGGTCTTTGAAAATAGAGTGAGCAGTTGCTTCTTCAGAGAGAAGTAAAAAGAGTGTTTGTCTTTTCTTGGTCCCTCCGTCCCTCTTCATTTCTTTTCTTTTTTTCTTCACTTCCTTCTCTTCCTATAACCTTGTTCTAGGTCCCTCCATGACAGGCAGGAGCACAGCCCGTTTAATCCCAGGGCCAGTGTTGGGTCCTGAAGAGATCTGTAGTGACTGAGGTTGTGACCAGCGACGGGCGGCCACCAACCCAGGCTCAGTTTGGAATGCAGCTGAGAGGCTTTGCTGGTCGGAGGGCATTTTTGAGACTTGACGATCGGCGAAATGATTTCAAAGCTGTTGTGGAGATGAGGGGCGTGATTTTAACATGGCGGCGGCAAGTCAGCGAGTGGGTGGTTAGTCGCGTGGGAAACTCGAAAATAATTTTAACGTGTTGGTTCGAGTGGTCACGACTGAACTGAAGGCACTTAATTTTACTTCCGGGTTTTGCGTCTCCAAGCTGTGCAGCGGGCGTACTGCGCACCCGCATGACGTGCTTTGAACTGGAGTATTTAAAGGTCCAGTGCAAAAATGGATTTTAAAGGAGAAAGGAGGAGCATCGAGAATGCCGCAGCACAGAGCCAAGGCAGTACCCCGGTTCAGCGACGCTTCCCTTGAGGTGCTACTGGCTGGTGTGAGGAGAAGGAGGGACGTCCTGTCCCCAGCTGTCAGGAGGAAGAGACCTGCTTCCGCCGCTAAGAAGGGTGGCTGGAGGTGGCAGAGGACTCAGCAGCAGCAGCACGGTGCCCAGGTCCTGGTTCAATGCAGGAAGTGGTTTAATGGCCTAACCAGGTCAGGAAAAGTGAGTACATTTGCTGGCTTGGGCTCATAAGTGGCAAGTAACATTCACGCCAGACAAGTGCCAGGCAATGACCATCTCCAACAAGAGAGAGTCTAACCACCTCCCCTTGACATTCAACGGCATTACCATCGCCGAATCCCCCACCATCAACATCCTGGGGGTCACCATTGACCCGAAACTTAACTGGACCAGCCACATAAATACTGTGGCTATGAGAGCAGGTCAGAGGCTGGGTATTCTGCGGCGAGTGACTCACCTCCTGACTCCCCAAAGCCTTTCCACCATCTACAAGGCACAAGTCAGGAGTGTGATGGAATACTCTCCACTTGCCTGGATGAGTGCAGCTCCAACAACACTCAAGAAGCTCGACACCATCCAAGATAAAGCAGCCCGCTTGATTGGCACCCCATCCACCACCCTAAACATTCACTCCCTTCATCACCGGCGCACAGTAGCTGCAGTGTGTACCATCCACAGGATGCACTGCAGCAACTTGCCAAGGCTTAGAGTCATAGAGTCATAGAGTTATACAGCACGGATAGAGGCCCTTCGGCCCATCGTGTCCGCGCCGGCCATCAAGCCCTGTCTAATCTAATCCCATATGCCAGCATTTGGTCCGTAGCCTTGTATGCTATGGCATTTCAAGTGCTCATCCAAATGCTTCTTGAATGTTGTGAGGGTTCCTGCCTCCACAACCCTTTCAGGCAGTGAGTTCCAGACTCCAACCACCCTCTGGGTGAAAAAGTTCTTTCTCAAATCCCCTCTAAACCTCCCGCCTTTTACCTTGAATCTATGCCCCCTTGTTATAGAACCCTCAACGAAGGGAAAAAGCTCCTTAGTATCCATCCTATCTGTGCCCCTCATAATTTTGTACACCTCAATCATGTTCCCCCCTCAGCCTCCTCTGCTCCAAGGTAAACAAACCCAATCTTCCCAGTCTCTCTTCATAGCTGAAGCGCTCCAGCCCTGGTAACATCCTGGTGAATCTCCTCTGCACCCTCTCCAAAGCGATCACATCCTTCTTCGACAGCACCTCCCAAACCCACGACCTCTACCACCCAGAAGGACAAGAGCAGCAGGCACATGGGAACAACACCATCTGCACGTTCCCCTCCAAGTCACACACCATCCTGACTTGGAAATATATCGCCGTTCCTTCATCGTCGCTGGGTCAAAATCCTGGAACTCCCTTCCTAACAGCACTGTGGGAGAACCTTCACCACACGGACTGCAGTGGTTCAAGAAGGCAGCTCACCACCACCTTCTCAAGGGCAATTAGGGATGGGCAATAAATGCCGGCCTCGCCAGCGACGCCCAAATCCCATGAACGAATTTTTAAAAAATGATTCACCCTCATCCTGTGAAAAGAACAACCCCCTCTCTCGCTCTGTGTTGGCCTACTCCATGACATCACTCCTCACACCCACTTAAGTTTCATCGTCAACTATCCTTCACTTACTATGCACTTCCTCACCACCCCACTTGTGCACCGACCACTGCCACTCACCCCAATCCTGATTCAATGTGATGCATCTGTCTGATAGTCACCCTCTGATGCATCTGTTTCATTGTCAGCCTCACCCAAAGCAATGCATCTATCAGGTGAAGACATCACCTTCAGTCACTCACAGGTCTTGTAGGAGAAGAGAGCGCAAAACGCAAAGGAGAGGATTAGGACTGGAGGTGAACCACCACAAATAGTACTGTTGACAGATGCGGAGGAGGAGACGATGGACATCAGTGGTACGGTTGCATGCCAGGTCGTCGGAGAGACAGGCAACCTGCAGATGGCTGGTGATAGAACTTTAACATCTTTCACACAGGTGATGAATTGATGTTATCAATGATTGAACTGTTCCACACCTCAGTATGGTCATTGGAAAGATTGTCACTTCTCCGATGAGTAATTAATATTGGTTTATGTTGTCTTCCAGGACCTTCATGGATTCAAGGAGAGTCAGCCACTATGGAAGAAGGCGACTTCATCAGAGGAGCTCAATCCTTCTGAGGTGCACAGTCACAGGACATCCAGCCACGCACCAGCGCAGATAATGTCACTTCACTGGGTCCTGTTAGACAGATAGTTGAGTTGTCACCTGGTGATTCACCACTCACAAGTGTGCACGAGCAAACACTGGGCAGGGACAGCTGTGGAGAGTCCGTGTCGGGGGGCGCACTCCTCTCCAAGCTCTGCTCAGCTGGACACAGATGTTGAACCCCAGGGGCCATCGTTTTGAGAATGATAGAGGAACAGGAGCAACTTTGCGAGGGAGTGGAAAACGTGCCATTCACACTCTCCACAATAGCGGAGAGGATGGAGGAGTCCAACTCCATCGCTAGTGGATTGGTGGCACAGTAAGTGCGGCAATGTCTGCGATGAGAGAGTGGCAGCCTCCATTGAGCGTCAAGCACGGCTCACAAATGAGTCCATTCAGGCCATGAAAACGGCCTTGCGGACTTTGGATGCCAACATGTCTGCTGCCTTAAACAGGCAGACAGAAATTTCAGCCGTGGCCTTAGAACGAACCACATCTGCTCACCGACCTCCTGTCCAGCAGAGTGGTGGGAGTGATATGGCGCTTGCCCAGGAGAGGGACGATGGCCAAAGGGGACGTGGGAGTGGGGACTCCACTCAAAGCGCTCCCATGTCTCACCCATTGCCCTCCCCCCTCAACCAGTACCCGCAATGCTGCCTCCTCTCCCGATGGCCGAGTCTGCCCCTGCACAGGTGCAGATGAAGCAGTCTTTGGAGGGACCCTCACCAGCTCCAAAACCCAAGGTCGTAGGCAGAGAGCATCTCATCAGTCAGGGCACTACCTCTGCTGAAGCCATGGGATGCGCCACATAGAAGCGGTAGGAATAGGAAGGCTAAGGTTTTGTAATTCACCAAGGGTATGCACAAGGGTGCCTGATGAAATGTCACACTGTTAATTTATATTTTTGTTTTGTTCATGCCACATCAAATGTTATAATTCTCACCACCACTGCCCCATCTTGCCCATTATTGTGTCCCCTTAGTGAATTCGCTCTTTCATGTGCTTCATCATGAATACCAAGACATGATGTCACCCATTGGGCGTGTGTGCAATGGGTGTATATGTGGTTAAAGGACTGGATTGTGCAAACGGACAGGTGGGGGGGAGGGGTTGCGAGTTGCTGGTGGTGGTTGTTCCAGGCGGCCTGAGTATTTCAAAGTCTTCAATTTGCAGATCTCATTATGAGAACCTGTTAGGTATGAGGGAATCCCTGGCATTATAGGCATCAATGTGCGCTGCTGCTCTGGTGATGGGTTCCCCATCTTCATTTTCCTCCTCCTCGCCCTCCTCATCCTCACCCTCTTCTTCAAGAGGGCAGATGAGGATGCTTCATGAGTGCATTCGAGCTCCTCCACCTGCAACCCTCTCTGCTGAGCGATGTTGTGCAGGACACAACACACGATGATCATTCTGCACACCCTCACTGGTGAGTAATGAAAGGCTCTCCGAGATCTATCCAGGCACCTGAAGCACATTTTCAGCGTTCCTATGGCTTGCTCACTGATAAACATGGTGGTGATGTGGCTCTGCTGTGCTTCTCACAGGTATCATGAGCCACGTCTGCAGGGGGTATCCCTTGTCTCCAAGGAGCCAGCCCTTAAGTTTGTCTTGTGTGTGGAAGAGGGCTGGGATGTTGGACTCGTGCAAAATGAAGGAATCATGGCAGCTGCCAGTGAATCTGGCACAAACCTGCAGAAACCTCCTCCAATGGTCGCACACCAGCTGTGCATTGATGGAGTGATGGCCCTTTCGGTTGATGAACAGTCCTGGCTCATATGGAGGTCCTCGGATTGCTACATGTTTGCAATCAATTGCACCCTGCACCCATGGGAAGCCAGCCAGAGAGTGGAAACCCACTGCCCTCTCAGTCTGGCTGATGTCGTCGCAGGGGAAGTTGACGTAATCGGATGACCTGGCAATCAACCCATCCGTCACCTGACATATACACTTATGTGCAGATGACTGAGAGACCCTGGAGATGTCACCGGTGGCACCCTGAAAAGATCCAGAGGCAAAGAAGTTGAGGACAGTGGTGACTTTAACTGCGACGGACAATGCGTGGACACTAGGCCCAGCCGGGAGCAGCTTTGCCTGAAGGAGTGTGTCGATGTCTGCGACGACCGGCCAACTCAATCTGAGCCTTCATAGGCACTGCTCCTCAGAGAGGTCCAAGAAGCTCAGCCTTTGTTTGTAGACCCTCTCACGTGGGTAGTGCCTCCTGCGACCTCAGCCCCTCCGTTGGTCCCCTCTCTGCTTTTCTCCAGGTCCTTGTTGCGCACCTCTGTCTTGTGTACGTGCAACTCCCAGAACTGCACACCATGCCTGCCGGGGATGGTGATGTGCCTCCTCCCCAGATTACTGTGAAATACATCCATTGCACCCTCCCCCCATCCTGATCTTGTCAGTTTGAGAGGCTTCAAAATGTAGGTAAATCTGTCTGAACACAAGAATTCTCAGTCTTAAAGAAATCTCAGTCTAAACACAAAGAACTCCCAGCCAAAGGTTGTCTGAGATAATTGAGTGCCCAGCTGCAATACTTCACCTTTTATTGAGATGTGTCAGTCACTGGGTTAAAAGGCCAAATGAGCTTCAGCTGCAACTCGATTCTGTTTCTATGGCGTGTTTCAGAAGCCACGGGAGACACGATCAGGAGAAGTTAAATTCAATTCTGTTGCCGAATCCACAAACTACCTAATTTGGCCCTTTAAATATCGCCCGCTGGTTTTACGTTTGCGTGCATCCTAACACGCCCGGGTCAAACCCAAAAGTGGCCGCATTGGAGCCGGGATGCGGTCCCGCTCCTAAAATGATATCTCTGACACATCATGTAATGTCTTACCCCACCTCCGTCAGAGTGTCAATAGAGGGTGCTCTTGTAAATGTACTCTGAAGATATGGGAGTGATTGGCTTTGAGCTCGTTCAGTAAAAGAGCAGCATTCATTTATCTAGATCTTTCTCCTTTCATTTTCCAATATATTGTCCTGCGGACTTGCTGCCGCTGCAATAGTTTTTACAACTTGTAGATGCCACCAGGGCAGCCCTCCTGGCACACATCTCGTGCAGCAAGACCTCTACTGCCGCATCACAAAAATCTTCTGCTCTGATGTTTCATTTAACTTGTGCTGCACAACCAAACTCTTTACTAACTTCATTGGTACGGCTCATCTTTAAGATGCTGCAGCAGCCCTTTAAATACCTGCAGCAGCGCTCTTAGATTCCAGTCAGGGGTATGCGTGCTCCCAGGCATTGCCACCTTGCTCACCATGACTATTCAAATTGAAGCCGATTTGGAAGTTAATCCTGGAACGGATGTGTATTAATGATAAAGGGATTTGATAGGATCGCTAGAGGGAAACTATTTCCTCTGGTGGGAGAATCCAGAACAAGGGGGAACAATCTTAAAATTAGAGCTAGGCCATTCCGGAGTGAAATCAGGAAGCACTTCTTCACTCAAAGGGTAGTGGAAATCTGGAATTCTCTCCCCCAAAAGGCTGTGGATGCTGGGGGTCAATTGAAATTTTCAAGACTGAGATCGATAGATTTTTGTTAGGAAAAGGTATCAAGGGATATGGAACCAAGGGGGGAAAGTGGAGTTGAGGTACAGATAAGCCATGATCTAATTGAATGGTGGAACGGGCTCGAGGGGCTGAATGGCCTACTCCTGTTCCTATGTTCCTAACAGTTGGGTGGAAATCCACCCCAGTAACTCCTTTGTATGTCACAGAAAGTGGATAACAGCTCGTGGGGCATCTATCATTGAAGGAAAATATAAAAAATATAAGTGACACGGGTCAACGTAGTGCCCGACAGACAGCAATGGTTGCATTCCTCTGACAGTAATGCAGCGTGGAATGTGAATTGACACTCCCGTGTATCTAACAAAGACAAATGTCACAGGCAGCTCACTTGAGAGCGAATACCTGGAAAAAATTTGATTGGAATTTGCAATAACATCTCCATTCCATTGGACAGCTGCCAACACTAACAGCAGCATCTGCGACCAAGCCTGACAGAGAAAGGGAGCAAATTATCTGTGCACAAAGTCACACACACTCACACTCACAATCACACTCACACTCACGTACACACACACACTTACACACACACATACTCACTTGCACACACACTCGTGCACATGCGCACTCACACACACTCACACATTTGCACACACGCTCTCACATATTCACGTGCACACTCACTCACACTCAGGCGCACACACATACGCAACTACCGCATCACACTCCTGCTGTGTTTTGAATTGTGTTCATTTTGTTTCCAGTTAATTAAAGTGAGATGATCAAACCTGTTTAAAAGCTCATTTTATTGACGTGCTTTGGTCCCATCGCACAGTTCACAGCTAAACTATAAAATATACAGATGTGAACACACATATGAAAACAAAGGACTAGAAAAGAGCAGCTGATCCATTGAGCCTGCCCCACACAGGGTCATTGCCGAGGCATCGCTGACTTTTCCATGTCATTTCTTTCAAGCAGAAAATTGGATTTTGGGTGGAAGTCGTTTTTGTGAGTGATTTTCTGAATTTCCTGCCCTGTGTTTATTTGGCTGTGATGAGTTGAAGTGTAATTAGCTCATCCGCTTTTCAGGAAACATTTATAGTCAAATGTAGGCATTCTTGCAATTTTATGACTTTAACATAGAAAATGTCCCAAGGTTCTTCACAGAGTGGAGAGGAGCAGGCATCGAGCCCAGGCACGGCAGTTAGGTGAGGTGACTGAAAGTGTGCTGGAAAAGATGAGGTTTTGAGAAGGTTTTTAATGTTACAGAGAGATGTGGAGAGGCGGAGAAGTTTAGGATTATAGAGTTGTATATCCAAGTTTGTAGATGACACTAAATTCGGCCGCATAGTGAGTCGCATAAATGGGACCAGGAAGTTACAAAACAACAAAAACTCACATTTATATAGCGTCTTTAACATAGTAAAACATCCTAAAGTGCTTCACAGGAGCATTATCAAACAAAATTTGACACTGAGCCATATAAGGAGATATTAGGACAGATTATCAAAAGTTTGCTCAAAGAGATAGGTTTTAAGGAGCGGCTTAAAGGAGGAGAGAGAGGTGGAGAGGTTTAGGGAGGGAATTCCAGAGCTTAGGGCCCAGGCAGCTGAAGGCACGGCCGCCAATAGCGAAAAGATGAAAATTGAGGATGCGCAAGAGGCCAGAAATGGACACAAACATATTGAGTGAGTGGGCAAAACTGGCAGATGGAGTTCAATGTGGGAAAGTGTGAGGTCACCCACTTTGAATCGAAGAAAGACAAATCGGAATATTTTCTTATTGGAGAGAAACTAAAAACAGTGGAGGAGCGAAAGGGATTTGTAAGGGAAAGTAGGCAAATCACTAAAAGCTAGTGCACAGGCACAAAAAGTAATCAAAAAGGGTAATAGAATGGTGGTCTTTATCTCAAGGGGGCAGGAATACAAAGGGGAGGAAGTTATGTTCCAGCTGTGCAGAGCTCTGGTTAGACCCCATCTGGAGTATTGCGTTCAGTTTTGGGCACCGCACCACAAGAAGGATATGTTGCCTTGGAGAGAGTACAGCACAGATTTACCAGAATGAGACTGGGGCTTAAGGGTTAAATTTTGAGGTCAAGTTGCATAAACTTGGTTTATGACAGACAGGAAAAGACCTACTGGTCCATCCAGCCTGTCCCACACAGTTGTGATGCCTTATGCATCACAATGCAGAAACTCCACTCCTGCCCGGAGCCATGTAATCTCCTGGGAGAGGCAAAAAAACAGACTTAAAATACCCAAGCCAATTAGGGACAACTGGAAACGTCCTGTCCAACCCTGTCAGGCGATCAAAACTAGTCCAGGAGATCACATTGGCCCTGATTTATATTATAGGATACATACCTCGCGTAAGAGGTGATTTTCGCCCCAGCCAGAAACAGGTCCAGTTCTCGCTTGGAGGAATTCAGTGAATCAGCGTCAGCCACATGAGCTGGCAGCCTGTTCCAGAGGTCCATTATTCCCTGGGGAAAGAAGAACCGCCTAACGTCTAACCTAGTTCTGCCTTTACATAACTTGTAAGTATGACCCCTGGTCCTCCCTAACCTATCCAGTGTAAATAATTGGTCTACATTAGCACTGTCTTGTGCCGTCATCATTTTATTAACCTCGATCAAATCACCTCTATGTCTACACTTCTCTAAAGTATAGAGACCCAGCTCTTCGAGCCTATTTGGGTAACTAAGATGTTTTAAACTGGGTATTAATCTTGTGACCCTTCTCTGCACCCTTTCCAAAGCCTCAATATCCCCCACCATGTGAGGAGACTAGAACTGGACACAGCATTCTAACTGAAGTCTAACCAAGGTCTTGAACAAGGACAAAATGGTATGTTTTGGTTTATAGTGAATTGCCTTTAAATACAACCTCACACCCTCTTTGCTTTGGCTATAGCTCCATAGCATTGGTCATGGACCTTTGGAGAGTGGCACTATAACACCCAGATCTCTTTCTTTCACCACTGGCTTTAATTCTTTTCTCTGTAGGGTGTATGTACATTTAGCATCTGACCTGCCCAAGTGCATAACACTACACTTTTCTAAGTTAAATACCTTTTGCCAAACACGGGCCCAATTCTCCATCACATCCAGATCTGCTTGCAGAGCTGAACATCCAATACAGTCCTAACACCTACATCTAGATCACTAATGAAAATAGTGAAGAGCAAAGGTCCTAACACCGCACTCTGTGGGACACCACTGGTAACCGAACTCCAAGCAGATCCATATCCATTGACAACAAATTTCTGCCGATGGACATTCAGCCAATTCTCAATCCACCGCAGCAGACTGCCACTAATTAAACAAGTTTCTTTCTTATAGAGAAGCCTCTTGTGAGGAACCTTATCAAAAGCTTTCTGAAAGTCCAGGTAGACAGTGTCCACCGGGTTACCCTCATCTACTAACCTGGTGGCTTCCTCAAAACCCCCCAGCCCAGTCCGAATATTTACGTGTGCTAGTGACATCTAGTGACGGACCACAGGATGATTTTATTTTATTTTCTTTTTATTATGTACAAACTGCCCAATTTAGGCTGATTGGATATTGCTATAGTATCTAATTGGAATATTAACAGCTGTGTTATTAGAGAGTCAGACATGCAATCAGTACTACCATCACCAGAACAACTTAAGCTCCAAAGAACAGATTATATTGCATATCTTTTAGGCAATTAAATTCTCTAAGATACTATTGTCAGTGATTATGATGGGTGTGTGCTTGTCTAACTATAAAATGTCATGAAAACTATTTCTGGAATGCAGTATTTACAAGGAATGCATGCGTTCTTGCTGAGTCTAACTTGCATGCATTGTTTTCAAACCCGATAGAATAAATTACTGAAGAAAGTATGAAGGTAAAGTTCAATTGAACAGGAAGAATTCTTACTCATAATCTCAACCGATCATTCAACTTTGTCAAAATATTGCCCTGAAGCCCCTGACAACTGGTTAAGGCGTAAGGTGACTCAAGTTGTCGCAACTTATTGCATCTGATATAATCTTTCCATTTGATACCATAATTACGGTTTGCCTTGAAGGTGATTGGTAAGCAGTACCTCCTTTTGCAAACACTCCAAGGGCTTCTTAAGCAATTCCAGTCATGTAAGAAAGGAATGCCCGCCACAGGTCTTCCAGACGAGCTGCACGAAACTGGATGGATCTAGAGCTCAGGCTGTACCGTGGCTGTACGACCTTAAATATAAGGCATCTGCTCCCAAACACTCACATTGCAGGATCGATTCACTGGTTCTCCAAATCATGAACGATAATCAGACGGGTTGTAATGGCTGCCTCAGATCTTTCAAATTTTTACGAGAAATAAATGTGTTTTTTTTTTAAATGACTGACAGTGGAATTTCATGCAATGCATTGGTGGGGCAGAAACTGGATGTCATTGCACACGTTTTACGGGTGTAAAACATGGACCAATTTCGGAGACGCACGTCCCGCACCCAAAGGCCTGAAAGACGTCCGACCCGATATTGGATCAGACCAATTTTCAGGTGTCCCTGGTGGCCGCCTAAAACGGGCATTAGGCCCCGTCCATGTGCAAATGAGGAGCCCAACGTCTATTTTAGGCCCCCCTGCCGAAATTGGAGTGCGATGAGCGGAGCAAGAGCCTGGCCTACTCCACCCGGGATTCTTCAGTGATCGCTGCAGCCTGAGCAGCAACCCCCAACAAAAGGTCATATGTATTCTTTTATTTTAAAAATGGTTTCTGTTGAGCCAGGAGGAGCAGAATTCCACAGTACTTGTGATACGACCCCCTCCTCGTTCACCCCCCGCCACCCCCCCCAGGACATAACATTGGGCCACTGCCGGCAAGGCAAGCAGCCTGGCATTCATCTTTATAAAATGGACAAGCTAGCTGTGGAGGCACGAAAGGCACCGACAACAATAATATTAGTGAGGCCTGTGGCCCAATTTCGGGCCGATTTCAGGCTTCCTGGTTGGGGAGGCCAAAAACAGGCCTAAAGGAATTTCCTCCCAAATAAGTTTGTTACTGGTATCACACAGCTGATTTTGGCCCATAGGTCGGGGTATAATAGGGTAGAGGCGCAAAGGGATCTAGGGGTACAGATTCACAAATCATTAAAAGAAGCCACACAGGTTAACAAAGCCATAAAAAATGCAAACCAAGCACTGGGGTTCATTTCTAGATGAACAGAATTCAAAAGCAGAGAGGTTATGTTAAACTTATAAAGAACCTTGGTTAGATCACATTTGGAGTATTGCGAACAGTTCTGGTCTCCATATTCTAGAAAGGATATAGAAGCACTGGAGAAGGTGCAAAAAAGATTTACAAGGATGATAGCAGAACTGAGAGGATATACATATCAGGAAAGGCTGAACAGGCTGGGGCTCTTTCCTCTAGAAAAGAGAAGGCTGAGGGGTGACCTGATAGAGGTCTTTAAAAATATGAAGGGGTTTGATAGGGTAGATGTAGAAAAAATGTTTCCACTTGTGGGGGAGACCAAAACTAGGGGCCATAAATATAAGATAGTCACTGATAAATCCAAAATGGAATTTAGGAGAAACTTCTTTACTCAGAGAGTGGTGAGAATGTGGAACTCACTACCACATGGAGTGGTTGAGGCGAATAGCACAGATGCATTTAAGGGGAAGCGAGATAAGTACATGAGGGAGAAAGGAATAGAAGGGTATGGTGTTAGGGAGAGATGAAGTAGGGAGGGAGGAGGCGCGTGTGGAGCATAAACACCAACACAGACCAGTTGGGCCAAATGGCCTGTTTCTGTTTGTAAAGATTGAAGGCTGTGGAGGCCAAGCCACTGAATATATTTAAGAAGGAGCGAGATAGATTTCTAGACACAAAAGGCATCAAGGGGTATGGGGAGAGTGCGGGAATATGGTGTTGAGAGAGAGGATCAGCCATGATCATATTGAATGGCAGAGCAGGCTCGAAGGGCCGAATGGCCTACTCCTGCTCCTATTTTCTATGTTTCTATGTTCCTGAATTTTATGTACTATTATGTTACTGGTCAACAGATATGCAAGCTCAGAGAGGCTGGTGACTTGTAGTTGCCAAAAAGACAATAATACATTATGTTACCTAACCGGTCCTGCCACTTTGTTGGCATGTATGCTGTGTGCAAAAATGTCTTCAACACCGGCAGTAAACAATTCAACCAGAATAAGGTCCACGCCCAGCTCACATAGAATTACTTCAAATGTACAGCACAGAAACAGGCCATTCGGCCCAACTGTTCCATCAACAGTGATCACTACTATCTGGGGAGAGCTGAGATTGGTTCCCATTCTGATCCAGCCAGGTCTCTCAAACAGTCAGGCACATTTACACGATGGAGTACGATGGAGGAATTATGGGCTGCGGTTAACCAGTGAGTAGATGCCGGGCACGCATCCTCGCGTGGCAGGAGAGCAAGATTGGGCCATCGGGCACGGAGACCAGCGTGTGATTCACCACTCTCCCGATATTCCAGCTGCTCATTTTGACGACCGGGAAAGCAAGCTGGCACTGACCCCTGTGCCCAATTCTCCAACCTTCCCTCCTGTTGAGCAAGGCTGTACTGGCAAAGCTAACATGTCCAACTCACCCCATAGGCCTCTGGAGGCAGTTTTCCACCTGTCAGTAAGTTTAATGGTGTCCTGTTGCTATGGTAACATTGCAATGGTGAACATTGTGTTGGAGGAGCTCGGGTTTCTTCCCACTATCACATGGGTTTAAAATGGTACTAACCGTTTCCATTGACAGGTCGAAACAGCAATTCCAGCCACTAATCGGTTGGGCAGGTCCCAATTAACTCCAGCCACCCTGCACTTCCCAAGGGTTCATAGAATCTTACAGCAGAGGGGGGGGGGCCATTCGGCCCATTGTGCCTGTGTCGGCTCTTTGAAAGAGCTATCCAATTAGTCCCACTCCCCCTTGCTCTTTCCCCATAGCCCTGTAAATTTTATCCCCTTCAAGTATTGATCCAATTCCCTTTTGAAAGTTGCTATTCAATCTGCTTCCATCACCCTTTCAGGCAGTGCATTCCAGATCATAACAACTCGCTGCATTAAAAAAAATCTGCTCCTCTCTCCTCTGGTTCCTTTGCCAATTACCTTAAATCTGTGTCTTCTGGCTACCAACCCTCCTGCCACTGAACGCCTTTATTAAATCTCCCCTTAACCTTCTCTGCTCTAAGGAGAACAATCCCAACTTCTCCAGTCTCTCCACATAACTGAAGTCCCTCATCCCTGGCACCTCTGTGTTGCACAGAACATGTAAACTGACAACCCCAGCAAAAGCATAGCAACATGACATTTTTTCCTGTCACAGAGACACTCGTCATTTTGGTGGAGGTTTGGGACATACGACAGATTGGATATAATCTGATTAGCACTGTTCCAGTTTGGGGAAATATTCCGCACCAAAATTAGAAACTTCAGATACGAGCCTGGCTGATCCTTGCACCACATGAAAGATGACACACAGAGGTGCATAACGTTGCAATGTACAACAGATAATCCACTGTAGGACAGATTGGGGTCTAAATTGGCCGTGTAGCGGCCGTTGTGTAGGCGCTATGCAGACTCCTAAGGACCCAAAATGGCGTCCGGCCTCTAGCGTGATGTGACTTCGAGTGTGGCATGTGCCGGACACCATATTGGTAAAGGCGTTTGCGCATGCACATTTAACAAGCACTGGCAGCATATAAAGTAAGAAGAATATGCGGTAGATCAGTGTACAACCTGATTTAAAGGGATAGATGCGATTTTGGAACTCCACGCTCCAGTCTTAACCTCGCTCAAATGAACAGGACTTAAACAGCATGGAGGATCCCGCACCAGCACTATTTAAAGGGATCATGCAGGAGTTACAGGTTAGTTGCTGGATTATTGGTTCTGGCTGCTGGAGGTCTCCTATACTTGAATACTAGGACCAGGGGACACAGCCTAAAAATTAGAACCAGGTCTTTCAGGAGTGAAGTTAGGAAACACTTCTACACGCAAAGGGTGGTAGAAGTTTGGAACTCTCTTCCGCAAACGGCAGTTGATGCTAGCTCAATTGTTAATTTTAAATCTGAGATTGATAGATTTTTGTTAACCAAAGGTATTGAGGGATATGGGGCTAAGGCGGGAATATGGAGTTAGGTCACAGATCAGCCATGATCTCACTGAATGGTGAAACAAGTTTGAAGGGCTAAATAGCCTACTCCTGTTCCTGTCTTATGTTCCGATAATAAAGTTTCAATACTCTACGGGGAGTGAGCTGGCTGTCTGACAGACAACAGTAAGGGCACTGGCGGAGTGGCAGGGGTGGGACAGGAATGCTGTCACCCTGAGAGAGGACAGCAGGTTCATGTTCCATGGAGCCACTGCCTCCTGCTATGCGCCACCTTCTCCTGCAAGAAAGAGGGACGTGTGTCAGTGAGTGTCCTGCAAGATGTTTTTTTTTATTTGTTCACGGGATGTGGGCGTCGCTGGCAAGGCCGGCATTTATTGCCCATCCCTAATTGCCCTGGAGAAGGTGGTGGTGAGCCGCCTTCTTGAACCGCTGCAGTCCTTGTGGTGACGGTTCTCCCACAGTGCTGTTAGGAAGGGAGTTCCAGAATATTGACCCAGCGACGATGAAGGAACGGCGATATATTTCCAAGTCGGGATGGTGTGTGACTTGGAGGGGAACGTGCAGGTGGTGTTGTTCCCATGCGCCTGCTGCTCTTGTCCTTCTAGGTGGTGGAGGACGCGGGTTTGGGAGGTGATGTCGAAGAAGCCTTGGCGATTTGCTGCAGTGCATCCTGTGGATGGTGCACACTGCAGCCACAGTGCGCCGGTGGTGAAGGGAGTGAATGTTTAGGGTGGTGGATGGGGTACCAATCAAGCGGGCTGCTTTGTCCTGGATGGTGTCGAGCTTCTTGAGTGTTGTTGGAGCTGCACTCATCCAGGCAAGTGGAGAGTATTCCATCACACTCCTGACTTGTGCATTGTAGATGGTGGAAAGGCTCTGGGGAGTCAGGAGGTGAGTCACTCGCCGCAGAATACCCAGCCTCTGACCTGCTCTCGTAGCCACAGTATTTATGTGGCTGGTCTAGTTAAGTTTCTGGCCAATGATGGCCCCCAGGATGTTGATGGTGGGTTTGAGTGATGTGGCTGTCATGGTTGAATAGCTGCCAGTGTGTAAGACCTGTGAGTTGTGGGTGTGCAGCTTGCAACAGTGGTAATGTGTGAGGGTGAGAGGAAGAATCTGATTGGAAGAATTGAGTGCTGATGGAAAGAGTTTGTTGGTATGTGGGGGATGGGGGTGTAGTGTGTGGAGCAGTTGGTGGGAGACGCCACTTGACAGTTGACCTCACTCACCTTGACCACTCGTGTTAAAGCATTGAACTTTTTTCTGCACTGCATCCATGCTCGTGGTGCTGTGCGCCTGGCATTGACTTCATCCCCTACTGCCTCCCACTGCCTCGGGACCATATGTCTGGAGGGCCATTTGCCCCCTGTGGATATAGGATGTCCCTCCTTCTGTCCACCTCTTGCACCAAGGTCTCTAGTGCATCATCATAGACCCTTGGTGCATGCACTCTCGCAGGCCTGGTACAAACTCAGATCGGCAGATTGGTGAGGTCTGGTGTGCAAATTGGAAGATGTGGGATTTAGCAGTATGCAACCTTTATTCAATGTTTTAAAATAACTCAACAGTTTTAAACATAGGGATGGGACCTGCATCTGTGTTTGACGTGTGCGATGTCTGATCTCCGTTCAGATTCCGTGCTGACCCATATCTTATATTTTGCAAATATCAGAGTCCTGCAAACGTTAAGCAGCCCAGTTGTTGCTCATTAAAAATTCCACAGTTCCCACCATCACCATGCTGCACTATATTGCAGCACAGATTCACTTCCCAATTGACTTCCACCACTTCCTGCAGCCACAATGCACCTTCCCTTTAAGAGGTGCAGGCTGCCTTTAAATGGTGCTAGCAACTCGCGATATCTGGGCCCCCAGCTGGTGAGGAGCCATTCAACAGCGTAGGTAGCACTGGCTGCACGCAGCAATCAGGTAAATCACCAGGCAGCACGAATGTTACGTTGGGTTATCCAATCTAACCCCCATTGTCTTTCTCCCCTCTCACACCTGCAGCCATTACTTTTTGTTGCCTGCATGCTTTGAACATGTGTCATTGGGGGATAAAGGTAAAGGTAGTGATTTAATCCATTTATTGTGTTTGTGGAACAGGTACTAAATGTGCCTAATGTGCACATTGTGCTTTTCCCCTGTGAACTCCATCTCGCCCTGGATGGATGTACCTAGGAAGGTGCACTCTGTGCTCCACTTCTGACAGCTGGATCACTGGGAGAAGATGTGTCATGAGTTGTGTGAGAACACTGGAGAGACGAGTGATACTCAGCGATGGTGCAGGATCGGGTTGTGAGAGCAGATTGATCAGTTGTTTGAGTAAGACCACGTAGCAAGGATCTGAGAGCTTGGGGACAGGCTGCTGGCTTATAGACCATTGCCTGCCTGCTTCTGATGTTCCTTCGTTATGCCACTGGTGGTTGACATCTATGAACACAGGAGCATTAGGAACAGGAGTAGGCCATTCAGCCCCTCGAGCCTGCTCCGTTATTCATTCAGATCATGGCTGATCTGCACCTCGACTCCATTTACCTGCCTTTGGATGAGTGCCAATAATCTGTCTGAAGACAGACTGCAGTACATTGGTGAGATCAGAGACACTCTTCCTTGTGGTTGATTGAAATCTGTCCAGTGCTACTTACAGGGTTCCTTGGGCAGTTAGGCCCATGATATTCCAGGCACTGTGGAGAGCTATCCATATGTTGCTTATTCCCTGGGTGACAGAAATGTCTATAGCCTCCACAATGTTGGTTTACATTCTCTCCATGGAGGAATGTAGCACTGCCATTTGTAGATCTAGCCCTCTATTTATTCATCCCTGAGCTGGAGTTTACCATTCTTTTCAACCTCTCATCCGTACAGTGTGTAGATGGGTCCTGACACCCTGGCTAATGTTTTGGTGTTCCAACATTTTGAAGATGAAGCTCTGTGCCTAACAGTCCCTCTGATTGAGTTTCTGCCTCTTTGTGACCTCTCGCTAGCCTCTCCAATACATTCTCAATCAGTGCACAATCATGTCCTGGTGATTCATTAACCGCTCCCGGTCTGGCAACGCCTCGATTTTAAAATTTTCATCTTGTTTTCAAATCCCTCCATGGCCTCGCCCCTCCCTATCTCTGTAACCTCCTCCAGCCCTACAACCCTCTGAGATCTCTGCACTCCTCCAATTCTGGCCTCTTGCACATCCCCAATTTTAATCATTGGCAGCTGTGCCTTCAGCTGCCTAGACCCTAAGTTCTGGAATTCCCTCCCTAAACCTCTCCACTCTCCACCTCTCTCTCCTCCTTTAAAACGCTCCTTAAAACCTACCTCTTTGACCAAGCTTTTGGTCACCTGTCCTAATATCTCTTTATGTGGCTTAGTGTCAAATTTGGTTTGATAATCGCTCCTGTGAAGTGCCTTTGGACATTTTACTACATTAAAGGCGCTATATAAATGCACGTTGTTGTTGTCTTTCACAGCCTCGGGGATTTCCCAAAGTGTTTTACAGCCAATGAAGTACTTTTGAAGTGTAGTCACTATTTTAATGAAGGGAAATGTGGCAACCATTTTGCGCACAGCAAGGTCCCACAAACAGCAATGAGGTAAGTGACCCTGGTAATCTGTTTTACTGATGTCGGTTGACGGATAAATGTTGGCCATGAAACATAGAGTAAAAACACTTGCCAGATGCAGTAAGATGGGTCTTTGTGTCTCCATCACTCCCTCCAGGCTGTATAGGCCACAGTCCTTGCTGGCCTGTCAGCACTTTATTTACTGCGGCTCTTCCTGTCTGGTCCCTCCGGCCTGGCGATTGAAAGCTACCTATCCTTTGCTACTCATCATTGAACCATTTTCAGACCTCCTAATGGCGACACTGGTTGTTATTCATTCCCAGACGTGCTTCCTGACATCTGAGTTGGAGGGGTTCCGGGGTGGGGGGAGGATATTTAAGTCTTTCTACACAGGACCTGCTCAACGATTGGGGGGGGGCGATCTTTGACCCAACATCCATGTTTTCTATCCCACCACTTTGCAATTTCCCAAGCAGCACATCTGGATTACCATCTGCCTAGTGTGTTACAGAGGTCAAAGGGACACACTCCCTACTTCTTAAGCTGTGATTATTGTGGCTTTATTTGTTGCTGGATGAGAGCCGCACTAATTCTGGTCAGAGAATGTTGCAATCCTGCGTGGGTAACAAATGAACTCATTGTCTGATATAACCACGCAAAGGTCTTTAACACTCAGTACTCTGAAAATCAGCCCTTTATCAGCTGTTCGACAATGGGGAGAGGCTCGCAGATCTTCGATTCTGTTAAATTCATCTTTAGATTACAGATGGGTTGCATTAATACCCTACATGGCTGTTTTTTATAAAGATGGTGTCGATATAAACAAAACCAGAGCAAGTGCAATGCAGATTTATCCCACAATCAGGAACAGGAGTAGGCCCTCGAGCCTATTCCGCCATTCAATTAGATCATGGCTAATCTAAAGGCATATGGGATACTTGCCTTTATTAGCCGAGGCATAGAATATAAGAGCAAGGAGGTTATGATGGAGCTGTATAAAACACGGGTTAGGCCACAGCTGGAGTACTGTGTGCAGTTCTGGTCGCCACACTACAGGAAGGATGTGATCGCTTTGGAGAGGGTGCAGAGGAGATTCACCAGGATGTTACCAGGGCTGGAGCGCTTCAGCTATGAAGAGAGACTGGGAAGATTGGGTTTGTTTTCCTTGAAGCAGAGGAGGCTGAGGGGGGACATGATTGAGGTGTACAAAATTATGAGGGGCACAGATAGGATGGATACTAAGGAGCTTTTTCCCTTCGTTGAGGGTTCTATAACAAGGGGGCATAGATTCAAGGTAAAAGGCGGGAGGTTTAGAGGGGATTTGAGAAAGAACTTTTTCACCCAGAGGGTGGTTGGAGTCTGGAACTCACTGCCTGAGAGGGTTGTGGAGGCAGGAACCCTCACAACATTCAAGAAGCATTTGGATGAGCACTTGAAATGCCATAGCATACAAGGCTACGGACCAAGTGCTGGAATATGGGATTAGATTAGACAGGGCTTGATGGCCGGCGCGGACACGATGGGCTGAAGGGCCTCTATCCGTGCTGTATAACTCTATGACTGTATCTTCACTCCATCCACCGACATAGTTCTATATCCCTTAATACCCTCGCCCAACAAAGATCTATCAATCTCAGTTTTGAAATTTTCAATTGACCCCCAGCCTCAACAGCATTTTGGGGGAGAGAGTTCCAGATTTCCACTCCCCTTTGTGTGAAGAAGTGCTTCCTGACATCACCCCTGAACGGCCTAACTCTAATTTTAAAGTTATGCCCCCTCCTTGTTCTGGACTCCCCCACCAGAGGAAATAGTTTCTCTCTATCTATCCAATCAAATCCTTTAATCATTTTAAACAGCACAGCAGCCTGCCTTGTCCTCAATTTTGAACTCTGAGAAAAAAAATAGCTGCACGTATAGAGGGAGGCAGTAGCAGCAGCGGATGGCGTGGGGCTTGAAGGCAACGCTGCCCTGCTTTCATCCCTGTTTACTGCTGCTGTGCAGATTCAAAAATGGGTCCAAGACCATCAACAAAGTGTGAGAGGAAAAGCAGGTTTTCATTTGATACAACCAATCTTGAGAGACTCATACAGACCTACACAGGGTCTGGGACAATTGAAAAGGGAATTCTTTTTTCTATTATTTCATGGGATGTGGGAGTCGCTGGCAAGGCCAGCATTTATTGCCCATCTGAAGGTGGTGGCAAGCCACCTTCTTGACTTGCTAGGCCACTTCAGAATCAACCCCATTGCTGTGTGTCTGGAGTCACATATAGGCCAGACCAGGTAAGGACAGCAGGTTTCCTTCCCTAAAGGATATTAGTGAACCAGATGGGTTTTTACAATAGTTTCATGGTCACCATTACTCATAGTAGCTTTTTATTCCAGATTTTTATCTAATTAACTGAATTTAAATTCCCCAGCTGCTATGGCAGGATTTGAACTCCTAGCTCTCATATTACTAGTCCAGTAACATAACCACTCTGCTACTGTACCCTACAGATAGCTCCAGCCAGCACCTGGACTTGGTGACCTTAATGAAAGCTCAGGTGTAGCAGAAGTGAATAATCTGACTTATGGAAGATGTGGGTTCATGCCCCACTCCAGATACATGAGCACATAATCCAGACTGACACTTTAGTACAGTACTGAGGGAGAGCTGGTGGCTTTTAGATGAAAAGTTAAACTGGGGCCCCGTCTGCCTGCTTAGGTGGACGTTAAAAGATCCCATGGCATTATTTGAAGAAGAGCAGGGGGGTTCTCCTGGTGTCCTGACCAACATTTATATCTCGAACAACATCGCAAAAACAGATAAACTGGTCATTTATCTCATTGATGTTTGTGGGATCTTGCTGTGCGCAAATTGGCTGTTGTGTTTACCTACACAACAACAGTGACTACGTTTCAAAAGTATTTCATTGGCTGTGAAATGCTTTGAGAAGCCCCAAGGATGTGAAAGACGCAAGTTCTTTCTTTTATTGCTGGATTGCTGATCCCTAGTCATTGATTCCATCCCTCTCTTCGGTCACATGAGGAGATATTAGGACAGGTGACCAAATGCTTGGTCAAAGAGGTAGGTTTTAAGGAATATCTTGAAGGAGGAGAGAGAGGTAGAGTGGCGGAGAGGTTATGGGAGGGAATTCCAGAGCTTAGGGCCTAGATAGCTGAAGGCACAACTGCCAATGATGGAGCGCATAGTGAAATAGCCAGCTGCAGGAGATACATGCACCTGTGACTGGCCCTGATGGACCTGCCTCAGTACCAGAGGGTCTCCTTTGCAAGAGTTGCCACCCACTTTTCACTTTCAAAGGTGGCAGCTTTTATCCCTTGCGTGGGTAGCAACCAGCTGCTCCTGGGGGACTTGCACCTGCCACTGCTGGAGGGCATCTCTACATCATGCCCGCTGTTGGTTGTGTGTCTATATACAGAATACGGGGCACCAGTAGGGTCTCTGAATCCCTCCCTCTGTAACTATTCTCCAACCAAGTTCAAGTCATCCATGATTGCTTTCTTGCAGCTTTGGCTCCAAAATCTCAGTTGGGCCTTCAGGAGAGCGACTCCTACTGAGACTATGGTCTGTCCTACTGAAGTTGCCACTGCAGGTACTGCCACGTGCTCAATGACAGACTGCAGTACAAAGAAGCGTTCATTCAGCCTGACCATGCCGCCCTGTGCCACCCCATGCCATGTGTACAGAGGTGTGTGATTGTTCAAAAGGGACCATGGTGGTGACAATTGTGATCTTGAATGCGGTGGGCAGAGTGATCGATCTGCCTGCCCGATGTCACTGACAGGAGACCTCATTCAATTGGGGGTGCAGGAAATCTGACAGCTGCTCCCTTGAGCCAAGCCAGCAGAATCTTGTTAAGGGGTTGGAGGGAAGTAGACAATCTGGGGGGGAGGGGCATGGAGGGATCGAGATGATTTGTGTGGGGCTCAGTTTCACTGGGGCCCAGTGGAAGGCCAGCATTGCAATGGGGTCCTAAATACATCTTAGGACCTTAGTTTTAATGAGGCTCCTGGCTGTTTTGGGCAGATGGACTGGCCACCTAAATTGCCTCGGTCAGTGGTAAGTTTTTTTTTCAGATTTTTATCTCAGCATTGCCCTCTCTACACTGAAAAATGGAGCGATAGTGAGACATTAATTATCCCCCCTCCCTTAAATTCTAACAACCTCCATTGAAAAGCAGGCAACCAAATCCTCGACCTCTACCATCTAGAAGGACAGGGGCAGCAGGCGCATGGGAACAATACCACCTGCACGTTCCCCTCCAAGTCCATCCCAACTTGAACATGTAATCGCTGTTCCTTCATCGTTGCTGGGTCAAAACTCTGGAACTCCCTAACAGCACTGTGGGAGAACTACACGGACTGCAGCGGTTCAAGAAGGCGGCTCACCACCACCTTCTAAAGGGCAATTAAGGATGGGCAATAAATGCCGGCCTTGCCAGCGATGCCCACATCCCGAAAACATTTTTAAAACTAAGGACAATCAGATATTGGACATCTGCCTTGTATGTGTTGGTCCCACACCAACTCCATCACTGGCACCCGTTCATCACCAATGCTCTGTGCCTCATTCTGTGCTTCCTCCTGAACCTCTTCTCTCAAGTGTGTTTGTCTGTCTGTGTTTGTAACTGACTCAAGCATGGGTGGTGCCAGGGTGGTGCTGTAGTGAGTGTCGCTCTTCATGGGTGCCTTCTGGACCACTGGGTTCTCCTTGCTCTGTGAGGAAAGGAGTTATGGGAATGTAAACACACTTACCTATTTTAGTGCTGATTTTTCATTATAAGCACTATTAAGTGCTCCAGCACCATCAGTTTGTAGGGACATGTTGTTATAGCATATCATGCGAATAATAGAAGATAATTATTGGCCCAGAATTTGCTGGGAAAATAACGATGAATTAACTGTGCAGGCATTTCCCTCTTTTTATTTCACTTTCTGTATTTAATTTGACTCTAATCCTTCTCTATCATTCCTTTGTTTCTTTCTCCACCCTTAAATCTCATTGGTTTAAGAGATAGACTTTTGGTCCCGTTGTTCACCATTGTCCCAGGTGGCCCATTCCCCTCACCCCACCGTTATCAGCTCACACTTCCAGAAATTCACAGGGCAAAAACATTTCAAGGGATTAATCCCATGGGATTAGATTTTTCTTGAATTCTGCTAACAACATCACATTCAACAAAATCCAATGTTTAGCGACTGCACGCCCCCACTGTTTTGTTATAAATAATGACAAGGAAAGGGCAATTCACAACAAAAGCAGCCTCAAAATGCCCACAGCCTGGACCTGGGTCGAATGTCTCTAGTTACTAGAATGAAGTGAAAGTAACTGCAGGCAATGAATTCACACCCAGCTCATTGCACTTTGCAGGAAGGTACAACCTGGTGGGGTTGCAAACGGGGGGCCACTTTTGAACTGTAGGATTGCTCGAAAGATTTAGCCCCAGCACCTTGCAATCTAGAAAGTTCCAAATCTCCTCGACTGGTGACAGTGTGAGGAGCCCTGTCAGATATAATGCTGCGTGACAGACTCTCCCGTGCCCTGCAGCAACCATTCGAAGATCGGAATCTGATTGCAGTCGGGTGGGTCTGAGCCAGTGGGCATTGAGGCTTTTGGAGGAACGGGTATTTCAGGTCAGGTGTCTTCTGCCACATCCCAACTGTTCTTTCATTCATCGGCTTTCCCGAGGAAAGGCAAATTACATTCCACAGGCATGTAAATAGTAAACGGTAATAAGAGGAGGGGTGGGGTCAATCAGGGTCCAAAAAGGAGATCTACTCATGGAGGCAGAGGGCATGGCTGAGGTACTAAATGAGTACTTTGCATCTGTCTTTACCAAGGAAGAAAATGCTGCCAGAGTCTCAGTGAAGGAAGATGTAATTGAGATACTGGATGGGCTAAAAATTGATAAAGAGAAGGTACTAGAAAGGCTAGCTGTACTTAAAGTAGATAAGTCACCCGGTCCGGATAGGATGCATCCTAGGTGGAAATTGCGGAGGTACATAATCTTCCAATCATCATTAGATATGGGGGTGTTGCCAGAGGACTGGAGAATTGCAAATGTTACACCCTTGTTCAAAAAAGGTGTAAGGATAAACCCAGCAACTACAGGCCAGTCAGTTTAACCTCAGTAGTGGGGAAACTTTTAGAAACAATAATCCGGGACAGAATTAACAGTCACTTGGACGAGTGTGGATTGATTAGGGAAAGCCAGCACGGATTTGTTAAAGGAAAATTGTGTCTAACTAACTTGATAGAGTTTTTTGATGAGGTAACAGAGAGGGTAGATGAGAGGAATGCAGTTGATGTGGTGTATATGGACTTTCAAAAGGTATTTGATAAAGTGCCGCATAATAGGCTTATCATTAAGCTTGAAGCCCATGGAATAAATGGGGCAGTAGCAGCATGGATACAAAATTGGCTAAGTGACAGGAAGCAGAGGGTAGTGGTGAACGGTTGTTTTTCGGACTGGAGGAAGTATACAGTGGTGTTCCCCAGGGGTCGGTACTAGGACCACTACTTTTCTTGATATATATTAATGACTTGGACTTGGGTGTACAGGGCACAATTTCCAAATTTTCAGATGACACAAAACTTGGAAGTGTAGTGAACAATGAGGAGGATAGTGATAGACTTCAAGAGGACATAGACAGGCTGGTGAAATGGGCAGACATGAGGCAGATGAAATTTAATGCAGATAAATGCGAAATGATACATTTCGGTAGGAAGAACAAGGAGAGGCAATATAAACTAAAGGCTTTTATGAATTCCTGTTCCCAGGTGGAAATCCATGGGACACACGCAGCCGAATTCCCAATAGGCGCTGGGAATGCGAACTCGGAAAGTTTACCCTTTCATGGGCATGAAAATCAATCAAATCGAATTGAGGAGAATGTCTCTTTCAACAACAACTTGCATTTATATTGAGCCTTTAATGCAGTAAAACGTCCCAAGGCACATCAGAGGTGTGTAATCATTCAAAATTTAACACCGAGTCACATAAAGAGATATTAGGACAGGTGACCAAAAGCTTGGTCAAAGAGGTAGGTTTTAAGGAGCGTCCTAATGGAGGAGAGAGAGGTGGAGAGGCGGAGAGGTTTAGGGAGGGAATTCCAGAGCTTCAGGCCTGGACGGCTGAATGCACGGCCACCAATGGTGAGGCGATGGAAATCGGGGCTGCACAAGAGGTCAGAATTGGAGAAATGCAGAGATCTCGGAGGGTTGTAGGGCTGGAGGAGGTTACAGAGATAGGGAGGGGCGAGGCCATGGAGGGATTTGAACACAACAGCCCAAGACAATTTAACGTTAAGAAAACACTTTAACGTGTTTTCTTAACGTTAATGTGTTTTTAACGTTAAGAAAACAAAACAGCCCAAGACAATTCAGAAATGGGCATAAGGAAAACAGATGGGGAAGGGAGAGGTTAGGAGGGGTGATTGAAAGCTTGGTCTTGTATTCCTGACGTAACCACGAAGGCCTGGCTTAAGAGCTGACACACAGCTCACTGCTTCAAAGGAGGAGTAGTGGAGAGGCGGAAAGGGTCAGGCAGGGAATTCCAGAGAGTAGGGCCCGGGCGGCTGAAGGCACAGAGCGGAGAATAAAGCTTATCAACAGGCGCAGTTAATGAATGGTCAGAGATAAGTGCTTCGGCCCAGTGCCAGGCAGCATAACAACAGGGTGCAGCCTCAGCTGAATCTAACAGGGACAGAGGTGGATCTGACCTCAGTGGGTGACTGGGAGTACAGAACGACCTGAGAAATTATACTGGGGACCAACAGGCGAGATACAGAGGGTGGAGGGCAGGGGGACCTTTTAGACCTTATGCGACCAGCAGGGAGCTTTGCCCTTCAGGAGCATCTATCGGAAATTCAAGCATGGACTCATGTTTGATCTTCTAATAGTTAAATTAAATGGTTGGAGAATCTCTGCAGGCAAACAGCCTTGGACCACAACTTCCATTATAAAGTGTTTAAGAAAACAAAACAGCCCAATACAATTCAGAAATGGGCATAAGGAAAACAGATGGGGAAGGGAGAGGTTAGGAGGGGCGATTGAAAGCTTGGTCGAAGGAGGAGTAGTGGAGAGGCGGAAAGGTTCAGGCAGGGAATTCCAGAGAGTAGGGCCCGGGCGGCTGAAGGCACAACTGCTGATGAAGGGAGGACGTGCAACAGGCTGGAGTCAGAGGAATGGGGAGCTCGGGGGTTACAGAGCTGGGGGAGCTTGCAGGGGAAATGAGGGGGAGTGAGGCCATGGAGAGCTTTGGAGGTGAGAACGAGGATTTTAAATTTGTGGCCTTGGGTAGGAAGGAAGTCTGTGTGGATCAGCGGGGGACGGGGGGGTGATGGGCGAGCCCGACTTAGGGTGGAACAGGATACGCATTATATGTCCATGAGAATTCTATCAGCAGGAAAAGCAGTGAGTGAGGCTGCACAGCTTGTATCCCAGGCAGGGATTTCTTTTTGGATCAATACGAAATGCCAAGGTGCAGCTGTGTCGTAGGTCTTGTATTCCTGACGTAACCATGAAGGCCTGGTTTAAGAGCTGACACGCAGCTCACTGCACCTGATTCTCCGCACAATGAGGTCTCAATCTCAACAGAGGAGTCAAAGGAGGCGGGGATGGGGGTGGGGGGCGCAAGTGCAATCAGAATCGAGCTGGAGGGGGAGGGAGAAAAATAGGCTGAGATTTTCCTCCCGTTCTGTGGCACATTTTAGGCTGAGAGCGGGAACATTAGGAGCAGGAGTAGACCTTTCAGCCCCTCGCGCCTGCTCCACCATTCAAATAGATCATGGATGATCTGTACCTCAAATCCAATTTCCAGACTTTGCTCCACATCCCTTGATACCCTGACCTAACAAAAACCCATTGATCTCAGTCTTGAATCTCCGATTGGCCCACATCCACAGCCTTTTGGGAGAGAGCATTCCAGATTTCCACGACCCTTTGTATGAAAGAGTGCTCCTTGATTTCTCTCCTAAATGGCCTAATTCTAATTTTAAGATTGTGCCCCCTCGTTCTTCATTCCCCCAACGAGTGGTAATAGTTTTCCTGTATCTGCCCTATCAAATCCCTTTAACATTTTATTCACCACCGTACCCCAGAGTTTGCCTTCGATTTTCCCCATGGTGAGTTCTTGGTCTTGTCAGCACCATCAATGGGTGACGCAGATGAGAAAATAAGGTACTTTCTCACCCCAAGTCATACCTCAGCAGGGCGCCTGAGTCAAAGCCACTACCACTTATCCCAAGACAAAATGATGCTTTGCATCAATGTGAGGCTATGCACTTTGGCAGGAAAAATCAGAGAGCAAGTTATTATCTTAATGGCGAGAAACTGGAAAGTACTGCAGTACAAAGGGATCTGGGGGTCCTAGTGTAAGAAAATCAAAAAGTTAGTATGCAGGTGCAGCAGGTGATCAAGAAGGCCAACGGAATGTTGGCTTTTATTGCTAGAGGGATAGAATATAAAAACAGGGAGGTATTGCTGCAGTTATATAAGGTATTGGTGAGACCGCACCTGGAATACTGCATACAGTTTTGGTGTGCATACTTAAGAAAAGACATACTTGCTCTCGAGGCAGTACAAAGAAGGTTCACGCGGTTAATCCCAGAGATGAGGGGGTGGACATATGAGGAGAGGTTGAGTAGATTGGGACTCAACTCATTGGAGTTCAGAAGAATGAAAGGCGATCTTATTGAAACATCTAAGATTGTGAAGGGGCTTGATCGGGTGGATGCGGTAAGGATGTTCCCAAGGATGGGTGAAACTAGAACTAGGGGGCATAATCTTAGAATAAGGGGCTGCTCTTTCAAAACTGAGATGAGGAGAAACTTCTTCACTCAGAGGGTGGTAGGTCTGTGGAATTTGCTGCCCCAGAAAGCTGTGGAAGCTACATCATTAGATAAATTTAAAACAGAAATAGACAGTTTCCTAGAAGTAAAGGGAATTAGGGGTTACGGGGAGCGGGCAGGAAATTGGACATGAAGCTGAGTTCGGATCGGTCAAGGCCCTGTGGGTGGCGGAGCAGGCCCAGGGGCTGAGTGGCCGGGTCCTGCTCCTACTTCTTGTGTTCTTTAGATTTAAGGTTAGGATCAGATCAGCCATGATCTTATTGAATGGCAGAGCAGGCTCGAGGGGCCGATTGGCCTACTCCTGCTCCTATTTCTTATGTTTATACAGGGTGAGCAGTCACTCCTGTGACAAGATATGTTTGACCAAAGGCAACATTTGCTCAGCAGAGACTCATTCTCCATTCATTCCAATGGAAATCTGCTCAGGCTAGAAGCAGTTAGTGTGGGCTTTTACTGCTCTAAAGGCATGAATTGTAGCCTGCACTTCAAATGATGCTTTACTGAATTAGCAGATGTAATTAGTGTGCACAAGGGCAATGGTCCGAGTTCACTTGCCGCACATTTAATCAACCATGTTGTGTGATTAGGAATTTTGTAAACAAATTATCGTGCGCCAACTTTGAACAGATTCTGCAGATATTAGACCCAGTTCCAGGGAGCCGAACACGTCATCATCCCATCACCTAAAACCAGCCTGCAAAGAGAGGTGAGATGGTGTCACTTTTGGACGTTTACTCCCGGTTTGAATTAGTGCACGTTTGTGTACTGGGGCAAGGGGTGGAATCAGTCGCGTGTCAGTGAATACCGAGCCTCGGAGAACAACAGAAATCAGTTCAACAGGGAACTCTGCGATTAGTAAAATTTTCACCAGTCCATGTCATCCAGACAGGCATGTTTCCAAGAATGAATTATGAATGAACTGTGCGTAAGGAGGTCAGCCTGTAGATGTATGGCTCGCCTGTTGTAGTTCTGGACCATTTCATCAATCCCACAGCTACCTTGAATTAATTCACCGCTTGTTTGTTAAAGTCCCTGGAGGGGTCTCCACAGCACACAATGTCTCAGTGTATACAGGAGGTGATTGAGGCCTGTAATGGTGTGTCCTTCATGCTCCATTCACTTCTCAATCTCATGTTTGCTGTGCTGGTATCCGTTGGACAATTCTTGAAAGGGTACACACTGTACCAAATGTAACTGTCGGCCAATTTCTATGCTGCATTTCCCATGGGAAGTCTTGAATATGCTTTAGGCTAGGGTTTCTGGGAGGTCCCTGTTGTGCCAGACGAGAGATAGATAGATAGGGTGGACAAACCATAAGGTTTGAGAAGAGCAGGGGAGTTCTCCCCACGTCCTGACCAATAGTTATCCCTCAACCAACATCTAAAAAAACAGATGATCTGGTCATTTATTTCATTTCTGTTTGTGGGATCTTGCTGTGCGCAAATTGGCTGCCGCGTTTCCTACATTACAATGGTGACTACACTTCAAAAGTACTTCATTGGCCGTAAAGTGCTTTGGGATTTCCTGGGTCGTGAGAGGCGCTATAGAAATGCAAGTCATTTTTTTCTTTTAAGATATCTTTAGCGAATTCCAGGTTTCCCTCCGATGCCAGGGTAATATAAAGCACTTTGAGACCATGTCTACTGATCAAAGAAGGCCACAATATGCAAGGGACGGAGTGTGTGCTTCACAGAGGTGTGAGGAAAATAGGCACTGTGCCAGAGAATGAGGCTTTTGTCTCCAGAATCATCCAGGGATTTTGAACATATGAACATGTTACGAGTGGAGAAGCAGAGGGGTTTAGGGAGGGAATATCAGAGGGCGGGACCAAAGAGGTTGAAGGCCATTCAGCCCCTCGAGCCTGCTCTGCCATTTAATAAGGTCATGGCTGATCTGATTGTGACCTCAACCCTACTTTCCCGCCTACCTACTGTAACCTTTGACTCCCCTGTTAATCAGGAATCTAACTCAGCCTTAAAAATATTCAATGACCCTGCCTCTACCACTCTCTGGGGAAGGGAGTTCCACAGACTCACGACCCTCTGAGAGAAAAAATTTCCCCTCATCTCTGTCGTAAATGGGAGACCCCTTATTTTTAAACAGTGGTCCCTAGTTCTAGTCTCTCCCACAAGGGGAAACATCCTCTCAGCATCTACCCCTTCAAGTCCCCTCAAGATCTTATATGTTTCAATAAGATCACCTCTCATTCTTCTAAACTCCAATGTATACAGGCCCAACTTGTCCAACCTTTCCTCATAAGATAACCCCCTCATCCCAGGAATCAGTCGAGTGAAGCTTCTCTGAACCACCTCCAAAACAATTATGTCCTTTCTTAAATAAGGAGACAAAAACTGCACACAGTATTCTAGATGTGGTCTCACCAATGCCCTGTACAACTGTAGCAAAACATCTCTACTTTTATATTCCATTCCCCTTGCAATAAATGACAACATTCCAGTTGCCTTCCTAATCACTTGCTGTACCTGCATACTAACTTTTTGTGAGAAAATGTTTTCCAGGCAATCATCACTCAAAGCTGGACTTCCCAGTAACAATGCCTGGAGTTTGAGAGGCTCAGTCCCTTCTGTTTGGGGAGTTGTAATCACTTGAGTCTTACTCTGGGTTCTTATCCCCACAGCAATTTGAAAGCACACATTTAGATCTCTGAAGCACCATAGTGGTGTTAAGCTGGACAACGTCTAATTGAGGTAGGGGAATACGGGGAGTAGGCTTATCATTGCTGTACTAACTCTCCACAGCAGTGAGCTGGGACAAAGGTTCTACTTCTCCATATTGGTATAGATGCCAGAAAGTAGAGAGAAGTTGTTTCTTTTACACAAGGTTAAGTACTGTTGTAGGGTGTTTTGGGGTTGTTCTCACCCTATTGATCGTTGCAGATATCTGGTCCCCGGTCTAGCCAAGGAGCACTTATACCTCACGGATCGGGGGTTCAGGAAAACGGGACTTACGCTAACGCACCCAGTGATGGATCACGTAGCCGAATAGCAAAGAGAACACACAAACTCGGTGTTTGAATTGAATTGGAATGTTGGTTTTATTATACCATCAACACGAAGAAAATAACGATACAAACGGTCCTACACAGTACATTGAGTTACACACACCCACTACAGTACTTTATCCCGCTAAACTAAGAGGTTGGTGGGGACCCTGGAGACACCTATCACACACACACACACACGTACGGTCGAGGCTCACCAATCCTTTGCACTTGCAGGTCTGGCTGACCGGTTCTCTCACGGAGGGGTCGTTGGTTTCACTGGAAGCTGCTCTCCTCCCTGGAGAGCACATGTGAAAAAAAAGAAAGAGCAGGAACTCAGAGGAAGAGAGAGATAGAGAGAGAGAGAGAGAGAGAGAGCTGGAAAAGAGATAAGAAGCAAGAACCAGAGACAGCAAAAGCAAGAGAGCAGAACAAGAGCAGCAGAACAAGAGAAAGCAAAAGCAAGACTGCAAAACAAGCGGGAGAGGGGTTTTGAGCTTCCACTTATATACCCCTCCTCTTACAATGGTCTTCGTCACTTAAATGAGGCACTTCATGTCTGTTTAAACATTTCTTACAAAGTCCTTAAGAATCTTTTGAAGGTCCCTCATCATGTTGCAATTGCTTCTCCCGATGGGTCATTGTTAATTCCGATTTTTAGAGCTTGCCACACAAGGTTTCCTTTTGTATCCCACGTCCTAGGTGTTGATCGGTTTTGCTTTAAAACAAAGACATGGCCCCACCATGTCTGGAGCAGTTGCCTCTCTCAATGGCCGACTGCCTCTCTCTGATCGTTGACCACCTGCTGTAGGTTTTGCATTAAAACAGAGACATGTCTGAAGCAGTAATTTTCCCACATTCCACTGTGTGTGTTGTGGATTCGTCTGGTGACCTCTCACCTATCCTTCCATCTTAGGATTTTGGTCAATGGCCAAAGTTTTACATATTCGGGGAAAAGGTGGACTTTTCAGAATTCTTACACTGTTACTACAAAGTATTTTGAAACTGGCTGTGGTGTTTACTGCATATGAATGAACATAGGTAAGATTTTCTGATTCCATTTGGAGCTTTATACTGTAATAAAAGTAAGCTGTGATAATAACAACACCTTGCATCTTTTTAGCACAAAAAAATGACTCAAAGTGCTTCACAGAGGTGTGAGGAAAATGGGCACTGTGCTCGAGGAGGAGTTTAGAACGGATGACATGTGTAAGGACTTAGAAATTGGCACCTTTTGCTGCTTACTTTACAACCTCGCTTTGCGTTGTCGAATTGACCTAGTTTAAACCCAGAAAGAACTGCTGATGCATCAAGAGGGAACAAAGACTGTTGGAACTTGCACACTAGTCAGAAGTTAATCACATCAGAAGCTCATCATCAGATAAGTAAGTGCTAGTATCTGTGACTACCCCAAGCAACGGGAAAAGCAGAACTGGTAAACAGATGGCCCCTGATCACATTAACTGTCAGGGCTGTGAGTGAGACATCTCGTGTTCTCCTGAGATGCCAAGTAGGAAACAAAGGTTAACTCAATCAAGCAGACAAGTCAGAAAGCAGACAGTATAAAAAACGGCCATGAAGCAGCATCTAGGATAGAGAGACCAGCAAAGGTCACCGAGCTGAGGGAAGCAACATCTCACACTCTGTCCAGGGACCGAACAGGTAATATGGTTCAGAACTCTGGGTACGCTCTTGCTTAAACATTAAGTGTGTCAAATGTTTGGATTAATCAATAAAAACCACTGGTATTGGTGCGAAGACCGAATCTATCTCACAAATGGTCAAAGAGGTTGGTTTTAAGGAGGGTCTTAAAGAAGGAGAGGGAGTGGAGAAGCAGAGGGGCTTAGGGAGGGAATCCCAGAGGGCGGGACCAAAGAGGCTGAAGGCACGGCCGCCAATGCTGGGGTAAAGGGAGAAGGGATGGACAAGAGGCCTGAGCCAGAGGAGGGGCAATTTTAACCCTGCCCGTCCAGTTAAAATCTCCTGTGGGACACACCCACTGAGATCTGGCTCTTTTCCCACAAGTTTCGGTTTACACCAGTTCTCCTGAACAGAGGAGAGAGACACGCGTTGGAAACAGGAGGGGGTTCTTCTATAAATATGCAAATTGGGCTCCAATTATGTTATCGGGGCCCGACGGCTATTTTAACCAGAAGCCTGCACGGAGAAGCAGCTGAGTCTTCCCCGCCAGGCCAACCGAACGGGAAGAGGAGTTGGGATCAGAAGAGGCCCAAACAGGTGAATCTTTCTACTTTTTTTGACTTTTCTTGCAGGGCCAAGAGAAGCAGGAGTGCTCCTCCGAGCCCCACAAGGACAGTTTAGGCCACCCCTGCCCCAGGCTTCTCGCCTCCCCCTCCCACCCCCTCAACTCCCCTCCCCCAATCATGAAGCTTTCCAGAACTGGCTCCCAACCACTTCCCTGAGAGTTGAGGACCGTTCCTTCGGTCTCCGGAGGCGTCTTCCTGCTGCCTCACATTCCACTCCCGCCCGTTGGCCAGCTGGCACTTTCCACTGGTTTTGGGCGGGAACCTGACTGGGCCTATGCAGATTAGGCCCAATAGGCCTGATGTTGCCACGGTCGGGATGGTTTGTCACCCACCTTGGCCCTCATGCACATGACTGCTGCCCTGTGTTAAAATCAGGGCGATCAAGTTTGGCGGGATTGGTTTTAGGGCTGGAATTTAAAGATGAAAACAAGGATTTTAAATTTGTGACATTTGAGGACCCGCAGCCAACGTGAGGATAGAGGTAATGGGCTAGCTGAAACCCTCATTCATGGGGGGGGGGAGGGGGGTCAGACACCATCGGGGAGAGGGGAGAGGGTCAGACACCATCGGGGAGAGGGGAGAGGGTCAGACACCACCGGGGATCGGGGGGAGGGGTCAGAAACCATCGGGGGGAGAGGTCAGACACCATCGGGGATCGGGGGGGTCAGACACCATCGGGGAGAGGGGAGAGGGTCAGACACCATCGGGGAGAGGGGAGAGGGTCAGACACCACCGGGGATCGGGGGGAGGGGTCAGAAACCATCGGGGGGAGAGGTCAGACACCATCGGGGAGAGGGGAGAGGGTCAGACACCATCGGGGAGAGGGGAGAGGGTCAGACACCATCGGGGATCGGGGGGGTCAGACACCATCGGGGATCGGGGGGGTCAGACACCATCGGGGGTCGGGGGGGTCAGACACCATCGGGGAGAGGGGAGAGGGTCAGACACCATCGGGGGTCGGGGAGAGGGTCAGACACCATCGGGGATCGGGGGGGGTCAGACACCATCGGGGATCGGGGGGGTCAGACACCATCAGGGATCGGGGGGGTCAGACACCATCGGGGATCGGGGGGAGGGGTCAGAAACCATCGGGGATCGGGGGGAAAGGTCAGAAACCATCAGGGATCGGGGGGGTCAGACACCATCGGGGATCGGGGAGAGGGTCAGACACCATCGGGGATCGGGGGGGTCAGACACCATCGGGGCTCGGGGAGAGGGTCAGACACCATCGGGGATCGGGGGGAGGGGTCAGAAACCATCGGGGATCGGGGGGAAAGGTCAGAAACCATTGGGGATTGGGAGGGTCAGACACCATCGGGGATCGGGGGGAAAGGTCAGACACCATCGGGGATCGGGGGGGGTCAGACACCATCGGGGGGAGAGGTCAGAAACCATCGGGGATCGGGGGGGGGTCAGACACCATCGGGGATCGGGGGGAGTGGTCAGAAACCATCGGGGATCGGGAGGGGTCAGACACCATCGGGGGGAGAGGTCAGAAACCATCGGGGATCGGGGGGGGGTCAGACACCATCGGGGATCGGGGGGGTCAGACACCATCGGGGATCGGGGGGAGTGGTCAGAAACCATCGGGGATCGGGAGGGGTCAGACACCATCGGGGATCGGGGGGAGTGGTCAGACACCATCGGGGATCGGGGGGGTCAGACACCATCGGGGATTGGGGTGGGGGGGTCAGACACCATCGGGGATCGGGGGGGGTCAGACACCATCGGGGATCGGGGTGGGGGGGTCAGACACCACCGGGGATCGGGGGGGGGGGTCAGACACCATCGGGGATCGGGGGGGGGGGTCAGACACCACCGGGGATCGGGGGGGTCAGACACCACCGGGGATCGGGGGGGTCAGACACCACCGGGGATCGGGGGGGGTCAGACACCACCGGGGATCGGGGAGAGGGTCAGACACCACCGGGGATCGGGGAGAGGGTCAGACACCACCGGGGATCGGGGAGAGGGTCAGACACCATCGGGGATCGGGGAGAGGGTCAGACACCATCAGGGATCGGGGAGAGGGTCAGACACCATCAGGGATCAGGGGGGAGTCAGACACCATCGGGGATCGGGGGGGGTCAGACACCATCGGGGATCGGGGGGGTCAGACACCACCGAGGATCGGGGGGGGGTCAGACACCATCGGGGATCAGGGGGGGGTCATATACCATCGGGGATCGGGGGGGGGGGGGTCAGACACCATCGGGGATCGGGGGGGGGGGTCAGACACAAACGGGGATCGGGGGGGTCAGCAAGCATTTGGGATTGGAGGGGGGTCCAGCATTGGGGGGTCCTTGGTGGGCTGGGGGGGCCGGCCGATCACAGGGTTCCTGTCGGCCAGGTGAGCTTGTTGGGCCTGGATGAATCACTCTGCTCCTCCGGGCCCACAAACAGTGTAATAAAGGCCCTCACCTCATGGATCCAGCCCTTCCCGCCTGCTTTCACCGGACGTGAATGGGAAGCGTTGGGAAACATGAACAGGTAAGGTTAAAGTTGTTTTAATTGTCCAATACACAAAATATTAAGTACCTCAAGTATCTCAATAAGTATCGACCCACCGGCTTTAAGTGAGAGCAGGACTTCCTGGTGTCTGCTCTCCACAGGCAGACAAATCTGCCTGGGTTAAACCCGGAAGTAGGTGTGTTGGAGTCGGGATGCGGTCCCCCTCTGAAAACTTAGCGTTTTCACTGCCCACCCGCCCCTAACCCACCTGTTCTCAGAGGTTAAAATTTACCCCCATGTTTCCAGTACCTGGGAGAGTAAAGGAATGTTCCTAAGGCAAGCATGTACAGCAAGGAAGTGAAGGCCTTAAAGAGGGTGCAGAAAAGATTTACTAGAATGATTCCAGGGATGAGGGACTTTCGTTACGTGGATAGACTGGAGAAGCTGGGGTTGTTCTCTTTAGAACAGAGAGGGTTGAGAGGAGATTTGATAGAGGTGTTCAAAATCATGAAGGGTCTAGACAGAGTAGATAGAGAGAAACTGTTCCCATTGGCGGAAGGATCAAGAACCAGAGGACATAGATTTAAGGTGATTGGCAAAAGAACCAAAGGTGACATGAGGAAAAACTTTTTTACGCAGCGAGTGGTTATGATCAGGAATGTACTGCCCGAGGGGGTGGTGGAGGCAGATTCAATCGTGGCTTTCAAAAGGGAAATGGATAAGTACTTGAAGGGAAAAAATTTGTCGGGCTACGGGGATAGGGCGGTGGAGTGGGACTAGCTGGATTGCTCTTGCATAGAGCCGGCACGGACTTGATGGGCTGAATGGCCTCCTTCCGTGCTGTAACCATTCTATGATTCTATGATTCTACCCTTCCAGTATCAATGCTTTTTAAAGATTCTTTTTACCTTTTAGCCACCCATTAACTTTAATCAGAGACTCCTTAACAGTCTTAAAACTCCCTGATTACTGTCAGTCATTTCGAATGACTTCAAAAAGCACAGTTACATGTAACAGGAGCGGCATCTAACATTTGTCTGAACAAGACTCAATATAATCACAGTGGAGGAGGGTCTAGCTCACAGGTATTATGCTGTGCAGTAAGGGAATTTGTTCTTTTATTCGTCTTTCAGATTGGACATTAAACTGAAGCCTGTTCAGGTGGATCTAAAAAGGGCAGGGAGCTCTCCTGGACAATATTTCTCCCTCAACTAGCACCACCAAAGCAAATTAACTAGTCGTTTATCTCAGTGTTGTTTGAGTGCAAATTGACTGCCACAAATGCCTGCAAAACAACAGTGGCTACACTTCAAAAATAATTCATTGGGTGTGACTTTGGGACACCTTGAAGTCATGAAAGGCGTTATATAAAGTGCAAGATCCTTTCTTCTTCCTGCATATAGGGACTCAGTTATCATCACTAAGCCCTTATTTTGCTAACTTTCGGAGAGCAAAACTGAAGCAGTATTCGTTTAGGCTTGGTTTTCATTCTGAAGCCATCTGCAATCTTCTACATAGAATACATTTAAAGTTGCGAGTCAGCCATGATATTGGTGAGTCATGGACTGCTAGAGCCTTGTTTGACTGCCTCAGGAAGTTGAAGAGCAATTCACTAGAATTGGCCGCAGCTTATTTTTGCCTCTCCCTGGAGATTTTACATTGAGTCTACAGCACAAAAACAGGCCATTTGGCCCAACTGGTCTATGCTGGCGTTTATGCTCCACACAAGCCTCCTCCCTCCCTACTTCATCTAACACGATCAAGATATCCTTCTATTCCTTTTTCCCTCATGTGCTTATCTAGCTTCCCCTTAAATGCATCTATGCTATTTACCTCAACTACTCCTTGTGGTAGCAAGTTTCACATTCTTACCATTCTCTGGGTAAAGGAGTTTCTCCTGAATTCCCTATTGGATTTATTAGTCATGATGTGGAGATGCCGGTGATGGACTGGGGTGGACAAATGTAAGGAGTCTTACAACACCAGGTTATAGTCCAACAGCTTTATTTGAAATCACAAGCTTTTGGAGCTTTCCTCCTTCATCAGGTGAGTGTAGGGTTCCATAAAGGCACAGCATATATAGTCAGAGAACAATGCCTGGTGATTACAGATAATCTTTCCAACTGCCCGTTATCACACCTTGGCAGAGATATAATCAAAGCAATCAAAGGAGTGAATGGTGTTCAGACAGAGAAACATTACATCCCAGACTACTGGATACACAAGCGGTCAGAACACAAAGACAGAGAGAGAGAGAGAGAGAGAGAGAGACCCGAAAGGCAGAGAAAGAGAGAGAATGACCAGTTGTATTAAAAACAGATAACTTTTTTTGCTGGTGGGGTTACGTGTAGCGTAACATGAACCCAAGATCCCGGTTGAGGCCGTCCTCATGGGTGCGGAACTTGGCTATCAATTTCTGCTCGACGATTTTGCGTTGTCATGTGTTTCGAAGGCCGCCTTGGAGAACGCTTACCCGAAGGTCGGTGGCTGAATGTCCTTGACTGCTGAAGTGTTCCCCGACTGGGAGGGAACCCTCCTGTCTGGCGATTGTTGTGCGGTGTCCGTTCATCCATTGTCGCAGTGTCTGCATGGTCTCGCCAATGTACCATGCTCCGGGGCATCCTTTCCTGCAACGTATGAGGTAGACAACGTTGGCCGAGTCACAGGAGTATGAACCATATACCTGGTGGGTGGTGTCCTCTCGTGTGATGGTGGTATCTGTGTCGATGATCTGGCATGTCTTGCAGAGGTTGCCGTGGCAGGGTTGTGTGGTGTCGTGGACGCTGTTCTCCTGAAAGCTGGGTAATTTGCTGCGAACGATGGTCTGTTTGAGGTTGGGTGGCTGTTTGAAGGCGAGTAGTGGAGGCGTGGGGATGGCCTTAGCGAGGTGTTTGTCGTCATCGATGACATGTTGAAGGCTGCGAAGAACATGGTATAGTTTCTCCGCCATGTACAGCCTCAGTACTCAACACCAACAACAGCCAATCTCCAGACGCCATCCTACAACTCATCCGCTTCATCCTGGATCACAATGTCTTCATCTTTGATAACCAGTTCTTTACCCAAACAGACGGAACAGCCATGGGGACCAAATTCACACCCCAATACGCCAACATTTTCATGCACAAGTTCGAGCACGGCTTCTTCACTGCACAGGACCTCCAACCAACGCTATACACCAGATACATCGACGACATTTTCTTCCTATGGACCCACGGCGAAGAATCACTGAAGAGACTACACGATAACATCAACAAGTTCCATCCCACCATCAAGCTCACCATGGACTACTCCTCAGAATCGGTTTCATTCTTGGACACATGAATCTCCATCAAAGATGGTCACCTCAGTACCTCACTCTACCGCAAGCCCACGGACAACCTCACGATGCTCCACTTTTCCAGCTTCCACCCTAACCACGTCAAAGAGGCCATCCCCTATGGACAGGCCCTGCGAATACACAGGATCTGCTCAGACGAGGAGGAACGCGATGGACACCTACAGATGCTGAAAGATGCCCTCGTAAGAACGGGATATGACGCTCGACTCGTCGATCGACAGTTCCGACGGGCCACAGCGAAAAATCGCATAGACCTCCTCAGAAGACAAACACGGGACGCAACCACAGAGTACCCTTCGTCGTCCAGTACTTCCCCGGAGCGGAGAAACTACGCCATGTTCTTCGCAGCCTTCAACATGTCATCGATGACAACGAACGCCTCGCTAAGGCCATCCCCACACCTCCACTACTCGCCTTCAAACAGCCACCCAACCTCAAACAGACCATCGTTCGCAGCAAATTACCCAGCTTTCAGGAGAACAGCGTCCACAACACCACACAACCCTGCCACGGCAACCTCTGCAAGACATGCCAGATCATCGACACGGATACCACCATCACACGAGAGGACACCACCCACCAGGTACATGGTTCATACTCCTGTGACTCGGCCAACGTTGTCTACCTCATACGTTGCAGGAAGGGATGCCCCGGAGCATGGTACATTGGCGAGACCATGCAGACGCTGCGACAACGGATGAACGGACACCGCGCAACAATCGCCAGACAGGAGGGTTCCCTCCCAGTCGGGGAACACTTCAGCAGTCAAGGACATTCAGCCACCGACCTTCGGGTAAGCGTACTCCAAGGCGGCCTTCGAGACACACGACAACGCAAAATCGTCGAGCAGAAATTGATAGCCAAGTTCCACACCCATGAGGACGGCCTCAACCGGGATCTTGGGCTCATTTCACGTTACATGTAACCCCACCAGCGAAAAAAAGTTATCTGTTTTTAATACAACTGGTCATTCTCTCTCTTTCTCTGCCTTTCGGGTCTCTCTCTCTCTCTCTCTCTGTCTTTGTGTTCTGACCGCTTGTGTATTCAGTATTCTGGGATGTAATGTTTCTCTGTTTGAACACCTTCACTCCTTTGATTGCTGTGATTACCTCTCTGCCGAGGTGTGATAACGGGCAGTTGGAAAGATTATCTGTAATCACCAGGCAATGTTCTCTGACTATATATGCTGTGCATTTATAGAATCCTACACTCACCTGACGAAGGAGGAAAGCTCCGAAAGCTTGTGATTTCAAATAAAGCTGTTGGACTATAACCTGGTGTTGTAAGACTCCTTGGATTTATTAGTGACTATCTTATATTTATGGCCTCTAGTTTTGAACTCCCCCACAAGTGGAAACATTTTCTCTATGCCCACCCTATCAAACCCTTTCATTATCTTAAAGACCTCCATCAGGTCACCCCTCACCCTTCTCTTTCCTGGAGAAAAGAGCCCCGGCCTGTTTAGCCTTTCCTGATAAGTATATCCTCTCAGTTTTGATATCATCCTTCTGAATCTTTTTTGCACCTTCTCCAGTGCCTCTATATCCTTTTTATAATTTGGAGACCAGAACTGTGCACAATATTCCAAGTGTGGTCTAACCAAGGTTCTATACAAGTTTAACATAACTTCCCTGCTTTTCAATTCTGTCCCTCTCGAAATGAACCCCAGTACTTGGTTTGCCTTTTTTATGGCCTTTTGAACTTGTGTCGCTACTTTTAGTGATTTGTGTATCTGTATCCCTAGATCCCTTTGCTCCACTACCCCATTTAGACTCTTATTATCCAAGCAGTATGTGGTCCCCTTATTCATCCTACCAAAATGCACTACCTCACACTTATCAATATTGAAATCCATTTGCCAATTACACGCCCATTCTGCAAGTTTATTAATGTCTTCCTGCATTTTAATGGATTCTTCCTTTGTGTTAACTACACTGCCAATTGCGTGTCGCCTACAAATTTTGAAATTGTACTTCTGATTCCCTTGTCCAAATCGTTAATGTAAATTGTGAACAACTGTGGTCCCAGCACCGATCCCTGTGGAACACGCCTTTTGCCAGTCTGAGTAGCTACCCTTAGCCCCTACTCTGTTTTCTGTTTTGCAGCCAGTTTGGAGATTACATGGTTAGGGGGCGGGTCAATAGTGTATGAGGTCTCGCTGCAGTCTGGATGAGACAGGCCTGATGGTCCTTTCTCCTCCTTTTCATATATCCATATGATGGGTCTGCAAATGAACATACCATTCAGAACGTGGCTCCGCTATAGCCCTGAGTGCAGGAGTGGCACGCTTATACATAGTTTGTACTGGCTGATAAGTAAGGTTTTAAACTGCACAGCTGCACTGCTCAAAAATGTAAGGAAACAGGTGCAAATGTTAAATAAGGACAGATCACAGGAAAAATATTGGCCCAGTGCCCCAATAAATGTCTCCACACATGATGGAAAGTTCTTGTAGAACCAACTTAATCTCGTAAAATAGCAGCCACATTCCCTTGGTATTTGGAGATGTAAATGTTTGTGAATTGTACACGGCAGCTCTTCAGCAAACTTACATCGTCCCCACTCCAGTTTGTTTCAAATGTTTGTGTTATTGCCTGAAACTCACAAATTTACAGTAAAACGAAGGCTCAGAATACACTGCGAATGGACAGAAGTATGGACAAATTGAAACATCAGGAGTACTTTCCGAATTGAGCCTGTAGTTATGGGGTTTGAGGGAATTGAGCCTGTAGTTATGGGGTTTGAGGGAATTGAGCCTGTAGTTATGGGGTTTGAGGGAATTGAGCCTGTAGTTATGGGGTTTGAGGGAATTGAGCCTGTAGTTATGGGGTTTGAGGGAATTGAGCCTGTAGTTATGGGGTTTGAGGGAATTGAGCCTGTAGTTATGGGGTTTGAGGGAATTGAGCCTGTAGTTATGGGGTTTGAGGGAATTCAGCCTGTAGTTATGGGGTTTGAGGGAATTGAGCCTGTAGTTATGGGGTTTGAGGGAATTGAGCCTATAGTTATGGGGTTTGAGGGAATTGAGCCTGTAGTTATGGGGTTTGAGGGAATTCAGCCTTTGGTTATGGGGTTTGAGGGAATTCAGCCTTTGGTTATGGGGTTTGAGGGAATTGAGCCTGTAGTTATGGGGTTTGAGGGAATTGAGCCTATAGTTATGGGGTTTGAGGGAATTCAGCCTTTGGTTATGGGGTTTGAGGGAATTGAGCCAAGAGTGATGGGATATGGGAGAATTGAGCCCATATGGGGTCTGCAGTTATTTATTTCCACTTACACTCAAAATGACAGCATGGGATTCACCATGGGGATCCCACTCTATTTACCTAGAGGAAGGAAGGAGTGATGTCCAGCAGGTTAGGTGCATTTACCACACCGCCATCTACCCTCCAAGCCACACATATCCACTGAGGCAATTGTATCTCAATTTGTCCAAAGAATGGTGTCTCAGGTTGCTGTGTTCCTGTAGGGAGGTTATGGCAGAGTTGTATCACATACTATCAGCCTTAGCTCAATGGTAGCTCTCTTGCCAAATGAGTCACAGGGCTGTGGGTTCAAGCCCCACTCTGGAGACTTACGCATGTAATTTAGGTTGAGACTTTAGTGCTGTCTGTCTGTTAAACTGAAGTTCTATTGCATGCTCAGGTGCAAGGCACTATTTGAAGACAAGTAGGGTAGTCTTCTAGTGTCCTGGCAGAGGTGGTGGAAGCAGACCTAGAAGAGCACTGGAGGCGGCAGAGGGATTCAAATAAAGGTCCAGGCTTGAAGGCCTAAATTCACTGGGAGTGGCTGGGAGCGGACCTGGAGGAGCACTAGAGATGGCAGAGGGACTCAAATAAAGGTCCAGGCTCGAAGGCTGAAACTCACTGGGATCTTCCTGAGCAGTCGGTGGGTATTGAGGAAAAAAACCCAACGTCACAGGACAGCAGGTAGGTGATTGGCTGGTGAGTTTTAGAGTTTTTTTTTCCCTCTGAGTTAGGGAATTGGGTAAAATTAAATTAAAAGTTGGGGGCGCAAAACTGCTGTTAGTTTAATAAATTTAATAACTTAAATTAGTTTATTAACTAGACTAATAAACCATAATTAAACAGAGGAAGAAGCTGATTGGCTGGTAGCTGGTGAGCGTTTCTTTTTCTGTTGAGTAATTTTTTTTAAGACTTAATTTATTTTTGTAGAGATTAGTGAACACGCTAATAGATCGAGGCATGGCAGGGCAGCTCACACCCATTGAATGCACAGCCTGTGCCATGTGGGAACTCCAGGACGCTTCCTGTGTCTTGGACAACCACATGTGCAGGAAGTGTCATCAGCTGGAGGAGCTCGAGCTCCAGGTTTCGGAGCTTGAGCAGCAGCTGGGGTCACTGTAGTGTATCCATGGGGCTGAGAGCTACGTGGATAGCATGTTCCAGGAGGTGGTCACCCCGCAGCTTAAGAGAGTGCAGGCAGAGAGGGGCTGGGTGACCGCCAGACAGACAAGGAGGACCAGGCAGGTAGTGCAGGAGTCCCCTTAGTGCATCTTACTCTCTAATAAGTATTCAGTTCTGAACACTGGTGAGGGAGAGGGTTCCCCTGGGGAATGCAGCCAGAGCCAAGTCCACAGCACCATGGATGGCTCAGCTGTACAGGGGGGGAGGAGAAAGGTCAGGGGAGCAATAGTGATAGGGGATTCCAAAGCTAGGGGAGCAGACAGGCATTTCTGTGGCCGCAGACGTGATTCTAGGATGGTATGTTGCCTCCTGGTGCCAGGGTCAAGGATGTCATTGAGCGGCTGCAGAACATTCTGGGGGGGGAGGGTGAACAGTCAGAGGTCGTGGTCCATATCGGTACCAACAACATATGTAGAAAGAGGGATGAGGTCCTGCAGGCAGATTTTAAGGAGTTAGGAAAGAGATTAAGAAGCAGGACCTCAAAGATAGTAATCTCCGGATTACTCCCAGTGCCACGCGCTGGTGAGCATAGAAATAGGAGGATAGAGCAGAAGGATGCGTGGCTGAAGAGATGGTGCAGGAGGGAGGGCTTTAGATCCCTGGGGCATTGGGACCAGTTCTGAGGAAGATGGGACCTGCACAGGATGGACAGGTTGCACCTCAATGGAGCTGGGACCAATGTCCTCGCGGGGAGGTTCACTAGTGCTGTGGGTGGGGGCTGTTTAAACTAATTTGGCAGGGGGATGGGCACCAGGATGTAGCAATGGAAAGGAGAAACAAGGGGCACAAAGGATCGGGGAAGAAAGATAGCACTAGAGTAAGAAATAGTACAGTATTAGGTGGGATCAGACTAAGAGAGAATACAAGAAAGTCTAAGACTGGTTTGCAGTGCATGTGTGTAAACGCACGAAGTATGGGAATACGATATTGTGGCGATAACGGAGACCTGGCTCAAAAAGGGCAGGATTGGGTACTAAATATTCCTGGATACAAGGTGTTCAGGAAAGATAGGGAAGGAAAGAAAGTGGGGTGGTGTGGCAGTATTGATTAAGGAGAATATTGCAGTATTGGAGAGAGCGTTTGTCCTGGAGAGGTCAAGGACAGAATCTATTTGGTTAGAGTTAAGAAACAATAGAGGTGCCATTACACTACTGGGTGTATTCTATAGGCCACCAACTAGTGGGAAGGATATAGAGGAGTAAATTTGCAGGGAAATTACAGAGAGATGCAAAAGCCATAGAGTAGTGATAACTGGGGACTTCAACTATCCTAATATAGACTGGGATAACAATAATAATAAGGGGCACAGAGGGGGAGGAATTTTTGAAATGTGTTCAGGATAACTTCCTTTTTAAAAATTTGTTCATGGGATGTGGGCGTCGCTGGCAAGGCCAGCATTTATTGCCCATCCCTAATTGCCCTTGAGAAGGTGGTGGTGAGCCGCCTTCTTGAACCGCTGCAGTCCGTGTGGTGAAGGTTCTCCCACTGTGCTGTTAGGAAGGGAGTTCCAGGATTTTGACCCAGCTACGATGAAGGAACGGCGATATATTTCCAAGTCGGGATGGTGTGTGACTTGGAGGGGAACGTGCAGGTGATGTTCCCATGTGCCTACTGCTCTTGTCCTTCTAGGTGGTAGAGGTCACAGGTTTGGGAGGTGCTGTTGAAAAAGCCTTGGTGAGTTGCTGCAGTGCATCCTGTGGATGGTACACACTGCAGCCACTGTGCGCCGGTGGTGAAGGGAGTGAATGTTTCGGGTGGTGGATGGGGTGCCAATTAAGAGGGCTGCTTTGTCCTGGATGCTGTCGAGCTTCTTGAGTGTTGTTGGAGCTGCACCCATCCAGGCAAGTGGAGAGTATTCCATCACACTCCTGACTTGTGCCTTGTAGATGGTGGAAAGGCTTTGGGGAGTCAGGAGGTGAGTCACTCGCTGCAGAATACCCAGCCTCTGACCTGCTCTTGTAGCCACAGTATTTATATAGCTGGTCCAGTTCAGTTTCTGGTCAATGGTGACCCCCAGGATGTTGATGGTACATTTCCGGCCCAACAAGAAAGGAGGCATTGCTGGACTTGGTTCTAGGGAATGAGGTGGGCCAAGTGGAGCAAGTGTCAATGGGGGACCATTTAGGGAGCAGCGATCATAAGGTTTAGAATAGCTAAGGAAAAGGACACGGACCACTGTAAAGTAAAAATATTTAATTGGAGGAGGGCCAATTTCAATGCGATGAGAATGGATCTGGCCGGGTAAATTGGAATCAAAGATTGGCAGGCAAAACTGTAATTGAAAAGTGGGCAGCCTTTAAGGAGGAGATGGTTCGGGTACAATCTAGGCACATTCCCATGAGGCAGAAAGGTCGGGCAATTAAAGCCAGAGCTCCCTGGATGACAAAAGAGATAGAGAGTAAGATGAAATGGAAAAAAGGGGCATATGACAGATGTCAGGTTGATAACACAAGTGAGAACCAGGCAGAATATAGAAAGTCCAGAGGGGAAGTGAAAAAGGAAATAAGAGGGGCAGAGAGAGAATATGAGAAGAGACTGGCGGCCAACATAAAAGGGAATCCAAAAGTCTTCTACAGGCATGTAAACGGGTAGGGACCATAAAGGAGATCTACTCATGGAGGCAGAGGGGATGACTGAGGTACTAAATGAGTACTTTGCATCTGTCTTTACCATGGAAGAAGATACTGCCAGAGTTTCAGTAAAGGAAGATATAGTTGAGATACTGGATGGGCTAAAAATTGATAAAGAGAAGGTACTGGAAAGGCTAGCTGTACTTAAAGTAGATAAGTCACCCGGTCCAGATGGGATGCATCCTAGGTTGCTGAGGGAAGTAAGGGTGGAAATTACGGAGGTACTGGCCATAATCTTCCAAAGATCCGTAGATACGGGGATGGTGCCAGAGGACTGGAGAATGACAAATGTTAAACCCTTGTTCAAAAAAAGGTGTAAGGATAAACCCAGCAACTATAGGCCAGTCAGTTTAACCTCAGTGATGGGGAAACTTTTAGAAACGATAATCTGGGACAGAATTAACAGTCACTTGGACGAGTGTGGATTGATTAGGGAAAGCCAGCACGGATTTGTTAAAGGCAAATCGTGTTTAACTAACCTGATAGAGTTTTTTGATGAGGTAACAGAGAGGGTAGATGAGGGCAATGCAGTTGATGTGGTGTATATGGACTTTCAAAAGGCGTTTGATAAAGTGCCGCACGGTAGGCTTATCATCAAGATTGCGGCCCATGGAATAAAGGGGGCAGTGGCAGCATGGTTACAGAATTGGCTAAGGGACAGGAAACAGAGAGTAATGGTGAACGGTTCTTTTTCGGACTGTATAGAATGTGGTGTTCCCCAGGGGTCGGTACTAGGACCACTGCTTTTCTTGATACATATTAATGACTTGGACTTGGGTGTACAGGGCACAATTTCAAAATTTGCAGATGACACAAAACTTGGAAGTGTATTAAACAGTGAGGAGGATAGTGATAGTCTTCAAGAGGACATAGACAGGCTGGTGGAATGGGCGGACACATGGCAGATGAAATTTACCACAATGATTCCAGGGATGAGGGACTTCAGTTACTTGCATAGACTGGAGAAGCTGGGGTTGTTCTCCTTGGAACAGAGACAGTTGTGAGGAGATTTGATAGAGGTATTCAAAATCACGAAAGGTCTAGACAGAGTAAATAGAGAGAAACTGTTCCCTTTAGCGGAAGGGTCAAGAGCCAGAGGACGTAGATTTAAGGCGATTGGCAAAAGAACCAAAAAATGACATGAGGAAAAACTTTTTTACACAGCGAGTGGTTAGGATCTGGAATGCACTGCCCGAGGGGGTGGTGGAGGCAGATTCAATTATGGCTTTCAAAGTTGGACTGGATAAGTACTTGAAAGAAAATAATTTGCAGGGTATGGGGAAAGAGCGAGGGAGTGGGACTAGCTGCATTGCTCTTGCATACAGCTGGCACGGACTCGATGGGCTGAATGGCCTCCCTCCGTGCTGTAACCATTCTATGATTCTAGGAATCATTTATCCCTCAAACAACTCCACCGAAAACAGATTATCTGTTCATTTATCTCTTTCTTATTTGTGGGACCTTGCTGTGTGCAAATTGGCTGCCATGTTATCCTACATTGCAACAGTGACTACACATCCAAAGTACTTTGTTGGCTGTGAAATAGCTTTGGACATCCCGAGGATGAGAAAGGTGTAAGTTCTTTCTTTGCTTCAAGCAGGCCGTCACCCTGCCCCAGCCTTGCTGCATCATGGCCATGGTGGCCAGTGCCAATGAAGGTCATTGCTGTTCTCAATTTCTACACATCAGGCTTTATCCAGGTACATATAGGGGGCATCACCTGCCTCTGCCAGTGTGCCATCCACAGATGTATACACCAGATGAGTGATGCTGTTGCCAGCCAATGGATCACCATGGGCAATCAGGACTTGCACACTGTGAGCTTCTATCCCATGACAGAATTCACTTAAAGTAAGTAAGATTTGCATTTATATAACGCCTTTCACAATCTCAGGACATCCCAAAACACTTTGTAGTCAATGAGGTACTTTTTGAAGTGTAGTCACTGTTATAATGTAGGAAACGTGGCAGCCAATTTGCGCACAGCAAGATCCCACAAACAGCAATGAGATAATGACCAGATAATCTGTTTTACTGATATTGGTTGAGGGATAAATATTGGCCAGGACACCGGGGAGAACTCCCCTGCTCTTCTACGAAATAGTGCCATGGGATCTTTTACGTCCACCTGAGAGGGCAGACAGGGCCTCGGATTAAAATCTCATCCGAAAGAAGGAGACCTCAGAGCATCTTGGATGGAACACACATGGCCCCAAGGGCACTTGCCCACAACTCCGTCACCTTGGTGAAATGTAAGGGGCGAAACTCCTTCGATGTGCAGCTCGTCTGTGGCCATGAGCCTCCGAAACATGTTCGTCAATGCCCGCAAAACGATACCATCCTCCTCAGTTACAAAGAAAACGGTACAGTAGGTTGCTGGGAGACCAAGGGGGAGTTTTAACCCCCAGGAGCAGGTGGGTTGGTGACCGGTGGGAAGTTAAAATAATAGAAATTTGCAGCGCGACTGCAACCCAGCTCCTACGTGCCCTCCTCCAGGATCATCGGCAGTGGATCGGGGGGGAGGAGACAAACAGCCCACTCAGTAAAATCTTTTAAGGAGGCTTTGTGCCTCTATTTTTCCTACATTGTTATTTTTATCCCATGGAGGCCGAGTTTTCCAGGCCATGGGATTCCCAGCAGGCAAAAGGAGACGAGAAGGGCTGGATCCATGAGGTAAGTGCCTTTAAATCACTGCGTGTGGGCCATGAGGAGCAGGAGTGCTTCCCCGCAACTGACCTCTCTACACACCCCACGATCAGACCCTGCGATCTCCGACTACCCACATTCCCACCCGACCTCAGGCAGCTCACCCCTCCCGCCCCCGTCTCCGTCTGCTCACCTCCCGCCCCCGTCTCCGTCTGCTCACCTCCCGCCCCCGTCTCCGTCTGCTCACCTCCCGTCTCCGTCTCCATCTGCTCACCTCCCGCCCCCGTCTCCGTCTGCTCACCTCCCGTCTCCGTCTCCGTCTGCTCACCTCCCGCCCCCGTCTCCGTCTGCTCACCTCCCGTCTCCGTCTCCATCTGCTCACCTCCCGCCCCCGTCTCCGTCTGCTCACCTCCCGCCCCCGTCTCCGTCTGCTCACCTCCCGCCCCCGTCTCCGTCTGCTCACCTCCCGTCTCCGTCTCCATCTGCTCACCTCCCGCCCCCGTCTCCGTCTGCTCACCTCCCGTCTCCGTCTCCGTCTGCTCACCTCCCGCCCCCGTCTCCGTCTGCTCACCTCCCGTCTCCGTCTCCATCTGCTCACCTCCCGCCCCCGTCTCCGTCTGCTCACCTCCCGCCCCCGTCTCCGTCTGCTCACCTCCCGCCCCCGTCTCCGTCTGCTCACCTCCCGTCTCCGTCTCCATCTGCTCACTCTCCCCTCGATCTCTGTCTGCTCACCTCCCGTCTCCGTCTGCTCACCTCCCGTCTCCATCTGCTCACCTCCCGTCTCCGTCTCCATCTGCTCACCCTCCCCCCCGATCTCCGTCTGCTCACTCTCCCCCCGATCTCCATCTGCTCACCCTCCCCCCCGATCTCCTTCTGCTCACCCTCTCCCCCGATCTCCATCTGCTCACCTCCTGTCCTCCGTCTCCATCTGCTCACCCTCCCCCCCCGATCTCCGTCTGCTCACTCTGCCCCCGATCTCCATCTGCTCACCCTCCCCCCGGATCTCCATCTGCTCACCCTCCCCCCCGATCTCCATCTGCTCACCCTCCCCCCCGATCTCCGTCTGCTCACCCTCCCCCCCGATCTCCATCTGCTCACCTCCTGTCCTCCGTCTCCATCTGCTCACCCTCTCCCCCGATCTCCGTCTGCTCACCCTCTCCCCCGATCTCCATCTGCTCACCTCCTGTCCTCCGTCTGCTCACCCTCCCCCCCGATCTCCATCTGCTCACCCTCCCCCCCGATCTCCATCTGCTCACCCTCCCCCCCGATCTCCATCTGCTCACCCTCCCCCCCGATCTCCATCTGCTCACCCTCCCCCCCGATCTCCATCTGCTCACCCTCCCCCCCCGATCTCCATCTGCTCACCCTCCCCCCGGATCTCCATCTGCTCACCCTCCCCCCCGATCTCCATCTGCTCACCCTCCCCCCCCGATCTCCGTCTGCTCACTCTGCCCCCGATCTCCGTCTGCTCACCCTCCCCCCCGATCTCCATCTGCTCACCCTCCCCCCTAGATCTCCATCTGCTCACCTCCTGTCCTCCGTCTGCTCACCCTCCCCCCCGATCTCCATCTGCTCACCCTCCCCCCCGATCTCCGTCTGCTCACTCTGCCCCCGATCTCCATCTGCTCCCCCTCCCCCCCAGATCTCCGTCTGCTCACCCTCCCACCGATCTCCGTCTGTTCACCCCCCCGTCTCCGTCTGCTCACCCTCCCACCGATCTCCATCTGCTCACCCTCCCCCCCGATCTCCATCTGCTCACCCTCCCCCCCGATCTCCATCTGCTCACCCTCCCCCCGGATCTCCATCTGCTCACCCTCCCACCGATCTCCATCTGCTCACCCTCCCCCCCGATCTCCATCTGCTCACCCTCCCCCCGGATCTCCATCTGCTCACCCTCCCACCGATCTCCATCTGCTCACCCTCCCCCCCGATCTCCATCTGCTCACCCTCCCCCCCGATCTCCATCTGCTCACCCTCCCCCCCGATCTCCATCTGCTCACCCTCCCCCCCGATCTCCATCTGCTCACCCTCCCCCCCCGATCTCCATCTGCTCACCCTCCCCCCGGATCTCCATCTGCTCACCCTCCCCCCCGATCTCCATCTGCTCACCCTCCCCCCCCCGATCTCCGTCTGCTCACTCTGCCCCCGATCTCCGTCTGCTCACCCTCCCCCCCGATCTCCATCTGCTCACCCTCCCCGCTAGATCTCCATCTGCTCACCTCCTGTCCTCCGTCTGCTCACCCTCCCCCCCGATCTCCATCTGCTCACCCTCCCCCCCGATCTCCGTCTGCTCACTCTGCCCCCGATCTCCATCTGCTCCCCCTCCCCCCCAGATCTCCGTCTGCTCACCCTCCCACCGATCTCCGTCTGTTCACCCCCCCGTCTCCGTCTGCTCACCCTCCCACCGATCTCCATCTGCTCACCCTCCCCCCCGATCTCCATCTGCTCACCCTCCCCCCCGATCTCCATCTGCTCACCCTCCCCCCGGATCTCCATCTGCTCACCCTCCCACCGATCTCCATCTGCTCACCCTCCCCCCCGATCTCCATCTGCTCACCCTCCCCCCGGATCTCCATCTGCTCACCCTCCCCCCCGATCTCCATCTGCTCACCCTCCCCCCCGATCTCCATCTGCTCACCCTCCCCCCCGATCTCCATCTGCTCACCCTCCCCCCGGATCTCCATCTGCTCACCCTCCCCCCCGATCTCCATCTGCTCACCCTCCCCCCCGATCTCCATCTGCTCACCCTCCCCCCCCGATCTCCGTCTGCTCACCCTCCCCCCCGATCTCCATCTGCTCACCCTCCCCCCTAGATCTCCATCTGCTCACCTCCTGTCCTCCGTCTGCTCACCCTCCCCCCCGATCTCCATCTGCTCACCCTCCCCCCTAGATCTCCATCTGCTCACCTCCTGTCCTCCGTCTGCTCACCCTCCCCCCCGATCTCCATCTGCTCACCCTCCCCCCCGATCTCCGTCTGCTCACTCTGCCCCCGATCTCCATCTGCTCCCCCTCCCCCCCAGATCTCCGTCTGCTCACCCTCCCACCGATCTCCGTCTGTTCACCCCCCCGTCTCCGTCTGCTCACCCTCCCACCGATCTCCATCTGCTCACCCTCCCCCCCGATCTCCATCTGCTCACCCTCCCCCCCGATCTCCATCTGCTCACCCTCCCCCCCGATCTCCATCTGCTCACCCTCCCCCCTAGATCTCCATCTGCTCACCTCCTGTCCTCCGTCTGCTCACCCTCCCCCCCGATCTCCATCTGCTCACCCTCCCCCCCGATCTCCGTCTGCTCACTCTGCCCCCGATCTCCATCTGCTCCCCCTCCCCCCCAGATCTCCGTCTGCTCACCCTCCCACCTAGATCTCCATCTGCTCACCTCCTGTCCTCCGTCTGCTCACCCTCCCCCCCGATCTCCATCTGCTCACCCTCCCCCCCGATCTCCATCTGCTCACCCTCCCACCGATCTCCGTCTGTTCACCCCCCCGTCTCCGTCTGCTCACCCTCCCACCGATCTCCGTCTGCTCACCCTCCCACCGATCTCCATCTGTTCACCCCCCCCGTCTCCGTCTGCTCACACCCCCCAATCTCCATCTGCTCACCCCCCCCCCACCCCGCTCTCTGTCTCCCCCTCCCCTCCCCCCCACCATGATCACCGACCCTCCCCTATCCAGACCCCGAAGACCCCGATTGCTCCCCGGCTGCCTTCCCCCCCCCCCTGACAGGCAACCAGCCTGTCAATCCGGTGGCTGTCGGCCACGAAACCTGTTGAAAAAATTTTAAAGACTTCCTGCCGTGAAAATCGTCATGACGTGCGGGAAACCTTTACTTCCAGGTTTCCCATCTGAAAATCCTCCCCCCTGCTTCCCCCCCCATCCCCCTGCCCCGGTCTTTTCCCGGCTCTGAGTTAATATCCAAGGGTCCCTTCTGGATCCACAGCTCATGAAAGCTGCAAGACGCTCATTATCCAAAACAATAACAACAACACATAGAATTGGACCTAGAATTACTTAGGTGCTACCAAATATTTTTAGTCCCTAGAAGTGTGGAGTGTGTATGGCCCTACTGTTGTGCATCATTATACTTCACTTTAGTGAAACTATAACCGGGAATTTCCTCGGGCCTTCACCTGCTCCGCCGGTGTAACACTGATGGAAGTTTGGCGGAAACCCTATTTACAAAACCTAAATGGGTTTTCCACTGAACCTCCGCCAAAGTTACAGCAACAGAGCAGGAGAAGGCCCGAGGAAATTCGCCCGGCCTGTGATTTGTCTGCTCTTAAACTAAATCTGGTACCCCCCCACCTTCTCCGTCCTCCCCCCACCCCTCCCAGTGACTGAAGTCGTGCGAGGTGGCCTATGTGAAGCCTCTTGGGACTGAGGAGGACCTCTTCCTCCTCCAGCGAGGTCTTGGGATGACCCAGCTCCTGGCTCCACCACGTTCATAGCCACAGGGCTGCCTGGCCCAGCACACTTTCCGGTGCATGTGCAGCAAGTGAAGGGGATGGTGGGGAGGTCCGGGTGTTGATGTGTCCATACTTCTGGGCCCTTGCTCACTGTGCCACTGCTCTGTGTTGCAGTAGACCAGTTGGCACTAACACTGGCAGATCGGATTGTACCTCTAAGGGTTTCACATATCTCATGTTTCCTAAATTGGCCTGAGGTTTATTTTTCTCGGGGGCAGCAAGTGGGTGAGAGAGTAGAGAGAATGGGATGAAAAAGGATGATAAACATGGCAATGGCCCTCAGCTTGGCTCTAATTCCCTCATCCCCGATCGTCTCTACAACTTCTGTGCCAAATAAGACCTCTGAACTTCTCACCCCCTCCTGCCCGACGGGTCTGTTCTCAGTGGTTATATGCCATCTTGTTCTACAAGGAGAGAAGCAGAGGTAAGAAGTTCACCATTTTAGGAAGATTTTTAGTAATCAATAACAACCAATGTGCATGTGATCACAAGGACATGCGTCATGCAGCTACATTAATAAGGAAGGAAAGTAGAATGCAGCTTCCTAAGAAAGCTGTAAGTGAAGGCAGCATTGTAGGTAGATGCTGAGACTGTTGAAGTGCCCTGTGGCAAAAGAATCATCAATGGTAAGTCATCGAATGAAAGAACATTCGTGTGAAGCACTGAAAAAGCATCATATGCCATGCATGCTCTGGTGTCGAACTTAAGAGAAGGCTGTGATACTTGGACCAACCTTAGCAAACCAACTGAGGTCTCTGAACTTCTTGTTCTCTGCGAGTTACTGTGCGTGTTGATATGGGTTGTCACCACTTGCCATGCTCTTTGGCCCACTCTTCTATGGGGACTGTGGCCTTGAGCGCTGTCCTGAGATGCATTTGTTGTAACAGGGCTTCAATGTTGGCACCTGGGAACCTTGGGTCTCTTGGTGCTGCCCCTTTAGCCGGTTCCATCTTGCCATGTAAGTCGCACCCCCACAAACCCTTCCCCCTTTAAAACCCAACCGTAGGCTTTTAAAGTAGTGAGCACCCAATAAAGTGTGACAGATGTTGAGAGATCACTTCATTAATCTTAATGAGACGGGCCATGGAAGTCAGGACGAGGCTGCCTCCAACTAAATCAACCGGCATGAAAAAAAGAAAAGAAAGACTTGCATTTATATATCGCCTTTCACAACCTCAGGACCTCCCCAGGCGCTTCGCAGCCAATGAAGTTCTTTTTGAAGTGTAATCACTGTTGTAATGTAGTCCATCGAGCCCAGTAGGGAGATTTATCTTGATATGAAAGCTTATTAAAGTCATTTTAGTATATTATAAAATTCAACTAGCATCTGTAATGATTTTTATGCAGACAATTTTCAGATATTAAATAGATAAATATACAAAAATTCAATGTGAAGGGTTTAATTTTTTTTCCCATAGCCCAGGCTTCAGATTTCACCCTGATTGAAATGTAATTTTTCATTCAGTACCAAAACACCAAAGCAAATCCATTTCTTGTGCTCTTTCCCATCGATTGTATCTCTTGCCAGTTGGCCAGACATAAGAGCAAGTTTTGTCCCAAGGCCACAAATGTACATTTTTTTCTCCTATGTTTATTTATTGCCTCATGAGGTAATTCAGTCTTTAAAAATGAAGGTCCCTTTTTTTTAAGTTTCTGAGATTTGGCGGGTGGGTTTTAGCCGTTCTCAACAGCTTCGAACCTTTTTTACACTTCTTGTTTCCTTTCGAAAGGGCACGAGGAGATGAAGGGACGAATTCTCTTGCTTGGTTACTCTCTCTCAAGTTTCTTTCCTTGGCTGTGCACCAGCTCCAGTTGAGAGGACAACCAAGTTGGCACGAGTCAGAGGCCTCAGGAATGCTGGACTAAGCCGGTCACTAAGGGTGTCCCAGCACGGCCCATTGATGAGTCTCTCGCTGGTGTTTCCTCTATTTGGTGGCACAGCTGTGGTTGGCACCTCAATGGCGCAGGCAAGCCCATGTATCGCCATTCCATGGTCTATGTGTACTGGTGCCCCAATGCCCTGCAAAACAACGATGCCTTTGCCAATGGGCCACTGACCAGTAACTTCTGGTGAGGAGAATAAAACTGTGCCATGCAGTGGGCAGAGAACATTCTTGTCGTTCAGTTCTATTCTGCCACGGCCAGCTCCCAATCTCAGCAACACCACTGTGATAAATAAGGTGGCACGAGTACATTTGACAGCACAGAGTACACCAATCTCAAGAGTGTGGCAAACACAGATGACTGCACTGGTTGGCACCTGCAATCTGTCAAGTGTTTCCCAAACACTTATTTTTAAATGAAGACTGCACCTCTTTAAAAAGTTATTCAGAAAACATATCTCAGCCATCTTCCCCTAGGTCCACATCCCAGCAGGAAGTCACGGCATGCTTGCAGGTAGACTGAACGCTCGGATTACCCATAACTAACCAGCAATGTGGTTTTTCCACTGCTGGCCTAAACAAACCTTCATCAAAACTGGCAAAAGGTCCCCAACCATGAGATTTTATTCAGTCCTTTAAAGTTTTTGCTGTTTTAAGTAATCTTATTAATGGCATTAAACAAAAAAAAATTGATACGGATAAATTTTATAAGGTGCAGCTCCCGGTGTGGAGCCTCACTCATTGGGAGCACGGATCGAAGAGTCGGATGAGGAGGTCAGCTCACTCGATTCTCACCGCTCCCGATTGTCTACTCATTAAAATGAATGACTGGAAAACTGGAAGTGCCGTGAATGGGGCACACTGACCTCCTCGCCCAATTCTCCAATCTGCGTTCCTGGGGAAGGAAGGGGGGTGGTGAGGCTCTGTTTTTGGGGAGCTTCGCCTCGCAAAAATCACCCTGACACTTATGTCTGAATGCCTCCAAAGGAGGATGTTTTTAAGACGTTGGCCCAGATTTTCCTGCATCGGGTGATTTTAGCAACAAACTCCATAAGTTAGACCGTAGATCCTCCAGTGGCGAATTGACACCAGATTTTGCTGGAAAACTGATTTGAATACGTCACAGCGAGGGTAGCAGCAAACCAGAAGCAGCGCAACCAATGGCCAATGGATTGAGTTTTACGGAAGGGAACCGAAAATGGCCCCTATATAACGGCTATCATTAAAATCATGTATGTAGAATTATATTGAAGCAGGACCAGAATCTACAGGTCTCCATTGAAAGGAATTGATCACCATGTTTACTTTTTTTTAATACATTTTGGATTGTAATTTTCCTTAAGTTTTTTACAATTGTAGAAAAAAATTGTATTCAAAATCATGAAGGGTCTAGACAGAGTAGATAGAGAGAATCTCTTCCCATTGGCGGCAGGGTGGAGATCCAGAGGACATAGATTTAAGGTGATTGGCAAAAGAACCAAAGGCGACATGAGGAACAACTTTTTTACGCAGCGAGTGGTTAGGATCTGGAATTCACTGCCTGAGGGAGTGGTGGAGGCAGATTCAATCGTGGCTTTCAAAAGGGAACTGGAGAAGTACTTGAAAGGAAAAAATTTGCAGGGCTACGGGGAAAGGGCGGTGGAGTGGGACGAGCTGGATTGCTCTTGCAGAGAGCCGGCACGAATTCGACGGGCCAAATGGCCTCCTTCCATGCTGTAACCTTTCTATGATTCTATAAAAGTATAAAAATCGGAATGTTGAGGCTTGCTAATGCTGCAATTCCTCTATTTGGTTTTTTTGGTTTCATTGAGTAATTGCTTCCTCATTTGAACTGCGGGTGCTATTAAAATCTCAATTCTTTTCCCAAAAAAATCGCAAGTTTATAGAGAAGGCCCACTATATGATGTTCTCTGAAGATAGTTTTAGGTTTGACTTCTAAAAGGGGCCGGTAAACGTTGGTGAAACTGACTCTCTGGTGTTTTATGGATATTTATTCTCACCCAGAACAACACAATCTGGTTGCTTGAGCTTCAGGTACTTTGCTGAAGCCTCTTTCTTTGCTGTGTCTTTGGCTCAGGGGTCGTTGTTATTTAGCCCCTGAAAGCAAACAAAGTCTTTAAGGAGCTCAAAATTATTTTCACCGCCATTTAAAAGTAAAAGTTTGATTCGGTGAATGTGTTATATAAAGTCAATATCTCACTGCTGACAGGCCGTTTAGATCAGTATTTTTAAGTCTACGTGGCAGGGTGTGAAAACTGGCTTAAACACAGGAAAATGGTGACCGCCACTGATTTCAATAGGGGTGGACGTATGGTAATTACCTTCTAACTTGTGAGGGTAACGGCAGAGAAAAAGTCCCAGGAAAAATATAGAGCCATGATAGTGACCACCTCATGAAAAAAGAGTTTGGCAAATCTTTCCTGAAGGTGAAAATCGTATTTGCAAATCTTGAAGAACTGCACACCCGCAAACGTGTGCAGGCAGAGTTACTTCCACGTTGCCCCTGGTGAAATTCATCTCGTAATGTAAATGGGGCAGAACCAACGACTACTGCCCTACTTCCAATTATAAACTCAGTGGCAGAGTCTGAAAGAAATGAGCTGTCAGTCTGACGGTATCGATATGGCATGTTGGTGCTAACTCCGCACTCGAAGTGAAGCAGCTGAGCTTGAAGGATGGAAGATGGGCCGAGAACATTGTCGCCTGATTTTCCAGCCTGAGCTTCCTGCTGGGAGCACAGGACGGCGGGATTAACCCTTTAGTATTTGGCGTATTACTTTTTAAAAGGGGCGCCACCTTCAGAAAATAAACTGTTTGGAAGTGGGTTTCCACTTGGATTCCCGTGCTCCCTTTTCTTTTACAACGTCTGCGGTGACTCATCTCACTGGGATTTATTTCCTTAAGTTGTACTTCTGCAACGAGCCCCACTTCTCGGGGAACACGGATCAGAGAATCGAGCGAGGAGGTCAGTGCGTCCGATTCGTGGTGCCTCCTGTTCTCCAGTCATTCATTTTAACGAGTAGACAATGGGGAGGGGTGCTGACCCTCCTCGTCCAACCCTTCAGCGCCTAAGTTCAACATCTTTGTGCCCGTTTTAAGGGTGTAAAATCGACGTAACGATAACCAATTTAGCAGGGCAAAGGCCAACGCCTGGCGCTAAATTGGAAGGGGCCTTTTCTGTTTAGGCAGCCCTGATGGAATTTCAGGGCCCACATCTTGACTGAGGGGCAGCATCCTCACACGGTGCTTTTCACCGAGGTCGCAGGAGCTGACAGGTATTTCCGAATCCTTAAAAAGGCTCAAGTCACACGCCTGGACGGGCGCAGCTGCAACAATACTCAAGAGGCTCGACACCAGCCCTGGACAGAGCAGACCGCTTGATCGATGCCCCCTCCACTCAACTCAACATCCACCTCTTCCACAACCGGCTGCAGTATTTAACATCTACAGGTTGCACTGCAGCAACTCACCAAGCTTTGACAGCAACTCCCTCCCCTGTGACCTAGGGTTGCCAACCCTCCAGGATTGCCCTGGAGACTCCAGGAATTGGAGATTAATCTCCTGGACACTGCTGATAGGAAAAACCTAGGAGACAAATCATAGGGGTATTCAAATAAATTGTGTGTTTTTTTCGATTTCTTTGAACACTTTCATTTATCAGTTATAAAAATATTGCAGATGGGGAACAACGCTGTTTGACTGGGCGGGGCGGTTGGAGGCTGGAGGTCATGTGATGAAACCTCCAGGAATACGTCCAACCCAGAGTTGGCAACCCCTATTGCGACCTCCACCACCAAGAAACAACAGCAGCAATGTCGTGGGAACATCATCTCCTCCAAGTTCCCCTTCAGGTCACACACCATCCTGACTTGGACATATATGGCCGTTCCTTCGTGGTCACTGGGTCAGTATCCTGGAACTCCCTACTTGGCAGAATTGTGGGAGTTCCTTCACCACACGGACTGCCACGGTTGAAGAAGGCAGCCCACCACCTTCTCAGGGCAACTAGGGATGGGCAATAAATGCCAGCCTTGCCAGCGACACCCACATTCCGAGAACAAATAAGAAAATGTCCTGAAGGTCGACCTTCCATTTCTTCTGATCTCTCTGGTATGGTCTCCAGCTCCTCCTCCAACATGTCCAGCAATACGCTTGACGCTGCACCCACATTCCTTAAAGTCTCCTGTTGCCAATAGTATAATTCCACTGACCACACAGACTCTGCCTGATCCATCAACTGCTTTGAAGTGGGAGGGATTAACCCACTTAGAGAAACCAGTAAATCTGCTGGAAATTTGCATGTTTTCCTTTAATTGCTACTTAACATGGCAAAACGGAGTTAATTCTGGGTCTGTGGGTTATTGTGCATTGCACTATTTTACTCCTGGGAGAAACATCTGGAACATGATCAGACACTCACTGATCTGCCATCATGGAACCGACAAAAACAAATAAGGAAGAAACATCTTGCATTTATATAGCACCTTTCACAACCTCAGGATGTCCCGAAACGCTTTACAGCCAATGAAGCAATTTTGAAGTGTAGTCACTGTCGTAACGTAGGAAACGTGGCAGCCAATTTGTGTACAGTGGTAACACTCTCGCCTCTGAGTCAGAAGGTCATGGGTTCAAGTCCCACTCCAGAGACTTGAGTGCAAAATCTAGGCTGACTCTTCAGTGCAGTACCGAGGGAGTGCTGCACTGTCAGAGGTGCCGTCTTTCAGATGAGACGTTAAACTAAGTCTGCCCTCTCAGGTGGACGTAAAAGATCCCACGGCACTATTTGAAGAAGAGCAGGGGAGCTCTCCCCGGAGTCCTGGCCAATATTCATCCCTCAAACAACATCACGAAAACAGATTAACTGGTCATTGTGTCACGCAGCTCGCAAATCGGCTGCTGCGTTTCCTACATTACAACAGTGACTAAACTTCAAAAAGTACTTCATTGGCAGCAAAGCACTTTGGGACATCCTGAGGTCGTGAAAGGCGCTATGTAAATGCAAGTCTTTCTTTCTTACTTACCCACCAGAAAGCCGCCCGGATCAGCACTTCTGATTGTCACGGAGTCTTCTGGATAGGCGTCTCAGCCGTCCGCCTGAACCCAGCGGGGTCCTAATTCACATATGCAAATTGGGGTCCAATGATATCATTGGGCACTGGCACGATTTTAACTGTCCAGCTGCCCTGTGTTAAAACTCACTTGTGAGAGTCTGATTAAAGGAACCAGAAAACAAAACACACCCGCCCTGGTTTTTCTAGGACATTTTTGTTCCTCTATCTCTTCCCGCCCCTCCCAAGACACACATTGCTTCCCCTCTGATCATTGAGACAACAAAGGATTTCCTACGGTTTGGGGCTGGATAGGCCCGACGAAAGCATCAATTTAATGTCACTGGTTTCAAAGTTGGATAATAAGTAGTTTGGATTTTATGGCTGTCTGCCACTTTAAATGTGCATCCTGCGGTTAGGATAAGTTTTAGATGAGTCACTGTGTGGAGGGTTTTCTCACGCAAAGGGGCTGTTCCTCTAGGGCGGGGAGACAATTACATAAAGGCTGTCCCCTCCCCGCCCCACTATAGGCCCTGTGAGGCTGTGGAAATTCTCACCCTCAGAGGAAGGAGGATAGAAACACTGCACATGGAAATAGATCAGCAGATTAGCCTGTTTTAAGAGATAACTTAATGGCAGTTTACTTTAACTGCCATTCTCTCTCATTTCGAGACACACTGGGCCCGATTTTACCACCCACTATCGGGTGCGTTCTCGGCGGGGGGGCCCCGAAAATCCCGAAATCCAGGTGCGGGACCGGATCGCGCCTCGATCCCACCCACTTCCGGGTTCCCCGATGACGCGCCGGCGTGCGTGCGCAGCCCCCGCTGGTGGGAATCCCGCAGGCAATTAAAGCCAGCGGGATGCCACTTGAGAGTATTTACTTTGCTTGTTCAGGTCATTAACTGACCTGATTAAGGGACTGTGTGTGATTTTGGATCAACATGGGACTGTTTCACACACTGGGGGAAACACTCCCAGCTCGAATGGACGTGTTGCAGCCGTCAGCCTGTGGCAGCTGCAAAGGTCCAATTGACAGGTGGTGGGGGGGAGACCCTCACCCATTGCAGGAGGCCGCTCTGTCACTGGGACAAAGTTTGGCCTCCACCACCCTCCTCCTGACGGTCAAAATCACCAACCTGCACACTTACCCCGGGGTCCGGAGACATGTACCTACCTTGCGGACCCCCTCAGATGTACATCTTCTGGATGGGGGCCGCCGTAGCTGCAGTCATGACCTCCTCGGAGGGCGAACAGTATCACCAGCCTCGCCATCCACGCCGTCCACCTCTGACACGTGGAGCTCCACAACAGAGTGCTGTGACACATCCAGCTGCACAGCAGGAGGGAGGGCTACCACAGAGAGAGATGCGTCGCAGAGGGCACTACCCTCGCCACAGGGTCCACAGACCGAGGCTCAGCCTCCTGGACCTCTCTGAGCAGCAGTGCACACGGAGGCTCAGAGTCACTCGACATGTAGCCGTGGACATCTGCAGCCTCTTTCATGCCGAGCTGCTCCTGGCTGGTCCGTGCACCATCTTCCTACCTGTCGCTGTCAAAGTCACCACTGCCCTCCCGAACTTCTGTTCCACAGCCTTCCAGGCTGCAACCGGGGACATCCCCGATGTCTCTCAGTCATCTGCGCAGAAGAGCCCTGAAAATACACCTACACCCACTCTGCAGTAACACAATGGGTGGCATCAGTGGTGGGTCCTCATAGGGATACCCAGGAGCGGGCATTATTGCACAAACCGGACAGGATTCGCGAAGACATGGCAGTAGTGGTGCCAATATAATGTGTGATGTGAGTTGTTCTTTAATTCAATAGAAGTAAGAACCATGACAAACCCTCAGACACCCTTGTGCATCCCCTTCATGCTCACGACACGTTTGCCTTACACTGCCTACTGCACATATGTGATGCATGCCCTGTGGCTGCAGCACAGGTGGTGGCAGGTTGAGTGAGGCTGGCCGTGAGGGAGATGCACGAGAGGGTGAGTATGGGATAGAGCCATGAGATTGTATGAGGATTGGGTTGAGTGGTAGTGGTGGGATGAGTACTCGCGAGGTGAGTAGGTGCAGGTAAGATGAGGATGAGGTTTGAGTGGGTATGAGGGGTGATGTGACAGAGTTGTGTTGACAGTGCAGAAGGAGATGTGGGGTGGGGGTGGTGATGTGGCAGACGGAGTGTAGGTGAAAGACTATGTGTTCTCACTGTGGCTGACCTACTGAGGTCTTTGGACCGCCTCCTGCACTGTGTGCAGGTGGGCGATATGTTGGTGGTGCAGGTGACCCCCTCTGCCACCTCGAGCCAGGCCTTCTTGGTGGCAGAGGCGGGCCGCTTCCTCCCGCCCGCCGGGTGGAAGATCTCTGTCCTCCCCCTCCTCCTCACCCCATCTAATGATACCTGGGGTGAGGCATCATTAAACTGGGAGCAGCCTTCCCCCTGGGCTGCTCCATGCTGTAATTTTTGCTATTTGTTGCAGCATCTGTCAGTGGAGGACTGCCCCTTTAAATAGAGCGCCTCCAGCTGACAGATCTTACTGCGCATGCGCAGCCCGCCCGACGCGCAGATCAGCAGCGGGGAACCCGGAGGAGCAGGTAAGTGGCTCCAATTAGTATGTTGCCTGCTACGATCGCGCGGGCAACCCACTAATTTCACAGCCCGCCGGGAACCCGCACCCCTGGTAAAATCGGGCCCACTGGGGGAGAAATTAGAGATTGCTAAGCACCCGTTTTTTTGGGGTGAAAAATGAGTGTTTGGTGGGGGGGGAGGTGGATTTCGGGTTGCCGTCTCTCACATCCGATCACCCCCAGCCGCCAAGTTGGAAGCCAGCATTTTCCAGGACACCTGCCTGAAACAGGCATTATGCGTCTAGAATATGCAAATTAGGCATGGCCCAGTTGGCTCGGGTTTTCAGCATTCCCCTGCTCTGCTTCGAAATGGTGCCCTGGGGATCCTTTATATCCACCAGAGAGGGCAGATGGGACCTCGGTGTAACATCTCATCCAAAAGGAGGCACCTCCGACAGTGCAGCACTCCCTCATTACTGCACTGGAGTGTCAGCCGAGATTCTGTGCTCAAATCTCTAGAGTGAGACTTGAATCCACACCCTTCTTACTCAAAGGCAAGAAGTGTTACCCACTGAGCCACAGCTGACACTGTGGATAAATAGATAAATGAATAAATGACCAAAATTTAAACCACGTAAATAGAAGGAAAGAGAAATGGTTGAAAGGGGTCATGATCGTGACAAGCCCCCATTAAACCCTGCCACTGATTAGTGTTTCTGTAATAGGACCAAGGAGGATGGAGTACGTCCTTACATTGCCAATGAAGATATTGATTATGTTACTGGACTAGTTATCCAGAGGCCTGGACTAATAATCCGGAGTCATGAGTTCAAATCCCGCCACGGCAGCTGGGCAGTTGTCTCGCTATGAAAAGTCATAATAAGAATAAAACCGGACGGACCACCCGGCATCGGACCACTAGGCACCGGACACGACAAAGGCAAAACACCAAGCCCAGTTGACCCTGCAAAGTCCTCCTCACTAACATCTAGGGACTTGTGCCAAAATTGGGAGAGCAGTCCCACAGACTAGTCAAGCAACAGCCTGACATAGTCATACTCACAGAATCATACCTTTCAGCCAACGTCCCAGACTCTTCCATCACCATCCCTGGGTATGTCCTGCCCCACCGGCAGGACAGACCCACCAGAGGTGGCGGTACAGTGATATACAGTCAGGAGGGAGTGGCCCTGGGAGTCCTCAACATTGACTCTGGACCCCATGAAATCTCAGGGCATTAGGTCAAACATGGGCAAGGAAGCCTCCTGCTGATTACCACCTACCGTCCTCCCTCAGCTGATAAATCAGTCCTCCTCCATGTTGAGCACCACTTGGAGGAAGCACTGAGGGTAGCAAGGGCACAGAATGTACTCTGGGTGGGGGACTTCAATGTCCATCTCCAAGAGTGGCTCGGTAGCACCACTACTGACCGAGCTGGCCGAGTGCTGAAGGACATAGCTGCCAGACTGGGCCTGTGGCAGGTGGTGAGAGAACCAACACGAGGGAAAAACCAACTTGACCTCGTCCTCACCAATCTACCTGTCCATGACAGTATTGGTAGGAGTGACCACCGCACAGTCCTCGTGGAGACAAAGTCCTGCCTTCACACTGAGGACACCAACCAATGTGTTGTGTGGCACTACCACCGTGCTAAATGGGATAGATTCAGAACAGAACTAGCAGCTCAAAACTGGGCATCCATGAGGCACTGTGGGCCATCAGCAGCAGCAGAATTGTATTCCAGCACAATCTGTAACCTCATGGCCCGGCATATTCCTCACTCTACCATTACCAACAAGCCAAGGGATCAACCTTGGATCAATGAGGAGCGTAGAAGAGCATGCCAGGAGCAGCACCAGGCGTACCTAAAAATGATGTGCCAACCTGGTGAAGCTACAACACAGGACTACATGCATGCTAAACAGTGGAAGCAACATGCTATAGACAGAGCTAAGCGATTCCACAACCAACGAATCAGATCAAAGCTCTGCAGTCCTGCCACATCCAGTTGTGAATGGCGGTGGACAATTAAACAACTAACGGGAGGAGGAGACTCTGTAAACATCCTCATCCTCAATGATGGCAGAGTCCAGCACGTGAGTGCAAAAGACAAGGCTGAAGCGTTTGCAGCCATCTTTAGCCAGAAGTGCCGAGTGGATGATCCATCTCAGCCTCCTCCCGATATCCCCACCATCACAGAAGCAAGTCTTCAGCCAATTCAATTCACTCCACATGATATCAAGAAACAACTGAGTGCACTGGATACAACAAAGGCTATGGGCCCCGACAACATCCCGGCTTAAGTGTTGAAGGCTTGTGCTCCAGAACTAGCCCCGCCTCTAGCCAAACTGTTCCAGTACAGCTACAACACTGGCATCTACCCGACAATGTGGAAAATTGCCCAGGTATGTCCTGTCCACAAAAAGCAGAACAAATCCAATCCGGCCAATTACCGCCCCATCAGCCTACTCTCAATCATCAGCAAAGTGATGGAAGGTGTCGTCGACAGTGCTATCAAGCAGCACTTACTCACCAATAACCTGCTCACCGATGCTCAGTTTGGGTTCCGCCAGAACCATGCGGCTCCAGACCTTACAGCCTTGGTCCAAACGTGGACAAAAGAACTGAATTCCAGAGGTGAGGTGAGAGTGACTGCCCTTGATATCAAGGCAGCATTTGACCGAGTGTGGCACCAAGGAGCCCTAGTAAAATTGAAGTCAATGGGAATCAGGGGGAAAACTCTCCATTGGCTGGAGTCATACCTAGCACAAAGGAAGATGATAGTGGTTGTTGGAGGCCAATCATCTCAGCCCCAGGACATTGCTGCAGGAGTTCCTCAGGTCAGTGTCCTAGGCCCAACCTTCTTCAGCTACTTCATCAACGACCTTCCCTCCATCATAAGGTCAGAAATGGGGATGTTCGTTGATGATTGCACAGTGTTCAGTTCCATTCGCAACCCCTCAGATAATGAAGCAGCCTGTGCCCGCATGCAGCAAGACCTGGACAACATTCAGGCTAAGTGGCAAGTAACATTCGCGCCAGACAAGTGCCAGGCAATGACCATCTCCAACAAGAGAAGGTCTAACCACTGCCCCTTGACATTCAACGGCATTACCATCGCCGAATCCCCCACCATCAACATCCTGGGGGTCACCATTGACCAGAAACTTAACTGGACCAGCCACATAAATACTGTGGCTACAAGAGCAGGTCAGATGCTGGGTATTCTGCGGCGAGTGATTCACCTCCTGACTCCTCAAAGCCTTTCCACCATCTACAAGGCACAAGTCAGAAGTGTGATGGAATATTCTCCATTTGCCTAGATGAGTGCAGCTCCAACAACACTCAAGAAGCTCGACACCATCCAGGGCAAAGCAGCCCGCTTGATTGGCACCCCATCCACCACCCTAAACATTCACTCCCTTCACCATCGGCGAACAGTGGCTGCAGTGTGTACCATCCACAGGATGCACTGCAGCAACTCACCAAGGCTTCTTCGACAGCACCTCCCAAACCCGTGACCTCTACAAAAACAGGTCAGAGGAGTCAGGAGGTGAGTCACTCGCCGCAGAATACCCAGCATCTGACCAAGAAGTACAAGGGCAGCAGGCACATGGGAACAACACCACCTGCACGTTCCCCTCCAAGTCACACACCATCCCAACTTGGAAATATATCGCCGTTCCTTCACCGTCGCTGGGTCAAAATCGGGGAACACCCTTCCTAACAGCACTGTGGGAGAACCTTCACCACACGGACTGCAGCGGTTCAAGAAGGCGGCTCACCACCACCTTCTCAAGGGCAATTAGGGATGGGCAATAAATGCCGGCCTTGCCAGCGACGCCCACATTCCATGAACGAATGAAAAAAAAGGCTCTGCACCTGCACACACCTTCCTGTCACCATTTCAGATAATCACCACCCACTCACCTGGGCTGATCCCAGTTTCCCCTAAAGCTAATTCAGGGAATTGTTAAAGCTTCATTGGAATTGGATTATTTAAAGCTTTTAGTCTAAAAAAACAAAACGCACACACTCAAATTGAAGGAAAGAAACAGAGTCAGCCTAAAGCCGGCCCCGAGTGTTGCTCAACAAGCATCAGCTCAATTAATTACATTACTCAAAATCTTCGGCCCTGAATTTCCACTGCAGTTGTCACAGCGATTTTCCACCATAATGGCTGTTTATGCCATTTCACCGGGGGTGGGGGTAGCACTGCCAATAAAGTTATGGTGGGAAATTGGAACAAACCGCACCCCCCACCAATCCCGTGAAAATTCAGAGCTGTGGTGTTTTATATTTTGGATAGGATTACCAATTCCCTTCTCCCACTGCCCTCCCCCACCATTGGTTTACCAACACGTCCATCCGCGCAGTGAACCCCCTTCCCACATCCAATTGGGAAGCTCAAACAGACTCTTCTTTACCCAATTGGATAATTCTCAGTCAAACAGCCTTTTTCCCCCTATCTCCAATGTTTTTATAATAAACGAATGAGCAGTCAAAGAAAATGAAAAAAAGAACATCATTTTTTTAATGCTCCTCTGATTTTTCTTCCAGGTGTTTTTGCTCACAGCAGTGTCCTGGAGATTAATCTTCAATTCCTGGAGACTCCAGGACAATTCTGGAGCTTTGGCAACTCTTGTTTTGGTGCATTTTGCACATTAAACGAGGCATGTACAAGAGCATACCTTGCATTAATAGGGCAGATTTTCAGATTGTGCCCACCTGGCGTGGAGCCTCGCCCTCCGGGAGCAAAGATCGAGAAATTGCACGTGGCGGCCATCCTAATAGTGGAAAAGTGGTGAATGCGTGCATACAATCTCAGTCAGCAAAGCTCCACGTCGTAATTATGGATTTCGATGCAGTCGTTTTCCACGTTTTAGGATCAGAGGGGACCACAGGGAGGAAGGGGAGATATATACTTGAAAAGGAAAAATTTGCAGGGCTACGGGGAAAGAGCAGGGGAGTGGGACTAATTGGATAGCTCTTTCAAAGAGCCGGCACAGGCTCGATGGGTCGAATAGCCTCCTTCTGTGCTGTGTGATTCTTTGATGCTAGGAGCTATCCTGCCTTATCTGGGGGTGTTGTGAAGAGAGTCACTCTCCCTGTGATGCTCGGAGCTGGTTCCAATGTACTCTTTCATGGCCTGTCCCTCTGACCGAGGGGGAAACGGATACCCCAGCCAAAAACAGAATGGGTGATGAAACTACCTGCCAGAAAGCAACTCAGATGAAAATACCAAAATACCGGTCAGGAAAAGACCCACTGGTCCATCTAGCCTGTTCCTGTATAGACACGCCCCACCCACCCAGAGTAATGGAAACTCCTGGGAGAGGCAAAAAACCAGGCCAATTACGGGGGGGAGGGGAGTCTGGAAAATTCCTCTCTGACCATTTTATGCGATCAAAACTCGTCCAGGAGATCACACGGGTCCTGGTTTATATTAGAGGGTACCTAGAGGGGACTGCCGTGGCTCATTTGCTAGCACTCTCACCTCTGAGTTAAAAGGTTGTGGATTCAAGTCCCACTCCAGAGGCTTGAGCACAAAATTCAGGTTGACACTCCAGTGCAGTACTGAGGGAGTGCTGCACTGTCAGAGGTGCTGTTTTTTGGATGAGACGTTAAACCGAGGGCCTGCCTGCCCTCTCAGGTGGATGTAAGAGATCCCAACTTTGAAGAAGAGCAGAGGAGTTCTCCCCGATGTCCTGGCCAATATTTATCCTTCAACCAACAGCACTAAAACAGATTATCTGCTCATTTATTTCATTGCTGTTTGTGGGATCTTGCTGTGCATGAATTGGCTGCTGCATTTCCTACTTTATGACAGTGACTACACTTCAAAAGTACTTAATTGTCTATGAAGCACTTTGGGGCGTCCTGAGGTCGTGAAAGGTGCTGTATAAATGCAATATCCTTTTTACTTTCTTTTCCCACATGCTTGATCTCAGATATAGGTCAACAGCGGGCAGAGTGAACTGAGGCCAAGTGCTTACAAAGGAAGGGAAAGAGCAGGTCACCTCAGGCCAAATTCACACATCATTCAACAACAAAAACAACAACAAACAAACAAACAAACAAACAAACAACTTGTGTTTATACACCACTCCTCATTCATAAATAATGTCTCCAGCACTTTTCAGGAGAGTTGGACTCTGGGCAACAAAAAGAAAGGAGCTATGGGGTAAGGCAGGTCAAAGGGAAAATGGAGTCAGAGAGCATGCCTTTAAAGGAACCCACCTGATTTTACGATATTTTCTGTGCCTAGACAATCTGGGCGTGGATTCAGGAACATCTTCCCTGGCGTGACTTGGGGGTGTAAGATGTGAGGAGAGGGGCCGGTGTTGTCCAGGATGCATTACCAACGTGGCACCATACAGAGTGTTTGGTGCATCCATAGTACAGGCATTCCTTTCCTTTCAGTGGGCTCCAATGAATGGAAGCCAACCTTGGCGCTCTTCCGTAGTCCAGAGAACTCCTTTCTCATTTCCTCCCACCACCTACAGACCTGCAGTTCTGAGTTTACACGACAGGTCACCTCCCGACATTCTGGCTGCTCGTTGGTTTGAGTAGCAGGACTCCCAGCGACATGGATCCACGCTTTCTTCAGAGAAGGGGCAGTCCTCTCGGTTCTTCTTCAGCACAGCAGACAGGCCGTCATTCAAATCGGCAGCACTTTAAGTGCAGCAGCCCTTTAATAGTTGCTGCAGTATTCAGCTCCCTGCGCCCCTGGGAAAATGCAGGGAATGGGTCCCGAAATCATTCAAATGAAGTGACCCCATCGAACCTGGTGGGGCCAGGAGGCCACTCTGCTCATTTGGGAATGTGCAGGAAATGCAGCAATTACCTGTAGGAAAGTAAGAAAGAACTTGCATTTATACAGCGTCTTTTACGACCTCAGGACATCCCAAAGTGCTTTGCAGCCAATGAAGTACTACTGAAGTGAGTCACTGTTGTAATGTAGGAAACGAGGCAGCCAATTTGCGCACAGCAAGCTCCCATGAACAGCAATGAAATAATGACCAGGTCATCCATTTCAGGTGTTGGTTGAGGGATAAATGTTAGCCAGGACACCGGGGGATGACTGAAATACTGGTCTGTGATAGCGGAGTGGAGGGAGTGGGGAATAAGCAGTAACTATGAGTTAGAGATGGGGAGGGGGTGGACTGGGACATATGTCTAGGGAAGATTCTGTATCTTGAGTGGGTTTGATATAGCTGAGTAAATCCTCAGTCCCAATCACTGCCTGCAGTTACATCAGTCACCATTGGGGCTGCATCTAACACAGGCCAGAATTTTACTTAATTAAGAAAACTGAGAGTCAGCTTTGGTTCAGTGGTAGCATTCCCGCCTCTGAGGCGGAAGGTTACAGGTTCGGGCCGCTCTCCAGACAGCCCTGATGAGCAGAGACGAGAGTTCCAGTCTCTGACTACTGGGTAGACGTCCAGCACAGTACTTGCATCCGATGGGAGTGGTGTGGCCCCTCAACCGCCAACCCCCCACCCCCATCGCATCCAGCAGGTCTCCCCTGGTCAGGCCTGCCTGCATAAAGAGGGGTCTTTGTTCCAGAAACAACCCAGAGCAGGATCACCAAGATGTGAAAGCAGTGGAAGAAATGGGTTGTCTCATGTACTGTTAGACAAGGAAGAGAAAGCAAAAGAGGAAGACAAAAACCGCGCCAGGGACTTTCCATTGCTCAGGGTGTTTAAAGTGGAAGTGTAGAGGGAGTTGTTTTTGATCAGGTGCTCCCACATTGCCTGCTCTCCTGAAGATGTGGTAGTCCAGTTCCAGAGGGTGCCAGCTGCCCTCTGGTATCTCATCCGAGTGGTTATTCTACGTGTGCACCTCGATACTGAGTGTTACAGGAGCGTGGTAAAGGGGCATCAGCCGAGCCTGATCCTGTCCTCGCCCAATTCTCACTTCCAACACAGCTCAAGAAGAAGGCCCACCATCACCTGCTCGAGGGCAACTAGGGATGGCAATAAATGCCGGCCTTGCCAGCGATGCCCACATCCCGAATAATGAATAAAAACAAAAGCTGTGTATCTGATTTGCACAGAACTTATCACCATGTTTAAGAGCCTCAGGACTAAAGTACTGAGAAATCTACACCTGTAGAATTTCTGTTTGCCCGATACCTGGCTGCTTCATCAATGACCTTCCCTCCAACATAAGGTCAGAAGTGGGGATGTTCACTGATGATCGCACAGTGTTCAGTTCCATTTGCAACCCCTCAGCTAATGAAGCAGTCCGTGCCCGCATGCAGCAAGACCTGGACAACATCCAGGCTTGGGCTGATAAGTGGCAAGTAACATTCGTGCCAGACAAGTGCCAGGCAATGACCATCTCCAACAAGAGAGAATCTAACCACCTCCCCTTGACATTCAACGGCATTACCATCGCCGAATCCCCCACAATCAACATGCTGGGGGTCACCATTGACCAGAAACTTAACTGGACCAGCCACATAAATACTGTGGCTACAAGAGCAGGTCAGAGGCTGGGTATTTTGCGGCAAGTGACTCACCTCCTAACTCCCCAAAGCCTTTCCACCATCTACAAGGCACAAGTCAGGGGTGTGATAGAATACTCTCCACTTGCCTGGATGAGTGCAGCTCCAACAACACTCAAGGAGCTCGACACCATCCAGGACAAAGCAGCCCGCTTGATTGGCACCCCATCCACCACCCTAAACATTCACTCCCTTCACCACTGGAGCACGTGGCTGCAGTGTGTACCATCCACAGGATGCACTGCAGCAACTCATCAAGACTTCTTCGACAGCACCTCCCAAACCCGTGACCTCTATCACCTAGAAGGACAAGAGCAGCAGGCACATGGGAACAACACCACCTGCACGTTCCCCTCCAAGTCACACACCATCCCGACTTGGAAATATATCGCCGTTCCTTCATCGTCGCTGGGTCAAAATCTTGGAACTCCCTTCCTAACAGCACTGTGGGAGAACCGTCACCACACGGACTGCAGCGGTTCAAGAAGGCGGCTCACCACCACCTTCTTAATCATGCCCCCTACATTTAAGTCTAAATCATTAATATATACCACAAAAGGCAAGGGACCTAGTACTGAGCCCTCCGGAACCCCAATAGAAACAGCCTTCCAGTCACAAAAACACCCGTTGACTATTATCCTTTGCTTCCTGCCACTGAGCCAATTTTGGATCCAATTTACCACTTTCCCTTGGATCCCATGGGCTTTTACTTTTTTGACCAGTCTGCCATGTGGGACCTTATCAAAAGCCTTGCTAAAATCCATGTAGACTACATCAAACGCGTTACCCTCATCGACACTCCTTGTTAACTGCTCAAAAAATTCAATCAAGTTAGTCAGAAAAGACCTTCCTTTGACAAATCCATGTTGACTGTCCTTGATTAACCCGTGCCTTTCTAAATGACAGTTTATAGTGTCCCTCAGAATTTTTCCAATAATTTGCCCACCATCGAGGTTAGGCTGGCTGGCCTGAAATTACCAGTTCTATCCTTTTCTCCCTTTTTAAACAACGGTACAATGTTAGGAGTTCTCCAATCCTCCAGCACCGCGCCTGTAGCCAGGGAAGATTGGAAAATGATGGTCAGAGCCTCCGTTACTTCTTCCCTTGCTTCTTTTAACAGCCTGGGATACATTTCATCCGGGCCTGGTGATTTATCTACTGTCAAAGATGCTAAACCCCTTAATATTTCCTCTCTCACTATGTTTATCCCATCCAATATTTCACACTCCTCCTCCTTAACTACAAGCTCTGCATCATCCCCCTCTTTTGTAAAGACAGACACAAAGTATTCATTAAGAACCATACCCACATCTTCTGCCTCCACACATAGGTTACCTTTTTGGTCACTAATAGGGTCTACTCTTTCCTTAGTTATCCTTTGTGTATTTATAAAACATTTTTGGTTTTTCCTTGATTTTACTTGCCTGTATTTCTTCATGCCCTCTCTTTGCTTTCCTAATTTCCCTTTTAATTTCACCCCTGCACTTTCTATACTCCTCTAGGCTTTCTGCAGTATTGAGCTCTCGGTGTCTGACATAAGTTTCCCTTTTTTGCCTTATCTTACCCTGTATGCTCCTTGTCATCCAGGGGGCTCTAGATTTGGCAGTCCCACCCTTTTTCTTTGTGTGAACATGTTTACCCTGAACCCCTTGAATCTCCCCCTTGAATGTCTCCCACTGCTCTGACACTGATTTACCTTCAAGTAGCTGTTTCCAGTCCACTTTTGATAAATCACTTCTCAGCTGAGTAAAATTGGCCTTTCCCCAATTGGCCTTTTACTCCTGTTCTATCTTTGTCCTTTTCCATAACTATGCTGAAACTAACTGAATTATGATCACTACCAGCAAAATGCTTTCCCAATGATACTCCTTCCACCTGCCCAGCTTCATTCCCTAAAACTAAATCCAGAACTGCCCCCTCTCTTGTTGGGCTTGCTACGTACTGGCTAAAAAAGTTTTCCTGAATACAATTTAAGAATTCTGCGCCCTCTATACCTTTTGCACTGATTGTATCCCAGTTAATATTAGGGTAGTTGAAATCCCCTACTATTACTGTCTTATTGTTTTTGCACTTCTCAGAAATTTGCTCTTCTATCTCCCTCTGACTGTTTGGGGGTCTATAGTACACTCCCAGCAATGTGACTGCCCCTTTTTTGTTCTTTAGCTCAATCCGTATGGCCTCATTTGATGATCCTTCTAACAGATTATCCCTCCTCACAGCTGTAATCCTTTAACAATATTGGCACCCCCTCCTTTTTTATGTCCCTCTCTATCTCGTCTGAGAACTCTGTAACCAGGAACGTTGAGCTGCCATTCCTGCCCCTCTTTAAGCCATGTTTCAGTAATATCTAAGATATCGTACTGCCCCGTGTCTATCTGTGCCCTCAGCTCATCTGCCTTATTCACTATACTCCTTGCATTGAGGTAAATACCAATAAGCACTGCCAAACTCCCTTGTTGTCTAGTTTCTAACCTTTGTTTCCTCTGCCTTCCAAACTTGCTTACTAATTTTCTGCCTTTTATTTCCAGCTCTGCTTCTCTCCCTTCTGAATCTACGCTCAGGTTCCCATCCCCCTGCCAAGCTAGTTTAAACTCTCCCCAACAGCAGTAGCAAACCTCCCCACTAAGTCTCCCGTCAAATTTCAACTCATATCAAATTCCATATTTTGTCTTTTTATACGAATTTATAGTTAAGTCTAGGCACTGGGATTTTTAAACGAAGAGGTGCAGCTGCTGTATTTAAGATTTTCCTTGTCTTACTTTGAGAGTCAGCAGGCAAAATGAAGTATACACCTCCATCTGGGAGCCTTGCATATTCATAGAAAGTTACTGCATAGAAGGATGCCTCTCGGCCCATCGTGTCCGTGCCAGCCGACAAAGAGCTATCCAGCTTAATCCCACTTTCCAGCACTTGGTCCGTGGCCCTGTAGGTTACGGCACTTCAAGTGCACATCCAAATACTTTTTAAATGAGTTGAGGGTTTCTGCCTCTACCACCCTTTCAGGCAATGAGTTCCAGACCCCCACCATCCTCTGGGTGGATCCCTTGAAGAGTATAGAGATTGCCGGAGTAGAGTTAAGAGAGAAATCAGGAGGGCAAAAAGGGGATATGAGATTGCTTTGGCAGATCAGGCAAAGGTGAATCCAAAGAGCTTCTACAAATACATAAAGGGCAAAAGGGTAACTAGGGAGAGAGTAGGGCCTCTTAAGGATCAACAAGGTCATCTATGTGCGGAACCACAAGAAATGGGTGAGATCCTGAATGAATATTTCACATCGGTATTTACGGTTGAGAAAGGCATGGATGTTAGGGAACTTGGGGAAATAAATAGTGATGTCTTGAGGAGTGTACATATTACAGAGAGGGAGGTGCTGGAAGTCTTAACGCGCATCAAGGTAGATAAATCTCCGGGACCTGATGAAATGTATCCCAGGACGTTATGGGAGGTTAGGGAGGAAATTGCGGGTCCCCTAGCAGAGATATTTGAATCATCCACCGCTACAGGTGAGGTGCCTGAAGATTGGAGGGTAGCAAATGTTGTGCCTTTGTTTAAGAAGGGCGGCAGGGAAAAGCCTGGGAACTACAGACCAGTGGGTAAGTTGTTAGAGGGTATTCTGAGGGACAGGATCTACAGGCATTTGGAGAGGCAGGGACTAATTAGGAACAGTCAGCATGGTTTTGTGAGAGGAAAATCATGTCTCACGAATTTGATTGAGTTTTTTGAAGGGGTAACCAAGAAGATAGATGAGGGCTGTGCAGTAGACGTGGTCTACATGGACTTCAGCAAAGCATTTGACAAGGTACCGCATGGTAGGTTGTTACATAAGGTTAAATCTCATGGGATCCAAGGTGAGGTAGCCAATTGGATACAAAATTGGCTTGACGACAGAAGACAGAGGGTGGTTGTAGAGGGTTGTTTTTCAAACTGGATGCCTGTGTCCAGCGGTGTGCCTCAGGGATCGGTGCTGGGTCCGCTGTTATTTGTTATTTATATTAATGATTTGGATGAGAATTTAGGAGGCATGGTTAGTAAGTTTGCAGATGACACCAAGATTGGTGGCATTGTGGACAGTGAAGAAGGTTATCTAGGATTGCAACGGGATCTTGATCAATTGGGCCAGTGGGCCGATGAATGGCAGATGGAGTTTAATTTAGATAAATGTGAGGTGATGCATTTTGGTAGATCGAATCGGGCCAGGACCTACTCCGTTAATGGTAGGGCGTTGGGGAGAGTTATAGAACAAAGAGATCTAGGAGTACAGATTCATAGCTCCTTGAAAGTGGAGTCACAGGTGGATAGGGTGGTGAAGAAGGCATTCGGCATGCTTGGTTTCATTGGTCAGAACATTGAATGCAGGAGTTGGGATGTCTTGTTGAAGTTGTACAAGACATTAGTAAGGCCACACTTGGAATACTGTGTACAGTTCCGGTCACCCTATTATAGAAAGGATATTATTAAACTAGAAAGAGTGCAGAAAAGATTTACTAGGATGCTACCGGGACTTGATGGTTTGACTTACAGGGAGAGGTTAGACAGACTGGGACTTTTTTCCCTGGAGAGTAGGAGGTTAAGGGGTGATCTTATAGAAGTCTATAAAATAATGAGGGGCATAGATAAGGTCGATAGTCAAAATCTTTTCCCAAAGGTAGGGGAGTCTATAACGAGGGGGCATAGATTTAAGGTGAGAGGGGAGAGATACAAAAAGGTCCAGAGGGGCAATTTTTTCACTCAAAGGGTGGTGAGTGTCTGGAACGAGCTGCCAGAGGCAGTAGTAGAGGCGGGTACAATTTTGTCTTTTAAAAAGCATTTGGACAGTTACATGGGTAAGATGGATATAGAGGGATATGGGCCAAGTGCAGGCAATTGGGACTAGATTAGTGGTATAAACTGGGCGACATGGACATGTTGGGCCGAAGGGCCTGTTTCCATATTGTAACTTCTATGATTCTATGATTCTATGAAAGAATTTCTCCTCAGCTCCCCTCTAACCCTTCTACCAATTACTTTAAATCTATGCCTCCTGGTTATTGACCCCTCTGCTAAGGGAAATAGACCCTCCCTATCCATTCCATCCAGTCCTGTCATAATTTTATACACCTCAATTAAATCTCCCCTCAGCCTCTTTTGTTCCAAAGAAAACAGCCCCAACCTATCCAATCTTTCCTCATAGCTAAAATTCTCCAGCCCAGGTAACATCCTCGTAAATCTCCTCTGCACCCTCTCTAGTGCAATCGCATCTTTCCTGTAATGTGGTGACCAGGACTGTACGTAGTACTCAAACTGTGGCCTAACCAATGTTTTATACCGTTCCAGCATAACCTCCCTGCTCTTACATTCTATGCCTCTATATTAAGGGCAAATTTAAACTGGTTTCTGCTAACTGCATTTTTAGAAAGAGTTAATGGGGGATGGGTTTTCAACTTACCACCTGGACATAAAACTAGCATTGCTGATCAGCTGCCCATTATAAAAACCACCAGATTCTCATTTCCATTGATATAATATGACATGGCTAACTGGCTGTCTACTTCATACAGTCCTGGGTCGCATGACATCATGAAGGGTTTTGATCGAGTAAATAAGGAGAAACTGTTTCCTGTGGCAGAAGGGTCGGTAACCAGAGGACACAGATTTAAGATAATTGGCAAAGGACCAGAGGGGAGATGGCTAGCCGACTGTGCACTTCCTACAGTCCTGGGTGACATGACATGGCAGGGTGATATCAGGGAAAATGCTACCTTTCATTCACTGGGAGCAGGAGCTCAGCGCTGGTCAGTTTGATTGTACAATTTAAAAAGTTGTTTATTCTTATGGAACAGTTGGAATTTTCACTGTTTGATGCGGGAATGGGCTGGCGAGCAGCAGGGAGCAGGATTCTGCCTCTGATTACATCCGGTGCATTCGTGATTGTAACAGGGCTAGATCTGCCAGGAAAAGTACTGCTAATCAAAACAGCAATAAACAGCAGCATCTTGTTTGAATTGCGAATTAAGATTGTAGAGCTGAGACATGTATCAAAACAAAAATAGTTTTAGACGTGGGAATTGGTGACAGAGCAAGCTTAGGTATTGAATTTTGTTTTGCTCAAGCCCAATTTCTTTCTAAGTTCTCTCCTCTTGCGTCCCTCCCACGGTGTGGCATTCCCTGGTCAAGATGACAAACAGATATCTTGCTCCCATGCCTCCAATAGAAAGAGTGAAAGATTTGCATTTATATAGCGCCTTCAGGATGTCCCAAAGCGCTTTACAGCCAATGAAGTACTTTTTTGAATTGTAGTCACTGTTGTAAAAGGGCTATGGAGAAAGAGCAGGGGAGTGGGACTAATTGGATAGCTCTTTCAAAGAGCCAGCACTGGCATGATAGGCCGAATGGCCTCATTCTGTGCTGTATGATTCTATGATTATATGAAAATATCCGAGCCGGGAGTAAGCAGGTTACGTCAAAGGCTGGAGTGGAATAAGGAGATTAGGTCAAAAACAAATGCTGAGGGGGGAGCCTGTAATAAAATCAAGGCTGGTAATGCAGAAGAAAAACCAGCAGCAGTACCGAAAACAGAGAATAGAAACAAAAGGAAGCTTAGGAGGGCTAAGAATGAGTATGAGGAAAGGCAAACTCATAAGTAGCAAGTGAGTCGTCAGAGAATGGCTGGGATCACTTAATGACGAAGAAGGCAATCTAATAATAGAGAATAAGAGAGCGGCAGAGAAGCATCAGGATGATTTTGCTCTGTGATTGCAGAGCAGGATGCAGGTAGGACTGCAACAGTACCAGAGAATGTGGAAGAGTAGCAATAGATTTGTGTTTAAAAGGGAAACAGCAATGAAAAGGTTTACACTAGAATATCGACAGAAGTTAGTGTTGTAATAGCAGGGCTCTATGATTTTCCAAAGTTCTCTGGAAGCAGGAAAATAGGAACTAAAGGACGCGGAGGGAGGTAGATGTTACAGCCCCATTCGAAAAAGAGGAAAGCCCTAAGCCAGGGAGCTATGGAGCAGTAAGTTTCACGTCAGTAAAACATAGAGCCCGTGGTAAGTGAACACTCACTAAGGTATCGGTTAATCAGGAACAGATAATTCAGATTTTTAAGGGGCAGGTCAGGCTAATTGAATTGAATTCTTTGAGGTAATTACCAAGCATTTAGATAAAGGGAATACAAGGAATATATGAATTTTCAAAGAGTAGCAGGTAAGAGACGTGTTATTACATTCAAAACAGGGATCGATTGATTTCTAGATATTAAAGGCATCAAGGGATATGGGGAAGGTGCAGGAAAGTGGAGTTGATCAGGCATGATCTTGTTGAATGGTGGAGCAGGCTCGAGGGACCGGATGGCCTACTCCTGCTCCTTTTTCTTATGTTCTTATGTTATGAAGATTAAGGCCTGTAGTACCAAATATAATGGATGGAGAAGTGGCAAAGAGAGAAAACAGAGGGTAGAAGTAAATGGGTGTTTGACTGATTGACAAGATGACTCTTGTGGCCCGCTCCAGGGATTGGGATTGCGAGTTCCCTTGTTCTCCACATGCAAAAATAAATTGGATATGGGCAGGAATTATATCAAAATTTGTCTCACAGTCTGCTACAGCACAGGTTAAACACAAGGTAAACCTTCTACACTGTCCCACAATCAGATACAGCACGGGTTAAACACAAGGTAAACCTTCTGGACTGTCCCACAATCAGATACAGCACAGGTTAACAACAACAACAACTACTACTACTACTACTTGCATTTATATAACGCCTTTAACATAGTAAAACGTTCCAAGGTGCTTCACAGAAGCGATTTTCAATCAAAAATTGACACCAAGCCACATAAAGAGATATTAGGACAGGTGACCAAAAACTTGGACAAAGTGATAGCTTTAAAGGTGCATCTTAAAGGATGATGCGCAAGAAGCAAGAATTGGATGAGCGCAGAGATCTCGGAGGATTATGAGGCTGGAGGAGGTTACAGAGATAGGGAGGGGCGAGGCCATGGAAGGATTTGAGAACAAGGATGAGAATTTTAAAATCGAGGCGTTCCCGGGCATGGAGCCAATGTTGGTCAGTGAGCACAGGGGTGATGGGTGAACGAGACTTGGTGTGAATTAGGATACGGGCAGTAGAGCTTTGGATGATCTCAAGTTTATGGAGGGTGGAAGATGGCAGGCCGGCTAGAAGAGCATTGGAATAGTCAAGTCTAGAGGTAACAAAGGCATTGATGAGGATTTCAGCAGCAGATGAGCTGAAGCATAGGCGGAGATGGACGATGTTACGGAGGCGGAAGTAGGCAGTCTTGGTGAAGGAGCAGAAATATGGTCGGATGCTCATTTCCGGGTGTATCTGAGGAGAGGAAACCGTTAACAATATCAACCAATGTGGTGGCCAGGAAGGGAAGTTGGGTGGTCAGCAGTTTGGTGGGAATAGAGTCGAGGGAGCAGGATGTGGGTCTCATGGTCAAGATGAGCTCAGAGGGCATGAGGAGAGATAGGAGAGAATCTAGAGAAAGATGTGAATTCAGGGCTAGGGCAGGGGGGAACCGTAAGGGAAGGTTTGGCTTGGTGAACTAGGGGAAGGGAGGGAAGTGGTAGAGGCAGCTGAACAGATGGTCTCAATCTTAGTGACAAAGTAGTCCATGAACTCTTTGCATTTGTTGTTGGAGGTGAGGGTGGAAGGGGCAGGGGAGAGGGGTTTAAGAAGATGATTTGTAGTGGAGAAGAGAAGTCGGGGTTTATCTTTGCATCCCAGGATGATCCTGGAATAGTGAGCAGTTTTGGCAGAGGAGAGCAGGACCCAATAGTGCTTTATGTGGTGCAGCCAGATCTGGCGATCAATGGCTAAACCAGTTGTCCACCATATACGTTCAAGTCTGCATCCCTTAGACTTAAGGAGGCGGAGCTGAGGGCCGTACCAGGGGGAACGACCAAGGTACCAGGGGAACACAAGGGAAACCTTCTACACTGTCCCACAAACAGGTACATCGAGTTACATCGAGTCTACAGCACAGAAACAGGCCATTCAGCCCAACTGGTCTATGCCGGCGTTTATGCTCCTCACGAGCCTCCTCCCTCCCTACTTCATCTAACCCTATCAGTATACCCTTCTATTCCTTTCTCCCTCATGTGCTTATCTAGCTTCCCCTTAAATGCATCTATGCGACTCGCCTCAACTACTCCTTGTGGTAGCGAGTTCCACATACTTACCACTCTTTGGATAAAGAAGTTTCCCTTGAATTCCCTATTGGGTTTATTAGTGACTATCTTATATTTATGACCTCTAGTTTTGGACTCCATACAAGTGGAAACATTTTCTCTACGTCTATCCTATCAAACTCTTTCATTATTTTAAAGATCTCTATCAGGTCACCCCTCAGCCTTCCCTTTTCTAGAAAAAAGAACCCCAGCCTGTTCAGCCTTTCCTGCTGATATGTATATCCTCTCAATTCTGATATCATCCTTGTGAATCTTTTTTGCACCTTCTCCAGTGCTTCTATATCCTTTTTATAATATGGAGACCAAAACTGTGCACAGTACTCCAGGTGTGATCTGACCAAGGTTCTATACAAATTTAACGTAACTTCTCTGCTTTTCAATTTTATCCCTCTAGAAATGAACCCCAGTGCTTGATTTGCCTTTTTTATGGCCTTATTAACCTGTGTCGCTATTTTTAGTGATTTGTCTATCTGTACCGAGATTCCTTTGCCCATTCTACCCCATTTAGACTCCCATTATCGAAGCAGTGTGTGGCCTCCTTATTCTTCCTACCAAAATGCACTCCCTCACATTTATCTATATTGAAATTCACTTGCTAATTACACACCCATTCTGCAAGTTTATTAATGTCCTCTTACATTTTGACACATTCTTCCTTTGTATTAACTACACCCCCAATTTGGTGTCGTCCGCAAATTTTGAAATTGTACTTCTGATTCCCAAATCCAAATCGTTTATGTAAATTGTGAACAACAGTGGTCCCAGCACCGATCCCTGTGGAACACCACTTCCCACCTTTTGCCAGTCTGAGTAACTACCCTTAACCCCTTCTCTCTGTTTTCTGTTTTCTAGCCAGCTTACTATCCATTCTGCTACGGGTCCCCTGACTCCACATGATCTCACCTTAGTCATGAGTCTATAATGCAATACTTTATCAAAGGCCTGTTGAAAATCCAAATATATTACATCTATTACATTACCCTTGTCTACTCTTTCTGTTACTTCTTCAAAGAATTCAGTAAGGTTGGTCAAGCATGACCTTCCCTTCTGAAATCCATGCTGACTATTCTTTATTACATTTTGATTTTCTAGAGTTTTTCTATTACATCTCTGAGTAAGGATTCCATTATCCTTCCGACCACCGATGTTAAGCTGATTGCTCTATAGTTCGTTGGACATGTTCTAGCCCCCTGTTTAAATATCGGAATCACATTAGCTGTCCACCAGTCCTCTGCCACTATTCCCTTTTCTAATGAATTTTTATATAAATGTAATAGTGCCTCTGATATCTCTTCCCTAACTTCTTTTAATATGTGCGGATGTAATCCATCCGGACCAGGGGTTTCATCCTCTCTAAGTTTGATTAGTTTATCAATTATCTTCCCCCTTTCTATCTTAAAAGTCTTTATATCTTTTTTGATCTCTTCTTCTAATGTCTTTCCCACTTTATTAGTCTCCCTGGTAAATACTGAGGCAAAGTAACTATTCAATATTTCTGCCAATTCGCTGTCATTACCTGTGAGTTTATCTTGTGTATCCCTTAGTGGCCCTATCTCTATCCTGATTTTTCTTTTGGTTATTTATGTGTCTGTAGAAAACTTTACTGTTTCTTTTCATGTGCCTTGATAATTTAATTTCGTAGTTCCTCTTTGCTTTCCTAATTTTTTTTTTACTTCTTTCCTCACCTCTTTGTATTCCCTTTTGTCATCCTCTCTTTTATTGTCTATGTACTCAAAGTATGCCTTTTGTTCAGTTTCAAGATACAGCACGGGTTAAACACAAGGTAAACCTTCTACACTGTCCCACAATCAGATACAGCACGGGTTAAACACAAGGTAAACCTTCTACACTGTCCCACAATCAGATACAGCACGGGTTAAACACAAGGTAAACCTTCTACACTGTCCCACAATCAGATACAGCACCAGTTAAATAGGAACTGGATTGAGATGTGTCCAAACAGATTTGTCATAAGATTGTGAGAGCCAGCAGAGACTTTCATGTGATTAGTCAGCGCTGGATTCAAATCCGGGTTCCAGAGATGAAAGACAATACACAAACCCACTGGACCACCCAGTCCTGAGACACCCTCTGTGTGTGGTGAATATAAAACATCTGCCGTGCTTTCGCGACCAGAAACTGCCTTTGATTGTCTCCCTAAATGTTATACATATAATCTGGTAGGAAGGAATTGGGCTTCCTGTTTGTGGGCGTAACACATTAGATTTGAGTGAAGGGTCCATCAGATGGCTCTAACTGTTCTATAATTTCTCAATAGGGCGGTCTCCCAAAAGGATCGGAGTAATTGGTTCTCAATAATAGACGCACTGGCTCGTCCCCCAGTCTGGGCTGAGTTATGTGACATCAGCGAGGCTGCTGCTGTATGTTGGCGGGGGTGGGGAGGTGTTCACTGCAATTGGCCTCAGTGTCCCTGGGTTAGGCAGGGTGAAATCAGTCAGGGTTCCTGGTCCTGGTCACTGTCCTGCAGCAAGTGTGGATGTGAGGGGAGGATCAGGCTTCGGTGTGATGCCCCTTTAGCCAAATAGCTCACCAACACACACTGACACGGGCCTAATGGCCGTTTGGGTGAGATACTAGAGGGTGTCTGATGCTCTTGGGAGTCAACAACTCCTTGATTGGAGGCAAGCAAGTATCTCCTCCTCATTTCGACACACTGCTTAGAGACTCTAGCTAAACTTTCAAATCTATTGTCCCCTCCAATGTGATTGTATTCTCTCAGGTATTTTGGTTGGAAGGGGTCTAGTAAGTGATCTTGTATTTTTAGCATTTGAACTCCAATAAGAGAGTCTAACCACCTCCCCTTGACATTCAACGGCATTACCATCGCCGAATCCCCCACCATCAACATCCTGGGGGTCACCATTGACCAGAAACTCAACTGGACCAGCCATATAAATACTGTGGCTACAAGAGCAATTGTAAACAATTTTACAACACCAAGTTATAGTCCAGCAATTTTATTTTAAATTCACAAGCTTTCGGAGGCTTCCTCCTTCGTCAGGTAACATTTACCTGACGAAGGAGGAAGCCTCCGAAAGCTTGTGAATTTAAAATAAAATTGCTGGACTATAACTTGGTGTTGTAAAATTGTTTACAATTGTCAACCCCAGTCCATCACCGGCATCTCCACATCATGGCTACAAGAGCAGGTCAGAGGCTGGGTATTCTGCAGCGAGTGACTCACCTCCTGACTCCCCAAAGCCTTTCCAACACCTACAAGGCACAAGTCAGGAGTGTGATGGAATACTCTCCACTTGCCTGGATGAGTGCAGCTCCAACAACACTCAAGAAACTCGACACCATCCAGGACAAAGCAACGCGCTTGATTGGCACCCCATCCACACCTCCATCATCGGCGTACTGTGGCTGCTGTGTGTACTATCTACAGGATCCTTGAAAGGAGGAGTATGAGAGGAGCTGGTATTGAGGTATATTTAATACAAAGTGCGATAGAAAAGGTTAAACTGCAGGACAAGGGAATTATTTGGCAGAATTCATATACATTTGGGTATATATTTGATCGGGCAGATCATATCTGTGACTTTAGGGTATTAGGATCTTCGTGCAAGTTTATTTTATATTAAATTGGTTTTATAAATTCATAGGAGCATAGTGCCACTGTTAAATATACAAGATATCTGCTTGAGTCTGGAGCTAATGCGATGAAGCTGGCTCCGCCCCGTCTATTCACAGTCAGTGATGAAGAGAATTTAAAGCCTTTGCTTCCACGGGCAGCGGGATTTTAATTTTTTTTCCTAGTATCAGACTAGCTCTGCTTGAATATTCACTAAGCAACAACTTTTGCTAAGTTGTAGTGCTGAAGATAAAGATATTAGGCATTATTAAACTTTAAGTATCAGGACTTAATTTGAGTGGATATTTTACCAACTGCAATCCCCACGGTGACAGAAGGAAATCAGAAAATTGACAAGTGCAGATTAACCCATTCATGGGCTCTCCAGAAGAGCCACAGTAGATTTTCTGTTCTTTGTTACAGGTGCTCGTGTTGTTCTCGGGACTGTGTCAATGGCAGGATTATCAGGAATATTTCTTTTACATGAAAGTAGTTTCTGGAGTTCCAAGGAAGGGAATGTCGAATAGTGTGTAATGTAACAGGTTAATAGCTTGATGTGGGTAAAGGAGCTTATGGGTTCAGTTAGTATAGAGAGAGAGAAACATGGTGATAAAAACAGACAATCCAATTGTAATTAGGAAACGTATTAAATAACTGAAATTCCTGAGCCGTTAATATTACTCTGGTCCTGCCACCAATCCTCACTTACCCAGGCTTACTGTTAATCTGGATAGCATTCTAGCTGGGAAAACCGATCATTTGACCAACAACAACTTGCATTTATATAGCGCCTTTAACATAGTAAAAACGTTCCAGGGCGCTTCACAGGAGCGTTATCAGACAAAATTTGACACCGAGCCACATAAGGAGATGTTAGGACAGGTGACCAAAAGCTTGGTCAAAGAGGTTGATTTTAAGGAGCGACTTAAAGGAGGAGAGAGAGGTGGAGAGGTGGAGAGGTTTAGGGAGGGAATTCCAGAGCTTAGGGCCTAGGCAGCTGAAGGCACGGCCGCCAATGGTGGAGCAGTGAAAATTGTGGATGCTCAAGAGGCCACAACTGGTGGAGCACAGAGATCTCGGAGGGTTGTAGAGCTGGAGGAGGTTACAGAGACAGGGAGGGGCAACGATTTGAAAACAAGGATGAGAATTTTAAAATCGAGGTGTTCACGGACCAGGAGCCAATGTAGGTCAGCGAGCACAGGGGTGATGGGTGAACGGGACTTGGTGCAAGTTAGGATTCGGGCAGCAGAGTTTTGGATGAGCTCAAGTTTACGGAGCATGGTTGGCACAGCAACAATTAGAGGAATTACTGCACAGTATGAATGAGATACTAGCAGATAGATGGGGGGTGGTGCATTAGGGTTACCTCAACATTAGGATGACCCAAGTGGGTCCCGAATTTTTCTCTGCACTTCTTAACCATTCTGAATTTAATACTGATCTAATTAGTGAAAAAGACCCATTCTACCTCAGAACCATGAAGGAAAAGACTTCAACTATTGACTGCACTGCGAATCCAATACAGCAATCAATCCATTCTGAGGGTAGATAGGGAGACGGTTATTTAAATGTACATGTTTCTGATCCAAGGAGGGTGAAAGCAAGTGTCAGCGTTTCACTAAAGTCTCAACGTCGACAAGGGGGGAGGGGAGGGGCTCTGTTAGAAGATCAAATTTAGAATTAAAATGCTGCAGGAGTTCCTCAAGGCAGTGTCCTAGGCACAACCATCTTCAGCTGCTTCATCAATGACCTTCCCTCCATCATAAGGTCAGAATGGGGATGTTCGCTGATGATTGCACAGTGTTCAGTTCCATTCGCAACCCCTCAAATAATGAAGCAGTCCGTGCCCGCATGCAGCAAGACCTGGACAATATCCAGGCTTGGGCTGATAAGTGGCAAGTAACATTCGTGCCAGACAAGTGCCAGGCAATGACCATCTCCAACAAGAGAGAATCTAACCACCTCCCCTTGACATTCAACGGCATTACCATCGCCGAATCCCCCACCATCAACATCCTGGGGGGTCACCATTGACCAGAAACTTAACTGGACCAGCCATATAAATACTGTGGCTACGAGAGCAGGTCAGAGGCTGGGTATTCTGCGACGAGTGACTTACCTCCTGACTCCCCAAAGCCTTTCCACCATCTACAAGGCACAAGTCAGGAGTGTGATGGAATACTCTCCACTTGCCTGGATGAGTGCAGCTCCAACAACACTCAAGAAGCTCGGCACCATCCAGGACAAAGCAGCCCTCTTAATTGGCACCCCATCCACCACCCTAAACATTCACTCCCTTCACCACCAGCGCACAGTGGTTGCAGTGTGTACCATCCACAGGATGCACTGCAGCAACTCGCCAAGACTTCTTCGACAGCACCTCCCAAACCCACAACCTCTACCACCTAGAAGGACAAGAGCAGCAGACACATGGGAACAACACCACCTGCAACGTTCCCCTCCAAGTCACACACCATCCCGACTTGGAAATATATCGCCGTTCCTTCGTCATCGCTGGGTCAAAAGCCTGGAACTCCCTTCCTAACAGCAGTGTGGGAGAACATTCACCAAACGGACTGCAGCGGTTCAAGAAGGCGGCTCACCACCACCTTCTCAAGGGCAATTAGGGATGGGCAATAAATGCTGGCCTCGCCAGCGACGCCCACATCCCATGAACGAATAAAAAAAGTCAATTAGATTTAGAATTAAAGTAAAATCACAAGACAGATTTGCTTTATTTTATATCTGAATTAAAATACAATGCTGACCAGAAACACTTGAATACCACCTGATCACAGGAAACTGGGCAAGCAACAACTTGTACTACGTATTGTGCGTATGTGCTGTCATGTATTGATAAGACATTGGGATTCCTCATGCAAGGCAAGGTTCCAGATATTTTGAGAGACTCAGAGCTCATCCATTGGTATTCAACCAAGAATGTCACTTGTCTCAACAATCTGAAATTTGGGTTATACCACTATCCATCCAATAGGACAGAACAGAAATAAGAGCAAACCCCACCCTTTGTTGGATTATTTGTATGTGCCATTTATTTTGTTCTTACCTGTCATGGCTGTCAAGTATTCACCAAATTAGTAGAAACATACTCGTGGGATAGTTAGAGGGGGAAATTTACAAACAACGGGTTAATTTACCCAAACTAATAGCATGTGACCAGAAATCTGCGTCATGGCTGCTACCCAACCTGGATTGTTGTGTGAGGCAAGGAAATCGATACCTTGAGATGTATTTGACATGAAGGGCCTGATATGTGGGTTAATGACGAAAGATGATAGTAATTCCGTGACTTGTCCGGTCCAGTTAACAACATGGAAAGGCAACAGAACTCAAGTGACTTATTATACGGGTGGCCAGTACTGTGCAGTGACGAATGAGCAAATGTTTATCAGGGACTGAAATATTCAGCCATGCCAAATTTTTGTTTTACATCACGTCACTGCACCCTTATCGATGTTATAACCCTGGTCCCTGCTCATGGGGGAGAAAGGGTCGTGAGTAAACTAACCTCATCGATGTTATAACCCTGGTCCCTGCTCATGCGGGAGATCTGGTCGTGAGTAAACTAACCTGATCGATGTTATAACCCTGGTCCCTGCTCATGGGGGAGAAAGGGTCGTGAGTAAACTAACCTTATCGATGTTATAATCCTGCTCATGGGGGAGATCTGGTCATGAGTACGCTAACCTTATCGATGTTATAATCCTGCTCATGGGGGAGATCTGGTCATGAGTACGCTAACCTTATCGATGTTATAATCCTGCTCATGGGGGAGATCTGGTCATGAGTACACTAACCTTATCGATGTTATAATCCTGCTCATGGGGGAGATCTGGTCATGAGTAAACTAACCTTATCGATGTTATAACCCTGGTCCCTGCTCATGGGGGAGATCTGGTCGTGAGTACACTAACCTTATCGATGTTATAATCCTGCTCATGGGGGAGATCTGGTCATGAGTACACTAACCTTATCGATGTTATAATCCTGCTCATGGGGGAGATCTGGTCGTGAGTACACTAACCTCATCGATGTTATAATCCTGCTCATGGGGGATACATGGTCGTGAGTACACTAACCTTATCGATGTTATAACCCTGGTCCCTGCTCATGGGGGAGATCTGGTCGTGAGTACACTAACCTCATTGATGTTATAATCCTGCTCATGGGGGAGATCTGGTCGTGAGTACACTAACCTTATCGATGTTATAACCCTGGTCCCTGCTCATGGGGGAGATCTGGTCGTGAGTACACTAACCTCATCGATGTTATAATCCTGCTCATGGGGGAGATCTGGTCGTGAGTACACTAACCTTATCGATGTTATAACCCTGGTCCCTGCTCATGGGGGAGCGGGTGTTATGACCTCATCGATCCAATACCACACATTCCAGATTTCACCATACCGCTTGCAAATCTGACCTTGAATTTAACTAATCTCATGAAGCGAAAAGATAATTATCTCATCTCCATCAGCATCTCACTCAATGTGGGATGTCCATCAAGCAATCGATGAATTGCTGTCTGAAGGAGATTAAGATTTGCTTCTCTGCGGGACTCCTATGGAATTGATTTTTAAATGTTCTGTTGTACTCCAAGGTGTTATTATAATAATTTTGTTATGTTGTTGTTGTCGTGTTTTGAAACATATCAGTAAGAAGTTGGCAGGGCTTGATACCAATAATGAGAGATTTTACGAGCAATTCCAAATGCTACAAATGAAACGTCTGCTTAAAGGACTTCATCCCATTCCTTGGGTTTGATTTGAGCCACGGCCCCAAAGGAGAAGGCACAGTTTCCAACTCACTACTCTGCCAAATCCATTTTCATTTCATTCCTACTAACTTCTCCTACAACATTTATACAGTGCCTTTAACATAGAAAAACATTTTTAACAGCTTATTCGGTATTCCCATTATGTCTCTAGTGCCTAATTTAGATTGTGCCTTCCATTTGCCAACCGATTGAAATAACCCATCTATGATTATTCACAAATACATAAGAACATAAGAAATAGGAGCAGGAGTAGGCCAATCGGCCCCTCGAGCCTGCTCCGCCATTCAATAAGATCATGGCTGATCTGATCCTAACCTCAAATCTAAATTCATGTCCAATTTCCTGCCCGCTCCCCGTAACCCCTAATTCCCTTTACTTCTAGGAAACTGTCTATTTCTGTTTTAAATTTATTTAATGATGTAGCTTCCACAGCTTCCTGGGGCAGCAAATTCCACAGACCTACTACCCTCTGAGTGAAGAAGTTTCTCCTCATCTCAGTTTTGAAGGAGCAGCCCCTTATTCTAAGATTATGCCCCCTAGTTCTAGTTTCACCCATCCTTGGGAACATCCTCACCGCATCCACCCGATCAAGCCCCTTCACAATCTTATATGTTTCAATAAGATCGCCTTTCATTTTTCTGAACTCCAATGAGTAGAGTCCCAATCTACTCAACCTCTCCTCATATGTCCGCCCCCTCATCCCCGGGATTAACCGAGTGAACCTTCTTTGTACTGCCTCGAGAGCAAGTATGTCTTTTCTTAAGTATGGACACCAAAACTGTATGCAGTATTCCAGGTGCGGTCTCACCAATACCTTATATAACTGCAGCAATACCTCCCTGTTTTTATATTCTATCCCCCTAGCAATAAAAGCCAACATTCCGTTGGCCTTCTTGATCACCTGCTGCACCTGCAAACTAACTTTTTGATTTTCTTGCACTAGGACCCCCAGATCCCTTTGTACTGCAGTACTTTCCAGTTTCTCGCCATTAAGATAATAACTTGCTCTCCGATTTTTCCTGCCAAAGTGCATAACCTCACATTTTCCAATATTGTATTTCATCTGCCAAATCTCCGCCCACTCACCCAGCCTGTCTATATCCTCCTGCAGGTTTTTTATGTCCTCCTCACTCTCTACCTTCCCTCCCATCTTTGTATCATCTGCAAACTTCGATATGTTGCACTCGGTCCCCTCCTCCAAATCGTTAATATAGATTGTAAAGAGTTGGGGACCCAGCACCAACCCCTGCGGAACACCACTGGCCACTGGTTGCCAGTCCGAGAATGAACCATTTATCCCAACTCTCTGCTTCCTGTTAGATAGCCAATCCTCCACCCATGCCAGAATATTACCCCCAATCCAGTGATTCTTTATCTTGAGCAATAATCTTTTATGTGGCACCTTGTCGAATGCCTTCTGGAAGTCTAAATACACTACGTCCACTGGTTCCCCTTTATCCACCCTGTACAATATGTCCTCAAAGAACTCAAGCAAATTTGTCAGACATGACTTCCCCTTCGTAAAGCCATGTTGACTTTGTCCTATTAAATTATGTTTGTCCAAATGTTCTGCTACTGTCTCCTTAATAATAGACTCCAAAATTTTACCCACCACAGATGTTAGACTAACTGGTCTATAATTTCCAGCCTTCTGTCTACTACCCTTTTTAAATAAGGGTGTTACATTGGCAGTTTTCCAATCTGCCGGGACCTTTGCCGAGTCCAGAGAATTTTGGAAAATTATTACCAAAGCATCCACAATCCCCACTGCCACTTCCCTCAAGACCCTAGGATGTAAGCCATCAGGTCCAGGGGATTTATCCGCCTTGAGTCCCATTAATTTACTAAGTACCAATTCCTTAGTGATTTCAATCGTATTTAGCTCCTCCCCCCCTAGAGCCCCCTGTTTGTCCAGTGTTGGGATATTCTTAGTGTCCTCTACCGTAAAGACTGAAACAAAATATTTGTTCAGCATTTTTGCCATCTCCATGTTTCCCACCATTAATTTCCCGGTCTCATCCTCTAAAGGACCTACGTTTGCCTTAGCCACCCTTTTTCTTTTTATATAACGATAGAAACTCTTGCTATCTGTTTTTATATTTTTTTGCAAATTTATTTTCATAATCTATCTTCCCTTTCTTAATCAATCCTTTAGTTACTTTTTGCTGTCTTTTGAAGACTTCCCAATCCAAATACGGTTGAGTTAGATACAAAACTGCTAAAGTAAGGCCAACTCCTTATTGTAACACACTGCAAATACAAATATACAGCAGTCAGGCGCCATATTCTAATCTCTTTGATGAGAGGGATCTACTACTGTCTGCTGGGGAAAGAAAAATGCAACCTATTTGTGTTACCCTGCCCCCAGTAATGAAGCACCACGCTCCCTAAGTCTGTGTGCTCCCAGTACGTTCCCTGCTGGCCCTGCACAGCTTGTCTCAAATACACTGGGGACAAGGAGCAGGGAAAGCCTGCCTCGTAACGCGCACAGCGCATGTGCCCGAGGGAAGCCCGCTCGTCACAGCTCGCCCCTTTGTGACGACACGTTTGTTATTGTTTTTTGCTCGCGGCAGTGACGCGTCACCGTCGAAATCGGATCCCCCTCCCCCCCTCCTCCTCCTTGGCAACCGCAAGCATTTCCGGCTTTTCACTCGGTTAAAAGTGGACGATATCGTGGGGTTGAAAAAAAATAGTTCCACAGATTTGTAACGAGGTCAGCGGACCTTGCCACGCCGCATGGACCCAGATTCCAGGCCTTATCTTTCTCTTTTGTTTTCTTTGTTGTCCTCCGTTATTTGGGACGTGACATCGGTGTGACAGCGAGTGTTGGCGGTGGAATACAAGGATGATGTGATGATCGAGGGGCGGCAAGGACCCCCGGGGGGGATAGTGTGGTTAAAGTGGGGGGTTCGGCCATTGTGGGCAAGCAGAGGATCCGGATGATGGGTGAGAAACATCGGGTAAACTGATAACGGAATCCCGTTAAGAGAGTGGGAGGAGGAGGGGGAAGGGAAGAGGCAGTGCGCGGGAACCGTGCTTGTTGCGTGACGCCAGGTGAGGGCGGTCCGCGGCCGCGGTCGCCATGACAACGGGCCTGCAGCAGGCTGCTCCCTGAGGCGGACAATTGTTTACTGCAGGCTGGGGCCGCCTTCGCTGCACATACCTCCCTCCTGTCGCCTTTAACACGTTGAAAGTTGTGCTGATTTCTCTCTTTAAATCGCCACCCACTTCCACAAGAGAGAGTTTGTTTACCAGCAGGAAGTTGTCCCTGTGCGAGGGGGGGGTCCGCACCACTTCAAAATCTAAAGCTGTGTTAATACCGTTGTTAAAAGTCACTCGTGGACCAGACCGTCAATGAGGGGTGCCTGAGTGTACCAAAGCCTCTCCACCACCCACAAGTCAGGAGTGTGATGGAATTTGCCTGGATGGGTGCAGCTGCAATAGCATTCAAGAAGCTTGACACCATCCGGGACAATGCAGCCTGTCTGATCTGCACCTCGTCCACTGGCTTAAATATCCAATCGCTCCATTACTGGTTTACTGTGGCTGCAGTTTGTACTATCTACAGGATGCACCGTAGCAATTGCCAAGGCTTCTTCGGTAGCATCTCTCAAACCCGTGACCTCCACCACCTAGAAGGACAAGGGCAACAGGAGCAAGGGAACACCATCACCTCCAAGTTGCACACCATCCCAACTTGGACATATATCACGGTTCCTTCATCATCGTTGGATCAAAATCCTGGAACACCCTGGGAGTACCTTCACCACATGGACTGCAGTGGTTTAAGAAGGCGGCTCACAACCACCTTCTCTAGGACAATTAGGGATGTGCAATAAATGCTGGATTTGCCAGCGAAGCCCACATCCTGAGACTGAATGAGAATATGGTATGGTAATCAATACTGCATAAAATTGGTTCCATACAAGTGCAGTGTCCAGGAAAGCATATTCTGAGTGCATGAAAATGCCTTAATATAAACCAGTTCTGGATAGGGATGTGAGGGCCCCCTGTGCAGGCTAGAACAACTTCCACTAAGATGATGTATTCTCTCATTGTGCATTTGGGTCTCTTTCCTAGCAGACCCCACCCTCATATAACTGGGTTTCTTCCGCCTCTTCATGGGACCAAGCAGATTGGCCCCAATTCAGGTATCCTAGAAGCTCTTTCTGTCTCCTGCCAACACATGTTAAAAGGGGGTCACCTCCGTCATCAACCTCCACAACCCCTGCTTTGATAGCTTGCTCTGTACACGCTGGGAAAGGCTTGATGGGAAACCGGCAAGCATTACTTTAAAGAAATGGCCATCCTTGCCTCAACCCTTCTGCTGTTAAAACCCCCAGTGATGCCTTTGACTATCCCGATGATTTCCTGGTTGGCCTCCCACCCTCCATAAACTTCAGCTCATCCCAAAATTCTTCTGCCCATGTCCTATCCAACACCAAGACCAGTTCACCCATCACCCCTGTGCTTCCTGATCTACATTGGCCCCCGGTACCCCATCGCCTCAAGTTTAAAATTCTCATCATTGAGTTCAAATCACTTCATGATCTCGCACCTCCCTATCTCTAACCTTCTCCAGTCCTACAGCCCTCTGAGAACTCTACATTCATCTGACACTGGCCTCTTGTGTAACCCCCATTCCCTTCACCCCATCATTGGCAGCTATGCCTTCAGTCATCTACGCCCTAAGCTATGGAATTCCCTTCCTAGACCTTTCATCCTCTCAACATCCCTCTCTACTTTTTAGGGCCCTCCTTAAAATCCACCTATTTGACCAAGCTTTTAGTCACCTCTTCTTTGGCTTGGTGTCTACTTTTGTCTGAATAAACTTTGGGATTTTTTGTACATTAAAGGGGCTATGTAAATGCTAATTGTTGTTGCTCGAGGCTATTTAGGTCTTTTCACACTAGCCGTACATAGATAATCAAATAGCTAGGGACAAGACTAAATCTCCATTGTGATTTAATGCTGACAATTGCATAAAAAGTTGAAATCTGGGAATACTTGGATCAGGATTTCTGAAGGCTGATTTTGAAAATGATTACTTTGTGATATTTGTACCCTATGCCATTGAATCATACATGCTGTAATTGAATCTAAATTAGAACATTTTATTATATGAAATATGATCATTACAAGAAATTTCTCCGCATCTTTTACACATTTCACGTGCTGGACTGATTATTTAATGAGCAATGCAAACATAAGGACTGAATTAGGAGTCTTTTAAATTAGCTCAGGATGAAACACTCCTAATGTCATGGCTATATTAGAAGTTCTGTACAATTAAAGGAAGTGGGATAGGGTTTAGTATATTGAAGTTCTGCACTTGAATCAGTTATTTGTTGTTTGCAGTCAACACTTCATGTCTCCTGTACAGTAATTACATTGTGGAGCACAAAGTTCAGATCATTAACAGTCATCAGTTGGCTGCAGTTCATTTGGAAATAGTTCTGCGGGTTGCATTGTGCTGGGAGTTTGGCAATGCACTTGCTCACCGCGGTCAAATTTTTCTTTTGGGAGGGGCTTGTTCGCTATTTACAACAGGCCTATCCTGAATAAGTGCGACCAGTCTGCTGATGTATGACATTTACTCCTGCAACGCCAGATACAGAGGCAAATCTAGAAGTGGTAGGAATTTTTTTAGAAAATTTCCCAATTTTTTTTTATTCAGAAAGGAAGAACTGGGGAAGGGAAGACCTATGGGATGGTAACTGTTGATAGAACCACATTGCTAGATCAGGAGATACATAAAAAGCTAAGTATTAAAACTATCAATGAATGCCCCTAAATGAATATAGAATTGACCTCTATGGATTGGTTGTATTAGGAAGCAATAGAAGATTAGATTCACACTGGCAGTACTGATTTCCATAACTCAAAGGCTGGCTTAGGTTAATCACCTTTCAAATTCTCTTTAAATGTCCTGAAATCCCTTGTGATGTGGTTCAGTGGTCGTACCCATCATGAAGGATCAGTGTATCAGTAATCAAACTGTTGTTTACTGGGATTTCTGTTACAAATCCAAAAAAAAAACAAGGACAGCAAAAGAAATGTAGAATATAATCAATTGTAAGTTCTTCAGGGCTAGTGAAAGAAAGACTTGCATTTGTATAGCGTCTTTCATGACCTCAGGAGGTCCTATAGCACTTTACAGCCAATGAAATACTTTTGAAGTGTAGTCACTGTTGTAATGTAGGAAACACAGTAGCCAATTTGCACACAGCAAGATCCCACAAACTTCTAACTCACAGGCAAGTGTGCTGCCGCTGAGCCAAGACCGACACAGGCGGGAGTGCTGCCGCTGAGCCAAGACTGACACAGGCGGGAGTGCTGCCGCTGAGCCAAGACTGACTCAGGCGGGAGTGCTGCCGCTGAGCCAAGACTGACTCAGGCGGGAGTGCTGCCGCTGAGCCAAGACTGACTCAGGCGGGAGTGCTGCCGCTGAGCCAAGACTGACTCAGGCGGGAGTGCTGCCGCTGAGCCAAGACTGACTCAGGCGGGAGTGCTGCCGCTGAGCCAAGACTGACTCGGGCGGGAGTGCTGCCGCTGAGCCAAGACTGACTCGGGCGGGAGTGCTGCCGCTGAGCCAAGACTGACTCGGGCGGGAGTGCTGCCGCTGAGCCAAGACTGACTCGGGCGGGAGTGCTGCCGCTGAGCCAAGACTGACTCGGGCGGGAGTGCTGCCGCTGAGCCAAGACCGACTCGGGCGGGAGTGCTGCCGCTGAGCCAAGACCGACTCGGGCGGGAGTGCTGCCGCTGAGCCAAGACCGACTCGGGCGGGAGTGCTGCCGCTGAGCCAAGACCGACTCGGGCGGGAGTGCTGCCGCTGAGCCAAGACCGACTCGGGCGGGAGTGCTGCCGCTGAGCCAAGACCGACTCGGGCGGGAGTGCTGCCGCTGAGCCAAGACCGACTCGGGCGGGAGTGCTGCCGCTGAGCCAAGACCGACTCGGGCGGGAGTGCTGCCGCTGAGCCAAGACCGACTCGGGCGGGAGTGCTGCCGCTGAGCCAAGACCGACTCGGGCGGGAGTGCTGCCGCTGAGCCAAGACCGACTCGGGCGGGAGTGCTGCCGCTGAGCCAAGACCGACTCGGGCGGGAGTGCTGCCGCTGAGCCAAGACCGACTCGGGCGGGAGTGCTGCCGCTGAGCCAAGACCGACACAGGCGGGAGTGCTGCCGCTGAGCCAAGACCGACACAGGCGGGAGTGCTGCCGCTGAGCCAAGACCGACTCAGGCGGGAGTGCTGCCGCTGAGCCAAGACCGACTCAGGCGGGAGTGCTGCCGCTGAGCCAAGACCGACTCAGGCGGGAGTGCTGCCGCTGAGCCAAGACCGACTCAGGCGGGAGTGCTGCCGCTGAGCCAAGACCGACTCAGGCGGGAGTGCTGCCGCTGAGCCAAGACCGACTCAGGCGGGAGTGCTGCCGCTGAGCCAAGACCGACTCAGGCGGGAGTGCTGCCGCTGAGCCAAGACCGACTCAGGCGGGAGCGCTGCCGCTGAGCCAAGACCGACTCAGGCGGGAGCGCTGCCGCTGAGCCAAGACCGACTCAGGCGGGAGCGCTGCCGCTGAGCCAAGACCGACTCAGGCGGGAGCGCTGCCGCTGAGCCAAGACCGACACAGGCGGGAGTGCTGCCGCTGAGCCAAGACCGACTCAGGCGGGAGTGCTGCCGCTGAGCCAAGACCGACACAGGCGGGAGTGCTGCCGCTGAGCCAAGACTGACTCAGGCATGATAAAAGCATATTGTAAAATTGTATTATGGTTTGGTTCTGATTATAATTGTCCATAATTATGTGGAAAGGAAAATTGTGCTACAGGACTAGAGGATGGCAAATGTGATACCCTTTTCAAAGAAGGAGACGGAGAAGGTAGGAAATTACAGGCCAGTCAGTCTTACTAAGTTCACTACCCTTAAATGATCATGAGTTAATCAGGGCCAGTCAGCACAGATTTGTAAAAGGCAGGCTAAGCTTGACCAATCTAACAGAATTCTGTGGAGAAATAACAAAGAGGATACATAAAGAAAATGTAATGGATGTGATTTTTGTGAATTTAAAAGCATCATTTGATAAGGGACCAAACAAGAGACTAGGGAAGATGATGGCACAAGGAATTAAGGGGAATGTGCCCACCTGGATAGGGAGAAGGTCAGAGGACAGAAAGCAAAGAGTAAAAGGAATTTTCTTGGACTGGAAAGATGTGGTGAGCATATTTAATATGTGCATATAAATGATCTGGACTTGGGAATTGAGGGAACAATATTGAAATTTACTGATGACAGCTCAAGAGGGGTATAGCAAATTGAGATAAAGATAATGAAAGACTGCAGGAAAACCTAGATCAGCTAGCTGGGTGACCAGATGAAATTCAGTTTTGAAAAATGTGAAGTAATACATTTTGAAAGTAAGAAAGGGAAAGAAAAACCTCTTTTTAAATGGTAAGATTTTAAATGGAGTGGAGTGGCAGAGGGACCTCAGTGTGCAAGCACATAGGTCATTAAAGGTGGCAGCGCAAACAGATAAGACCATAAAAAGGCAAATGGATTGTTTTGTTTTATATCGAGAGGTGTAGCATACAAAAGCTTGTACAAGACTTTAGTCAGGCCACAGTTGTAGTATTGTGTACAGTTTTGGTTGCCCTTTTATAGAAAGGATACAAAAGCATCACTAGGATGTTACCAGGGATGAGGGTTCACAGTTATGAAGAGAAACTTGAAAAGTCAGGGCTTCTTTCAGTGGAGTTGAGAAGGTTAAGAGATTAACTGATGAAGGTCTTCAAGGTTATGAAGGGCTATGATAAGGTTAATAGTGATAGATTGTTTCTCCTAGTTGGGGAAATACTAATGAAAGGGCAAAAAGTAAAGATAATTTCAGGGTAGTTAGAAAAAGTATCATTATGCAGAAGGTGGTTAGAATGTGGAATTCTCTGCTACAAACCTTTGTTGAAGCAGAGCCCATGAATTCATTTAAAAAGAATTTAAGATAGTTGCTTGAAAAAGAGAAATATTAAAGGACGTGGTGAGTGTGCAGGAGAGAGATTAGACCAAGTGGCTCATATACTGGCACAAACATGATGGGCTGAATGGCCTCTTTCGGTTGTAATATTCTATAACAGCTACCATTTATAGCCTGTAGAAATCTGAATTTAATATCTGCCATTCCAAAATAAGTGTGGTAGTGTATTTAATCTATTGAGAAGAATGCTGCAAGTAAGGTAATTTTAATCCTTGGGTAATGCAACTCTGCAAGGGAAGATTGTTGAACAGACACAACTTCCAGATCATAGGGGACAAGTTCTGCTTTTATGAAATGCTGTTGAACCATCGAAAGAAAATGCTTCTATTAAAAACCTGAAATTGTCAGCTCAGTGCTGAGTTAGCAGATCTCAGCTGGGTCAGTAGTGAGGTGGTACAGTTACAGTGCCAGTTAACCTTGGAGATGAAGGGGAAGACAGCCTTCTCTTGTTAAACAGTGCCCATGCATGGACATCCAATGAGGACAAATCAGTTTTGTCTGTATACAAAGCTGATGGACACTCGGGGCTGGATTCTGCTTTTCTGGGCAGAGTTCTACTGGGGTGGGACTTCTGCCCACCTCTCCGAATCCTGGGTGGATGGGGATCATTTACTTTGCACAGTAGGCTCCCCCGTGGATTCCGCAGCCAAAAGGGAACCTGCAGCATGAAGACATCAGTCATGACGGTGCTGCAGTGGGGATGTTGCTGCAGCAGCAGAAGAGACGTGAGTATTATTTAAAGGGGCCGAAGAGCCCCAAAGACTGCAGCAAAGCTCCCATGCAGTACAAGGCTAAGTACAAGGCCAAATCCAAGGCCTTCTACAGGTAAGTGCTGGGCCTGAATTGGAAGGAGAGGAGGCATCTACGAGGCACTCTCCCTCCATTCCCTGGCCTTGGGGACTTTAGCGTCATTATCCAGGGTCGACACCCATCTCCCACGTAGCGGCCCCGGGAAGTGGCATTATCTGGGGTGGAAGGGAGGGGTATGCCCTGCCCCTGCTGCCATTTGTATATGCAGAAGGCAGGGAAAGGGCAGCCAGCAGTGATCCCAACAGAGGCAGGGTGAGGGAGATTGAGGTCAGGTGATAGAAGGCCTCACTATCCGATTTTCCCTCATTCTCCATCGCAATCCTACTCCATTTCAGGTGGGATTGTGGAGGGGAATCCAACCCTCACCATCTGGCTCACATGGAAAATATGCACTTGGGAAAGAGCATCCAGTGCCTATAGATCTCATACTCCAGCATGAGTCAACAGCTTCAAAAGAGGAGAGATAGAACTGGGGACTTTTTAACTTTCATGGAGGACCTAAGGAAGAAATAATGAAATTGTGGCAGCAGTTGCCATGGTACAGATTCAGCTAATTGTGTGTAGAAGTAGGAGGACAAACCAGAAGGCATAACTGACTGCATGTGGAAGGAATGGGTATGAATCTGCAGCCATATGGAACCAGAGAGAGAGCGAAACATGCACAGTGTAAACAGGAGCTGCAGAGACTAGCCTCGTTGTGAACTAGCATCACTCCAGTGTTTGATCATAAAACAAGCAGGCAGCATTTTCTTTTTTTGGATGTTTTATTGGGCTTCTTGCACGTAAAGATGATATCCAAGGGTACGTGTTAAAACTTATCACAGTATTAAGGGCATCAAATTTTTAAAGTTTTAAATTGGAAAAAAGATAGAGTGGCATCATGTGGGGTAGGAAAGAAGAATATCAGAATCTTGACACAGCAAATAATATTTGATTAATTGGGGAAAAAATGTGGTATAGTAACACCTACATAGGGTGCTCCTGTATCATGCTGTGTAGGTGTTACTGAAACAGTAGTATAGTAATTCCTACAGAGTAGTATGGGGAAACCTGCACAGGGTGGTATAGAAATACCTACATAGTGGTATAGTAATATCTACGGCAAGTGGATACTTGTGTTAAATGTTTTAGTAATTCCTACATAGAACGGTATAGGTTTTGAACTCCTTTTCTTTTCCTCTCTTTTACACTGATTCTTGAGCCATGTATCTTTTGTATTTCAGAGAAAGTACTGTACTAGAGTACAGAAACTTCGACGTCCATTATTTGACTTTCTTACTAAAAGCTATTAGGTTAACTTTATTACATTCCCAAACATGACGGTCATTATTTCAGACTCTTAAACCAGATGTCCTTTATTGATAATCCCCATTCTGACAGTGACAGGTGAGTAAGCTTTTTCCCTTTTTAAAATGGAGCAGGTGCTGATATTTGTTTCTATTTTTTTCTATATATAGCTTGTGATTTTTTTTTTTCCCAGCCAGCACTAGTTGTTAAAAGCAGCACCTGAAAGTTTCAGTTTTGGAACTGGCAGCCAATTCGAGACAACATTAGACTTCAGTTATTATCAGAACTGAGGAAAAAATCAAACAAAATGCTTTACAAGAGATTTCCACTGCAGCAGACGATGGGAGTGTTAGTCTGATTAGTTCTGCAAGCATAATTAGAAATCCTAGCCACAGTCCCATGAAAAGTGTAGTGAGGTGGTGGATGTATAATTTTGTGTGTGTATATGTATGTATGTTTCACTGTGTAAAAGTGTATGAATCAATTCCTAATTGTACATTTTCAGTATAAACTAATCTGTGCTTAATGTAATGAATATGATCTGGATTGGATCGATAGTGAAGGCATTCCTGCAATCTATTCCACACGTTTATAAGCGCAGTGCTTAAGATGAGGAGACTCCTGAAAGCAGACGTTTCCTGCTGTGGTTTGAATGCAATGACTTGCAAAATGTTCCAACCTTCAGCAGCAACTGCCTTTTTTTCCAATTTTATACAAGCTCCCTAATTTTCAGCAGAGGCAAATATTAAAGCAGCCTTTGTCACTCAAACTCACAAATGACATCCTCTGTGACTGTGACTATGGTGCACTATCCCTCCTTGTCCTCTTTCACCTCTCTGCAGCCTTTGACACGGTCAACCACACCATCCTCCTCCAACGATTCTCCTCTGTTGTCCAGCTCATTGGGACTGCCCTGACTTGGTTCCACTCTTACCCATCCAATCACAGCCAGAGCATATCCAGCAGTGGCTTCTCTTCTTGCCCCCACAACATTGCCTCTGGTCCCCCACGGATCTATCCTTGGCCCCCTCCTGTTCCTCATTTACGTGCTGCACCTCGGCAACAATATCCAAAGATGTAGGGTCACCTTCCACTTTTATGCTGATAACACCCAGCTCTACCCCTCCACCACCTGTTTCAACCCCTCCACTGCCTCTACGTTGTCAGACTGCTTAACCAACATCCAATCTTGGATGAGTTACAGTTTCATTGGGAAGGCTGAAGACATCATCTTTAGTCCCTGCCACAAACTCCATCCCCCTTCCCAGCCTCTGTTTCAGGCTGAACCATACTGCTCACAGCCTTAGCATCCTATTTGACCCTGAGCTGAGCTTCCAACCCTATAATCCTCTCCATCACAAAGACTGCCCATTTCCACCTCTGTAACATTGCCTGCCTTCACACCTCCCTCAGCCCATCTGCTGCTGAAACCCTTATCCATGCCTTTGTCACCTCCAGACTCAAATATTACAATGTTCTTGTGGCCAGTTTCCCATCCTCCACCCCCCATGAATTTCAGTTCATCCAAAACTTTGCTACCTATATCCTATCCTACATCAAGTCCTTCTCCACCTTCGCTCCTATATTCACTGACCTACATTGACTCCAGGTCCCTAAAGGTCTCATCCTCGTGTTGCAATCCCTATTTTTGTAACCTCCTGCAACCCTCCAACTCTTTCTCTTCTCCTCCCCCCCCCCCCCCCAAAACTCTCCTTTCCTCCAACACTGCCTCGTGCATGTCCCCCTTCCTCCAGTCAGAAACAATAGTAAAAATGATTGTTTAAAGAATTTAAAAAAGGAATGAGCAAAGTTCAGGTCACAAATAGTGATATAGACACTCAAGGTGAAGGGAAAACTAAAATAACTAAAGTAGTTACAACAGGAGTGACAAATAAGAAATGTGTTGTTAAACAGTGTGAGAAAGACAGCATCAGGGCAGAAGGACAGGTTATGGTCTCTTGCCCAAATAAGAAATTTGTGCGTTAGTATATAAAACTCTTATTTGGGCAAGAGACCCTAACATGTCCTTCTGCCCTGATGCTGTCTTTCTAAGAAATAAATTGAGTGAATTAGAGGCTCAACTGCAGCTTAGAGGGTATGACATGATCGCCATTACTGAGACATGGCTGCAAGCTGGTCATGATTGGGAGTTAAATAATGTAAGATTGTTAGAAAGGACAGGGAAACTGGAAGAGGAGGATGGGTAGCCTTATTGGTTAAAGATACTATTACAACATTAGTAAGAGAGGATATGGGTAAGGGAAAGCAATCAGTGGAGACTCTATGGTTAGAATTGAGGACTTAAAACTGTAATGTCTACAGGCCTCCTGATAGCAGCAGTGAAGTGGCAGATTGTATTAATTCGGAGATTAGAGAGGCTTGTAGCAAAAGCAGAGTTGATTTAATGGGAGACTTTAATTTTCTTACAGATTGGGAAGAGCAGAGTAGCTCATGCCAGAAAGGAAGTGAATTTCTTGAGTGCATTCAAGATAGTTTTCTGGAGCAATGTGTTCTAGAACCAACAAGGGGGCAGGCTATACTAGATTTAGTAATGAGTAATGAGCTAGACTTAGATGAATAATTCCTTACTGTTAGGATCACTGCTAGGTTTAAATTTGATCATATTAGATTATTAACTAACATTGAAGTTGGAGAACATTGAAGTTGAAGATTCTAGATTTTGGTAGAGCTAACTTTAATGGGATGAGACAGAGTCTGACGACAGCAAACTGGTCAAAACTATTATCTGGTAAAACTACATGTGAACAGTGCGAAGTGTTCAAAAAAGAATTTAGCTCAATACAGGGCAAGTATATACCCGTAAGGGGCAAGAGCACTATTTACCAAATAAAACAGGCAAAAGAGGTGAGAGATAATATAAAACTAAAGGAAAGGGCCTACAAAAATGCAAAGAATAGTGTAGATCCAGGGGACTGGGAGAGATATAAAGAACAGCAAAGGAAGATAAAACAGATAGTAAGAGCTTCAAAAAAGGAATCTGAAAAGAAACTTGTGAAGGATATAAAGATTAACACAAGTTTTTACAATTTATATTAGAAGAAAAAGGGTAGTCAAGAGTAATTTGGGCCCTTTAAAAACAGATACGGTTAATATTACAAATGAAAATAAGGAAATGGCAGACTTGTTGAATAATTACTTTGGATCAGTCTTCACAGTAGAGGAAGAGGATAATATACCTGGCATTCCAGGGAAACGAATAACTATAGCGAGTTCCAGTCCTTGATTTGTTAACAGTATTAGAAAGAATAATGGCACTAAAGACTGACCAATCCCCAGGACCTGATGGTTTCCACCCCAGATTTTAAAGGAAATTGCAGTTGCTTTAGCCATAATTTTCCAAAGCACTCTCGGTTCAAAAATTGTCCCTTTAGATTGGAAAATTGCAAATGTAACTCCATTATTTAAAAAGGTGAGAGAGAGAAACCAGGAAATTATAGACCTGTTAGTCTAACATCTGTTGGGGGGAAGTTATTAGAATCTATAATTAAGGACAGTGTGACAGAGCACTTAGAGAAATTTGAGCTGATTAGAGAGAGCCAACATGGATTTGTAAAGGGTAGGTCATTTCTAATTAACCTAATTGAATTTTTTGAGGAAGTAACTAAAGTAGTAGACAGGGGAATGTCTGAGGATGTAGTTTATATGGACTTCCAGAAGGCATCCGATAAAGTTCCACATAAGAGATTGTTAGCTAAAGTTAAAGCTCATGGAATTGATGGCAAATGACTGACCTGGTTAGGTGATAGAAAACAGAGTGTAGGGATAATGGGTAGGTACTTGAATTGGAAGGAAGTGACTTGTGGTTTAAAGGTCTGTGCTGGGGCCTCAACTATTCACTCTATTTATTAATGACTTAGATAACATAATAGAGAGCCATATATCCAAGTTAGCCGTGACACAAAGATTGGTGGCATAGTTAGTAGTGTAGACGGGAGCATAAAATTACAAAGAGACATTGATAGATTAAGTGAGTGGGCAAAACTATAGCAGATGGATTTCAACACCGGTAAGTGTGTGGTCATCCATTTTGGATAGATCTGAGTATTTTTTAAATAGTGAAAAGCTAGGAACAATGGAAGTCCAAAGAGATGTAGGGGTCCATGTACACAGATCACTAAAATGTAGTAATCAGGTACAAAAAATAATCAAAAAGGCTAATGGAATGTTAGCCTTTATAACTAGAGGGCTAGAATATAAAAGGGAGGAAATTTTGCTACAGCTATACAAAGCCCTGGTTAGACCACATCTGGAGTACTGTGTACAGTTCTGGGCTCCGCACGTTAAAAGCACGTTTTGGCCTTGGAAGGAATGCAGCGCAGATTCACCAGGATGTTACTGGGGCTCCAGGAGTTAGATTATGAGGAGAGATTACATAAACTAGACTTGTATTCCCTGGAATATAAAAGTTTAAGGGGTGATTTGATTGAGGTTTTTAGGATTTTGAAAGGAATTGATAGGGTAGATAGAGAGAAACTTTTTCCGCTGGTGGAGGGGTGTAGGACAAGGGGACGTAACCTTAAAATCAAAACCAGACCGTTCAGGAGAGAAGTTAGGAAACACTTTTTCACACAAAGGGTGGTAGTAGTGTGGAACTCTCCAATAAAAAGCAGTAGATGGTAGCTCAATTAATAATATTAAATCTGAGCCAAGGGTATTAAGGGATTTGGAGCCAAGCGGGTGGATGGAGATAGGATACAGATCAGCTATGATCTCATTGAATGGCGGAACAGACTCGAGGAGCGGAATGGCCTACTCCTGTTCTTATGTTCACCCTACATTCTGGAATTTCCTCCCTGAATCTCTCTGTCTCTCTCTCCTCCTTTTAAGACCCTCCTTAAAGTTCACTTCTTTGACCAAGCATTTGCTGATGCCTTCTAATATCTCCTTCTTTGGCTCGGCATTCATTTTTGTCTGATTATGCCACTGTGAAGCGGCTTAGGACTGTTTTCTACATTAAAGGAGCTATATAAATGCAAGTTGTTGCTGAGTTATCATTTTGTGATTGTTTTGCATTGATTGAGGTTTTGAATTCCTTATTTTCTTTTCCCGTCCCTTTTCCCCTCTGGTTTTTGGAGCGTGTATTAGCTGGCTGTGCTGAGAGGCTCCAGCAGAGCTCCTCTGAACCAGTAGCTAGGAGCAGATGATTTTTCCCTCTTCCTTATGAAAGCACCTGGCCTCCACTCAGTGCCTCCCCACAGAAATGCAGCCGACGTAGGGAATCAAATCTGCAGCTATCTACTTACTGCATAGTTAAATATGGTAGAAGGCACCTTGAAACAGTTACAGAACCCCCCCGCCCCCCCACAGAGAAAGACATGAGGAGGGATTTTAACGCTCAGGTGAGAAGCCGGGGCAGGCCTCAGCCAGTTTTAACTTACATCCCGCCTGCCAGCTGCTCGCCCCGAAACAGGCAGAAAGTGGCAGCTGGCTGGCTTTGAGCAGGTCAAAATAGCAGGGTCCGAAAACCACCGAGCAGCACCAAGGTAAGTAGTTGGATTGGGGGATTGGAGCAGTCTCGTGGTTTGGAAGGGGGGGATCCTGGGACACCAGACTTTCCCTGTGGGCCCCGTAGGTGCACTCCTGCTCCTCCTGACCCCACTAAGGAAAGCTTTTGATTCACCTTGCTCTTTTTCTCTGCCAGGTTTAACTGAGCGATAGGAGCCACAATCAATGGGGTATTAATATGCCACCAGGGACCTAATGGCATCCTGAAGAGTTCCGAATGGTTGGAAATGTATTTTTGGTGTTATGAATTAGAGAAATGGGAGTCTCACTATCCGTACCCATTTTAAAAATTAACCTTTAAAAAGAAAATGAATTGGTTTTTAAAAAAAAACTCATAACTTTGTTTAAATTCTAAGTGCTGATGAACTAATTGGAGAGCTGCATGGGAGAATTCAGGCCGTACAAGGAGCTGAACGAATATCTAGAGTCAACAAGGTGTTGTCTGCTGAAGTACGTTGGGCCGCCTCCACCAATAACTGTATCACTGCTGATGTCAGTTCAGTCCCATCACTGCTGGATTCCGCACTCCTCCCAGCCCATTCCCTCAATGGAGTCCTCCGACTCGCTGATCACACACAAACACTCAAAACTGAAAAAGAATGAAAGGGTGTAAAGTAAATTCAAATTTTAGTAATTTTGATTTCTGAGAAAGTCTCTCTCTAAGTAAAGCTTACCCAAAATAAATGGCCTTCATTTAAAATGCACTTTATAAAATATTTTGTTACTGAGAAATTGTTGCACAAATTTAATTGTTTTTTTTAAGTTTTAGAATTTCTTAACTGAAAATAGTTTCCTTCACCAACGCCCCCACCACCCCCAACCATTTTGTTAGTCATAGGATCTGAGAATGAATTGCAGCCAACTCACTGGTGCTATATAGATTGCAGCCATGATTACTGCTTGGTGAAGGCAAGGCACTAAGTAGACTGCATCAAACCATACCCTTGTGAAAACACTGATACAGCATGTAGTCTGACTTCATGACATTATTACACAGCACCCCAGGTTTTTTGGTGGAAATCACAAGGTCAAAATACTTCTTTTGGCAAAACTATCTGTATTCTAATGAATTCTGCACACAGGGAAAAGGTTTTCAAAATAACTTTCATTGCAAATTGGAGAAAACCTTTTCCTCTTTCTCCTTCCCACTGCCCCCACCCTCCAGCAAAAATAAAATGAATCTTTTCCTCTTCCTGAGCCCATGTTTTTAAGTAATAAATCCAAACATAAATTACCTGGGTGTATGGTATGTTTTCAGAGGATTTGTAAAATGAGAATGGGGAGTCTATGGGTGCACTGTGCATCAGCATAACTCAAAATAAGATGGACACATATGACAGAACAATTAAAGCAAACAAGGGAATTTTAAAAGCAGCTAAAATTGCAAATATTTTCACCTGCTTGCCTGAAAGTATTCTTCCCCTTTCCTAGAGCTTAAGCAACCTACACTGTACTGAATTTAATCCTGCATTACAACAATGACTACACATCAAAAGTACTTAATTATAAAGCACTTTGGGATGTCCTGAGGAAAGGCGCTGTATAAATGCAAGTCTTTTTTCTTTTCCTTCTGCTTGAATTCCACTGCTAAACTAACAGGGTGAAATTATGAATTGGAAGGCAGCAATGTTTCAGTTGAGCAGTTTCACATATATTGAAAAGGCACCATGCCAGTATCTGCACCAAATTTCATTTAGCATAGTGCAGGCATTGACTAACTTACTGGTATAGAATTAGATATTCAGGGCTGCCTTTAATTGTGAGTGTCACTTATAGTGTGTATTGAACTGGCCTTTCATCTAGAAGTTGTTTGATAGTGATTCCCATTCTTTTAATTCAAAAGTTCACTGAATAAACTAAATGGAATAGATTGTGTTTAGATTGAATAACAGATTCTCAGTAAATTTCACATTTTCTAAATATTCTTTGTTCTGATACTTAATGAAACTTCTGTTTACAGTAGGAACACTGGATTTGTTTTGTGCTCATCAAGGTGAGGGATGTCAATGTTGTGGAATGAAAAAATTCCACTTTTTGCACTGAGCCAGTATTGTGCAGGTTTAGTCCAGGTTAAACCCCCTCTACACAGCCCAAAACATACATTAACCCCAACAAGAAGAGCTACTGCACCAGTGTGAACAAAGAACTTCCAGTTCCCATACCATCTATCTTTGCAGCCTCTCTGATTCCGCCCATTTGTGTTGAATTGATTTAATTTTATTCCAAAGCCTCAGAAACTCATTTCACGTGAGAATTCAGCCTAGACCGATGGGATGGAAGCAGTGGAAGGACATTATGTTAACTTGACACACTGCCCAGTTTGCGATTGGATCTTTTTATTTTATTTTAATACCGTGCCTCATTTGTTTGAAGCACAGCTAGACTAAGTGCCACTGACTTCTTTAGTTTATGATTGCTCACTACTTAAGAGCAAGGGAAAGCCTGGGCATACTTTTCATCAGAAGTCTCTCCAGGCAGTAACTTTGTTTAAGTGGTCCCTTTCCCTCCCATGCAGACCTGCTATTTTCTACAAAGTTGGTAACTTATCAGTATTCACTCAATAGTTCACAGTAATGTTGGTACTGCACAATATACAGCTATAATTATAAATGGAAGATCATTTGAGATGTTAAATGTTTCACCCTGTTACCACTTTTAACGTGTAATTTGGTAGCCTGTTGCAATAAGAGTTGTCATGCAATAGGAGAGTGTAATTTGGCACAATGTACAATCTGCGTTTAAGAACTATTCTCACAGTAGGAACAAACCACTCTGATAACTGAGGTTAATCAAGCAAGTGTCGATTTAAAAACTGACTGCCTCAATGATTCACAGGTTTGTGTTCCAACTGAGCTGCACAGACCTGGAAAGTCCACTGTTTGACCCCCGACCTGTATAAAGTTGGTTGATTTCAACCAGGGCAGTAGTGGGATGCTAGGATTAGCTTCAGTGTCCCATGAGGTAGGGGAAGGGAAAATTAGCCCAAATTCTTGTTTCAGGACCCTTTCCAGTGATCCCTGCTGGAAAATACTGAATGGGTCAGGTTGGTTGGGATTCCCCGTGATCAAATAACCTGCCAACAATCGTCGTCCATTCTCATGCACGTAGAGTGGCCAATTAGATAGGAAAATAGTGGGCCACCAGCATCCAGGGAACAGAACTACAGCCTGCGTTACTGATTTCAGGATGGCAGCGTAGAAAAAGATTGGGGACAAGGCAAATAAATTGATTTTGATTTCTAATTTTCTACCCACTAACATACATTCTTTGTTAATTGGTATGTCATTGCTGTGGGAGAGCTAGTCCTTCCCTAGCCAGTACACCCATCGCCTCCAGTACTCCCACCTCCAGCTGCTACATCCTAGCCCTCCCAATAACTCCCACCCCTTCCATGACTGCCCATCAATTCCTCCCGTACTTCCAGACCACTAACCTGAATTTTTCCAGTCTCCAGACCTCCCTTTTTAGTGTTCCTACTCCCTCTCCCCCTCCCAGGTATTTCTAGGCACAAGCCCCCTTGCCCCTCCCCAATGCTGTGAGGCTCACATTCCAACACATAGGCACAGAGTTCGTTGAACATGATTTCTTTGACCGGTAGCGGATTGTCTGCAGTGATGTGAAACCTTGCATCCTCCAACAGCTAGTATAACCTCATTGAGGATTTGGCTGCTCTGGCTTCACTGTATGGTGAAACTGGGCGCCCTCCTTTCCCGCACTGGGCGGTGACTTCGATGTATTTGAATTCTCCTAAAGTCACGAGCCTCAATTGTCTACCAAAATTTTTAACGGTGACTGTGAAGGAATGAATCGCACATTCACGTGGTAAATGTTTCAATAGAGACAGTGTAACAGTAGGACTGAGATGTTAAACTTGTTGATGCTGATCCTTTTTCTTCCATCAGTGTTGTGGCATTCTTGGAACATGTTGGTGAATCAATAGCCCACGGGACAAGGGCTCACAGCCAGGCAGCACGCCCAAATGGGCTATGTACCCAGTGATAACCAGTCGCTTGGAGACTGCTGTCTGCTCAGCAATTCACAGTCTAGATCTCCCCTTTCTCCAAGTTGGCCTCAGCAGTGTTGGGTAGTGGTATATGGAACAAAATGTGGTAGCACTTGGCATCTCAGTGCAATACTGTGCCAATTATTTACTGAAAAGTATAAATGAACCTCTTAATATGTATATATGAATGAGTGCCTTTTAACATGAGCTAAACTATGTTTTATATGTATAGACTTGTGGTGATGTCAATAAATGTTTGATGACTCCATTAATGTGTTCGGGTTGATACATGTGCATTTTATTTGGCAGCAGAGTAACCTGTGGTGTATAAGATTAAAATCATCATTGGGGCAGTTTATGCATGAAGGCTATATTCCTGTGTGCACTATTTCTGCACCAGTGCTAAATTGTCTAAGGGATGCATTAGGAACATGTTGAGCATTTGTCCATGACCTTTGCTGATCAGAAGTTCGGTCTTTAAATGACACAGGTTTGCTGGTTCTAATATAATTAGGTGCCCGATCTGTTGCTTATAACGTTATTTTTCTATCATTCCTTTGTGTACTTTTTGACTAGCATTCATCCCATTGGAAAATATTATTTTTGTTTTTACAAAATTTTAATCTGTGAAAAGCCCTACCATGGTCTTTTAAAGGATGCCGCTCATTGATTTTTTTTTGAAGTGAGTTACAAAGAATAATCAACTTTTAACATTATTTCTGTTCTTTTTGGTGTGAATCTTTTTGTTTAACAGAAAGTACTGATGACTTCAGTAAGGAGACTGAAAGAGTGTGTGAGTCTTTCAGTGATACATGAAGCTTCCACTGACTTGTTGTGACCATAAGACCATAAGAGATAGGAGCAGGAGTAGGCCATTCGGCCCCTCGAGCCTGCTCCGCCATTTAATGAGATCATGGCTGATCTGATTTTTACCTCAACTCCACTTTCCCGCCTTTTCCCCATATTCTTTGACTCCATTGCTGATCAAAAATTTGTCTAACTCAGCCTTGAATGTATTCAATGACTCAGTCTCCACAGCTTTTTGGGGTAAAGAATTCCAAAGATTCACGACCCTCTGGGAGAAGAAATTCCTCCTTATTTCCATCTTAAACGGGTGACCCCTTATTCTGAGACTATGCCCCCTAGTTTTAGATTCCCCCACGAGGGGTAACATCCTCTCAGCATCTACCCTATTGAGTCCCCTCGAGTTTCCTCCTTTACGAACAACGCTACCCCACCTCCTTTCCCTTTTTGCCTGTCCTTCCTAAATATTGAATACCCCGGATGTTCAGTTCCCATCCTTGGTCACCCTGCAGCCATGTCTCCGTAATCACAACGATATCATAACAGTTAATATCTATCTGCGCTGTTAATTCATCTACCTTATTGCGAATGCTCCATGCATTAAGACACAGTGCCTTTAGACTTGTCTTTTTAAGATTGCTAGTCATCTTAGTTTTATTTTGCACTATGGGCCCATTTGTTTTTCGCCCTTGTTTTCTCTGCCTTCTACTATTGCTTCTTCCTTTTCTGTCTTATGTTTCTATCCTTGTTTCCCCCTCCTCTGTCTCCCTGCTCAGTTTCCCATCCTCCTGCCATTCTAGTTTAAACCTTCGCCAACAGCACTAGCAAACACCCCCGCGAGGACATCAGTCCCGGTCCTGCTCGGGTGTAACCCGTCCCGTTTGTACAGGTCCCACCTTCCCCAGAACCGGTCCCAATGTCCCAGGAATCTAAATACCTCCCTCCTACACCATCCCTGCAGCCACTCATTCATCTGGTCTATTCTTCTGTTCCTATACTCCCTAGCACGTGGCACTGGTAGTAATCCTGAGATCACTACCTTTTAGGTCCTGCTTTTTAATTTATCTGGGTTTAATAAGTGTGGGCACAGTCATCCTTCTAGTGGGATTGTTGTAATGTTGATCGGCAAATAGTTATCTTGGGGATTGGAGTATTAAATGTATTTGTAGGGGCCTGGTTTGTGAATGCTCACCATGGAAAGTGGGAGCCTTCACTGCGCGTATCGGAAAATCACAGGCATCCATGCCACGATTTTCCATTTAATAAAATGAATTGATGGAAATGGGTGGGCAGCCCGCCCACAATTTGCCAATTTGTGCAGCTGATGGACGAGGCTCCCCTGTGGGCAGGGCACATTCAGAATATCGGTTGTGTAGATTCATAGAAACTGCGGCACTACAGGCCTATTGTGCCTGTGCTAGTTCTTCAATTCAAACTGCCTAATCAGATTTCCTTTTACAATCTTCCTTATCAAATACTTATCCAATTCCCTTTTAAATTCTGTTAGTTCTAGTCTTTCCCTCAATGGCATCTTGTGGTAAAGCATTCCATGTTATAATAACTCCCTGCGTGCAAAACATTTCTTCTAATTTCCCCTTTCATTCTTCCAGTGATAATCCTCAGTCAATGGCCCCCTGTTACTGACTTGCCAACCACTGCAAATTTTTGTTGTTAACCCTCTCAGCACCTTTTGTCAGTTTGAAAACCCCTGTTAGATTCCTCCTTAGCCTTCCAAGTTCTTCATAACTTTAACATCTCATTCCTAGCATCATTCTAGTGAATCTGTGCAGTATCCCTTCAGTGGCCTTAATACCTTTCCCATAAGGGGTGCCAACTGCACACAATACTCCAACTGTGGCCTAAACAATGTCTTGTTTTTAAATTCAGTGCCCCAATGTATACGCCCCAGAATCCCATTTGCTTTTTTATCACCTTTTCCATCCACACTCCTACCTTTGAGTCTGCACCCTTGATCTCTCTCCCTCTCCCTCCACTCTGTTAAGAATGTTACCATTCAGGGTTTACTTCCTTTACTTTTCATATACAATCAAGGATGACTTCCTCCATTTTGTAAACCAATCTCATGGAGGATCCCTATGAACCCTGACTAAAATGTCAGTATCCAAGTTTTCTATTCTATTGTATGTGTTATCCCTTTCACCCCATGGTGCCACCTCAGTGTCCACCATTTCCTCCTCCACTTGATCCTGTCCCTCAGACATGACTGCAGAAAGATCAAATAAAGAGGGTCAGTTTTCCGAGTACCCACGGTTGGGGCATCTCGCCCATTACGGTGCCCACCATTTCACAACGGCAAGGGTGATCACTGTCCTCAGAAAATCGCCGCTATGGTTTCAGATGAACGACCTGTGTAGATATAAAAACATGACTCAGGAGATTTTATCTTCTGTAAAAACACCATTGTAAGGTATTTTCTTCCAGGATTTTATGGAGTGCAGATGAAAGTAGACAGTGAAAATTATATCTGTGCTATATACTTTTTTTTTGCATATTGGTCAGCATAATAGTGTAGAGCCAGAGGCAACTGTAACAAGTACAGCTGCCACACACAATGGACCTTATTGGTCACTGGGAGCACAGAAACGTTTGAGGAAATTTTGCATGGTACCAGCAAACAACTCGTACATTTCCCACAGCCTAGTGGATGCACCAACAACCCTAAATTAGCAAGTGATGGTTAAATCTGTAATCTTGTGAACAGAGTTCCAGGTAATGACACTGGGAGAGCATTCTGCAGGCAGGAGTGTTGTGCAAAGCTTCACCATTGGTCTTCTGTGCCCTTTTTAGCAGTGAGACACCATGTTGAGGTGCAGTTGCAGAACTTTGTGTATTATCAAAGTGTCAGCAAGTCCTGTGGTGCTGCTCCAGGTCATAATCTTGTAAAGGATTGTCAGCCCAGTCACGTCCCTTTAATGATGGAGGAGGTGTGCTGTGGGTTGGAGCAGGCTGTCTTTATCGAGTCCACTGGCCTGTGTGACTTTAGACTGTAATAAGTGTACAGGTGTATTTACATTCCAACAACCAAAATACTACAGATGCTGGACATCTGAAACAAAAACAGAAATTGCTGGAAACACTCAGGCATAGCACCTTTGGAGAGAAATGACAAGTCAGTGTTTCAGGAATAACTCTTCATCAATTCTGCCTGAATTTCTCTTCACAGATGCAGTGTCTGACTTGCTGAGTGTTTCAGCATTTTCTGTTGTTGCATTTACATTTCAATCTGTAGTGTTGGTGCAAAGTGGTTTTGCTTTGTATTGATGCTGTAGTTACAGTGGAAATGCAGGCTGTATCTAGAGTGAGGGCTTGACCTGACACTGGAGGGAAGCAGAGTGAAACTTACTGGCGGAGGGGCTCTCACTCTGCTTCAGAGTCACTTAGGAGCTTCATTCCAAATTTAGCATCTGTGCAAAGCAGTTTTGACTTCACCAACAGTAAACTTTGGGAGTGTGAATCAACCGCAAGAGTAACAAATGGGTTATCTCTGGAGCGTTGCATACACATTATATATCCAAGATATTCACTGGGTGAATATAGGCTTTGTTTAAGTTTCTGACACACATTTCTTTTTTGACTGATGCTTAATAATTTTCAGCACCGAAAGACCTACTTTTGTAATATTGGACATAAAGGCACTTCATACAGTTTCACTACAATGGGTACCTGGTTATTAACGCTACATGTTCCAATCCACAGCATCTTAACTTTGGATGACTTGTTGCCCAAGTAATCATCACCTTACCGCAGTAATCACAGGTAAAGACCGAAACAAAAATTGAGATACTTGACTCCTGTGACCACATAGTAATAATGCCAGCAAAGTTGTTCAGGAGAAAAAAAAAATACCAAGAACAGACAGCTTCATTGAACCAGAAGTGGACTTGGCAGCAAGAGGTATTGGCATGAAGATTGTCCATTCTCAGTGCCAATTTAAATCCCCTAAACCTTTGCAGCAGGATAGAGGCCTGGAATGAGGTAACCCAGCAGACGAATACAATTTCTCAAAGTAAATGCACATACTGTAAGCCACACAATAGATTTAACGATTTACAATAAAATCTGGAAGATTGCAACCAAGGAGAGAGAGAGGCCGACATGTGAAGGTGCTGACTTACTTGAGCTGGGAACTTTGGAGGAGCTCCAAGAGGCAGGCACATTGGTGTTCAGTGTAGCCTCTGATATGCTGTACAGTGTGCATTTTTCATTGCAGGTGGTGTTGGCCAACCAGTAATGTTTTAATCCAACAGCTTGCAGTGCAAGAAGGCAGGTGTGATTTCTCATTTCATAGCATTACCTTATCAAGCAATATGAGTGGAACTTACTGTTGATGTGGTGATCCTGGACCATCTGTAGTTCTGCCATTCACAGTGCAGCGCACCACACTGCAAAACCAGCCAAACAAGCACAAACCACAGCACTATAGCAAGCACCAGCTCATAAACTGAGGTACTTGCACCCACATGTGGTACTGGGACATGACCTGGTGGGGAGGATGTTGCTACTCTATTGCTCAAAGGCAAATTGGAAAAGCTGCTTGTAGATGTGATAGAATTGAGGTGTTTTTGTGTTGGGATAGGTGGGTATGGATGTCAGTGGGTTGATGTTTAATGGAAGAATGTTGGGCAATAGCAGGATGCACTCAATGCTATTTGACCAGGTATACCGTATTGCAGATCAAAGGTTGGGAAGTATAAACAACTCTTTCTTGGAGAGCCATAGCATGACTCCAGCCCACCATGGAGGGAATGACATCCAACATGATAGAATAATCAGGGGTGTAGACACAGAGGGCATTGATTCCAAATGTAGGTGGTTAAAATGAATGGACATAAATCTTGGGCAGTGACCCCTTGATTTCCTGATACTTGCAGCCAACAGGCAAGTCTCCCCGCCAGCAACACAAACTCTGAACGTTACCCCTACAGTGTTCTATTAAACACTTTAACTTATCAAAGACATATATAAACTAGCAGATCTCCTGTGGTATTACTCATGCAAGTCAAATGATGTCCTGATTTGTAAAGACAGGAGTGCTATACCATGAAATGTACAATGTATTATTCTGCCTCTAAGGTGGAGCAATGTCCCTTTCCAGCCATAAAATCGAAGTATTGAATTATAGAAAGGTTACAGTATGGAAGGAGGCCATTCGGCCCATCAAGTCTGCGTGGGCTGTATGCAAGAGCAATCCAGCAAGTCCCACTCCCCCACCCTTTCCCCGTAGCCCTGCAAATTTTTTCCTTTCAAGTACTTATCCAGTTCTCTTTTGAAGGCCATGATTGAATCTGCCTCCACCACTCCCTCAGGCAGTGCATTCCAGATCCAAACCACTCACTGTGTTTAAAAAAAAAGGATTGCCTCATGTCACCTTTGGTTCTTTTGCCAATCACCTTAAATCTACGTCCTCTGGTCCTGGACCCTTCCGCCAATGGGAACAGTTTCTCTCTATCTACTCTGTCTAGACCCTTCATGATTTTGAATACCTCTCTCAAATCTCCTCTCAACCATCTCTGTTCCAAGGAGAGCAACCACAGCTTCTCCAGTCTATCCATGTAACTAAAGTCTCTCATCCCTGGATTCATTCTAGTAAATCTCTTCTGCACCCTCTCTAAGGACTTCACATCTTTCCTAAAGTGCGGTGCCCAGAACTGGACACAATACTCCAGTTGTGGCCGAACCAGTGTTTTATAAAGGTTCACCATGACTTCCTTACTTTTGTACTCTATGCCTCTATTTATAAAGCCCAGGATCCCGTATGCTTTTTTAAGCACTTTCTCAACCTGCCCTGCCACCTTCAACGATTTCTGCATATATACCCCCAGATCTCTCTGTCCCTGTACCCCTTTTAGAGTTGTGCCCTCTAGTTTATATTGCCTCTCCCCGTTCTTCCTACCGAAATGTATCATCTCGCATTTTTCTGCGTTAAATTTCATTTGCCAAGTGTCTGCCCGTGCCACCAGCCTGTCTATGTCCTCTTGAAGTCTATCACTGTCCTCCTCACTGTTTACTACACTTCCAAGTTTTGTGTCATCTGCAAATTTTGAAATTGTACACCCGAGTACAAGTCATTAATATATATCAAGAAAAACATTGGTCCCAGCACTGACCCTGGGGAACACCACTGTACACGTCCCTCCAGTCCAAAAAACAACCATTCACCACTACTCTCTGCTTCCTGTCTCTTATTCTGTATCCATGTTGCGACTACCCCATTTATTCCCTGGGCCGCAATCTTGATGATAAGCCTACTGTGCGGTACTTTATCAAACGCCTCTTGAAAGTCGATATACACCACATCAACTGCATTGCCCTCATCTACCCTCTCTGTCACCTCATCAAAAAACTCTATCAAGTTAGTTAAACACGATTTGCCTTTAACAAATCCATGCAGGCTTTCCCTAATCAATCCACCCTCGTCCAAGTGACTGTTAATTCTGTCCCAGATTATCATTTCTAAAAGTTTCCCCACCACTGAGGTTAAACTGACTGGCCTATAGTTGCTGGGTTTATCCTTACACCCTTTTTTGACCAGAGGTGGCGGTACAGTGATATACAGTCAGGAGGGAGTGGCCCTGGGAGTCCTCAACATTGACTCTGGACCCCTTGAAATCTCATGGCATCAGGTCAAACATGGGCAAGGAAACCCCCTGCTGATTACCACCTACCGTCCTCCCTCAGCTGATGCATCAGTCCTCCTCCATGTTGAACATTACCTGGAGGAAGCACTGAGGGTAGCAAGGGCACAGAATGTACTCTGGTGGGGGACTTCAATGTCCATCACCAAGAGTGGCTCGGTAGCACCACTACTGACAGAGCTGGCCGAGTCCTGAAGGACATAGCTGCCAGACTGGGCCTGAGACAGGTGGTGAGCGAACCAACACGAGGGAAAAACGTACTTGACCTCGTCCTCACCAATCTATCTGTCGCAAATGCATCTGTCCATGACAGTGTTGGTAGGAGTGACCGCCGCACAGTCGTTGTGGAGACGAAGTCCCGTCGTCGCACTGAGGACACCATCCAACGTGTTGTGTGGCACTACCACTGTGCTAAATGGGATAGATTCAGAACAGATCTAGCAGTTCAAAACTGGGCATCCATGAGGTGCTGTGGGCCATCAGCAGCAGCAGAATTGTATTCCAGCATAATCTGTAACCTCATGGCCTGGTATATTCCTCACTCTACCATTACCAACAAGCCAGGGGATCAACCCTGGTTCAATGAGGAGTGTAGAAGAGCATGCCAGGAGAAGCACCAGGCGTACCTAAAAATGAGGTGCCAACCTGGTGAAGCTACAACTCAGGGCTACATGCATGCTAAACTGCAGAAGCAACATGCTATAGACAGAGCTAAGCGATTCCACAACCAACGGATCAGATCAAAGCTCTGCAGTCCTGCCACATCCAGTCATGAATGGTGGTGGACAATTAAACAACTAACTGGAGGAGGAGGCTCTGTAAACATCCCCATCCTCAATGATGGTGGAGTCCAGCACGTGAGTGCAAAAGACAAGGCTGAAGTGTTTGCAACCATCTTCAGCCAGAAGTGCCGAGTGGATGATCCATCTCGGCCTCCTCCCGATATCCCGTCCATCACAGAAGCCAGTCTTCAGCCAATTCGATTCACTCCACGTGATATCAAGAAACGGCTGAGTGCACTGGATACAGCAAAGGCTATGGGCCACGGCAAGATCCCGGCTGCAGTGCTGAAGACTTGTGCTCCAGAACTAGCCGTGTATCTAGCCAAACTGTTCCAGTACAGCTACAACACTGGCAACTACCCGACAATGTGGAAAATTGCCCAGGCATGTCCTGTCCACAAAAAACAGGACAAATCCAATCCGGCCAATTACCACCCCATCAGCTTACTCTCAATCATCAGCAAAGTGATGGAAGGTGTCGTCGATAGTGCTATCAAACGGTACTTACTCACCAATAACCTGCTCACCGATGCTCAGTTTGGGTTCTGCCAGGACCACTCGGCTCCAGACCTCATTACAGCCTTGGTCCAAACATGGACAAAAGAACTGAATTCCAGAGGTGAGGTGAGAGTGACTGCCCTTGACATCAAGGCACCATTTGACCGAGTGCGGCACCAAGGAGCCCTAGTAAAATTGAAGTCAATGGGAATCGGGGAAAACTCTCCAGTGGCTGGAGTCATATCTAGCACAAAGGAAGATGGTAGTGGTTGTTGGAGGTCAATCATCTCAGCCCCAGGACATTACTGCAGGAGTTCCTCAGGGCAGTGTCCTAGGCCTAACCATCTTCAGCTGCTTCATCAATGACCTTCCCTCCATCATAAGGTCAGAAATGGGGATGTTCGCAGATGATTGCACAGTGTTCAGTTCCATTCGCAACCCCTCAGATAATGAAGCAGTTCGAGCCCACATGCAGCAAGTCCTAGACAACATCCAGGCTTGGGCTGATAAGTGGCAAGTAACATTCGCGTCAAACAAGTGCCAGGCAATGACCATCTCCAGCAAGAGCGAGTCTAACCACCTCCCCTTGACATTCAACGGCATTACCATTGCCGAATCCCCCACCATCAACATCCTGGGGGTCACCATTGACCAGAAACTTAACTGGACCAGCCACATAAATACTGTGGCTACAAGAGCAGGTCAGAGGCTGGGTATTCTGCAGCGAGTGACTCACCTCCTGACTCCCCAAAGCCTTTCCACCATCTACAAGGCACAAGTGAGGAGTGTGATGGAATACTCTCCACTTGCCTGGATGAGTGCAGCTCCAACAACATTCAAGAAGCTCGACACCATCCAGGACAAAGCAGCCCGCTTGATTGGCACCCCATCCACCACCCTAAACATTCACTCCCTTCACCACCGGCGCACTGTGGCTGCAGTGTGTACCATCCACAGGATGCACTGCAGCAACTCGCCAAGGCTTCTTCGACAGCACCTCCCAAACCCGTGACCTCTACCACCTAGAAGGACAAGAGCAGCAGGCACGTGGGAACAACACCACCTGCGCGTTCCCCTCCAAGTCACACACCATCCCAACTTGGAAATATATCGCCGTTCCTTCATCGTTGCTGGGGTAAAATCCTGGAACTCCCTTCCTAACAGCACTGTGGGAGAACCTTCACCACACAGACTGCAGCGGTTCAAGAAGGCGGCTCACCACCACCTTCTCAAGGGCAATTAGGGATGGGCAATAAATGCTGGCCTCGCCAGCAACACCCACATCCCATGAACGAATTTAAAAAAAACATTTGCAATTCTCCAGTCCTCTGGCACCACCCCCATATCTACGGATGTTTGGAAGATTATGGCCAGTACCTCCGCAATTTCCACCCTTACTTCCCTCAGCAATCTAGGATGTATCCCATCTGGACCGGGTGACTTATCTACTTTAACTACAGCTAGCCTTTCTAGTACCTCTTTATCGATTTTTAGCCCATCCAATATCTCAACCATATCTTCCTTTACTGAGACTGTGGCAGCATCTTCTTCCTTGGTAAAGACAGATACAAAGTACTCATTTAGTACCTCAGCTATCCCCTCTGCCTCCATGAGTAGATCTCCTTTATGGTCCCTAATCAGCCCCACCCCTCCTCTTACTACCCGTTTGCTGTTTACATGCCTGTAGAAGACTTCTGGATTCCCTTTTATATTGGACGCCAGTCTATTCTCATACCCTCTCTCTTTGCCCCTCTTTCCTTTTGCACTTCCCCTTTGAACTTTCTATATTCTGCCTGGTTCTCACTTTTGTGTTATCAATCTGACATCTGTCATATTCCCTTTCTTTCCGCTTCACCTTACTCACTATCTCTTATGTCATCCAGGGAGCTCTGGCTTTAGTTGCCTACCTTCTGCCTCGTGGGAATGTGCCAAGACTGTACCCGAACCACCTCCTCCTTAAAGGCTGCCCATTTTTCAATTACAATTTTGCCTGCCTATCTTTGATTCCAATTTACCCGGGCCAGATCTGTTCTCATCCCGTTGAAATTGGCCCTCCCCCAGTTGAGTATTTTTACTTGAGTGGTCCATGTCCTTTTCCATAGCTATTCTAAACCTTATGATATTATGATCGCTGCTCCCTAAATGTTTTCCCACTGACACTTGCTCCACTTGGCCCGCCTCATTACCTAGAACCAAGTCCAGCAATGCCTCCTTCCTCGTTGGGCGGCAACATACTGGTTAAGAAAGTTGTCCTGAACACATTTCAAAAATTCTTCCCCTTCTGTGCCCCTTATTGTTATCCCAGTCTATATTAGGATAGTTGAAGTCCCCAGTTATCACTACTCTATGGCTTTTGCACCTCTCTGTAATTTCCCTCCAAATTTGCTCCTCTATATCCTTCCCACTAGTTGGTGGTCTATAGAATGCACCCAGTAGTGTAATGACACCTCTTTTATTTCTTAACTCTAACCAAATAGATTCTGTCCTTGACCCCTCAAGGACATCCTCTATCTCCAGCACTGCAATATTCTCCTTAATCAATACTGCCACCGCCCCCCCCTTTCTTCCCTATCTTTCCTGAACACCTTGTATCCAGGAATATTTAGTCCCCAATCCTGCCCTTTTTTGAGCCAGGTCTCCGTTATCGCCACAATATCGTATTCCCATGTGGCTATTTGCGCCTGCAGCTCACCAACCTTGTTTACCACGCTTCGTGCATTCACACACATGCACTGCAAACCAGTCTTAGACTTTCTTCTACTCTCTCTCAGTCTGATCCCACCTAATTCTGTACTATTACTTGCTTTAGTGCTATTTTTCTTCATATTGGTAATCAAACACAGCCACAGATCAATTGGAAATTGGTGAGGGAGTTGTGAATCACCAGCCAGGGTTTCATTACTCTTCAGGCTTCAGGTCAGCAGCAAGGTAGAATGGCTGCCTTTCCTTCTCTTTTCAAGTGTGAGAACTCTGGTTATCTTTATGGGTTACAGACCCTCTGACTCCTGTGTTGATACGGTATTTTGTCGGTCAGGGACTTTCATTGCCATTCAGAATTACTGACTTTCTTTTGATTTTAGGAAGGTTGTCGGGACAAATTTGCATTTGAGCCAAAGAACTGCTAGAAATTTGCTTAGAATAAATTTGCCTAGAATTAAACACGGCAAAGAAATATGACGTGACAGGCAGGCTGTAAGGTATTATGTTACCAGCAGACCTCTTGTGGCATTGCTTTGCCTTTTTTTAAATTGGTAGTTATTGCTGGTTACCCAGTTTAAATTCCTGATAGGTGGTTTTTACTCCTGCTTGCTACTTGCTGGTTGATCTGTCCCTACCTGCTCAGTTGTGATTTTCTGCTGTTCCATGAAGATGAAATTTGGTGCAGGTGTGATACAGAAATAAATTTGCATATAGGCAGAATGATGCCCGAAGTGTGGTTGGCAGATGCATGTTAGACGTGCCTTATGTATGCATTTTATTTATTATGCATAGACATATAGAATGGCCTCCTTCTGTGCTGTAACCATTCAGCCCATTGAGCCTGTGCCAGCTCTTTGTAAGAGCTATCCAGTTGGTCCCATTCCCCTGCTCTTTCCCTGTAGATCTGCAATTTTTTTCTCTTCAAATATTTATCCAATTCCTTTTTGAAAGCGATGATTGAATCTGATTCCACCACCCTTTCAGGCAGCACATTCCAGATCATAACTACTCGCTGCGTAAAAAAGATTTTCCTCATGTCGTCTTTTGGTTCTTTTGCCAATCACCTTAAATCTTTGTCCTCTGGTTCTCCACCCTTCCGCCAATGGGAACAGTTTCTCTTTATTTACTTTATCTAAACCCGTCATGATTTTGAACACTTCTATCAAATCTCCTCTTAACCTTCTCTGTTCCAAGGAGAACAATCCCAGCTTCTCCAGTCTATCTACGTAACTAAAGTCCCGCATCCCTGGAACCATTCTAGTAAATCTTTTCTGCACCCTCTCTAAGACCTTCACATCCTTTCTAAAGTGCGGTGCTCAGAATTGGACTCAATACCCCAGTTGTGGCCGAACCAATGTTTTATAAAGGTTCAGCATAACATCCTTGCTTTTCTTCTCTCTGCCTCTATTTATAAAGCCCAGCATCCCATATGCTTTTTTAACTGCTTTCTCAACCTGTCCTGCCACCTTCAGGTATATCCCCAGATCTTTCTGTTCCTGCACCCCCTTTAGAATTGTACCATTCAGTTTATCTTCTCGTTCTTCCTGCCAAAATGTATCACTTCGCACTTCTCTGCACTCTCACTTCATGACCCAACAATTCTCACTTATCACATTTATTTACCTTGGATTTCACCAAACCTGAATTGATGTTCTCATGAGCTCGCCTTTCAAGCCATTCTGCACACCTCGTTTGTTCCAAGACAGCTCTTGCTGTTCCTGCCTGTTTTTGCAGATACCAAACTTGTACATTTCAGGTAGAAATAACTATCTTGGCAAGTGTACTGCGATGACTCAGATGGATCTGCACTCGATATCCAACCGTAAACCCGTGATTGGGTTTCAATATTTTAGTTCCTTGCAAGCTTCCATAACCGGTTTTGAAATGTTGCAATATGGACTTTGCTCCAATTGAACGGGCTCTGGTGTGTAAATAACTGGGGAGTTTACTGTAAAGCTTGTAAGGCCGGAAAGGGTGGTTTAGAGGCACCCCAGTCGCAGTAGTGCGGTCAGACTTTGGAGCACAATCCAGATCGGGCAGGGTTTGATTTCTTTTTGGCACCATCAAAAGTCCTGTCATTTTTGAAGGATAGCCTATAATGCGCCCAGCCACAAACAGAAGGTCAATTACAGTGCCATACACTTTAAATGAAGGAAATAGGTCACACAACATATTGCATTGAGCTCAAGGTAGACCACATGAACATAAAACCCCATAATGAAATAGTCTTCACTACATACAGGAGGGTATGAAATGGTTACATTGCAAGGTGAAATACCTGACTTAGTTGCATTCATACTGAACTATTGGTCTGAGACATTGCTTGGCTCCTGTCTAGCTGGAAAGTTAATGGCCCTATTTAGGACAGAGCTCTGTGCATGCCTCGATACACATGTGTGCAGAGATCTCTCTCAATAACTAGTAATATAAATGTTGAGAAAGAGAATTCCTGCTCTCTAAGCATTTAAATTGAGGTAAAGGACATTGAGGTCTAGTGGACCCCTTGAGCACTTTGTAAACCAGGTTTGGTACCACACTGGCGTTAAGACTCCATGCACTGACAAACCGAAGCAGTGTGGGACTACCTCCTCCAGGAAGTCTTGCTCTGCTTCTGCCAGAAGTAGCTTGGGCACTGACTCATGAATTTATGCTGCAAGTTCAGTGAGGTGGAAATTGTTTCGCACCAACACCAAACTTGCAGGGAAAACTTGTCCTTGGGTACATAATTGCAGTAACTTTGCACAAGTGTTTCACTGTAACATCTCGGGGCTCATTTTCAAAGTCAATGGAAAGGAAATTGGTAAGTGTATAACGGGTGACCTGCTCCACTACGGCCAGCTTTCTGCTTCTGCTGAAGTTGAAAATGACCCCCCTTGTGTCTAATGTGCACCTGTTACCCTCTTACATATGCAAGACAGCCTTTTAAAGAAAGCCAGGCATTTCATGCTGGGTTCTTGTGACCTGGATCCTGAAATTTACAAATTACCCTCACCACCCACTGGTGGATTAAACTCTTCCCTGAATCCTTCACAAATTCACAATCAAACTCCCCACTTCCTCTCCTCTGATCCTCCACCTATCATGACATCTCTGCCTTTGATGCTCAGCCTAACAAGAGAGAGTCTAACCACCTCACCTTGACATTCAACAGCATTACCATCGCTGAATCTCCCACCATCAACATCCTGGGGGTCACCATTGACCAGAAACTTAACTGGACCAGCCATATAAATACTGTGGCTACAAGAGCAGGTCAAAGGCTGGGTATTCTGCGGCGAGTGACTCACCTCCTGACTCCCCAAAGCCTTTCCACCATCTACAAGGCACAAGTCAGGAGTGTGATGGAATACTTTCCACTTGCCTGGATAAGTGCAGCTCCAACAACACTCAAGAAGCTCGACAGCATCCAGGACAAAGCAGCCCGCTTGATTGGCACCCCATCCACCACCCTAAACATTCACTCCCTTCACCACCAGTGCACCGTGGCTGCAGTGTGTACCATCCACAGGATGCACTGCAGCAACTCGCCAAGGCTTCTTCAATATCACCTCCCAAACCTGCGACCTCTACCACCTAGAAGGACAAGGGCAGCAGGCACATGGGAACAACACCACCTGCACGTTCCCCTTCAAGTCACACACCATCCTGACTTGGAAATATATCGCCGTTCCTTCATCGTCGCTGGGTCAAAATCCTGGAACTCCCTTCCTAACAGCACTATGGGAGAACCTTCACCACACGGACTGCAGCGGTTCAAGAAGGCGGCTCACCACCATCTTCTCAAGGGCAATTAGGGATGGGCAATAATGCTGGCCTCGCCAGCGACGCCCCATGAACGAATTTTTTTAAAAAGCCTGTTTCTATCAAATCTCTCAGTCTCTTTCCCCCCGACCCCCTGCCCAAGTATAGTGTCCACCTTCACTCCCTCAAAGCAGAGGGCCACAAACCTGTGCACACCTGGTGCACAACAGGTCCAACTATCCGTTGCCAGATCTAGCTTGTACAGGCCGTGTACTACTGAGCCTCGTTCTCCTGCAGCCAAATCTTCCTACTCCAGGGTCATCCTGGAGGACAAGATTCGCCCAAAACAGCTTTCATCCATGATCAAATCCCCTTCCACTGCTTTCTTCCTCCTTACTTCAAATGCGAAGAGCTTGTGCACGCCCTTATCTTCAAGCATGTCCTTGCAGCTCCTTCTACTGCTTCCTCTACTTTACCCCCAGAACCCTGCCATTCTGAAATTTCTCTCCCATCACTCAAGATAATATTTTCCACAAACCCACCTCCTGCTCCATTTATCCCCTCACCATATAACTCCTGCCCTTTCAATTATTCATTCTGGCCTATGCTAGCTGACATTGTTAATGGCTCCCCTTCCTCAAACACCTTCCTTTTCCTTTCAAAACTGCCATCATCCACTCTTCAAAAAAAAAAGCCCGCCCGAAACTCATTCAGTCCTGTCTAATTGCTGCCCAACCTCTACCCTCCCTTTCCTCTCTAATGTCTTTGAATATGTGGTTGCCTCCCATCTCCATGCCGAGTTCCATGCCTATCTCTCCTTAAATTTCTGCCCTTCTAACAACACTGGTCAAAGTCATGAATAACATCCTCTCTGGCTGAGATTATGGTGCATTATCCCTCCTTGTCCTCCTTCATATTTCCACAGCATTTGATAGTTGACCAAGCCATCCTCCTCTATCTCCTGTCCTTCATTATGCCCTTGCATAGTTCCACTCCTACAAACGTGAACAGTCAGCACATCTCCAGCAATGCCTTCCCTTCTCGCCACCTCTGCAGTCCCCCATGGATCTATTCTTGCTGCCCCTTGGTGACATCATCTGCAGGCACATGGTCAGTTGATGACACCTAATGCTACCTGTCTATCTCTTCACTCAACCACCTCCATGCTGTCAGACTGCCCGTGTGATATCAAGGCAAATTTAGTCCAACTTATTGGAAAGACTGAAGCCATTGTCTTCGGCCCTTGCCATAAACTCCCCTTACTACTGGCGTCATCACCACTCCCTGGCTAAATCAGACCATGTGAAACCTGCACAATCAAGAGCTGAACTTCAAACTCCATATCATCGCCATCATCAAGACTGCTAACTTCCACCTCTGCAACAGTGCCCTCATTGCTGCTGAATCCTTCATTCATGCTTTTATCACCTCTAGACCCAATTTCTCAAATGTTCTGCTCTCAATATCCATCCTCCATAAACTCCAACTTGTCCAAAGCACATATCCTGCTCTCCTATCAGCCTTTCCTCGCTGAACTGTCGTCCGAAGCACTCAATTTAAAGTCCTTGTCCTCATCTACAAATCCTCCTGTGGCCTCCCTCCTTCCCACCTCTGCAACTTCATCCAACTTTGCACCAATCTTCTGATTATACCCCCTCCCTGTGTCCCAACACTGGTGATAGCCTTCACCCCTACTCTCCGGAACACCCTCTGTAAACCCCTCCCTCTCTTCACCTTTTCTCCTTTAAAAACTTTCTCAGAACCCATCTTTCTGACCGAGCTTTCAGTCACCCCTCCTAATAACCCCCTCCATGGGTCAACATCTATTCCTATTATCTGTTTTTTTCTAAAGTGCTTTGGGATGTTTTCTACGTTGAATCTGCTTCCACCGCCCTTTCAGGCAGTGCATTCCAGATCAGAACAACTCGCTGCATGGAAAAAAAATTCTCATCTCCCTTCTGGTTCTTTTGCCAATTATTTTAAATCTGTGGCCTCTGTTTACCGACCCTCCTGCCAGTAGAAAGTTTCTCCTTATTCACTCTATCAAAACCCTTCACAATTTTGAACACCTCTATTAAATCTCCCCTTTAAGGAGGACAACCCCAGCTTCTCCAGGCTCTCCACATAACTGAATTCCTTCATCCCTGGTATCATTCTAGTAAATCGCCTCTCCACCCACTCCAAGGGTACAATGGAAAAGGAGGGAATGTTGAAATAACTGCAGCTAAAGAGCTGGGGTAGAACACTGTATAATCAGAAGGCTTAGTTATAGTGACTGTGTACAGCGAGGCCGTATTACTACAGTAACTCATGTTTAGTTGAAAGTGTGCACAACAGAGCTGGATTATATAGCGACTAAGTGGAAAGTGAAACCTGATTGTTACAGTAACTGGATGCATGAGTTTGAAACAGTTACTGTCACTCAGCTCAAACAGCTACAGTAACTATATATAGTGAAAGCTGAGATACTTACAGTAAATAGTGGCCTAATATTTACTGTAAATGTGTAATTATATTTAATAGTTACAGCAACAGGTGGAACTAGAAAGTTTTTGTGTACAGCAAGATCTGAAATAGGTAAGAATAACTGGGAAAGAATTGATATCGTCAGTGGCTAGGGAAATGAGGGAAGAGCTTAAACCAATCAACTGGGGCAATGCTTAAGAAAACCAGCTAACAGCAAACCGAATACCTTCAAAGAGAGAAGATAAACACAGCAAGAAATAGAAAGTGCAGACTATTAACGGTACAGTATGAAAGAAATAAATACAAAATCTGCAAAGCATAGAGAAAGGTAAGAAAAACCACTGGGGAAAATACAGGAACTACCAACACATGTTAAAAGAAAAGCAGAGGGGCAAAGAGGGAACTGGAAATGAGCATAGCTGTAGAGACCAGAACGACAGTAAGAGGTCTTCCAGTATAGTTTCTTTTTAATTCATTCTCGGGATGTGGGCGTCACTGGATAGGCCGCATTTATTGCCCATCCCTAGTTACCTTGAGAAGGTAGTTATCTTCTTCTTAAACTGAATGGCTTGCTATGCCACTTCAGAGGGCAGATAAGGGTCAAGCATGATGGTGTGGGACTGGAGTCACATTTGGGCCAGACCGAGTAGGACAGCAGGTTTCCGGCCCTGAAGGACATTAGTGACAGAATCACTAATCTTTTTCTCTTGACATATTTATAGAAGCTTTTACAGTCAGTTTTTATGTTCCCTGCTAGTTTACTCTCATACTCTATTTTTCCCCTCTTAATCAATCTCTTTGTCCTCCTTTGCTGAATTCTGAACTGCTCCCAATCCTCAGGCTTGCTGCTTTTTCTGGCAATTTTATATGTCTCCTCTTTGGATCTAATACTATCCCTACTTTCTTTTGTAAGCCACGGTTGAGCCACCTGTCCTGTTTTATTTTTGCACCAGACCGGAATGAATAATTGTTGTAATTCCTGCACACATTCTTTGAATATTAGCCATTCCCTATCCACCGTCATCCCTTTTAGTAAAGTTCCCCAATCTATCCTAGCCAACTCGTGCCTCATACTTTCATAATTTCCATTATTTAGATTCAGGATCCTAGTTTTGGATTCAACTACTTCACTCTCCATCTTAATGAGGAATTCTATCATGTTATGGTCGCTCTTCCCTAAGGGACCCCGCACAACAAGATTATTAATTAATCCTTTCTCATTGCACAATACCCAGTCTAGAATTGCCTGTTCTCTAGTTGGTTCCTCAATGTATTGGTCTAGAAAACCATCACGTACACACTCCAGGAATTCCTCCCCCACAATATTATTGCTAATTTGGTTTGACCAATCTATATGTAGATTAAAGTCACCCATGATCATAGTTGTACCCTTCTTGCATGCGTGTCTAATTTCCTGTTTAATGCCCTCCCCTACATCTCCTCTATTGTTTGGGGGCCAATAAACAAACCCCACCAACGTTTTCTGCCCTTTGGTATTTCTTAGCTCCACCCATACAGATTCCACATCGTGATTTTCCGAACCAATATCCTTCCTCACTATTGCATTGATTTTCTCCTTTACCATTAACGCTACCCCACCTCCTTTCCCTTTTTGCCTGTCCTTCCTAAATATTGAATACCCCTGGATGTTCAGTTCTCATCCTTGGTCACCCTGCAGCCATGTCTCCGTAATCGCAACTATATCATAACCGTTAATATCTATCTGCGCTGTTAATTCATCTACCTTATTGCGAATGCTCCATGCATTTAGACACTGCCTTTCGACTTGTCTTTTTAAGATTGCTAGTCATCTTAGTTTTATTTTGCACTATGGCCCTATTTGTTTTTCGCCCTTGTTTTCTCTGCCTTCCACTATTGCTTCTTCCCTTTCTGTCTTATGTTTCTATCCTTGTTTCCCCCTCCTCTGTCTCCCTGCTCAGTTTCCCATCCCCCTGCCATTCTAGTTTAAAACCTTCCCCAACAGCGAGGACATCGGTCCCGGTCCTGCTCGGGTGTAACCTGAGGGTGCTATCTGAGATGTGTGTCAATATTTACAATATGATGGACACCATGAGGAGTCAATGAACACAGGGAGGTCCCTTTGGATTGGAAAGACACCAGTGTAATATGTATTTTCAAAAGAAATGATACAACACATTTTAATAAGTACAGATCCATTAGTTTTACATTGATAACTGGCATAATACTGGAATAGATTAGGAATAACATTGAGGATTACCAATATGAATATAACCTAGTAAATGGCAGCCAACATGGTTTCAGAAGGGGGAGATCATGCCTGAACCCGAACTGGGTGCTGTAAAGCCTCCTACTGTAGTGTACCTGGACTTTCACAAAACCTTCAGTAGTGTCCATGTGCAAGACTGCTAACATGAGCTTAAGGCACTGGGCATCCAAGGTAGAACTTGTTGATGGATAAAATTTGAAGAGAGGAAGCAGCAGGTGCTAGTTAGGGGAGTGCTGGCGGCTGGGGAGATGTACTGAGTAGGAGAGTCCCAGGGATTGGTGCTGGGTCACCTACTGTTTCTGACCTACCTAAATGGTCAGATTCTTGGCAACACTAAACCTAGGTGGGGGTTATCGAGTCTAATGAAGCTGCCAAGGAACTGGAGAAAGATGTAAATAAAATTTGACACGAGCAGAAGTGTGGTGGGTGAAATTCAATACAGTGTAAGGTGTTATACATTGGAAGGAAAAAGAGCAGGGACATACTCAGTAAATGTTTTATAAATACATAAAGATCAAGAGAATAATTAAGGAAAGAGTAGGGCCACTAGAGACCAAAAAGGTAGCCTATGTGTGGAGGCGGAAGATGTGGGTTTGGTTCTTAATGAATACTTTGCGTCTGTCTTCACAAAAGTGGGGGACGATGCAGAGCTTGTAATTAAGGAGGAGGCGTGTGAAATATTGGATGGGATAAACTTAATGAGAGAGGAAATATTAGGGGGATTAGCATCTTTGAAAATAGATAAATCGCCAGGCCTGGATGAAATGTATCCCAGGCTGTTAAAAGAGGCAAGGGAGGAAATAGAGGCTCTGACCATCATTTTCCAATCCTCCCTAACTACAGGTGTGATGCCGGAGGATTGGAGGACTGCTAATGTTGTACCGCTGTTTAAAAAGGGAGAAAGAGATAGACCAAGTAATTATGGGGCAGTCAGTCTAACCTCGGTGGTGGGCAAATTATTGGAATTGATTCTGTGGGACAGCATAAATCGTCATTTAGAAAGGCATGGGTTAATCAAGGACAGTCAGCATGGATTTGTTAAGGGAAGGTTGTGTCTGACTAACTTGATTAAATTTTTTGAGCAGGTAACAAGGAGGGTCGATGTGGGTAACGCGTTTGATGTAGTTTACATGGATTTTAGCAAGGCTTTTGACAAGGTCCCACATGGCAGACTGGTCAAAAATGTAAAAGCCCATGGGATCCAAGGGAAAGTGACTAGTTGGGTCCAAAATTAGCTCAGTGGCAGGAAGCAAAGGGTAATGGTTGACTGATGTTTTTGCGACTGGAAGGCTGTTTCCAGTGGGTCCCGCAAGGTTTAGTACTAGGTCCCTTGCTTTTTGTGGTATATATTAATGAGGGGGGCTTGAAATGTGGGGGGCATGATCAAGAAGTTTGAAGATGATACAAAAATTGGCCGTGTGATTGATAGTGAGGAGGAAAGCTGTAGACTGCAGGAAGATATCAATGGACTGGTCAGGTGGACAGAAAAGTGGCAAATGGAATTTAATCCAGAGAAGTGTGAGGTAATGCATTTGGGGAGGGCAAACAAGGCATGGGAATACACAATAAATGGGAGGATAGTGAGAAGTGTAGAGGAACAAAGGGATCTTGGAGAGTATGTCCACTGGTCCCTGAAAGTAGCAGGACAGGTAGGTAAGGTGGTTGAAAAGGCATACGGGATACTTTCCTTTATTAGCTGAGGCATAGAATATATGAGCAGGGAGGTTATGCTGGAACTGTATAAAACACTGGTTAGGCCACAGCTTGAGAACTGTGTACAGTTCTGGTCACCACATTACAGGAAAGATGTGATTGCACTAGAGAGGGTACAAAGGAGATTTACGAGGATGTTGCCAGGGCTGGAGAATTTTAGCTATGAGAAAAGATCGGATAGGCTGGGGTTGTTTCCTTTGGAACAGAGGAGGCTGAGGGGAGATTTAATTGAGGTGTGTAAAATTATGAGGGGCCTAGATAGAGTGGATAGGGAGGATCAATTTCCCTTAGCAGAGGGGTCAGTGACCAGGGGACATAGATTTAAAGTAATTGGTAGAAGGATTAGAGGGGAACTGAGGAGAATTTTTTTCACCCAGAGGGTGGTGGGGGTCTGGAACTCGCTGCCTGAGAGGGTGGTAGAGGCAGAAACCCTCAACTCATTTATAAAAGTACTTGGATGAGCACTTGAAGTGATGTAACCTACAGGGCCACGGACCAAATGCTGGAAAGTGGGATTAGGCTGGATAGCTCTTTTTCGGCCGGCACGGACACGATGGGCCGAATGGCCTCCTTCTGTGCTGTAACTTTCTATGATTCTATGAAACGGTGTCAGATTAGCAAGGGGTGAGGCCAAGAGAGATCCGAAAGTGCTAACCAGATTCTAGAATTACTACAGCCAGTCAAAGCAAACAGAATGTTGAGCTATATTACCAAATTAGTCAATTCCAATCCTGCAGATATCATTCTGAAGCTATGGGTAAGCTGTACCTTGAATACTGTGTTCAGTTCTGGTCATTCACGTACAAAGGATAGCTTCAAGCCATGGGAGTGGAGCAAAGGGTCACAAGGTTGATTCTTAGTGCCAGAGGCCTGAGTTATGAGAAAGGTTTAAAAACTCAGACTCTTCAACCTTGAAAGAAGGCATAAGAAAGGAGACCTTACAGAAGTATATGAGATAGAAAAGGTTAATCCAGAGGACCACTGCAAGTTAAACTATGACTTCAGGCTAAAGGGACATCATAGGTACAAAGTGTTAGAAAGAAAGTTCAGAACTGACATCAGGAAGCATTTTTCCACATAAACAACGATTGCTACCTGGAACAGTCTGCGCATAGGCGAGGCATAAACTCGAGAGTAATTCAAGAGGTGGTTGGATACTGCAATGGGGGGAGAGGATGTGGGCTTCACTAGTAGGATGAACTAGCTGTGCTGAATGGCCTCCCCTATTTGTACTTTCTGAATTCTGCTGAAAGGCTGGTCAGAAATAGTATCTCAAGAGTTCAGTCAGGACACCTTCTGTTTGTGAACCAACAGCATGTTTCTATTCTACAACTCACATTCCAGACATATTCCCCTCTCTCACACCTATCTGCTCTTAGCATATCTATTGCCCTTCAGAAACACAATTAATTCAGGGCGTATAAGTTTAGCCAAGGCAGAATAATGTCTCATTGAATTACTATTTACAACCTGCTTCTTCACACCTAATAGTCCAATTGCTTGGAGCTAACCTGTACAAATGGCATGTAACTCAGACTGGCAAATAACCCTCAACTTACAGTAATTGGAAATAATGACTGTTGAGTGCAAAACGGCTTCCAGTATCTCTTGACAAACTTGCCTACCTTTCTTCTCAATCTTGAATCCTCCACACCCCCACTTACAACCTTGAGCTGGAGCTCAACATAAACCAAACCCCATCACCCAACAGTAATAGGAGATATTGCTTTGTGGAGTAGTTCCACTCATCCTGTCACTCCTCTCTTTCTCTTCTCCCCATGTCACATTATATAGAATGTACAGCACAGAAACAGGCCATTTGGCCCAACAGGTCCATGCCGGTGTTTATGCTCCACATGAGCCTTCTGCCACCCTTTTTCATCTAACCCTATCAACATATCCTTCTATTCCTTTCTCCCTCATGTGTTTATCTAGCTTCCCCTTAAATGCATCTATGCTAATCACCTCCTTGTGATAATGAGTTCCACATTCTAACCACTCTCTGGATTAAGAAGCTTCTCCTGAATTCCCTATTGGATTTATTAGCGACTGACTTATATTTACGGCCCCAAGATCTGGTCTCCCCCGTAAGTGGAAACAACACCTACCCCATCAAACACTTTCATAATCTTAAAGATCGCTATCATGTCACACCCTCAATCTTCTCTTTCCTAGAGAAAAGAGCCCCAGCCTGTTCAAACTTTCCTGATAGTTATAACCTCTCAGTTCTGATATCATCCCAGTAAATCTTTTTTGCACCTTCTCCAGTGCCTCTATATCCTTTTTAATAATAGGGAGACCTGAACTGTTCACAGTTCTCCAAGTGAGGTCTAACCAAGGTTCTACACAAGTTTAATATACTTCTCTGCTTTCCAATTGTTTTATATATATATTAATTCATGGGATGTTCACCCACCCCCAATTGCCCTTGAGAAGGTGGTGGTGAGCCGCCTTGAACCGCTGCAGTCCGTGTGGTGAAGGTTCTCCCAGAGTGCTGTTAGGGAGTTCCAGGATTTTGACCCAATGATGATGAAGGAACGGCGATATTTTTCCAAGTCGGGATGGTGTGTGACTTGGAGGGGAACGTGCAGGTGGTGTTGTTCCCATGTACTTGCTGCCTTTGTCCTTCTAGGTGGTGGAGGTGGTGTCAAAAAAGCCTTGGCAAGTTGCTACAGTGCATCCTGTGGATGGTACACACTGTGCGCCGGTGGTGAAGGGAGTGAATGTTTAGGCTGGTGGATGGGGTGCCAGTCAAGTGGGCTGCTTTGTCCTGGATGGTGTTGAGCTTCTTGAGTGTTGTTGGAACTGCACTCATCCAGGCAAGTGGAGAGTATTCAATCACACTCCTGACTTGTGCCTTGTAGGTGGTGGAAAGGCTTTGGGGAGTCAAGAGATGAGTCACTTGCTGCAAAATACCCAGCCTCTATCCCTCTAGAAATGACCCCAGTGCTTTGTTTGCTTTTTTTAATGGCCACATTATCCTACGTCGCTATTTTAGTGATTTGTGTATCTATTCCCCAGATCCCTCTACCCCATTTAGATTCTTAGTTTCCAAGGAGTATGTGGCCTCCTGATTCTTCCTACCAAAATATACCACCTCACACCTACATTGAAATTCAATTGCTGATCACCCTCCCATTCTGCAAGTTTATTAATGTCTTCCTGCATTTTGTCACAGTCCTCCTTAGTATTAATTATATCCCCCAATTTGGTGTCTTCTGCAAATTTTGAAATTGTACTTCCGATTCCCAAGTCCAAATTGTTTTTGTAAATGGTGAACAGTGGTCCCAGCACCACTTCCCACCTTTTGCCAGTCTGAATAACTACCTTTAATCTTTACTGTTTTCTGTTTTGTAGCCAGCTTGCTATCCATTCTGCTACTTGTCCTGACTCCATACGCTCTGACCTTCGACATGACACTGCCTCTGCATGCAAATACAATAAAACTCCCCATTATGTACTCTCAGTAAACCAGGATCAATGACTGGCTGTGCGTCACTATACCCATCTTTCAGGCTCTACCTGATACGGTATTATACAGAACCATTATGCTAACTTGAACATTCAGCAAAAGCTTTCTTTTTTTGAAAAATCTCAGTACATCAACCAGTGTCACATCAGCTGTTTATTGCAGTTGCCACATACCACCTCATTTTAAATAATTGAGCCCATAGTGTAAATCTTCACAAGTCATGAAGTGTGGAGAGCTGTTGCGACCTCGCAAAGCCAGAAGGAACTCAGACTTTTTTTTTTCTATTTCTTGTCTAACTTCGACCTTTTCACACCCGCTGTACACGTCCAAGCAGCCACTTCCTGTATCAGGTAACAGAAATGTCTCCTGTGGAAAAAGTAACTTATCATTCCCAGGGTTGTGATTTGGGTTATTGCCTTTTAACTTTTTTGTTTGCTTTTTTTTTTAAGTACTTTTCTCTTCTGAAATTTATCCTCCTCCTCATCCACCTGAGTAGATGCCTCTGCAGACAGGAGGGTGGCCACACAGTCTTGCTTTGAATCTGCCCTGTTGTTTGGTACCAGGACCTGCTCCAGCTTGACTCTCCCCTTCAATTTTTCTCTCCCCTTGCAGAAGAGGCACTAGCCTCCACTCTTGTAGTGTATGGAAAATGATGTGGTGGTGCCACCCAATTTAATGACTAATATGGATGTGAGTGCATTTTATCAGTTGCAAGAGAAAGTTTCTGCTTAAACCATCAAGAGATAGTCAGTTAAAACTATGGCTGATTTTACCAGCATCGATTTAGGAAGGCCCAAATGAGTGTAAAAACGTTTTTAAAAATGCAACTCAAAAATTTTAAGTACAACTTGTATGTAGAACACACAAATTCAGGTACCAAAAAAATGCTCCTCTGAAAAGGTTATGATACAATTTGTGAATATAATTAAAATCAGCTCCAACAGTGGCTTTAGTGACCGTCTCCATCAAATGTTATACGACAAAAATGTGCAACTTTCGGATTCAGCAGTATTCTCAAAGATTTGCACTTTCTAATGATGTTCAAACTGAATGCCTGGGTTTGTGTTTATTGTACATACCTGTTAGCAAGTTGTTAAGCCCAAGCTTTGGTCACTGCTGCTGTTTTGAAGAATTTTCTGTTCAAAATAATTTTTGAACTTTTCCCCCAAATCTTAAATATCGCAAGTAAAGTAACATGTTGGGCTGCACAAGCACCGTTTCACAAAAGAGGAAGCTGATTCAGCAGAGGTGAAATTAAGTATCAAGAACAACAAAGCAACATTCAACATGGTGATCTAAAAAAGTAGCCTCCAAAAACATGATCAGATTCTGTTTGTGAATGAGTGAGACTTCTAACACGGCAATGTAATTCTTTACAGTGCCACATTGCTATGTTCTCAACATGAACTGCACTGCATATATTATAGAGATAAACTGTTTTTGATAGTATGCATTGTTCAAGTCAAATCTTGCCCAATCTATATCTTGAGAACACAGGAGAGGGGGCCATAAAACTGTCAAATAAAAAGCTGTAGCAATTACATAACCTCTTTAGTGGTTTAACACGTTCAAACTCAGCACAACTCTTTATTAAGTCTTTCTCATCTGTCAATGGCCCATCGCCAGTCTGTGAAAAACCAAGGCTGCAGGTAGGTCGATCACAAAACTACAATCTTCTCGGCTCCACCCATGTTGTAGCAGCCTTGTGAGGGCATCAAAAGTGCTGCTACTCTTTAAATTAAATTAAAACAACTTATTAATGATAGGATTCTAATAGTAGCAATTCCACTGGCATTCAGGAATTTAGCTCCTTTTATTAGAGGAACTTTCTTGGTTAACATAAGTTTTTACTTTCTTTCTCCCAAAAAACATAAAACCTTATCTGCCAGTTTGCCACTTGGTATATTTTATGGTACTGACCCTCAGTGTTTGGTGCCTGTAGGGTAATGGCCATCATATGTGGTGCCTGTAGAGCACCGACCATCATACTTGGTGCCTGTAGAGCACCGGCCATTATACTTGGTGCCTGTAGAGCACCGACCATCATACTTGGTGCCTGTAGAGCACTGGCCATCATACTTGGTGCCTGTAGAGCACCGGCCATCATACTTGGTGCCTGTAGAGCACTGGCCATCATACTTGGTGCCTGTAGAGCACCGACCATCATACTTGGTGCCTGTAGAGCACCGACCATCATACTTGGTGCCTGTAGAGCACCGACCATCATACTTGGTGCCTGTAGAGCACCGACCATCATACTTGGTGCCTGTAGGGTAATGGCCATCATACTTGGTGCCTGTAGAGCACCGACCATCATACTTGGTGCCTGTAGAGCACCGACCATCATACTTGGTGCCTGTAGAGCACCGGCCATCATACTTGGTGCCTGTAGAGCACTGGCCATCATACTTGGTGCCTGTCGAGCACTGGCCATCATACTTGGTGCCTGTAGAGCACCGACCATCATACTTGGTGCCTGTAGAGCACCGACCATCATACTTGGTGCCTGTAGAGCACCGACCATCATACTTGGTGCCTGTAGAGCACTGGCCATCATACTTGGTGCCTGTAGAGCACCGACCATCATACTTGGTGCCTGTAGAGCACCGACCATCATACTTGGTGCCTGTAGAGCACCGGCCATCATACTTGGTGCCTGTAGAGCACTGGCCATCATACTTGGTGCCTGTAGAGCACCGACCATCATACTTGGTGCCTGTAGAGCACTGGCCATCATACTTGGTGCCTGTAGAGCACCGACCATCATACTTGGTGCCTGTAGAGCACCGACCATCATACTTGGTGCCTGTAGAGCACCGACCATCATACTTGGTGCCTGTCGAGCACCGGCCATCATACTTGGTGCCTGTAGAGCACTGGCCATCATACTTGGTGCCTGTAGAGCACTGGCCATCATACTTGGTGCCTGTCGAGCACTGGCCATCATACTTGGTGCCTGTAGAGCACCGACCATCATACTTGGTGCCTGTAGAGCACCGACCATCATACTTGGTGCCTGTAGAGCACCGGCCATCATACTTGGTGCCTGTAGAGCACTGGCCATCATACTTGGTGCCTGTAGAGCACTGGCCATCATACTTGGTGCCTGTAGAGCACCGGCCATCATACTTGGTGCCTGTAGAGCACTGGCCATCATACTTGGTGCCTGTAGAGCACTGGCCATCATACTTGGTGCCTGTAGAGCACCGACCATCATACTTGGTGCCTGTAGAGCACCGGCCATCATACTTGGTGCCTGTAGAGCACCGGCCATCATACTTGGTGCCTGTAGAGCACCGACCATCATACTTGGTGCCTGTAGAGCACTGGCCATCATACTTGGTGCCTGTAGAGCACCGGCCATCATACTTGGTGCCTGTAGAGCACTGGCCATCATACTTGGTGCCTGTAGAGCACCGGCCATCATACTTGGTGCCTGTAGAGCACTGGCCATCATACTTGGTGCCTGTAGAGCACCGGCCATCATACTTGGTGCCTGTAGAGCACCGGCCATCATACTTGGTGCCTGTCGAGCACTGGCCATCATACTTGGTGCCTGTAGAGCACCGGCCATCATACTTGGTGCCTGTAGAGCACCGGCCATCATACTTGGTGCCTGTAGAGCACCGGCCATCATACTTGGTGCCTGTAGAGCACCGACCATCATACTTGGTGCCTGTAGAGCACCGACCATCATACTTGGTGCCTGTAGAGCACCGACCATCATACTTGGTGCCTGTAGAGCACCGGCCATCATACTTGGTGCCTGTAGAGCACTGGCCATCATACTTGGTGCCTGTAGAGCACCGACCATCATACTTGGTGCCTGTAGAGCACCGGCCATCATACTTGGTGCCTGTAGAGCACTGGCCATCATACTTGGTGCCTGTAGAGCACCGACCATCATACTTGGTGCCTGTAGAGCACCGACCATCATACTTGGTGCCTGTAGAGCACCGACCATCATACTTGGTGCCTGTAGAGCACCGGCCATCATACTTGGTGCCTGTAGAGCACTGGCCATCATACTTGGTGCCTGTAGAGCACCGACCATCATACTTGGTGCCTGTAGAGCACCGACCATCATACTTGGTGCCTGTAGAGCACCGACCATCATACTTGGTGCCTGTAGAGCACCGACCATCATACTTGGTGCCTGTAGAGCACCGACCATCATACTTGGTGCCTGTAGAGCACCGACCATCATACTTGGTGCCTGTAGAGCACCGACCATCATACTTGGTGCCTGTAGAGCACCGACCATCATACTTGGTGCCTGTAGAGCACTGGCCATCATACTTGGTGCCTGTAGAGCACCGGCCATCATACTTGGTGCCTGTAGAGCACTGGCCATCATACTTGGTGCCTGTAGAGCACTGGCCATCATACTTGGTGCCCACAGGGTACCGACCATCATACTTGGTGCCTGTAGGGTAATGGCCATCATACTTGGTGCCATTTAGGGTACCAACCATCATACTTGGTGCCTGTCGAGCACTGGCCATCATACTTGGTGCCCACAGGGTAACCGACCATCATACTTGGTGCCTGTAGGGTAATGGCCATCATACTTGGTGCCATTTAGGGTACCGACCATCATACTTGGTGCCTGTCGAGCACTGGCCATCATACTTGGTGCCCACAGGGTACCGGCCATCACAGTTGTCTAGGTTCAGATGCATGGACGGTGATAAATACCGAAAGTCTGTTCTTGTTGATAACATTTCTTTCAAACAACCTGAACCCACATTATGCTGCAGTTTCTAACAAAAAAATACTGTAAAAACACAGATAATTCAATGAACAGTCAATTATTTACCAACATGAGTTTATTGAAAGTTTAGAAGTTGTGCAGCAGTCGAGTATAACTGAATGTGTTACAACTGTTTCAGAACATGCACCAGAACATAAGCAACACTATTACTGTTAATATGAAATCCATAGCAGAAATCAGAGCTGCTAACAGAAATTTTCGGGTCTGGAGTGCTTAATTGTCAAAATACACTCTTATGGGTGTTACAAATACTGTACTACTTGTGAGTACAATATTATTGTAGGTATCCAACAGCTAGCTAGAAGCAGAAATTATGCCGAGCTGGATGAATCCATTGGTCCTGGATCCTACAGCAATCTAGCCAGACCGTTACTGTATAGATTTGGACAGACCAATGGGCTACTGAACCAACAGCTATGGTCTATGAAGCATTAACTAGAATCAATTCCACTGGAACCCAAAAATTCTCATCTCTCAGTACTTCCTCTGACTGAAAGACCACTTCTGTCAGTGCATCTAATGTATAGCATCTGCCGCTGCTCAGCTTTGATAGATACAAGAAATGGGACCAGTGGACCACTTACTTTCTATTATTACCAGTCACGTACCATTAACTTACAAAAAAAAATTCTTCCAGCCCTGCTATGTCTTAGGACAGCATAATTGTTTATGAATGCCATTTCTGTTCAACAGCATAAAAAATGTCCAAATGCAATTGGATCTGTGAAACAGCAAGATTCAATCTGTACAACCTAATAGTTACAGCTCTATATTACACAATACTTACACTACGTACACAATATACATTAGATGAACAACCTTTTGGATTGTTCTAAATCTTTAGAGTCACATCTAAATTGAAAAATCTACACCTCTCCGCCTCCTGGAAAAGCAGTGTAAACATAGCAAACTTATCAATTTAAGGTCCAAGGTGACAGTTCTATAGTTCAAATACTGCTCAGCTTTGCCTTCATATTCCCGTTTTGTCTTCATAACTCATTTATATATCAAAGTGGCCTATAGCATTGTAAAGGAGGGCACGGCCCTCTCAGACTCTCTGGTCAGTATCTGATTGCCTCTGATCCACTTCTTCCTCTACCTTGTCAGGAAGCGGTTATATTAGTGCACACATACATACACACGCATGCACACACAGACACAGGCGTGCTGAATGAAATAAAACTGTGCACGCATTTTCACAGCATGAGCAATGATCGGTAACCAGCACTCAGATCTGCATGGCTGCTTTTCTTCTTTCGTGCATACAACCACTCTCTTTGAGAGAACAAGGTTTCATTCCACACCCTCAAAGCAAACTCCTTTAGCCAAAAGACGACTGTCTTAACACTGAAGAGAGTTTCTTTCTGAATTTTTTTACAACTCTAGTTCCCATAACCAATTTGGAATTGTTGGTGTGCGATGAAATATTACATGATGATTGATATGACAGATTTATTTCTCTTCTCTGCAAAGCCTGATGGCTCCAATGGATTGTACAGCCAGGACTTTAAGCTGATGATCCCCCGTTAGGTGGTGTGGGTTGAGTGGTTTGTCCTGATTGAGACACTGGCAGGGAACAGCCAGTTGTCTGGAGCTGTGCCTGAAACTGTGCTAACTGCTCAGGGCTAGCCAGAGTCTTCAGCAGGTTGTTTTCCTGTTCCAACTGTGAGTTTCTCTCTACCAGTTCTTTGATCTGTTCCTTAAGGACCTCCACCTCCTCCCTCACTGCATACATCAAGTGACTCTTCACCAGATCCTGCAAAAAAAATGAACCACATTAAAGATAATTACATCGAACTATACTGAACCACATTTTTAAAACTTGTCTTTCTATTGATTTATTTAAACAAAATCACAGTTTATTTAAGTATTCTGCTGGCCCCTTCCTCCTTCATTCGGTACTTTTCTTTGTCCAGATTTTATTAAATTATACTAATCCCAGAGTATAAAAACCATCTCTGTGGGGCATCACAAAGCCTATTATATTATGTTTTTTCCACGAGACTGTTCCAGTTATACTGGATCCTCCATGAAAGACAGCATCACAGTGAATTTTCTCTTGCCCTGTGGCCTGGCACTTTGCTGCAGCAAACAACATCTTACCAACTGAACAGTTTGTACTGCAAAGAATGAAGCAAATGAAGGAGAGACAGGTGAGCTTGAGAGGCCCACTGCAAGATTGCACAGCTATGTAACAACAACTTGCATTTGTATAGTGCCTTTAACGTAGTGAAACATCCCAAGGGACTTCATACAGGAGCATAATCAAACAAAATTTGACACTAAGCCACATAAGGAGATATTAGGACAGGTGACCAAGAGCTGGGTCAAAAGGTTAGGTGTTAAGGAGCATCTTAAAGGAGGCAGAGAGGTTTAGGAAGGGAGTTCCAGAGCTTAAAGCCTAGGCAGTTGAAGGTACGACAGCCATTGGTGCAGCAATGAAAATTGGGGATGTGCAAGAGGCCAGAATTGGAGGAGGGTTGTAGGGCTGGAGGAGGTTACAGAGATAGGGAGGGGCGAGGCCATGGAGGGAATTGAAAACAAGGATGAGAATTTTAAAAATCAAGGTGTTCCTGGAGCCAACGTAGGTCAGCGAGCACAGGGGTGATGGGTGAACGGGACTTGGTGTGAGTTAGGATACGGGCAGCAGAGTTATGGATGAGCTCAAGTTTACGGAGGGTGGAAGACGGGAGACCGGCCAGGAGCACTTTGTTACCTCTAAACTCGACTATTCCAAAGACATGGATGAGGGTTTCAGCAGATGAGCTGAGGCAAGGGTGAAGACGGGCGATGTTACGGAGATGGAAGCAGACGGTCTTTGTGATGGAAAGGATGTGTGGTCGGAAGCTCAGTGCAGGGTCAAATAGGATGCCAAGATTGCAAACGGTCTGGTTCAGCCTCAGACAGTGGCCAGGGAGAAGAATTGACCGAAGATAATGGCTTTGGTCTTCCCAATATTCAATTGGTGGAAATTTCTGCTCATCCGATACTGGATGTTGGATAAGCAACGTGACAAATGTGACAAGCAGCGTGACAAAAGTAAAATAAACTCCTGATGTGAGTCTGTTTTACACTTGTGTTATTTAAAAGTGGGTGCTGTCTGAGTCCAGGTTTCACCTCGGATATGCAATACAGTCATGACACTGAAATGAACAGCTTCTGCATAGGAAAATACTGTCACTGCATTCTACATATCTCATTTAACTACTTTTGCTGAGGAATTCAAAGTTCTCATTCATTAATTTAATGGTTTTAAATCAATTCTGATATGATGCAATATGATATACCTGCCTAAATGAAACCCTGAATATGGAAACATTTCAAAGCTTTATTTTTTTTAAAGTTTAAAATTGGGAAACCACTTGAATTCTTTGTCAACCCGCACTTAGTGCAAAGCACTTCGAAATAAATCCCTGCAAAAGTACCTTACACGATATACACTAGGTCGTTCAGATTACTGATCAACCAGCATTAAACGCTCTAAACACAAAAGCAATACAATTATCTTAAGACATATCGCGTGAGCATTACCATGATTTTAAACATACTAAAAGCCTGAGACCCATAAGCTCACGGTCATTGCCCTTTAATTCACGTTCGCTATGTCAAATGCATGAAATACTTGGGGGGGGGGGATGTTAAGATGAGGTTAAGCATCAGAAACGTGCGAGTTTATTTTATTACGAGCTCCTCCGCGGGACATTGCACCCCCTTTCCTACTAAGCAGAGCCTGGCTCCCGCCGCAGAGAGCTCTTGACTGCTGCTCATTCTCCACCATGACCACTAATTCCATTAGTTGTATTTAAACTGTCTGGAAGCCCGGGGCCCGGGGCCCGCCTCCCGCCTCAGTCCCGCGCGCTCCTCCCCGCTTTCGCCCAAATTCCCATTTCCTGCTCCGTCCGCTCCCAACAACTGCTGACGTCACCGAAACCACAGGCTGCGCCACGTCACCGGCAGCTGGCCAATAGGCGCCCGAGTTATTTATAGCCCACGGTTTAAGGTTCTGAGATCGCCTGGCAACAGCCGGAAGATTCGTGCGAGCGGCTCGTGCGGGCAGCACCCGCGCAGCCGGAGCGGGGCCGAGCCCAGCCCGGAGAGGCAGGAAACAGCGCCCGCTGCAAGAGCTCCCCCACAGTCTGCGGGGGACAGGCCGGGGTCAAAGCAACATATACACCGGGGGGGGGGGGGGGGGGGGCTAGGGTCCAAGTAACATATCCACAACAAGCCGGGGCGGGCGGGGTCAGAGTCCACAACAAGCCGGGGGGGGGGGGGGTCAGAGTCCACAACAAGCCGGGGGGGGGGGGAGGGGGGTCAGAGTCCACAACAAGCCTTAGATGGGGGGGGGGGTCAGGGTCCACAACAAGCCTTAGATGGGGGGGGGGGGGGGTCAGGGACCACAACAAGCCTTAGATGGGGGGGGGTGTCAGGGTCCACAACAAGCCGGGGCGGGCGGGGTCAGAGTCCACAACAAGCCTTAGATGGGGGGGGGGGGGGTCAGGGTCCACAACAAGCCTTAGATGGGGGGGGGGTCAGGGTCCACAACAAGCCTTAGAGGGGGGGGGGGGTCAGAGTCCACAACAAGCCTTAGAGGGGGGGGGGGTCAGGGTCCACAACAAGCCTTAGAGGGGGGGGGGGGGTCAGGGTCCACAACAAGCCTTAGAGGGGGGGGGGGTCAGGGTCCACAACAAGCCTTAGAGGGGGGGGGGGTCAGAGTCCACAACAAGCCTTAGATGGGGGGGGGGGTCAGGGTCCACAACAAGCCAGTGGGGGGGGGGGGGTGGTCAGAGTCCACAACAAGCCTTAGATGGGGGGGGGGGGGTCAGGGTCCACAACAAGCCTTAGATGGGGGGGGGGGGGGTCAGGGTCCACAACAAGCCGGGGGGGGGGGGGTGGTGGTCAGAGTCCACAACAAGCCTTAGATGGGGGGGGGGGGGGGTCAGGGTCCACAACAAGCCTTAGAGGGGGGGGGGGGTCAGAGTCCACAACAAGCCTTAGAGGGGGGTCAGAGTCCACAATAAGCCTTAGAGGGGGGGGGGGGGGGTCAGAGTCCACAACAAGCCTTAGAGGGGGGGGTCAGGGTCCACAACAAGCCTTAGAGGGGGGGGGGGGGGAGTCAGGGTCCACAACAAGCCTTAGAGGGGGGGGGGGGGGAGTCAGGGTCCACAACAAGCCTTAGAAGGGGGGGGTCAGGGTCCACAACAAGCCTTAGAGGGGGGGGAGGGTCCAGAACAAGCCTTAGAGGGGGGGTCAGGGTCCACAACAAGCCTTAGAGGGGGGGTCAGGGTCCACAACAAGCCTTTTGGGTGGGAGGAGGTCTAAGGTCCACAGCCAGCTTGTTGGTGGGGGGCTAGGGTCCAAGTAACATATCCACAGCGAATCTTAATGGGACAGGCTGGGGTCCAACCAATTTGTACACAACCAGTCTTAAATGGGAAAGGCTAGGATTCAACCCTCAATAGATAATATACTCAGCAAGTCTCCTTGGGACAGACTAGAATTCAAACCCCAACATATTTACACATATCTTACTTCAAAAGGCTAGGATTCAGCCCCCAACATATAGCAAATCTTACCATGGCAGGCTCATCCCCCCTCCCTTCTCTTACAGCAAGTCTTAATGTAAAAAGGCACAACACCACCAACCCCCAACCCCCCTCCACTTTACTCTGGCAGCCATAAACAGATAGACTCCCCTGGGGACATGGAAAGAGCTTACTGTACAACACAATCTGCCTGATCAACAATAGTCAGGTCAAGAAATACCAGACTGGTCTACAATCCTATGCCATACAACATAGCTACATTAATGTTATATGAATGAACCATTTACTGATTGGACTAGCATTGCAAAAATGGTTTATTGCACAAGCAAGGAAAACAATATTCAATCTGTTAAGTGTCCCAGTAACACGGCTGTGGCATCAAATGAGATTTTAAAATTACTTCAAATTGTAGACATGAAAAAACAGCTTCATTTTGTAAGTGGATAATGGTTAGTGACTAGGTCAAGATGTACAAGTCTGATGCACATACAAGTAAAAAGGTGCCCCAGATTCACCTTGAACATCCATGTAATGATTCCCCAGTGTATGAACAATGAGTAAATGCCCCTCCACACAGAGGGCGAGCAGTGGAAATACTGGCACACTGTACAGTGAATGTCCAACCTGCATTGTTACACCTGTGATTTCCGAATTATCCTTGGCACGGTCCCACTTAAAAACATCGCCTTCCCCCCCCCCCCCCACCCCAGGACTTCTGAAATCCTCTGAATTGGTTTCCCCTCCCTGACATTACTGTACAATCAATACCCCTTTTTTTTCTTCACCGTTCTCTACACAAATACTTGATTCGACTTACCATGGCTTGCTCGATTTTGTTGTCTATGGCTACCACACTGGCACCAGAAGAACTGTAATGAAACAAACAAAAACAAGATTAAAGCAACAATCCCGATTGAAGCATGAAAAAAAACATGCAAATGGAAGACAAATCAAGCAGTCCCTCCTGCCAAGATCTAATGTAGAATTGTAACCTGATAATAGCCTTGTTTTTGTGTTCATCTGATGCATTTTATTTACCCCCGGGTGCAGCAAACACCGACCAGCTTGCAAGCGATGCATCACTCAGCATATTTTGCTGCAACAAATAATATTTATATTTTAATCAATGATTGCATTTTGGTCAATGTGTAGGACTGAGCCTTAAACAAAAACGCCGTATCTTCACTTTTTGCTGACTCTTGGGTAGATGCCCCCGCTGTAATGCGGCAAAATAACAAGCCTGTGAGACGACGCCAGCCATTTTTCCCTGCATTGATCTCCACCAATATTTCCATAGGCATACATCGAGCAGGAGCTCCCAGATCCATGCACACGTTAAAGAATCGCTTTCAAATGTATATGATCGCCCACAAAGAGCCTTAGACTTCGAAGAAGCTGTCACCGCCTTTAGCACCGCAGACTGTTGCAATGTAAGTGGCATTTGATACACTGTACATGTCCACCTCATATCCAACATAACCGACCTTTACACTGCACAAAAAATGCAACAACCGACATTTACCTACTGTCTAATTTTACGGAGGCGTTTTCTGTTCCAAGCAAAGATGAAAGGAATGAAATCGAGAAATTTCTCAGCTGGTAAACTCCAAGCTCCATCGCCAGTGACTTATAATATTCAGCATTCATGCTATTCTAAAAGGAAATATGCTCGAGAAACGGAGCTTTGCTGCCTTTAAACCGGTCGTCGCGAAGGTGAAGGTTTAGAGATTCGGAATTTTTACTGAAACTGTGTGTAAGGAGAGCCACCTCCACGGCTCCACAAAGAAACCTCTGATGGTAACAAACAGCCCCCTTGCCGCTGCTTCTCTCCACAGAATCCGACAGTACGCTCATCGGCATAATATATGCAAAGAACACCGGCCAACTGCACCGCAATTGGCTCACCTGATCCTTATTAGCATAATATATACGAACAAAAGCCACAGCCGGGCCTTATTTTCATAATTTCCACACATATATTACACGTTTAGGAACCGCCCACAAAGTGCCATGTCCAAGCACAGGTTGTATTTACGTTAAGCACTCAGCCTTCTTAATTTGTCAGAACTTATTGCCATATGATTATTATATGACGTGACTTTTACGTAAATGTTTCAAACAGGAACCCAGTAGATAATCTCTTTTAAAAGACAAACGATTGCAAGAAATTAATATTTGTCCACTATGTTCTTTAAACTGGAGCTGTATTTACTCTAACAGATAGACTTAATTTATTTCTGAGACCCATAAAAGAGGAATGTTGAACTGGTTCTCATATCTCAGTCCTTTGAGAACATTTTAATTTGCTCACTTAATATTTTATTTTTGGTTGATTTTACAGATCTAGGTCGAGAGAAACTGCTGGCTGGTTATGTAAATTTCTGAAAACAGCAAAACTGTGGAAATAAAAAACTCCTGCAAAATTTGATGCATTTTGTGGAGCTATATTTGCATCACAAAGCACATTTAAATAATTAGCAAGGTACACAGGAATAGATATTTCAGCCCATGGTCCACTTGGCCATTTGGTCAGCTATGCAGCTCTTATTAACATTAATTCCCTAATTAGTTCTAATTTTAAGATTATGTCCCCCTTGTTCTGGATTTCTCTACTAGAGTGAAGCGTCGTTCCCTGCTGAACTTGTCAAATTCCTTTTATTATTATAAACAACAAAGCCGGATCATTCTTAAACCTCCTCATCTCTAGGGCATATCATTAATACGTTTACCCAGTCCCTCCACATATTTAAGTCCTTTCATCACCACCATTCAGCAGGTGAGCCACAGTGGACTTTTTCAGGACTGATATACCCTGCCGAAAGGCATGCCCAAAACTGAGCACAGTACAAGACTTCCATAAGTCTAACCATGCTCTGTATAATAATCTGTACTTATATAACAACTTGCATTTATAAAGCACCTTTAAGGTAGTAAAACATCCCAAGGCGCTTTATAGGAGCATTATCAGACAAAATTTGACACCAAGCCATATAAGGAGATATTAGGACACGTGACCAAAAGCTTGGTCAAAGAGGTAGGTTTTAAGGAGTGTCTTAAAAGGAGAAGTATAGAGGCGGAGAGGTTTAGGGCCTAGGTAGCTGAAGGCACAATCGCCAATGGTGGAGCGAAGAAAATCGGGGATGCACAAGAGGCCAGAATTGGAGGAGTGCAGAGATATAGTGCTTTAACATATTATAAATGTCCCGAGGTGCTTAGAGGGAGAAGAATGGATGCTGACTGTAGTAGTGGAGCAACAAGGTGACCAAAGGCACGGCTCAAGAAGCAGGTTGTACAGTCCTCAATATATAATAACTGCATTAGGACTTACTTGCTAATTGTTCAATTAAAATCATTAACCGTAAAGTATGCAAGTTGGACCTAAAGGTCCACTTAACAAAAAAATTCTGGTACAGACGATTTAAAAAAATAACTTGAGCCTTGGGTTAAGAGATCAAGTTTTCCTGTGGAAACTTGATTCCTCAAAGATAACCTCTACTTTTTGTCAATCAGAAAAATAAACTTCAGGGTGAAAGAGAAAGCTGGTGATTACGAGTCTACGACTGCACAGGCATGGCTCGTGTAGGACTTGTGCATCTATGTGTACATGGGGAGATTTTCATTATGCAACTGTCTTACTGTGCATATTTTCTGTATATTATTGGGTGTAACATTAATCACTGCCAAACTCAATCACCAGTCCTTATAGCACAGATATACTGCCACCTACAGTTCAGCTCTAGCAATAACATGCATCAAATGTTACATAACTGGTGATACCAGAATGGACCATTAAATCTGCAAACACTGGTAAATTCCATTAGCAGCATCACCCCAATTCCACAAAACCCATGTCTCACCGTATCAATTTTTAAAAATTCATTCTTGGGACCTGGGAGTCGCTGGCGAGGCCGGCAATTATTGCCCATCACTAGTTGCCCTAAGGTGGTGGTGAGCCTTCTCCTTGAACCGCTGCAGTTTGTGCAGTGAAGATGCTCCCACAGTGCTGTTAGGTAGGGAGTTCCAGGATTTTGAGCCAGCGATGAAGATTATCCTTTGTAGCAGTTTGATACAACTGGGTGACTTGGCTACTCAAGAGGGCAGTTAAGAGTTGACCACATCAGGAGTCACATATAGGCCAGGATGAGTAAAGAGGGCATGTTTCCTTTCCTAACGGACATTAATGAACCAGTTGGGTTTTTACAACAATCAGACCGCTTCATGGTCATTTTTACTGATACCATTTTTTTCAATTTCCAGATTTTTAGAAAACAATTCAAATTCTTAAACTGCCATGTTGGGATTTGAACTCTCATTCTCTGGATTATTTCTAGTCTAGTAACATAACCACTACACTGCCATACCCCCATTTAGAATAATTAAATCATCTTGAATATACTGCACTTGAAATTGCCATTTTGTGCCTTTCGTAACCTCAAATACAAAATTATCATTGCTTTAGTTTCCTATACAAATATCTGCATATTCAACTTTCCACCAGTCCACAGGAACAGCTACAATACCATTCAGCTCCAGGAAGAGAATGGAAATTAAAATTACATTATTGCAAACAAAATTTACAATCAAGTTTTCCACAAAATGCTGTTTCTATTGCTAAATTTTGGATTAAAGCACATCAGGTATGTGAGATTTAAATAAAAATACAAATACTGAAAATCTGAAACAAAACAACTTGCATTTATACAGCACCTTTAACATGGTAAATCCTGCCAAGGCGCTTCACAGGAGCATTAACAAATGAAATTTAACACCGAGCAACATAGGAGCTATTAGGATAAGGGTCACAGAGGTAGGTTTTAAGGAGCATCTTAAAGGAGGAGAGAGAGATAGAGAGATGGAGAGGCGGAGAGATTTAGGGAGGGAATTCCAGAGCTTAGGGCCTAGGCAGCTGAAGGCATGAGCACAGGGGTGATGGGTGAATGGGACTTGGTGTGAGTTAGGATACGGGCAGCAGAGTTTTGGATGAGCTCAAGTTTATGGAGGGTAGAAGATGGGAGGGTGGAAGATGGGAGACCGGCCAGGAGACCATTGGAAGAGTCGAGTCTGGAGATAACTAAGGCAATAGATGAGGGTTTCAGCAGCAGATGAGCTGAGGCAGGGGCGGAGACAGGCGATGTTACGGAGGTGGAAGCAGGCGATCTTGGTGATGGAGCGGATGTGTGATCGGAAGCTCATCTCAGGGTCAAATAGGATGCTAAGGTAGCAAACGGTCTGGTTCAGCCTTAGACTGGCCAGCGAGGGAGATGGAGTCGATGGCTAGGGAACGGAGTTTGTGGTGGGGATCGAAGACAACAGCTTTGGTCTTCCCAATATTTAGTTGGAGGAAATTTTTTCTCATCCAGTACTGGATGTCGGACAAGCAGTGTGACAAATGAGAGTCAGTGGAAGGGTCGAGAGATGTGGTGGTGAGGTAGAGCTGGGTTGCGTCAGTGTACATGTGGAATCTGACGTGTTCTTGGATGACGTCGTCGAGGGGCAGCATGTAGATGAGAAATAAGAGGGGGCCGAGGATAGATCCTTGGGGGACTCCAGAGGTAACTGTGCAGGAGCGGGAAGAGAAGCCATTGTAGGTGATTCTCTGGCTACGACTGGATAGATAAGAACGGAACCAGGTGAGCGCAGTCCCACCCAGCTGGACGACAGAGGAGAGGCGTTGGAGGAGGATGGTGGGGTCAACCATGTCAAAGGCTGCAGACAGATCGAGAAGGAAGAGGAGAGATGGTTTACCATTGTCACAGTCACATAGGATGTCATTTGTTACTTTGATAAGGGCTGTTTCAGTACCATGGCAGGAGCAGAAACCTGATTAGAGAGATTCAAACATGGAGTTCGGGGAAAGATGGTCACGGATTTGGGAGGCGGCAACACGTTCAAGACTTTGGAGAGAATGGAGATGGGGCGATAGTTTGCAAGGACAGAGGGGTCATGGGTGGGTTTTTTGAGAAGTGGGGTGATGACGGCAGATTTGAAGGGGAGAGGGTCAGTACCTGAGAGGGAACCATTAATATCAGCTAACACGGGGGCTAGAAAGGGAAGCTGGGAGGCCAGCAGTTTGATGGGGATAGTGTCGAGAGAGCAGGAAGTGGGGTGGGTCTCATGGTCAAGATGAGCTCGGAGAGGGCACGAGGGGAGATAGGAGAGAAACTAGAGAAAGATGCAAGTTCATGGCTATGGCAAGGGGGAGGCCTTAGGGGAGGTTTGGCTTGGTGGGTTAGGGGAAGGGAGGGAAGCGGCAGAGGCAGCTGAATGGATGGTCTCAATCTTAGTGATGAAGAAGTCCATGAGCTCCTCACACTTTTCGGTGGAGGAGGCAGGTTTAAGATGATGATTTGTAGTGGAGAAGAGAAGTGGGGGGTTTATCTTTGCATTCCAGGATGATCCTGGAATAGTGAGCAGTTTTGGCAGAGGAGAGTAGGACCCGATAGTGCTTTATGTGATCCAGCCAGATCTGGCGATGAATGGCTAAACCAGTTGTCCGCCATAAATGTTCAAGCTGTGTCCTTTGGACTTAAGGGAGCGGAGATGAGGGCCGTACCAGGGGGAACAACCAGGGTGAGAGACAGTAATAGTTTTAATGGGGACAAGGGCATCGAAGGTGGAGGTGAGGGTGTGTTTGAGCAGATCGGTAGCTACAGAAATATCATGGTGAATGGAGAGCCAAAGGCTCGACAGTTGGGAATTTGAAGTGCAGTTGTAAGCGAAAGAAGAAAATGCACAGTGCATTAGTCAGTATGAGAGAAAAAAGATAGATTAACAGTTCAGGTGAGATGCTTCATCGGTGCAGCTACATTTTCTGTCTTTATCTAAGCTTTATGAGGCTGGCATCATTCAACTTTTTGGAAACATTTACAGAAAGACATTCAAAATGGTGTCTGACTTTATTCAAAAGGACTTGCCCATGAGGCTATTTAACCCTTACAGACCACAATGAAGCAAGAATGGAATGTTTTGAACTGGAGATATCTTAAAAGGAACCAAATCATTTCATTTTCATTTAGATATTTTAATCTTGCCTTTGCAAGTAAAAAAAAAAACAATTTTACAGAACAATGGGCTCACTCTGCATACAACACTGGCAGTTTTAAGAGGGAATTGACAGATGTTATATTAAACCGTTTTTGAAATGCATATTCAATAGAATATAATGTAACCAACCCATTGATCTCCTTATACTCTTTCAAACTGGGGTGATTCTGTGCTCCCAGTGGGGAGCAGTACTTGTAAGGAGTTTATCTCAGGCAACCACTGGGAGCGCTTATATATCCAAATGGGGCTCTCACTTTCAACCTGAACTGGGCTTTATCCAAAAAAGACAATATTTTTCTCTGCCATGCACCATCTATGATTGACCTGCTCCTAGGCCTCTACCAATGCTGTTCTGAAATCAATCACTAGCAGCTGGGGTGACTGAGTGTGATATCTAATATGGGAAAGTGACTGACCCCTACTCAGTGCCTCCCCAGGTGACAGGAGACTATAGCCACTAAATGTTCCCACCAATTCCTAGCACGCATAGCAAGATTGCTCACACTCAGTTGTTTACAACTACATCACTGGTACCTTTCCCAAAAGTTGGAGGTCAGTGTTGGGATACTGGAGGCAATGTATGTCAGCCAATGTGATTTGGTGTGGAATAGGATACGGGCAGCAGAGTTTTGGATAGTCTGAAGTTTATGAAGGGTGGAGGATGGGAGCCTGGCCAGATCATTGGAGTAAATCCAGTCTGACTGTGGCAGAAGCATGGATAAGAGTTGCAGCAGCAGATGGAGCAGGGGCAGAAGTAGGTGACGTTAGAGGTGAACTAGGCAGTCTTTATGATGAAGTGGATATGGGGGTTGAAGCTCAACTTGGGGTTGAACAGAATATTGAGGCTGCAAACACGGTTATTTGGCTTTGTGCTGCAGGGTTATTTATTTAATGCTACATTTAACTCACAGCCCCAACTTCAACAGCAGCATTGTAAGGTAAATGAGGGGTCTCTATCTTGTTGCTCAAGTATCAAGGTTTAATGAGTGGTCTCTACCTTGCTGCTCTGGTGGCTCTCCTTGCTAGTGCTGGCCCATCACTTTGGCCACAGGCAACCAACTGCTTGATCTTCTAGTAAAGACCAGTCATGCAGTTTTCCACCCGCTGTACTGGGGAAGGTCTACAATCAAATGAAAGCTGCAATTGGGATTTTCAAACAACTGGACGTGCATTACAGGAAGGCAAGCTGGTGCACTATTACTGAGATATTCTGATAACATTGCATTTACCTTTCAGAGCTGCTGCTGGGAACAGCTCCAGCACTTTAAGGTAAACAGGTGCGAGATATTTCATGGGAAGAGATCGCAAAATGAAGGATGAATTGCCCTTGGTCACCCACGTACCTCCTCTTGGATGGTCAGATTGGCACTGCAAAGACCAAATGTGTTTCTCGGAAAGTTGCACAGCTTGATGGAGGAATTTGTTTTTTTCAAAAAAGCACAATGTAAGCATCTCTATAAAAATTATGGCCAATTTCCAAACCGCATAAGCCAGTATTTATTAGTCAAGCCACTTTGGCAGGCCAGTGACAAGAGTTTGAAAAGACAAGTGACAGATAGCAACCGAGCAGCAGTAGAATCTGTCACTTGTTTTGCTGGTTGGGGGGATGAAAGCTGGATAGAGTGTCTCGTTTTTAACTGCTGTGTTTTACAAGGGCCGTGCTCATGGTGATCTGTTCAGCGTTTCCGCACGTCCTTTTTAAAACTGCTGAATTACTGCCCAGTTTCAGACTTACCAAAAGGTAGCCACACCAACTGATTGCCAAGTAGGGGGCTTCAAACATTCAGCTCAAAATTAAATAGGTTTCGCATCCTTTCACCTCTAGAATATGTACTTGGATTTAGTTAGGACTGAAAGTCCCCTCTCCAATGGGCACGAGAATCCTGCTCAAAATGAATTTATGCAGAATCCAGTTCCTAGTTGGGATGGGTCCACACAGGAAAAGAAAAACTAACCACAATTTGGCACTAAATTAGTAATCTTACTCAGGGAGGTTACGAGAAGGGCTGGTGTGGGAAATGGCAAAGAAATCCTAGTGGTTGCTATGGTTTAGACTTTCTAAAAGTTCTGTTTTACTGTCCAACAGTTTCACAGAGCTCCCTGCAAGAGAACCTTGTCCCTCACAAACACAGAAGCTTTACATTTCACATTGTCTGACCTTGCAGATATTTTGTGATCTCTCCCCTGCATTAAAAATTAACCCAACTGCGAACTCCTTACTGCAATATACAACTTGCATTTATACAGTAGATAGAGAGAGAGAGAGATTGAGAGAGAGAGAGAGAGAGAGAGATTAGGACAGGTGACCGAGAGCTCGGTTGAAAAGCTGGGCTTTAAGAAGGCTTTTAATGCAGAAAGAGAAATCAGAGGGATTTAGGGAGGGAATTTCAGGCAGTAGGGCTGAGGTAGCTGAAGGCTTGGTTACCAATGGTGGGTGGGTGGGATACACAGAAAGCCAGAGTCAGGACAGAAGGGTGTGGGAGTGGATGTAAGATTGGAGGAGGCTACAGAGGCACAGTGGGGCAGGGCTGTGAGGAATTTGGAAGAGGAGGAAGAAGATTTTGAAATCAATGTATTGAGGGACAGGGATCTCACGTGTAAGTCGATGAAGAGAAGAGTGAGGGACGAACACGAAAGATGCGGATGGCTGTCTTTTGGACAAATTGGGATTCATGGAGGTGGAGGATGGAAGGCCAGCGGGGAGGATATTGGAGAAATACGTAGTGTGTATGCCATTAACTCAATAACAAATAGCAGATGCACGACCAAAGTCATGCAAACTAAAATTAACAGAAATTAGATTAGCCAATAGCCAAAGTACAATTGCAAGTGTTCTTTATCAGGATAAGGTTTGTTAGGATTACCCTCAAGTTCTGCTGACACAGAACTTGGGAAACAGGTTTTTGCTGGTTAAAAATAGTCTAACAAGCACTCCTCCACAAACGTCTTTCAGCTTGAGGTCTTTGCTTGTGCTGCCATATTACAGAGCTCCTCCATCTGACTGCTCAGAATTGAGACTGAATAGAAGAACTGCAGCTTATCATCTAGATTTAAATTCAATCTCTCTTCCAAGCAGATTTCCACATGAATCTTAATGCAATTGTTCATAACCAAGACACTGGTTGCATTGAAAGGTAATTTATGAGGTTGTTTATCAGACACAGCTCAAACAATGTCGTTACAGATATCTGACGCAACAGGGCACATTCAAAATACAATGACATAAAAAAGCTGAATTAAATTAATCTATTACAATACAGATACCTAAAGCAGTAAAAGATAGCTGCTGGAAGAGAGGTATCACACATTGCTGACATTCATCACCTTAAGGAGCATACAGGTTCACCAAAATATAAACTGGGGGGAGGGAGAGAAGGGGACAAAATGATGTTTTTTTTGTTTAAACGAAATTTCAAGGCATGAGCTGGGGCACACCTAATTTTGCTGAAGTAAAATCCTGAAGCTCTGGAGGAAAATGATTTGTAAAAAATATCTTTAAACCCACCTTCACTGGATTAGACAATTGTAAACAACAGCGCTTGGATTTCTGACTCTTGCTACTGAGGACAGAGTCAGAAAATGATCTCAGGTAAATGGCTTTAGTTTAAACTGGGGTAAAGCTTAAAACAAAAAATACAGCACATTAAAAGCGATTAGCTGTATTCCTTTAATTTTATTCAGAATTTCCTTCATGTAATGCAACAAGAATATTTGGTAATATGAGATCCACCTGATCTATGATCGAATAGTCCCAATGTTTCGATCACCAGTCTTCCCCGTTAGAAATGTACTGGATAATTCATAGATTGGGACTCTCAATCCAAATTCCTTCATCCCCTTTGTTCTCTGATCATTATATTGAATAGCTGTCACTTGATATCTGGCTGTCTCACCTGATTTTCCACCTTTTTTGTTTAGTAGAAACGTGGTGACTCAGTAACTGATAGGAGCAAACAATTTTAAAAGCTGTCACCCAGTCAGACATAAACACTAAACATAGGCTTATCATTGTACTGTAAAATATATACATGCAAGAGCCTCTCTTGTCCCATATGTTCAACTATTTCAAATGCTGACGGTCAGAGCGTGTTGTTTAAAATGCTATAATGAGCCAATGTTTTTAACCACCTTTGGGTACAAATAGGATTCCAATTCTAACTTGCCATTCGGAATTAACTTTGTGGGGGTGGGGTGGGGAAAGAGAGAACAAGGAGATACTTGGACAGTTGTAAACAATTTTACAACAACAAGTTATAGTCCAGCAATTTTATTTTAAATTCACAAGCTTTCGGAGACTTCCTCCTTCCTCAGGTAAATGAGGAAGGAGGAAGCCTCCGAAAGCTTGTGAATTTAAAATAAAATTGCTGGACTATAACTTGGTGTTGTAAAATTGTTTACAATTGTCAACCCCAGTCCATCACCGGCATCTCCACATCATACTTGGACAGGGATGACAAGCCACACTGATGTCTTACTCAAGATTTTTTTTTTAAAAGTGCAAAATTAGGTCCCAGGAGGAAAGTATGATGAACGTTTTCGGCTACTTTCTTCTTTATAGGGCACAATACAACACAATGGAAAACACCTATGTAGTACGAAAACTACTTTCTACCTACATTCCTTAAAAAAAAGCATCACCAGCAACCCGCAAAAAGAGCATCTAATGTTCAAACAAAAATAATTCATGGGCTCACCTCCCCAACCCCCACAAAAAGTTTAAAAAACTCATAGTGCAGCCATTAAAACACAAGTATACACATGCAGAAAAAAACTGAATTTTTAACCAGATATCTGAACTCCCTGTTGACAGGTTCTCAACTTGCAATAGTTCCAGGCAGCACCAGCACTTCACACTTTCCTTCAGCGATGACCATGGTCTGTCACTCACCCACACTAAATGTTCTTCCATCCCAAGTCCAGACTTCAGGTTCAGAATTCCTGCCCACAGCCGAGTCAGGAATTGGAGTTTGTGCCAACATGACTAGCAACCCCTCAGATAATGAAGCAGTCTGTGCCCGCATGCAGCAAGATCTGGACAACATCCAGGCTTGGGCTGATAAGTGCCAAGTAACATTCGCACCAGACAAGTGCCAGGCAATGACCATCTCCAACAAGAGAGTGTCTAATCACCTCTCTTGACATTCAACGGCATTACCATCGCCGAATCCCCCACCATCAACATCCTGGGGGTCACCATTGACCAAAAACTTAACTGGACCAGCCATATAAATACTGTGGCTACAAGAGCAGGTCAGAGGCTGGGTATTCTGCGGCGAGTGACTCACCTCCTGACTCCCCAAAGCCTTTCCACCATCTATAAAGGCACAAGTCAAGAGTGTGATGGAATACTGTCCACTTGCCTGGATGAGTGCAGCTCCAACAACACTCAAGAAGCTCGACACCATCCAGGACAAAGCAACCCGCTTGATTGGCACCCCATCCACCACCGGCGCACAGTGGCTGCAGAGTGTACCATCTACAGGATGCACTGCAGCAACTCGCCAAGGTTTCTTCGACAGCACCTCCCAAACCCGAGACTTCCACCACCTAGAAGGACAAGGGTAGCAGGCACATGGGAACATCACCACGTGCACGTTCCCCTCCAAGTCACACACGTCCCGACTTGGAAATATACCGCCGTTCCTTCATCATTGCTAGGTCAAAATCCTGGAACTCCCTATCCAACAGCACTGTGGGAAAACCTTCACCACATGGACTGCAGTGGTTCAAGACCGCGGCTCACCACCACCTTCTCAAGGGCAATTAGGGATGGGCAATAAATGCTGGCCTTGCCAGCGACGCCCACATCCCATGAACAAATAAAAAATAAACCATTAAAAGAAATTAAACTGGCACCAGATGAACTCTTAATCTGTGCAGAATACCTTTCCCACAAAGCAGAAGGACACACTTCAGAAGTAGAGCATTTTCTGAGCTGCTTTGCACAGTGGTACTTACTGACCTCCACCACAGTCCCTTCTACTAATGATTAATTGGGATGCTAGTTATTAGCCGTTCGGAACACTGCAAATTCACATTTTAAATTTAGCAACAAAACAGAAATTTGCAACAGGATGGCCACCTCTAAGACTCCCTCACGTTTCCCTCAGTATATCAGTCCAACCTTTACTCACCCTCTTTCAGTAAGTATGTCATTCCCTGTCTCCTCTTTCCCCAGACATCTCTGAATGTGATGTAAGGCTCTTATGTTCCTTTAATAATCCAGACTAACTTCACTGCAGGAGTGTTGCATTGTCAGAGATGTCAAACCAAGGCCCCATACGGCTCCTCTAGTGGTTCAGGTGAACGTTGAAAATCCAATGGCGTGCTTTGAAAAACAAAGCGTGTTCCTGGGGTTCTGGATGACAATCCTTCCTCAACCAACATCACCAAAAACAGATTAACTGGTCTTTTATTTCACTGTCATTTGTTGGACCTTGTGTGCAAAATGACTGCTGTGTTCAGCCGTCTAGGCCCTAAACTCTGGAATTCCCTCCCTAAAGCTCTCCATTTCTCTCTCCTCCTTTAAGACACTCCTTAAAACCTACCCCTTTGACCAAGCATTTGGTCACCTGTCCCAACGTCTCCTTGTTTGGCTCGTTGTCAATATTTGTCTGATTAACTTTCTGTGAAGTGCCTTGGGATTTTTACTATGTTAAAGGCACTATATAAATGCAAGTTGTTGTGTTTACCCACGTAAACAACAGTGACTGCACCCCAAAGTAATCCATTGCCTGTGAAGTGTTTTGAGGTGTTTGAGCCATGTGTATAAAGTGCTATATAAATGCAAGGTACTGAAGCATAAAGCACAGGAAGGTTTCAGATCTACCACCGGTCTTAGCTTACCTCAACCTTAAAGCCTTGTGGGCAGGAGGACCCCCAAGGGTGAGGTAAGGTAACTTGGGGATAGCCAATAAGTTGAGTTTGGAGATGACAAAGGTATGGAGGTGTGAGTGAAGATTCTCATCACTGTCCAGATTCCTGATGGAAAGTGTGCATGAGTGAATGTCAGGCGAGAACAAGATAAGGGTTGGCTGTGATGTCCCCATGATCACATTGCAGTAACAGACACTCTAATACCTTAAGCATGTCAAAAAAGGGGTTCTTGACACCAAAATGAAGTAACCTTTGCAATAGTAAATCGGTTGAACTCTCCAATTCTGACTCGGTTGTGCAACTACAACTTAGAGAACCAACTGGAGGTAAGGAAAGCCCCCGCCCAATCCTCCCCTGATGCTGGCCCCGACACTCTGCAGCTTCTCTCCCAGATCTCAGACTCCTCTGCTCTAAGACCCACATTCTGCTCCTTGACACCCCCCACCCCACACCAACCCTGCTCTTGATCACACAGCTATCTTTCCTTAGCCTAATGCTTCCAAACATCATAAACCATTCCTTTTCCACAGACATGGTTTCTACCATCTTCAAATGCCATGAACCTTCTTTAAAAAGCTCAACTTCGATCCCTCCACTCTTACCAATTACCATCCCATGTAGAAAGAAAAAAAACCAAGCTTCATGGTAACATAGGGATAGCCAATAAGTGTGAGACCACACCTGGAGTATTGTGTGCAGTTTTGGTCTCCGTACGTAAGAAAGGATATACTTGCCATAGAGGGAGTGCAGCGAAGGTTCACCAGACTGATTCCTGGGATGGCAGGACTGTCGTATGAGGAGAGATTGGGTCGACTCGGCCTGTATTCACTCGAGTTTAGAAGAATGAGAAGGGATCTAATTGAAACATATAAAATTATGACAGACTGGATGCAGGGAGGATGTTTTCCCTGGCTGGAGGGTCCAGAGCAAGGGGTCACAGTCTCAGGATATGGGATAGGACATTTAGGACTGAGATGAGGAGAAATTTCTTCACTCAGAGGGTGGTGAACCTGTGGAATTCTCTACCACAGAAGGCTGTGGAGGCCAAGTCAGTGAATATATTTAAGAAGGAGCTTGATAGATTTCTAGACACAAAAGGCATCAAGGGGTGTGGGGAGAGTGGGGATATTGTGTTGAGATAGAGGATCAGCCATGATCATACTGAATAGCGGGGCAGGCTCGTAGGGCCAAATGGCCGACTCCTATTTTCTATGTTTTTTGAAGGGAATTTACAGAATAGAGGAGATTGGGAGCTCCATTTGTAATCTAAGGGGACAGTGAGGCCAAAAAAAACGATGGATGAAAAATGATTAAAGGTGGAGCCAAAGTGAAGAGAAGGGAGCTGTTAGACTCCCCAGAAATATGAACAAAATTTTCATTTTAGGGTGCGGTGGCGATCAACAGCAATCATTGAATTATTGCATCCAAAAGGGCTGGAGGCTATCTGTTCAGATTTGAAGGAAGTTGCAAAGGAAGTTGTAAAATGATGCTGGTCCCAGCACTCTGCTGCTTCTCTCCCAGATCTCAGACTCCTCTCCTTTAAGACTCACATTCTGCTCCTTGACACCCCTCACCACCACCAGCCCTGCTCTTCATCACACAGCTATCTTTCCTTAGGGAATGTAGAGTGAAATCATTAGCAAAAATGTGGATAGGGTTGGATAGTAAGCAAGGGGTCATTGACATATAGGAGGAACAGAATGGGAGAGGAGAGCAAGCTCAGGGAATCTCTGAGTTAAATGGAAAGAGTGTTGGAGGATGAGCCACAAACTACAGCAAAGACAGAGGAAACTGGATAGGCATTAATATAACTTTGGTGCAAGGCCATACAACTGTAAATGCCAGATCCTCTCCAAGGTAATGATGGTCATTCAGTAAAGTGTTGAAGGGCAGAATTCCAGTGAGGTGTAATGTAGGTAACAAGGTTACTAGTGAATCATGCCAAAAACCACACTAATCGTCATGGATTAGATGAGAACATTTAAGGTGATAAATAATTTGACAGTGAAGCAGCTTCCAGAACTTTGGAAAATATTGGCATAAGGGCAACAGGGAGTTGACTTGCTCAAGGTGAAGATGACAAATTACCAAGCTGAAGGAAAGGTAGACCTAGAGTAAGAGATTGGAGAGATGGCATAGGACAAGTGCAAGCTTGCAGGGTCACATCTGAAAGGTGATGGAAAGATAGGATCTGGACTCAAGACCACAATGTTCAGAGAGTGGATTATGTCACATACCTAGTGGAAATAAAAGTCTTGGTTACAATGGAATAGAATAGAGCAAAAAGAGAGATTCTTTATTAAGATTATCAAGTTTAAAGCTGGAGGAGAAAATTGAACCACACAGATCCGCTATTTATTCGAGTTATCAAATACTATCAAGACAGAGCAAAAGAAAAAAACAGGTTTCACAGAAGTTATGAACAGGAGGTTTGGCAATGGACCAGAAGTGGCAGCTGTTGGAAAACCAAAAACAGCAATAATATTTTTCTTTGACAATAACATTGCATTTTGTAGCTCTAATAGTGGATTTACAAAAGTTATGAGCAGAGATAAAGCTGATTCAGGATGCCTCAGATAGATTAAGATATCTGATGTAAACGGGCAGAATGTTTACAAGAGATAAAACAGCAGGCATGATTGAACCATTATCAAATCTAATGGAAGGGAAGAATGAAGGATTAAACCTTCCATGCCAGTTAGCATAACATTAGTTCCTTCACTAACAGAAGGATCAGAAGAGTAGAAGCAATAAAGAATTCTCAAATACTGTCCAAGTTGACTGACATACAATTTCAGGATTGGTTTACAGAGTCTGTTTCGTTGCAAGAGGTAGATAAGAGACAGTGTCCAGAAGAGACCAACACAATCTAAGAGTTAGGACTGGAGATGGAGAAAAAGTATATGGAGTCCTTAAATTTGACTCCGATTTGGCCATGAGGCCCACACTCTGCAGTAATGTTGAATTGGCTGTAGTCAGACAGCTGGAGATAGGTATAATGCGTATTTCCAGGTTACATGGGCTGCACACCATCCGCACTCTGGTTCCCTCTAAAATAAGTGTCCAAGCTTTTTGCCTTCATGGGCCACTTAGGTTCATACTATGGAGCCTTTGGACCACATATAAAATTTAATGTTTCCATTAATTTACATACATCTCAAGCTAGCGACATTAAGAGCCTTGAATGTTCTGATCAATGAGGCAACAATGCCAAAAACAGCCCATCCCAAACGTCCAAGTCTGTGAAATTCACAGACAACAAATCAACGAGTTAAAAGATAAGTACAAATGTAACGAAGCTGCCTGGACTCACAGGACAAGTGGCCCACAAGCCATAGTTTAGTCACCTTATTATAAAACTTGAAGTACCTCTTGAGCATGTGCAGGCAGGCCAGTAAGGGACACAACACAAAGTAACGGCAGGCAGTGGCACTGTGCTTCGAAGGAAATCAGAAGACTTAAATGTGAATGGTGACGATAACCTGACTAGCACAAAAGGCTGTATTATTTAATGCACATTAATTAAACTAGTTAGGTAATGATAAACTTCAGGGTCATTTTTTTAAAAATCACTTGGAGATGACTGTGTGAAAGATCTTAGGAGCAGGCTATCCAGTTTATTCCTAGAAGCCGACAATAACCTATTTTAAAAGTCAACCAGTTAATCGGACTAAGAGTACTAAAGCAGGAGCATTAAATGTATCACGTCATCAGCTTTCCTAAAGAGCTTATCTGTTTTATCCTGATCCCATGTCCTTTTAGTGCCCAATATTTAGCAAGAATGAATGGCTAATTTCACAGTCAAACAAGTCTTAGGTCACTGAACAACACATGCAATTTTATAGTTTTTTGATACCTTATACTGATGAGGTGAGCAACATATTATTGTAGAGTGCTGTGCTTGCACTTTTCTCATCCTACATTAGGTCATCATTTATCCCAAAGCTACGGAGAAACATTAGCAATTTTGGCTGTACTGAAGTCCCTACCCCTAGTCTGTTCAGATGTAGAGCCACACTTTTAGAATTCAAGTAGATGTGGATTTATACCAGTCACTTCACTGATAGTATCAGTGATTCCACTGTTGCAACAACACAGATTAATTCAGTAGATAGATACAGGTGAAGGTGTCTATTTGCCCACTGCAGCTCATCCCTCAGGAAAGAATCTGCAGCCGTCTTGAATGATTCCAGGGTTTTTGCCTCCTCTACCTGGAAGCCCATTTCACATGTTGATCATTCCTTGTGTGAACAACTTTCCAACATCAGTTCTAAATTCGATGTTCCAAATCTATTCATTGGATTAGATTTTTCAGGAGAACTGTGTATGTTTCGTAAAACTGTGGTAAACTTCATTTGAGATTGTTGGTAGTCGAGATCCTATCACCAATCTACCACAACAGCACACCAAGACCCACTCTGAAGCAATGCTGTGCTGAACTGAGAGAAAGAGTGAAGGGCTTTAAGCTGTAACGCCGTGTCAGTGTGGAGGCAAGACGTGAGACATGGAAAAATTGGCAATGTCAGTGGGATTAACAGGAGAAACCCCTCCCCCAGGAATGTGGTTATGTGAGGTTTGTGGTAGACTGTGTCTAGGCCTGCAGAGTCATTAATGCACCCATCTACCATGAACTTATGTTCCCTTCTTTGTTTCGCACTGTCATCCTATACGAGGAACATACACCACTACTACTATAAAAGGGTCCTAGTGTTCGCACGTATAACAACATACTGGTCATATATCCAAGTGAAACCTCTTAGCACATTGATCATTGGACTACACTCAATTATAATAGATTCCTCCAATGACACACCAGTCAATATTTTGATTGAAGTTTCGTGATATCAAAACAGTTCCTTTAATCAACATCCTTCACCTAAGGTTTTGCTTAAGTTCTTCCATTTTCTTCCAATACCATTCTCACTCCCTTTCTTTGCTAAGCAGATAGACAGACATCCACTCAAGCCAGTTACTGAGAAATGTATGCAGAAAGCAACATAAAACAGAATGAGAAAAGGCCATTTGAGGTCCCAAGAGCATTACTCCAACAAAATCCATACAATGATCACGAGTGACATTTCCAGGGTCCCAGCAGGATTGAAACTAATGCTCCTTTCTATACTTATTCTTAAAGCTTTCCAATCACATAACTGTCTGGACATTAGTACGGTTCCTTCTTATAAGATAGGTGATCAACATAGCTGTTGCAATTTGGGTCACTCCACCCCTAAGAGTTTTTACTCATATTCATTGAAAAAGGGCTTTCATAAGCAGACCAAGTTTCCTAGGAACCAAAATCTGCACCCTTATATGAGTGGGAAAACATATACAGCAGGAAGGACCCCTTATCTATGGTTATGTCACACCAGAGACCTGGGATGCCCATGGTCTCCTGTCTACTCAAAGGCAATAAATACCACACAGTCAGACTGCTTTAAGTCAAAACTGTGATGTGGAGATGCCGGTGATGGACTGGGGTGGACAAATGTAAGGAATCTTACAACACCAGGTTATAGTCCAACAATTTTATCTCCTTCGTCAGGTGACTACTCACCTGACGAAGGAGATAATCTCCGAAAGCTTGTGATTTTAAAATAAAATTGTTGGACTATAACCTGGTGTTGTAAGATTCCTTACATAAGTTAAAACTAACAGATTATTTTCTAGTAAAATAATTACAGAGAAGCTGACAGACAGAGAAAGATTCAAATGGTGCAAATACTGGTAGATTGAATTGGTCCACAAAGAGTTAAAATATCTTAAGGACTTATTTCTTACACGGTATGATAATCTGAGACACTTTCATAAACTTACTAATGTAATGGTTGTACGTGGTTAAGGTGATGCTTTTTCCCCAACATATTGTAGTCTAGTTGTTAATTTAGATCCAACTAAAACTGAACTAAATATGTTGAGGAATGTTTGCAGTATATACTCCAGATCAAAAAGGTTTTCGAATAAGAGCTGTCACTCAATCACGTTCAAAGGCACAATTAGAGCATCATGTAAATAGAAAGGAACAAAATACGAAATACTAGATGCTGTAAATCTGAAACAAAAACAGAAAACGCTGGAGATACTCAGCAGGTCGGGCAGCATCCGTCCAGGAAACATTAGACATTTGACATTTCGGGTATAAAACCTTCCTTCAGAACTGAAAGATTTTACAGATGAACAGCATTTAAGAAGAAACAGAACAATGGAAAGGGGTGAAAAGCGCACACAGTCACAAAGGCCACACACACACACAAGAAAAGACATCGAAGGACCTGTAAGGAGCTGAAGTGGGGATCAGGAAATGGTTAAAGTGCAGAAGTGATATGTACAGGAGAAAAAGGAGGCATGATGAGAGAAATCAAAGAGGAAAAAAACATTTACAAGACAGAGTGTGAGAAGAGCTAAAGAGGTATCAGTAAGTAGACTGGGATGTGTGAAAAACTGAAAATGGAGGGCACAGACCAACCTGCCAGCACAGCGCTCCAATGGGGAGGGGAGGGGGTTGGGGGTCCCCATCAATCTGCTCGCCTCCCCCATCCCTAGAAACACAGGTACCCACCTATCCCACATTTCCTCTCCAGCAGTAGGTGCTGGCAATGAGTTAAGGTCTGAAGCTGTTAGTCAATATTAATGCAAAGTGCCTAGTAGAAAGAAGAGATGCTGTTGCTCATGCTGGCCTTGAGCTTCATTGAAATAGTGCAGTAGGCCAAAGACAGAGAGGTCCGAGTGGGAAAGAGACGGAGAATCTTTAGCTCTTTTTGTCTTGTACATGTCTTTTATTTCTTTGATTTCTCTTATCATGCTTCTTTTGTCTCCTGCACATACCACTTCTGCTTTTTAACCATTTCCTGAATCCCACCGTAACACTTTACACGTCATGCTACGTCCGCATGCATTTGCGTGCGACCGACCCCTCCTTCCCTTGTTCTGTTCCTTTTGAAATGCTGTTTATCTGCAATATCTTTCAGTTCTGAGGGAAGCCTTTACTGCTGAAACGCCAACTGTCTCGCATTTTCTCAACGGATGCTGCTCGACCCGAGTATCTCCAACGGTTTCTGTTTTTGTAAACAGAAAGCACTTGCTGAGTAGGTGTTAACACCTTGCCCAGCCATCGCATATCCACCTGAGGAAGGAGGAAGCCTCCGAAAGCTTGTGAATTTTAAAATAAAATTGTTGGACTATAACTTGGTGTTGTAAAATTGTTTACAATGGTCAACCCCAGTCCATCACCGGCATTTCCACATCATACTAAAGCTTCGACCAAATGTAACTTGATTAGCACCTTGGACAAAGTTTCTGCATCCTGACTCATCTGCAGATCAAAGAACCTGCTTGCATTCTCTCGCAGGGCCCCAATCTTCATCTTGTAGTTTAGGTGACACAGTTAGGAAGGATCTCCAGTCTAGTTATTTAAAAAAAATACTTTCGCCCTGTATACCGGTCATGTAAAAAAACCACAATATGATGCAAAAATGTTTCTATATTTAATCCACCATGAAAGCTCCACTTTAATCACAACAGCATTAACTACTCCACATATCTACTCCTCTGTGGGGAGAGGAAGGAGGGTGAGAAAACAAGAAAAAAAATCTATTTGTTTGATTCACTTACCAACCAGTAGTCCTGTGCAACACTCCAATCCCGAATTAAGTTGAACAAAACGTTAAACCATCTGAACCTGTTTTACAATTCTCCCACCTCCGGCTATAATGCATAAATTTGAATTTACCCCATTGAGTGCAACATAGCCATGTAAATACTGCATGCATTTAACAAATTAACCACTTACAATGGTCAAATTAGTATCTTTGGGATGCTGGAATTTTCCCATTGCGCAATGGGAATGTGATTTCTCTGGTCTAACAACAAGGTTTGTGAAGTTTCACTTTTAACAGGGATTGTGATAATGGTGCCTTGATCGGTATCTCATCTGTCAGTTCAGAGTCTGAAGCATTCAGACTTGGGGAGAGTAGCAGCTTCAGGGACTCAAGTCATAGTCAGCAACATTAAGGGGCAAATATTTGTATTTAATACAATCAACCTGCATAGTACAAACATCTGTGCACAAAGAAAGTCTGGTGTTGCAAAATGGTGTTTGTTATTTGTGGGATTGACTGGTCGCTTGGCTCAGTTGGTAGCACTCTTACCTATGGATCAGTTTCTTTGTTCCTGACATCAGTGCAGTGCTGAGGGAATGCTGCATTGTTGAAGGTGGCGTTCTTTGGACGAGATGTTAACTCGAGGCCCTGACTGCCTGTTCAGGTGGATGTAAAAAGATCCCATGACACCATTTGAACAACAGCAGGGAGTTCTACTATCCTGGCCAACATTCCGCCCTGATTTTTGTAAAATTATTCGTTCATGAGATGTGGGCATCGCTGGGAAGGCCAGCATTATTGCCCATCCCTAATTGCCCTTGAGAAGGTGGTGGTGAGCTGCCTTCTTGAACCGCTGCAGTCCGTGTGGTGAAGGTTCTCCCACAGTGCTGTTATGTAGGCAGTTCCAGGATTTTGACCCAGCAACGACGAAGGAAAGGCGATATTTTTCCAAGTCGGGATGGTGTGTGACTTGGAGGGGAACGTGCAGGTGGTGTTGTTCCCATGTGCCTGCTGCCCTTGTCCTTCTTGGTGGTAGAGGTCACGGGCTTGGGAGGTGCTGTCGAAGAAGTCTTGGCGAGTTGCTGCAGTGCATCCTGTAGATGGTACACACTGCAGCCACTGTGCGCCGGTGGTGAAGGGAGTGAATGATTAGGGTGGTGGATGGGGTGCCAATCAAGCGGGCTGCTTTGTCCTGGATTGTGTCAAGCTCCTCGAGTGTTGTTGGAGCTGCACTCATCCAGGCAAGTGGACAGTATTCCATCACACTTCTGACTTGTGCCTTGTAGATGGTGGAAAGGCTTTGGGGAGTCAGGAGGTGAGTCACTCGCCGCAGAATACCCAGCCTCTGACCTGCTCTTGTAACCACAGTATTTATGTGGCTGGTCCAGTTAAGTTTTTGGTCAATGGTGACCCCCAGAATGTTGATGGTGGGGGATTCGGCGATGGTAATGCTGTTGAATGTCAAGGGGAGGTGGTTAGATTCTCTCTTGTTGGAGATGGTCATTGCCTGGCACTTGTCTGGTGCAAATGTTACTTGCCACTTATCAGCCCAAGCCTGGATGTTGACTAGGTTTTGCTGCATGCAGGCATGGACTGCTTCATTATCTGAGGGGTTGCGAATGGAGCTGAACACTGCAATCATCAGCGAACATCCCCATTTCTGACCTTATGGTGGAGGGAAGGTCATTGATGAAGGTCACAGATTCTAATGCACAGGTCTTCAGCACTACAACCAGGATGTTGTTGGGATCCGTAGCCTTTGCTGTGTTCAGTGCACTCAGTCATTTCTTGATGTAACTCTGTAGTTATAGATAATTATTTCACACACTGGATATTTCAGGCAATGGTCTCATCAGGTCTCCATATTATAAAAAGGATATAGAGGCATTGGAGAAGATGCAAAAAAGATTCACAAGGATGATACCAGAACTGAGAGAATATCCTTATCAGGAAAGGCTGAACAGGCTGGAGCTCTTTTCTCTAGAACTTGCCAAGGCTTCTTCGACAGCACCTCCCAAGCCCGCGACCTCTACCACCTAGAAGGACAAGGGCAGCAAGCATATGGGAACACCACCATCGCACACCATCCCAACTTGGAAATATATCGCTGTTCCTTTGTCGTCGCTGGGTCAAAATCCTGGAACTCCCTACTTAGCAGCAACTGTGGGAGAACCTTCACCACACGGACTGCAGCGGTTCAAGGCCGCGGCTCACCACCACCTTCTCAAGGGCAATTAGGGATGGGCAATAAATGCCAGGGACACCCACGTCCCAGGAATGAATAAAAAAAGGATAGATATACTCATCAGGAAAGGCTGAACAGGCTGGAGCTCTTTTCTCTAGAAGAGAGGTGACCTGATAGAGGTCTTTAAGATAATGAAAGGGTTTGATGGGGTAAATGTAGAGAAAACGTTTCCACTTGTGGGGAGTCCAAAACTAGAAGTCATAAATATAAGATAGTCACTATTAAATCCAACAGGGAATTCAGGTGAAGCTTCTTTATCTGAAGAGTGGTAAGAATGTGGAAAGCGCTACCGCAAGGAGTAGTTGAGGCAAATAGCACAGATGCATTTAAGGGGAAGCTAGATAAGCACATAAGGGAGAAAGGGATAGAAGGGTATATGCTGATAGGGTTAGATGAAGTAGGGAGGAAGGAGGTTCGTGTGAGGTATAAATGCCGGCATAGACCAGTTGGGCCGAATGGCCTGTTTCTGTGCTGTACGCTCGATGTAACTCGATCCTTTTCTATCTGCGCTATTGGACACACACTTATTGTGCATATATTTCATGTGCATAGACATACGTTAATTTCTAGAAGCCTAGAAGTTAATAGCACAGAAAAGAAGCCATGTGGCCCATCATGTTTGTGTGAGCTCTTTGCCCTAAGCAATCCAAATCTCATCCCACTGCATCTTCCTTTGCTTTGCCATGGGATGTAGATGAGGCAGAGACCAATGCACTTTTCACTAAAAGTTGGAATGGCATCTGCCTCAACTACTTCTCGTGGCAAACAAAGTTTACAGTACAATAAGAGCCATTTTATCTGCTTTGTGGGAGTTTAAGACCTGGGACGATGGGAATCTCAGATACTCAAAAATTATTCCATATTGTTCATCCCTTGTTCAGAAAAAGATGTAAAGACAAATCAAGCAACTACAGGCCAGTCAGTTTAGCCTCGGTGGTGGGGAAGCTTTTAGAAAAAATAATCCGGGATAAAATTAATAGTCACTTGGACAAGTGTGGATTAATAAGGGAAAGCCAGCACGGATTTGTTAAAGGCAAATCGTGTTTAACTAACCTGATAAGAGTTTTTGATGAGGTAACAGAGAGGGTTGATTGGGGAAATGCAGCTGATGTCGTGTATATGGACTTCCAAAAGGCGTTTGATAAAGTGCCGCATAATAGGCTTGTCAATAAAATTGAAGCCCATGGAATAAAAGGGGCAGTGGCAACATGGATGCAAATTGGCTAAGTAATAGGAAACAACGGGCAGTGGTGAATGGCTGTTTGTCAGACTGGAGGAAGGTATACAGTGGTGTTTCCCCAGGGGTCGGTACTGAGACCACTGCTTTTCTTGATATATATTAATGACTTGGATGTACAGAGCACAATTTCAAAATTTGCAGATGACACAAAACTTGGAAGTGTAGTAAACAGTAAGGCAGCTAAAGATAGACTTCAAGAGGACATAGACAGGCTGGTGGAATGGGCGGACATGTGGCAGATGGAATTTAACACTGAAGTGTGAGGTGATATTTTGGTAGGAAGAATGAGGAGAGACAGTATAAACTAAACGGTACAACTTAAAGGGGGGTGCAGGAAGAGAGAGATCTGGGGGTATATGTACAAAGGTCGTTGAAGGTGGCAGGACAGGTTGAGAAAGCAGTTACAAAAGCATACGGGATCCTGGGCTATATAAATAGAGGCAGAGAGTACAAAAGCGAGGACGTTATGTTGAATCTTTATAAAACACTGGTTCGGCCACAATTGGAGTATGGTGTCCAATTCTGAGCAACACACTTTAGGAAGGATGTGAAGGTCTTAGAGGGTGCAGAAAAGATTTACTAGAATGGTTCCAGGGATGAGAGACCTCAGTTACGTGGACAGACTGGAAAAGCTATGATTGTTCTCTTTAGAGCAGAGAAAGTTGAGAAGAAATTTGATAGAAATGTTCAAAATCATGAAGGGTCTAGACAAAGTAAATAAAGAAAAACTGTTCCCACTGATGGAAGGGTCGCGAACTAGAGGACACAGGTTTAAGGTGATTGGCAAAAGAACCAAAGGTGACATGAGGAAAAACTTTTTTTTAAATACAGAGTGGTTAGGATCTGGAATGCACTGCCTGAAAGGGTAGTGGAAGCAGGATCAATTGTGGCTTTCAAAAAGGAATTAGATAGGTACCTGAAGGAGAAAAATTTGCAGGGCTACGGGGAAAGAGCGGGGGAGCGGGACTAGCTGGACTGCTCTTGCAGAGAGCTGGCACAGGCTCGATGGGCCGAATGGCCTCCTTCTGTGCCATAATCATTCCATAATTCTATGATATTTATATGTAATATGTTTTAGTCTTTGGTACAGGTGAAGACCTGTGTCTAGAATTATGAGAGCTAATAAATGGTTGGCCAATTCACAAGATAATAGATAAGGAAAGTCATTTGGCCCATCTTAATTCATTCATCCAGTAGGACCCCACATTCCCCCCACTGCAGCATTTATCAGTTTCTTAAATGATTCCAGGGTTTTGACCTACATTGTTCTATCAGGGAGTTCGTTCCATGTGTTGATCATTCTGTGCAAAGAAGAATTTGCTGATTTCAATCTTAAATTTACCTTTAATGAGTTTGAAACTGTGACCCTTCGTCACACCTGCGCAATTTAATTTAAAGTAATATTAGGGAATAATCCTTTCCATACCATTTACTTATATACTGCTATAAGATCACCTCTAACCTTCCAACATAACTCAGACCCCTTACACTAGGGATGAACCTCATGGTCCATCTTTGCTGTCTCTAGAGCTTGAAGATCTCCATCGTTTTCGGGCAAACAGAATTGGACACAGTACTCACTGTGATTTGTGAGAACACTTTACAGTTTAATCATGACCTCCTCTGACTCTCCTATTCTACTGTTTTAACTATGTAGTTCAAAAATCTATTGGCTTTGTTGGTCGTTGATCTGCATTGGTTGGACTTCACCGAAATTGAGACGGTATCTAAGGTGGACCTGAATTTGTACAATTAAAATTAAATGTAAAAACTGCTTTAAGGTCTCCGTACCTGAATACCAGAACCACTTGGAGTAAGATGCCCACGTTAAAGGCATACTTAGTGGCAATAAGTGATGGCATAGTAGGGATTAGTGAAACATGGCTCATTCCACAAGAGGGAGCAGAATATTCAGGGAAGACAGGAATGGCAGTAAAGGGAGGCGGAGTGAGTTGATATGAGAAATGCTGAGATCAAACAATAAAGTATTCTTCCAGTATCGTAACATAGCAAGAGAGCGCTTAGGCGGTTAGAATACTAAAACACGAAAAATGGAGGCGAGGTTGAAAAGGAGAGTCAAAATACTAACTGAATATTTTCTATCACAATTCACTGAAGAGGATGACACAAATATGCTATGTAATTGATATAGCACATCAAAGTTCCAATAACATCAGTGTGATAGTATTACTGGGCAAGTTAAAGGGACTGAAGACAAATACATTTCATAGCACTGTTGCTATTTATCCAGAATATTGAGCGAGATTTGTGGAGCACAGGCTAGCATTCAGAGAGAATTACTTAGCAGTGGTGAACTATCAAAGGATCTGAAGCAGGTGAATCTATTCAAAGAAAACAAATATATCCCAGGAACTACAAGCCTATTAGCCTAACCTATATATCAAGATGATTAATGGAAACCATTTTAAGCAGTAGAGTGGAGAGATGGCCTTATAAGAAATAGTCAGCATAGGTGCAGAAGAGGAAGATCAAGCCCAACAAATATTGGTTAAGAAAATTACAGATAAAGTAGACAGTGGAATGCCCTTTCATATAGTTTCCTTGATCTTTCACAAGGCTTTGGTAAGGCTCCAATGAAAGATTAAACTGAACCCCACTGGAATCTGGCTGAGGGATAGGAAACAAACATGCTAATGAGAGCTGTTTCATCAGACTTGGGGGTGGGAATTATTGACTGGTGTTCTTTGAGGGTAGGTGTTTGGATCTCTCTAGTTTCTTACATCCGGAAATGACATGAAATCAGAAACCAACTGCAAAATAGTCAGATTTGTAGATGATACTGTAATAGGTGGTGCTGTATAAATTGAGAATGCAGCAAAGCATTTACAGGCATTTGGGTCATCTACACAAAGAGGCAAACCGATTAAATTTGATACTGACAGGTATAAGGTGTTGTGAGTAATAATACAAAGACCTGTGAGTATTATTGCACTCATCTCTGGCAATGTCTAGACAACGAAAATAAAGCGAACAAATTCTAGGATATATATCTTGAAGAGTGAATACAAGTCTAACAAGGTTATGCGGTGCAATCACTTGTAGGTCCGCACTTGGGAGTACGGTACGCAGTTCTGGCACTATGCCAAAATGAGGAACGCCCAAACATCGGAGCAGTATAGAGAAATTACAAGATTGATTGCAAGTAGAAGATCCATTGTACATATGCAAACAAAATGCCAGATTACCATCTTAAAGAAAGTGTACACCACAATCTCGAATAACAAGTTTCAGAACTAAAGCCCCATGTAAAGATTGGTTCAGACTCCAAATTGGCTAACATTTGTCAGACATTGTAGATGCAGCACATTTTGTTCAGTATAGTTTAAGCACTCCAGATTCACTAGTTTCTTCCCCCCCCACCCTGCCACCGCCTTAATGCCCACCTTCAACAACCACTCATTCTATGCCTGCTACACATGCCCCATTCTATCACTGAAGAAATAAAAGGAATTCCATATAGATATCCAAGCCGCTGAAAGCCATTTGAGCACTGATCTAGGGGTGAATTAACACATGGGTCTCTGTACCCGGGCCCAGGAGCCCCAAGCAAATATGGGGCCCACAGTAAAACTCACCATAACGCTGAAAAACTGCACATAACTGCTAGATCAGTTTCACATAGTATATTGTGATATGATTTTCTTTACGATTAATGCAGTGTGTAACTATTCTACAGGGCTATTTCTTTACACATTTTACTACACATTTGTATTTATGGATTGGGGTGGGGGGGGGGGGTTGTGAAGGGGCTGCGGAGGGACCCCAAATGTTCTTGTTGCTCGAGGCTCAAAATAGCCTTAATGCGGCTCTGCACTGATCTGTCAGACTGAGTTCCTGTCACAAGCCAGGAAGTCTGGAGAAAGAAACTGGGGTAACAAGGTACCCTTGGGGGAGAGAGATGAAGAAGGAGAAATTAGACAAAAAATGTCAGAGAACAAGTTAACCGACATCACTTCACCACACCTTTGGTGGCTGATGAGTCTGTCTGTCAGTTATAGAATGGCATTCAGGGATACCTCCAATTGCACAAAGGAAAAATAACAATTAGAAGGGTGGGTGAGGAGGGGGAAGGGGGATGGGGAGAGAAAGAACTTTAAGACAAGGTGTTTTGGGAGCTTGCTGCTTTAAGACACGATTAACTATTATTTTATACATCGGCTGAATAACTCCTACAGCATTGTGCCAAAAGAAAAAAATAAACACACAAGGCTTCCTTTATGCATACAAATGTGACATTTGCTCCCTTTTATGTGAATCAGCTCAAAACTACCCAATTCATGAAATTCCTAGGAATTAGCTTAATAAGCTGACTAAAGGGTAAACTACATTGTGCTGAAACAAGTTATTGTAGTCAGACTATTTCCCCTCCCCCTCCCACCCCCAAGGTAACATTACACAAAACATAGAAATGATACCAAAAGCAAATGGGGATGTTGGCGTACCAATTACATCTAGGCACTGCTTATGCAATCAGTCAAATATTTTCCCCAGAAACAGTGTACTTTACGATAAAGACAGATTTCAAGTTCACACCTTGTCATTATATACAGTCAGTTGTCCATGCAAAAAACAAGTTTGTTGTCCTTGTAAATACATCTTATCTCTGTAAGTACACACACTTTGTCACGCACGGACAAAGTACATGCTGAACATTGAGGTTTAGTGATTTGTGAAAATATGCTGGTGACCTTTGCTAATCGGAGACAGCCATGCACAAATACACACCAATCGTACTTAGACCTGGTCTATTCCCACTGCAAATTCCCTGATCTCCGTACAAAAGGCAGATAAACGTTTCATGAAGCCCAAAGAGAAACTAGAGAGTAGCCAAACTTACATAAAGTACCACTGAATGCATGGATTGCAATGATACACTTCTATTTGACTAGACCAGCATAGCAGTCCTTATGAGATAACCAACCTGATGTTTCAACAAATCATGTTTAATCGGCAGGAAATGCCACAATATTATTTTGTTCCTAAAATTTGTTGAGTCTGTGCAAACTTAACAGTAAGAACCATACTGTAACCAAGTATGCGAAAGTAGCACAATCCTTCATTTGTGAATTTTGAAGTTTTTCTGTCAAGTTGACAAAACCACACACACCTGATCCAATAACTCCCAGAAGGCTGATATCCACCAATGTTCATTAACGTTCTACTTTCCGACATTTTGTGTTGGGGTCCTGAGGCTAGCTCCTCTATAACAAAGTTTCATTTACAGATGTTTGCTTTAGCCTTATCCTACAACAAAATGCTATGTAGCACAGGAGACTGGGCGGTACGGAGCATGTTAGATCACCATCCTTTTCACTCTGGGCTAGATTTGAACCCAGGTATTAGTCTGACGAAAGTTCCATCAATCTGGCAGCTGCAAGGGCCCAAAGTGAATTTAATTCAGCAGTCTCTAGAGTTCCGTGTGGGTTTACCTACAGCTTCACAAGCTCACAATTTAACACAAATATGCATTAATGTAACAATCTCACTTTGGAGGGGGCATAAGGATAGCAGAAATGGAAACATTCACATTTGAAAGTCTGTACAGTAGGGGTGTGTTTCTGCAGTTAGGTTGAGGAATATTATTTGCCCACACTATAAGCAGTTTTACTCTGCATCCAACCACACTATATCTGAGCTGGAAGCACTTGGTGCTGACACCGATTGCCAAGATGTTCCATTACCCTGCACTAATATCCTTCATTTTTATGAGAAACCAAAACTCACCAAGTAGAACACACATGATGCATTGATTATGGCTCATTTTCGAACAGAGAAACTAGCTTCCAAAGTCTGTTACATCGAGAGGAACCTGTGCATTTTTAACAATTATATTCTACAGCTTTCTATTGTAAGCAAATCATACAAGAAAAAAACTGAACTCTTGCAGACAACGGATTGTCAGGAGTGTATTGATCTACTGCTGCTGCTACAGGCGGTTTACACTTTTCCACAGATTTGGTGTTCACATATCACCATTGCAGTACGACTCGAATAATGATTACATCTGAAGGTAACCATTCCCATTCAGAAAATTAAGTATCACTTTAAAGGGAAAACTCAGGAAATAGAATGCTGAAATAAGGACAAAACTAACATTACATCAAAGACTCTCTCTATAGTGTGGTCCTTCTTGACAAGTCTCAAATTTGTGCAGGAAAGATGAAAGCAGCCTAATACCATGGCATACTGAAGCTTGGTGGTAAAATTTAGGATCATCACAACAATTCACGAAGGCGGATTGAGTACTTGTCCGGTGAAAGATTTTATAGCACAGTTGATTATATGCAGTTATCCACTTGCACAGATATTTTGGAAAATTAAAATCTTAGCAATAAGGAAGAGGTGATGGTGCCAGAGTGGAGGGTATAGCTGGCAGTCAAAATGTGTGGTGGTTCATTGGAATGTTCTGTCAACACTACAACAACATACAACTTGCATTTATATTGCACCTTTAATGTGGTAGAATGTCCCAAGGCGCTTCACAGGAGTATAATAAGGCAAAAGTTGACACCGAGGCAAGGAAGGAGACGTTAGGTCAGGTGACCAAAAGCTTGGTCAAAGGGGTAGGTTTTAAAGAGGGTCTTAAAGGGTTGGAATCGGTGATTAGGGAACCGAGTTTGTGGCGGGGGCTGACGACGATGGCTTCGATCTTCCCAATATTTAATTGGAGGAAATTTCGGCTCATCCAGGACTGGATGTCAGTCAAGCAGTCTGACAATACAGAGGCAGTGGAGGGGTTGAGACAGGTGGTGGCGAGTTAGAGCAGGTGCCATCAGCATACATGTGGAAACTGACATCCTGTTTTTCGAATGATTTCACCGAGGGGCTGCATGAGTAGATGAGAGATAGGAAGGGACCGAGGATAGATCCTTGAGGGACTTCAGAGGTCAAGTTGCGTGGGTGGGAACAGAAGTCATTGCAGGAGATTCTCTGGCTACGGCTCAATAGGAAAGAGTGGAACCAGGCGAAGGCAGTCCCACTCTGCTGGACAACGAAGGAGAGGAGTTGGAGAAGGATGGTGTCGCCAATCGTGTCAAAGGCTGCAGACAGGTCGAGAAGGATGAAGAGGGATAGTTCACCACGGTCAGTCATGTAAGATGTCAATTGTGACTTTGATTTGATTGATTAACACGTCAATCAGTGCCAATGTGAAAATTGAGATTAGTCTGGGTCTTCACTGGCATGGATTTGGAACACATTAGCTAGTTTTGAACATACTACATTGTGAAAGTTGGATTTTAGCCTATTTCCAGCATAATCATGACTTTTCTGACATTTAATTGAGGCATGAAAACAGGCAGGGAATCTGTAGTAATGTAATTTATTATATTGCGACACACAGGTATAATAAAAATCATTTATCAATACTTGTCTTATTTTTGTTCCACAGTATTTACGTACACACTCTAAGCTTTCACAAGAAATTCTTGCTGGCTTGTTTGGGCCTAACGACTGTTATGAAAAATTCTCGATGTGCCTATTCATTAAACAGCAAGAGAGCAAACTCGTTTTGTCATCTTTTTATACAGCTCCAGGACAAATTCCCTAAACTTTAAGCAGTCGTGTACAAAACCTGTTCAAAACGTGACCCTCTAGATAACCGCTCTTAAGCCCTTTTTGATTATAATTTTTGCCCCAATGCAAGTGCATCAGCAGCACTTTCCAACATAAATGACCACTGGAGAGGGTTTTACTTGGTGCCTCTGATCAGAAGCATCAACAGCAGCAAAGTAAAATCTCTCCAGTGGTCAATGGTTCCCACTGGCAGCACATGGGCCCACACTCATGTGCAGTTGTTTCATTGTTTCCAAATTCAACTCTCAATACAATGTATATTATAATTCCATAATACAAAAGGGCTGTTAATCATTCACAAGTGAAGTGCTGCCCCCACCAGTGAAGAGATTTTTTAACAACTTCTGGATCAGGGGAGGTCCAAAATACTGCACGGATTGATAGAACTCAGGCTCATGTTCGCCACCACGTGGTACTTTTATTTCAGCCGGGTCAGTGGAGCAGGGGGGTGCTAATCCAGGAGTCTGCTGTAGGTGAAAATAATTTAGTGATTATCTGTCCAGTTTTTGAATGGGGATGTCCAGAAATTCCTAAAATTGTATGAACAGAAAATTTCTGCTGCTTAAATTAAAAGTTCTATTTTTCCCACACTTACTCTTTTGTGTCTCATAATGAGGGCACTGAGTTACAAGGCTTTAAATTAATTTTCCTAAGTGGCAAAGCAAGCCACAGAACTTAAGCCGCAATCCCACACCTGCCCAGCCCTTGGCAAAAGAAGGCAACCCCAAGAAAAGTGGACAAACAACAGCAGATCATCTCAAACCAAGCAGACACACCTCCCAGCAGCCATTGGCAGAAGGCCAAGAAGCAAGTAGCCTCCATGCCCTCTCTCTTGGTATAATGGTGTGTGGGAACTAAATAGAAAGGGAAAAGGGGCCATTTATCTTCACTTTGCAGTAAAACAGTGTTGCTCTGCCCCCTTTATATATTTTATAACATCTAAAGCCTGAAACAGAGTGCTGCATGATTGTTATTCCATAAATCAACATGATCTACACCAGCAACCACCTAACTTCAATGTCAGTTATAAATGAATGAATCTTGAAAGCATTAGGACATTATCTGCCTAGGTGCTTATTGTAGACAGGTTCACTATTACATTTTTAGGTCTACTTCAAGTTTAAAAGCTTTTCTTCATGATACCGAACTACATTCCACAAGTTAGGGCTGGGTCACATTCCCATAGTTTTCAAGCTTCACTTAGCAGCACTGGGTTTCTCGATGTCACTTGTTTGTTTTAAAGCTTTGATCACTTATTCGCCCTTTCCATGTGTTACATTGTAATACACTATTTTGCTCCCATTTATATATCCATCTTGACATCCATTTGCATGTGTAACCAGCATCTTATAAACATTTAGAAAAAGAAAACAAAACAGAAAAGGGAAATAAAGGTTTGCACAAAAAAGGGCCACTGAAATTTACACAGTTAAAAACAACTTTCATTCTATTTGTTAACTGAACTAACTACCTCATGTGGCTTTTTATTTGACTAGTCTGGTTCCTTGCAAAGGGATCCATTTTAGAGTTTGTGTTACTCTATGTCATCTTGAAGCACTTAAATCTTTTGAGGATGGTGTCTGGAGCTTTGCAATGGGACTGGGTTTTAGCTCAAATAACTTCAAGAAAACCAGGATCTGTTTTGTTGACAGCTACAGTCTCCCTGAAACTGAATTTGACTAGCGCAAACGCTCTGCCCCTCCTACTCCACCAGAATGGCAAAGGAGGGGTTGTCAACAAGCCCATGTAGCTCGGTGCGCAAGCTTAATGTCTTAACCCTTTGTGGGCATGTTAGCCAGCTGAATAGAGCTGCAAGGCCTTCAGCTGATGCGACTGTTATGGGCTACGGACCTTGCCGTAAACTAGTCAACTAATGCTGGAGGTATATTGTAGAAACCCAAATAAGGCCAACGTTTCACTACTTTAGAGGCGCTATATAAATGCAAGTAGTTGTTGTTATTGTTGCAACTAAGAATCGCAAATCTACTCCAGTTTGAATATTAACAGGGGTGACTTACTCTGAATACCACCAAAGGTACAGCCAGAGTACATGCTGAGTTTATAATGAGCAGTGTAAGAAGATTGCCACTTTCTGGAATGAGGTGACAAAGATTATAAAAGGTGCATACACTGACTGCACCAGCACTAGCCATACAGAGGGATCCCAACACAGATCATGATTCGGCCAGTAAGCCCTGCCTCCTGTTCACTGGTTTACTACTGGGAGAAAAAGATTTGTAAAGGAGCCAGAAATGTGTGGTAAAATCTACTCCCTCAACTTAAAACTGTTTATTCAAATTATCTAATAATTCAATTTTTTCCCCTTAATGATCACTTTGTCTTATTATTTACATTACTTAATTCAATCAGGAGTAGACTTACATCCAGTAAAGAAATTAAGAGGAGGGCGCCTGCCTATAATGTGACTGACCAGCTTCTCCCTGCTCTTTTGGCTATGTACTTCAAGATGGCTATGTAGTCTCTGGCAGGGTGGGGGGGGGTGGGGGGGAAAGACAGAAAGAACCCTTGGCCAATTCATTCCCTATGATGACCACAATCTCACCATCAGTTTCTCAACAAAACCACATACTTTTATTTCTTCAACTTGTGCACTGAATATTTCCTCCATGTGCAGAAGGAAGAGAGAAGCAATTATATTCACACATATCACAAATGTATTTGTAAGAGAATGTTAATTTGCTTTTAATGCACAAATCTTGGTGCATCAGTTGAATGTCTTTAACCAACTAAGAATCTGAAGTCAGTTTCAAAATTCATACCTGATTCATCACCATGACTGCTTATTTCCACCTTCAGGACTTCACCTGCCTACTTCACCTCCTCCACCCACCACTGAAATGCTCCTCATCCACACTTCAAGGCTCAACTTCTCCAAGACTTTCCTGGTCACCTCTATCCAACATAAACTTCAACTCATCCAGAACTCTATGGCCATACACCTATCTCACCCCAGTCTCGTTAACCTTCATTGGCTCCTTCCCCAGTGCAAAATGCTCATCTTAGTCTTCAAATTTCTCCTTGTTCTCACTTCAAGGTGGCACCACAAGTGATAAGGCCAGAACAAGAACAAACAGAATCCTTGGTTTTATATCAAGAAGCACAGAATACAAAACCAATGAGTCAATGTTGAACTTGTACAAGAACTTAAGTCAGGCTATAGTTGCATACAGATCTGGGGCCATTATAGAAAGGATACAAAAGCAATGAAAAAGGTGCAGCATAGATTCACTTGAAATAATTGCCAGAAAAAGGGATGGTTAGAAAAAAAATTAATTTATACAGAGGATGGTTAAAATGTGGAATTCTCTGCCACAAATCATTATTAAAGCAGAGCCCACAAATTCTTTTAAAAGGGAATTAGAGGGCGGTTTGAAAAAAAGAGGAATATTAAAAGGTGTGGGGAGTGAGGAGAGTAGGATTAGAGTAGGTGGTGACAAACAGTGGACCAAACGGCCTGTTTCTGTCCTGTATCATTCTATGATTCTACAATTCCTACATCTCAGCGCACACTGTGCTCTTTGAAATCTGTGCACGCCCATCCCTCCTTTACCAATTGGTAGCATAGCTGTTAGCTACCACATCCTTGCAGTCTTGAACTCTATACCTCGCTACCATTCTTCCCATCTTAAAGTCTCCTCAAAAACTTCAGTCACCATATCCAATTTATCTCCTACTTCTTGCTGGGCATCCATCATTCTCCCTGTAAAGTGCCACGAGACTCTTATTTGAAACGTGCAATATAAATGTATGTGGTAGTGGTTTTGTTGAACCTGCCTACGTGAAGTATTTTACACACTGTAGTAAGTTTGAAAAAATTCATTTGTGCCTTAGCAGGCAATTCAAAAGTACAACTAACACCCGGCTAGCTGCAGTTACCATTTACCTAAGGAAGCTGCAGGAGCGCTTAATCTACAAGGCAGCCAAGTTAAGTTAGGACAGATTAAGGTGTATTGCACAACAAGTAGGGTGGGTAGACTTGAAAAGCAGGAACTGAACAATAAATTCCGAAGCCCTGAAGGAACACTCATTATCAAGCCGAAGTCCTTAAAAACAACAGAGAGAAAAGCACCAAACTAAGCTGCACACGCATGTATAGGTTTGCACGGTGGAAAGGCAAAGGCTGCAAGGTTACAAGTTCAGGTATTCTGTAAAAGGTGAAGTGAAAATTAGCCACAACAGGATATGGTCAACATAATATGCATGTCACCCTATATTTACTGCACACACACAACTCCCCAATGACTTTCATATTAATTGTTCATTGATTTTATTAAATATTCGTTCAAATATGCTACATATTTACACACCAAAACTTTAACTGCCTCTACTAGGAACGTAGGAACCATGTCTGGTCCATACAGAGTGAAACAACGACTAGTGTGTATGAATGTTTTAGGCTACGCATGCCTTCAACGCGACACACTCGCAAAGTGGACAGCTGAGAGCCAAGAGAAGCTGATGACGATCCTTCACATATAGCCTGGATGTGCAATGAAAACCATTTAATTTACAGTAAAGCCAGTGCACACTGAAACACTGCAGCTGTAAGATACTAAATGAAAAATGGCCCCTTATGAAAAGCTCATATGTCAATCAAGTTGAAGTTATTTTGTTACAAAGCACTGTAACAAAATGAGGAAGTTTTAAAAAAGAACTTCAGAAAACTGACAAACCAACTCCAGTTTTCCCCATTTTATCACAGCCAAGCTCCCTTAGAATCACTTGTAATGCATCAGACCAGCAATTAGTGACAGAGGGCACTGCTAGTAGCATTCGCGAAACAAGTCGAGTCTCCACTGTTTTCAGCAAAATATTTCAAGTCGCAACGAATGCTAACACATTGATATGCACTAATCTACTGTAGTGGAGTAATGCATTTCCAGAAATAGTACATAATTACTTAAAATGTCAAAGATAGGTTAGAGGCAAATTACTATCCAGAGCAGTAAACCACTTCAAATTACCGTGTAGCATGTGAAATCTACATTGAACTATTACAACTTTTGATCTATGTGCTAACAAGGTATTGATTCTTCAAAAAAAAGGAATTGCACTGAGATCGCTAAACATTTATTTATTTAGAAAAAAATATATATTTGTACTTTTAGGTGCGTTTTAAAGACAGTGTTTCAGAAATACCTCTTCAAATGTTGTTCCAATTCCCAAAATAGCACTTTGATGGCCATTCTGTCCCAGCCTCGAGCACGGAGAACTGTATTTTTCATTGATAAAGTCTTACGTTGCAAGATCTAAGGGACAAACCATCACAAAACACTCCAATGGACCCAATTCGGAGAGACAAGGCATTAACATTCTCTAAGGAACAGCACTATGCATTTCACAGTATGATCAGAAAACACAAGCAGGTTGTAATGTCCACAACACACACGCACATTGCAATGCCTGCGGGTTTTCACTGTACTGATAAGCTCTTTTGCTTCTTGCACGCAAGATTGTTCCACACTCTTTCCCAGCTGGATACTGGCAACTGAAAAAAAACAAGAGCCAGGCAATGACGTCACTGGACTTGGATCACCTGACTTACTATTACATAAACCATCACCAGAGATTAGAATCTTTATGATGAGTGATTATACAACCCAGTGAACACAGACCGCCTCCCTACTAACCAAGACATAATAAGTCCTGTAATTCAAGGTGGTTTTTGATGTGAATGAAATATATTCAGATTCCAGCTCAACTCAAAAAATGCACAGGTGCATTTCTGTACCAATTCCCATTTAACAAGGAAGCCAGTGTTTGCACAGGAGCACCCAGTACTAACTGCAAAGATAACAAAAGGAGATTATTTTTCAAATGCATGATGCATTGTTCCATAGAGATGCATTGTTCCATAGAGATGCATTGTTCGATAGAGATGCATTGTTCGATAGAGATGCATTGTTCCAGAGTGGGTTCACAGTTATGATTCCCTCACACAGGTGATCTCAATAAACCACCTGCATTTATATAGCACTTTTAACAAAGCAAAACATCCCAAGGCGCTTCACAGGAGCGTTATCGAACAAAATTTGACACTGAGCGACAGGAGGAGATATTAGGACAGGTGACCAAAAGCTTGGTCAAAGAGGTAGGTTTTAAGGAAGGTCTTAAAGGAGAGAGAGTGGAGAGGTTTAGGGAGGGAATTCCAGAACTTAGGGCCTAAGCAGCTGAAGGCACTGCCGCCAATGCAGCGATAAAAATTGGAGATGTGCATGAGGCCAAAATTGGAGGAGTGCAGAGATCTCAGAGGGTTGTAGGACTGGGGGAGGTTACAGAGATAGAGAGGGGTGAGTCCATGGAGGGATTTGAAAATAAGGATGAGAATTTAAAAATCGAGGCATTGCCGGACCAGAAGCCAATGTAGGTTAGCAAGCACAGGGGTGTTGGGTGAACAGGACTTGGTTCAAGTTAGGATACGGGCAGCAGAGTTTTGGATGGGGGTTGCAGAGTGCATGTGAGATGCTGCCCCCTTAGGAGGGTGGGGGAAAATTTCCACTTCCAATTTTGCCATGTCTGGTCCTGAATGTCCCACCTTGAGTATCCCTCTCCATGGGGGTGATTTTAGGAGGCAATTGCGGGTGCGTTGAGGGCGGGGGGCTCCGAAAATAGAGGAAATCCCGTTCGGGTTCAGAAGCCTGTTCCAACCCGCCGACTTCCGAGTTTCCCAGGGACCCATTAGTGTGCACGCGGGCAACCTGAAAACGGAAGTCCCGCTGGCAATTAAAGCTGGCAGGATGACAGTTAAAAAGCCAAATGTACCTCATTGAGGTACTTAAGGCACTTTACTTGTGACAGATTAAATACTTAGAAAGATTTTTTTTGAACTTACCTGGGCGGCTTTCCCACCGCTTCTGAAGGGCCGGATAAGAGAATAAGAAACTAAATAAATTAAACGTTGTTTAAAAAAAGCTACCTCCAGCCACAAACCATAAAAGGCCCCCCACAGTGTAGAGCATTGCTTTTTTACCTGACAAATTCGAAGAATTCAGCACCAGGCTGTGCTTTCCTCTTTTGTCCCAAACCATCCAGGGTCTTATGTAAAGTGACAGATTGCACAGAGACAAATGGCAACTGCCTATACAATATGATGTCAGATTGGTCAGTCATAAACAACTATATTGAGGACAGCAAGAAAGCTAGGAGATACTGTGAATTAATTATTCTAAATTTAATCCACTGTTAATCAGATTTTAAAATTTATCTTAACAGCACAGGTTTTTTTGTCATCATGACCCCCCCCCCCAACCCAAAAAATGTGGCTTTTAAAATTCATCGTACCATGGAAAGAATTTGTGTTTGACAAGACCCGAAAAATACCGAGAAACAAGGCACCCGTCAGGAGAAACTGTTAGCATCAATTCGCACAACATGGTTTAATGTGAGTGGTTCAAACAAATACTAATGGGCACTAGATGACCTCATTACCATTATTAGTTGTACTTCAGTCCATAAATACCAATGGCATTCTCAGCAGCCAATTTCTCATAGGTTACCCTCAATATCAAACACTGCTTAACCTGGGGCTGTATGCGGATTTTGCGAGATCACTGTGTGGAAAATCGGCTTCTCCAGATGATCGACATATTGTTCTGCATTTATCAAAAGTCATAATTTAGAGTGTAGAATTTACTTTCAAAAGCACATTTTCCTGCCAGCACAAGAGTGATAATGTAGTTGAAGTGTTGACCAAGTAATAAATTCAAGGTAACACTGCACACAGAGGGTCTATTACACACCAATTACTTCAAGGGAACTATACTTGAGTTATAAATTCACATTAAGCACTTTGAACATAGCACGCTGGTGTTACAACATGTTTTGTCACAGAGCAATGAGGCTCGAGTCTGTACACAATGTTCTCAATCTTATCTGGCCATTCAGAGGGAGGGGCAGAAGGGAGGGAAAGCAGAAGATTATCAACCCATTCTTGCAGAGCACTACCAGAGCCTGTGAGCAGGTTCACCTACCCAGCATTTTTAGCCCGGACTGCTCAACATTCCGAATTTGGAGGGTGGCGTTTGCAAGGGTGGCATTTGCAAGGCCGGGGGGGGGGGGGGGGGGGGAAAGAGGACTTTAAATAGGGGAAACAAATTACACACAATTGTGACACGATCTTCAATGTTTTAAAGGCAAATATCTGTACTCTTGCCGACACTGCTCAGTTGATCATGTGGAAAATTAACAATTCGAGATCAGGCATTTTCTGTAGAACTTTATCCCAATAGGACTTTATAAAGTTCCACTCCAGTGGTATGAATGGAAACTTGGTGTAGCACTTCCCATTCATGTCCTCACTGAGTCTCTGCACAAAATATACATCAAATACAAGGATGACTTAGACGCCAATTATACTTGGCTCCTTGTGCTCAGAAACCTATATATTAGGCCACTTACATGACTTCTACAACAATTTCTTTTTTCATTCTATAAAATGCTAGGGCTCTGATTTAAATACCCCAGTAACTATTGAGTGCTGACATTAGATATGTCACTGCCAGGTGCATTCTAGGGTGTGAAAGCCAGAGTCTTAACTGGCTTGCAGTTATACTGCAGCTAGGTCTGTCAAATCATAATAGCTAATTGAGGCAGAAACCATATCATTTGAAAATGAGCTGAATTAGTATTTGAAAAGTAAGAATATCACAGGATACAATAAATGTGATTAAAGTAGGCAGCTCCAATTGAGCTGCTAGCACCTGCCGAACGTCCTCTTTCTGTGCTCTGATACTATGATTTGCTCTGGTACTGGCAAGCTGGAAGCGGATTTAGAAAAAGCTGGAGGCGCTTGAGCTCTAAAAGTGCCTCAAAACTACCAATAGGTATATATATCTCCCTACATAAAACAATGCTACAATTCAATTTAATATAATTGAAGGGAATGACAAGTTGATGTTTCAGGTGTGGATCCTTTGCCATAACAGAGTGCCCTTAACTGAAATGTTAATCTGCAGTTCTTTCACTTTAATATTAAATTCACAGCAAACACTCTAAGATACGTTCTTAGGGCTAAAATGCAAATATAACATCTTCGAGTGACACTGGGTTAGGTTTCAAGCCTCTTCTATCAGATCCCCATATTTAATTGGGTATCTTGTCCACTTTCTCCCTCCTTCTCTCAGTTCCCTCAGTCACTGGTACCTGTGTTTTCTAGAATCAAACTAAAATACTGATTTTGCTACAAATTTAAGAGCAATCAGAACAGAGAAAAACAAACTAATTCGAAGTCCTGTAGAATGCAAGAGGAAACCCCACCCCTGGAGCGCCCTCGTCAGCAGCACAGCCTTACTGGGTCAAAGTTTCTGTAGGGGAAAAAAAAGTGTGTCCACCCAGCTTTCCAATCTGTGAAGTCACATTTTGTTAGTCAGCAGTGCCATTCAGCTGTAGAGGGAAAAAATTGAAACGAAGATTGCATTGAATGAAGCAGCATTTGGAGGCAATTAAAGTGCAAAATTACATTGGGGGGGGGGGGGGGGGAAACAAGGAAGAAAAAAAAATGCGAGGGGCTGAATGGCCTGCTCCTGTTCCTAAATACTTCGAATACAAAGTGCTCCCTCTCTCATATCTCTCAACAGTGATATTTTCAGCTGCGCCTTGCCAATAGGACCCAGAAAACACATCTATTAAAATTCACTATCCACTAACTCTGACCAACTAGCAAGATAGAAGTGGGGACTGATCCTTCCGGGTTGCCAACTCTGGTTGGACATATTCCTGGAGGTTTGATCTGGTCACAATCAATCATGTGGCATTTGATCACATGACACGTTGCCATTTGCAAATATTATTGCATTTACTCTATAAAGGCTGGATCCCCTGAAATTGAGTGTCTTTGCTTGCAGTATTGCACTAGCAACAGTCACTTGAAAGGTTCAGAGAACTGGGAGGCCGCCTGTAAGCGGGTGAAGAACATACACAGGCATGAACCACAAATGCAAAATGCGAACTCCTCATTTCTCCCAGGATGTCAGCAGCAGCGCCCAGAAGATTCATCTTCCATTTGGGGAGACTCCCGTACAATCTTTTTCCTGCAAGGCCAGGTGCTTTTCTTTTGGTTCATATCTGCATTTTTATTTTTAGATTCGGCTAAGCTCGAGCACACTTCAACTGAGTGAGATGTACAGACTCGCAGATACGGTCCTGAAGTACTTTTCTCCACGGTTGCTGCTAGCAGCAGTGCCCGGGGAGATCAGTCTTCCATTCTAGGAGAATCTTGGATAATTCAGGATGGTTCAGTATATCTTCCCAAGCCTGCTTTTGGACTGACTGAGCAGAGAACATCTCCTTTGGCAGCTGAGGGATTTCTTTTTTTAAAAAATAGAAGTTTTTCTAGGACAACACAAAGTACTCCTCCACTGGCACCAGCAGGTATACAAGGTACACCTTTTTTGGCTTTGGGGTAGCAAACCAATTATTGCAGCATGAGCCACCGCAGGTGCTAACTGGCCAGAACACATCAGGCAGTTAGGTCACAACCAGGTTATGCAATGGAGAGACAGAATCTCTTTCACCCAGGGCTCTGAATTAAGGAAGTGTTTGCAATACATGCTCTGTGAACATGCTGATTGCCTGGTTCCAGACTGGGTAGGGTGTCTTTAGACATGGTGGTTTGGCAATATGGTGTTTATGGCACAGAAGCAGGCCAGGCACTGCTGCATTTGCATTTGGATGATAAGCAGCTACAAAGGCTGTCTCTTTTCTCCAATTTCAAGTTTGTTGTGTTCATGGGAGAGGACCAGGGACATCAGCTGAAGATTCTCTGCTGATTGGCATGGGGCTCAAGTTGTTTTATATTGCAGCCCAAGCCTCAGGACAGCAAGCTACAGAGTAACTCTCCCGCATTTGTTTTGTAATGTGCAGCCAGTCTTCTGGCCAGCGTACGTGTGGAGTACTGACGTCAATACAAAGTCAACTGGAACAAGCTCATGCACAATGACATCCTGATTAGCTCCAATAAAGTCGGTGGCACAGGCAGACCCAGTGAAAAGGGGGTCTTCCTCACCACTGGTCTAAAAGAATCTGACAGGTCTACATAATAGTGCCGCCAGCTGTGCGAGACCCACGCTACAGGAGCCAGCGACCAAAGAGCAAAATAAAAGCAGCTAGAAAGTGAGCAGCCTTTTTTCCCCCTCGTTTTGCGCTTGTTGTTGTTTGCATGATAGTAACAGGAATATCAGCTGATGAACTGCTGCTGATTGAGCTGCTAGAGACTCAGACCTTCAGCCCTGGTGGGAAAGAGAGTGGGGCAATCAGACAATGGACCTTGAGAGGCTCCCCAGCCAGGCTGTCTACATGCTCCACGTAACAGTGTTTAAATTCAGATGGGAGGCAAGCCTTTTTGTTGCTGTGGGAAACTGCTGGCTGGAGCAGTTTCCCAGAAGCCACGCGGAAAGAAAATGAGGAGGGACAAAATAGAAGGAAAATATGAGTGATGAAACCTGTAAAGTGTCACTCATCTGAAGTGAGACCATTTCATTTTGATTTTAAAATGTAACTTTGAATAGGCACAGCTCCATAGGTTTAACAGGGTTTGCAATCCATCTTTTGTTTTAATTATAAATTTAATGACTCCTATCATTTGCCTAATGTTGGCAGCTGAAGTGGCTCACAAAGGCAAGAAAGTAGGAATCGGGTAGTCAGAGAGGGCAAGGGAAAGAGGGGAGGAAGGAAAGAAGCAGTGAGGGGGAGGGAAAGGAAGATAGAGTAATGGACACAGGAGGTCTAGAAAATTTGTCAGCCTGTTTCTTGTGTTAGCAACCCAGGTTGCCAGTAGTGATCCTGAGATTTTGGGAATCAATTGTGCAGGATGCCAGGTATATTCCTATTAGGATCTCACTGCCTTCTCCTTTTCATGTTTACAAGCTTCACGTTTCATTACCGAACAGAAATGCCACACCTCAAGCTCCCTACATTATCAAGCCAATACAATCTGATAAATATTTTAATCAGTTGCTCCATGTCTTTTTTTTTTAAAAGACTTCTAGTGCATATAGCACTGTCCCAGCTCCTGCTCACACTTACCACTGAGCAGGCTTCTAAACTCCACTTCACCCCATTCCTCACCTGCCAACAGTTCTTTCTAAAGAGTCCTTTATATTGCCCCAGTCTCTCTCACCTGTATCTCTCCCGCAATTTCTCTAGTTCTCACTTGCCCAGTTTCCCCCCACCCCGACTCTCTATCGTCTGTTGTGGCTTCTTTTTTCAGCCACCTGCACCTGTCTGGCTCCTCTTCATCCAATCTCAAGGAACAGCACAGGCAACAGTATTCCTACTGATTGGATGAGTTTTGATCTCATTGTTACATCACTTCTGCAATCTCCACATTATTAGTCTGTGATTCCTGGGATTTTGGGATCATTAAAATGGCTAGAGTCTCTGGGATTGCAAATCCTAATTGTTTCCAGTTAACGGCAAAGAAACAGGCACAGAGATGTTCACAATTCCTACTTACACCTCAGTTCAAACAAGTATTTCTTTCTTGTTACACCACTGGAGACTTGATAGCTTTCATAGTTGACGTATGACATTTTTTTCATCCGATCAAAACTGCTGGCGTGCGCAGTAAGCTCATTAACCAAATAAACTGAAGTCCTAATCGTCAAATGGCCAAATGATGTGTGTTAACAGTCTGTTTTGCAGCAGGTAAATTGTGGCCACATGGGGTCCTGCTCTTCCTTTACCTTTCCCCTTCTTTATGCAAAGCTATATTGGCGCATAGAGCTGGTGCTGTGCCTGATGGAGGTGTCACCACGTGCCTGCCCCAGGCAGGAGGTGGGGGTTAGTGAAAAGCCCCGTGCCATGGCTGGGGCAACATGTGAGTCATAGCCCATGATTAATGCACAAAAACAGCCTGGGTCAAAAAGATCCTTCATTTATTTTCTCTGAAATGCTTCATTGAGCTCAAAGAGCTGGGAAATGTAGAGGCAGTACCTATACCATTAGAGCAGCTGGGAGTTACTTTTCTCACAATTGGGGCACCGAAGAACACTGTAGATGCACCATTCATGTTACATCTTTTCACTCTGCATTGATTTCACAGTAAAACCAAGTGCTCACAGGTGATAGCAATGGTGCATGAATGAACTTACAGCAATTAGATGCATTTAAAATCATGTAATTGCATATTAATTGCATCATGTCACTACCTATACTGACAAAGATATCCATCCTTTGCCCAGAATGTCTGATTCTAAGTACTGTAATGACCAACTCACATAAATTGACTCAATATAGATTTTGTGTCTTTTAAAAAAACGTTCAAGCAAAAAAAATTCCTGAAATTAACCAGAATGCACCTTTATTTTAAAATTCAGTGTGTTCAGCAAAGAAGCCTTCATCTCTTTTCCCAAACACTTGTTTAAAAAAAAGGCCTATAAAATAAAATGGAATCTTGCAGAGGAAGCAGTTACTAGGCTGACAGCAGAGTTACCTTAGAGCAGAGCTTATCAGAGAACAACAAAGTCATTGAAGTTACACACAGCATGTCTGGGAAGTTAAAAACATAAACAGTTGGTACACTAATCAGGAAAAGGAGCTAATGCGACTGCAGAAAGGCTGTCGCAGGATACAGAAGATGCTGGTATCAACATGGAACTTCGAATTACAGCACGCCATGGTTATACCATTGCAAACAGGCGTGATTGGGTTCAGTATTTTGAATCTGCACAGGCAGATGCAATGTAACTGCCAGGTCAAGTGCGCAAAATACAACCGGGACTAGGGATGGGCAATAAACGCTGGCCTTGCCAGCGACGCCCACATCCTATGAACGAATTTTAAAAAACACACATTCTGCCTCCTGAAATACTGAAGTTAGCACATATTTACGAGGTGTTATGCTCACATTTAATAATTAAACTAAAACTGCGACCGGGGCAGAGGCTGGTATAGTAAGGCAGGTGCAGGGGATGTGGGAAAGAGATGGCGGGGTGCAATGGAGGAGGAAGAGAATTTAGACACGTTTTTCTGTTATCGCGATGATGTGCTTAAAGGGCAGCGCCACTATGAAAATTATACAAGATGGGCCTTTGTACACTCCACTCTTTAATTTAAAATATGCACAAACACAAAAAGAAAAGTATTTCAGATCAATTCTGGGCTCTAATCTAGCCTGCAAAACATAACAAGTATAACAATATAACAAGTTGGAAATTCTACTGAGCCGGACTATAACATACCTAGTAATGCCTGACGTTACCTACCAACTCAAATAATAAAAAGAACAAGTCAACCAAAATAGTCGAGAACATGGTGGGTAAGTGGGCTGCACGACAATTTTCAAATCGCTGGCCTACATTTTTAGATCACTGCTCAAAAGCTCTTGTTTAAACATTGTTCCTTTTCTGTATTCTCAATTCCAAAGTTGCTTAATTCAAATTTTTTAAGCTCTAGATTCCACTTTGCTGTGTTATTTACATCGCTTAGTTCAAAATATTGGATTATTCATTTTTTTAGTACAAAACAACTTCAAATTATTATTAGTAGATTGTAATAGGTGGCACAACAGAAAAGTACAATTGGAGACAACTCCAACATGGACAGTTATCTCACAAAAATAACCCTGGCCATTTCTGGGAGTATAGAGAGACTTAAAAAAGTGTACGAAACAAAGTACTAAGAGGCAAATCACAGATTTCCCATAGCTAGGGACTGCACACTTTTCAAAGGCTGCATTTGTTGCAGTCTATGAAGTTCTTCAAAGCAGTGGAATTAGTTAGCCGTGGCTCTCTCCTGAGTCAGCAGGTTGTAGGTTCAAGTTCCACTCCAGAGACTTGAGCACAAAATCTAGGCTGACACTAGTGCAGTACTGAGGGAGTGCTGCAGTCTCGGAAGTGTCGTCTTTCAGATGAGACGTTAAACCGAGGCCCCGTCTGCTCTCTCGGGTGGACATAAAAGATCCCACGGCACTATTTTGAAGAGAAGCAGAGGAGTTCTCCCCGGTGTCCTGGCCAATAATTTATCACTCAACCAACAACTAAAAAACAGATTGTCTGGTCATTTGCACATTGCTGTTTGTGGAACCTTGCTGTACGCAAATTGGCTACCGCGTTTCCTACATTACGATAGTGACTACACTTCAAAAGTACTTCATTTGTGGTAAACTGCTGAGGTCATGAAATACGCTACATAAATGCAAGTCTTTCTTTCTGTTTCCTAAAATAAATGGAGAACACTGAAATGTATTGGTTGGTGAGTATAGCAGGGTCCCCAGCTTCATGAGTTGCACACAATGGCAGTTCAGGGCAAAATGTACTGTTGTACCCATAGCCTAATGTGTGCTCCAGCAAAGTTGGCTCAGTCGACATTTAACAGAATGCGAGGGAACAGTCTACAGGCAGGGGTGTAGCAAATCCTGAAGCAAGAGATGGGCTTTCTCTACAACCAGTCAGGCACAGCTGCAACATTCCAGCACAAGGCAGACGGCTCGGCAGAATACTGGAGTTGTGATCGTGGCAAATAATCCCAAGGTTTTGTCGAGATTGCCACTCTACCATCAGCTGTGGTGCACCACAAGAACTTAAAGCTGGAATCAGTAACAGGACAAGAGTGATTTATGGATAGCAGCAAGCGTCCTATTGGGAACAAATCAACTATTGCTCCACTCATTCTATGATCTCTCAGTGGGTAAGTGCACCATCTGGTGTATCACATAAGAACATGAGATAGGAGCAAGAGTAGGCCATACGGCCCCTTGAGCCTGCTCCGCCATTCAATACGATCATGGCTGATCTTCTACCTCAACTCCACTTACCCGCCCAATCCCCATATCCCTTGATTCCCTTAGTATCTGGAAATTTATCAATCTCAGTCTTGAATATACTCAATGACTGAGCATCCACAGCCCTCGGGCAGAGAATTCCAAAGATTCACAACTCTCTGAATGAAGAAATTTTCCTCATCGCGGTTCTAAATGGCTGACCCCTATTTCTAGACTCTCCAGCCAGGGGAAACAGCCTTTCAGCATCTACCCTGTCAAGCCCTCTTATATCTTTCAATGAGATCACCTCTCATTCTCCTAAACTCCCAAGAATATAGGCCCATTCAATTCAATCTCTCCTCATAGAACAACTCTCTCATCCCAGGAATCAATCTAGTGAACTGGAGTCATACCTAGCACAAAGGAAGATGGTAGTGGTTGTTGGAGGCCAATCATCTCAGCCCCAGGGCATTGCTGCAGGAGTTCCTCAGGGCAGTGTCCTAGGCCCAACCATCCTCAGCTGCTTCATCAATGACCTTCCCTCCATCATAAGGTCAGAAATGGGGATGTTCGCTGATGACTGCACAGTGTTCAGTTCCATTCGCAACCCCTCAGATAATGAAGCAGTCCGAGCCCGCATGCAGCAAGACCTGGACAACATCCAGGCTTGGGCTCATAAGTGGCAAGTAACATTCGCGCCAGATAAGTGCCAGGCAATGACCATCTCCAACAAGAGAAAGTCTAACCACCTCCCCTTGACATTCAACGGCATTACCATCGCCGAATCCCCCACCATCAACATCCTGGGGGTCACCATTGACCAGAAACTGAACTGGACCAGCCATATAAATACTGTGGCTACGAGAGCAGGTCAGAGGCTGGGTGTTCTGCGGCGAGTGACTCACCTCCCGACTCCCCAAAGCCTTTCCACCATCTATAAGGCACAAGTCAGGAGTGTGATGGAATACTCTCCACTTGCCTGGATGAGTGCAGCTCCAACAACACTCAAGAAGCTCGACACCATCCAAGATAAAGCAGCCCGCTTGATTGGCACCCCATCCATCACCCTAAACATTCACTCCCTTCACCACCGGCGCACTGTGGCTGCAGTGTGCACCATCCACAGGATGCACTGCAGCAACTCGCCAAGGCTTCTTCGACAGCACCTCCCAAACCCGCGACCTCTACCACCTAGAAGGACAAGAGCAGCAGGCACATGGGAACAACACCACCTGCACGTTCCCCTCCAAGTCACACACCATCCCGACTTGGAAATATATCGCCGTTCCTTCATCGTCGCTGGGTCAAAATCCTGGAACTCCCTTCCTAACAGCACTGTGGGAGAACCGTCACCACATGGACTGCAGCGGTTCAAGAAGGTGGCTCACCACCACCTTCTCGAGGGCAATTAGGGATGGGCAATAAATGCTGGCCTTGCCAGCGACGCCCACATCCCGTGAACGAATAAAAAAAAAAAGAACCTTCGCATCCCCTCTAAGGCAAGCATGTCCTTCCTTAGGAAAGGAGGCCAAAACTGTACACAGTACTCCAGATTTGGTCTCACCAGAGCTCTATATAATTGCAGCAAGACCACCTTACTCTTATACTCCAACCCCCTTGCAATAAAGGCTAACATACTATTTGCCTTCCTAATGGCCTGTTGTACCTGCATGTTAACTTTCTGTGATTCGTGTAAAAGAACTGCCAAATCCCCGACTATCAACATTTCTTAGTGTCTCATCTTTTAAAAAAATATTCTGCTTTTCTATTCCTCCTACCAAAGTGGATAACTTCACATTTCCCCATATTATACTCCATCTGCCACCTCTTGCCCAGTCACTTAACCTGTCTATATCCCTTAACAGCCTCTTTGCATCCTCCTCACAGCTTACTTTCCAACCTAGCTTTGTATCATCAGCAAACTTGGATACATTACACTTGGTCCCATCATCTAAGTCATTGATATATACTGTAAACAGCTGAGGCCCAAGCATTGATCCTTGCAGCACCCCGCTAGTTACAACCTGCCAACCCGAAAACGACCCATTTATTCCTACTCTCTGTTTTCTCTCCGTTAACCAATCCTCATTCCATGCTAATATATTATCCCAATCCCATGAGCCCTAGTCTTGTGTGGCATTTTATTGAATGTCTTTGGAAAATCCAAATATACTACATCCACTGGTTCCCCCTTATCGACCCTGCTAGTTACAAAACTCTAATAGATCAGTCAAACACGATTTTCCTTTTATAAAACAGTGATGACTCTGCCTAATCAAATTATGATTTTCTAAGTGTCCTGTTACTACAGTCTTAATAATAGATTCTAGCATTTTCCCTACTACTGATGTCAGACTAACTATCTTTTAATTCCCTGTTTTCTCTCTCCCTCCTTCCTTGAATAGTGGAGTTACATTTGCTGCCATCCAATCCACGGGGACCGTTCGAGAATCTAGGAAATTCTGGAAGATCAAAACCAACGCATCCACTATCTCTGCAGCCACCTCTCTTACAACCCTAGAATGTAGGCCATCAGGTCCAGGGGATTTGTCAGCTTTCAGTCCCATTAATCTCTCCAGTGCTTTTTCTTTACTAATCTTAATTACTTTACGTTCCTCATTCTCATTAGACCCTTGGTTCCCCACTATTTCCAGTATGTTTTTTGTGTCTTCTACTGTGACGACAGATACAAAATATTTGTTTAACGTCTCTGTCATTTCCTTATTCCCCATTACAATTTCTCCTGTCTCTGCCTCTAAGGGACCCACGTTTACATTCGCTAATCTCTTCCTTTTTACACACCTGTAGAAGCTCTTACAATCTATTTTTATATTTCTTGCTAGTTTACTCTCATATTCAATTTTCTCCTTCTTCATCAATTTCTTGGTCATCCTTCGCTGGTTTCTAAAACCCTCCCAATCCTCAGGCTTACTACTCTTTTTGGCAACATTGTAAGCCTCTTCTTTTAATCTAATACTATCCTTCACTTCTCTAGTTAGCCACAGCTGGATCACTTTTCCAGTGGAGTTTTTATTCCGTAAGAGAATGTATATTCATTGAGGATTATGAATTATTTCTTTAAATGTTCGCCATTGCTTATCTACCATATCTTTTAATCTAATTTCCCAATCTACCGTAGCCAACTCACTCCTCATACCTACGTAATTGGCTTTGTTTAAATTTAAGAACCTTGTTTCAGAGTTAACTACATCATTCTCAAACTTAATGGGGGTGATTTTAAACCCCAAGAATGGGTGGGTTGGGGGCGGGTGGGAGTTGAGAATAGTTTTTTTTCGGTTGCGACTGCAACCCGGCTTTATTTCCGGGTTTAACGTCGGCGCATAAAAGTACAGGCTTCCCACTGGGAATACAAAGTCTGAAAATTTTGCAGCTGCAACCCAAAAAAACAACTATTTTCAACTCCCACCCACCCCCAACCCACCCATTCTTGGAGTCTAAAATCACCTTTGATACGTTTTGATTTCAAATCCCTCCACGGCCTGGCCCCTCCCCATCTGTGTAACCTTCTCCAGCCCTACAACCCTCCAAGATCTCTGCGCTCCTCCAATTCTTGCCTCATGCGCATCCCCGATTTTAATCGCTCCGCCTTTGGCTGCTGTGCCTTCAGTCACCTAAAGTCTCCACCATTCCAGTGATCCCCTGGCTGGCCTCCCATTCACCATGCTGTAAACTTCATCTCATCCTTCGGTCTTCCCAATCATTAACTGGAGAAATTGCAGCTCATCTAATACTGGATGCAGATAAGCAGTCTAACAGCACACGGCAGTGTATGGGTTGAGAGCGGTGCTGGATAGGTAGAACTGACTGTCCTCAGTGTACATTTGGAAGCTGACTCCGTGTCTTCAGATGGTATTGCCAAGGGGCAGCAGATAAATGAGGAAGAGATGGGGACCAAGGATAGATCCCTGGTGGACTCCAGAGGTAATGGTGCAAGGTCAAGAAGAGAAGCCATTGCTAAAGGTGCTCCAACTACAATTGGATAGGTAAGAGTGGAACCAAACAAGGCTTGTACCAATGAGCTGGACGACGGAAGCGAGGCATTGGAGGAGAATGATGTAGTCAACCATGTCAAAAGCTGCAGAGGAATTGAGGAGGCAAATGCACCACAGTTACGGTCATTTGTGACTTTGTTTAGGGCTATTTTACTGCTGTGGTAAAAACCTGATTGGAGGGATTTAAACATGGAGCTGATAAAAAGCTGAGCGCAGATTTGGGAGGCGACAACACATTCAAGGATTTTGGAGAGAAAAGTCAGATTGGAGATGGATTGGTAGCTTGCAAGAAGAGAGTGATGAATGTGGTTTTGAAAGGACAGGGGGCAGTACCTGAGGAGAGGGATCCGTTTACAATGTCAGCTAACATGGAAGGGAAGGGATGTGGGAAGGGATGTAGGAAGGGAAACTGGGTGGCCAGCAGTTTAGTAGGAATTGGGTCAAGGGAGAAGGTGGGTCTCATGGTAAGGTAAGCTTATAAAGGACATAACAGGAGATAGGAGATATACTAGAGAAATATACAGTGTCAGAGCTTGTTGAGCAAGGTTCAAGAGGGAAGCAGCAGAGGCAGCTAAATAGAGGGTTTCAATTAGTTCCTCGCACTTGTTGAACGTGAGGGTGGATGGGCAGGGGAGGGAGTAAAGGAAACGGTTGGTAGTGGCAAAAAGAAGCTGGGCTTATCTTTGCTTTCCAGGATGATCCTGGAGTAGCGAGTAGTTTTGACAACGGAGAGTGTGACCCAATAGTGCCTGATGGGGTCCAGCCAGAGCTGGTAATGAATGGCTAAACCAGCTGTGCTCCAGATATGCTTCCTAATTGACTTCTCCATTTCTAGCAGGTATTAACTTGTCAAGAGGAGCTCATCAGGTGTAATGATGGACTGTATTATGCCTGCTGCTTATGAACAAATCAGCAAGTTTAAGGGTCAACCAATTGTTGATCACATAAATGCCTGTATATTGCACAAGCCAACACAATACATTGACTGGCAAGAAAGAAATATTTCCCTTTCAAAAAGGCTTTAGCTCATCACTCTACACCAATAACAGCATTTCTAATCTGATCTCAGGCAAAGACGGTACGCTAGGAAAAGACATCAAGAAATATGTAGTGCGAGAATAAAAGAGTTTTGCTCAAACACAATTAATCAGTCATTCATACAATTATTAACATGCAAATACCATTACACACACATTATATATATAATGTATATTTATTTCATTACCTATACATATTTCAACACTTTATAAGCTTGCTGATTGTACAGTATTGCAGGTAATTCAGAGCATGAGAATTTCTTCTCAGCGGGTTTGTACATAGTGGAACATCAATTATCCAGCAGAATGGAGGAAAGCCCCCACCATCCCATGGTGGGTAGATAATAGAATGGTGGGTCATTGAACACCCCCATATTACTAAACACTGTTGATAGCACTACTTCACTCAAACCACCCAGCTCAACCTGTCCACTATCACTTCTCCCCACAAGATCAGTGATGCTACAACAGGTGATCACTCAACTCAAGATTCTGGAGATAGGAAATCCGGCCATTGGACTAATCCCTTGTGCGATTTCAGTATTTAAACTGTGATGTGGAGATGCCGGTGATGGACTGGGGTTGACAATTGTAAACAATTTTACAACACCAAGTTATAGTCCAGCAATTTTATTTTAAATTCACCTGAGGAAGGAGGAAGCCTCCGAAAGCTTGTGAATTTAAAATAAAATTGCTGGACTATAACTTGGTGTTGTAAAATTGTTTACAAGTATTTAAACTGACCAACAAAACCTGCAGAGAGGAGCAGGCGATGTTAACCAAACAAAAGAACCTTTCACCTTTGGGTCAAACAACTTTGGAACTTAGATTGTTCTATTGCAGCTGTGCGCATTAAAGTCCTTGAGACATAATCATCAGTAAAAATCTGCCATTACTAATGTTATCAACATGCTGAATGCCCAGGTGCAGAGGCAGTATATAGAAAAAATGATTAAATTGTTATTATTTCTGGTTGCGTAGCTGCATGGCATCTTTTAAAATGATTTACACTGTCAGATGCATTTCTTATGGATTGATCAGATCACCTGAAGTGATGTTCACTTTGGCAGCTTATGGGATTTAGGATCAACCACTGTTTATCTAAAAGGTTCAAGGATGTCAGGCAGTCTTTAGAAAGTTTCTAAAAGATGTTGTAAAGTTTTAAGGCTGTGGTTTCTGAAAGGCTAAGATCAAAGAAGTGGACAATGGTAAATGCACCCTAACTGTTAATTCAATAAGATTAAAAAAAACTTGCAATTATATAGCGCCTTTCACGACGTTGGATATCCTAAAAAGCGTTATAGTCATTTTGAAGTGCAGTCACTGTAATGTAGGGAAACACAGCAGCCAGTTTTCACACAGCTAGGTCCTCACAAACAGCAAGATATATGGTCAGATAATTTATTTTTGGTAGTTGAAGGATAAATGTTGGCCAGGACACCAGGAGAAATGCCCTGCTTTTCTTTGAAAAGTGGCATGGGACCTTTTACATCCACCTGAAGCAGCAGTCAGGGCCTCAGTTTAACGTCATCTCCGAAACATGGCACCCCCAACACAACTGAGGTTTTGAAGCACAGAAAGTACACTATAACGGACAATAGTTCAAGGTCAGGAACTGCAGGATAAAGAATAATGGTGCTTATTCTTACCTTCTCAGCAAATGAATCAATAACGTTATTGAAATCTACAGATCTTGTTAAGATTACTTCCAACGGCAAGAGTTGCTAAGCCATTAAGTCTTGACTGACTCACAGATGCGCAGTGGTAGTTCTTCATACGTTTGAGCACACAAGTGATCTTTCTGCGCTGACCACAGACGCTGGTATGCAGCAAAATATATAAAGTGCAACAATCAGTTTGGGGAAGAGGTTCTGAAGAGAGACTTCATGCAATTTATTTAGTAAATGAAGCTGAGATAATATTTTTTGGTCAGTATTTCCTTTGTAAATGCGCTTGAGGAACTTTAATTCTTCTTTTATATAACCAGAGATATCAGTGGAATAAAAATTGAGAAAATCATTGAAATCAACTTTTTCATTTTCAAGAAAAGGAATTCAAATCTTTTGCAGATACATGCGAGTGCATTAAAGTGCTTTAAAAAAAAGATTTGCATTTATATAGCGCCTTTCACAACCTCAGAACGTCCCAAAGCATTTTACAGCCAATTAAGTACTTTCTGAAGGCTGTCACTGTTGTAATGTAGGAAACGCAACAGCCAACTTTGTAGACTTGCGCTGAAAATTATGTACAATGACAGAAAACAACCAAAGAACATGATACAATCAATTGACAAATCTGCTGAATCAACACCAAGTTCAGGGTATGCGCTGCACGTGGAGAAAAAAGTGCTGGTGATTGTGTCGACGAAGCACCACTTGAGCTCCAGAGTACTTTCCTGCCATGTTGGCTCCATTATAATAAGCTTGAACATGACAGAGTTTGAAATCTGATCCGTGTTCCGGTATGCTATTTCCTCGCCAGTCTTCTTGGTAAAGTCTCTGAAGCACAAAACTATTCCTGAATCATAAAGTTTCCTGCAGGCACTTGATGAATGTATCTGATCACGGGTGCTATCTGTTCCTTCTGTGAGTTGTCTGGTGTTGCATCACAAATTACTGTAAAGTACTTAGCCTCTTGAACCTCGTCTAGGATTGTTTTCACGATGAGTCCAGCTCATTCTTCAATAAATTCATTTTGGCTCTGAGGTGACAAGTAATGTACTTGAAGTCTTTCATTTTGTACCTGTGCCTTTTTCATATAATCAATATGGTCACCCAAAATCTGATCAAACTTGGCTAACAATTCAATAAAACCTAAGAAATTGCCCTTGCATTTATCACCCAACTTGGAGCTTCTGCCACGGAAAGCTAATCCTCATTTACCAAGAAACAAAATGACATCTAAAATATGCCAAAAAAAGTGTCCTTACACTTTTTTTTTCATTTGTAAAAGTTTTGTCTACCAATGAGTGGATGCTTTTATCACCTTTCAACCTCTTTTTTGCATCTATCCATTTCATATAGCATTCCTTGCTTGCGTTACTTTTTTCATGGTCAGAGGTTCGCTTATACAGCTGCTGCCAGCTGTTATCTACAGTCCACTTAAATGGCGTGGCTACAGTTGGAAAAAAAACCTAGAGTTGCTGCATCCTGTGGGAAAATTTGACACGGAATGCAACAAACAGCACGCTGTGCCACGTCGCTGTTGTCCAGTCACGTTCAATGTTCTCTCCATTAGGAAAAGTGTAGGAGAGAAGTGCATGGGGAACAGCTTTCCTTTCATTTCCCTTTTTGGATGGAATTTGATTTTCCAGTTATGTAGCACAAATCTGTCTATGTCATCCTGTTTTTGAGGTCCTGCACTTGAAAGAATTTTCTCAACAGAAACGTGAGATATTTCCTCTTTGTGCTCTTACTCGAGACTAGTAGTAGGAGCATTAGTATCTTCATTTTCTTCAGCTTCAGACTCAAACTGGTACTTCGCCATGTCACTGTTGTCAGCACAATAAGTTGAGTTAGATATTTCACCACTCTCCGTCTCTAAACACTCCACCTTCTCTGATAACCCTGAAGATTTCCCGCTGCACTAAACTGTCCAAAAGATTCTGAAGTTCTTTTCTGCTTCTTGCTTACAATTTTTCTCTGTTTTTCCTTTCTTTTTTATGCAGCTTACTTGTATACACACGTGATATTTGACTGTTTAATTTATTTATTAACTACAGCCTCAGACCCTCCAGAATATATACATAGTAGATTCAGAGTTAAACTTCTTACATGAATATACCCAGCCCATATGGGAAAAGATTCATTAAGCTGTCCTGTGAATCCACAACCGGAATATATTGCAGAACTTAATATCTTCAGTTGTTATCTGGGCTATCCCTGTACTGTTCTGTTAAATAAACTTTTTTAAAAATGTATTAATTTATGGAAATGACAAATATTCATTTCTTAAATTCCATTCGAATATAATCTACAGCAGGTTTTGCAACTGAACATATTGGCAACAAAGCTCGGCATATGGGGTTGGGCCTCATCGAAGGTGATATACCGGGCCCTCAAATCAACGGGCCTGAATAGACCTGTGCCTAGCTCAGTCTCTGATACCTCGGCCAGTTAAGAGTTACGTGTATGTCATTTGGAGTTGTACTGTGATCTTGCAGGTCACCTAGCTTAACATATATCTTCTGAATTGGGTTGATGTAGGATTGTTTAAAGCAGGGTAATTTGGGCATCAAGTGTGTAAACCCTAGGCAGAAGCATAAATCCCAATCTAATAAAATATGTATTTTAATTTGTCAGATCTGCCACAGTAGTGCCCGCAATTAGTCAGAGGACGTGCTGTTTTGTGTCATATAATGTACAATATAATCAGGCCACTGCTTTATGTTAATTGAATATCTGAAATTTTTATTACACAGTATTATCAGAGTGTCAGTGGTATTTTTGGGGTCCAAATTAAGGAAGTACATCCATATTTTTGTGGAAATTGCAAGTCAGTGGCCTTGATTCTTATACATTACAGTATAAATGCCCAATTCCTTTTAAGTACGCAAGGGTACCTACCTCACTGCTGGGAAAGCTAGCTGTGGCCTCCTGTTCCCACTCCAATTAAAACACCAAATTGCTGCATTCCTGGCCATGACCCAGGAGCTAATTTAAGTTTTTTTTTAAAAAGTGTTTAGTGGACTTTTTCTATCAAGCAGGAACATGGCAACATAACATTTGTGGTTGGGGGTTGGATTGTGAATTGGATTGGATTGAAAACAGGACCAGCAAGTAGGAGGGAAAGGCCACCAGCACTCAGGGTGGTCCAAATTAAGGAAGTACATCCATATTTTTGTGGAAATTGCAAGTCAGAGGCCTTGATTCTTATACCAATGAAGCAGTAGAAGGGAGAGGGCACCAATTCACAAGGAAAGGTTACACATAACAAACAGGCACTGGAAAAAGTAATATACTTATAGGAAGGGCATGCTATACGCAAGACTTAAGTGGAAGACAAAAATATGGGAGCAGGGGGACGACGACGATTTGTAACACCATAGCTAGTTTATGTATTGGGATTGTGAATTCATTTTTCCTATACCTTGAGTGCTCATATGATGTGGATTTGTGATTAAAATATACTTCTGCTACATTTTGGGTGAGGCGGGTGGGACTCAATGTCAGGGTTTAGATATCCCAACATATTAGGATATTCTGAAGCTAGAATTTTAATTGAATAGAGGCAACAATTTTGTGATACCATTATGCCATAAAAAAGACAACTAAGTGCAATTACGAGCGGAATTTGAACTCAAGGTATGAAATCAAAGACTGATCATGAAAAGTTTGTAAAGTATAGAATGAAAATTGGCACACTATGTTTATGAATATACTTCATCGAACTGCAGCTCGTCAGTGTCGTGATGTTCCAATTAAAGCAATTCAGTTTTCAAAATCTCTCTTTACATGTTAACGGTTAAAAGGTCTGTGTACATCTATGATGCACTAAGCAGAGCTCAACTACTTCCGAAGGGTTACAATGCTGGTGGACTTGGGACAGAGCTACAGACAACACAAACTATTCGCAGACAAGCTAAAGTGATCATTCGTTGATCTTTATCAGAAGTTGACTCCAAGCTTCAAAAAAACTCCTAAATTAGTGTTAACTTAGTTGACTTGATACAGTTAACCACAGCTGATAAAACTATTCCAATTAGAGATTTTATATCCTGAAATCTTTAAACTACTATATGCCGCTAATACATGAGAAAAATCCATAGAACAGGTAGTACAGAAATTTGCACGTGCAAAATAATACTTTTAAAAAGTTTGAAAAAGGAAAGACTAAGCAATTTATAACTTTCATATCATCTCTTGTCATGGTTATGTATTTCCAAACCCAAAAGTTAAGCAGAGTTTGGCCAGAGGAAACAGAATACAAGGAAGTAAAACATCAATTAGTGCAAAGGGATGAGGAACTCCTGCAAAGGAAGGCAGAATTGAAGGAAAAAGATGAGCAATTAGCACAATGTCAAAAAAAGCTAAGGAAGTAGAAGTTAGAAGAAAGATATAATATACTATCATGGTCCAAAGGTTGACCGTAAAATGGCGGAGTATTAAAATATTAAGCAACAATTAACATGCAGTGAAGCAGAACTAGCACTATGTGACTCGACATAGGATAAGCATGGCCATTGAAAAACGTACAGAATGGATGAGATACTTCAGTTATGTGGAGAGACTAGAGAAGCTGAGATTGTTTTCCTTAAAGCAGAGGTCAAGGGGAGATTTAATAGAGGTGTTCAAAATTTTGAGGGATTTGATAGAGTAAATAAGGAGAAATTATTTCCACAAGCACAAGGGTCGGTAATCAGACTACACAGATTTAAGATAATTGCCAAAAGAACCAGAGGGGAGAATTTTTTTTTAAACGCAAGTTATGATGTTCTGGAACGCACTGCCTGAAAGGGTGGAGGAAGCAGATTATATGGTAACTTTCAAAAGGGAATTGTATATATACTTGAAAAGGAAAAAAACTGCAGGGCTATGGGCAAAGAGCAGAGGAGTGGGACTAATTGGATAGCTCTTTCAAAGAGTCGGCACAGGCACAATGGGCCAAAGGGGCTCCTTCTGTGCTGTTTCTATGAGAATCACAGATCACCAGTTAAAAACACTGGAAAATCCCATGTAATTGACTGAATGTGACTTATTCAGTCACAAGTAAAAACAGTCCATCTGACCAGTCCCCAAAACTAAAATCCCTCAGTCGCCCATTCCCAGAGAGCAATAGGCCCAATTATAAATGGAAAGAAATCGAGGAATGTTATCCCCAAATCATCATTAAAATCCTGCAACCTCATGCAATAAAAACAATGACTTACTCTGCCACCGTTATCCCAAACAGTGTGACCTGTGGGTGGTCAAAGCAGGACTGGAGAGAAGTATGCAATGGGGTCCCCCAGCGGTCGGTATTAGGACTATTGCTTTTCCTGTTATATATAAATGGACTTGAGTATAGGGAGTACAATTTCGAAGTTTGCGGATGATACAAAATTTGGCAACGTAGTAAATAGTGAGCATGATAGTAGCAGACTTCAGGGGGACATAGATAGACTGGTGAAATGGGCAGACACATGGCAGATACAATTTAATGCGGATAAGTGTGAAGTGATGCATTTTGGGAGAACAACACTGAGAGGCAGTATAATCTAAATGGTACTGTTTTGAGGGGGGTGCAAGAGCAGAGGGCACATTCACAAATCTTTGACAGTGGCAGGGCAAGTTGATACGGTAGTTAAGAAAGCATATGGGATACTTGGCTTTGTAAATAGGGTCACTGAATACAAAAACAAGAAAGTCATGCTAAACCTTTCTAGATCAATGGTTAGGCCTCAGCTGGAGTATTACGTACAGTTCTGGGCAGCACACTTCAGGAACGATGTCAACATCTTGGAGAGAGTACAGAGGAGGTTTATCAGGATGATACCAGGGATGAGGGCTTCAGTTATGTGGAGAAATTGGAGAAGCTGGGATTGTTCTCCTAAGAGCAGAGAACGATTAAGGGGAGACCTAATAGAGGTATTCAAAATTATATAGGGTTTTGATAGAGCAAGTAGGGAGAAATTGTTTCCTCTGGCAAGTGGGTCGGTAACCAGAGGTCACAGATTTAAAATAATTAGCAAAATAACCATGGGGGGAAATGAGGAGAAATTTTTTCCATAGAGGGTTGTTAAGATCTGGATCGCACGACCTGAAAGGGTAGTGGAAGCAAATTTCATAAGAACTTTCAAAAGGCAATTGGACATGTATTTGAAGATGACTAATTTGCAGGGTTATGGGGAAAAAACTGGAGTGTGGTACTAAATTGGACAGCTCATTCAAAGGCATTTCCGGCCGAATGGCCTCCTTCTGTGCTGTAAGATTCTATGAAAAGGGAGAAAGGGAAACTAGACACAGTCCTTGCCAGAAACAGAGAGAAATAAAACTAGAATATGAAGTGAGAGAGTGTGTGTGTGTGTGTGTGTGTGTGTGTGTGTGTGTGTGTGTGTGTGTGTGTCGATAGGACTATTTGCACAGGTAAAGCGATAGATAGATCGATCGATAGATTGATAGATGGAAAGAAAGGAGGATTACAGAAAGTTAGGAGATAATCTTGGCTGCACCAAACTCTCAGGAACCTAAACGTGGTTAGTATCAGGCAGGAAGCAGTCGGTTAAGCCAGTAGTTCACTGAGGTGATAATAGAACATCCCTAGTTATAGGCTGCTTATGAACAGAGTGAGCACCAGCAGAAGCCATAGAGTCTGAGGAAAGAATAAATTGAGGGAGACAACCAAATAACATTGTACAATACACTGAAAAGTTCAGCTCATTGAGTCATCAGAGAGAAGGTAAAAGTAGTACTGGTTAGGCTACTTCACAAAATCAAATTTGATCCGGAGAATTTAAATGCTATTATTTAACCATGGTTAAATCACATCTAGACCAGTTAGGTGACAGGCTGACAGAAAAAAAGACTTAATTTCTTTCTCTCACCTTGATGGACGTATAAAGATAGCCATGGCAGATGCTGACATATGCAAAGCTGCATAAGTTATTGAAAAGAGAATATAGTCGGTTTAAAAATGTAGTTGAGGCAACTGTAACAACATGTAATACAAAACACAGGAACAAAGATCCTAAGTGCTTTTTATTGGAAAGTTTGTTGCACATGTAATTGAATCAGAGGGAGAGAGTCTTTGCTGGAAAGTTTCAGAATAATTTATTTTCCAGTTTTCAGGAACGATTACTCTTCTAAATAAGTGAAAATTCCTCAAGCTATTCCCTCGACGTAGAAAGTACAAGCACGGAGGATGTTCGAAAGATTTGGAAAGTACAACCCTCCAGCTAATGTTAATGTCATTAATAGGGTAGTTGCATAATTACAGAATGAGACACTCGAGGTAACAGAGCTTCACTACAAAAAATGGCAACGCAATTAACCAGGCCTATGGCAAAGCAAGTAATCTGAATTAGCAGTCAGAAAATCAAGGAGTGATCCAAGTCAGCAAGAGAAATCAACATATTGGAATAGAAATCAAGGACTCCAAACAGATAATGCAGGCCACAGCTACATAGGCCAAATGCAAATCCTCAGGTTGGAGACAATGTCAGAATCAGAACCATCCATTTCATTTAAGCAAAGATAATCAAGCTGTGATGAGGCAAATGGAAGAATAAAGAAGTTGGGCACATTTCAACAAAACCAAGGTACTCATGTTGCCAGAGGACAGAACGGGGTCTCTGCCTGTGACAATATCCTACCTAAACACACAGAACCCAAACACCAATGCATGAAAAACCCAGATGGTTCAGCTCAGACAAAGTGGCCTGCTGAGCTAAGAGATTACCAAGAATTAAGGGCAAGGGATTTCAGCAATAGTAGATGACGGCCAGATAAGCAACATGTATTACTATTCTTAGAATTGATCCACATCTCTGAGCAAGTGAGAATTTTGATCCGAATGAGATAGCCATTCAGGTCTAATTTTATTTATACAGAAGATGACAGAGGCCCAATTACAACAGAAATTGGGTACCCATGCATCAGGAACCAAGGCTACAAATGGATTGCAGTATTCAACTGCATATTCTTCTGGTACACAAAATCCAGACGGTCAGATTACAAGCGAAAATTTCGGTCCCAACCAAGAATCCTGCCAAGGTAAAATATTTCAGGAAATAATGATAAGACTTCACTATCAGATAAAGAAAATATCTGACAGATAGTGCATTTTACATTAATAAATTGGGCCAATTATTGTTAAATGGTCTAGGACTGCAGACTGAATGAAGAACACTGATACAGATAATGAGTAATTGGCAACAGAAGCTGAAAGACAAAAAGGCAATGAATACAGGGCCTGGAAGTTGTGATGGATGCACGATGGCTTGCAAGAGTTAACAAGTGTTATTTAGAAGCTTGATGGCAAATACATTGGTTAATTTGGCTGTTTAAAAGATAACTAAAAGCTTTGATTGATTCCTGAATAGATTGTTACCCTGATAACTAGAATCGCTGACAAGGAAAACACCAAAGGTTAAGCTGAAAAGGGAGACTGAGTAGTTGTATGAAGATGTAAATAAGTCCATGAGTTATGCTGCACCTGGAAAGAGGGGGCTCGAGTTCAGATGCTCTTTAAATGACAGATAACTGCACAAAACCACATATATGGTTAAAATGCCAACAGATCAGGAATAGCCCTCCAGCATATAGAAATAGTCCATTATGTAATTCAGGACCCTGCAAATGCATTCCCTGAATTCATGGAATCTCAGAATCATGCAGCACAGATGGAGGCCATTCAGCCCATGCCAGCTCTTTGAAAGAGCTATCCAATTAGTCCTACTCCCCTGTTCTTTTCCCATAGCCCTGCAAATTGTACCTGTTTGAGTATATATCCAATTCCCTTTTGAAAGTTACTTTTGAATCTGCTTCCACCACCTTTCAGACAATGCATTGCAGATCATAACAATTATCTGTTGCTTATTCAAAAGCAATACTTTCTAACAACAGATTCTGATAGGAAGACCTCTGGTGAAAATAGGTAGAAAGCCAGTTGTGTAGTAAAGTGATCTAATTACTACATCTACACCTGCCACTTTAACTCTATACAGGAACCCTGCTTTGTGTTATTATCCTAAACCAGTAGTACTCAAGAGATCACTGGCATACAGAACTGAAGTGTAAATTCTGCTTTCAGTTCCGCACAACAGAAATTTGAAAATGCACGGACACTTTCTGAAATAACAATTCAAAATTTGTTTTTATACATCACAAAACACTATACACAAAAGATAACACTAGTGTCAAACAAGCAGATTCTCTGATCCAATGGGGTGTCTTTGTTGGAACTGATGTATGTGGTTAACCTGACATGCCCTCAGGCTAAACTGTTTGATGATAGCGACTACGCAAATCCTGAATGGGTTTTAGGTACTTAAGTGCAGGGAATTATTCTTATTAGACTAAAGAGATGCGGGGGGGGGGGGGGGGGGGAACAGTTTCTCCCTATTTAATCTGTCAAAGCCGTTCATGATTTTGAACACCTCTATCAAATCTCCCCTAAACCTTCTCTGCTCTAAGGAGAGCAACCCCAGCTTCTCCAGTCCCTCATCCCTGGCACCATTCTAGTAATTCTCTTCTGCACCCTCTTTAAAGCAGTGACATCCTTCCTAAAGTGTGGTGACCAGAATGGAACACAATACTCCAGCTAAAGCCTAACCAGTGTTTTATAAAGGTTTAGCATAACTTCCTTGCTTTTGTACTCTATGCCTCTATTAATAAAGCCCAGGATCTCCTGCACTTTTTTTTTTAAAAACAGCCTTCTCAACTTGTCCTGCTGCCTTCTAAGATTTGTGTCTGTGGACCCCCAGGTCTCTCTGTTCCTGCACCCCCTTTAAAATTGTATCATTTGGTTAATATTGCCTCTCCTCATTCTTCCTACCAAATACCTAGTAAAATTGAAGTCAATGGGAATCAGGGGAAAACTCTCCAGTGGCTGGAGTCATACCTAGCACAAAGGAAGATGGTGGTGGTTGTTGGAGGCCAATCATCTCAGCCCCAGGGCATTGCTGCAGGAGTTCCTCAGGGCAGTGTCCTAGGCACAACCATCTTCAGCTGCTTCATCAATGACCTTCCCTCCATCATAAGGTCAGAAATAGGGATGTTCGCTGATGATTGCACAGTGTTCAGTTCCATTCGCAACCCCTCAAATAATGAAGCAGTCCGAGCCCGCATGCAGCAAAACCTGGACAACATCCAGGCTTGGGCTGATAAGTGGCAAGTAACATTCGTGCCAGACAAGTGCCAGGCAATGACCATCTCCAACAAGAGAGAGTCTAACTACCTCACCTTGACATTCAACGGCATTACCATCGCCGAATCCCCCACCATCAACATCCTGGTGGTCACCATTGATCAGAAACTTAACTGGACCAGCCATATAAATACTGTGGTTACAAGAGTAGGTCAGTGGCTGGGTATTCTGCGGCGAGTGACTCACCTCCTGACTCCCCAAAGCCTTTCCACCATCTACAAGGCACAAGTCAGGAGTGTGATGGAATACTCTCCACTTGCCTGGATGAGTGCAGCTCCAACAACACTCCAACAGCTCCAACAACACTCAAGAAGCTCGACACCATCCAAGCCAAAGCAGCCGGCTTGCATCCACCACCCTAAACATTCACTCCCTTCACCACCGGCGCACAGTGGCTGCAGTGTGTACCATCCACAGGATGCACTGCAGCAACTCGCCAAGGCTTCTTTGACAGCACCTCCCAAACCCGCAACCTCTACCACCTAGAAGGACAAGAGCAGTAGGTACATGGGAACAACACCATCTGCACATTCCCCTCTAAGTCACACTCCATGCCGACTTGGAAATATATCGGCGTTCCTTCATCGTCACTGGGTCAAAATCCTGGAACTCCCTTCTTAACAGCACTGTGGGAGAACCTTCACCACACGGACTGCAGCGGTTCAAGGCGGCGGCTCATCACCACCTTCTCAAGGGCAATTAGGGATGGGCAATAAATGCCGGCCTCGCCAGCAACGCCCACATCCCATGAACAAATTTTTTAAAAATGCATGACTTCACACTTGTGTGTGTTAAATTTCATCTGCCATGTACCTGCCCATTTCACCAGTCTGTCTGTGTCCTCCTGAAGTCTGTTACTATCCTCCACATTGTTTACTACGTTTCTGAGTTTTGTGTTATCTGCAAACTTTGAAATTATACCCTCTATACCCAAGTACAGGTCATTAACAAATGTCAAAAAGACCAGTGGTCCCAATACTGGTTCCTGGGAAACACCACTGTATAATTCCCTCCAGTCTGAAAAACAACCGTTCACCACTACTCTCTGCTTTCTGTCCCTTAGCCAATTTTGCATCTACGTTGCCACTGTCCCTTCAATCCCATGAGCTTTAATTTTGCTAACAAGTCTATTATGTGGTACTTTATCAAATGCCTTTTGAAAGTCCATATACACATCAACCGCACTAACCTCATCAACCCTCTCAGTTACTTCAAAGAACTCAATCAAGTTAGTCAAACACGATTTTGCTCTAACAAATCCATGCTGACTTCCATTTTTTCACCTATACTTTTCCAAATGCCAATTTATTTTGTCCAAGATTACTGTCTCAAAGAATCCCCACCACCGACATTAGGCTGACTGGCCCGTAATTGCTGGGTTTATCCCCCTCCCTTTTTTTGAACAGGGGTGTAACATTTGCCATCCTCCAGTCCTCTGGCACCATTCCTATATCTCAGGAGGATTGGAAGATTGTGGCCAGAGCTTCTGCAATTTCCACCCTTACTTCCCTCAGTTGGCTAGGATGCATCCCATCTTGACCGGGTGACTTTTCTACTTTAAGTACTGCCAATCTTTTAAGTACCCCCTCTTTATCCTATCCAATACCACTACTACCTCCTCCTTTACTGCTACAATGGCAGCATCTTCTTCTCTTGTGAAGACCGATGCAAAGTATTCATTTAGTGCCTCAGCCATGCTCTCTGCCTCCACAAGATGATCTCCTTTTTAGTCCCTAATCAATCCCATGCTTCCTTTGATTACCCTTTTACTATTTATATGTTTATAAAAGACTTTTAGGTTCCCTTTTATGTTAGCCGCTAATCTAACATAAGATAATCTATTCTCATACTCTCTCTCTTTCCTCTCATTTACATTTTTTAGACCTCCTCTGTACTTTCTATATTCAGCCTAGTTCTCTTCTGTATTATGAACCTTATATTCATCACAAGCCTCCCTTTTCTGTTTCATTTTAATCTCTATATCTTTAGTCATCCAGGGAGTTCTAGCTATGGATGCTCTTCCTTTCCCCCTCATAGGGGTGTATCTACACTGTACCCGAACTAACTCCTCCCTGAAGGCCTCCCATTACTTATTTACTGTTTTGCCTAGCAATTTTTGATTCCAATCCACCTGGGCAAGATCCCTTTATAACTCACTGAAATTTGCCCTCCTCCAGTTAAGCATTTTAACATTTGATTGTTCCTTGTCCTTTTCCATAACTATTCTAAATCTAATGATATTATGATCACTGTTCCCTAAATGCTCCTCCACCTGCCCACTTCATTCCCCAGAACTAGATCCAGCACTGTTTCCTTCCTGGTTGGGCTAGAAACACACTGTTCCAGAAAGCTCTCGAACACATTTCAGGAATTCCTCCCCCTCTTTGCCCTTCACACTGTTACTGTCCTAGTCTATATTGGGATAATTGAAGTCCCCCATTATCACTACTCTATACTTCTTACATCTTTGTGATTTGCTTACAAATGTTCTCCTCTATCTCTTTCCCACTATTTGGTGGCCTATAGTACACCCAGTAGCATAATAGCTCATTTGTTTTTCCTTAATTCTAACCAAATAGATTCTGTCTTTGACCCCTCAACTACATCATCCCTTTCCAGTGCTATTATAATTTCTTTGATCAATACTGCCACCTCCCCCCTAACCTTTCTTTCCTTCCCTATGTTTCCTGAATACCTTGTATCCAGGAATATTAAGTACCCAATCCTCCCCTTCTTTGAGCTAGATTTTATTACTACCACTATATCATAGCCCCATGTGGCGACTTGAGCCTGCAGCTCACCAACCTTATTTACCACGCTACCTGCATTTACGCACATGCACACCAATCTCATCTTAGACTGCCTTGCATTTGCCCCCTGTCTGATCCCTCCTATTTCTTAAGTATTCTTCACTCTAGTGCCACTTGTCCCTCCCAGTCCACTGTGCACCTCGTTTCTCCTCTCTGTTTCACCCTGGCAGTCATTCCCCTGCAGTTCCTCAACAAATGCGTTCACAACATTAGCATTTAAAATATCCCTTTTTCTTCAAAAGGTAACCTTTAATTTAACTAATTCGCAATCAAAGCTCTCTCTGGCTCTGAACACAGACAGGCCATCATCGAGCAGCCATTCCATTTTTTTGCCCAATGAAGCACTTAAGAGTCCATCACTAGTTAAGGGTTACCCCAACTTTAAAAGCATATACATACACGGTATACATGTCTCACGAGGAAACTTCTATTCTCATAACAATAAACACATTAAAATTATAATATCCAAGTTAATGAGCCATGATTTCATGTACAAACGCTACAAAAGCTAAGTAACTGGCTGATTCCACTCTCCAATATTAATGTTCCTTTTTACGATGGAACTTCCAATATAATATGTGGCAGTTCCTTTGCTGACAAATCCTCCCCATTTACACTGTGGGGTGGACTCAGGAACAAGTGTGTCAGATTTGTTCAGCGCTGCATTTGCAAATATCATTCTGGATTCAAACCTTGCCCAATATCTCAGAAATGGCAGAAGCAAATTGCTGACCTGCATGGTTGGGCTGAAAGATCAGCCATGCAGCTTCTGTTTCAGATCCCCCTTGTCTATGCAAACAAAATGATTTGACCAAAACATCCACTCGAAGATAAACTAAGTAATACAACCAAAATTGCAGCTCTTTCATGACAAGCCTATTCTTCAAGCCATCAAACGTCTGCTTCTATCAACAATTCCATACAAATAGCTGAGAAGATGCCATTTCTGCACTCCTTGTATAACCCCTCTGAAACAGATCCCTACCATCTAATGTAATCATCTCCCCATCAGAAAAACAAGACACAAAACAAGGGAGCTCAGGGGCTCCTCCTTGTGAGACTTCTACCCGAGCACAATACGTTCACTGTTGATTTCATTTCTCGGAAATGCCTAGGAGAGTTTCAGCAATCTCGGCAGGAATTCCTACAGAAAACAGTACAACGGCAAGCTGCTCCATCATAGAAGCTTTTTATCTCCAAATGTTTTGTGCGGTCTCAATGTGTTTGGGATTGAGACAGCACTGTTAGAACTGCAGAGAGGCAGGGTGACGAGAGATGTATCTTGGACCGAGCCAACAATGTTACAACTGCAAGATGGCTTTAGATACGTTTGGGAGCAAGGCGACATTTCGGGGAGGAAAGGTGACTAGATGTCAGGACAGAGGAAAAGGAAGCCCAGTGCACTTGGAAAAATATATACTTAATAAAATGTTTAATTTCAACTTTTCTTGAAATTGGAATGATTTAAAATATACTAAACAAGACCTCTTTCTTTCTGTTGGGTCCAGTAAGCAAAATGCTTGAGCTGCTAACTGACAAACAGACACAGTGATACACACAGTTAGATTGGGACAGTTAGCAGAGCACTTTCACGCTTCATTAAAATAAAAAAAATTCCCAGATTGAGAAGCAAATCTCTACCAAGTGAAAATATCTTTCCTCTGTTCAGTATATACCGATAGGTAACCATTTGTTATTAGCTGGCATAACAGATCCAGCAATAGTTTTTAATTCTAAATTCTTATCTTTCCAAATCGTTAAACGTATTATAACTGGAACATATGCAAACAAACCACTTTGAAATTTGAACAATGAAAAACATGGCACTACTGCAAATATCTTCATTTGTGCACATAACCACATAAAAAGCAAGCAAAGAAAATAAACTTATTAGCTGCTTGCGATGTGAATGATACCGAATGCAAAGCAATAAAGCGCATCCTTCATGGAAAACTACTGACACTCCCATTATCTTCCTAGAAACTGACAGTCATTAATACCCGGTTTATATTGGAACCTCTGTGTTGGACAGAAACTAGCATTGCAACATATTCAGCACAATGTGCACATTATAAGCTTCACGCCTGCCACGCCCGCCATCCCCACCCCCCCACTTGACATTGAATATGGAGTGTTGGCTCCAAGCCAATCTATCTAAAAACATTAAATCAAAAGCAAAATACTGCAAATGCTGGAAATCTGAAATAAAAACAGAAAATGCTGGAGAAGCTCAGCAAGTCAGGCAGCATCTGTGGAGAAAGAAACAGAGTTAACCTTTCAGGTTGAAGACCTTTTGTCAGAACTGGAAGATGTTAAATGAGTTAAAGTTTTTGAGCAAGTACAGAGCCAGGGAAAAGGTGGGGTGAGGGGGAGGGAGGGGAGAAAAGAACAAAAGGAAGGTCTGTGATAGGGTAGAGGGCACGAGTGATTAAATGACAAAAGGGATGATGGTGCAAGGCAAGGAAGGTGGTAATGGGACAGGTTAAGAAGCAAAAGATTGATCAGGAGTAGCAGTAAATGGCGGCAGCTGCAGAACCATTACCAGCACTAGCTGACCGAAAAAATGGGAGCAGTGGTTATGATCTGAAGTTACTGAAATCAATGTTGAGTCCGAAAGGTTGTAAAGTGCCTAATCGAAAGATGAGGTGCACCTGTCCCATAACCACCTTCCTTGCCTTGCACCATCATCCCTTTTGTCATTTAATCACTCGTGCCCTCTACCCTATCACAGACCTTCCCTTTTGTTCTTTCCTCCCCACCTCTCCTCCCACCCTTTCCCTGGCTCTGTACTTGCTCAAAACTTTAACTCTTTTAACATCTTCCAGTTCTGATGAAAGGTCTTCGACCTGAAACGTTAACTCTGTTTCTTTCTCCACAGATGCTGCCTCACTTGCTGAGCTTCTCCAGCATTTTCTGTTTTATTTCTATCTAAAAACATTTTTTGTGGTCCTGGCATTTAAAAATGTTTTTTGTTGTACCAATGTACAATAGACATAGTATACTGCTGTTAAATACAAATTACAGTAATAGCTGATTTTTTTTTTCATTGATGAGATTTATCTCATTTATTGCCCATCCCTAATTGCCCTTGAGAAGGTGGTGGTGAGCCGCCTTCTTGAACTGCTGCAGTCCGTATGGTGAAGGTTTTCCCACAGTGCTGTTAGGTAGGGAGTTCCAGGATTTTGACCCAGCGACAATGAAGGAACGGCGATATATTTCCAAGACGGAATGGTGAGTGACTTGGAGGGGAACTTGCAGATGGTGTTGTTCCCACGTGCCTGCTGCCCTTGTCCTTGTAGGTGGTAGAGGTCACAGGTTTGGGAAGTGCCGTCAAAGAAGCTTGACGAGTTGCCGCAGTGCATTCTGTGGATGGTACACACTGCAGCCACGGTGTGCCGGTGAAGGAGTGAATGTTTAGGCTGGTGGATGGGGTGCCAATCAGCGGGCTGCTTTGTCCTAGATGGTGTCGAGCTTCTTGAGTGTTGTTGGAGCTGCACTCATCCAGGCAAGTGGAGAGTATTCCATCACACTCCTGACTTGTGTCTTGTAGGTGTTGGAAAGACTTTGGGGAGTCAGTAGGTGAGTCACTCGCCACAGAATACCCAGCCTCTGACCTGCTCTTGTAGTATTTATGTGGCTGGTCCAGTTAAGTTTCTGGTCAATGGTGACCCCCAGGGTGTTGATGGTGGGGGATTCGACAATGATAATGCCGTTGAATGTCATGGGGAGGTGATCAGGCTTCTCTTGTTGGGGATGGTCATTGCCTGGCACGAATGTTACTTACCACTTATCAGCCAAGCCTGGATGTTGTCCAGGTCTTGCTGCATGCGGGCATGGACTGCTTCATTATTTGAGAGGTTGCGAATGGAACTGAACACTGTGCAATCAGCAGCAAACATCCCCATTTCTGACCTTATGATGGAGGGAAGGTCATTGATGAAGCAGCTGAAGATGGTTGGGCCTAGGACACTATTATCTGTGGCTGTTTTATGAATCCTATATACTACTGGTGACTTGTACACTGCGGGGGAGGGATTGATTGTGTACACTGGGGGAGGTTGATGGTGAACACTCCCCCCTCTCCTGAAGGCACTAACCCTGGTTGAGGTACAGTTACACAGATGCTGGCTGCCAGATGGCCATTAGACCATAAGTTGATAGTAAAACTGTTTGACGGTAATGAGCATCTAAAATATGAGCACTTAACAGCAAGAATCCTGGCTGATTCTTTTCTCCCCTCCTTTACTCAAAGGTGCCACGGCCAGTTTACCAACTCTACTGCCACCCTGGATGATAGCTAACTGAACACAGATCGAACCTAGTCTGCATGGTTCATTAGAACGAGGCCATGTTCTTTGGCAGGTGGGAGACCCGATCCTTCGTCCCCTTCACCGTCAGGTCCGACTTCCTGAAGGTGCTGGAGGTCTGGTTCGTGGGGTCCCGGCCTGCACAACAACTGGGAGAAGTGGATCACCAAGGCCAAACAGAAGCTTAGTATGTGGATGGTGCGATCCCTCTCCATAACCAGCAAGAGCCTGGTGATAAGGTGTGAAGTACTCGCAGTGTTGCTCTACACGGCCAGGGTCTGGCCCA